>NC_139144.1:85830664-87168303 GCF_964270905.1 Leucopleurus acutus
AACTAAACACTAAGACCACATATGAATGATTTTCCTGTGTAGCCTACAGTGAGTCTTATTCCTTTCTCTTCCCATGTAGCCTACAGTGAGTCTTATTCCTTTCTCTTCCCATTCCTTTCTCTTCCTTTCTCTTCACCCAGGACTTGGGTTCCCGATTTTTTTTTTTAAGTGTAATATTCAAAGTTGCAAATTTTTAAATATTTATTATGCACTCACAGCCTAGGAGCTGATTCAAAAGGGCAGAGCATCTTTAAGTACGAGTTATGAGTTTAAAAAAAGAAATGGAAGGGGAAGGAGCAAATTTTAAAACATACTTAGGCATATAAAATGCAAAAATAAGAAAGGTAAAGTCAGCAATATGACCAAGTACACATTATCACACTGAATTAAAGCACTGCAAGGGTAAGTAGGAAAATTAGAGGAGGAAATATAATACACGAGATTCAAAGAACGCAGAAATACAATAAGTATAATAGGTTGCAATTAACCCCCTCATTGGATGCTGACACAATTATCTGTAATAATCAAGGCAGCTACGATACCCGTATCTTATAAAGAAGCTAAAAATCAGAGGAAAGAGAAGGTTAGAAAACCAATATGCTGCAAAATGAGAACTGCAAAGATTTTCTGAAACGGGAATTGATTTTTTTTCTTTACGTTATGTTGCACTCCAAAACACGCGGAAAACTCACGTGTATAAGGATCTAGAAACCTGAGAAGTTTCGAGAATAATATACTCAAACTAGAGTGAAAAGCAGCAAGAAACAGTGAGATGTAAGGCTATGAGTGGGAAGGAATTGCCGGAGTAACACCTGGACACCGAAGAGAGACGGATAAAACATCCTTAAGTGGAAGACAGAGAAAGACTGGGATTGGATTTGGTTGAAGAAAAACAAAACGGAAAAGCAAGGCCTAAGAAACAAGTAGTAGCAAGGGTGAAACTTAGAGGACCAGATCGAAGCCACGAGCGAGAAGTACAGGACCTACAAACCAGATTCTACGGGGTGGGGAAAGGGCCACTTCGCGACCGGCCGGCCAGCTGCAACTAGTTTCCGAAAAGCCGCGTAGATGTAGCTTCGCAGCCCCACCCCGCGGCAGCAGCTCCTCCCCAAGGAGGACCTAAGGAGGCCAACGGCCGGGCGCCGGCTCCAGCCGAGGTCCCACCCCGCCCTTGCCCCGCGGCGCAGAATGGCCTCTCTCGGCCCCTCACCGAACGCTGCAGCTCCCCAAGCCAAAACGAGGCGCGCTCCTTTCCGCTGGGATCTGGGTCGTGGTAGAGCGCCTGCACTGCCTGGTACACGAGCTGCAATGTCGGCTTTGCTCCTTCCATGGTGGTAGCGGCGGTGGCGGCAGCGATGGCTCTGGTGTTTTCTCCCGAGGCTTCTCCGGCTGCTCCGCCTTCGCGCTTCCTCACTTTGTCGGCCACGGCCGCTCCCTGACTGGCGCCATCTCCTCTTTGGCCGTTACCAGGGCAGAGGGGTTCCCCGTTGAAGTTACCCCCTCGGAAACAGAGGTTAGATCGTATTCAAGTTCCTGGTTGTTTTTCCGATCTTACCACTAGACTCTAGACTTCTGAGTCTACACGCCGGTGCTCGCCTCTTGACCCGCTGACTTGCCCTCAGAAAGCTGTCCCGGCCCGACACAGACCATGCAGCATACCTCAGCAGCCTTTACCCGGACCGGAAGCGGCAGCACCAAAACCTTTGGCACACTTCCGCCTGGTGCGGCGTAAACTGCTTCCTTCCCTGCACGCCTCCTCTTGTCTCGCCTCCCCCCCCCCGGAAGTGACCCTACCGGGCCGGGAAAAGGAAAGAAGTGGTTCTCTACTTCCTTGCGTCGGACTGAAGCCTTACGAGCCTCGTGGCTCCCACACCTGTGCAGCTCTCCTCTCCTTGGCAATGGATCCGAGGTCTTTCCTCCTCCTTCCGACTTATCCATTCCTCTACATAGAGTCCTTTTGGACCCCCGTGGACAAGGTGCAGCAATTCAACCATCTGTGGAGTGTCCACTGTATTGCAAATTCAAAGATGATTTAAGACAAGATTTGTATGCAGACCCTAATGGAGGAGACAGACACGTAATCAAATAACTGTTGTACAAACCTGAAAAATGTGCCACTGAAATAAATACAAAATGCCTAGAAGCCCCTTTTCACTAAATTCTGACACCCAGAAAGATATTTCATTCTATTGCCCAGGACGCTCTGACTCCAGAGTATTTGCACAAACACACTGAATTGTGTTTTTGTGTGTGCCTTTCTTTCCGAATCAAACATCGATGGTATAACAATTCTCAATTCACAAAAGAAAATATAAATCTTGGAATCTGTACTATGGAGAAAATTTCCAAACATTGCTGCTTCTCCTTTGCAATAAGTAACTACTGTAAGGTCGGATCTTAACAAACGGCACCGCGAAACAGGAAAGCTTTAAGTGAGCTTTATTAGGGAGCGCTCCCGGGCGAGTTTCACTGATCCGAGAGAAAGGGGCCAGAGAAGTCGCAGCCGGGCGAGGGTTGGGCAAGATTTTATAGGGGAAGAAGGGAAAGGGGTGTGGTGAATCTGGAAGGGCGCAGGGTATTCCTTATTTGATGGTCTCTTCGGGTATCCTGGGGGACCGTTAGTCCCGCCCCTCGAAAGGCGGGAAGGCTGGGCTGGGTTCAAAGTCCCCAGGTCAGTTCTTGGAACTGGGTGGTCCGGAGAGTTTCGGTCTGATGCAACCTGTGAATCTGATTGTGTTCCCCTGCCTCGGGCCAGTTGGCCTTACAACTACTACTGGGACTTTCCTGGTGGCACAGTGGTTAAGAATCTGCCTGCCAATGCAGGAGACACGGGTTCCATCCCTGGTCTGGGAAGATCCCATGTGCTGCCGAGCAACTAAGCCCATGTGCCACAGCTACTGAGCCTGCGCTCTAGAGCCGTGAGCCACAACTACTGAGCCTGCAAGCCGCAACCACTGAAGCCCACGCGCCTAGAGCCCGTGCTCCGCAACAAGAGAAGCCACCACAATGAGAAGCCCGTGCAATGCAACGAAGAGTAGCTCCCGCTCACTGCAACCAGAGAAAGCCCACGTGCAGTAACAAAGACCCAATGCAGCCAAAAATTAATTAACTGCCACCGTTTGATGAATGCTTACAATGTGTAAAGCACTGTAGTTATGAGGTCTTATTTAATCCTTTTAACAATTATACAAAGTAAATCCCCATTTTAAGGAATAAGAAATAGGTAATCTGCCCAAGGTTACACATTTCTTAAATGAAAATCAGGATTTGAATCCAAACGTTTTGCTCCAAAGCCTGTTAAGTTGTACAATCCCTATCATCCTCTATATTAATTTGTTTCTGAATTGTTATTGTCAAAAGATTTTAACTACCAATATCACAATGAAAACAGTGTTACTGTACACAGTTGATATAATTTCTGACAAAAGGAAAAAAAACTTGATATTTTGGTTGCCTAATTCATCCATTCATTAAAAATTTAGTAAGACCACCTTGGTCTCTGCCCTCATGGAGTTTACAGACCAAATGCAAAGAAAGACAAGTAACTCAGTTTAAAAGGTCTATGAATATCCACAAGCAAAAGAATGATGTTGGACCTACCTTGCACAATATACCAAAAATAAAAAAGAACCTAAATGTAAGGATAAAGGTATGAAACTCTTAAAAAAGAACAGGAGTGTATCTTCATGACCTTGGATTAGACAATGGTTTCTTAGATATGGCACCGAAAGCACAATTAACAAAAGGGAAAATAGATAGTCCAATTTATCTATTTTAGTTCATCAGTTTAGTTAATCAAAACTAAAAACTTGTGTGTGTCAAAGAACACTATTAAGAAAGTGAAATGACAACCCACAAAATGAGAGAAAATGTTTGCAAATCAAATATCTGATAAGGGATCAGTATCCAGAACATATAAAGAACTCAGAATTCAACAATGAAAAGACAGGATAGGGGTTGGTCACTTGAAAGACTAAGTGTGTGATTAGAGAGTTGCAACTTTGGACCAGATTAAGTGCAATCACTTAACACTGATATGATCATCTGTGCCTAGTAATGAAACCCTGATCAAAACTCTGGACATTGAAGATCAGTAGAGCTTTCTGGTTGATGAACAGGTTAATATGCCAGATGGGTGATATACCCTGACTCCACCAAGAGAGGGCATGGGAGTTCTGTCTTCTTCCCAGACCTCCTGCTATGTATAGCCTTTTAAATAAATCTTTAATTATATGTGTAGCACTTAACTGAGTTCTGTGAGTTGTTCTAGCAGATTATCAAACCTGTGCGGGTAGTGGGAACCCCTGAATTTGTAGCCAGTTGGTCAGTAGTGCAGGTGGCCTGGGGACCCCTGAAGTAAGGCTGACATTTGATGTGAAGGCAGTTTTGAGGGGGACTGAGCTCTTAAGCCTGTGGAGTCTGATACTAACTCCAGGTAGTGTCAGAATTGACTTGTCCTTCACCCCGCTGGTGTAGAAACAGAACAGGTAAGATGTTCACGAAGTCTGTAATTTAGTTTAACAGACATAAGCCCTGTCCCCCCAAAAATAGATGAAACAAATATGTTAACAATTATTAAACGTAGGAGACAGGTAATTGTGGTCACTATACCATTCTCTCTACTCTGTTTGAAAATTTCCAAATTAAAAAAAATTCAAACTGGAAAAAAATTATGTCAATTTTTATTTATGACATGAAAAGATGTCAGAAAATATTATTGGAAAAAGAAACAGGTTATGACTCAGCATGTGAAAATACTCATTGACATGAAATTATATCTATGTTTCTATATAGGTAGAGAGGGGTCTGGAAGGATTTTCAACAAAATGTTAACAAAGGTTATCTCCAGGGATGGGATTTTTTTTTTTTTCTTGCAGTACGCGGGCCTCTCACTGTTGTGGCCTCTCCCGTTGCGGAGCACAGGCTCCGGACGCGCGGGCTCAGAGGCCATGGCTCACGGGCCCAGCCGCTCTGTGGCATGGGGGATCCTCCCGGACCGGGGCACGAACCCGTGTCCCCCGCATCGGCAGGTGGACTCTCAACCACTGCGCCACCAGGGAAGCCCTGAGGGATGGGGTTTTGAGTGGTTTCTACTTTCTTTTTTGTCTGTGTTTCTTCATAACATCACCCCTTGACATATTCCATATTTTTATTATTTTTTGGCTACTCCCTCCATTAACGTGTAGACTCTAGGTCACTCTCATATCCCCAGTGCTTTGAATGGTGCCTGACATATGGCAGGGACACAATAAATATTTGTTAAATGCATTAATAAGGCTTCTATGATTTGAATTTTTCTTTATAATGATTATTTTCACTTTTAAAACAACACAGGTGTTTTTTTCCAAACAGTGACACCATAAACTTGAAGTCATAATTGTCAGAAGCCAGTGTGACTGAATCTTAGTGGCTGTTTGCCAAAAGGCTGCACAGCACAGACCTCTCCTGGCCCAAATTCAACCCATAGGGCACATATTCTATACCATATTCCTCCAGATGCACAACCTGAGACGGCCATAAACCCAGCATTGGACAAACCTCTTTCCTTCAATTAAACCCACATTCAGGGCTCACGTGCTGAGGATATCACCTGCTTTTGTCTGGTTCTTCAGCTCAGAACTGCCCTCGGTCGTGGCCAGCTTTCCCCCCCCCCCCCCCCCCCCCCCCCGTTTCACTTGCAAAGCAAATTCAAACTGGTGAGAGGGGCTGGGAGAGTAGGATGGTGAATAGAGATCATGAATTTCTATGGAATACGGAGAGCACAAATTAACTGTCCACAAGTCAAAAGGAGCCTTTAAAGTTTAAAGACGGATGTCCTGAGGGACAGTTCTGATAAACAGGGATGGGAAAACAGAATAGGTTTGAATTTTTCTGAACATTAACAAGGTGAAATTCATTTCAGAAAAATAAAAAAAAATACTGTACAGAGAACCCAGGGGCAATGGTAGAGAAAAAACATACACAGTTCAGTAAAGGTCCAAGCTGCCCCGATTCCTTCTCCTTAATCCCTCACAAAGTCTTCCTTCACCCGTTGAACTCTTCTCTTTGGAAGCCAGACATAGAGGAGGGGAAAAGTAGCTTTCTCCCAACAAGATTAATTTCTATAAGTCATATTATATCCATAGGTTTTTGACTTTTAGTCCAGTTTTACCTCAGGGTATTAAGCAATACATTGGGGCTGGTACGATATGGGTCAAACTGTAACCCACCCAGGCTGACAGATTACACTTCCCTCACAAATGCGGAAGACTCCATTTGGCTGTAGGGAGAAAAAAAATAACTCTCTCTTGTACAGCATGGTGGAAAGAGGGCTATTCTAAAAATTAGACCCCCTGGTGCCAGTCCCAGCACAACCACTTTATGGCCATATGACTCTAGCCAAGTAACTACCTTCATAAGCTGGAAAAAGGGGCATGATACCTGCCCATCCAACACACAAGGAGCACCAAGTAAGATCACGTGAAAGTGCTTTGGAATTGGCTCATCGTAAACAACTGTGAAGTAATTACCATTTTACAAAAATATGGAGTCAAACTGTCACTTCTGGTCTTATTGAGGTACTTAGAAATCCCAAGTTTTTACCCCAAACCAACAGGCTTTTCAAATACAGGAGGAACGGTAGCTTAATGAGCTACCCAGGCTGTAAACAAGCCAAAGGCTCGGATACTCCACCAGCCAAGCACCAGTAAACACTGTCACACCTGTCACAGTGCCTGCATCTCCCTGATTCCTGGGGCCAAAGTGTTTACCAGCTGGCTCTTGCTTCTGGAAGAATTTAGATATTTAGATCCACATTCCCTCCCACTCTACTCTTAGTAGGCACTGAGCACGCACCTGCTCTGGTTCCATGCTGCTGGATCCAGACTCCAGGGCCTCTTTCCATGAACAAACCCAACGCCCTCATCATTGTTCTCCAGCCTTCTAGATCGCTCTACAGCCTCAGACATCCCAACTTCCCTCTTCCCCCTGTGCCCCAATACTTCACCTCCCAAGACTTCAACTTCCACAGCTCAGCCCTCCCTGATGTCACTTTGATTCTCAATGGTGCCTATCAACCCAGCTGCATATTAAAATCACCTGGGCGGAGGGAGGGGGAACTTCCCTGGTGGTCCAGTGGGTAAGACTCAGTGCTTCCAATGCAGTGGGCCCGGGGTTTGATCCCTGGTCGGGGAACTAGATCCCCTAAGAAGTCTGCGTGCCGCAAAAAATACCCCACATGCCGAAACGAATATCCTACACCAAAAAAAGAAAAAAAATCACCTGGGGTGGTGATGCCTGGGTACCTCTCTAGACCAGTTAAATCAGAAACCCTGGGGCTAGGTCTGGGGCTCCAATCTTGGTACCTTAAAGCTCCAGGTGATTCTAATGTGCAGCTAGGTTGCTGGTCGTGCCTTCATTTTGTCACGGAAGGGTTTCTCAACAGGAGAGCTACTGGCATTTGGGGCAGGATGATTCTTCCTTGTGCAAGTCTGACTCAAGCATTGTCAGAATTGTGGAGTGTCGGTAGCATACCTCAGTCATGGCGACAACCAAAAATGCACCAACATCTCTAAATGCCCTCACTTGAGAATCTTACAAGCTCCTTCTCTTCCTTTTGTGCCCACCCCCAAGTGAAAGCCCCTCCCTTCCCGCCCCACCCTTCAATTCTCAGGTGACCAGTTGTTCTAGTTTGCTCAGGACCCAGGGTTTTCCCAGGACATGAGGCTTTCAGTGCTAAAACTAGGAAAGTCCCAGGCAAACGACAATGGTTAATCATCCTAGATTTTCTTCTCTTGCCTCCCATCAGGGATACCCATTGTTTTTTCTGCTTCCGTCACCTCTTTTCTGGGAACTCGCCCTTCCCAATCCCAACCTTCCTCCATTCAAAGGTTACACTGGGAACAACCTTGAAGAGGTTGCTTACACAAACTGGGACCCCTGAGTTCCTCCCCGAGAATTTGCAATTGGAAGTGGATGCTAGTCACAATTTGGCTAGTGGTCCAAAAGAGATTTAAATTCGGGAATGGTTGGTGGCCATTTCCTATCATGAAGACTGCTGTGAGGTGTGGGAGAGGATGGGCAGTGCAGAAAATCTGCCTGTAACAACAGAGGATACATGTGCCCTGAAAGAAACACATACAGAGGTGAGGTAGAAGCTTCCTGGCTTCTACACAGTGCTCAAGTGATTCTCAAACTTGAACCTGCATCAGCATCCCTCATACAGAGGCGTCCTTAAAACGCTGTTTTCTGGGCCCCGCCCCCAGAGCATGTGATTCGGTAGGTCTGCGTGTGGCCCAAGGATCTGCTTTTCTAAGGCACTCCCGGGTGGTGTTGATGCTGTAAATTAGGGATTATGTGAGGACCCCTCCTCTGGGCCAGAGTTCCAGGGCCTCTGAGGGCCCAGCAGGTTCAGCCCCACCCTAGGGTTACATGAGCCTGTGTCTTTCTAATAAATTCCTCCCCTCCTTTTTTTTTTCTTAAACAGCTTTATGGAGATATAATTCATATAGGGTATAATTCACCCACTTAAAGTGTCCAATTCAATGATTTTTAGGAGATTCACAAATATGTACAGCTATCACCAATTTTAGAACAATTTTCATCACCTCAAAAGAAACCCCATCTCCTTTAGCTATCACTCCTCTCCCCATGCCCTTCTCTCCCCACCCTTGCCCTAAGCAACCACTAATCTATGTTCTCTACATAAAGATTTCGCTGTTGCGCACATCTCATATGAATGGAATTATATATTATGTAGCCTTTTTTGACTGGCTTCTTTCACTTGGCATGATGTTTTCAAGATTTATCTACACTGTAGTATGGGTCAATACTTCATTCCTATTCAGATGCTTTGCTCATTTTAAATTGGGTTATCTTTTTTATTATTGAGTTATAACAGTTCTTTATATGTACTGGATACAAGTCTCTTACCCAATATGATTTGTAAATATTTTCTCCCATTCTGTAGGTTGTCTTTTCACTTTCTCGATGGTGGGAGCTGAATGTTTGTGCTCCCATTGAAATTCATATGTTGAAACTGTAATGCCCAATGTGATGGTATTAGGATATGGGGCCATTGGGAGGTGCTTAGGTCATGAGAGTGGAGCCCTCATGAATGGAATTATGCTCTTATAAAAGAGACACCACAGAGCTCCGTAGCCCCTTGTGCCATGTGAGGACACAATGAGAAGTCTGCAACCCAGAGGAGGGTCCTCTCCCAGCCATGCTGGCATGCTGATCTCAGATGGCCAGCCTCAAGAGCAGTGAGAAACAAATTTATGTGGTTTATAGCTGCTCAGTCTGTGGTATTTTGTTATAGCAGCTCGAATGGACTAAGACAATGTCCTTTGAAGCACAAAATTTGTAAATTTCGATAAAGTCCAATTTATCTATTTGTTGTTTCTGCTCCTCATGCTTTTGGTGTCATTTCTAGGAATCTTTTGCCAAATCCAAGGTCATGAAGATTTACCCCATGTTCTCTTCAAAGAGTTTTATAGTTTTATATCTTATATCCTGTATGATCAGGTGACCCAAGATGGCTGTTCTCTTGCTCTCTGTACATCCCCTGCTCCACCAGTCCCTGCCTCACCTACACCCTGCTTACATGACTGACCCTCCCTCTTAATCATAGAGCCTAATCAGTAAATGCCTATGTACTTGCTCCTGGCCCCAGCTAGTGATTGTTCTAATCTTTAGATCAGAACTATCGCCACTATGTTAGTTTATCAAAGCGGCAGTGAGGGGCGTGCCCCTCTGCTGGTTGCCCTGGCAACTGATGAGCCAACCTGACATCAATTCCCCCTATAACTAGTAATCTCCCTCTTCCCCTGGTAGTGAAGATCACTGCCATGTTCTGCCTGCCATCTGCTGAGCACGGTGGGGTGTCACTCCAGGACGTTGCTTCAGACATGTTAGCTCCCTGCTCCATTAAATCCCTGATGTCTCTTGTCACTGACCCCTGGCTCTTTTTTCTTCAGTCTTGAAGCTGCAAGACAGGGCTTGCAGCACTGTGGGGTGCAGCCCAACACATCCATTTTGAGTTAATTTTTGTATGTGGTGTGAGAACTTCATTCTTTTGCATGTGAATATATAGTTTTTCCAGCACCATTTGTTGAAAAGACGATTCTTTCTCCATTAAGTGGTCTTGGGACTCTTGTTGAAAGTCCGTTGCTCATAGATGTATGGGTTTGTTTCTGGACAGTCAATTCTATTCCTTGGATCTATATGTCTATCCTTGTGCCAGTACCACACTGTCTTGATCACCATTGCCTTATTTTATCTTATTCCATTTTATTTTATTTATTTATTTATTGGCCATGCTCTATGGCTTGTGGGATCTTAGCTCCCTGACCAGGCATTGCACTTGTGCCCTCAGCAGTGAAAGTACAGAGTCCTAGTCACTGGACCACCAGGGAATTCCCACCATTGCCTTATTTTAAATTTTGAAATTGGGAAGTGTGAGTTCTCCTACTTTCTTCTTTTTTAAGATAATTGTGGCTATTCTAGGTACCTTAAAATTCAATATAAATTTTAGAATCAGCTTGTCAATTTCTACAAAGAACTCAGCTGAAACACTATAGAGATTACACTGATTCAGTAGATCAATTTGAGGAGTATTGCCATCTTAACAATGTTGTCTTCCAATCCATGAACATGGGATGTTCTTCCAATTAGTTAGATCTTTAATTTCTTTCAACAGTGTTTGTAGTTTTCAGAGTATAAGTTTTGCACTTCTTTTGTTAAGTTTATTCCTATTTTTATAAATAAAATTGTTTTTTAATTTTATTTTTGGATTGTTCACAGTAAGTATATAGAAATACAATCGATCTTGTATCCTGCAAACTTGCTAAATTCATTTATTAGTTCTAAAAGTTTTTTAGTGTATTTTTTAGGACTTTCTATATACAAGATCATATCATCTGCAGATAGAGATAGTTTTACTTCTTCCTTCCCAATTGGGATGGTTTTATTTCTTTGTCTGGCATCTATGCCAATGTAACGAATAAATGGTAAGGATCTAAAACAGCCCATTTCTCACCTGGATGAAAGAAGGAAAAGATGCAGCACTGAATCTATGTATTATTTAAGAAAACCCAAAAGAGTTTAGTTTTGGAGGATGGAGGGAAAAAAGTGCCCACTGAACTGAGCAGGTATCCTGAGACCGAAAAATGATGCCGGTAGCTCCATATAATCAATGAATCAGTTTATCATACGGTAACTTACTCACAGGGTGGGATTGGCCAGATAACGATCCAGAAGCATTCACAGCTGCGCTCCGCACCGCCAAGATGCCATTGGGACAATTTCATAATTAACCTAGGGTTAGGGGCTATACACTTGGAAACAAGAAGTGCATTCCTAAGCCAGGATTTATGAATAGGTAACTAGTCTCTTCGGTGCCGGGAATATAGCAGTGAAGGTTTCCATCACTGTTTGGGGACGAATAGAGCATAAAGGCCACCTAGACCTAACGATCATTAAACAATATCTATAACTACAAAGCCCTTGATGACAGAGAAGAGTTTACTATACAGGTCAGCCCTAGGTAGAGTCAGTGGAAGAATAGGAGGAATTGAATGGGCCCAAGATGGCATCAGTTATGCTAACAGCCATACAGTTTAGAGATGGGTACATAAACAGTATGTGATTCCTTCAAACTTTCTGTTACAATTTAATTCAAAGTTCTTCTGGGGACACAGTATTAATGCAAGTACTGAATTTACATTCCTGATCCTGATGAAAGCCTTTTTAAATCCACTCGTCTTGAAATAGTGCTTTTCAAACTTTCCACTAAAGATGCCCTAAAGGGAGAGAAGAGGAAAAATATGAGGAGTAATCCTATACAGCTTATGATAACATGAAACAACTTTGAAGTTTTATGTTTTATCTTAAAAATTCATGCAGTTTTTATTTTCTATTCCAAGATAAAGTCAGTTCATTTTAACATTAAAATAATGCTTTTTTTCCAAGATAAGAAAGGAAACCTTTACCATATGATCCAACAATTCCATTTCCAGGTATATAATAAAAAAAAAACCCTGAAAGCAGGAAGCTGAAAACTTATTTGTACACCCACGTTCATAGCAGCACTATTCATAACAACCAAGGGATGGAAGCAATCCAAATGTCCATTAACAGATGATTGGATAAACAAAATGTGGTGTACACATACAATGGAATATTATTCAGTCTTAAAGAAGAATGAAATTCTGACACATGATACAACGTGGATGAATTTTGAGAACATTAAGCTAAGTGAAGTAAGCCAGTCACAAAAGATAAATACTGTATGATTCCACTTATATGAGTATCTAGGGTAGTCAAATTCATAAAAACAGAAAGTAGAATGGTGGTTGCCAGGAGCTGGGCAGAAAGGGGAGTTGTTTAGTGGACACAGAGATTGGCTGCACAACAATGTAAATATAGTTAATAGTACTGCTCTGTACACTTAAAAATGGTTAAGATGGTAAATTTTATGTCATGCATTTTTTACCACAATTAAAAAAATAATTTAGAGATTTTTAAAAGTTTTAAAAGAAGGCCTTATAATTTGGTCAAAGGAAGCCAATTAGTATCGAGATTCAGCTAGAACTAAGTACACTGCCTTGGTTTAATTTACGGAAATATTTATATGGTCACCTTTTAATTAACCTGTAGGGACCTCTCTGCTCAGAGAATCATCCTAGTCCCCAGGTCAACAATAAACAGGAACTGAGACAAAGGAATAGACTGTATGACTCTCAGGGTGTTTCTGTCATGCCATGGGAGCCTTCCTGGGTCATCACCTATTGTCTTCCAGGATTTAGAATGCATTCTAGAATATCACTCAGCATAGGCGAAGGATTAAGCTTTATTAGGTAAAGGGAAGCCTTACAAGCCTGGGTCAACAAGCAAAGAGAAAGCAGGGGTCCCCCAGGGAGAGGTGTGCTAGGGTCAGTGTGCTCTGCTGGATCCACAGAATAAGTCTGTGTTCTGCTCTCTGTTCTACCTTGTTTTCACAGTGCTAATGAATCAAGGAGTGAGTTACCAAATTTCTGACCAAAAAAGATGACTGGAAAAAACAGCTTTTGGAGTATACCACTGCCTTCCCCAGGTTCACATAACAAACGTTCAAAGTCTTAGAGCTCATTTCAATTCCATGCGATAATCTTGCCCCGTGCTACCTTTGTGTATCCCCTTAATAACAGGTTCACCATGCCCTCAATGTCTATAGGTACCATGGAGGGAAATATACAACAAAGAAAAGTCACCAATCAGAATTTTTTAACAAGAGAAGGGCAGCAGCAATAGACCCTACCACAAAGAGAAAACCATGATGAAGCTACTTCCCAAACATCCTGAAAATTCTTTCTACCCAGAAATAGCTGCCCACCAAATTTTTGGCAAATCTCCATCCTTGTTCCAAGAATAAATAATAGCAAAGCCTTACCTATGCTTACCACGTGCCAGGGACTGATCTAAGCATCTTACATACATTAATTCATTTAATCTCACACCAACCCTATGAGGTGAGCACTCAATTTATGCCCATTTTCTATAGGAGGAAACTAAGGCATAAAAAAATTAATGAACTTGCTTAAGGTCAGGATAGAAAAACCAGGATTGGAACCCAAGCAGTCTGTCTCAGAGTCTGTGCTTTTAACACCACGTTAAACAGAACTGAGACACTGGGCTAAATTCTGCAAGGGCCTTAAGTATGCATTGTCCTGGGGCCTGGGAAGCCTTAGGGAGAGAAGCACCAATAAATGTGACAGGAAATAGGGTGTGTCCAGTAATAGAGCCAGGTGGGATGGGAGATGTTGGAGAACATTGGTGAGGGTAGAAGAGCAAAATAAATCGGGGGCAGTACAGTTGGGAGGGAGTTTTTCAGGGTGAAAAAATAGTAATAGAGGATTGTAAAGTCCCTTGGACTCTTTTTTTTTTTTCCCTTGGACTCTTTTAAAATAGCTTTATTGAGGTTAATTGACTTTCAATAAACTGCACATTTAAAGTGTGTAATTTGATAAATTTTATGTGTACCCCCATGAAACCATCACCACAGTCAAGATAATGAAAATAGACATTACCCCCAAAAGTTTCTTTGTGGCCTTTTGTAGACCCTCCCTCCCTGCACTTCCCCCAAAACTCTCCCTCTGCTTGTCCATGATCTGTTTTCTGTAACTACAGATTATTTCACATTTTCTAGAATTTTACATAGTCTACAGTATTTACACTTTTTTGTCTGGTTTCTTTCACTTGGTGTAATTTTTTTTTTTTCCCTGTGCTGCACAACCTGTGGGACTTTAGGCCCTCGACAGTGAAAGCACAAGAGTCCTAACCGCTGGACTGCCAGGGAATTCCCTTGGTGTAATTATTTGGAGATTCATCCGTGTTGTTGGGTGTATTAATAATTTATTCATCTGATAAGGGACTTATATCTACGCTACGTAAAGAACCCTTACAACTCAACAATAAAAGACAAACAATCCAATTTTGCAAATGAGCAAAGGATCTGAATAGACGTTTCTCCAAAGAAGATACACAAATGTACATGGGAAGTTGCTTAACATCATTAGTCATCAGGGAAATGCAAATCAAAACGACAATGAGATATCACTTCACACCCACTAGGATGGCTATAGTTAAAAAGTCAGATAATAGCAAGTATTGATGAGTATGTAGAAAAATCATAACTCGCATACACTGCTGGTAGGAATGTAAAATGGTACAACGACATTGGAAAACAGTCTGGCAGTTCCTCAAAAAGTTAAACAGAGAGTTACCATTTCACCCAACAATTCCAATCCTACATTTATTCCCAAAAGAAACGAAAACA
Source organism: Leucopleurus acutus (assembly GCF_964270905.1). NCBI lineage: Eukaryota > Metazoa > Chordata > Mammalia > Artiodactyla > Delphinidae > Leucopleurus > Leucopleurus acutus. The sequence continues at coordinate 85,845,459 of NC_139144.1, forward strand.
TACATGTGCGTACAACTTGTACACAAATGTTTATAGCAGCATTATTCATAATAGTCAATATGTGGAGACAACCCAAATGCCCATCATGTGATGAATGAATAAATCAAATGTGATATATTCATGCAATAGAATATTGTTTAGCCATAAAAAGAAATGAGCGACTTCCCTGGTGGTGCAGTGGTTAAGAACCTGCCTGCCAATGCAGGGGACACGGGTTTGAGCCCTGTTCCAGGAAGATCCCACATACCGCGGAGCAACTAAGCCCATGAGCCACAAGTACTGAAGCCCGCACACCTAGAGCCCACGCTCCTCAACAAGAGAAGCCACCGCAGTAAGAAGCCTGCGCACCACAACGAATAGTAGTCCCCGCTCGCCATAACTAGAGAAAGCCCAAGTGCAGCAACGAAGACCCAACGCAGCCAAATAAATAAATAAATAAAAATTTAAAAAAAAAAAAGAAAAGAAATGAGGTACTGATACATGCTACAGCATGGCTGAACCTTGACAACATTATGCTAAGTGAAAGAAGCCAGCCACACACACACACACACACAAACACATATCGCATGATTCCATTTTTTGTTTTTTGTTTTTTGTTTTTTTTTTTTTGCAGTACACGGGCCTCTCACTGCTGTGGCCTCTCCCGTTGCGGAGCACAGGCTCCGGACGCGCAGGCTCAACAGCCATGGCCCACGGGCCCAGCCGCTCCGCGGCATGTGGGATCTTCCCGGACCGGGGCACGAACCCGTGTCCCCTGCATCGGCAGGCGGACTCTCAACCACTGCGCCACCAGGGAAGCCCATGATTCCATTTTTTAATAAAATGTTTTGAACTGGCAAAGGTATAGAGACAGAAAGTAGATTAGAGGTTGCCTAGGGCTGGGGGCAAAAGTTGGGGGGAAAATTGAAGGTGTGCAGGTTTTCTTTTTTTTTTAAAAGTTACTCTTTTTTTTTTTTTTTGCGGTACGCGGCCTCTCACTGTTGTGGCCTCTCCCGTTGCGGAGCACAGGCTCAGCGGCCATGGCTCACGGGCCCAGCCGCTTCGCGGCATGTGGGATCTTCCCGGACCGGGGCACGAACCCGTGTCCCCTGCATCGGCAGGCGGACTCTCAACCACTAGTGCCACCAGAGAAGCCCTTTTTTTTTTTTTTTTTTAATTTACTTATTTACTTATTTTGGCCGCACCGGGTCTTAGTTGCGGCGTGCTTCATTGTGGCATGCAGATTTAGTTGCGGCATGCATGCAGGATCTAGTTCCCTGACCAGGGATCGAACCTGGGCCCGCTGCATTGGGAGAGCGGAGTCTTACCCACTGGACCACTAGTGGAGGTACCCAGGTTTTCTTTGTGGGGTGTTGAAATGTTCTCAAATTGATTGTGGTGATGGTTTGCACAACTCTGTGAATATACCAAAAACCTTTGCCTTGTATACTTTAAATGGGTGAATTTTATGGTATGTAAATTATATCTCTCTAAAGCTGTTACACAAAAATATTTTGTTACATTTACTGATGAGTAGCATTACATTATATGAATATACTGCAGTTTTCTAATCAGTTTACCTGTTGATAGACATTTGGGTTGTTTACAATATTTGGCTATTAAAAATAAGGCTGCTGGGAGCTCAATATTAAGAAAACAAACAACCCAATCAAAAAATGGACAGAAGACCTAAATAGACATTTCTGCAAAGAAGACATACAGATGGCCAAGAGGCACATGAAAAGCTGCTCAACATCACTAATTATTAGAGAAATGCAAATCAAAACTACAATGAGGTATCACTTCACATCAGTTAGAATGGGCATCATCAGAAAATCTAGAAACAACAAATGCTGAAGAGGGTGTGGATAAAAGGGAAGCCTCTTGCACTGTGGGTGGGAATGTAAATTGATACAGCCACTATGGAGAACAGTATGGAGGTTCCTTAAAAAACTAAAAATAGAATTACCATATGACCCAGCAATCCCACTACTGGGCATATACCCTGAGAAAACCATAATTCAAAAAGACACATGCACCCCAATGTTCATTGCAGCACTATTTACAATAGCCAGGTCATGGAAGCAACCTAAATGCCCATCGACAGATGAATGGATAAAGAAGATGTGGAACATATATACAACAGAGTATTACTCAGCCATAAAAAGGAATGAAACTGGGTCATGTGCAGAGACGTGGATGGACCTAGAGACTGTCATACAGAGTGAAGTAAGTCAGAAAGAGAAAAACAAATATCGTATATTAACATATATATGTGGAATCTAGAAAAATGGTACAGATGAACCGGTTTGCAAGGCAGAAATAGAGACACAGATGTAGAGAACAAACGTATGGACACCAAAGGGGGAAAGTCACGGGGGGTTGGGGATGAACTGGGAGATTGGGATTGACATGTATACACTAATATGTATAAAATAGATAACTAATAAGAACCTGCTGTATAAAAAAAAAAGAAAAGAAATGTGGCTAGGACAACAGTGGAGTTTATATTTTAATTTTATTTAAACATTAATTTTAAAATATGACATTTAAATGTTTGGAAAATATTTAAGTATGTTTGGAAAAAATCAAGTATATGAGTCAAATAATTTGATTATAAACTTTATGAAATCTAAATACAGATAAAGTCTTTCCAATCAATATTTAACATGTGTGCAGTAAGTGTAAAATGCACAACAGATTTTACAAACTTAATATGAAAAAGGTAAAATATCTCATTATTAATATATTAATTAATTTTAAAATGACAATATTTTTATATATTACATTTTTAAATATATTATTATAAGTAATTTCACCTGTTTCTTTTTACTGGTTAAAGGGAAAATTGGAAAATTTCAAATTATATATGTGACATTTTATTTTCATCAGAGAGCTAATTTAAGCTATTATTTAGATATTAAAGAGCAGACTTGACAAATCCCCCTATTCTGTAGGTACATGAATATAATTCTTAATGTTATTGACTTATGATGCTTTACATTAAAACAGAATAGAGTTTCTGGAAAAAATAAAATAAAATAAAGCTGCTGGGGACTTCTCTGGTGGTCCAGTGGTAAAAGAATCCACCTTCCAATGCAGGGGACGCAGATTCGATCCCTGGTCAGGGAACTAAGATCCCACATGCCGTGGGGCAGTTAAGCCCAGGCACCACAACTACTGAGCCCGCTCGCCCTGAAGACTGCATGCCACAACTAGAGAGAAGCCCGAGTGCCGCAACAAAGACCCAATGCAGCCAAAAAATATATATATATATTTAAGAAAATAAAACCGCTGTAAGGAACTTCCCTGTTGGTCCAGTGGTTAAGACTACAAGTTTCCACTGCAGCGGGAACTAATATCCCACATGCCACAATCCCTGGTGGGGGAACTAAGATGCTGCATGTCACGTGACGCAGACCAAAAAAATAATAATAATAAAAATAAAGCTGCTATGAACATTGAAACATAAGTTTTTGTGTGGACACATGCTCTCTTTTCTTTTAGTTTAATATGCAGGAGTGAAATGGCTAGATCATGTGGTAGATGTATTTAACTTTTTAAGAAACTACCAAACTGTTTTCTATAGTGCTTGTACCATTTCACACTCTCACCAACAATTTATGAGAGTTCCAGTTCCTCAACATCCTTGTCAACTCTTGGTATGATCAGTCTTTTTAATCAGGCATTCTATACAATAATGGGTATGCAGCAATATCTCTTTGTGATTTTAATTTGCATTTCCTTAATGACTAATGATGTTGAGCATCTTTTCATGTGCTTATTTGCCATTCATATATCTTCTTGGAAATGTTTGTTCAAATTGTTGCTCACTTAAAAAAAATTGAGTTGTCTGTTCTTATTATTGAGTTTCCAAAACTCTTTATATATTTGAGACACAAGTCCTTTATCAGATATGTGTTTTGCAAATATTTTTTCCCAGTCTGTGGCTTGCTTTTTCATTCTTCTCACAGTGTCTTTTCAAGAACAGAAGTTTTAAATTTTGATGAAATCCAATTTATCAAAATTTTCTTTTATTGATTGTGCTTTTAGTGTCATATCTATGAAATATTTGTCTAATCAAAGATCACAAAGATTTTCTCCTATGTTTTCTACTAGTAGCTTTACAGTTTTAGATTTTTCATTTAGGTCTATGATCTATTATGACTTAATTTTGTATATGGTATGAGGTATAGGTTGAAGTCCATTGTCCAGCCTCATTCATTGAAACAACTGTCCCTTCTCCATTGAATTGTCTTTGGATATGTTTCAAAAATAAACTCACTCACTCTCTCTCTCTCTCTCTCTCTCTCTCTCTCTCTCTATATATATATATATATATATATATATATATGACAGTGTATATATATATATATATATGTGTGTGTGTGTCTGTATGTATACTCTCTATACATTCTTTTATAAGAAGTCTTAAAATTCGGTAATGTTAGTTTTCCAACTTTGTTATTCTCTTTCAAAGTTGTTTTGGCTATTCTAGGTCCTTTGCGTTTTCATATGAATTTTAAACAGCTTGTCAACTTCTACAATTTTTTTTCTGTAGAGCAGAGACAGAAATATGGCATATTAATGAAAAACCCAGGGCTCTGTTGTCAGTCTGCCTAGGTTCAAGACCCAGATTTACCTCTTCTTAGCTGCTTGACTTTAGGCAAGTTTCCTAACTTCTCTGCAACTCCACTTCTCATTCATAAAGCTGAAATAATGTTGCGATAAAAATAGAAGTCAGGGTTTTTTTTTCCCTCCTCTCCTGAGAACAAGGAAAATAAAGGGAACAGTGAACAGGCTAGAGAAGAAACATAACCTGGACTGAAAGAGTTAATCACTCCTAGTTTTATTTTAACTGTCACTAATCTGTAGTGTCTGTAACTAGGTTTGTACTTCACAAAGCTAACCTCACTCCCTGACACTATGTAAATTACTTTCTGCACCTATCACCCCTGACTCTGTGTGAGTTACATCCTGTGCCTATCACTCCTTAACCTATTGCATCCCCGCACCATACATTCCCTACGTCCCCTTGTAACAGATCATCCCCTGTAGCTTTTGCATTTCAGAAAGAAGGTCACCAGCCGATAAAACAGACAAACGGACCCAATTACCAGGCTGCCGGACCCCAATTACCGGGCTGCCTGAAGCCAGCTATGACTGTTTTGAAATAATGCAAGGGAGAAAAAGAATGCAAGACCTTCACTACTTTGATCCTTATCATATACCCTGGACTGCGAGCCCCACGTATAAAATCTTGTCCGTTTCCCCAAGAAGGCGGGCACAGTTCTTCAGGCACTAGCTTGTTGTGTCTTCCCTTCTGCCTGGCAGAAAAATAAAGCCATCTCTCTCTTCCTCCAAAATCTCTGCCTCCGTATTTCTGTTCGGCATCGGTGCACAGGAAAGCCAATATTTCGGCAACTATAATAATGTTAACAATCTCACTGGGTTGTGATGGGACTTAAGTGAAACACGGCATATACTGCTGAAAGACTGAAAATACAGACAACGGCCAGACCTTATATGATAACTGAACCCTGACCCACAGCAACCAGTCTAGGAAGCCAAACCACAACCTCTGCAGGAAATTGGCCCAGAGCAACAGTCAGGACTTGACCAAGTCAATGACTGCCAACTTCTCTAATTTTTGCCCTGGCTTCCAACTCAGGACCAAGCAGAGAAAGCCAAATTTGCTCCCCAAACCAATCACATAGGACACCCCATATCTAGTCAGCCCACCTCCAGCTTTCCCAGGCCAACAACCTCCTATCAGGGCTTCCTCCACATGTGCATCTTTACTCCTGTCCTGCCCCTAGGTTCTTCAGAACCACTTTTTTTTTTGACATGATATTTTTAAAAATCCTGATTCACACTATAAGAAGTCGCCAATGATAACAGGTTTTTGTTTTTCTTTTAAGCAGGTTCCCTTACAATCAAATATTTGTTGAACCCCCATGGCACCTCTTCAAAACTCTAGGGCTCTCAGAAAAATGGAGCAAAGGCTACTAGTGTGAGGTCAGGGTTCAGGGTCTTAATTTAAGTTGTAGGGATGATGCAAACCAGCTGGGTAACCTTGGGCAAGTCACTTGACCTTTGTCCGAGTTTTGTTTCTTCCTCTGCAAATTGGGGAGAGGGAACTAAATAAGAACTTCTCAAAATTTAGTGTCTACCACCACCTGCGTGTAGTGGAGGGGGCATTGGTGCGTGTGCCTGTTTTAAAAATGCAGGTTTCTGGCCCAACCAGTGGTTCTAACTCAGTAAATCTCGGGTAGGGTCCTAGCTAATTTTTAACAAGCACCTAGCTGATTTTGATGCTGGCGATCCTTGTGCATAATTTGAGAATCACATGAGTAAATGATCATTTAGGCTCCTTTTGGCTCTGGTGTACGTAATTTAGGTGGAGTTGGAGAGGAGAAGTCACAGGGCTGGAGCGTTGGGGAGGGTAAAATCGCTCAACAGGGAAAATGTTGATGGGGAGTCTTTTGTATCAATATTCTGCTTTTGAAAGCCCCCACGAATCTAGTCCAGAGAGACTTGGGTTCTGCGAGGAGTTCTTGCAAACGCTGTTCTATTCTCCACTAGTCGGCATAAAAAAGCACTCCTGAACTTCCCAGTCCCGTGCCCTGCATTTGAATACACCAGAGATGAAATACGACGTGCAAAATCCTTCCTTGTCCTCCAACTCCACAATTTTCCAAAGACTCGCTTGGGGTAGGACGGGACAAAGGAGGATTTGCCCAGTTTGTGGTCTTGTCCTCAAAACCGGATTAAACCCAGGCCACTCCCTCAGCGCTCACAGTAAAATCCTCTTAATTCTGCAGTTGAGACCCCAGCTCAGTGTAGCAATACCGCCCTCTCGCGGCGGAGAATGGGACTCCACCTGGCGAGGAGAACAAACGCCAGGGTCGGATACAGCCCCAAAAGACTCAAAGTTCGCCTGGATCCGAGGGAGGCGGAAGAGAAGGAGGAAAATAAAAATACCACCAGAGCTCTTCGTTGTCTCTTTCTAATTTACCATTCCTTTCTGCCTCCCAAAGCCAGTACTCCCACTTACCCTTGCCCACTATTAATAACTTTTTTCCTAACGCTTTGCAGTGTACAAGGTGTTTTCACAAACATCTTGTGTAATACATTCTCACTTCTTTTGACATCACCCGCCCCGCCTTCCAGAATGAGAAGGAAAAACTGAAAACTAACAATCTATGTAAATGCCTTTCTTGTATTTTGCATAAAGGTGGACCTGACATCCCCTTATTCTTGGATTGCAGGACCTTGAAGCTGACTTTGACCCCTATAGGAGCCCACTAAATTTGTTCTGCTGTGTGGTCACAAATGGAACCGTAAACATGCCAGGGTTGGTCACAAGGAGAAAAAGCAAAGCATACGGCCAAAGCAGCACAAGCCTAGGTTCACACTATTTTTTTCTTTCATCAACTCTTTAAAATTAATCAAATTAAAATAAACATAGGGCTTCCCTTGTGGTGCAGTGGTTGGGAGTCCGCCTGCCGATGCAGGGGACACGGGTTCATGCCCTGATCTGGGAAGATCCCACATGCCGCGGAGCGGCTGGGCCCGTGAGCCATGGCCGCTGAGCCTGCGTGTCCGGAGCCATGGCCGCTGAGCCTGCGTGTCCGGAGCTCTGCAACGGGAGAGGCCACAACAATGAGAAGCCCGCGTACCCGCCCCCCCCCCCCACACAAAAAAAAAACCATAGAGGAGACCTTCAAAATGACAGAGGAGTAAGACGTGGAGATCACCTTCCTCCCCACAAATACATCAGAAATACATCTACATGTGCAACAGCTCCTACAGAACACCTACTGAATGCTGGCAGAAGACCTCAGACCTCCCAAAAGGCAAGAAACTCCCCAAGTACATGGCCGTGTGGCTGACAGGGTCTCGGTGCTCCGGCTGGGTGTCAGGCTTGTGCCTCTGAGGTGGGAGAGCCGAGTTCAGGACATTGGTCCACCAGAGACCTCCCGGCTCCACGTAATGTCAATTGGCGAGAGCTCTCCCAGAGACCTCCATCTCAACGCTAAGACCCAGCTCCACTCAATGACAAACATGCTACAGTGCTGGATACTCTTTGCCAAACAACTAACAAGACTGGAACACAATCCCACCCATTAGCAGAGAGGCTGCCTAAAATCATAATAAGGTCACAGACATCCCAAAACACACCACCAGACACGGTCCTGCCTGCCAGAAAGACAAGACCCAGCCTCATCCACCACAACACAGCACCAGTCCCCTCCATCAGGAAGCCTACACAACCCACTGAACCAACCTTAGCCACTGAGGGCAGACACCAAAAACAATGGGAACTACAAACCTGCAGCCTGTGAAAAGGAGACCCCAAACACAGTAAGTTAAGAAAAATGAGAAGACAGAAACACACAGGAGATGAAGGAGCAAGGTAAAAACCCACCAGACCAAACAAATGAAGAGGAAATAGGCAGTCTACCTGAAAAAGAATTCAGAATAATGATAGTAAAGATATCCAAAATCTTGGAAATAGAATGGAGAAAATACAAGAAACATTTAACAAGGACCCAGAAGAACTAAAGAGCAAACAAACAATGATGAACAACACAATGAAAGAAATTAAAAATTCTCTAGATGGAATCAATAGCAGAATAACTGAGGCAGAAGAACAGATAAGTGACCTGGAAGATAAAATAGTGGAAATAACTACTGCAGAGCAGAATAAAGAAAAAAGAATGAAAAGAATTGAGGACAGTCTCAGAGACCTCTGGGACAACATTAAATGCACCAACATTCGAATTATAGGGGTCCCAGAAGACAAAGAGAAAAAGAAAGAGACTGAGAAAATATTTGAAGAGATTAAACTTGAAAACTTCCCTAATATGGGAAAGGAAATAGTCAATCAAGTTCAGGAAGTGCAGAGAGTCCCATACAGGATAAATCCAAGGAGAAACACACCAAGACACATATTGATCAAACTATCAAAAATTAAATACAAAGAAAAAATATTAAAAGCAGCAAGGGAAAAAACAACAAATAACGCACACAAGGGAATCCCCATAAGGTTAACAGCTGACCTTTCAGCAGAAACTCTGCAAGCCAGAAAGGAGTGGCAGGACATATTTAAAGTGATGAAAGGGAAAAACCTACAACCAAGATTACTCTACCCAGCAAAGAACTCATTCACACTCGACGGAGAAATTAAAACCTTTACAGACAAACAAAAGCTAAGAGAATTCAGCACCACCAAACCAGCTTTACAGCAAATGCTAAAGGAACTTCTCTAGGCAAGAAACACAAGAGAAGGAAAAGACCTACAATAACAAACCCAAAACAATTAGGAAAATGATAATAGGAACATACATATCGATAATTACCTTAAATGTAAATGGATTAAATGCTCCAACCAAAAGACATAGACTGGCCAAATGGATACAAAAACAAGACCCGTATATATGCTGTCTATAAGAGACCCACTTCAGACCTAGGGACACATACAGACTGAAAGTGAGGGACTGGAAAAAGATATTCCATGCAAATGGAAATCTAAAGAAAGCTGGAGTAGCAATACTCATATCAAATAAAATAGACTTTAAAATAAAGACTGTTACAAGAGACAAGGAAGGACACTACATAATGATCAAGGGATCAATCCAAGAAGAAGATATAACAATTATAAATATATATGCACCCAACATAGAAGCACCTCAATATGTAAGGCAACTGCTAACAGCTATAAAAGAGGAAATCGACAGTAACACAGTAATAGTGGGGGACTTTAACACCTCACTTACACCAATGGACAGATCATCCAAAATGAAAATAAATAAGGAAACACAAGCTTTAAATGACACAATAGACCAGATAGATTTAATTGATATTTATAGGACATTCCATCCAAAAACAGCAGATTACACTTTCTTCTCAAGTGTGCACGGAACATTCTCCAGGATAGATCACATCTTGGGTCACAAATCAAGCCTCAGTAAATTTAAGAAAATTGAAATCATATCAAGCATCTTTTCTGACCACAATGCTATGAGATTAGAAATGAATTACAGGGAAATAAACGTAAAAAACACAAACACATGGAGGCTAAACAATATGCTACTAAATAACCAAGAGATCACTGAAGAAATCAAAGGGGAAATCAAAAAATACCTAGAGACAAATGACAATGAAAACATGACGATCCAAAACCTATGGGATGCAGCAAAAGAAGTTCTAAGAGGGAAGTTTATAACTATACAAGCCTACCTCAAGAAACAAGAAAAATCTCAAATAAACAAACTAACACCTAAAGGAACTAGAGAAAGAAGAACAAACAAAACCCAAAGTTAGCAGAAGGAAAGAAATCATAAAGATCAGACCAGAAATAAATGAAATAGAAACAGAAAACAATAGCAAAGATCAATAAAACTAAAAGCTGGTTCTCTGAGAAGATAAACAAAATTGATAAACCATTAGCCAGACTCATCAAGAAAAAGAGGGAGAGGACTCAAATCAATAAAATTAGAAATGAAAAAGGAGAAGTTACAACAGACACCAAAGAAATACAAAGCAACATAAGAGACTACTACAAGCAACTCTATGCCAATAAAATGGACAACCTGGAAGAAATGGACAAATTCTTAGAAAGGTATAACTTTCCAAGACTGAACCAGGAAGAAATAGAAAATATGAACAAACCAATCACAAGTAATGAAATTGAAACTGTGATTAAAAATCTTCCAACAAACAAAAGTCCAGGACCAGGTGACTTCACAGATGAATTCTATCAAACATTTAGAGAAGAGCTAACATCCATCCTTCTCAAACTCTTCCAAAAAATTGTGGAGGAAGGAACACTCCCAAACGCATTCTATGAGGCCACCGTCACCCTGATACCACAACCAGACAAAGATACTACAAAAAAAGAAAATTACAGACCAATATCACTGATGAATATAGATGCAAAAATCCTCAACAAAATACTAGCAAACAGAATCCAACAACACATTAAAAGGATCATACACCATGATCAAGTGGGATTTATCCCAGGGATGCAAGGATTCTTCAATATATGCAAATCAATCAATGTGATACACCATATTAACAAATTAAAGAATAATAACCATATGATCATCTCAATAGATGCAGAAAAAGCTTTTGATAAAATTCAACACCCATTTATGATAAAAACTCTCCAGAAAGTGGGCATAGAGGGAACCTACCTCAACATAATAAAGGCCATATACGACAAACCCACAGCAAACATCATTCTCAATGGTGAAAAATTGAAAGCATTTCCTCTAAGATCAGGAACAAGACAAGGATGTCCACTCTCACCACTATTATTCAACAGTTTTGGAAGTCCTAGCCATGGCAATCAGAGAAGAAAAAGAAATGAAAGGAATACAAATTGGAAAAGAACAAGTAACACTGTCACTGTTTGCAGATGACATGATACTATACATAGAGAATCCTAAAAATGCCACCAGAAAACTACTAGAGCTAATCAATGAATTTGGTAAAGTAGCAGGATACAAAATTAATGCACAGAAATCTCTTGCATTCCTATACACTAATGATGAAAAATCTGAAAGAGAAATTAAGGAAACACTGCCATTTACCACTGCAACAAAATGAATAAAATACCTAGGAATAAACTACCTAAGGAGACAAAAGACCTGTATGCAGAAAACTATAAGACACTGATGAAAGAAATTAAAGATGATGCAAACAGATGGAGAGATATACCATGTTCTTGGATTGGAAGAATCAATGTATAGTATACATTGATTGATACAATGGTAGTATAGTCAAAATGACTATACTACCCAAAGCAATCTACAGATTCAGTGCAATCCCTATCAAACTACCAATGGCATTTTTCACATAACTAGAACAAAAAATCTCACAATTTTTATAGAAACAGAAAAGACCCCAAACAGCCAAAGCAATCTTAAGAAAGAAAAACGGAGCTGGAGGAATCAGGTTCCCTGACTTCACACTATACTACAAAGCTACAGTAATCAAGACAATATGGTACTGGCACAAAAACAGAAATATAGATCAATGGAATGGGATAGAAAGCCGAGAGATAAACCCACGCACATGTGGTCACCTTATTTTTGATAAAGGAGGCAAGAATATACAATGGAGAAAAGACAGCCTCTTCAATAAGTGGTGCTGGGAAAACTGGACAGCTACATGTAAAAGAATGAAATTAGAACACTTCCTAACACCATACACAAAAATAAACTCAAAATGGATTAGAGACCTAAATGTAAGGCCAGACACTATAAAACTCTTAGAGGAAAACATAGGCAGAACACTCTATGACATAAATCACAGCAAGATCCTTTTTGACCCACCTCCTAGAGAAATGGAAATAAAAACAAAAATAAACAAATGGGACCTAATGAAATTTAAAAGCTTTTGCACAGCAAAGGAAACCATAAACAAGACGAAAAGACAACTCTCAGAATGGGAGAAAATATTTGCAAATGAAGCAACTGACGAAGGATTAATCTCCAAAATTTACAAGCTGGTCATGCAGCTCAATATCAAAAAAACAAACAATGCAATTCAAAAATGGGCAGAAGACCTAAACAGACATTTCTCCAAAGAAGATATACAGATTGTCAACAAACACATGAAAGGATGCTCAACATCACTAACCATTAGAGAAATGCAAATCAAAACTACAATGAGGTATCACCTCACACCAGTTAGAATGGCCATCATCAAAAAATCTACAAACAATAAATGCTGGAGAGGGTGTGGAGAAAAGAGAACCCTCTTGCACTGTTGGTGGGAATGTAAACTGATACAGCCACTATGGAGAACAGTATGGAGGCTTCTTAAAAAACTAAAAATAGAACTACCATATGACCCAGCAATCCCACTACTGGGCATATACCCTGAGAAAACCATAATTCAAAAAGAGTCATATACCACAATGTTCATTGCAGCTCTATTTACAATACCCAGGACATGGAAGCAACCTGAGTGTCCATCGACAGATGAATGGATAAAGAAGATGTGGCACATATGTATAATGGAATATTACTCAGCCATAAAAAGAAACGAAATTGAGTTATTTGTAGTGAGGTGGATGGACCTAGAGTCTGTTATACAGAGTGAAGTATGTCAGAAAGAGAAAAACAAATACCGTATGCTAACACAGATGTATGGAATCTAAAAGAAAAAAAAAAAGGTTCTGAAGAACCTAGGGGCAGGACAGGAAAAAAGACTCAGACGTAGAGAATGGACTTGAGGACACGGGGAGGGGGGAGGGTAAGCTGGGACAAAGTGAGAGAGTGGCATGGACGCATATACACTACCAAATGTAAAATAGATAGCTAGTGGGAAGCAGCTGCATAGCACAGGGAGATCAGCTCAGTGCTTTGTGACCACCTAGGGGGGTGGGATAGGGAGGGTGGGAGGGAGATGTAAGAGGGAGGGGATATGGGGAAATATGTATATGTATAGCTGATTCACTCTGTTATAAAGCAGAAGCTAGCACACCATTGAAAGCAATTATACTCCAATAAAGGTGTTTGAAAAAAGAAAAAAAATAAACATAGAAAAATGCACAAATCATAAATGTACAGTTCAATCAATATTCACAAGGTGAGCACAACCTTGTAACCAGCACCCAGATCAAGAAACAGGACATTATTAGCATTTCCCTAATGCTCCCGTCCAGTCACATCTCACCCCCCAGGTAACCACTATTCTGACTTTATTTTTTGGCCGGGCAGCACACTGGATCTTAGTTCCGCAACCAGGGATCAAACCCATGGCCCCTGCAATGGAAGCACGGAGTCTAAACCATTGGACCGCCGGGGAAGTCCCACGCTGTTCTGACTTTTAACATCATAGATTAATTTTGTCTGCTTTTGGATTTCATATAAAAGGAATCAAACAATATATACTCGTGTATATGACTTTTGCTGAAAGTTGTGAAATTAATCTATGTTGTTGCATAAGGTTCACTCTCATTGCTTTTATATATATAAACATATACATGTATAAGTGAACCACTTTGCTGTACACCAGAAACTAACACAACATTGTAAATCAACTATACTTCAATTTTTGAAAAAAGAATGCTTCTATGAACATTCTTCTACATAACTTCTACATAGTTTTTGGGAAATATAAGTACACATTTCTGGGTACTTCTTCTGACTTTATAACTAAAAGTGGAATTGCCAGTTTGTAGGGTTGTTTTCACTGATACTGCAAACAGATTTCCAAAGTGTTGTAGGTACTAATTTACATTCCCATCAGCAATGTATGAGAGCTTCTGTTGCTTCATGTTCTTGGCAACCTTGGTATATTGTTTTTCATTTTAGTCATCCTGGTGGGTGGGTAATGGTATTGCCTTGTAGTTTTAATTTACATTTCCCTGACGACTAATGAAGTTGAGCACCTTTTCATGAGCTTATCAGCCATATGGTTTGGATATCTTCTTTTGTCAAGTGCCTATTCAACGCTTTTAGGCAAACAATTTAAGCCTAAATTTACTTACCCTGAGTGATAAGAGCATTGTTCAGTATTCAGTTTAATTTCCAAAAAGCATGTTCTATTCATGGGCTACATTGAGAGATGATCCTTATACCTGTGTGCTACTTACATGATGTCATTTGGTTAATACCAAAGCACTCTGAAAGTAGAAGGCTGAGGTTATGCTCGTTTTACAGAAGAGGAAGCAGTCTCTGGAAGATTGTGACATGCTCAAAATAAGTGGCAGGACCAAGATCCTCGATAAAGATTTTGCTGTTTCCTGGCCAAATGCTCACTCCACTATAGTGGTTTAATCTCCCCACCTATTATAACAAATATTTTGTATCACCGCCCCCCTTTACTACAATGAAATTAAATCTACAGATAATTTCAAAAGATAATCAGTTTGTTGCCCCCATGGTATAAAGGAGAAATAAAAGAATAATGGCTTATAGTAAATAATTACTATAATTACAAATAAAATAAGAATCTAATAATAGTATAATTACAAATGAAACAAATGTTCAAGTACAACTATACTAGAACATGTAATGAAATAATAGATGCTTAAAGCAGACTCACTATAAATTCAAACAGCCACAAATAAAGACAAACACAACTGGTTGTACTGACAACTCTAATCCCATATATTGCTGTCCCTGGCATGATTTTCCAAATCGGTGAACAACTTCAGACAAAATTCTGAACAAAACAAAGTACCATCTGGGCTTCCCTGCTGGCGCAGTGGTTGAGAGTCCGCCTGCCGATGCAGCGGACACGGGTTCGTGCCCCGGTCCGGGAAGATCCCACATGCCGCGGAGCGGCTGGGCCCGTGAGCCATGGCCGCTGAGCCTGCGCGTCCGGAGCCTGTGCTCCGCAACGGGAGAGGCCACAACAGGGAGAGGCCCACGAACCACAAAACAAACAAACAAACAAAAAAAAAAACAAAGTACCGTCATCCCTTAACTTACATAGTTGTTGTATTCCTGAGAAATTCACTGTACTTTTAAACCATGTAAAAAATATTTTGTGTTTATATACAAAAGGGAGTTAGGCTTTAGACTCAGATACCTTTGGACAGTTTTTCAGCTGCGTGAGTACTGATACATTCAAAAGTTGGACAGGATGCAGGACACGTCTTCATTTTGCAGGATTGTCACGTTCATTGCAGGATAACTTAGCGGGCCTGGCCGTGCCCTCTAAATGGCAGTAGTGTCCCCCAACTATTGTGACAACCCAAAATTTCTCGGAGCAGTACTGCTCGTCCTGAGGGCATTATACTACACGCTCTGCATGGCACAGGCCCGGGCTTAAATTCGGAGTGTGACCAAAAAGCTGGGCTTTGGACTGGGAAAGATCTGAGTTCAGTGGTCAGCCATTCATTCTCTGTGAGACCCTGAGCAAAGCCACTTAACATCTCTGAGCCTCAAGTCTCCAGCTATGGGGCTGGTCTCTGCCTCCCACAGCAGGAGCGGCAGTTGCTATGTCTCCCTTGAGCACAGCTGTGGCAGGCTGTGTGGAGAAGGCTTCCATCCCTCATACCCCATCACTCAGCCCTCCAGTCCACCCACCACCCCGCGTTGCAAGGTTGACCGGTTACTTCTGCATGTCGTTCTTTTTTTTTTTGGCCATGACATGTGGCCTGCAGGACATTAGCTCAGAGTCCTAACCACTGGACCACCAAGGAATTCCTATATATAGTGCTTTTGATCTTCCCGGTCCCTGTTGATAAGTACATTCAGCAGTAGATGCTATGGAAGATATTAGCATGTCTCTCAAAAAGAAATATCAAAACACATATCTATTGCATCAGTAGAAAATACTCCTTAAGGCTTTAGCTATGAAAAAATACACTGTTTGACACTTTCCCAAGTCTAATGAGTTACCTCATCCTGGTCAAAATCTTGGTAAATGTAACCCCTTCCCATGGAGATCCCAACCGCAGCCCTTGCTAACACATGCCTTTTTGAAATTGGTGATAATTGGCCTACTTGAAAAATAGAAATCAGATTAGTGAGGGATATCACAGTGGATTCAAAAGTATTACTAAAAAAAAAAACTAAAAAAAAAAAGTATTACTAGAGCTTAAATTCAAAGGCACAAGATACAGCATATGAACATAATATGAATGTATATGAATTATACTGGAGTATAGATTTTTTAAAAATTTAATAATATGGGCTTATGCAAGTATAAAATTAACACATGTCAAAGACTTTATTCAACTTATTGATGAATGAAAAAACCATTAGGATGTTAAAATTCAAATGAGAATTTAACACAGTAGACAGTATATTTTTACAGCTCTGTGAACAGAAATCATTTGCACAGCTATGGACAGGAAGCATTTGTATTTCTCTCAATTTTCTACAATTTAACTTCTACCTCTACAGGTTGTAAAACCAACCAAACAAACAAAAAAACAAAACCAACCCTGGTGTTAATTTTCTGCTGCTGCTGTAACAAATTACCAAAAACTTGGTAGCTTAAAACAACACAAATTATCTTACAGTTTAGTTGGAGTATCTTACAGTTGGAGGGCAGAAGTCCAAAATGGGTTTCACGTGGCTAAAATCAAGGTGTCAGCAAAGCTATGTTCTTTCTGGAGGCTCTAGGGGGAATCCGTTTCTCTGCTTTCTCCACCTTCTGGAGGCTACCCCAACTCCTTGGCTTCTGGTCCTCTTCCTTCATCTTCAAGGCAGTAATGGTTGGTTGAGTCTTTTTCACTCTGCAGCACCCCAGGTTCTCTGATTACATTGTCACATCTTCTTCTTTGACTCTGACTCTCCTGTCTCCCTCTTTCACTTTTAAGGACCCTGGGGATTATACTAGGCCCACCTGCATATACAGGATAGTCTCCCCATCCCGAGATCCATCAATGGTGCTAACTCCTATGAGAATCAGATGATCCCTGAAGAGTCCACAAGAGACCACACCCTGTGGTCCACTGGAAGGACGCAGTTCACTGAAAGGACACAGTCCACTGAAAGGATGCTCAATAATCTCTTTTGCCTTTTTCCCAGTCTTGGAAAATTTTTCCTGATGATGCCAGGGCTCATAACAAGGGTGACTATGCAAAACACAAAATCAGGCAACCCTGGAATCATGTCCCTGAGCAGGGAAGCAGCTGCCCCTTTAATCAGGCCGTGGTCACTGGTTCTTGCCCAGCTGATCTGGCTTGTTTCCCTTGGCCTCTGCTAGCGTTTGAGTTTTCCAGTCCTGGTTACTGATTGATCAAATTTCCTTTCCTCAGCCCTGGAACAGAGCAGTAACATTTAGTCCATAAACTGGGAAAAAGTTAGAAGGTGACAAAGAGAGAAACGAGGCATATAGGTAGGGCACAAACAAAGCCAAACCTTAACCACTTTATGGTTTTGTGTCGACCTGCATTGTCCCAGGGCTGGGACAGGGAGTGGGCGCAATAGACAGTGGGGTAGAGATGTCTCTCCACACTGCCCTCCTCCTCCCACCCATTTGGCTCTCATGGAATGAGGGCGAGCCAAGAACTCCCCTGTAGTAAGTCCAAGATGTCTTCATGCTATTAGCTAAATGGTCACAGTGAACAGGAAGTAGCCAGCCACTCTTGATCAATCCAACAATTTTCAAACTACTCTTTTTTTTTTTTGCGGTACACGGGCCCCTCACTGTTGTGGCCTCTCCCGTTACGGAGCACAGGCTCCGGACGCGCAGGCTCAGCGGCCATGGCTCACGGGCCCAGCCGCTCCGCGGCATGTGGGATCTTCCCGGACCGGGGCACAAACCCGTGTCCCCTGCATTGGCAGGCGGACTCTCAGCCACTGCGCCACCAGGGAAGCCCCAAACTACTCTTGATCAAACTCCTGCTTAACACTGAATTTTCACATTGCTCAGTTATTCATCTTCTCTCTCTAAAGAAAATCCTCTTAAATAAATGGCAATCAACCAAGACAGAATGAGAAGCTGCCTGATGGAGGCCAGAAGGTCACTTCATTCAAAGCCAAAGTAACTCATTCCTTCCCTGAGCAAAATCTGATTGAGCCTTTGCTGGGTGCAAGGTCCCGGGTCAGGCTTTGCTGGGAGTACAAATAAGTCCTGCCTTCAAGGAGCTTCCAGTCCGGGGGGTGGAGAGGTAAGGGTGAAGTCACATGTCCAAAAGCATAAAAAGGGAAGAAAAGGATTCCAGAGTGAGGGGATAGCAGCAGGGAAAGCACGAAGATGTGGTCACAGCGGATGAGTTCTTGGCTGGGAACTTCAGATAGAAAGAAGTTCAACCTATTCGCTCAAGCTCTGGAGGAACGGAACAATGCCATGAGAGATGAGACTGAAGAAAGGCAGGAGGATCAGATTATTGCTTGTGTACCCTCAGTCTTGGGTTGAGTCCTTCATTCACTAGATATTTATTTAGCACTTTCTATGCTCCCAACACCAAGTCAAGCACTTCTAATGGCTCTACCTTCAATAAGCCACAGTCTAGGGAGGGGAAAGAGCTATGCAAATAAATACTCTCAGTAGAGCGAGATACATGCAAAAAAGAGGTGTGCTTTAAGTGCTGAGCAAGAGACCCCCAAACTCTGCCCAGAGGATTGGGAAGAGGAAGGAAGGCCACTCAGAAGATTTTGCAAAGGCTATATACTTAGTAATATACTTCCTGGGTAACAAGCAGAAGATGAAGACTCATGGAATGACAGCTCATGGTCTGCTCCAAGGCTCCGTGCTCATAGTCATTCTAAAGGCACAGAACTCATCGCGTCCAGTCGGATCGGGTCCTTGATGGCTCCGTTCCCATCGCGTCAAGACAGTCGAAGCCAGATTTAAATCCTGCACAAATTCACTTCTCTCCTGCTCCATTCACCTGCCTCCTGCATCATTCACCTGCCTCCTGCATCACATTCCTTGGACTGGTTTCTCTCTGCCCCGTAGCTCTGCACTTTAGCCCAGAATTTGGTTTCCTCCAGTTTTTGACCTTGGACTCACTTGTCTGCCTGCAGCTCTTTAAATTGCTGATTCTATGAAAGGCCTTAGGGTCACATCAACTGCCTCTATCAGTTACTCAGTAACTAACTTGCAAACTCTGAGATTCCCAGTCAGGCGAGAAGGAAAAGCTTACAGGCACTCTGCATTCGCTCCTCTTGGCTAACTCGGCATTATAAAGAAAGTTTCTCCTTCCAGAGGTGAATTCCAGCTTTCACAGCCAGTGGAGCCCACAGTTCTGAGACCATAAGCGCCATTGCCAGCCTTCCCCAGTGCTGGCCATGTCCAGGGTGTTTTCCCCTTACCTTCCCAACTACACCAAACACCCTGCAGTTTTGTGGCATTCTGCTGTAGCTGCCTAATTTTTTTGACCCTCCAGGCCCCATGATTTTTGGGCAAGGATCATCAGAATTATTTCTGTTTTCCTGCCTTACTGGGAAAATCTGAAATGGCAGGGTGCAGCCAGAAAGACCCTGTATGGAATCCACTTTGCTGGATTC
Organism: Leucopleurus acutus; assembly: GCF_964270905.1. NCBI lineage: Eukaryota > Metazoa > Chordata > Mammalia > Artiodactyla > Delphinidae > Leucopleurus > Leucopleurus acutus. The sequence goes on from NC_139144.1 coordinate 85,865,372, forward strand.
CTCATGGGACGATTTGGAATAAAAAAATACCCTAGCAGGCATTGGCTGACGACCACTGCAGCTAACAAAGGGGTTAGTGAGCCTGTCTTTCATGGAATCTGCTTCCTAGCTCTGGATTTGACCTGTGTGCAAATTTCCAGGAAGGACTAAACATAATGATGCTATAAACCAGCTTGGATGCTGAAGGAGGTGGCCTTACAGAAATGGTGGCCCTGAAGGTAGGGCCCAGAAAGGTAAGCTGGCTAACTGCCTACACCTACTCACCAGTCTGGCCAAGCCCAGAATCTGGCTGGGGGCTGTCCACCGCACAGAGTTCCAGGGGGATGATTATAACTGTGTGCACATAACCGTAGAGACAGATGTCATTGATACTGCAACTGGGACTTGCTGTGTGCCTCTCCCCAACTAACCTGCCAGGTCCAAGCCTGTTTATACCCTCCTGCGTTTCTTCATGCCTCATTATTTATCTACAGGAAATTATCCATGGTTCAAGCTACACAAGTTTCTAGGTATTGAGTCACCTTATCACACAGAGCCAGTCCACTGGGTCCAGATACCAACACACCCAGACTTCTGATTTTGGTGAATATCAATTCCATATGTGCTCTATTAGGGATGAGAGGTGCAAAAGGGGTTCGTCACACATGAGAACCCCAGACAGTTAACCGTGGAACTTGGGAAGCCACTGACATTTTTATCATCCACTTGTCATGATGATATCCGCACTTACCTGTTTTAAGATCCTAGGGTCACGCCCTGAGACCTCAGGTGGCAGCCACTCTTAGCTACCTGCTGCTGGTCAGCACTACTTGCAGGCTTTGTAGTCGAGTGCACGACCGCCCTCCCAGTCCCACCTCACTTCCTGACCTCTGCTCTCATCTGACCCATCCCAGACCGCTGGCCAAACACATAAGGAGTAAATAACTCCTCATGGGACAGTGACTGTCTGTGTCAGCACCCTTATGCCCACTGCTGCTTATATTTGTATATACTGTCCAGCACAAAGGAAAGCACTGTGTAGGCTCTATATAAACACTATGTATTTTCATTACCGTTATGCTATGTGATGATCCCTAAATAGACAGTCTTTCAATTCTGGGACTATCTTTCTTCTATCAGCCGCACATTCCTAATGTCTTGCCATGACTTCGAACTCAGCACGATTAACATATTCCTTCCAAACCAGGTGTTTCCTTCCAACTTCTCTATGTCTGTTAACATTCTCTCAGTCTTTGGGATTAAAAACCTGAGTCCCCCCTCCAAATCCTCCCTAACAATCACATCTCATATTCTACCTGTTACCTGATATTTCAGATTCCATTCGAATGCTTCCCTAACCCAGCAGTTGTCAACCCTGCTCATGCGTTGGATTTATTAGAGGAACAGTCTTAAAATAACAGATGTGGGTCCTGCCTGGGGTCACCTCTCTCATACGGTTGTGCAGATCATTCGGTATAGAAGGGTGGGTGGGTGGCTGAGCCAGTTCATGTTCTGCTTGCTAAGCCATTGACCCTGGCATGGAGCTGCATTTGATGAGAGGAAGAGGAGCCTTTGAATTCATACAAAGGCACAGTATAGACCAAGAAAGCTCTGGCCGTCCTCTGAATTCTGATTCAGCAGACTTAGAGATTTATATTTTAAATAGCTCCAGTGAAATACGGAGACTTCATTCCTAAATAACTGCATCCCCTTCTCTCTCTTTTTTGTTTTATTATTGTTACATCTATGTATGTTATAAACCCAATAATACATTGTTATAATTATTACTTTTAACGAGACTTAGAGAAGGAGAGCAAGTATATATTACAGAGTTTGTTCTACTAACCTTCTGTTCTACTAGTAGAATATCAGAACAAACCGATACTCCTGTTTCTCTTTATTTCTTCCTATGGATTTGAGTTTCCATCTGGTGTCATTTCCTCACTCCAATACAGCTTTGCTCCCACCAGCTTCCTTCACACTGTTATTGTCAAACATGTTACATTTTTACATGTTTTGGGCCCAACAATACAATTCTATACATACTATTTTATTCCATTACTTTTTTTTTTCCTTTTTTTTGCGGTACGCGGGCCTCTCACTGTTGTGGCCTCTCCTGCTGCGGAGCACAGGCTCCGATGCGCAGGCTCAGCGGCCATGGCTCACGGGCCTAGCCACTCTGCGGCATGTGGGATCTTCCCAGACCGGGGCATGAACCAGTGTCCCCTGCATCGGCAGGCAGACTCTCAACCACTGCGCCACCAGGGAAGCCCTCCATTACTTTTTTAAACGATATATAACTCAATACCGTAAAATTCACTCTTGGATGACTATTAATGACTAGTGCTTGCGGGCCATTTGTGTATCTTCTGGGGAGAAATGTCTATTCAGATCCTTTGCCCATTTTTAATTGAGTTATTTCTCTTTTTATTGTTGAGTTGTAGGATATTCTAGATACAAGTCCCCTACCAAACACGTGATTTACAAATATTCTCTCCCATTCTACAGATTGTCTTTTCACTTTCTTGATGGTATCCTTTAAAGCACAAAAGTTTTTAATTAAAAAATGTTTTAAATTTTGATGATTCCAATTTATCTACTTATTTTTTCTCTTGTTGCTTGCGCTTTTTGTGTCATATTTAGGAAATGTTTTCTTTTTCAATTTATGTCTTTCCTCTTGCATTTGGCTGTGAGCTACAAAGAGAAACCAGGCCATGCCTTGGATATGTCAGCCAGTGCTTTGCATCAAGTCTGGGAAGTTTTCAACCATTATTTCTTTGAATATTTTTTTCTATCTCTTTCTCCTCTCCTTCTGGTACTACCATTACCCATATGCTGTTGCACTTAATGGTGTCTCACACTTCTCCAAGGCTCTGTTCATTTTTACTCATCCTTGTTTCTCTTTGTTCTTATGACTGCATAATCTCTATTGATCTACCTTCAAGTTCACTGATTCTTACTCCTGACAGCTCAAATCTACTGTTGAGCCCCTCTAGTAAATTTTTCATTTTGGTTGTTGTACTTTTTGACTCCAGAATTTTCATTTGATTCTTGTAGCTTCTATCTCTTTACTGATATTCTCTATTTGATGAGACACTGTCATCATAAATCCTTTAAATCTTTAGGTATGGTTTCCTTTAGTTCTTTGAACATATTTCTAATCAACGCTTTGGAGTCTTTGTCTGCTAAGTGTGCCATCTGAGCCCCTCAAGGTGGTTTCTATTTCCTGCTTTTTTCCTGTGTGTGGGTCACACTTTTCTGTTTCTTTGTGTGTCTCATACTTTTTTATTGAAAAGTGGACATTTTTGATACTAGATTGTAGCAACTATGGATGCTGATTTCCCATCCCAGAGGGTTGTAGCTACTGTTTGCTTCATCATTTGTTTATTTGTTTAATGGCTTGGCTGAACTAACTTTGCCAAGTCTATTTCCCCTGTGGTGTGCAGTCTCTGATGTCCCTGCTCAGACAGTTTCCCCTTGTTTTTCTCTTTTACCCTGGCTAGCTGGGGCTGCCCAGGGTTGGCCTCAGGTACTTATCGGTTACAGGTTGTACTTAAGGCCCCTTAAGGCCAGTTATATTTTTACCCTTTATCATTGGATATGTGTTTGGGTTGGAGGCTGCTGTCACATTCAGGGAGTTTACTTTTTTGCCCCATGTTTGTCCAGCACCTAGCAGCTTAGATGTTCCCTCTCTGATCACTCCTGATAGGGTGCAGCCTCAGGCATGCCTACAGTCATCCCAACTGCCAGGGATGAGTGTGATTTTACTGTTAAGACTAATTTCCTAGGAGCTTCCCCTGGTCAGAGTAGCTTATTGTTCAGTCAGTGTTTGGTCAGAGGTTGTGTTTAAGCCCATTGTGCGATAAGGGGCCCTGTGTTAACAGCCAGTGTGTGGCTTGGGGAAGTTTTCAAGTCTGCCGCATCCTGTGCCCTGATTGCCCCTAAGTGGGAGTGCTCAGCCTGCTTGATCCCTAGTGTCGAATGGGTTTCCAGGAAGGCTCTTATGGGCTTCCTCTTTCCCTGGTTCTCTATTAACTTTCTAGCCACTCTGCCATTTTGCTTGTATCATGGAGCAACCAGCTCCTCTTAATTGCTCTACATCAAGATCTCTGTTGTTTTCCACAACACCATTAGGCAGAGTTTTCTCCAGGCTCTGTTCCAATACCGTTTCAAGCGGAGTTCTGAAGCTCTTTGTCCTCATGAGTTGCTTTTCCTCCTTGGCAGAACCTGTGTGCCACTGCATCAGAGCTGGGGGTGGGGCCCCATTTTTCCTGGAGGTACATCCTGCTCTGTGAGGGGGTGGGGTGGGGGATGGAAGCTACTGATCTTCTCTGCCTGTTCCTCCTGGTTTAGAACCCCACTCTATAAACTGGCTTGGGGGAGGGATGGAGTGATGGAGGCCCAGTATTCTCAGCCTGCCATGCCTATAATAGAGTTTCCACAACAGAGAACTAGGGACATGGAAGTTCTGACAGTCTGCTTCTCCCAGGGTGAAACTGTAGCCACAGACTGGGAGCTGGGATGAATCTTCTTGTTAAGAGCAGAGCTCCCTGGGAGAGCTTCTGTAACTAGGGGCTGGGACAGGCAGGCTAAGGGAATAATGGGTCATGGCTCAAAGGCCATAGACTCTCATCATTCTTCCTAAAATGTGGGTTTCTTGTATAATATTCTTCTGTTTGCTCTATGCTCTTGGAACAATTTCAAGTGATTTTTAAATGATAGCACGTGTTTTGTCTTACAGTTTTTACCAGTTAAGTTGTTGTTTTGCTGGGGAGAGGATCCACCTAACTCCTTGCCCTGCCATTTGGAAAGCTCCACCCTCTATGTTATATTTAGAACAGTGCCCCCACGGTAAGTGCTCGACCAATGATAACTGTTATATTTTGTTTCTTGCCATTTATCTTCAAGATTCAGTGTTTTCCATTCTCAGTGAAGCCTTCCTTAGGGTGCAAAGCCTGTGACAGCAAGCCTGCCTCTGAATCCAGTAGCATTTATTATGTTCTGCTTTGCCCAGTTACTTACCTTCTGTGTAGGGGTGCTGCCTCCTTGGCTGGGGCATGAGATGCTCTTCTGCTTTTTTATATTCCCAACACATCTGAGCCTCAGTAAATATTTGTTAAATGATATGAAACACAGAGTACTATAAATAATAGAGGAACAGTTTGTACCTGACAACTATGTAAATAATCCCATTGACACATCCACTCAATAGGCTATTTTTTTAAATAACAGTTTTATCATAATTCTCATACCATACAATTCACCCATTTAAAGTGTCCAAGTCAATGGTTTTTAGTATATTCACAGAGTTTCACAACCATCAGTGCAGTTTTAGAACAGTTTCATCACCCCCATTAGCAGTCATTCCCCATTTCCCTTCAATCTCCCATCCCTCGGCAAATCTACTGTCTCCATTGATTTGCCTCTTCTAGGCATTTCATACAAATGGAATCACACAATATGTGATCCTTGTGTCTTGCTTCTTTCACTTGAATACTTGAATAAAGTAGTCCAGGTTCATCCAATTTGTAGTGTTTCAGTACTTTATTTCTTTTTATTGCTGAATAATATTTCACTGTATGGATATATCATATTTTGTTTATCCATTCATCAGCTGATGGACATTTGAGTTGTTTCTATCTTTTAGCTATTATGAATAGTGCTGCTAAACATTCATGTGCAAATGTTTGTGTGGACATGTTCTCATTTCTCTTGGGTATATACTGAGGAGTGGAATTACCGGGTCATATGGTAACTCCATGTTCAACCTTTTGGGGAACTGCCACACTATTTTCCAAAGCAACTTGTACCATTTTACATTCCCACCAGCAGTATATGAGGGTTCTAATTTCTCGACATCCTCACAAACACTTGTTATTATTTGTTTGTTTGTTTTTTGCGGTACGCGGGCCTCTCACTGTTGTGGCCTCTCCCGTTGCGGAGCACAGGCTCTGGACGCGCAGGCTCAGTGGCCATGGCTCACGGGAGCAGCCGCTCCGCGGCACGTGGGATCCTCCGGGACCGGGGCACGAACCCTTGACCCCTGCATCGGCAGGCGGACTCTCAACCACTGCGCCACCAGGGAAGCCCTTATTTGTTTTTTTGATACAGCCATCCTAGTGAGTGTGAAGTAGTATCTTGTTGTGGTTTTGATTTGCATTTCTCTGTTGAGCATCTTTTCGTGTGCTTATTGGCCATTTGTATGCCTCCTTTGGAGAAATGCCTATTCAAATTTCTTGCCCATTTTTAACTTGGGTTTTTCTGTCTTTTTATTATTCAATTGTGAGATTTTAAAATATATTCTAAGGTACAAGTCCCTTATCACGTCTGGGGTTTGCAAAAAATTTCTCTCCCATTCTGTGCATTATGTTTTCACTTTCTTGATGATGTCCTTTGAAGCACAAAAGTTTTAAATTTTGATAATGTACAGTTTATCTATTTTTTTCTTTTTGTTGCTTGTTGCTATTGTTTATCCTTAAAAATTATGGACATGAACTTAATATTTTTTTGGATATGTCTACTCAGGCAAGGGAAACAAAAGCAAAAATAAATAAACAGAATACATCAAACTAAAAAGTTTTGTACAATGAAGGAAACGATCAACAAAACGAAAAGGCCACCTACTGAATGGGAGAAGATATTTGCAAACAATATACCCAGTAAGGGGTTAATATCCAAAATATACAAAGAAGTCATACAGCTCCACATCAAAAAAATAAACCACCTGATTAAAAAATCGGCAGAGGATCTGAATGGACATTTTTCCAAAGAAGACTTACAGATGGCCAACAGGCATGTGAAAAGACACTCAGCATCACTAATTAGGGAATGATTAGTGCAAATCAAAACCACGAGATATCACCTTACACCTGTCAGAACTCCTATTATCAAAAGGACAACAAATAACAAGGCAAGGATGTGGAGAAAAAGAAACACTTGTGTACTGTTGGTGGGAATGTAAATTGGTGCAACCACTACAGAAAACAGTATGGAGATTCCTCAAAAAATCAAAAATAGAGCTACCATATGATCCACCAATTGCACTTCTGAGTATTTACCCAAAGAAAATGAAAACACTAGTTCGAAAAGATATATGCACCCGTGTTCATTGCAGCATTATTTACAATAGCCAAGATATGAAAGCAACCTAAGTGCCCATCCATACATGAATGGATAAAGAAGATGTGTATATGTGAGTGTGTATACACACACATATATATACGTACATACATATACACGCTGGAATATTACTCAGCCATAAAAAGAATGAAATCTTGCCATTTGCGACAACATGAATGGACCTAGAGGGTATTATATTAAGTGAAATAAGTCAGAGAAAGATGAATGAACAAACATAATAAAAGAGAAACAGGGTTATAGATACAGAGAACAAAACGTGGTTGCCAGAGGGGAGGGAGGTGGGGGGAGAAAATAAATAGGTGAGGAAGATTAAGAGATACAAATCTCAGGTGCAAAATAAATGAGTTATGGGCATGAAATATACAGTGTGGAGAATATAGTCAATAACTATGTAATATCTTTGTATGGTGACATTGTAACTAGACTTATCATGGTGATCTTTTTGAAATGTATAGAAATATGGAACCACTATGTTGTGTAACAGTAACTAACATTGTGTCGTAGGTCAATTATACTTCAAAGACAAACAAACAAGCAAATAAACAAACTCATAGAAAAGAGATCAGATCTGTAGTTACCAGAGGTGGGGAGAGAAAGGGGAGGGGGGAATTGGATGAAGGCAGTCAAAAGGTACAAACTCTCAGTTATAAAATAAATAAGTACTAGGGATGTAATGCATGATATGATAAAATAATTAACACTGCTGTTAATGTTAATTATAATGTTATATATGAAAATTGTTAAGAGTGTAAATCCTAAGAGTTCTCATCACAAGAAAAATATTTTTTTTCTTATCTCTTTAATTTTGTATTTATATGAGATGATGGATGCTCACTAAACCTATTGTGATAATCATTTCATCATGTATGCAAGTCAAATCATTCTGTTGTACACCTTAAACTTATACAGTGCTGTATGTCAATTATATCTCAATAAAACTGGAAGAAAAGTTATGGACATGAAGATTGTACAGAGAAAGAAAAATGCTTATGATGAATTGCTAATTTGTTGACACATGACATCTACCCAATTCAAATAAATTTTAGCAGACAGGAAATTTATTGGTCATGAACTTTGAGAAAGGTCAAACAATTAAATCATAGGAAGGCCGGGGTCATGGATCAACCTCAGAAAGAGCTACATCCAGAATTCCTAATAGCACCCGGGCTCTCTCTACAGTTCTTTTTGTCTCTTATTTTAGTTACATGTCCAGAAACACCATCCCTTGCAGCTCCCAAATTTTATACATTATAATTCTGACACTAAGGAGGGCTGCTCACATGGTTCAGGTGTCCATACTCCAAATAGGAGCAAATCTACTGCTTACCCCTAGCCCCGCACAGCACATGCCAACCCAGCCACGCACCCTATATAAAAAGCTATTTTCTGAAAAGATATACAAGAGTTGACAGTGCTCACTGGGGATAAAGCTGGAGGAGAGAGATTGTTACTTTTCACTTTATATTTTTTATCATGTACCTGAAGTACTTTTTTTTCAAATTTAAAACAAAACAATCCTTTCAATGTTTAGAAGGGAAAATGTGTATAGGAGAAAAGATAAGAAAGAAAATCTCTAAATGCTAGCATGTGATAGATGCATTAAGAGGATGGAGGGTCATGTAGGATTGTTTCCTTTTTTCAGTTTTTTCCCAAGTTTTTTGTAAAGTGATTATATAATTTTATACCAATGATAATCTTAAAAAAAAAAACAACAGAGCCACACAGGGAACTGTAATCAATATCCTGTGATAAATCATAATGGAAGAGAATATGAAAAAGAATATACATATGTATAACTGAGTCACGTTGCTGTAAGAAGAAATGAACACAACATTGTAAATCAACTATACTTCAATAAAATAAAAGAAAAACAACAAAAAACCCAGAACCATAGAAAAGCTGAAGAAACACTTCAGAGTGTTTCTTTGAAGAAACACTTCAAAGCATTTATTTGCTTTTGTAAATAAATAATAACAAATACATAATCACCTCCCAAATTAATCATTTGAGGAAAAAAATCTGGATTTCTATATTTTATTTTTGCATGAAGCAAAGCTGACCCAGAGTCACTCTGCCCTTTTGGTGCTGACAGTCATAGACCGTTGCTGGCAAGCGTGTGAGTCAGAGAACTGAGAGAAGAATCTTTTCCATAGCCCACGTTAGCCCAAGGCTGGTTCTGGGATAATAAGCTGGGAAAGAGTGGTGAGGTTTTGGAAGCCTAGAGATGATGATAAAGCTCCTTTCTATAAAATAAGTGGGGTTAGGAAGAAAGTCGGTTTGGCTGCTTCCGTTTTTTTTTTTGTTTGTTTGTTTTTTTTTGGTACGCGGGCCACTTACTGCCTTGGTCTCTCCCGTTGCGGAATACAGGCTCCGGACGCGCAGGCTCAGCGGCCATGGCTCATGGGCCCAGCCACTCCGCGGCATGTGGGATCTTCCCGGACCGGGGCATGAACCCGTGTCCCCTGCATCGGCAGGCGGACTGTCAACCACTGCACCACCAGGGAAGCCCAGGCTCTCAAGTTTTATTCCTGGGCAAGGTCTGCCTGGATCCACCCAGGTGCAAGAATCTACTTCAACCACAGACACAGCTGAGGGATGACCTTTCTCAGGTGATGATTGCACTTCACTGGTTGGTAGATTTCCTTCAGCCTCAGCCCTAGCCTTCCCTCTTTCTCCTTTCTTTTCAGTAATATCTCCTTTTACATGGGCGTCATGAGTTTCTTCATCACTAATCATTAATGAGGCTAATCACTACATTGTGACCTAACAAAGATCTGTGGTGCTTCTCCCAGAGGGCTCACCATGGCTTTTACTGTGTCGTCCACTAAATCAACATCAGGAAGAAGAGAGGGCAAGATGAATGGACAGGAGATAACTGAAGTGACCACATTTCTAACCAGCGAGTTTAGGCATGGGCCATGCAGATCCAGGCAGGATGAATCAGGGACTGGAAGAGAGCTGGCTCCTTGGCTCCAAGACTCACCCCCCAGGCTGTGGAAGTGGGAAAGGACAGTGGATGGGCTGGTATTGGTTTTCCCATGGGACTCTGTGTTATTTTTAGAATTCTAAATCTAAGAGACATTTTAACCTTCCTTATATTTGTTTATTTGCATTATTACTGTAGCTTATCCACCATATTTTATACATCAGTGCAAACTCCTTCATAGTTTGCTTATGTTTGTATATTAACACCAAAACAGGCCAGCAAAACTCAGAGCATCTGATCACTTAAGGATGTCCCCGAGCTGGGTCTGACCCTTCTAACCCTTCCCCTCAAAGAATCAAGCTGACTTCTAAGTTGAGGGAACTGGCCAGCTCGTGTTCACAGGGACGTTCTCAACCTTGTTATGGGGAGTGGGGTGGGACAGAGGTGAGTGGCAGAGAGTACTGGCCTGGAACCAAAACTCAGAGTCCGCAAACAACTGGGATAGAAAGTTGTCCCTTTGTAATGCAGAACTGGAAGCTCTGGCAACTCAGCTGGTCTCCTGGGATTAATACAAATTTGGTTTTACTTAATGGGATCATGGTCCCTTTCTCTGGTCCCGTTTTAAGCCCAGGCCATGATGTCCTGGGATTAGGGGAGCAGGAGAGTCTATAAAGGGCATAGGATTGGTGTGTGCAGGGGCACAGGGCAGAGGAATCTGAGGAGTTCTCAGAGGATGCCAAAACTTCACATCCCAGCATCAGGAAGTACAGCCCATACAGAGCCAGGGGCATCTGAGGCTGGGCCAGGATTTAAGGAGAAAGACTGAAGATCCCAGAAACAACAAAATAACATTATGAAATGCAGGGAGGCTGGCAAAGGCAATGTGGCAGATTTTGTTCTGGGTATTAAAATTGCAGGTCTGATTATGTATGGGATGACACTGCTGGCTCAGGGCAAGTCCTGACTGACTAGGCTGCCCTCCAACAGCTCTGACCTCACAGTACCCAGCCTCCTTTCGGTAATTGGAAGGACTGAAAACGCCCTTCCTCAAGGACAAAAATATCTCCCATCATAGGTCTGATGCTGGACCCTGAAACAAGTTGTTCCTTTAATGGGATTGTTTCTGACAAATTGGATCCAATGCCCCTGTTAAAATGCAAATACATATTTGGAGCAGTGACAGGGAGTGGGTAAGTAATAAGCCTTAGCAGCTATCAGCAATTTAGCTTGAAAATTAGTTTGGGAACAAAGAAAATTTTCCTGAGGACGAGATACAGAGTGGGATGGTTAGGGGTTTCGCTGTTGTTCGTGGTGGTGGTAGCTGTTTGTCTCGTTTTGTCTTTTTGCTGGGGGTGGGGGACAGGCTGCAGGCAGGCTTAGAGCCAAAGCCGCGTCGAGTAATGGAGGAGGCACTCTGATGTACTGCAGTCCTTGCTCTCAAAGGACACATAATTCAGGCACGGGGGAGATAAATCACTGACATCCCAGTCTCTCAAAGCCATCATTGGAAAAGGAAGGATGAGCCAGGGTATATTAGAGAGCAGAGTCAGACCGCAGGGCCCACGGGCGTGAGGGATCCATTCACCTCCCCACTGGGCAGAGTAGTGTTTGCTAGAGGAAAGGGTTGTAAAGAGAAGGTTGAACTCAGCAAGAAAAAGTCTTGGGCTGGTCTCTGTTTGCTAAGTAGGGCCTACCACCCTGGCTGGCCAAGCCCTACACAGGCCACGTCTCTAGGAAAATACCAGGGCTCCACTTCCTTTCTGTTCTAAGAATCATACTGACATCTGTGGCTCCACGGGCCACAGGGTTTCCTGATCAATCAGGAGGCCAGCACTTTGTGAGTGGTAGTCAGGTGCTCACCCTTCATTTAACCAACTAACCACCACCAACCAACCACCACCATCAGAGGCTGCTGTGAGGGAGGCCTTGGGGGTCTCTGGGGACTCAGCCCTGTCAGCTCTATGTCATACTGTGCTATGAGTCCTAGCACCTTGGATAGGGGCTTTCTTCTGCACATCCCAGAAGACCAGCTGGGCTTATTAAAATGTGCCAACTTGCTTATAAATTAGTCCCTTTAGGCTCTTCTATTCCCCAAGAGCTATATATGCTCAGAGGCTTCAGGAAATATCAAGGCCAACCTCCCCAGAAAGGCTCAATGCCACCATTTTACAAAGGAAGAAACTGAAGCCCAGAGATATTAAGGGGCTTAAGTCACACAGCTCCTTAGGGGCAGATTGGGAACTAGAACCCAGGTTTCAACTCCCACTCGGTGTTCTTTCCTCTAGAATCTAGCCTCTGCCCTCTTGTTATTTTGGGCATGAGAGAAAAGGATTATATTTGTGGCTCTAGGAAAGCTTTGCTCTTGGATTAAATTCTGATTTTCTCCTCTCAAGGCTCACTGAAAGCCGCATAAAGAATTTCTCCACTGGATTTGAGTTAAAAAAAAAATGAATCTAAAGGAAAAAATGTCAAATCTGGTATCCTAATGAGATAATGAATGCACAAGTACTTTGAAAGAGGTACAGCACTTCAGGGCTTTTCAAATATAAGGTATTATCGTGCTCTTGAAAGAAATGCATAGCCCTTACTGGTGCAGGGTTGGGAGTGGGGGCCTGGTAGAGATTGTGAATCACAGACTGTGGGAAGGAGGGTTTTCTACAGAAAGCTGACTCATTTCTTGGTTGTCCCAAACTTAGAGAGCCCAGCTTCTCGGGGTTATTTCCCACCTCAGTAAGGAACTGGTGGTGGGTTCTTTCTGGGGTCTAGCACTGCAGGAAAGCTGCCCTCAGTACAGGGGTGAGTCATCTGCCTCTGGACTGCCCAGGCCAACTCTGGTTACAGCAGTTAACTGTGGTTAGCTGTTGGCATAATCAGCCTTTGGAATCTACCTTTTAAGGAGCCCCGCTGTGCTTCTCTCTGCTGGAGCTGCTGAAAGAAGGTCATCAGGCAATTGCCGGAGTTAAAGAAGTCAATGGCTAAGCTATAAGAACAGGCATCCTAGATCTGGCTACATCATGGCGATTTTTTTTTAATAGTTATTTATTTATTTACGTATTTGGATGCACCGGGTCTTACTTGCAGCACTCAGGATCTTTAGTTGTGGCATGCGGGGTCTAGTTCCCCGACCAGGGATTGAACACGGCCGCCCTGCCTTGGGAGCCTGGTGTCTCAACCACTGGCCCACCAGGGAAGTCCCCGTCTTGAGGGATCTTGTATATGGGATGGATTCCTAAGAAAAGGTGAACGTTTTTAATATCCACGGCACACAAGAGGGTGGAATGCTGGGCCACTCAGTACTTGTCTTTGCCCATTTAGCTGCTGTAACAAAATACCACAGACTGGGTGGTACAAAGCTTACAAACAACAGAAGTTTCTTTCTCACAGGGGAAAGCAAGATCAAGGCACCCAGCAGATTTGGTGTCTGGTGAGAATCTGCTTCCTGGTTCCCAGATGGCCGTTTTCTCCCTGTGTCCTCAGGGCTGAAGCAAGGAGCTTAGCTCTCTGGGTGGTTCCCGATGAGGTCGGTGACCTAATCACCTCACAAAGATCCCACCTTATAATACCATCACAATGGGCATTATGTTTCAACATATGAATGGGGGCAGGCCACAGATATTCATTCTATAGCAACTCTTTTTCAGTTGCAAACTGATTGGAAATCCATTTCAATCTGACTTAAGCAAAACAAATTAATTTATTGACTCACCTCATTGAAAAGTCTAAGAATAGGGCTAATTTCAGGCACTATTAGATCTTGGGACTCAAACAATGTTATCTGGACTTAGTTTCACCCCATCTCTCAGCTCTGCCTCCCCTCAGTGTTACCTATAATCCGTGTGGTGGCCCTTGGTGGCAGCAGTTCACCTGGAATGCTAGGGATTCCACCAAAAGAGAGAGGAAAGCTCTTTCAGTAATGTTCCTCTCCTCCATCAAATTCATTCTGATTGGACTAACTTGAATCACACCTACCCCTGTGTTCATGTTGGCTGGAACAGGGTCATATGCTCCAACTCCAGGGCCCAAGAGTAGATGTCCCCCTTAGACACTTAGCCTGAGAGGGACGGGAGGGTAATTTCCCAGAGGAAATCTAGAATGCTGTACCAGCAGGGGGAATGGACGCTGGGCTTGGAAAAATAACGGACAGGGATTTAGTTCTACTCATATAAGCGTCTGAAACAGTTTCTCCCCCAGGTCAGCGTGACCAAATTTCAAACTCCAGAGAGTCTATCTGAGTGCAGTCATTCTCTGATTTCTGGATGGTTGAATGGAAGGTATACAGAATAAATGTTTTCAAAACTGTATGACATCAGGGCATCCCCTGGCGGTCCAGTGGTTAGGACTCCGTGCTCTCATGGCCAAGGGCCCTGGTTCAGTCCCTGGTTGGGGAACTAAGATCCCACAAGCCACACAGTGGAGCCAAATATATATATATCGCTTGTTTCTTTGTTTGTTTAATGTATGACATCTATGGTATGAAGTGCAGATATTGGACTGCGTGTCCTTCCCAGGAATATTTGCATTTAATAAGCGATTCAACACCTTAATCTAAAATAAGATGAGATTATGATTGGATCAGAGAGCAGTGGGAATTTCAGGCAAGCTGAGAAGTAGGGGAAGAGAACCTCTCAACTGACACAAAAATGAACAGTGCTCTACCCCTATATGAGAGTAAGGCTGCTCCTGATAGGAAATGTCCCTATCGCCTTGTCTGCAGTCCACAGCCTCAGTCCCCTCAGTCCCAACTCCCAAATCATTAGGCCTTGAGGGTATTGCTCCTTCTCAATACCATCTGTTCTGGTTTTCAAGGTCTCCCTATTTCTCTGGCTCTTCCTTCCTCCAAAGGCAGACACAGTCTCACCTCTTCACCTTTGCCCCGAAGCTCCTCTGTGCTGCCTCACTGAGTTCTGAGTTCTATGTTGTCTCTCCTTCACTCTCTGTGATCTAGAAGGATGACACTGTCAGTGGAAGTTGAGTACAACTGGAAGTTTGCACTGAATTCTAACAGACCTCAGTGCTTTTGACTTCTTGAGTGAACACAAAAGAACCTGAAACTTCTCCATTCATTTGCTGGTTTACAGTCTGTCTGCTTCAAAAAGAACTCCAAAATCTCCCAAGATCTTTTGCCAATTCACATGTTCATTAGGATCATCTTTTTATCATCCCTACAATACGTTAGAGTTTTTAGATTCCCCTACAACATGTTCCTGTCTTGCAAACCTTAGCTCTAGCTAGTTCTATCCCCGTTACCAACGTGCCCCTAATTCTTTGAATCATTCTTTGTTGGCTACTCGTTGGCTGTGTTACTCTAGCAGTACAGATTCTCTATTTCTCTGTCTCTGTCTCTCTCTCCTAGGGCTAGAGAGGTAATACAATTTTTGAAGCTGGCTGAATATATAATTAGGAGTGGTGGAGACTGTGGCTAATTGGAGAGGGTAAGCCCAAGCTAAAGGCATTCAAATTTTTTTAAAAATTTAAGAAACTGTGGGACAAAGAAAACTCACCTATTTTCCAGAGAGGCTAATGTGCTGTTTAGACTTGTCTGGAAGGTTTTCTGTTCGGCAGGACTCTTCCTGAGCAGTGCATTTCCTTCTTACCTGGTGAAGTTAGAACATATTGTTTAAAACTCTTGCAGGAAATGGCAGTAGTTCGAAACGGAGGCTGAGGAGGAGGTTGATGCAAATATTAGAATATCATTTCTTTACCATTTTTCATTAGCAATGTATTTGTAATTATGAGTGAGCTATATGAAGACTTCAGCAAAACCTTGAAATATTACATATTTAATATCAGAATCAGGAATCCTATATGGACTCAGTCAGTGCCAAGTCACTACTTCTTCAGAACTTTTTCTGTAAGAGGCAGTAAGGTTCAGTGGTTATGAGCACGGATCTAGAGGTAGTCTAGGTGGGTTTAAACCCAGACTCTACAGCTTCTTGGCTGTGTCTGCATCTATAACATTGGGCAAGTTAGGCAACTTCTCTTTGCCTCAATTTCTTCATTTGTGAAATAAGGATAATAACACCTACTTCATGTCATCATTGAAAGGATTAAATGAATTAACAATTATAAAGTACAAAGTATTTGAAAAATCTAGAAACATAGGATAAATTTGTTTTTAAACATTATATTACCTTTTCAAACAACATCATCAATATCTTTTCTTCAACTTTTGGACAACCCCAGTTTAAAGCAACAGGTTCAATTTTAATCTATAAAAAGTACAATAAATACACTAAAGAGTGTCTAAAAATTCTAGAAATATAGGGAAAATTATATATACAGTATATATATGTAATAGGCACAGCTGTTAGCGAGTGATCCTTAGCGGTGTCTCTCAGCCATTGGTTGGCATCCCAGTGGCCCCTCCCCTTCCCCTTCCTCTGTATAAAAGGAGCCTGAATTCAGACTGAGGGAAGATGGTATTTTTGAGGCACTAGTCTGCCATCTTCTTGGTCTGCTGGCTTTCCGATTAAAGTCGTTATTCCTTGCCCCAGCAACTCATCTCCTGATTTATTGGCCTGTCATGTGGCGAGCAGAGCAAGCTTGGGCTCGGTAACATATACATATGAAATAAACTTTATTTTTACATTAGCAAATGTATCCATTGCTTCAAAGTTAGAGATATTTCACTGAAAAGATGTCTTGGAATTGTAAAAAATCAAACATATTATTTGAAAAGCTAAATAGCATACAATTTAAAAATCAACTTATCCTATGTTTCCTAACTTGTCAGACACGCTGCACTTAGAATAGTGACTGGCACATAGTAAGTTATAAATGTCGTTTTCCTCTGGTTAAGTCCCATTACCTTTACAGGGAGGGTCCCCGCCTCAGGCTGAACCATTCTGGTCCTACATCCCCACTCTAGAAACCCTTAAAGTAGCATGTTTCCAAAGAACTTGGTCTGCCTACACTATTCCTTGCTGTTCCTAGAGGGTGAAGTGATATGTATAGAAAGAATATTATAGATACAGCCAAAGAGAGTAGATGAGCAAGCCATACTAGAAACCACTGATTTGATAAATAACCAGAAAGCTTAATTATAGCAGATGCTGACCACTTTTTTTTCAATAATTTACTATATTTATTTTGTACATAGGAAATTCAGTCTCATGGTTCATAGCCAAAAGATGCAAAAGGATGTGCAGTGAAAACTCTCCCTTCCACCCCTGCCCTCCAGCTTGTTCACTTCCTTGTGTGTGTGCGGGGGGAGCGTGGTTTTGACTCACTGCTTGTGTCTTCTTCTGGAGATAGTCTATACACACCTAGATCCACAGTCCCTCATCCCAAATCCTTAGGGACAAATGGGTTTCAGAAGCCAGAACTTTTCAGATTTTAGACTGTAATAAGTGTGTACAGCACAGATTCTGTTACACTCCAGGCTCTGTCTAGGATGACCAGTCATCCCAATTTGCCCTGGACCGTCCTGATTTTAGCACTAAGTCCCATACCCAGGGAATCCCCTCAGCCCCAGGCAAACCTGACCACTTTTTAATTTTTAACCAAGTTTTTATGAATGGCTTCTTTGCCTCTGCTGCTTCTTAGCATAAATTCAAGATTGTTTTAAGGTCACTTTACTTTTCCTTTTCCCTTGGTTTTCAGATTCCACCTCTCTTTCAAACCACCGGGCAAAATGCTGTGACAAACATACCAAATTCCACATAAAGAATTTTAGCACTCACTAAGAATTAACCTCAAAATAGCTATATAAGTAAAATTAGCAGGATTACCAGGGGACAGTTCAAAAGGCAATTACAGAATT
The DNA here is from genome assembly GCF_964270905.1 of Leucopleurus acutus. Taxonomy (NCBI): domain Eukaryota; kingdom Metazoa; phylum Chordata; class Mammalia; order Artiodactyla; family Delphinidae; genus Leucopleurus; species Leucopleurus acutus. Next base: position 85,883,179 of record NC_139144.1, read on the forward strand.
CTTTCCCCTGTTCTTAAAAAATTCTAGATATTCTCCTGATGTTGTCTAGGTCTCTGGAAGACATTAAATATCAGACTTACTTTTGTGAAAAATGTCTGTTTGTGTTATGTGCATGCATGTGCTCAGAGAAAATTCTGGAAGACAGCGGGCTTATAGATGATTTTTATTTTCTTCTTTTTTATTGTTTGTATTTTTTATAATGAATGTGTCTTAATTGTGTAGCAGTTTGAAGTATTTTTTTTCTTTTGAAAGAAGTGCTAGTATGTTGTTTCCAGAATTATCTTGATTCTTTTCAAATTTATTTTCTGTAATCATTAGTAAAGCAGAGCTAAATTCTGTTTCAAATCTGAACAAGCTAGCTGAGTTTGCAACTAGATTGTGTGCTCCTAAAATTTTGCCTAAGGCTGTATTTTTTTCATATTTGTACCCTGGCACTCAGCACAATGTTTGATGTATAATGAGTGCCCACAGCATGTTTGCTATACTGTGTCTGAGCACTCCTATAAACATAACTTCATTCTGGATACAAGGATGCAAATTCTTTTCACAGGTCAAATAGTTTAAACCTATTATCACAGATTTTTATCCATGGTGAGTACCCACAAAAAGTACAGTATCCTATTACACATACATCTCCTTGAAAAGGTGAGTCACAACTCTCCTTTAATCAAGGTGACAGAAAATCTAAGACTAATAGTAGTCAAAACTGCCAGCAGTGATCTCTACCTGAGCAACTGCTGTCACAAATATGTGGATTTCAAAATAGAGTGAATAATGAATGTAGTCTATGAAACCCAATTTATATCCAACCTCTCTTTCAAAAAGAGACAAATGCCATCTGTTTTAATGTAATGAAATCAAACCTGGAAAGAACTGATAACACTTGAAATGCAAAGTTCAATTATACTTCAATATTTTAATTTATTTTTTCGATATCGTTCCATTAAGAATTTGTGACAGACTCCCCTTGCTTGAGGAACTCATAATGGCCTTCTCCTTTCAAGGACTGCAGGTCCTCCTAAGACCCATCCCCATTAATTCTCACTGCTTGTAGACCTATAAGATTTAAGTTACGGCATGTTGGGCTTCCCCAGAGGCGCAGGGGTTAAGAATCCACCTGCCAGTGCAGGGTCACGGGTTCGATCCCTGGCCCGGGAAGATCTCACATGCCGTGGAGCAACTAAGCCCGTGCGCACAACTACTAAGCCTGAGCTCTAGAGCCCCTGAGCCACAACTACTGAGCCTGCGTGCCACAACTACTGAAGCCCGCGCGCCTAGAGCTGGTGCTCCACAACAAGAGAAGCCACAGCAAAGAGAAGCCCGTGCACCACAATGAAGAATATCCCCTGCTCGCCACAACTAGAGAAAAGCCTGTGTGCAGCAACGAAGACCCAACGCAGCCAAAAAAATATATACAATTAAATAAATTTTTTAAAAAGTTACATTATGTCCCAGAGGATGAGGTAGAGAGAATAACCTGAAGAAGTGAGATACATACTAAAGAATTACATTATTTTACCAATTTATATCAACCAATTCCCAAACTGGAGAAAGTTCACAGACCCAGAGCCTCTTGGGTGGATTTACCAATTTATATCAACCCAGGAAATACGTGTAGGAATAAATCCCAAGAGCATGGGATCAGGGTGAAAGAAATATAAATATGAACCGGGCCAAACTTATTGATATGGGCTCCCTAAGTAGAGATTCCAATTTAATATGTTAGCTCAAGATGCTGCAAATGGCTCTCGTAGTTTGTTTGGTTACTTAACTGAAATCTGGACCTAAAGATGGCCTAGACTGAACGAATTTTTCTTAGCATACTATAGACCCAATGCAGCCAAAAATAAAATAAATTAAAAAGAACTCTGTGGTGGCTCTTCTCTGTAGGCCAGGTTGTCACTAAAGTGGGTTCCCTGAATTCAGTGGGCATGATGGGATCCCCAGGTTGGCAAGGGCCAGTTGGTAGCACCTAATTGTCAAAGATAATGTGGTTGATGTAATGGACAGTAGAACCAAAGTAATAATCAGAACCGTCTGACCCTCAGAGATCCTTGGCATAGTGTTCCTAGAACTGAAATTGGTGGGCAGCCTACTAGTCTACTTTATTTGTGCAAGTGGGAAAGCTTTGGATCTGGTGAACAGAATTCTGACGTGAATGACCACAATAGAGAATCTTAGCCCTTCAACCAATTCCCAGACTGAAACAAGTTCATAAACCCAAAACCCCTGCATGAAGGGGAATCCAGGTCCCTTTGAAAAAGGAACCCGTTACACAATCAAAATTCTTTTACTGTAAATTTTCTTCCTAGCCTTCTCTAATAGGAACTGCAGCCATTTTCCTGGATAACTGTATATTGGGAAAGGGGAAATACATGTCTTAGGGAAAACTGGACACTGGCTCTGACTGATACTAATTCCTGAAGACCCAAAGTGTCCCTGTGGTTCCATAGTCAGAATATGGGCTTATGGTTTTCAAGCGATCAATAGAGTTCTGCCTCTGGTTTATCTCTTGGTGGGCCCGGTGAGTTCCCACAACTACCCTCTAGTTATTTTCCCAGTTCTCTAATGTAAAGTTGTCAGAGGCACCCTCAGCAACTGGCAGAATCCCCACATTGGTTTCTTAATTCATGGAGTAAGGGCTAATTTTTGTAGGAAAGGCCAAGTGGAAGCTTTTAGAACTACTTCTACCTACCAGTATAGTAAACAAAAGCAACACCACATCCCTAAGATTAGTGCCACTATCAAAGACTTGAGCAGTGCAATGTCTTATGTATGTATTACTGTCCTGATATATCCCCATTCAACTTGCTTATTTGGCCTATGAAGACAAGTGGATCTTCGAGAATGGAAGTAGGTTCATGTAAACTTAATCATGTGGTGACTTTAATCGTGGCTGCTGTTCCAGCTGCGGTTTCTTTGCTGAAGCAAATCAACTGATCCCCTGCACCTGCTAGGCAGATACTGACCTGGCAAATGCTTTTTCCTCTATGCCTGTTAGTAAAAGCCATCAGAAGCAGTGTGTTGTCAGGCAACAGGACCAGAATACACCTTCACTGTCCTACCTCAGGGCTGTATCAGTTGTCCAGCACTACGTCATGATCTAGACTGCAGGGACCTTGATCACCTTTTCATTCCACAGAACATCATGCAGGCCCATTACATTCATGATATCATGTTAATTGGACCCAATGAGCAGGAAGTAGCAACTACGTAGACACACTGGTAATATACATGTGTGCCAAAGTGTTGGAAATAAATCCAACAAAAATTCTGGAGCCCTCCAAAGTAAAATTTGTGGGGGTCTATGGCTTGGAGCATTTGAGATAACACTTTCAAGATAAAGAACAGGTTGTCTCGCCTGGTCCCTCTTACCTCCAAGAATGACACAATGCCTAGTGTACCTCTTTAGATTTTGGAGGCAACATATACCTCATTTGAGAGTGCTACTCTGGCCCATTTATTGAGTGACCTAAAAAAGCTGTTAGTGTTGAGTGGCGCTCAGAACAAGAGAAGGCTCTGCAGTAGGTCCAGGCTGCCATGCAAGCTGCTCTGCTACTTGTCATAAGATCTAGCAACTATGATGGTGTTGGAAGTGTCTGTGGGCAGATAGAAATACTGCATGAAGCCTTTGGCAGATCCCTATAGGCAAAACACAGCATAGACCTTTAGGATTTTGGAGCAAAGCCGTGCTATCCTCTGCAGATAACAACTCTCCTTTTAAGAAACAGCTCTGACTTGCTACTGGGCCTTAGTAAAGATTGAATGCTTGGTCATGATCCATCTGCTCTGTCCTGAGTTGTCCATTCAGTGCATCCTATAGTTTTCTGGTGTGTTAATAAGGATTATTTGGTTGAAAGAAAGGGTAACTTAAACTAGCTTAATAAAGGGAATTCCCTGGCAGTCCAGTGGTTAGGACTCGGCGCTTTCACTGCCGGGGCCCAGGTTCAATCCTTGGTGGGGGAACTAAGACCCCACAAGCTGCGCTGCGCCGCTAAAAAATTTAAAAATTAAAAAAAAAAGACTAGCTTAATAGAAAATCGATTTTAAAAATAACAAAGTAACTCCTAGGACCCAAGGGCAAGCAGGCAACTGGGCCTGAGGAAGGGACTCATACAACCATCTCTCTGCTCTTGTCCAAAGGTGATTCATTCACCTGCTGAAGATCAATTCTCTTTTGCTCTCTGGTCCTTATGGAAAAACATGGCTGTCCCTCAGCTACTGAGTTTACCTGTTAGAGTTTTAGCCACACAAGGAGAGAGTGACTATCCCTCTGTTTTGAGTGGGAAGGAATTGGTTGACCCAGCTTAGATGTCAGGAGTGTCTGGGTAGAGTGGATGGTGGGTGGACAAGATCACATGGTACAAAATGACTGTCACCTCTACAGATGAGATGGAGCACTTGAGGGTAACTGGGGGCGGGGTAGATGATCCAAAGGTTCCATTTAGAGTTACATACATGCCTGATTCCCCAGCTAGATTGTCAGCTCCTCAAGGGCAGTAATAGTGGCTCGTTCATCTTCACATGCATTTTTTTGCCAAGAAACAAATATTTACTGTGTGAATTTATAACCGATTCAGTTGACCTTAACTCACACATTAGGCTCACACAAACATCCAAATTAATACATACAGACATATTCTAATAGACATTTGAACACACAATAAACACTTTTGACAGATATTTTTCTAGTTTTCTCCCCATATTCTTTCTCCCCTTCTTTCCTTTTTTTCTTTTTTTTCTTTTTTCTTTTTTGTTTTTTGGCTGTACCGCATGATGGCTTGCAGGATCTTAATTTCCTGACCTGGGATTGAATCTGGGCCACAGCAGTGAAAGTGCCGAGTCCTAACCACTGGACCACCAGGGAACTCCCTCCCTTTCTTTCTTAAAAATAGAGCTTTGTTTTCCCCCCACCTTGGGGAAGTAGTAAATTATTTAATAATACTGTATTCCCAGACCCTTTGCAGCGAAGGTGGCAATGTCACCCAGTTCTGGCCAATAGATACTAGTAGAAATTGCTTGTAGACCATCTGTGAACACTTTGCGAAGGGGACAGGTGTGTCTGGGTTGCACCTTAACCTAAATATGTAATCAAGGAGGGCTCAACCTCCTGAAAGGGGGATAAACTGTCAAGCTTCAATAAGAATATACAATTTCCTATGTGGTCTTCAGAAAATGTTCTGCTTTCTTCATTAAATTTGTTTTAACTAAAATTGCTAACACTGCCAATCATATTCCCATTTCATATATGCAGTTGTACTCAGTCATATTTCAATTGTCTAATAAATTTGAAAGGAACACAATCCAAAATAAATCTGATTTAATATTCCCTTTGTTTAGGCATTCTTGAGTTATTAATTCTTCTTAGGCTCAGAATAATCTTATCCAATTTTGTCCTTCTTATTGTACTAAAAGTTCTTACATGAAAAACATAGGTAGATAATTTTAAAAACCGCAAATCTTGAGTTCATGTATGATCAGAGGTCATTTACTATGTAACAAGAGATATCTGACCAATTTTAGACCCCCTAAACCATTCTGGACCCTATCTTTTGGAATCTCATTTCTTAAAGCACCCCAAAGTACAATCTCCTTAGAAGTCATCATGCCATCCTCAACTCATTGCTGACTCCTCATCTTTGCTTACACTGTTTCCCCCTTTAATTTAGCCAAGCCCTACCTCCTTTATAAAGCCTACTTCAATTCCTCCAACTCATTCAGCTAGCCCTCTTTCAATTCTTATTCCACTCACCATCATTACCAACAAATTTTCTCAACCTTCCCAAAGGAGATTTTAGCATGTTAGTATCCAACCAAAACTCCTTCAATAAAGCCACGTTTTCAACAATGAGTACATTCTGAGCATCCCACAAGGAACGCTCTGCTGTATGCCAGGGAGACACAGCCTCTGTCCTACAGGCATTGTGGACTAATGGCTTATTCACACCGGGGGCTCACTAGAATTCTCAAGTGGTCTACAGAGTAAACTGTAAACAATTTCGAGGCCCCCCATGATCTGTGTCCAATTTATTTTGCTAATTCTATCCCCCATTATTCCTTTTCTTTTGGTTAAAATAAACTGGGCTACTTGCCCAGTCTGTACTAAAACTGATCTCTGGGTGATCATCTAATAGAAACAGTCAGCAGCTTGGTCTTTTTCTCAGTCCTCACCTCTCTAACATTTGAAAAATGGGTATCCACCCTTCACTCACCCATTCACTCTTTAACCTCGTGTAAAATGGCTTCTGCCCACAACATCCCCTTCATACTAAAACTGATTTCCAAGTGGTCACCTTGACCTGTTAATGGCCAATCTTCCAGTGACCTGGCCTTGACTCACTTTTTTGACCCCTACCCCTGGTGCTCCTATCACCCCTATACCCCACCATAGCCTAGTCTTAGAGATTCTATCTTCCCTGTGGCTTCACTTCTATCCTTTCCCATCAGTTCTGTCCATTACCCCTAAATCAGATCCTAATTTCTGATTATGTAGACTATTAACAGTGATCTTCTAACAAACCTTCCTCTGTGCAGTCTCTTTCTCACTCTAACTGAAAAAAAAAAAAAAAAAGCAGATCTTACATTATTCCCTCTTCCAAACACTTATTCCCAAATCAATTAAACACTAACTCCCCAATCTGATATTCAAGTATTTCCAAGATTTTAACTGACTTCAGCATGAATGGGCATCAGTCAATGTAAACTTCCACTGCTATACTCAGCATACCCTATGCTCCAGCCAAACCAGTCTGCTTATTTTTCACTAAACACGCAGTGTGCTTTTGCATCTCCAGGCTCCGGTTCACCTATTGTCCACCTGGACTACCCTTCCGCTCCATCTCTGCTATTCTAAATCTTATCCTCCCCTAATTTCACTTACCATGATATCTTTACTAACTCTCCACCAAATGTGTTATAGTTATTTGTGCAGTTATCATACTTCCTGACTGGATTGTAAATACTGTTCAAACGAAGTACGGCTTTGAGTGAGCCCTTCTAGGTGTCAACCTGTGCTAAGTGACTTGCATGCATTATCTCATTTAATCCTCACATCAATGTTGTTAGGCTATAGCACCCTCCGCATTTAACATTAAAGAAAATGAGGCTCAAGGAGATTAGGTAGTTTGACCAAGTCATGCAGCTGATGAGGTTGAAATCATTGTTTTAGTCCGTTCAGGCTATAACAAAAATGCCATAAACCGAGTAGCTAACAACAGAAATGTATTTCTCAACAGTTCCGAAGGCTGGGAGGTTGAAGATCAAGGCACCCACAGATTTAGTGTCTGGTGAGAACCCACTTCCTGGTTCATAGGCAGCTGTCTTTTCACTGTGTCTTCACAGGGCAGACAGGGTGAGGGAGCTCTCTGGGGTCTCTTTTATAGGGGTACTAATGCCATTCATAAAGGCTCCATTCTTATGACTTAGGCATCTCCCAAAGGCTCCACCTCCTAACACCATCACCTTGGGGTTTAGGATTTCAACGTATGAATTTGGGGAGAGAACCGATTCAAACATTGTCTACAGCATTCATGTTCGTGTTACGTAGGCAGCAGTGTCCATCACCTGCACTGCTCTCAACCGGTGTGGATCGGATAAGCGTGTTAAAAACTGTCTTCATGTAGATCAAGACTTAAATAGGGAGGTGGGGACTGAAACAGTAATGAATTAGGATGGCAGGATTCTTGGTGATGTTTCCAAATTTCCACTATTGGGTTATAGTGTTTTTGAAATAAGCATTTAAAATATATAGTTGCTAAACAGGATTGCAGCTACTCAAATATTCTCAATTGTTATGTGTAGGTTAGTTTTATCTCTCTGATTTTATTGTCATTCCTCCCCCCCACACACACACACACACAGGGATATGTCTATTCTCTTGCATTCCCACAGCTTTCAGCGCATTGCTCAACATACAGGGTACGTACTTGTTGATGTTAATGTATGTGTGTTTGCATACGTGCACAGCAACTGGGTAGAGGACGTGGGTGGGTGATGCAGTGTGCGTTCCTCCTCATCCTTTTTCCCTTGAGTAGCTGCAGCCTGGATGCTTTCCTTCTCGGGGGAGGCCGTAGAACCGCTGACCCTTTAACAAGTTGTGCCTCACAGAACAGGTGTCTCCCCCGCCTCTTGGAAAAGTGGGATGGTTGGATACTTAGTGACATCAGAGACCGACTAATGAGAAATCAGGCTTCGGCAGACGAGCCAATGGAAGGTCGAGGGCGGGCCCGGTTTCCTGGGAGCCAGGCGGGCCGGGCTAGTCCTCCAGCCACAGCGGAGTCTCTGCCGTTCACGCTGCGCGCGGCAGCTCCCGCGACTCCCGGCGGCTCCGGTAGCGGCGCCGTTGCCCTGCCCGCGCTTCTCCCGGAGGCACGGCGCGGGCACCTCCCGCCGCAGCGCGGTTCCCCCGCCGCTCGGGCTCCGGCCGTAGCACGGCTCATGCCTCCGGGCGCGGAGCGCTCAGGTGGGCCGGCCGTGGCGGGGAGATAGGCCCCCGGGGGCGGCGGCGGCTGGACCATGGCCCGGAGACCCCGGGCGCCGGCCGCCTACGGGGAGGACTTCTCCTTCGTCAGTCCGCTGGTGAAATACCTGCTCTTCTTCTTCAACATGCTCTTCTGGGTGAGGCTTGGGGGTCGTGGGGGCACTTGGGCTGCAGGGCACCCCCTGGAGGGTTGAGTGGGCTGCCCGCGCTGAGCAGAGGTCGTCCCCGGATGCCCGGTTCAAGGCGAACGTGGTGAGCGGCACTGCCGAGTTTTCTGAGAAGACCGTACTTTGGGGTAATTTATCCTAGGCAGAGACACCACAGTGGCTCCTTGTCTGCAGAGCGTGTTGGGGTGGGGGATATGCAGGGGATTCAGTGCAGACTTCTGGGTATTCTCTCAGCATCGGATGAGGGTCTGTGTCAGGCCAAAAAGGTGGTTTTGAGCGTCAGGAGCGGGTTTTCCTGTTGGCCCAAGGCAGACCCACTGACACACTCATGATTAGGGGATTTTTCAGGCCTGGGGGCTGTGGCCCTGCTGGCAAAGAAGAAAGAGGAAGGAGGGAAACCCAAACCTTCCCTCTCCCTTACCTCAGAGAGAATGAGTTAAGGGGCTTTCATCTCTTCCTTTTGCAGGCCTCTGCTGCCCTTCCTCCCTCCAAAGGCTGAGAAAGGACAGGAAGAGCCTCCAGGTGTGGATGTCTTTCCCAGAACTGTCCCAAACTTTGCCCCACCTTTCTCAGGACCAGGCTCCATCCCCGGGAGTTTGACAGTCTTCAGCTTCTTTAAATAGACCCTATGTTGGGCTGGAAGTCCAGGGGTCCTTTCAGAATCTTCTGCTTGGGGCTGGAAAAATAGAAAAAAATATTGGACCGGGGCTGCCTAGATTCTCATCCCCACTCTGCCATTAATTGTTGACTTGACTAACCTGGGCAATATGTTCACCTCTGTAGACCTTAGTCTCCTCCTCCATAAAAATCCAGCATGATCAAGGATGCCAGAAATACTCTGCTGGAGCTGAGAATGCAGCTGGACCAGATCATGAAATGCTTGCTCAATCCTGTTTCAGGTCTAGAGAGTCCCTGAGCCTCTCTGGGTTTGCGAACATTGGGAGATCCACCCCCTTTCCCCAATTTCTCTTCCAGCACCAACTACACCAGAGCTGCTGCTCTAAGAGCCCGTTATGCTTGCCCACCTCTGCCTGAGACCTAAAGTTCAGACTTGCAGGAGGGAGGAGTCTAAAATACGTTTCCTAGGAGAGGGAGCAGACTAGGCAGCTAAGCCAGTTGCTGGAAAGGTTCCACAGGGGCCGTGGTGTGAACAGACACAAAGTACATAAGTGCTAGCCCGTTGGGAAAAATGAGAGAAATCCCAGAGGGTGGTGATGACAGCTCATTCTCAGCCATTGTACTGGGAGAAATGAAGTTTGAACTCCTAACAAATTCTCAGTTTTAGAACTGGAAAAAAAAATTGGAAGACATCTTGTCCAGTACTCGCATCTTATATATGAGAAAGCCAAAGCATAGAGATGTTGTTTTATCCTAGCTCAACAGCTGGTTAGTGGGCTTGATCTGGTGATATTTTCTACTGAACCACAGTGCCTCTAGGGGCAGTCCTTGGCCCAGATGGCTGCTACTGTGGCTGGGATGTTAGCAGTATTAGTAGTTAACTAGTCAACACAAGTTCCATGGTGTAGGTTCTGTTTCAGCTGGAGGTCAGGCGAGAACGGAAGAAAATCTCATCACCACTCTGCCAGGCTGGGGGATGTCCTAAGGGGAACCCCCCACCTAAAAGCAAGTTCCTGAGAACCCTCTTACATGCTCACTGAGTGTCCCAGGCCAAGGCACGCCATCCTCAGAGCCAGCACCGCATCCCAGGGACCTCAGGTCCTCACTCTAACTTCCTCTATCAACCAAGGCTTTGCAGGCGTCTTCTTTGGAGCCTTCTAAGGAGCACCCTTATCTGTGCTCCCCAGCTGCAACAGCTGGCTGCATCTGTTACACTTGTGTTCTCAGTAATTTTCCTGGACTTCCCCACTCTACCCCACCGGCCTTTTGCCAGATGAATGACTTTGGGAGGTCGCAGGAAGGGAGAGAGTTTGGCTCCATAGACCCATTTATCTTGGTACAAATGCTTCATTCAAGGTCAGAGGACCTGGCTAACCAAGCTGGCACCATCCCAGGTTAGAGGAGAGCCCCTTCTTGGCCCTACTTTAGACTCACAAGAAGTCATTGGCACTAGAAATGGCACACTGAAGGACAAGAGGCCCAGCTTCTTTCTGACGCCCGCTTACTGTGTGACCCCAAGCCAATATATCTGTCTCTCTGTCCTTAAGCTTTCTCCTCTAAAGGAGACATTTTTTTCTGCCTCTGTGAACTGTTTAAAGATGGATGCATCACTTTGGGGACTGTTTTCTTTCTTCAGGAGCTGAGGCTAGATCTAAGGATGCATCTTTTTTGTGCCCCAGTATCCTTGGGACATTGACCTTCCCAGGGGACAATACTCTTTCGGCATTACTGAGTGCCACTTCTCCCCCAGGTCCAGAGCCGCAGAGTTCATTCTACACAAGGCCAGCTGGAGATGAAGAGCTGCTTGCCCAGACCAGGGGTCATTTGTCTTCCCATCCCCCCTTTAGGGACTGGTTAGTGTGGGGTTTTTTTGCAGGCTTCCACCATCCCAGTCAAATTCCCCTCTTCTACTCAGGAGGCACCTGAGTGCCATGGCTGGGACTGTCAGCCCACTCCTTTTCCAGAGAGAGTGCGTATTCCGGCCAGGTGCTGGGGAGCTGTGTATGGATGGTGTTCGTGTCTGGGCCTGATCACCTTGGGATGGTAGCCGGCATTGTCGGGCTCATACTCCGTGGTGGCAGTGGCTATCCCTGCTACTTCTCTTGGAGCCCTGATCCTTGGGGCATTTGGTGTCTGACTCAGAAAGCTCCTGGCTCCTTTGGGACCAGGACCTATTCCACCTGTTCATGTTTCAAATCTCACTTCCCCTTTTGCCCAGGAGTTCTGATTTTCTCCCCAGAATTGTGCTGCTGGGTTACTGATTGTTAGGATCCTGTGGCTTGGAGAGTTGCCTCAAGATCACAAAAGTTGTATTTTAGTCCTTCAGTTAAGAAGTCGCTGACTTTCTTTACCTCCCTGTATTGGACAGCTCTGTGCAGAGGGAAGAGAGTGGGCTGGTACATGCTTTATCATTCTGGGCATATGTTGGCAGGAACATTATCAGTGCTGCCTACAGCAACCATCTCCTTCCTTGCTGATCCTTTTCCCACCCAGGGCAGCAGTTGGAGTGGCTTTTGAGTCAGGCAAAGCCCAGAAGCTCAGATCTCCTGCCCCTGTGTCTCAGCTGAGGCTTCCTTAGTGGCGATGCCTCAGGGCTCCCATGGCGCCTCGTACATATTTTGCTTGTCAGATCTTTCTTTACCTGTGCTGCAATTTTGTGTTTCTGTTTTTCTCCCCCTCTAGACTTCAGGCTCCCGAGGGTAGAGACTGCCTTATTCACTTCTGGATTCTCAGTGCCCAGCTGTGTTTGGCAGAGAGTGGGTACTTATTGAATGTTTATTGAGTGGGGAATGAGAGAGCAGAGCCTACAGGGTGGAGGCATGATGCCCTTCCTCCCTCTCTCACGGACACTAGCCTTTCAGGATGCAGCACAGCGTTAAGTCCTCCAGCATTCTTGGTTGGAGTATTGTCCTGTGTTTTTTTCTTCAGTGGGCCTGGCACCCCTCCCTCAAGCCAGGTCAGAAAACGTGGCAGCCATCCCCTCCAGCATCTTCCTCAGGGCCTAATTACCACACACAGCACACGTGGACCCCCTTCCAGGTCTTCCCTAGGCGGATCCAGGCCTCTGGTGAGGTATCTTCATCAACAAATTCACTTTCCTGCCTGGGACCGCTGTATTGGAGTCCCCAGGGCACTCAGGATGCCCCAAACCACCTGCAGCACTATCTGTTGTAACCTGGCTCAGAAGCCATGAGGAAATGATCAGGCATCAAGCCTGGCAAAAGCGCCTCCTGAGTGACAGGGTCCCTTATGCCCCCATCCCCCCACCACCCACACACCCACACCCACACCCACACACACACACACACACACACACACACACACACACACACACCCCTACTTAAATATGCTAAGAGGCAGAGCCCATTTCCTCCCCCATTTTTCCCCTCCTTTCCCTATAGACTAACCAGCCTGTAATAAATGAATTATAACAGTATTATTTTTTTAATATATAAATTTATTTATTTATTTTTGGCTGCATTGGGTCTTTGTTGCTGCGTGCGGGCTTTCTCTAGTTGCAGCGAGTGGGGGCTACTCTTTGTTGTGGTGCGTAGGCTTCTCATTGCGGTGGCTTCTCTTGTTGTGGAGCATGGGCTCTAGGCGTGTGGACTTCAGTAGTTGTGGCTCGCGGGCTCAGTAGTTGTGACTTGTGGGCTCTGGAGCTCAGGCTCAGTAGCTGTGGCGCACGGGCTTAGTTGGTCCGCGGCATGTGGGATCTTCCCAGACCAGGGCTTGAACCTGTGTACCCTTCATTGGCAGCCGGATTCTTAACCACTGCGCCACCAGGGAAGTCCCTATCACATTATTTTTATAAAAACAACAACAACAACGATACCAAGAATGAAGACAAGAACCACACACTTTGCTGTCAAGTCACATGCCTGCCTTCTTAACTCCCCAGATAGCTCTGTTTGCCTTGTACCAAGTAGGAAATCATAAACTTCAAGCAGCCTTTAAAAAGAATAAAAGAAAAGCATCTCTTAGAGTCTCGATAGCAGGCTGTGTGTCAGGCTGGTAACTCCAGGCTGTGAGTTTGCGTGTTTATACTATTTTGAGCACTTGTGAACTTTCCTTCCTCGTTTATACCCTTGGAAAACCAAAACCAGCCATGGCCTAAGGAAGGAGCTAAAGGGTTGGCCCAGACATTGGAGAAGAAAGAGCCCTGTGGACTCCTCTACTCCAGCAGGACAATTCCATCCTATCCAGAGGGAGAAAGCCAAGAACCAGTTTCAGACAGATAGTTGCCACTTCAGAAACCCAGGAACAATGGTGGTGCCAGGATGACCACTGTAGGACCAGTGTGTGCAGATCCTGGGCAGTGAGAGAGGAGGCCCTACAGGATGTGATTTCTTTGACTTCATCCAGAAATAAGGATAGAAAGGACTGAGAAGCTGGAGGTACAGACCCCTCCCTCCCAGTGTCCCTCTGGGAAGGGACAGTGTTTTGATTCCCATGCAGGGAATCACTCTACTCTCAGCTGTCCCCCACCGCCACCTTCAAAAGAACAGGAAAAAGATTTATTCCAAAGAAGAGGTGAGGACTCTGAGACAGATCCACCCAGTTCATGCAGACTGGACTTTAGAATGTGGAAGGCGGACAGGCCGGGCTTTCTCTCGGTGGCTGGCGGGCCCTGGGTGGTGATGCCCCGTCTGCCCCTTTCAGGAGCCGTTCCAGGGACTTCCCTCTGGGTCCTGCAGGGCCTTCCTCATGCTGTTTTACTTACCCCTGCCTGAGCCCCGCCCAGTCTGGAGATTACCCACTGCTCACCCAAGATAACTGCAGGCACCTCCTTCCCACCTCACATGATGCCTGGAAGTGAATACACATGTCCTGGTAGGAGACAGAGAGGGAGGCAGCCATGTGACCGAGGTCATAAGGCTCTGGAGCCATGTGGACCTACATTCCAGTCCCTCTTTAGCCACTCACTCACTGAGTGCATTCGCCCAACATCAGTTCTATAAAGTGGAGATCCTAACACCCTCTTGGAGTTGTGGTCACAGTATACATACAGTGGTTAGTCCAGTGCCTGGCCCTTAGCACTCCACAAAAGGTAGCTGTTACATCGTTGTTAGAATTGGCTCCTAGAGCCAATTCACCTTTTGGGGATGGACCTGGAGAGCTAGGATGAGTGCTCCTCCTGACGAGTGGCAACTAGGTGGGGATTGAGTCTAGGTAAGGGCCAGCCCTGAGCCTGACTTCCTTCAGCCTTGAACACCCTTGCTCACATTCCTACTGTTAGCCAGAGGGAGATGACAGTTAGTGGCATCTTTATATTTTATAGTTTACAAAGAAGTTTCCTATATATCATAGGAACAGAGACTCCACTGTTGTCTTTAAGGACCTTCCCTAGGTCCACTCCTCAGAGCTTTTCACACCGCATTGGTCTTAAGGTACAATCCAGTGGAAATGGATTCCAAGAGCTAATTTGCCTGTAATTTTCGGCATTTGAGCATTAGAGCCAGGAGAAGAGCTCTTGTTCAGGACCTCAACTTGGGGCCCTATAACCACTTATCTCTTAGTATTGATGGCCGTGAAGTAGTGTCCTAGGGGCTAGAATAAGGGTTTTCCTCACATCAAATCATAACTGTCTTTTCCTGATTTACAGAAAAAAAAAAGTCAAGATAACGGAAAGACTTTTCTCCATTTTCTGTTTTCTCCCATCTTCTCTCCAAGACAACAGCTGCTTATCTGCCACCAAGTGCAAGCAGAAGGCAAAGGGAAGAGGACAAGTAGCAACAAACATTATGGAAAACTAGGAAACTATTTAGAGTATCGCCATATTATTTTATGAGATGCAGAGACATACGTCTAACAGCTGAATCATCTGTTAGTAAAATTGTTCCTTATTTCTGTGATAGAAATTAGTATGTCATGCTTCCTCACATGACACATTGAGAAGGACACATTATCTGTGTAATATTCCTGTCAAAAATATGTCGTCTGGGGCTTCCCTGGTGGCGCAGTGGTTGAGAGTCTGCCTGCCGATGCAGGGGACACGGGTTCGTGCCCCAGTCCGGGAGGATCCCACATGCCGCGGAGCGGCTGGGCCCATGAGCTATGGCCGCTGGGCCTGCGCGTCCGGAGCCTGTGCTCCGCAACGGGAGAGGCCACAGCAGTGAGAGGCCCGCGTACCGCAAAAACAAACAAACAAACAAACAAACAAAAAGTCATCTGAATCTAATTGGGAAGAAACAATCTGACATCCAAATTGAGGGACATTAAGCCAAACAACTGGCCTGGACTTAACAAAAAAAATTTCAGTGTCAAAAGAAAAAGTATCAGAACATGTGTTGGCAAGGATATGGAGAAATTGGAACCCCGTACATTGCTGGTGGGAATGTGGAATGGTGCGGCTGCTGTGAAAAAAGTTTGGCAGCTCCTTAAAAAATTAAACATAGAATTACCATATGACCTGGCAGTTCCACTCCTGGGTCTATACCCAAGTGAACTGAAAACAGGTATTCAAACAAAAACTTGTACATGGATATTCATAGCAACACTATTCACAACAGCCAAAAGGTGGAAACAACCCAAATGTCCATCAGTGGATGAATGGATAAACAAATTGGGTTCTCTCCATACCATGGGATATTATTAGGCCATAAAAGGTACTGAAGTACTCTTACATGCTACCACATGGATGAATCTTGAAAACATTATGCTAAGTGAAAGAAGGCAGACACAAAGAGCCACATGTTATGTATTCCATTTATAGAAAATGTGCAGAATAGGCAAAACCATAGAGACAAAGCGGTTGCCAGGGGTTGGAGGAGTGGAGGGAATGGGAGTGACCATTTAATGGGTACAGCGTTTATATTGGGGGTGATGAAAATGTCCTAGAACCTGATAGTGGTGTTGGTTGCATAGCGATATGCATATACTTAAGGCCACTGAACTGTACACTTTAAAATGGGTAATTTTGTGGTATATGTATTTTACCACGAGTTTTTAAAAGTCGGTGTCTTGAAAAACCAAAAACAAAGAAAAGAAAAAATGCTGTGAAACTGTTCCAGGCTAAAGGAGACTTGATCACTAAATGCATGATCCTTGACTGGATTCTGAACCAGAAAAAAGGGGAAATAAAACCAGTTATAAAGGACATTATTGGGATAATTGGGGAAAGTTAAATATGACTGTAAATTAGATAGTAGTAGTCGCATATTAAAGCTTCAAAAAGAATCTGATATGTCAAGATCGTATAGAGTACACCAGCAGAGCACTGTTAGTGCCTTGTCATCTGAACAGTTTTAAGATCCACTGCCATATGTTTTGGTATAAGCAGAAATCACCCTGATTAAAGGTTGTAAAATTGCATGCAAGTGAATCCCAGTTTAAGAAAATATGATATTAAAAAGTGTGGATTTACAAGACTAACAAATTGAGGGTGACTATTTTTTAAATAGATTTCATTTCTTAGAACAGTGTTAGTTTTGCATAAACTTTTGAGAAGATGGTACAGCGACTTCCCATATATCCCACATCCAGTGTCTCTTATTATTAACATCTTACATGAGTATGATACATTTGTTACAATTAATGGCATTATCATTAAGGTCCGTACTTTATTCAGATTTCCTTATTTTTACTTAATGCCCTTTTTGTGTTCCAGGATCCCATCCAGGATATTGAATTTCATTTAGTTGTCATGTCTCCTTAGGTTTTTGTTGGCTGTGGCAGTTTCTCAGAATTTCCTTGTTTTTGATGACTTTGATAGTTTTCAGGAGTACTGGTCAGACATTTTGTAAAATGTCCCTCTATTGGAACTCGCCTGATGTTTTCTCATGGTTATACTGGGGTTATGGGTTTGGGGAAGGAAGAGCACAGAAGGGAAGTCCCATTTTCATCACGTAATCTCATATATCAATGACCTCTGTTGACGTTGACCTTGATCACCTGGCTGAGGTAGTCAGGCTTCTCCACTGTAAAGTTAATCTTTTCCCCCCTTTTCCATACTGTTCTCTTTGGAAGGAAGTTACTATGCGCCACCTTCTTGACAGTGCAGTACCTCCATAAAATATTTGGGATTCTTCTGCTTGGGGGTTTTGTCTTTTCTCCCCCATTTATTTATTTATTAAGTCATTTATATCAGTATGGACTCATGGGTATTTATTTTATATTTGGGGTAGCAACTGCATACTCTTTTATTTTGATGTCTCTTTGGCATAGCCACACGAATGTGGGGTTTTGTTTTTGTTTTTTGTTTGTTTTTGAGCATTTCCTTACCTTCTGGCACCACAAGATGCTCCAGACTTATCTATTTCCCACCCCAGTCCTGGGATCAGCCATTTCTCCGAGGAGCCCAGGGGATGGCTATTTTCTTTATAAGGTGATTCTTTCTTTATAAGGTGACTCACCTTACATAAGGATAAAGGTACTGGTGCCTTTATATAAAATAAAATTATATAAAATAAAATTATTTTATATAATTTGATTGACAACTCTTCAAGAACATGCCTTTGGCTGGACTCAGCTATTTTAAAAACTGTCTAGCTTTTGAAAGTTTCCAGCAAGGCTTCATTCTAGCCAGAATATGAAAAGCTATTCTAGGAAGAGAAGTGTCTTTATCTCCATTCCCATCATGAAAGGAGATCATTGGTGATATTGTAGGGTGTCATAAGATTTTGTAGCAGAGACTGATATATTGTAGACAGTACCCGACTTGAGACTGGAAATGGGGTTTAGTCCAGATATTGCCATTGCACCCACGTGCACTTGGTCAAATATCACTTCCCTCTTTTGGCCTCATCTGTAAAAAAAATGGTGAGTGGCTGAGTTCGTTTCTAAGCTTCTACTCAGCTCTAAAATGTTATGCTGTTAACAGCAGCGGCACTAACTTTGGAATGGCAGCAGCTTTGAGGAATTCAGGGTGGGAGATGTGGGCAGGAATAGACGTGTGAAAGGGCAAGCCTGACTGCAGGGTAAAGAGGCAGATCCATGACAGAAATGCAGAATTTTAGAGTTAGCTAGTGAGTTCCAGGTGAGCAGTATCATTAATGATCATATTAAATATTAATGATAATATTAATGTCTTAGTCTTGCTTCTCACATAGCCAGCACCTACCCGCTCTAGATCCCCGGCTAGTGTGCTTTAGGCTTGTGGTTTTCGAACTTGACTGCATGTTGGAATCGCCTGGTATGCATTCAGAAACACTGTTGCCTGGGTTCTAACGCCAGAAATTCTGATATACTGGGTTTGGGGTGCAGCCTAGCCATCAGGAGTTTTTAGGTTCTCCTCCGTGCCCCCCATTCTAAGGGCAGCCAAGGTTAAGAATCACTGCATTAGGCCCTAGATGCCCTTGCCCCCTCCCATGTAACAGATACACCTCCTTAAGGGCAGGGACCACCTCTTGCTCATCTTTGCAGTCCTCAGAGTATCTCCTACATAACAGCTGATGAATTGGATTTGGACAGTATATTAGTTTCCTATTACTGCTGTAACAGACTGCCACAAACTGAATGGTTTAACATAACACAGATTAGTTTTCTCATAGTTCTGGAGGTCAGAAGTCCAAAACAGGTCTCACTGCGCAAAAATCAAGATGTGAGCAGGAATGGTTCCTTCTGGAGGCGCTAGGCAAGAATCTGTTTGCTTGCCTTCTCCAAGAGGCTGTTCACGTTCTTCAGCTTACGGCACACACTCCAACCTCTGCTTCTGTTGTCATACATATCTCCTCCTGTGACTCAGACCCTCCTGCCTCCCCCTTATAAGGTCCCTTGTGATTGATTATATTGGGCCAACTGGGATAATCTCCCCAGTTGCAAGGTCCTTAACTTAATCACATTGGCAAAGCCCCTCTGGCCGTGTAAGGTTACATATTCACAGGTTCTGGGAATTAGGAATGGACATCTTTGGGAGGACGCTGTTCTACCTACCACAGATAGAGACAGAGCAACTGCTATAATTACAAGCCCACCCATGGAATGAAGTTACCCTGTGACACATGGCATCTGTTTACTTTTCCTTTCTTGTTTTAGATGTGTTAGGATTTAATCAGAGACCGTCTTTGTGGAAAGTTATACACCTTAGTCAAAATTTAACATATGACAAAACAGTGAGGAGCCTGGGAGCAACAGAAATATAGAGCAGATACATATTTTTTAATGATTCAGTAAAGTGATATTCAGAACCATAATTGGCTGTGGTGAGTTTCAAAGGGCAGACAGAGATGCCCGATCACTCTGGCAAAGGGCTTGTGCTTCCAGGCCCGTGGGGTAACCGGGGTCTCCGTTGTGTGGTTTCCTTGCCTCCCACCAACTCCCCCTTGCTCCCTGAGCCTGGCTGTGCTGTGGGACAAGAAGCCAGCTGGCACCTGCAGCCCCTCACACAGCTTTCTGCACGCAGCTCCCTCTCTCCTGGACAAAGAGTGTGAGGGCCAGCACGTCACACATCTGGCCCCGAGTCAGAGGCGGCGTCAAATGATTGGGGACCAAGGAGAAGGGGCTGTGTGTACAAGCTGAGAAGAGTCCTGAAGGTGCGGTTTTAGACAAGGGTTTCCCATTTCCTGCTGAATGCACCAGCTGGTAGAGTTTCCCAAGGAAAATGTCTCACTACTGAGGGGCTAGTCTGACCCTGTTACCTGCTATGGGTGCTCAATTCCCTTCTCCCACCAAAGCCCCAAGATGGTCTCTGTCTTGCCGGACAGTGGAGTGCAGCCAGCCCTCTCCTTCACCACTGAGTTGATCAAGTCCCTGCTGCTGAGAACTCCCTCCAGCCAGAGCTTGGCCCCCGCTATTGCCATGGTGATAGCCAGCTGCTTCTTAGCACCAGCCTGGGAACTGGGCACAAAGGAAGGGTGACCGAAGGATGTGCACACTGGGCCACCCTGCACTCCTGGGGGCATAGAGCGGGGCATAGAGAAGGCCTCTTTAGGGAGCACTGGTGGTCTCGGATGGGTTTGTTCTCTGAGACAGAAGCCAGGAAGTTTGAAAGGTCTAAACTTCTCTGTTCCACACTGGAATCAGGGTTTAAAAAGTTTCCTTTGCAAGGTAGTTCTGCTGTTTTACACCCACGCATTCTTTCACACTGGTTTGTACTTTCATTCTTGCATTTGACACCATATTGACCTCCAAGAGGGTTAGAGACCTGGCAGCATCTACCCAGGCCTGCGTCAGCTTTAAGACCTCCCCTTTGATGTAGCTGGATTCAAATTCAGAACTTCATAGTTTCTCTGTGACCCTGGGCAAGTTAATCCTTAGTAATGATAGATAATATTTATTATCAGGCGTCGTGTTAAATGCTTTCCATGCATTCTTTTATTTCATTTTCACAGTAATCTTATTAAATGTAGTTGTTTTAAATTACCATCTTCAGATACAGAAACTGAGGCTCAGAGAGTTGTCCAGCACAGACCCAGGTTCAACTCACTCCGAAGCTCATGTTTTTCACTGCTATTCTGTTTTAACCTTGCATTGCCTTAATTTCCTCATCTGTAAAATGGGGATAATAGCTGCCTCACAAGATAACTGTGTTGTGAGGATTAAATGAGATAATCTTGGTATAAGCTTTTCATGGAGGTAAAGCACTGACCGATTCTATCAATAGTATCACCAGGGAGGAAAAAGATGCTCATTTCTGGGTCCAGGAAGAGTCGTCCTCCTCCTACTCTGCTTTAAGGTTACTGACGGCTATCAGGGCTCCCTGATTTCCAAAACCTCAGAGTGTGGCTCCTTCCCTGTCTCCACAGGTGATTTCCATGGTGATGGTTGCCGTGGGAGTCTACGCTCGGCTGATGAAGCACGCAGGTGAGCTGTAGGTCCCCGTGCATCTCCCCACGACTCTTCGCTGCCTCTTTCAGCCCTGGTCTTTCAGCCCTCCTTCCCACATAAGCTATGGAGCTATAGGGGGCAGCCACCCTCTAGCCAAATCCTAGAGGCTTACTCCATCAGGCCATCCAAGCCAGTTCACCTGGATTTCCCTGAGCTCCCACGAGTCTTCTGAGATCTGCCTGCATTTTAGGCTTAGGAAGTGTCTAAGGAAGAAGGTAGGCTTCCGGGTGCAAAGAGTAACCGGGGGCTGTAGCCCTTCCTTCGCTCTGTTCTGGAGTAACTCAACCTCCATTCCTATTCCTCTGCACAAAGTCTCCAGGAAACGGAATCTGCAAAGCCAATGAGCCTAATGCCATTCTAATTCTTTTCTGGAGCGAAAGTGGTCCCTCCTCTCTTAAGCCTGGGAATAAAGGCTCTTACTTTTTGTTAGTTTCTCAAATTAAAACACCACAAGCCCTTCTGGGCCCTTTGTTTTCTCCCCATGGGAGGGCAGTACTGCTTCCTGTAACCTTCCCCCAGCCACACTGGAGAATCCCCCACCAGGGGAGGAGAGCAGTTTTGGGGGCACCCCACCCCCTCCCTGGTACCCGCCCCCCCTCCGTCAGCACCAGACTCAGACTGAGAGACAGCCCCTTCCCGCAGAAGCAGCGCTGGCCTGCCTGGCCGTGGACCCGGCCATCCTGCTGATCGTGGTGGGCATCCTCATGTTCCTGCTCACCTTCTGCGGCTGCATCGGCTCTCTCCGGGAGAACATCTGCCTCCTGCAGACGGTGAGTGGTCAGGGGTGCCCCCAGAAATGCCCTGGCCTCTCCTCCACGTGCCTCTCATTCCTGAAACCTTTCAGTTTCCTTTGTCCCTCAATGCCCCCAAAGTCTGTGCTGTCCACTCCTCACTGTAGAGCTCAGCCCAGGTGACCCAGCACAGGGTGACCACCCCCAGGACAGCGTCCCAGAGGCAGCTGCCTTTCCTGTGTGTGGGGCACCTAGGAGAAAGTGCCCCGTGGACCCCCAGTATTCGCCGTGGTCCTGGGAAGAACTACTGCCCAGCATGGTAACAGACTGCCTCCTTTTTCTGCCTGCTCCCCACAGTTCTCCCTCTGTCTCACCATCGTGTTCCTGCTACAGCTGGCAGCCGGGGTCCTGGGCTTCGTCTTCTCAGACAAGGTAACACTGGGAGTCACGGGGCCTCCTCAGCTGTGAACCAGAGGGAGGAAGGGAAGGTTCCTGCCCGTGCTTAGCCTGACTAATTAACCACAGTGGTCCTTCCCCTGAGAAGCATCGGCCTCTGAAAGATTATCCTTAGGGATGAATGAATGGCCTTTAAAGTTGCCATATTTAAAGAGGATTTCAAGATTGTAAGGTGTTTTCCTCTGACAGTCTGAGAGGCCAACAGGGAGGTAAATTCTATGAACCCAAAGTTAAAATAGTCTGTAAACTTTAACGGCAAATGATTGAGTAAAATTCACTTATCAAGTGAACCACAGACAACGTGAAGAGCCTTTTGTTTCTTTTAAAAATTGTTTATTGGGATAAACGAAAGTAAGAAAAGGGGGAAGTAAACAACACTTTGAACAGCTCTTACCATATCTGGGAGTGGTCTGCCATTCAGTGACAGCCCTTTTAATTAAGAACCAGAATTTCTTTCCCAAAGGGCAAATGATTACCAGGGGCAGAGTATAGGACTATGGATAGGAAACTTTGAGAAAAGTAATGAAGCAGGAAGGAAGAGACCATGGTAGAACTATGAATTTGAGAGCCACTGAGTTAATTCAGAATGTCCTAGTCCTTCGGGCTTAGTAAAATCCTAATACGATACAGATCTGTTTTGAGTCTAAAGAGATGCAATTCTCTTATGTCCACTAGAGGTCAGTGCCTCAGCTCAGTAAGTCCTTTTATACTAAATACTTACCCCCCCCACCCCGCCCCTGGACACACACACACACACACACACACACACACACACACACACACAAACTAGTTTCACTGCTTTGCATCAGTCAACAAGTATTTTGTGTAATAATATTCAGAGATAGATAAATATTGGATTATCTTGAGATGTGGCTCTGAAAAGAGGCAATAGCAGGACCAGCATTTTTCTTGCCCACAGGTTCCTGAGGGCCCAGAGATGCACAGGCTTCGGAATTGGCCATCTTCCATCACTAGGACTTGGTTCTGATTTCAAGGCTGACTTAAAGAAGGATGACCACTGTCTATTGCTATTTCTGCAGGGAAGAGCTGGTTAGGGGTTAGTCCTGTGTTCTGATTCCCTCCTCGTGTTTCTGGCAGGCACGGGGGAAGGTGAGTGAGATCATCAGTAACGCCATTGTGCACTACCGAGATGACTTGGACCTGCAGAACCTCATTGATTTTGGCCAGAAGAAGGTATGGGCTAAGAGGGGGGTCATCTAGTGGTCCAGGAAGCTGTGGGCAAAAGTTAATGCCATCCCAAGAGACACCTCACCCTCATCACCTGCCGGGTAATGGATTCTGGGAAGGGGTCTGGCAAAAAGAAAACACCTAGCTTTAAAAGTACTTTTAAGGGCTTCCCTGGTGGCGCGGTCGTTGGGAGTCCGCCTGCCGATGCAGGGGACGCGGGTTCGTGCCCCGGTCCGGGAAGATCCCACATGCTGTGGAGCGGCTAGGCCCGTGAGCCATGGCCGCTGAGCCTGCGCGTCTGGAGCCTGTGCTCCGCAACGGGAGAGACCACGGCAGTGAGAGGCCCGCGTACCACAAAAACAAACAAACAAACAAACAAACAAACAAAAGTACTTTTAAGGGCAAAGAACAGTATATATAGTAATCTACCAATTGTGTAAAAAAAGAGAGGAAAGAATATGTATTCACGTTTGCAAAAGGAATCTGGAAGGATATGAAGGAAACCATTATAAGTGGTTACTTATAGTGGGAGGGGGAACTGGGCAGATTTTTTAATATTACCAATTCAAAAGTCAGATTTTTAAAATTATGGCAAAATATACATAATGTCAAATTTACCATTTTTAAGTGTACTTAAAGTGTACAGATCTGTAGCACTAAGTACATTCACATTGTTGTACAACCCTCATCACTGTCCATCTCCAAAACTTTCTTCCCACACTGAAACTCTGTACCCCATTAAACACTAACTCTCCATTTTCCCCCTCCCCCTAGCTCCTGGCAACCACCATTCTATGTTCTATCTCTATGAATTTCTGTCTCTATGAATACTGTATTTGTCCTTTTGCGACTGGCTTGTTTCACTTAGCATGTCTTCAGGATTCATCCATGTTGTGGGATGTGCCAAAACGCCTTCCTTTTTAAGGCTGAATAATATTCCATCATATGTATATACCGCACTTTGTTGATTCATTTATCTTTTGATGCACACTTGGGTCACTTCTACCTTTTGCCTATTGTGAATAATGCTGCTATGAGTCAGAACTTAAATTTGAAACAAAAGTGCTTTTGAGACCAGAGCTGAGTTCCCCTTCGCTTGGTGCAACACTCTTGACTTGGATCCTGTTTGCTTTCATGGTGTAATTATGGCCTACAATATTGAAGAGTCTCCTCCTGTGCTTCCTCTATATTAAGGCAAATGTTTGTAGCACTGATGCTTTATTTCAGCCAGTATTTTTGGAACATATACTTTTGTGAAGCTCTATGCTATACAGGACTGCAGAACCAGAAACTGCCCTCAAGGAGCTCATAGTTGAGTGTGTGAAACAAAAAATATATACAGCAAGTTATAACAAGACATATAAAATGATAGAAATTAAGAAGAGAAAACTTCTTCAGGAGAAGGTCACTAAGAAGCTTGAGCTCCAGGTTCCAGGTTGTGTTTCAACACAACGTGAACTTACAAGTGCAAGCTTGCCATAGACTTTTGGTTGCTCTGAGAGTTCCCCTTGTCACCTCAGTGTGGGGGTGGGGGTGGTAATTTTAACCCCTGTGGTGGGCTTTGTTGCAGTTCGGCTGCTGTGGAGGGATTTCCTACAAGGACTGGTCCCTGAACATGTACTTCAACTGTTCGGAAGACAACCCCAGCCGTGAGCGCTGCTCTGTGCCTTATTCCTGTTGCTTGCCTACCCCCAACCAGGTGAGCACACATCCCGCCTCATTTCCTCCTGCAGTGATCTGAGTTACTTTCTGATTAGGGCAGCTGCTATTGGGAATCTCCATCCCCTGGTTTAGCCAGTCAGTTTTGTAGAACAGCTGTCAGATGTTTTTCTTCACTCCAATCTGATGGCTCTGTTATCTTGCACTCCTGTAGCCCACTTGGGGTTTCAGAAGGCACAGGTCTCTAAGGCAAGGAGAACTGGACTCAGACGTCTCAGAGGAAGGGAAGTCTGCATTTAGCAACTTCCAACATAGCATCCTCCACATATATTCTCTAACAATTTAGGAGTTTAGGAAGGGTGGGAAGCCCATCAGCTAGGGCCCCTAAGAAAAAGTTATTGGAATGGGAGTCCCACTTGGCTTTTCAACTCTCTTCCCAGGCAGTGATCAACACCATGTGCGGCCAAGGTATGCAGGCCCTTGACTACTTGGAAGCTAGTAAAGTCATCTACACCAATGGCTGTATTGACAGACTGGTCAACTGGATACACAGCAACCTCTTCGTACTTGGTGGTGTGGCACTGGGCCTGGCCATCCCCCAGGTAACTTACCCTGTAAAACTGTGGTCCCACAATTCTGTAAAGACTCCTTTGTTTTGGGGAGGGCACCTGGGGCTCAGCTAGGGTGTCAGGCACTAACGTTACTGAAGGGTAGGAGATGTGATGGTGCCGACTGCACTGGGAAGATTGAGTCAGAGAAAACAAGGGCATCACTCATTGCTGAGGACCCAATTCCTTCTCACCTTTCCCAGCTGGTGGGAATCCTGCTGTCCATGATCCTCGTGAGTCAGATCAAAGATCAAATCAAACTACAGCTCTACAACCAGCAGCACCGGGCTGACCCATGGTATTGAGAATCCATCCTGCACCTCCTCGTTAGGGCAACAGGCGAGCCTCGTCAACCAACGGCAGTGGTTACAGCTCTCAGCACCAAATGGAGATTTGGGTTCCAGCCCCACAAGCGACGGCCCAGTGGCAAGAAGCAAACTCCAGATGCCAGAAGGCAGGGTACACAGGTGGCTCAAGTCTGGGAAGGATGTGCCTCCTCTCCCCACCCTAGCTCTCAGCATTGTTATTTTGTATTCTTTCTACCCTCCACCATTTGGGTTTCTGTTCTTGTTTTGTCTGAGCAGAGATGCTTGAGCAGAGCAGTCGCACAGAGTTGTGGGGGCAACAGGCTTTCCACCGAAGCACTGCAACTGACAGACCTGCTGAGGCTGCCACTGAGCTTGCCGCACATACTCGCATTCTGGCTGTTGCCAGTGCGCCCTGCCTGGAGTCCGGTTGGCATGATACCAGCTCCAGAAGGGGAGGGAGTGGAGCAGGCAATGAGCGTGGGGGTCGGCTGGGGACAGTCGTATGTGCTGGGGAGGAGGGGAAGACCCTGTGTTTACTAACTGCCTGTGCTGCCATCCTCCCAGGTAGTCAGAGTGAGCTACATCCTGCCCCTCCCTCATTTCCATGGAAACGTGGCAGCAACTGCAAGGGGTACAACAAGCAGCCAAATTCACCCCGTCTCCCCTCCTTTAAAAAATGTCTGGAACCATGGTCTCTATCTTCTGCAGCCAGCAGAGGTGGGACTGAGCCATACGTCCCCTTGAACTGCACCCCTGTATGGCCCTCGCTCTCCAGTAAGTGGGTTTCTTTTTTTTAACCTTGGCAGTGTGCAGAGAAAGAGAGGTAACACCCCCCCGCCGCCCATTCCTCTGCACCAGAGCTAGCTCAGTATTTCTACAGTGTAAGCAGGGATCTTGCTGGGGCTGGGGGAGCCAGAAATGGCAATAAAAGTTTGTTGACCTGGGCTAACCTGGACTCCATGAATTTTCCATTCTGGCAACTGGGAGGGGAGGGGTAGAAGGGCCCGGCCGGTGGGCCCTCCCTCCAACAGGGGACTGGACACTCTCCTAAACGCTACCGTACTTCCCCGGCCCCACCACTCACCCCAGCTCCCTCTAGCAGATGCACCATTCCCCTCCCACAACCCCGCCCCCTCCAGTCTAAATTAGATAAAGAGATTCCCCATTCGCATTTGGGAACGGCATAATTTTATCCCCAAACCTGACGTTAATTTTTTTTCCGAACTAAAATACTTTGCTACCCAAAACTTTCCGGATAGGTTAGGGAAGGATACGTCTGTAAATCACTGTGTAGCCCTCTCGGCGGGAAGGGAGTGGGGAGGAGTGAGGAGGAGGAAGGCCATCTCTTCACTCACAGTCTAGACCCTCTAGCCCTCTCCTCCATCTTTATCTGAAAGAGCTGGGTACCGCGGCCCATCTTGCTTTAGTGAAGACCCAGAAAAAAATTTCCAGCCGTGCGCAGGGCTTCCTCGCGCGGAGAAGAGCGGGCGAGCGCGGAGAGTAGGGAGACCCGGCTGGCGCGTCGGGGGGCGTGGCCGGGGCGGGGCCCCGTGGCGCCGTGTGTGGTCCCCACCCCCGCGGCGGTTGAGCCGCGCCTCCCCCACCCCGCCCGCGAGGAGGGGGAGGGCTGCGTGACCCCACTCCCCGGTGAGTGTCCCCCAAGTCTCCTAACCTAGCTTAGCTCTGCAGTCGGGAAGCTCAGACTAGGGCCTTGGCCTGGCCGGGGAAAGATGGGAGAAGCCCTACCGCGCTGGGCAGAGCCTAGAATTCTCTCCCCGCCCCCAGTTTCCCCCAAACAAGCCTTCTGCTCCTGGGAGGGCGCCTTTCCAGCAGCCACCTGGGGCCCCAGCCAATGTTTAGCTCCAGCTAGTAACAGAACGGAAAGAAAAAATAAAATCTTTTTTTTTTTTTTTTTTAAAGTAAGGGCCTTTTATTCTGGGAGAGAAGAGTAAAAAAGCGCGCTTTCTTAGTGCCAGAGAGTGGCATTTTATGCTCCTTCGTTTGGTGATGCGGACCAGGAACTCGGTGTTAGGGAGCCGGGGTGATGCACCTTCCCGGTTCACCGATTTTGAGGAGCTTACCTGGTAGGGGGCTGCTTAAGGCCTTTTAGAGGAAAAGACCAGGAACGCAAGTCTGCAGAACCAGGATTCAAATCCAGAGTTTTTGAACTCCAAACTACACTTTTACTTAAGTCTCTACTGTCTCTCACTATATCTAGCCTTCTGGGCTTGTATTGATACAAAAGGAGTCGGGAATTTCCCACCAAGTCCCAGGCCTTAAAAGGCCCTGAGCTTAAATGTTCAGGAGCTTATAGTGCAGTTCAGTGTTTTTACCTAGATTCGTTTCTGAGTGTCTTTTTAGCTTTCTTTCTCTTTGGCCTGATGCTGGGAGAGAAAATGCCCAGTTTTTTAAAGGTTTCTCATCATTATTTCACGTTTCAATTCAATTTGCTCCCTGAATTTCTATCAGTTTAAAAACCCTAGTCTCAAGCATGTGGGGTTAACACCAGTATCTTAGAACAGCTATCAAATCTAGGCCTCAAAGGTGGGTGAATGGAAGAAGATTCTTGCGGCAGTGGAGATCAGGCTGGATGAGCAGAAGTGGACAGAAAGGGCCCGAAGGAGGGTGAAAATTTGTCTGGCATGACATGGCAAGAAAGGTACCCCTACGGTCTGTGGGCCTCAAACCCTACAATTTAAACAAGGACTTGAGTCCAGGAGTGCAAATTTTGCAGAATGTTCAATGAAATTCTAATTTCCTCTGTATTTGTTTTCTATTGCTGATGTAACAAATTACCATAAACTGGGTGGCTTAATTCAACACAAATTTGTTATTTTACAATTTTGGAGGTCAGAAATCTGAAATGGGTCTCACTGAGCTAAAACCAAGGTGTGAGCAGGGCTAAGTTCCTTCTGGGGGCTCTAGAGAATCCACTTTCCAGCTTCTGGAGGCCACTTGTGTTCCTTGGTGCCTGGCCCCTTTTTCCATCTTTAAAGCACATCACTCCAACCTCTGCTTCTGTGGTCACATCTCCTTCTTCTCTGACTTTGACTCTCCTATGTCCCTCTTATAGGACTCTTGTGATTAATTTGGGCCCACCTAGGTTATCCAGATTATCTGCCATTTTAAGATTCTTTTTTTAAAATTTTTAACCTTTTTATATTGGAGTATTGTTGATTAACAATATTGTGTTTCAGGTGTACAACAAAATTATTCAGTTATACATATACATGTATCTGTTCTTTTTCAAATTCTTTTTAATTTAACCATATCTATAAAGTTCCTTTTACAATGTAAGGTATATACACAGAATTTCTGGGATTAGGACATAGACATTTTGGGGTGGCTCTTATTCAGCCTATCACATCCCCTTCCCACTACATGCATGGCTTAAAGGTGGGGGAGATGTAGAAATGGACTGTTGTTGGATATTGGCAAGAGTTTGACGTAGGTGTTGTCTGGCCTTCATTCTAGTAATTACCTAACATTTATTGTGTGCTTGCTGTGTGCCAGGTACATATTTATTACAAAGTTTGATATGTGGGTCCTTTACTGTTTTCTAACTTGTTCTCATCCCAAAGACCAGATATGTTAACAGGGCCAGCGACCAATTTCAAAAAAGAGGAACAGCGCAGCTTCTTCCACCAGAAGACTTCTTCTGGTCCATTACTCTAAAAAGGTCAAGAACATTTTGTAAACCCACTCCCCGCCCCCAAAAAAGTTAAGAGTAACTAGATATTCCAAATTGCCATAGGTAGAACACTCAGAGATGGGTAACCACACTGTAGAACTGAGGTTGGAAGTTAAGCTCGAGAGTCCACACTACCATGCCAGGGACCTGGTCAAGCAATCAGATGAATGGAATAGCATAGTGATTCCAGAAAAGTTTTTAATCATCACTACTCACTGACTAGTAAACAAGAAGCAACACAATGATGAAAGGAATCACTAATAAAAGTTGTTAGGACAAATGGATTACATTATGGAAGAGAAGTAACTCAGATTCATATCTCACATCATACACTGCAGTTCATTTCAGAAGGTAAAAGGATATTATAAAGCAAAAGGAACAACAAAAATGAAAATCAGAATATTATCTGTGTCCTAGCTGTCGAGAACTAGAGTGGACAGCTTTTCAGTGCATCTGCCCAGCTCACAGGGATTCTTCTTTCTTTGGAAACTGGCCCCCTACTGCCAAGCCATAAGAGTGAGTCTTGAGAAGCCATATTTGTACTATAAGACCTGGTCTCCTGGACAGCACTTACTGGATCAGGCTTGGGCACCGTATTAGTATCCTAGGGCTGCTATAACAAAGTATAGTTGACACTTGAACAACGCAGGGGTTAGGGGCACCAACACCCCATGTAGTCGAAAATCCTGAGAACTTTACAGTTGGCCTTCTGTATTCACAGTTCTGCGTCTGTGGATCCAACCAACCCTGATCATGCAGTACTGTAGTACATATTTATTGAAAAAAATCCATGTATAAGTGGACCAGTGCAGTTCAAACCCATGTTGTTCAAGAGTCAACTGTACCACAAACTGGGTAGCTTAAAACAACTTACTGTCTCACAGTTTTGGAAGCCAGAAGTTTGAAATGAAAGTGTTGGCAGGGCTGTGCTCCCTCTGGCCTCTAGGACAAGATTCTTCCTTGCCTCTCCCAACTGCTGGTAGCCCCAGGCATTCCTTGGCTTGTGGCAGCGTAACTGCAACTTTTGCCTCCATCTTCACAGTGATCTTCCCTCTGTGTCCGTGTCCCAATTTCTTCTTCTTATGAAGACACCAGTCATATAGGAATAAGGGCCCACCCTACTGCTGTATGACCTCATCTTAACTAATTATATCTGCAACCACCCTATTTCCAAATAAGGCCACATTCTGAAGTACTGGAGGGTTAAGGATTCAACATATCTTTTTTGGGGGAACACAATTCAACCCATAACAGGCATCTAACCTAAACTGTAACCCTAACATAAACCCAAACGGAGTTCCCTCTGTGGGGCTTCGGAATTGAAAATGAGATTCTAGTCACAGCCTGGCCTGACTGGTCTGGTGGAGAAAGAAGAAAAAAGGAATCTGAGGCTCAGCTTCTTACACCTTATGGACTAAGTAGCAGAGAAAGTCTATTTACAGAAAGAGCAGAATGAAACACATTGGGGGTGGGGCAGAGAGGCAGAGAAAAGGGAGCCGAGGAAGGATACTCCTGGAAGCAGCTTTCACTGTGGTCCTACAGTGTTTCTGCAGCTCCACGGCTGTCCTCCCTTGGATTCCCTGAGACACTGTGTGCTTACAGAAAAGCCTGCTTTGTTTGCTTAAGGAAGCTCAACTTGGTTTCTGTTGCTTACAAGCAAAGCTAATAGCAAAGCTATAATCACAGTAAGATGCTATATTAGTTTTCTATTGCCACTATAACACCTCACCACAAACTTAGTGCATAAAACAGCGCACACTCATTATCATGCAGTTCTGTAGGTCAGAGTCTGATATGGGTCTCATCAGGCTAAAATCAAGATGCTGGCAGGGCTGCATTTCTTCAGGAATTTCCAAGGGAGGATCTCTTTCCTTGCCTTTTCCAGCTTCTTGAAGTTCCCTTCTCCCATCTTCAAAGCCAGAAACAGCAGATCAAGTCCTTCTCACCACACTCTCTCTCTTGTTTTCTGCAGCTGGGGAAGGTTCTCGGCTTTTAAGAACCCATGTGAATAGATTGGGTCCACCTGCATGATCCAGGCTAATCTCCCCACCTCAAATCCTTAACCTTAATCACATCCATCTGCAAAGTCCCTTTTACCATGTGAGGCATCATATTCACAGGTTCTGAGGATTAGGATGTGGACTTTTTGTTTGTTTGTTTTGTTCTGCGTTGGGTCTTCGTTACTGTGTGCGGGCTTTCTCTAGTTGCGGCTAGCGGGGGCTACTCTTCGTTGCGGTGCGAGGGCTTCTCATTGCAGTGGCTTCTCTTGTTGCAGAGCATGGGCTCTAGGCACGTGGGCTTCAGTAGCTGTGGCACGCGGGCTTCAGTAGTTGTGGCTCGCGGGCTCCAGAGCGCAGGCTCAGTAGTTGTGGCACACCGGCTTGGTTGCTCCGTGGCATGTGGGATCTTCCCAGACCAGGGCTCGAACCCGCGTCCCCTGCATTGGCAGGCGGATTCTTAACCACTGCGCCACCAGGGAAGCCCCAGGATGTGGGCATCTTTAGGACCCATTATTTTGCCTACCACAGATGCACAATAAAATATATTATGACCAGTTGTAACAAGATAGATGGCTGAGACCTTAATGATCTTTCTTTGTATGGTTTCTTTTTCCTATAAAATTCCTTCATTTTACATATTTGAACAACTCGGTCTGAAGCCTTGATCTCCTGAAGCTTTTTATGAGGAACACAGGGTCGATTCTGTCCAGATTCAAGGACCTTTATTTAGCTGCCTTCTCATAGCTGAAGCTTTAACTATCCCAGAAAGACACTAAATGAAGATATATTCCCAGAAGTCCGGATTGGAGCCGGGAAGGAATGAACAGAATGGGATCAAATGCTTTTTCCCCACTAGAGAATTGCATGTATTAAAATATTATTACTGAAAAAGGCAATTGAAATTCCTCTAAATAGAGAGTCTGGGGTGGATACCTTGATAAAGGTGTTTTCTGGCAGGAGGCTGTAAGGGCCAATTAGTGTTTAGACAAAATAAACAAAATGTATACCTACAGGAAGGCAGGTAAACGCATGCATTCATTCAACAAAGATAATGTGCCAGGTGCCATTTTAGCAGCGGGCACACAATGGAGAACACAACAAATTCCTGCCTTCTTAAGTCTACTGCAGAAGACAGATTTATACAAAATATGTTATATCTTATGCATTACATATACTATGATGTCAGATAGCGGTATAGGCTAGGAAGATAAAGCAGGCTCTGAGGGTAGAGACTGATGGAAGAGGTGCTCTTTTGGATGAGACAGTTAAAAATGCTTTCAATTTTTTTTGACTGAGCCAAGTGGCTTGCAGGATCTTAGTTCCCCAACCAAGAATTGAACCTGGGCCCTTGGCAGTGAAAGCGCAGAGTCCTGGGACTTCCCTGGTTGCTCAGTGGTTAAGAATCTGCCTGCTGACAGCAATCCCACTACTGGGCATATACCCAGAGAAAACCATAATTCAAATAGACACATGCACACCAATGTTCATTGCAGCACTATTTACAATAGCCAGGTCATGGAAGCAACCTAAATGCCCATCAACAGATGAATGGATGAAGAAGATTTGGTACATATGTACAATGGAATATTACTCAGCCATAAAAAGGAACTAAATTGGGTCATTTGTAGAGATGTGGATGGACCTAGAGACTGTCATACAGAGTGAAGTAAGTCAGAAAGAGAAAAACAAATATCGTATATTAATGCATATATGTGGAATCTAGAAAAATGCTACAGATGAACTGGTTTGCAAGGCAGAAATAGAGACAGGTGTAGAGAACAAACATATGGACACCAAGGGGGGAAAGTGGGGGGCAGGGTGGTGGAATGAATTGGGAGATTGGGATTGACATGTATACACTAATATGTATAAAATAGATAACTAATAAGAACCTGCTGTGTAATAAAGAAAGAATCCTCCTGCCAATGCAGGGGACACGAGTTCCATCCCTGGTCTGGGGAAGATCCCACGTTCCGCGGAGCAACTAAGCCTGTGCACCACAACTACTGAGCCTGCATGCTGCAACTACTGAAGCCCACGCGCTCTAGGGCCTGTGCTCTGCAACAAGAGAAGCCACCACAATGAGAAGCCCGCTCAGCACAGCAGCAACGAATACCCAACACAGCCAAAAATGAAAAATAAAAATAAAAAATAATAAAGCTACTTAAAAAAAAAAGCGTAGAGTGCTACCACTGGACCATCATGGAATTGCAAAAAATGCCTTCAATTTTAAAAAATGATTTTATTCTGAAATAATTATAGACTCATAAGAGGTTGCAAGGAAATGTACAGGGAAGCCACATGCATTTTCCCTAACCTCATCCAATGTTGACATCTCGTGCAATTATAGTATGATATCAAAACCAAGGAATTGACATTAGTGCAATCCACAGAGCTTATTCAGATTTCACCAGTTATACATGCACTCATTTGAGTATGTGTGCATAGTTCTATGTAATTTTATCATATGTGTAGCCTTGAGTAATCATCACTACAATCAAGATACTGAACTGCATATATGAATTATATCTCAGTAAAGCTGTTACCAAAAAATACTCAATTGTGCCATCATCACAAGACATGTTGTTGGTGTTACCTCTTCATAACCACACCCATCCCTCCCCACCATCACTAACCCCCGGCAACCACTAATTCATTCTCCATCTCTATAATTATGTTATTTCATGAATGTTACATAAGTGAAATCATGCAGTAGATATCCTTTGAGATTGGCTTTTTTCACTCAGCATAATTCCCTTGAGATCTGTCCAAGTTGTTATGTGTATCAGTAGTTCATTCCTCTTTATTGCTGACTAGTGTTCCATGGTATGGATGTACCACAGTTTGTTTAACCATTCACCCATTAAAAGACATTTGGTTAGTTTTCCAGTTTTGAGCTATTACAGATAAAACTGCTATGAACATTGATGTACAAGTTCCTGCGTGGAAACAAGTCTCCATTTCTTTTGGCTAAATGCCCAGATATGTGATTGTTTGGGTTGTATGGTAAGTGTATGTATGGTTTTTTCAGAAACTGACAAACCGTTTCCCAGAGGGACTGTATCATTTTATGTTCCCCAGCAATGTATGAGTGATCCAGTTTCTCCCCAGCCTTGCCAACACTTGGTGTTAATCATGATTTTCATTTTAGTCATTTTAATAAGTGTGTCGTGATTATCTCATTGTGGTTTAATTTGCATTTCTCTAATGACTAATGATGTTGAATATCTTTTCATACTATTTGCCACCTCTATATTCTCTTCAGTGAGAATATATTTTGCCCATTTTCTAATGAGATTGTTTGTTTTTTTAATGCTGAGTCTTGAGAGTTCTTTATATATTCCAGATTCTAGATCTTTATCAGATATGTGATTTGCAAATATTTTCTCCCAGTCTATAATTTTTCTTTTCATTCTCTTAACAGTGTCTTTTGCAGAGCTAAACTTTTAAAAATTCTGATAAGGTCTAATTTATCTATTTTTTTTCTTATGGGTCATTCTTTTGGTATCAAATCTAAGAACTCTTTGCCTAGTCATTAAGTCCTGAAAATTTTCTCCTACGTTCTTTCCTAGAAGTTTTATAGCTTTACATTTACATGATTCATTTTGAATTAATTTTTGTATAAGCTGTAAAGTTTAGGTTGA
This sequence comes from Leucopleurus acutus, assembly GCF_964270905.1. NCBI lineage: Eukaryota > Metazoa > Chordata > Mammalia > Artiodactyla > Delphinidae > Leucopleurus > Leucopleurus acutus. The sequence goes on from NC_139144.1 coordinate 85,918,494, forward strand.
GTTTCATATTTTTGCTTATGGATGTCTAATTTCTCCAGCACCATTTATTGAAAAGGTTATCCCTCTTCCATGGAATTTCTTTTGCTACTTTAAAAAAATTAACTGGGCATATTTGGGGGCATATTTATGAATTCTCTATTCGGTTCCATTGATCAGTGTATCTATCTTTCTGTAGTACCACACTGTCTTGATTACTATAGCTTTATAGTAAGCTTTAATATCAAATTATTCCTCTCACTTTATTCTTCTTTTCCAAAAACGATTTTGGCTATACTAGGGCCTTTCACTTTCTATATAACTTTTAGAATAAGCTTGTCTATGTCTACAGAGAAACTTGCTGAGATTTAGATAGGATTGAGGTTTAGGGGAATCAATTTAGGTAAAATTGGCATCTTTACTACGTTGAATCTTCTAATCTATGAACACAGTGTGTCTCTCCAAGGATTTAGGTTGTCTTTTCATTCCTTCAATCAGCATTGCATAATTTTCACCATACAGGTCTTGTACATATTTTTGGTGGGTTTATACTTATGTATTTCATTTCCTTTGGAGCAATTATAAGGAATGCCTTCTTTTTTAAAAAAAAAAATTTATTTATTTTTGGCTGTGTTGGGTCTTCGTTTCTGTGCGAGGGCTTTCTCTAGTTGTGGAGAGTGGGGGCCACTCTTCATCGCGGTGCACGGGCCTCTCACTGTCGCGGCCTCTCGTTGCGGAGCACAGACTCCAGACGCACAGGCTCAGTAGCTGTGGCTCACGGGCCTAGTTGCTCCGCGGTATGTGGGATCTTCCCAGACCACAGCTCGAACCCGTGTCCCCTGCATTGGCAGGCAGATTCGCAGCCACTGCGCCATGAGGGAAACCCCAGGAATGCCTTCTTGAGGAGAGTTAGTTGAATAGAGACTCGAATGAAGTGAGAACATGAGAGCAAACAAGAGTGCAAAGGTCCTGAGGCAGGCGTTTGCTTGGTGTGTGTAAGGACCAGCAAAAAGAACAGCATGTTTGAGATGGAGTGAACTAGAAAAAGAGTAGCAGCAAATGAGATCCAGGAGGTTGCCCGGGGTCGACAGGGCCTCGGTGAAGTCACGATGAGATCTTGGAATTTACCCTGAGTGTGATGAGATGCCATTAGAGGGTTCTGAGCACAGGAATGATATGATCTGACTTAACGTTTTAGAAGGATCACCCTGGCACCTGACTGGAGAATCGGCTGTAGAAGGGTATGGGGAAAGAGAGGGCTCTGTTAGGAAGCTCTTGGAGTGGCCCAGGAGATAGATGATGGGAGCTCCAACCTGGCTGGCAGCTGTGGAGGTGATGAAGAGTAGTTGGAGTCTAGACATATTTTGAAGGGGTAGCTGACAGGATATGCTGATGGATTGGGTGTGGGATGTTAGAAAAAGAGAAGAGTCAAGGATGAGTCAAAGGTTCTTGGCCTGGGTGCAGCTGGGTAAATGGTGGTGCCATTTATTGAGAAGAGGAAAATTACATTATTTTTTGGTTTGTTTTTCTTTCTTTTTTTTAAAATTCAAGTATAATTGATTTACAATGTTGTGTTAATTTCTGCTGTACAGCAAAGTGATTCAGTTATACATATATACATTCTTTTTAAATATTCTTTTCCCTTATGGTTTATCATAGGATATTGAATATAGTTCTCTGTGCTATACAGTAGGACCTTGTTTATCCATTCTATGTACAAAAGCTTACATCTGCTAACCCCAACCTCCCACTCCATCCCACCCCCTCCCCCTTGCAACTACCAGTCTGTTCTCTATGTCTGTGATTCTGAAAAACTATATTCTTTAGTATAAAAGCAGAACTGGGCTTCCCTGGTGGCGCAGTGGTTGGGGGTCCGCCTGCCGATGCAGGGGGCGCGGGTTCGTGTCCTGGTCCGGGAGGATCGGCTGGGCCCATGAGCCATGGCCACTGGGTCTGCGCGTCCGGAGCCTGTGCTCTGCAACAGGAGAGGCCGCGGCGGTGGGAGGCCCGCGTGCCGCAAATAAATTAAATAAATAAATAAATAAATAAAAGCAGAACTGTCACCACCCAGAAAAAACCTAAAACCTGAAATCACAGTGTGCAGTCACAGACTGAAATGGGGCAAGATTACCCTTTCCCAAACCAGCCCCATTTCTACACTGTTGGCTACCAGTTGGACTTACAGGAATCACTGAAATGGCACCATAGGTTGGATGTTGGAGATGAAAAAAGGAAAGTGAAACCAAAAGTTATTAAGTGCTTAAGGACCAAGCTTTTCACTATTACATCATATTAATCTTCATTAGATTCCTTATAGCTAAGTAGTAATATGCTTACTTTTTCCTTTTAAAAAAGTTATGGTGAAGTATATATAACCTAATAGTTATCATTTTAACCATTTGTAAGTTTACAATTCAGTGGCATTAAATATACTTACAATGTTGTATAATCATCACCACTATCTCAACCCAAGACTTTTTCATCATCCCCAACAAAAACTGTACCCATTAAACAGTAACTCCCCTTTCCTCCCGCCCCTCTAACCCCTAGTAAACAATATTCTCTTTTCTGTCACTATGAATTTGCCTATTCTAGGTAGCTCATATAAGTGGAATCATTCAATCTTTGTCCTTTTATGTCTGGCTTCTTTCTTTTTTAAAAATTTTATTTATTTATTTATTTATTTTTGGCTGCGTTGTGTCTTCGTTGCTGCGCACGGGCTTTCTCTAGTTGCAGCGAACGGGGGCTACTCTTCGTTGCAGTTCATGGGCTTCTCTTGTTGTGGAGCATGGACCCTAGGCACGCGGGCTTCAATAACTGTGGTACACGGGCTCAGTAGTTGTGGTTCGCAGGCTCTAGAGTGCAGGCTCACTAGTTGTGGCACATGGACTTAGTTGCTCGGTGCCATGTGGGATCTTCCCAGACCAGGGCTCGAACCCATGTCCCCTGCATTGGCAGGTGGATTCTTAACCACTGCACCACCAGGGAAGCCCCCTGTCTGGCTTATTTCATTGAAAATAATGTTTTCAAGGTCCATACATGTTATAACATGTATCAAAATTTCATTCATTTTTATGGCTAATTAATATTCCACTGTATGTACGGTCGTCCCTTAGTATCCACAGGGAATTGGTTCCAGGACCTGCCTCAGATACCAAAATCTTCAGAGTCCCTGGTTGGCCCTCCATATCCATGGTTCTGCACCTGCAGATACAACCAACCTTGGATCATGTAATACTGTAGCATTTATTGAAAAGAATCCGCTCATAAGTGGACCCCCACAGTTCAGTCCTGTGTTGTTCAAGGGTCAACTGCATATACCATATTTTATTTATCCATTCATCTATCGATGGACGCTTAGGTTGTTTCTGCCTTTTGGCTATCGTGAATAGTGCTGCTATGACCATTGGTGTACAAGTATATGTTTGACTTCCTGCTGTCAGTTCTCTTGGACATATACCTAGGAGTGGAATTGCTGGGGTCTATGTTTAACCTTTAGAAACTACAAAATTTTACCACAGCAGTTGCATCGTTTTACATTCCCACCGTCAGTGCACAAGGATTTTAATTTTTCTATGTCCTTGCCAACACTTGTTATCTTTTCTGTGTGTGTGTGTGTGTTTTTAATAGCCATCCTAATAGTTGTGGAGTGGTACCTCATTGTTGTTTTGATTTGCCTTTCCCTAATGACTAATGGTGTTGAGCATCTTTTCATGTGCTTATTGGCCATTTGTATGTCTTCTTTGGAGAAATGTCTGTTCAAGTCTTTGGCCCTTTTTTTTTTTTTTTTTTTTTTTTTTTTTGCGGTACGCGGGCCTCTCACTGTTGTGGCCTCTCCCGTTGCAGAGCACAGGCTCCGGACGCGCAGGCTCAGCGGCCATGGCTCACGGGCCCGGCCGCTCCGCGGCAAGTGGGATCTTCCCGGACAGGGGCACGAACCCGTGTCCCCTGCATCGGCAGGCGGGCTCCCAACCACTGCACCACCAGGGAAGCCCTGGCCCTTTTTAACTGGGTTGTTTTGTTTTGCTGTTGTTGAGTTTTAGGAGTTCTTTATATATTCTGGATATTAATCCCTTATCAGATATATGATTTGCAAGTATTTTCTCCCATTCTGTTGGTTGTCTTTTTGCTTTAATAATTGTATCTTTAATGCACCGAAGTCCTTAATTTTGATGAAGTGCCATTTATCCATGTTTTCTTTTATTGCCTATAATTCGGGTGTCCTATCCTTAAAATCATTGCCAAATACAGTGTCATGCAGATTTCCCCCAGTTTTCTTCTAAGATTTTTATAGTTTTTAGCTCTTAAATTTAGGTCTTTAATCCATTTTTAATTAATCTTTGTTTATTGTGTAAGGTAAGGGTACAACTTCCTTCTTTTGCATGTAAATATCTAGTTTTCCCAACATTTCTTTTAAAAAGACTGTCGTTTTCCCACTGAATAGTTTTGGTACCCTTCTAGAAAATCAATTGGCCATATATGTAAGGGTTTATTTTTAAGCTCTCTATTCTATTCTGTTGGCCTATATGTCTCTCCTTCTGCCAGTATCATAGTGTTTTTTTTTTGTTGTTGTTGTTTTTAATAAATTTTTATTTATTTGTTTATTTTTGGCTGCGTTGGGTCTTCGTTGCTGCACGCGGGCTTTCTCTAGTTGCGGTGAGCGGGGGCTACTCTTTGTTGTTGTGCGCAGGCTTCTCATTGCGGTGGCTTCTCTTGTTGTGGAGCATGGGCTCTAGGCACGTGGGCTTCAGTAGTTGTAGCTCGTGGGCTCAGTAGTCGTGGCTCACGGGCTTCAGTAGTTGTGGCTCACGGGCTTCAGTAGTTGCGGTGCGTGGGCTCTAGAGTGCAGTCTCAGTAGTGTGGCACACGGGCTTAGTTGCTTCGCAGTGTGTGTGATCTTTCCGGACCAGGGCTTGAACCTATGTCACCTGCGTTGGCAGGCGGATTCTTAACCACTGCACCACCAGGGAAGCCCTATCATAATGTTTTAATTGCTGCAGCTTTGTAGTAAGTTTTAAAATTGTGAAGTTTAAGTCCTCTAATTTTATTAATCTTTTTTTCAAGATTGTTTTGGCCATTCAGGGCCCCTTGTAATTCTATATGTATTTCAGGATCAGTCCACTTTTCCGTTTCTGTGAAAAAAGGCTGTTGGAATTTTCATGGGGATTGTGTTAAATCTATAGACTGTTTTCGGTAGTATTAACATCTTAACATTGCTGAGTCTTCGTATCCATGAGCACAGAATGTCTTTCCATTTATTTAGGTCTTCTTTAATTTCTTTCAGCAACCTTTTGTAGTTTTCAGTGTACAAGTCTTTCACCTCCTAGGTTAGATTTATTCTTAAATACTTAATTCTTTTAGATACTTTGTAAATGGAATTGTCATTTTAATTTCCTTTTCAGAACATTCATTTCTGATGTATTGAAATACAACTGATAATATCTTATTTTTATAAAGAAAGAAATAGGGACTTAGACTAAATTGTTCAGAGGTCCTTGGCTAGTCAGGTCTCTAACTCCAAATCGATTCTACTCCTTTTCTGAGGATGTAGCTTATCTTGCTCCTTTCTCAGTTTGTCCTTTACTTCTGACTGATGCTCTTCATTGTAAAATAAGAAACATGGGAAAAAAGAAAGAACTGGAGCACTGCAATAATTATGCTCCAAATTCTGGCCAGTGCGACAACTGAACCATAAGGAAGCAACTAAGGTCTCAAGGATACCCAGGGATAGCCCATAGATCCTTTCATGTTCATTCTTTTCAAGTGGAGGGCCCAGAGGCAAATAACAGATAGTCAACATTGAATGTGTGACCTCAAAACGCCAAAATATTTGGTGAGAATGACTCAGAAATCAAGAAGCTACTTGTAGCAAATCAAGTACTGTAATACACTGTCACACAGGGTAGCTTCTCTTGAACCTGACAAAAGGACTGTGTTATGACATGTGTACAGGGTTAAGACTCTGGAGGAACTGGGCAGGGGTGGCTCAGGCTCAGGAGAGCAGCAGTTCTCGCCCTGCTCCCATGAGGTTGGAGAACAGGAGTGTGTCAGATCACTCAGAGGAGTCTCTAAAAGACACTGGCGGTCTCGGTATGCCTGAAGGAGGGGATGGGTGGGCTTTCTCCAGGACCTTGAATGCCATTCAGGAACCACCAAGGAATCCTCTCTTCCCCAGTCTCCACTGAACATTCTCCATCCTCTCCTGAACCTGCTGTCTGACAGGATCCTGAAACTCCACTTCCTGGAGAGTGGGTCTCAAGGAGTGGAGAAATTAGCACATCTTCTCCCTCCTCCTGAAGGGAAGAACATTCTGGATGGAAGACAACACTGTAGGGTCTTCTCAATCTCTAGCATAAAGGTTCTACATTACAGTGATGTGATTCTTCCACAAAAGATTCTTCTGCTTCCCAAGAAATCCCAAAGGGATGGTACAGCCTTCATACTTGAAGAATTGCTAACATTTTTAGGCAGAAAGGTAAGGGGCTGCCTGAGCATATACATAGGTTTCTCCCTAATGCATGGACTACGGAGAAAATCCCAAGGCTTCAAAGCTGCCACAGTAACAACCAGATAGAAAACAAGTGGAGAAAGTTCCTAAAGCAAAGCAACGGTGTGGTATCAGGCAACCTTCTCTGTGGCTCAAACTTTAGACATAACAGCCATTTCATTTATATCACAGAAAAAAAAAATAACTGAGGTAGGTCATAATGTTTTAAATTATTTTTCCAGTAGGAATATTACACCCTGATGACATAGACTATTCTCACTTCTTCCACAAATCACCAGCGACTTCCCTCAAAATGGTCCCTTGTCTCCAGACTCTTGCCCTTCGTACCATTCCCACATTGACTGATTAATGTTCTTAAACATATCACTCCTCTGATCAAAATTTTTCACTGTTTCCTATTGCCAGTAGAAGAAACCTTAATTCCTCTGTATGTCATTTACGGTTTCTTACCAGTCAGTTTCCCTGCTTACCCCCTACTATGTCCTGATTGCCAGGCTGGTCATGCTCTGAGCTATAGTCATAGTTTCCTCCACTTGTAATGCCAGCTGGGCTTCTCTCTACTTTTCTAACTCTTCCTACTCACTTTTCAGGGCTGGATTCAAATCCCACCTCCTCCACTGCTACCCACACTGACCTTTTCCTGCTATAAATTCCTATAGTACATTCACTGTACACCTCATTTTGCCAGCTTATTTATCGAGTGGTTAATATTGCATGCCTGACTGCACTGGATGCTTTGTGGATACAGAGAATAGAATAAGGTCCTTGCCCTAGAGGAGGAGACTTTGCTGCTTTGTCGTAGTATATTACTGTTTCTTGAGGGCAAGCCTTGACTCCACAGTAAAAATCCAAGTTCTCAAGTTCTACAAGTATGTCATGCCTATCACAGTGCTACATACATCCCAGGATTTCAGAAAAAGACTTGCTAAATTGAATTAAATCCTCTCTCTCTCCCCCTCCCTCTCTCTGTCTCTAGGGCTTATGTAACACTTGAGGATGGTAGCTGAAGTGCAATAGCTAATTTGCTCTAAAATGGCCAAACCTAACAGAACTAGTTCACTTGGGCTAGGCTAAAGGGGTAGGGGCAGTGGTAAGAAAGGAAAAACCACCCTGGTGTGCTGCCCCGCCAACAACATGGAAAAGTTGCTCAACGCAAGTCCACTCTCCGGTTGGACCCCTGGTTACTAAGAGGTGGAAACCGCTGCAGGGTGAAATCAAATTCCGTGACTGAAAGCATGACAAGCAAAGGAGTGAGAAAAGGCAAAATCAGCAGAGTAGGGAAGGAGAGCAGCATAAACTTCCTTGGCCAGACTGAGCAGCAAAGGGCCATCAAAGAGGGACTGGCCTCCTTTGGACATAACTAAAGACACACCAGGCCAGCTGTTGGCAACCGCAGTTCAGAGCTTCACACATTTGTAGCAATAAAGGCTTGATGTTGGCACTTCTGGCTTCCAGACACCTGCTCCCCGAGGTGACAGCAGTGGGGGGCAGCTGCCCTGAGTGACTCTGAGGTAGACTCTCACACAGGTCCTGAGCTGGAAGGACTCGGACGAGTGGGAAACCCAAACCCCGGTCTTCTCCATGGGGCCCTAGGACAAGTTGAAAGATCTAACGCAAAGCAGAAAAGCCTGGCGGGTTGGGGAGCAGGGCGGCAAGTAACAGAGGCTTCAGGCACCCCCTGTCTCTCCCACCGTAAACCGGAGGAGTCCTCTCCCTGCAGGCGGCCGGGCTGAACGATCCTCAGGCCAATCAAGGTGCCTGCTGAGTCTTGTGGCAACTACTGGCCACGATTTCCACCCATCTCTTGACCCGAGGCAGTGGCGGGGTCACCAGAGCCCCTGGTCCGGGCCTCTCCGGGCGCCCGGGACGCTGAAGCTCGAGCTCCTCCTCTTCCCTCCCTCGGCCAGTCCCTCCCCCAGCCGTAGAAGAGGGGGGGGCCGGGCTTGGCCCGGCGAGGCCCGTGCATTCCAGAGAGCCGAGCGAGCTAGAGCAACAAAGGAGCCGGGTAGTTGGCGGGGAGAGTCCCGGGGCTGCGGCACAGTGCTGCCAAGTGGGCGTCTGGGCCGTAGGCTGGCGCGAGGGTGGAGCCGGGAACCTAGTCCAGCACTCCCGGCCCGCGCCTGGCCTCCATCGCGGGGCCGGGAGGTGGTTTTAATGGTGGGAGAAGGAATGGGGCTAGAGATTGGGGGCCCAGGGGGCTCCCGCAGCTGAAGATAACTAGGATTGCCAGGGGAAGGGGTAGAGAGTTGTGCATCCCGGCCCGAGCCTCCACCGCCCAACATGGGCCCCGGGTTCCAAAGTTTGCGAAGTTGGGCGCCTAGGGCCCGCGGCGCGCAGAGCGTCCGGGGGGGCCCGGCACCGGACTCGCGGGGCGCACTGGTCGCCTGAGCTGCCCCCGAGGCCCCAAGGGTTGCGCGTGTGGCCTGGGGGCTCCGGAGAGCGGGCGGGGGCTCCAGGGCTTCTGCTGAGTTGGCGGGTTTGGCCATGGCCGCTGACCGCCTCGCACGGGGGCCGGCGCTCCTGCTCCTGGGGCTGTTGCTGCTGCTGCTGCTGGGGGGCCCGGGCCGGGGGGCGGCCTTGAGCGGGAACGCGACCCGGCCTGGGCCGCGGAGCGCGGGCGGGAGCGCGAGAAGGAGCGCGGCCGTGACCGGCCCTCCGCCGCTGCTGAGCCACTGCGGCCGGGCCGCCCCCTGCGAGCCGCTGCGCTACAACGTGTGCCTGGGCTCGGCTTTGCCCTACGGGGCCACCTCCACTCTGCTGGCCGGGGACTCGGACTCCCAGGAGGAAGCGCACGGCAAGCTGGTGCTCTGGTCGGGTAAGCGCGCGGGAGCCGGAGCGGGGGCTGTAGTGATGGGATGCGGGGATTCTCGGAAAGAATAGGCTCAAGACTGAGCTTTTGAGAGGGCGGGAGCAGCGCCCGGGAGAGTTGCAAGAACGGATTCTGAAACTTTGGGGGCAGGCTGTATGCAGGATGGGACTGTCGGTGATGAGGCGGGAGGGCGAGGAAGTTGAGGAAGCGGATCACAAAGGCCTGAGCAGGGTGGGTTTGCAAAGGAAAAGGGGGAATGAGGGGCCCAAGAGCGAGGGGGATGGTGGCTCTGAGCCACAGGAAAGGACTTTTTTTTTTTTTTTTTTTTTAAAGAAAAGGAGATGCTCCACGTAGGTGCCACTATGGAAGCGGGGTCCTCGGGAATTCAAGGAGGTGTTTAGACCTTGGAGAAGAAACTGGGAAATCGAATTGGCAGGAAAAAGGGAAGATGGGGGTAGAAGATTTAGGCATTGAGGGAGAGGGTGGGGGAAAAGAACTGAGTGAAATTTGTGAAGGGTAAGAAACCCCTGGTGATGAGTAATTAAAAGGTAACCAGAAAGTTCCAGAAATCTTGTTTTGGGAGACAGAAGTCCAGTGATCGTGTCTTGCTTTGACAGGAGATTTCAGTTTCCTCATCTGAAAAATGGGGACTCGGTTCCTTGTCTGAGGTTGTGAAGTAATGAGACTATTCTAACGATCATTTGTGGGTTCCTTGGAAGTTTGGACCCTCAGGCTGGTCTGGGCTGAGGAAGGACACTTAAGTGTGGGATGTCTAGAGCCCCCTGGATACTTTCATGGTGGTCTGAGGTCCCAGAACCCTCACCTCATGGTGAGATTATGACCCAGCCTGAAAAACTGCAGACTGAACCCAAGCAGGTCCTTCTTTAGCAGTGTGGAGTGGATTAGCTCCCCACCTGTCACTCTTCTGGGCTGGGGACCTAAAGAGAAGGGGAGGGAACTGGCCTTGCCACCCCTTGCTTGTAGCTAGGGTGACTCCAAAATTGTCCTTGAAGAAACAGGAAATAAAATCAAAAGGCAGGAGCAGACCTGGCAACCCTCAGTCTTTTGATAGGCCTTGGATGCCCCACATCTCAGTTCTGCCCCAGGGACGGGTAAGGATCCTGATAGGGGAGTGTTTGTAGGCTGCCTGTCATTGTCAGGTTGGCCACTAGAGTTCTCAGAGTCTTTGCCGGATGTTGGACAAAGTCATGTCATTCCTGGCTTGGTACAGATGCCAGAGGAAGAACCTGGAGGATGGTACCCATGGTGGAGCCACATCCTTTGTGGGTATCAGGTTCTAAAGTCAACATGTAGGCAGAAACCATGTGTAATCAACAGTAGCTTTGAAAAATCCATAAATGGCCACAACATAAGGTCTATGTGATTTTGCTCCCATATTACCATACATACTCTTTTATGGTAATATGTTTGTATGAATGTGCAACATATAGTAATGTACAATATATAAGAAGGGGCATACATAGAAAATATAATTTTAGTTTTTAAAATTACATAAATGCAAAAGAGCAGAAGAGGGAAAGGATTTTTAAAAATACACAAAAGAAAGGTATAAACAAGGTTTCTTTGAGTTTAGGAGCCAGCTGTATGGAAAATCTAAATGTCTCAGCACTGGGACTTCCCTGGTGGTGCAGTGGTTAAGAAATCCGCCTGCCAATGCACGGGACACGGGTTCGAGCCCTGGTCTGGGAAGATCCCACATGCCGCGGAGCAGCTAAGCCCGTGAGCCACAACTACTGAGCCTGTGCTCTAGAGCCCGTGAACCACAACTGCTGAGCCTGCGTGCCACCACTACTGAAGCCCGCACACCTAGAGCCCGTACTCCGCCACAAGAGAAGACACCTCAAACGAGAAGCCTGCGCACTGCAGCAAAGAGTAGCCCCTGCTCGCTGCAACTAGAGAAACCCTGCGTGCAGCAACGAAGACCCAATGCAACCAATAAATAAATATTCCTGTTTAACAAAAAAAAAAGTCTCGGCACTAGAATCTCACCCAGTTCTGAGTTGTTCACACTATGAGAGAATATGTGTTCATTCTCTCTCTCTCTTTTTATTTATTTATTTTGCAGGGGCCCATGGTCGAATTCTCCTAAATTAAGTGCATGTGTGATGCTGCCCTTCTGTAGTTTCCATCAAATCAGGCAGAAAGGGTATGAACCTCTCTCCAGCCCATACTCCTGAGAGCAGCTGCTGAGCAGGCAGAAGTGGTTTTGGCAGGAAAGTTGAGGAGTCAGAACCATCCGCTGGCTGTGTGGGTTCGAACCTCACTAGCTGTGGCTCTGGTGGGGCAGGGGCCTGCAGGGGTGCCGGCCCTGAACCCTGGTCCTTAGTTCATTCTGAGCTCTTCTCTGCTGCCACCCTTCATCCCTCAGCTCAGTCCCATTCCCATATGTGTTCTGGGTGTTCTTTTTCTGCGTCTGGTCTTTCTGCTGGATGTTTTATATGAAGTAGGGCCAGAAGCAGGAGTTGGTGCCAGCTGGGTCAGTGGGTGGGTAGTGAACTGGAGCCGAGTGTGAGAATCACAGACAAGCCTTCTGCTGGGGGGTTCTGGCTAGTGATTTTTCCTGTCCTGAGCTGGTGGTCTTGATTTGGCTTTGGACGTGGTCAGTGTCATCTGGCCCTTGGAGGTGTTTTTGTGGGTGAAGATGATTTAGGTTGTCTTCATCTGTAAACTTTTGAAAGTAGAGACTTCTTTACTTTTTTAAAAGTCTCAGAGTTCTGAGTACACAGCTGTCCACATTCAGTTAGGTGTCGGGTGCTTGCTATATGTCATTCTGGATCAGGTTCTGGGGCAGATAAAGGCAAAGAATACCGAAAAAAAAAATAGACAAAGAATTCAGACAGGATCCGAAGACAGATAATTAAACAGGCTTTAGCAACACCTCTGAGAGGTATTGTGACCAGGTGGGATGCTGAATGAACACAAAGGACTCTGGGGCGCAAGGGAAGACCCCCAGAGGAACTGACATTTAACCCACAACCTGAGAAATAAGTAGCAATTACTGGGGCCAAGGAAGATTTGGGTGGGAAGGATAGGAGGAGAGGATAGCATGCACAAAGGTGTAGAGGTGAGAGGGCTTGGTACTTTTAAGGAAGTATAAAAATTTCAGCAGAGCTGGATCAAAGCATTTGAGGGATAGGATTATAAGAGATAAGACCTAGAGAATTAGAAAATAAAGGGATTCATACCCTGTATTAGGAAATTTGGTTGTTTTCCAGAAGATAGTATGGAGCCACTCAAGGCTTTTAAGCAAGAGAGAGATGTAATCATGTTTGCATTTTAGACCGATCTCTTTGAGTACTATGTGAAGAAGCCACAGGAGAAGGGAAATCCTGGAGCCTGTTTGCTTGTTTAGCAGATGGTTGAAGTAGTCCAGCTGAGAGATGATGGCGGTCAGGACTGGAGTAACAGCTTGGAGGAAGTGGTCAGATCCCGGAGCTTCAGAGGTAGAACCGATGGGACTTGCTGATGAGAGAGCTGGAGGACCCAGGTTTTAGGCTTGGATGGAAGGTGGTATCATTCCCTTTCGCTAAGCTGGAGAATGCTAGAGAAGGAGGAGGTTTAGGAAGAAAGTATGGGCCATGTGAATTAGAGGCCTTCATTGGAAGGTCTATGTGGAGATTCCCAGCAGATCTGGAATAAGAGTTGCTGAAGAGAGGTACCCACTATGAGCTTCCTCAGCCTAGATTGCTGAGCCTTTGGAAGGATGCCATCAAGTGAGGAAGTCTGCAGCTGAGGTTGGGCCAATTTCTAGGTTTATATAGAACTCAGGTCTGTCTCTCCTATATCTTTCCACTCTCTCGACTTGGGCTTCTTCGGGCACTCAGCATCTTTCCCCAGGATAGCTTGAAATGTCTCCTCTCAGGCATTCCAAGCTGCCCAGACAAACATACTATCCAGGCCATGGTCCACCTTCAGCCAAATCTGGTTGGTTTGGTAAATGGGGCAAGAAAGCAGAGAGACCTGCGGCTGGCAAGAGAAACAGGTCCCTGAGAGCCAGCACGTAGCCTCTTTGACCACTGCTGTGCTGTGTGTGCGCACAGGGGTGTGCGGCCCTGTGATCCAGCCGGGGGCAGCCAGTGGGAAAGAGCTCGAGAAGCTGGGAGGAGTTTCTCATTTGCCTCCCAGACACTTAGATGAGAGACTGAGAGGAGGTCTGTTGTTGGTGATGGTAGGTTGTTTGCAGGGGAAGAAGAATTTCCTTAGAGCTGTTCTCAAACCTGGCTGATGATCAGAATCATTCTAAAAGTATACATTTTTAGAAAGTATAAAAATACAGAGAAATACCCATGGGCCCAAGTTTTCATTTTTGCATCAGATTGTTAAGTTTTTAATTGTGAAATGTACCATGTATACAGAAGGTGAATAAGACACAGAGGTACTAAATAACAAATAATTATAAAGTGACACCTGAGTCAAGTGATGGTGGGGCCCCCCCAGGAGCTCCCTCTTTGTTTTTTCCAATCACATCCCCCTCCCTCCTCTTCTAGAAGTAACCAATGCCCTGATATTTTTGATAATTGTTTCCTCTTTCCTCCATAGTTTTACCATCTAATTTTGGAATCCCTAAACAGTGTATTTCAGTTTTGCATGTTTTTGAACTTCATACAAGTGGAATCATGCTGTGTGTATTCTTTTATGTCATTTCTTTTGCTCTACATTATTTTGTAAAATTCATCCATGTTGTTGCAGCTTATTTTTCATTGCTGAATAGTATTCCATTGTAGAATACATCACAATTTATCTATTTTGCTGTTCTTAAACATTTTTTAAAAATATTTGTTCATTTATTTAGGCTGCGCCAGGTCTTAGTTGCGTCACGCAGGATCTCTTAATTACGGCACACAGGATCTCTTAATTGTGGCATGCACGTGGGGTCTAGTTCCCTGACCAGGGCTCGAACCCAGGCCCCCTGAATTGGGACTGTGGATTCTTACCCACTGGACCATCAGGGAAGCCCTACCACTTGTAGTTAACAATGTCCTGGAGGTGTCTACTGAGCCCGTGCACCTAGAGCCCATGCTCCACAACAAGAGAAGCCACCGCAGTGAGAAGCCTGTGCACCACAATGAAGAGTAGCCCCTGCTCGCCGCAACTAGAGAAACCCCACGTGCAGCAATGAAGACCCAACGCAGCCAAAAATAAAATAATATGGCCATTTAAAAAAAAGATAAAGAAGTGGTAATAGTAGCAGCACTGGGACCTCCTTGGAGGTCCAGTGGTTAAGACTTCACCTTCCAGTGCAGGGGATGCGAGTTTGATCCCTGGTTGGAGAGCTAAGATCCCACATGCCTCGTGGCCAAAAAACCAAAACATAAAACAGAAGCAATATTGTAACAAATTCAATAAAGACTTAAAAAAAATGGTCCACATAAAAAAAATATATTTTTTAAAATAGTAGCATCTTTCATCCTTGACATTTTCTTCATTCTAAAGAGAAAGCTTTTCTACATTTCACCATTAAATATCATGTTTGGTGTAGGTCTCTTGTAGTTATAAATATTTTTATCAGATTAAGGAAATTTTCTTCTATTCCTAATTTGCCAATTATTATTTTTATCATGGATGGACACTGAATTTTATCAACTACTTTTTCTGTATCTATTGAGATGATCATATGATTTTTTTCTTCATTAATCTGTTAACATGGTAAATTGCATTGATGAAATTTTCTCTTTTTTAAAAATTTATTTATTTATTTTTGGCTGTGCTGGGTCTTTGTTACTACGCGCGGGCTCTCTCTAGTTGCAGTGAGAGGAGGCTACTCTTCATTGGGGTGTGTGGGGCTTCTCATTGTGGTGGCTTCACTTGTGGAGCACGGGCTCTAGGCGCATGGACTTCAGTAGTTGTGGCACGTGGGTTCAGTAGTTGTGGCTCACGGGCTCTAGAGCGCCGGCTCAGTAGTTGCGGCGCACGGGCCTAGTTGCTCCGTGGCATGTGGGATCTTCCTGGAACAGGGCTCGAACCCATGTCCCCTGCATTAGCAGGTGGATTCTTAACCACTGCGCCACCAGGGAGGTCCTGATGAAATTTTCTAATGCTAAACCATTCTTGGAACAACGGTTTTCAACTTGACTGATCATCGGAACCACACATAAAAAAATTTGTTTTTAAAGTTTAAATTGTGGCAAATGTTATTTTTAAAGTGTATAAATGTAGAAAAATGCAGAGACTAATATAACACCTGTGTCTGTATTTTTTCTTTTTGTTTCATATTTTATTAAAGAAATAAAACAAGGGAAATCCCTGGCGGTCCAGTGGCTAAGACTTGCAGCCAAAAAAAAAAAAAAAAAAAAAGACAAATAGAAAATGAAAGAAAACGAAACAGATAAAGCTGATGTCCCCTTTCTTCTTGTTTCCAGTTTCATTCCCTTTTCTTCGCTGGGGAGCTTCCTGCATCCCAGTAACTTGCATATTTATTTTTTAAGCTTAATTACTTTAATAAAATAGGTAGTATACGAACATAGTACAAAATTCTAAAGTAGCAAAAGTTAAATCCTTCCACTTCTGTTTCCAGCTACCCATTTCCCTTCCCACAGGCAACCACCAACACTGGTTTGTGTGTATTCTTTTTTTTTTTTTTTTTTTTTTTTTTGTGGTACGCGGGCCTCTCACTGTTGTGGCCTCTCCCGTTGCGGAGCACAGGCTCTGGACGCGCAGGCTCAGCGGCCATGGCTCACGGGTCCAGCTGCTCCGCGGCATGTGGGATCTTCCCGGACCGGGGCACGAACCCGTGTCCCCTGCATCGGCAGGCGGACTCTCAACCACTGCGCCACCAGGGAAGCCCTTGTGTGTATTCTTTTATTGATATCTAACATATGTACAAATGTAGATGTGTCCTTATTCTTTTTTCCTCCCATAACCAGTAGCAGCTCTCCAGGCTGTTCTCCACTCAGCTGCACCCATTAAACAAGACATATTGGAGATTGTTCCATTTCATTGCAAATAATTCAACCCTGGATAGTGTGCTATTATATTGATGTGTGATATTTTATTTAGTGGGTCTACTATTGATGGATAAATATTAAGGACGTTTCTACTCTTGTTATTATAAACAGTACTGCAATGAATAATCTTATATACGATTTTTGTGAACGTGTGAAGTGGAATTGCTAGTATAACATTTTACAGCTAATGTCAAATAGTCTCCACAAATGTTAACTAATTTTTAGTCCTACTAAAAATATACAAAAGTGCCAGTTTCCTCCCGACTCTTGCCAGTACAGCATTTTCAAATGTTTTGATCTTTATCCTTCTAAAGGTTAAAAAGTTATATGTCATCGTAGTTTTATTTCACATTTAATGAGTGAGACTGAACATCTCTTTATGTTTTTAAAGGCCATTTGTATCTTCTGTTGTTTGTCATTTGCCCATTTTTCTATAGGATTATGAATTTCTTATTGATTTGGAAGAGCTTTATGCATGCAAGGAAAGTAATTCTTTACCTGTGATACGTATTGGAAATATATTTTCTCAGTGTGTTGCTTTTCTTATGATCTTGTTTGTTTTTTACCCGACTGAATTTTTCTATTTTTCTGAAGTCTTTTCTTTAAATCTTTTATTTCAAAACTTCTGAGTTTTGTGTCATACTTCAAAATACATTCTCCACTCAAAGATTTAAAACAACATTTTCCACTTTTTCTTCTAGTACTCTGATTTCTTAAAATAATGTAGTTATTTTTGATTCATCTGGAATGTATTTTTATGTAAGAAATGGGGTAAGGGGCTTCCCTGGTGGCACAATGGCTGAGAGTCCGCCTGCCGATGCAGGGGACACGGGTTCATGCCCCGGTCTGGGGGGTCCCACATGCCGCGGAGCGGCTGGGCCCGTGAGCCATGGCTGCTGAGCCTGCGCTTCCGGAGCCTGTGCTCCGCGGCGGGAGAGGCCACATTGGTGAGAGGCCGGCGTACCGCAAAAAAAGAAATGGGGTAAGGATTCAACTTATTTTTTCCCTCGATGCCTCCTCAATTGTCTTTTAATATTTATTTAATAATCTATTTTTTCCTTGGGTAATTTATTTTTAAACTACAAAACAATATTTAAAATGAGATAAAAAGAAAAACAAATTACACGTTCAAAAAGCAAATCCAGAAAAATATCACAAATTCCAGAAAAATAACACAATGTTGTTTGTGTGTGGGTGTGTGTGTGTGTTCTGGTTATTTATTGCTATATTACAGACCACTTCAAATCTTGGTGGCTTAAAACAAGAACCATTCCTTTTGCCCATGAATCTGCAGCCTGGACAGCACTCAGCAGGGATGGCTTGGCTTTCACTGAGATAACTGGAAAAGCTGGGAACTTGAAAAACCCAGCATTTCTTTCTCTTTCTTCTTTTGGTCCCAGGGCCTCTCTATGTGGTCTCTCCATCAGGCCTCTCCAGCAGGACAGCCTCGGGATAGTTGGTCTTATTTCATGGCAACTGGGATCCAAGAACAAGTGTTCCAAGAGAGACCCAGGCAAAAGCCAAATGGCTTCTTATTATTATCCAGGCTTGAGAGTCTGAGAACGTCACTTCCACCACATTGTATTGGTCGAGCAAGTCACTAAGGCCAGCCCATATTCCACAATATTTTTTTAAAATATTTATTTTTTAATTAATTAATTTTATTTTATTTTTGGCCGTGTTGGATCTTAGTTGCAGCACGCGGGATCTTCATTGCGGCGCGCGGGCTTCTCTTTAGTTGTGGCTCATGGGCTCCAGAGCACGTGGGCTCTGTAGTTTGCAGCACGCGGGATCTCTAGTTGAGGCGCTTGGGCTTAGTTGCCCCGCAGCATGTGGGATCTTAGTTCCCCGACCAGGGATCAAACCTGTGTCCTCTGCATTGGAAGGTGGATTCTTTTTTTAAAAACATTTATTTATTTATTTATTTGTTTATTTATTTTTGGCTGTGCTGGGTCTTCACTGCTGCACGTGGACTTTCTCTAGTTGCAGCGAGCGGGGGCTACTCTTTGTTGCGGTGCACGGGCTTCTCATTGCAGTGGCTTCTCTTGTTGTGGAGGATGGGCTCTAGGCATGTGGGCTTCAGCAGTTGTGGTACGTGGGCTCAGTAGTTGTGGCTCACAGGCTCTAGAGCGCAGGCTGAGTAGTTGTGGCACACGGGCTTAGTGGCCCCATGGCATGTGGGATCTTCCAGGACCAGGGGTGGAACCCGTGTCCCCTGCATTGGCAGGCGGATTCTTAACCACTGGACCATCAGGGAAGTCCCCACAGTATTTTTATTAAGCATCTGCCTGTTGTTCCTCTAAAATACCTATTACTCGGGGGAGCCCGTCCGCATTTAAAATATATTGCTTAAACATCCAGTAAAATTCACTTTTTCTTTCTTGTCACAGTTCTATGAGTTTAGACAAACGTATAGAATTCTGGATGCAGCCACTACATACAAGATAGAGAACAGTCCCATCACCCCCAAATGTTCCCTCGTGTTGCCCCTTAGTAGGCAGAGCCCTCTCCTACCCTAGCCCCTGGCAACCACTGCTGTGTCCTCCACCCACACCCTCTCAGCCAAAATCTTTGAGACGGGGTTCTCCATCTAGAGTGATAAAGGTCCCCCAGGTGATTCGGATTTGAGTCAGGTCTCAGAACCGTTGCCCAAGGACATTGCTTCTTAAGTGACAGGAACTTGCTCTGCACC
This sequence comes from Leucopleurus acutus, assembly GCF_964270905.1. Classification (NCBI taxonomy): domain Eukaryota; kingdom Metazoa; phylum Chordata; class Mammalia; order Artiodactyla; family Delphinidae; genus Leucopleurus; species Leucopleurus acutus. Next base: position 85,937,444 of record NC_139144.1, read on the forward strand.
CTTGGAATAGGTTTTGTCTAGTGAGAGCTGTGAACGGTCAGAGGCCTCAGATTACTAATAGTAACAGCTAATATCTCTTGAGTGCTTAGTACGTGACAGGCACTGGGCTAAGCACATTTGATGCATTATCTCACTCTACACCACCGTTCCACAAGGTAAGTCTATTCAATATTATCTCCATTTCACAGATGAGGAAACTGAGGCTAGAGATAAAGTAATTTGTCTAAGATCACACAGCCAGGAAATGATAGAGCCACGAATTGGACCCAGGCAGGCTAATTGCAGTGTCCATGCTCCTTATCCCTCTGCTATATTACCTTCCTCCCAAAAAGAGCAGTTACCTGCTCACACCACCCCCAGACTGGGCAGTCACCCACGTTGGCTCTCACATCCTCAGAAGCTTCTCCTAATACAACTTCTTGTTTGGGAAATAGGTGTTCCTGAAGCAGGGGTGATTCAGGAGGGGCGAAGAGGGTAGAATGCTGAGTGAGCCCAGCCACAGGGAGAGCAGGGTAGAGGCCTGGACTGGGGTAGGGGTGCTGGGAGACCTCCACCTGTTTCTTTCTGGCTGACAACACCTTTCCTCCCCGTGCACTGGACACAGCCTCCTCTGTTTCTCTCCATCTGATTTCCTGTTTCCTCCTCTGGCTTCGGAGTACCTGGCTCCCCTGACTACCTCTTCTTCTTAAGCTCCAACCTGTTCTCTGTCTCACCTCAGCTTGGTAAGAGGAACAAGGGTCCCGGGGTCTGGGCAAGGGGAAGCACCTCCTGGTCCTGGTGCACGGGCCCTGTGAGGGTGGGTCCCACAACACTCCTTCCCTGTGGAATGTAGAAGGTTTTAACAATGTCCCTGAAAAAGTAAAAGGTAAATTGACCTGGGGTTCTCAGCCAGAGGTGCTAACACTCCGTTAGCGGGGCATTTGGAAATGGGGGCTGTTTCTTAAGAACTTTAATTGAATTGTAATATACACAGAGAAAAGTGCACAGTTTGATTTTCACAAAGTAAATCACCCATGAAACCAGAACCAGATCAAGAAATAGAACATCACCAGTGTCCCAGACGTTCCTCTTCAGGCCTCTTCCAATCCCCACCCTGGAGTGGGAGGGGTGAGGAGCATTTTCTGGCTGTCACCAGGACTTAGGGGTTCTCTTGGCATTTAGTGGGCAGGGTCTAGGGATGCCAGATGTCCTGCGGTACCTGGGACACTCCTGCAGCGCAAAGAACGGTCAAGCCTAAATGCCCTGCTGAGAAACGCCGTGCCTGACCGTCCTGAGCAGTCATGGCCTGCAGCGTGGCAGAGAGCGATGCCTTAGACCCGGGGAACAGCGGTGCAGCTATGTCTGTCTGTGGGTCAGAGTGCTGAGGGGTCTTCACTGCAATGTGTCCACACTGTCGCTACCCCCAGGCCTCCGGAACGCCCCCCGCTGCTGGGCAGTGATCCAGCCCCTGCTGTGTGCTGTGTACATGCCAAAGTGTGAGAACGACCGGGTGGAACTGCCCAGCCGCACCCTCTGCCAGGCCACCCGTGGCCCCTGTGCCATCGTGGAGAGGGAGCGGGGCTGGCCCGACTTTCTGCGCTGCACCCCCGACCACTTCCCTGAGGGCTGCCCGGTAAGTGCTCTGTGGGGCAGGGTCTGGGCTGGGCAGGACCAGGCACGGGACAGGGCCCAGCAGGGGCAGAGGAGCTCAGCGCCTTCTCTTCTGGGAGATCCCAGGTCTACAGCCATGGTGTCAGTGAGCCACAGGCCCAAACTGAAGCTCGCCGAGCTGAACCAGTCTATTAGGGATGATCTATTTATAAAAAGATTTTTGAGCACCCGCTCTGTTAGGTGATGGGGAGTTACAGGAGTCGTGAATGACAAACCTGTGCTCAGGAAGTTTATTGTATATTTAGGGAGTCAAGGCTTGCACGTGTAAAACAGCTAAGAGACACCAAGACGGGGGTGTGATCTAGTTCTGGGTGATGAAGGACAGCACATTAATAATGATGATGATGATGGCAGTAATACTAATTATTATTATTTATTACCTTCCAAATACTATTATAAACATCTTACATTTATTTATTCACTTAACCCTTAGACCACACCATGAAGTATTGCTGTCCTATAGATCAGGAAACTGAGCTAACAGAGCGGTCGAATAATTTGCCGCAGGCTGTGCAGTCACCAGGGGCAAGGCTAGGATTCAAATGCTGGAAGGTTGTCTGCGGAGCCTGTGCTCTTGGCCTCTCTGCCACGCTACCTTCGCGCCTCTCATTAAACCAAAGGTCACCTGAGCCTACCGCTCCCCTATGCGCTTTCTCCTCTTCTCTCATTGCCAGAATGAGGTGCAGAACATCAAGTTCAACAGTTCGGGCCAATGTGAGGCTCCCTTGGTTCGGACTGACAACCCCAAGAGCTGGTATGAGGACGTGGAGGGCTGTGGGATCCAGTGCCAGAACCCGCTCTTCACCGAGGCCGAGCACCAGGACATGCACAGCTACATCGCGGCCTTCGGGGCCGTCACGGGCCTCTGCACTCTCTTCACCCTGGTCAGCGGGAGGCAGGCCCGTGGGTGGAGGGTCAGGGCGGCGGCAGGGCCCAGGGCCCTCAGGCAGCCTATAAAGTAGGAAGGGAGCCGATTGTCACTGAGAGAGGCTGAGCTCTGGGAGAGCGGGGAGGAGGACTTGGCAGGGGTCCTCGGGGAAGGGTGGCGATAAGAGGGGTCCGGGGGTTCAGATAAGGGCAGCAGAATAACCCTGACCTCACAGAATGGGCCCCACTTCTCTCTTCTAGGCCACATTTGTGGCTGACTGGCGGAATTCCAATCGTTACCCTGCTGTCATTCTCTTCTACGTCAACGCGTGTTTCTTCGTGGGCAGCATTGGCTGGCTGGCCCAGTTCATGGACGGCGCCCGCCGGGAGATCGTCTGCCGCGCTGATGGCACCATGAGGCTTGGGGAGCCCACGTAGGTGTCTTGCGGACCCAGAGGCGAGGGTGAGGGGAAGAGGCTGATGTGCGTTTTCCACAAAAGGGGCAGGTAGGTCTTGAAACGGAGAGTTCAGCGTGGGATTCAGCTTTGCCTTGTTGCACCCAAGGTCTCCAGCATTAGAGCCTGGACTGTTTGCATCTGTTCAAAGGGGCATCTTCTGTATCCTCTTCACTTCTGACCTGAGCCTGGTCTCCAAGCTCTGACTGCTAGGGAAGTCCTCCAGACCTTAGAAGCCAGGGGACTGGGGACAGGGTGGAGAGACTTCGTAGAGGGAGTACAGAACGACGGCCCCAAATGACGCTCCACATGTCTGTGCAGCTCCAATGAGACCCTGTCCTGCGTCATCATCTTCGTCATCGTGTACTATGCCCTGATGGCCGGCGTCGTCTGGTTTGTGGTCCTCACCTATGCCTGGCACACCTCCTTCAAAGCCCTGGGGACCACCTACCAGCCTCTCTCGGGCAAGACCTCCTACTTCCACCTCCTCACCTGGTCGCTCCCCTTTGTCCTCACTGTGGCAATCCTCGCCGTGGCCCAGGTATAGTGACTGGTAGGGGGTGGGGATCTGAGTGGGGCGGACTTGGGTGAGGGAGGCAGTGACTGACTCTGTCCCCCCACCCCTTCCTGCTCTAGGTGGATGGGGACTCTGTGAGTGGCATCTGTTTTGTGGGCTATAAGAACTACCGATACCGTGCTGGCTTCGTGCTGGCCCCAATCGGCCTGGTGCTCATTGTGGGAGGTTACTTCCTCATCCGAGGTGAGTGAGGACCGGGTCAGGACTGGTCGGGCAGCAAAATGTGCTGAGCATCTGCTCTGTGTAAGTAGGAGCCAGGAGCTGCCAGCTCTGCTGCCTTCGAGGTGGGACCTCAGCCCCCTCATGCAGGACCTTGGTGCAAAGGGGAAGGTGCCCATGGGCAGGCCGTGGTGCAGGCAGCACCTTTGTGTGGGTCAGAAAAATGCTCCCCTTACTCCAGCTTCGTGCCGGGGCTCATGGCTTGTTGAGTGGAGCTTGGGCTGGATTCCAGCCGCTGGTCAGCCCTGGCCAGATACCCTTGTGTGGTGAACACCCTGAGTAACCACCCTGTCCGCATGGGCCAACTGGGAGCCTTCAGTCATGTGCGTGCGCCCTGAATTTATACACATGCTTGGTCTTTGGAGCTTCATTTCTCCTTTCTGCTCGTAGTGCGAGTGCGCACGCACACACACACACACACACACACACAGAGTTTTCACAACATGCACAGATTCTCTGTTTCCTCACTTCCCTGTCTCAGTCTGCCACCTCCACACTAAGCCTCCGTATCTTAGCTCATTTTCGTTGAGTGTTCTTTGTAAACTTCAGTTTCCTCCCCCAGCGCCATCAGTCTTCTGTTCAGCCCACCCTGTCTCCCTCTCTTTGGCAGTGGCAGGGCCTCTGATTTATATTTTGTATCTGTGTGATCCTGTGTGGCTGGTGTGAGCCACTAGCCACGTGTGTTGAAACTAATCCAGACTGAGATGTGTCCTAAGTATGAAATACACACCGCACTTCAAAGACTCAGCACGTACAGGAGTAAACTATCTCATGAACAATTTGTTATATGGATTACATGTTGAAATGATAATGTCATAAACAGTGATTTACTGTTTATAAAATATATTGAAGTTAGCTTCATCTGTGTCCCTTTACTTTTTGAAGGTGGCTTCTAGGAAATTTGAGATGGTCAATGTGGCTCACGTTATATTTCTCTTGGACAGCACTGTCCTGGAGTCTCTTCTTAGGCCTTTTCCATCATAATAGCTTTGACCTGCTGCCTTACTTGGGGAGGCCGGACCAGGACTGAGGCATCTTTCGTCTCCACTGACCGTCTGTGCCCTGCCCAAGTCTTTCCAGCCCATGGCGCATCTGCCACCAGCTGTGCTCCCCAGTTCCCCAAGCTTTAAATCAGCCCGGAAGTCATCAGACGTGGGACTCTAGGACCATGGGGCCCTCCCCTGCCATGCACCTATTCCTCCCAGGAGAGTGGCCTGGCCTCCACTAACGTCTGCCATCTCCCTTCTGTTCAGGAGTCATGACCCTGTTCTCCATCAAGAGCAACCACCCTGGGCTGCTGAGCGAGAAGGCAGCCAGCAAGATCAACGAGACCATGCTGCGCCTGGGTGAGTGCCATCCCAACACTACACCCTCTGGGGGAGGGTCTCGGAGGCTGAACTACATTGCGGGGCAAGTTAGCAGCCAGGGAGGCAAGATAAGGCCGTGTGTGTGTGCGTGTGTGTGTGTGTGTGTGTGTTGGTGCTGATGGTAGTGGTGGTAGCAGCTGAAAAGAGAAGGTAGCAAAAAAAATAAATAAATAAGGAGAAGGTAGCTTCTTTCTCAGTTGGAAGAATTCAAGTTCATGTCTAGACTGCTTCCTCATGTCTACTTCCCTCCTGCTGGGACCCACCCAGAGTGGCCTTAAGCACCTCCAAAATCTTGTCTTATTTTGGAGAAAACAGTTCTTTTTAAAATTTTTTTGTTGGAGTATACTTGAATTACAATGTTGTATTAATTTCTGGTGTACAGCAAAGTGATTCAGATATAGATATATTCTTTTCCATTATGGTTTATCACAGGGCTTTTTTTTTAAGTTTTCATGTAATCTTTTTTTTTAATTTCTTATTTATTTAATTAATTATTTTATTTTTGGCTGCGTTGGGTCTTCGTTGCGGTGCGCGGGCTTCTCATCGCGGTGGCTTCTCTTATTGCGGAGCACGGACTCTAGGCTTCAGTAGTTGTGGCACTTGGGCTAAGTAGTTGTGGCTTGCAGGCTCTAGAGCGCAGGCTCAGTACTTGTGGTGCATGGGCTTAGTTGCTCTGCAGCATGTGGGATCTTCCCGGACCAGGGATCGAACCCGTGTCCCCTGCATTGGCAGGCGGATTCTCAACCACTGCGCCACCAGGGAAGCCCCTATCACAGGATATTGATTATAGTTCCCTGTGCTATACACTAGGACCACGTTGTTTAATGTATTTTATGTATAGTAGTTTCTACCTGCTAATCCCAAACTCCTAATTTACCCTCCCCCGCTTTCCCCTTTGGTAACCATAAGTTTGTAGAGAAAACAGCTCTTAAACTGAGCCCAGCACAAATTCACCCCAGACTCAGCTGTCTCTCAGGCCCGAGTGGGCGAACACCCTCTTCCCCACTGCTGCTTCCATACCTGGGATTGGTGACGCCCTGTCCCACCCCTGTCCCTCCGCAGGCATTTTTGGCTTCCTGGCCTTTGGCTTTGTGCTCATCACCTTCAGCTGCCACTTCTACGACTTCTTCAACCAGGCTGAGTGGGAGCGCAGCTTCCGGGACTACGTGCTGTGAGTGGGGGGCTGGAGGCTTGGGGGCAGCAGTGGTGGGAGCTGGAGACCCTCCTCTGCTGTCCAGCAGGGGTCTGCCAGGTCCCTGCCTCAGATGACAAGAGAAACTGCCCATCTTGCTCTGGGCGCTTAAGCTGATAGTTGTTCTGTAATTTGCAAACATGGCAGACAGCCCTCTGGGTCCCTGCCCAGCTCCACCCTTCCCTTTCACCCCCAAGGCTCTCTGGCTGGTGTGTTTGTAACTGTTAAGCCATCGTGTGTTTTGGCTTCTCCAGCTGACTCTTGCATTGGCCACAGAAGTCGCTTGCTATTTCTCATAGACTCTTTACAGAGCTTCTTGCAAATCCCTGCACAGAAGTAGTTACCTCTCTACCGTAGGTTAATAACCCATTAATGTTTTCTGGTTTTGCCTGTGCTTTTTTGTGTTACGATGAGGATGAATCTGAGAAGGTAACACATCTCAGCTGCCTAAAGAAGTGCAGTACCTACCGATACCAAGAAGAGCAGTTAAAATGCTCATTAAAGTCTGACTGCTTCCGACCCTTCCTTAAAGGCTCCAGCTTCCAGCGTGGGAAGCTTTACACCACACCGATGCCTATGTCCCTCCCCCAGAGATTTGATTTAATTGTCTGGGGTGTGGCCCAGACATCAGGAGTCATTAAAAGCTCCCAGGTGACTCTAATGATCACCCAGGATTGCACATCAGGGCTGTGGGCTTCCCTCTTTCTAAAGTGTTTGGATTGATCGTCTGGGCACCCACCCAGGAGACTTAGAAGGCCTCAACTGTGTCCTACCCCTCACCACAGGTGCCAGGCCAATGTGACCATCGGGCTGCCCACCAAGAAACCCATCCCCGACTGTGAGATCAAGAATCGCCCTAGCCTCCTGGTGGAGAAGATCAACCTATTTGCCATGTTTGGAACCGGCATTGCCATGAGCACCTGGGTCTGGACCAAGGCCACGCTGCTCATCTGGAGGCGCACCTGGTGCAGGTGGGGTCAGCAGCAGCCTGTCCTGACCCTGCTGCCTTGTTCTCTCAGCCTCGGCATTTGTTAGGCTTTGTCTGGTCTCAGGTGTCCCAGCACAGCCTTGAGCAGGTGTGATTTCTAAGGGCCTGCCCTGAGCAGCTGAAAGCTGCCTTTTCTGCGGCTCACCACTGCCCCCTGGTGACACCTCCTGTCCTTGGGAGGATGGGCCAAGGGCTGAGCCAGCTGCTGGTGTCTCCTAAGAGTGGAGTGATTTGAGAACGGAGCGCAGGAGCCCTGCGTTCTAGGCCCCCTTTTTGGCACAGAAGGCCTCTACCCCTCAGGGTCCTTGAGGCCGTCTGGAGGCTCCTTTCCTGGATGGAACGGATCCGCTGGTTTTTTGCAAGATTTGAGGGGAAGCAGCTGCCCCCCCATGCCGCTTCCCCCACCCTTTCTGCCCTCAGGTTGACGGGGCAGAGTGACGATGAGCCCAAACGGATCAAGAAGAGCAAGATGATCGCCAAGGCCTTCTCCAAGCGGCGCGAGCTACTGCAGAACCCAGGCCAGGAGCTCTCCTTCAGCATGCACACTGTCTCCCACGACGGGCCTGTGGGTGAGCCTCCACCCCATTCCCACTTGCCTTCTAGGCTGGTGTGGCCTCATGGACTGTTTGGAAGGCTGTGAGGAATGGCTCCCTTCCCTCTCTCACACATTGGTTCTCCTCCAGTCCCCACCCTGCCCCCATCCCAGGCCACCCTCCCCTCTCTGTTCCTGCCCCTGGATCTTGCTTGCTGGTGCTTTGGTTCCAAAGGACTCATCTCCCTCGCCTTCAACCGTCTTCTCCAGCTGTTCTACTTGGGCTACGGGAAGTCAGGTTCCAGGGACTGGATTTCTGGCCTCTCGTGAGGCCCCTCTCTTCAGACTGGGAATGGGTAGAGATTGCTGTGTTCACTAGGGTGGGCTTTCTGTGCTAAGTCGAGTGGGAGCCATGGGTTGGGGGATGGTGAATGATGCTAAATAAGGGAGGAGCAGTCATTGTGGGGACCTGGGCAGTCATGGTACCTTATCCTTTTCTTCCATCCCCACAGCGGGTTTGGCCTTTGACCTCAATGAGCCCTCGGCCGATGTGTCCTCTGCCTGGGCCCAGCATGTCACCAAGATGGTGGCCCGGAGAGGAGCCATACTGCCCCAGGATGTGTCTGTCACCCCTGTGGCAACTCCAGGTATGGGGTTCCGGCTTCTGTAGGAAGGTGGGGGACGTAGAGGCTGGAGGTTCCTGGGACTGGAGTACCAGGGGCTGCCAGCAGGGGAGGGGGGGGGGAAAGCCTTGGAGGATCTAAAGTGTGGGTTCCTGAGCTAAAAGAGTAGGGTCCCGAGGAGAGAAGGCATGATGTGGACAGAGTTAGGGTCCCAGGCTCACGTTCTCTCTCCCACTGTCAGTACCCCCGGAGGAAAAAGCCAACCTGTGGCTGGTTGAGGCAGAGATCTCCCCAGAGCTGGAGAAGCGCCTGGGCCGGAGGAAGAAGCGGAGGAAGAGGAAGAAGGAGGTGTGCCCGCTGGTGTCGCCCCCTGAGCTCCACCACCCCGCCCCGGGCCCTGCCCCTGCCTCCAGTGCTGTCCCTCGACTGCCCCAGCTGCCCAGGCAGAAGTGCCTGGTGGCCGCAGGTGCCTGGGGAGCTGGGGAAACCTACCGACAGGGAGCCTGGACCCTGGTCTCCAACCCCTTCTGCCCAGAGCCCAGTGCCACAGCCCCCATGGCCTGGGCGCAGGGCCGACGGCAGGGGCTGGGGCCCATTCACTCCCGCACCAACCTGATGGAGGCAGAACTCATGGACGCAGACTCGGACTTCTGAGCCTGGAGAGCAGGACCTGGGACAAGAAGGAGGAACAAATACCGTTCGGAGGCTCTTTTTCCTGCCTGAGAGTGCTTCTCCAGGGTCTTCTCTTCCCAAGAACCTGAGGGCCCAGTGCCCTCCCGGGAGAGTTCAGTATGTCTGGCTCACGGCAGCAGGACTGTGGGAAAGAGCCCTGACATCTCCACGGACAGGCCTTACCCGGGGCGGGGCCCTGGAGCTCAGGGTCCTTGTTTCTGCCCCACCTGGCTGGCAGCGTCAGTCTTCAGTGGGGGTCATGGGGTATGCAGAGCTCGTGGTGGGCAGTAAAGGTGCAGGCAGGGGTGATGGTACTCAGAGTGGGCTGTGGTGACCAGCAAGGCAGGCTGCCCTTTTCGGTGCCACTGGGTGCCCTTCCCTGGCACTCTCAGACCAAAAGTGTTGCTTGTGTCATTAGCCCTTTGTCCATGGGAGGACAGAGCTCCTTTCCCCCTCTTCAGGGTGGTTGCGGGGCTGGGAGTGCTTACTCCCAAAGGGCCTGTAACCTTTCTTTATAAAAGTGTCCAGCTGGCTCCACTCCAGGCCACTAAGCCACCCTGGGTTTTCCTGCACCCTTCTTCCCCTTTCCCATTTCAGTTCAACCAGGCCAACCTCTTCCCGTTTCCTGTTTGTTGATTAGGAGCCAGCATCGCAGCATTGTCTGTCCTGCCCCCAAACCCCACCCCTTTGCTGCTGGGCTCCATCTCCAGGTGAGAGATCGGTTCAGCTATGGAGCCTGGCGTGGCATAGAAGCAGTGAGTGACGGGGAGCCTCTGGGCCTCCAAGAGATGCATGTTATCTTTTCCTGTATCTGTCCAGTGGGGGATGGATCCTCTGACTTGAGGGGCTCCCCTGGGAAGCTGCTGACACTTCAGCCAGGCAGAAAAGCTTCCTTCAACTTCCACAACCAGTGGGTGAAGAAGTTCCCACCTCCCACAACCCCCATCCGAGGCCCCAGTTTCGAGAACCAGACAGCAGGAAGCCTTAGCAGCTGGCTGGGTTCCAGATCAGGGGGTAGGGATAGGGAGACAAAATATAAACAGTAAATAAAAGGTTTTTGTATAAACTCTTGATGTGCTTCTTTCCATAGGCCCCGTCTTGACCTCTTTACCTGGTGCTGATCTAATTTGTCTTCCACTTCCTCTGAAAGCTATTCTGAAAGGCCAAGAGCTTGGTGCTAATGAGGTCACAGCTGACAGATGTCAGGCTGATGTCAGCTTAATGTGCTGGCTGTCCTTCCTGCCCAGTTGGTTCTATATAAGGACAAAAGCTCTGGCCACAGCTGCCTCACTGGGCATTGATCATAAGACGAATGAGCAAAGAACATGCAGCTTGTCCCTGGAGTGATGAATGGAAGCAAGTGTCCCCCTGCTGGGGAGTGTCGATGGGCATGGCTCCTCATGGCAATCCTGGGCCCCCCTCTGGGGACCTCTTGCCTCAACAAGGGATGTCTGTGGGACCAGGTGCGTTTGGATCCACAGATTCCTCCTTTGGGCAGTCAAAGGAATCCGGCTTCCCTGAGAGAAGGCTGCTAGCCTCACTTCCTCCAAAAAGATGTCAGTAGAAAACTGGAAACTAGGCTCAGGATCCTGTGGAAAGGAGATCTGCGTAGGAAAGGGGATGGTACCCACAGACAACTCAGAGGGTATTGTGGAGTATTAACCATGCTTGTTTGGGGGCGTAGCTCAAGTGATGGGGACACAAGCAATTTGCCCAGAGCCAAATTCCAGGGGAAGAGGAAAGGGAACTAACACTGATCATCTTCTAGGTACTTTACATGTGTATAATGGTAATAATAATACTGCTAATAATGGCTAATTCTCACTCAATGCTTGCTAGCTCTCTTCTAAGCCCTTCATATACCTAAGTGTATGAAGTGCATAAGGTGTATACATATACCTAAGTATATACCTTAGTGCAACAGACCTAAGAGGCACTGTTAACACCCCCAAGATACTGAGGCACAGAATGGTTCAATAGTTTGCCCAAGGGACTTCCCTGGTGGCACAGCGGTTAAGAATCCGCCTGCCAATGCAGGGGACACAGGTTCGAGCCCTGGTCCGGGAAGATCCCACATGCCGTGGAGCAACTAAGCCTGTGCACCACAACTACTGAGCCTGTGCTCTAGAGCCCGTGAGCCACAACTACTGAGCCCATGTGCCACAGCTACTGAAGCCCGTACGCCTAGAGCCTCTGCTCCGCAGCAAGAGAAGCCACTGCAATGAGAAGCCTGCGCACCGCAGTGCAGAGTAGCCCCCACTCGCCGCAACTAGAGAAAGCCTGCGTGCAGCAACGAAGACCCAATGCAGCCAAAAATAAATAAAATAAAAATAAATATTTTTTTTAAATCCTACAAAAAAAAAAAAATAGTTTGCCTGAGGCTACAGAGTAAGTGATAATGCTGGGATTCCATCAGAGCCATCTGGCTCCAGAGTGACCTGGCTCTTGGCCAATGCAGTCTACTGCCTCTTGTTTAATTTAGAAGGATGAGAGGAACTAGTTTTCTGTAGCAACAAGCTCAGTGAAGCAAAATGACTTGACTTGCCCACAACCTCATAGCTAGTAAGTGACAGACTCTGGGTCCAGGGCCTTCCTGACTCTGCAATCCAGACTCTTTCTACTCTCAGTTCTGACCTCTGGTTTTTCCTCCTGTCCAGGTTTCCCCTGCTGTGTTCCCTCTGGCCACCCTGTATCCCCTTGTGCTTGCTCATCTAGTTCGTTCTTGACATCACTGCTCCTCTCAACAGTAGTACAGCTAATTTTTTTCTTTTAAAATTGAAGTATAGTTGATTTACAATGTTGTGTTAGTTTCAGGGGTACAGCAAAGTGATTCAGTTGTATATATATATTTCTTTTTCAGATTCTTGTCCATTATAGGTTATTACAAGATATTGAATATAGTTCCCTGTGCTATACAGTAGGTCCTTGTTGTTTATTCTGTATATGGTAGTGTGTATCTGTTAATCCCAAACTCCTAATATATCCCTCCCCCGCCTTTCCCCTTTGGTAATCATAAGTTTGTTTGTCTGTGAGTCTGCTTCTGTTTTGTAAATAAGTTCATTTGTATCATTTTTTTTAGATTCCACATATAAGTGATATCTTTTGATATTTGTCTTTCTGTCTTACTTCACTTAGTATGATAATCTCTAGGTCCTTCCATGTAGCTGCAAATGGCATTATTTCATTCTTTTTTGATGGCTGAGTAATAGTCCATAGTGTGTGTGTATATATATGTACCACGTCCTCTTTATCCATTCATCTGTCAATGGACATTTAGATTGCTTCCATGTCTGGCTACTGTAAATAGTGCTGCTATGAACATTGGGGTGCATGTATCTTTTTGAATTAGAATTTTCATCTCTTACAGATACATGCCCAGGAGTGGGATTGCTGGATCATATGGTAATTCTATTTTTTGTTTTTTAAGGAACCTCCATACTGTTCTCCATAGTGGCTGCACCAATTTACATTCCCCCCCAACAGTGTAGGAGGGTTCCCTTTTCTCCACACGCTCTCTAGCATTTATTGTTTATAAACATTTGGGGAGGGGCAGTGCCACGCAGCTTGCATGATCTTAGTTCCCCAACCAGGGATCCAACCCAGGCTCTGGCAGTGAAAGCGTGGAGTCCTAACCACTGAACCGCCAAGGAATTCCCTATTTGTGGACTTTTTGATGATGGCCATTCTGACTGGGGTGAGGTGATACTTTATAGTAGTTTTTATTTTCATTTCTCTAATAATTAGCGATGTTGAGCATCTTTTCTTTTGCCTGTTGGCCATCTGTATGTCTTCAGTAGTAGACCTATTTTTAAACCTTTATCAACAGCAGTATGCAAAACAATAAAAATGATCAGTGTTGTCTAATCTTTTCTGAAACAAGGGGAAATGTTAATTTTCTTTCTTCTTTTTATCTCCATGTACATTCCCTCCATCTCTTCTTTCTTTAGTAGTATTACTTATATAAAGGATGGGGAATGGGGTATTGGGGGAGTTTATTCTGGGCTTTGAAAAGCTGAGAAATGTTACCCTTCAGTTTGACTGTGGAGGCTGATATATTCTGTGACCACTAGAGGGCACTGTGAGCCCACCTTTTGTGAATGCAGACAGGCAGCTGTTGGAAATCCGTGACTGTGGACACCCACAAACCAGTTGTGCATTGCAGTATTTTTATAGGAGCGCCAGATCTTGGGACTGAGCGATAGTGGCCACTTTCCTACCAAAACTCCTGAATTAGACCCCTGGAAGAAACTCCTCAGGGTCCAAGAGGAGCTTGGTTTGGGGGACTCCCTGTGGCTGTGCTGCTGCCCTGAGGTCTCCGTGCTTTCAGCCCTCCAGCAGGCTCTGCCCTCAGCTGCTCCATTGGGCCCCCCTTACACTCAAACTCAGTCATCCATCTTCCCAGCTTGTGAGGCCTGCCCCTTTTGGTACCAGATTCTTTTTTTTTTTTTTTTTTAACATGTTCTCTTTTGTCTGAGAGGTCTGCATAAACACTGCTTTTGAGCAGTATCTTTAGTGAAGGAAAATGAAGCATAGCCTTTTTTTTTTTTTACATATTTATTGGAGTATAATTGCTTTACAATGGTGTGTTAGTTTCTGCTTTATAACAAAGAATCAGTTATACATATACATATGTTCCCATATCTCTTCCCTCTTGCGTCTCCCTCTGTCCCACCCTCCCTATCCCACCCCTCTAGGTGGTGCATTCTTTTAAGTAGTATGTCCACTGCCCCAACCCTTCCTCTGCTTGTGTGAGTCATTTTTTAATCTAAGAAATTGAAAAGATAGAAAAGAACAACCTAATAATAAACACCCACATTCCCACTACTCAGAAATAACTTTTAAAAAACCATTTTATCATATTTGCTTCCAGCCTACTTTTAAAAAAGAAATATAGTGTAACAGATTTAGCTATAAAGTCCCCTTTGACCAACACTCCTCTCCCATTTTTCCTCCCACTTTCCCCTTCCTCCACAGAAAAACAACTGTCTGAATTTAGTGGGTTTCCTTCCAGTCCAGTTTTATATTTTCATATGTGCAAATGAAGCTATGCATCCATAAACTATGTATTGCTTTTGTCTGCTTTTATTTTTTTAATTTTTTAATTATATTTTTTATTGAAGTATAGTTGATTTACAATATATTAGTTTCAGGTGTACAGCACAGTGATTCAGTATTTTTATAGATTATACCCCATTAAAAGTTATTACAAAATAATGTATGTAATTCCCTGCTCTGTACAATATAGTTTTGCCTGCTCTTAAAGTCTTTTTTTTAAGTTATTTTATTTTATTTATTTTTGGCTGCATTGGGTCTTCGTTGTTGCGTGTGGGCTTTCTGTAGTTGCGGTGAGCGGGGGCTACTCTTCATTGCGGTGCGCAGTCTTCTCATTGTGGTGGCTTATTTTGTTGTGGAGCATGGGCTCTAGGAGCACGGGCTTCAGTAGTTGTGGCGCACGGGCTTAGTTGCTCCGCGGCATGTGGGATCTTCCTGGACCAGGGATTGAACCTGTGTCCCCAGCATTGACAGGTGGATTCTTAACCACTGTGCCACCCGGGAAGTCCCTGCTCTTAAAGTTTTAATTTTCATCTCAATTATGCATGATATAGTTTGAAAAGTCAAATAGTTCTACAGGTCTTGTTGATTAAAGCAGCTATCTCAGTACCCCATAATTTCCTGTTCCTGGGAGCCAACCACTTTATTTTAGATGATCCTTGTGATATTTACTTCCATATGTCTGAATAACATGATAATGCCATCTCTTGAATGTTCATTTTAGGTGTTATCATTTGACCTCCCAATATAGAGAATATGGATTTAGCTCTTTTTCACTCTGCCTACAAGAGGGAAAAAGAGATGGAGGGGGGAGGAGTCAACAGTGACAGTTTTGAAAGCTGGAAAGCAAATGAGTGGCAATTTGGCAGTCTTGAAAAAGCTAAAATAAAGTTTTAGCCAGCACTAGGGAAAACTTATATTGCAGCACCCCTAAAAGGCTCTGAATTGGAGGCAGCAGGTACTTTAGAAGGTAGAAATGAAAGCAGGAGGATTGGTTTCTGACCCCCTACCTAACTCTGAACAGTGAGATGACTGCCGTTCCCAACTTTGGCTGCTTCTCAGTTCATTCTCTGGAGAAGGCAAACAGAGGGTCTGTAGTATTTGAAGGCATTATCTTCTGGCTTCCAGAAGTTCATTTTAAGAAGTTCAGTATCTTTCTGACTCTTGAACTGTTGTAAAAATGTTCCTTGATCCACTCCAGACATTTGAAGGATTATCTCTTTGTCCCCAGAGTTTTGAAATTTAATAGTGATGTGTATTAATGTAGGTTTATTTTCATCTACTGGGCTGGCACCTAGTGGCCCCTTTCATTATGGAAATTCTCCTTTTTCAGTTTTGGGAAAATTTTTGAGTTATTTATTTGAATTTCCCCCTCCCACACCCCCAATTTTCCTTGTCACTTTTCTGGCACTCCTATTATTTGGGTGTTGGTCTTCTTGGACTGACCCTCTAAGTCATTTTCTTTTCTTTCTTTCTTTCTTTCTTTTTTTTTTTTGTGAATGGTATATATTTTTTAAAATTTATTTTAGTTTTGGCTGCATTGGGTCTTTGTTGCTGCGTGCGGGTTTTCTCTAGTTGCGGTGAGCGGGGGCTACTCTTCGTTGTTGTGCGTGGGCTTCTCATTGTGGTGGTTTCTCTTGTTGCGGAGCCACGGGCTCTAGGCATGCGGGCTAAGTAGTTGTGGTGCATGGGCTTCAGTAGTTGTGGCTCGCGGGCTGTAGAGTGCAGGCTCAGTAGTTGTGGCGCACGGGCTTAGTTGCTCCGCGGCATATGGGATCTTCCCGGACCAGGGATCGAACCCGTGTCCCCTACATTGGCAGGCGGATTCTTAACCACTGCGCCACCAGGGAAGCCCTTTTTCTTTTTTTAATTAAAGAAAAAACGTATATTGAATATCTGAAAAACAATTCCTAAGAGATCAGCTTTTCCAGAAAACTGCGGCTACCCAATGCATTGTACCTATCATGTTAAGACGTGCACTGGACACAAATATAAAAACCACGACTAACACAAAATTGTAAATCCACCATACTTCAATTATAAAAAAAACCATGAAATAAGCCACCATTACTCAACAATCTGAGCAAAGATAAACTGCATCTTCCCTATTTTTAATTTCTTCCTCCTTTTTTTTTTTGGCAGTGCCATGTGGCTTGTGGGATCTTAGTTCCCTGACCAGGGATGGAACCCAGGCCCTTGGCAGTGAGAGCATAGAGCCCTAACCACTGGACAACCAGGGAATTCCCAATTTCTTCTTCTTTTTATTTATTGAGTTTTTAAAAATTTCTGCTAGTATGCTTTCATTTTAAAGGTCTCATGTTTGTTTTCTGAATGTTCACTTCTTCTTTTTTTTTTTTTTTTGCGGTACGCGAGCCTCTCACTGTTGTGGCCTCTCCCATTGCGGAGCACAGGCTCCGGACACGCAGGCTCAGTGGCCATGGCTCACGGGCCAGCCGCTCCGCGGCATGTGGGATCTTCCCGGCCCGGGGCACGAACCCGTGTCCCCTGCATCAGCAGGCGGACTCTCAACCACTGCGCCACCAGGGAAGCCCTGAATATTCACTTCTTGAAACAGCATGTTCTTTCACAAATAAAATATCTTTAAGTCTCAGGATATTGATGATTTTGGGGGGGGGGGATCTTGATTTCTTCTTGACGCATAGCCTCTGTTTCCTCCCAGTTGTTTTTTTCTGCTTGCTTATGTTGATCTCTGTCTTCCATATTAAAGGTTTTCTTGTATAACTTGTGACTTTATCTACTCATACTTAAGAGTGTAGCACTGAGTAGTTCTCTGGAAACTCTGCGAACATGGGTGTGGTCTTCACCGAGGGTAATCTGGCTGGCCTATTTCCTTGGGGAACTCTCAATGTTGTATCTTCAAGTTTTCCCTCTTGGACTGGTCAGATTATCTTAGAGAAGTTCTTCCAGTCTCCTGCATGGAAGATACATTTCTGCCTGCCAGGGTCTGGAAGCTGAATGAGCCAGGTGAGGGAAGAGGACCTGTAGTCTAAATATTTCATAAACTAAATAGTTCATAAACTTGTGCTTAATTATCCTGTTTCCATTACGGTATTTCCATCTTCAACTGTGTCTTGTGTCCCTCAGTAACAAAGACGGCGGAAGCAGCAGGTGTGTAGGATAGAGTTGAGAATGGGTGAGGAATGTGTCCTGATGTTTGGCCTCAAACTGTGGATGGTGCCTGGATAAATAAACGATGAATATCAGTTTCTTTCCAGTGCTCCAACTCCTTAAGTTTTGTAACCACATCCCATTGAAGAATTAGTTCATCCCCTCAGTAATCAAGTCTAGTGGCCGTCCAGGTAGGCAGCTGCTGCCTATGAGCTTCAACACAGGCCAGGTGGCTGTACCACAGCTCCCTTGTGCATTAGGGGGAAGAAAGAAATCAGTTATAGAGCTGCTAATCTCTTCTCTGACAGCTGGAGGATGAAGCTCTAAGCTGGTTCTTTATAATAGGAAGGAAATTCTGACAGACAGAGTGTGAAGAGAAAGCTTAAGAAGCCCCTGCGTCTGGTGGACTTGTGGGCTTTGTGGAACTGGAAGGGCTCAGATGCCTTCCAACTCACAGTGTTAGGCACAAGTTTTTGAAGGCCAGGATACAAAAGATTCCATTCAGTGTAGACAACTCCACAAAGGAACAGATTTCCAAGATAGCAGTAGCACAGGGAAGGAGATCAAGGCAGGTGATTTCTCCCTCTCCTTCTTGCCAGGGGAAAAACAGTTGATCCAAAGACTAGATGTCCAGTGGCCTTCTGGGGTTGTCAGGGCAATCACTTACTCTCTGAACAACCATAAACTGTAAGATCCCCTTTGCCTCAGTTTCTCTGAGAACGGAGAAGAAATGACCTACCGCATAATCTGTCACCCAGAGTCAATCGTATTTTAATGTATTGCTTTTTTCAAGTATTATTTACATAGTTAAAATCTAATAGAATGTGCAATTCTGTTTCCTGCTTTTTAGCTTATTATTTTATCGTAAGCATTTATTTCCCTTCATCATTAAAAAAAGTTCTTGGCCAACTTAATTTTAAAGGTTGTAACCATTCCTCTGTTGTTGGACATTAGTATCAGATAACTTTTCATAATTAAAAATAAAACTGCCATACATGTCTGCAGGTTTACACCTTTTAAAATAAATTTAAAAATTTAAAATAATACAGAAAAGTACAAAGTAAAAAAACTCACCCCAAATCCCATCACTTAAAGAAATCACTATTCATATTTTAGTTAATATTCCTCTCTGCTGATACACTTAACCTGAATTTCATATTATCTCCCTGAAACCGAGCAAGAGTCTGCGTGCCCTCTCGGGTGCTCCTCCGTGTCGCCTGTTTCTTGTTTGTAGTAAAGAAAAAAAAAAGGCTTTAATCTCCTAGGTCCTCCCCAAATTCCAAAGAGCAGGCTCAAGCATTAATAGGACAATAGAGTCACAGGACATAGTTCCAGTTCCTCCTGAAGGGATATAGATAACAATCTGGTAGGTATCTTTGAGTTCTACAGAAACTAAGACCCCTACCCTTATGGAGGATAGTGACTACAAGCATGGGTACCCTAGACTGGTTGGAACCAGAAGGTTGAGATTCCGGAGACATCACCCTGTTACTTCACCACCGACCAATCAGAATTAAGTCACACATCCTGCAGCCCTAAATTTTGTCTATCAGGGAGGTCGGGCTTTTTGAGCACTAGCTGCTTGTTCCGCTTGGCAACCTGCAATAAACTTTTCTCTGCTCCAAACTTTGACATTTTGGTTTACTTGACTTCATTGTGCCACTGGCACACGAACTTGAGTTGGACATCTATTAGAATTAACAGGGCAGGAATTCCCTTGACGTCCGGTGGTTAGGACTCCGTGCTTTCACTGCCAAGGGTTCAGTCCCTGATCGGGGAACTAAGACGCCGCAAGCTGTGTGGAGGGGCAAAAATAATAATAATAATAATAAAGAGGGAATTAATTAACAGGGCAAAAGAATTGGCCTTGTTTAAGGCAACATGTAATTTTTTAAAAATTTAATTCAATTTATTTAGGCTGCATTGGGTCTTCATTGCTGTGCACGGGCTTTCTCTAGTTGGGGCGAGCAGGGGCTCTAGGTGCTCAGGCTTCAGTAGTTGTGGCTCTCCGGCTCTAGAGCGCAGGCTCAGTAGTGTGGCCCACGGGCTTAGTCGCTCCACAGCATGTGGTATCTTCCCGGACCAGGGGTCGAACACCATGTCCCTTACACTGGCAGGCGGATTCTTAACCACTGTGCCACCAGGGAAGTCCCCAACGTGTAATTCTTTAGCCTTGAAATTTTGACCTAGTGATACCTAACTTCTTTTTTCGGACTGATGTTAAATTCCAAGCTCAGAAGGTTCTAGAAATCACCACAGTAGGCAAGGTCCTAATTTATTCCTTCTAAAAACAGAGCCATTAAAGTTCGGAAACTTGTTAGGGTCCCGATTTCATTGATGCAGAAAAATCAAGTCACTTTAAGCCGTAAGTCGGCGCTCTCCCCACGTGACACCTCTTTTCCTTTAAATGCCTGCTCACGTGATCTTAGACTTGCACACTCGGAGGCAATTTAGGGTAGGGTAGAAAGTCATTCCTCCCCCACCTTCCCAACCCTAGGGTTTCTAGCGTTCGTTCCCCGGAAGCCGCAACTCCTCTGGAGACTTTCTCTTCCTCATGTCGTGTCACCCGTTGTCACTCCTTCCCGTTAGTCACCGGCACTAGAGCTCCATCTCTACTACAGAATCCCGCTTGCTGGAGGAAGAGGGATTGGGACTACAACTCCCAGGGGGCATCGTGGGCCCAGCCCTTGGCGGCGCGCAGTGGTGGTCGGGGGCTGAGGTCCCACTGTCTTTTCGCCTCGTGCGGCCCAGAGCAAGCGCACTACAGGTTCCGTGGCTCCACGCGCGCGAGCGAGCCAGGTCGGGGCGGGGCGGGGCGGGACGGGGCGGTGGGGGAGAGGCGGGGGCTGGCTGGCGGGCGGGCAGAGGAAGGGGGTGGGAGCGGAGGCGATGGAGGGGAGGAGTGGGGGAATGGGGGAGGGATGGGGAAGGGAGGCGGGAGGCGGGGCCGAGCAGGAGCTGGAGTCTGAGCCGGCGGTTGCAGTGGAGGCGGTGATGTCGGTGCAGGTCGTGTCAGCAGCGGCTGCCGCGAAGGTGCCTGAGGTGGAGCTGAAGGACCTGAGCCCCTCCGAGGCGGAGCCGCAGCTGGGACTGAGCACGGCGGCCGTGAGCGCCATGGCCCCCCCAGCGGGCGGCGGGGACCCTGAAGCTCCAGCTCCCGTGGCGGAGCGGCCCCCGGCCCCTGGCCCGGGATCGGGGCCCGCTGCGGCTCTCAGCCCAGCCGCTGGGAAAGTGCCTCAGGCGTCGGCCATGAAGCGGAGCGACCCTCATCACCAGCATCAGAGGCACCGCGACGGCGGCGAGGCCCTGGTCAGCCCCGACGGCACCGTCACCGAGGCGCCGCGCACGGTCAAGAAGGTATTGGGGCCGGGCTGCCTCTTTCGGAGAGCGAGGGTGGGAGGGGGAACCGCAGATCCTCTCGGCGCTGCGGCACCACCCTCAAGGCCCTCCCTTCTGATCGTAGGAGCAGAGAGATCCCTTTTCCCCGTAAACCCGCTCTCTCAGAGATGTTCCCACCCGGGCCCCAGTGCTGGGGAGCGAAGACTCCCGTTGTTACGGCTGTACTTAGTAGCTGGGAATAACATGGAGGTAGCGCTGTCCCCTGCTCCTTGGAATAGTATTACCCCTCTCTGTACTCCCAACATACTCCCGTGTGTATTTTCCAGACTATCGGGGAGAAGACCCCTATGGTGTAGAAAAAGCTTACTGCTTATGAGAGTTCATCCAGCAATAAGGGTGGAAAGAGCTTTTCTATTTGGAGATCTTTTCTATAAGGAGTAGTTACCTCGCACTGAGATCCTCAGTTGTCTGGTTTCTGTACAGATGATGATTTTCTGCCTTTCTGTGGCTAAGCGCTTTCATCGAGCAGTATTGATGCCGTGCCCTTCATTCCAGATACTGCAATATCCTTACATCTTCTCTGAATGTAGAAGGGTAATGGAGAGATTCTCTTCACTGTTTTCTCTTCAGAGGTTTGTCCTCTCTGCTCAGTAGTTGGTCACCAAGATTATTAGACTGTGTATGAAGATAATGATTGTTTTATTGGTTCTTTTATTATGATCTGAAAGTGTTAGGAAGAAATGCTTCTACTTTTGGGAAAGGCGATCACTGTGGGGTTTTCTGTCTCAGCTGTCAGCTTCTTTCAGATATAGTTTTGAAGAGGCCGTAGCCTCAGAACACCAAGGAGTAGGTGTGCCTAGATGTTTGATATTCCCAGTATTACCCTTATAATGGCTATCTGTGGTGTGTCTGTCCTCTCATAAAGCAAATCAGTGCGGAATAAAAAGGGCAAATATTGCAAAAACAGAGATGTGGATCGTATGAAAAGGGATTATCATTTTAATTTCCGAGGTATAATGTGAACACAGTAATTTATAGGTTTTTTTACTTTGTGAATGAGTTTTAAAAATCTATTTATTTATTTTTGGCTGTGTTGGGTCTTTGTCGCTGTACGCGGGCTTTCTCTAGTTGCGGCGAGCGGGGGCTACTCTTCATTGCAGTGCGCGGGCTTCTCATTGCGGTGGCTTCTTTTGTTGCGGAGCACGGGCTTCAGTAGTTGTGGCTCGTGGGCTCTAGAGCGCAGGCTCAGTAGTTGTGGTGCACGGGCTTAGTTGCTCCTGGGCATGTGGGATCTTCCCGGACCAGGGCTCGAACCCGTGTCCCCTGCATTGGCAGGCGGATTCTTAACCACTGGCCACCAGGGAAGTCTCCTTGTGAATTATTTTTAATTGCTTTATCAGAACAGCAAAGAAGTGATGTGAAGTCTGCATTGGTTTCACTGTGCAGGATTCAGCTGAGTTGGAACCTTGTATCCAGCCTAACTTTGGTTGTAATAGCCTCATTATTAAGGTATGAAGCAGAGAACCCTTCCATTTTAATTACCCAAATATAGGTGATAACATCAGAGGCAAGACTGAAGGAATTTGTTTAATGATGCTTTAGGACAGTGTCTTTCTCATTTGCATTATGAAACTTCTCTGGGAGGAATTATAGGAGGAAAGAGAGGCAGCACAGGCACCAGTGCTGGTACTACCTAGATTTGAGTCTGGAAATCCGAAATGTATTTGTGACTAGTTGAGGTGCTTTATAACTTTGGCCAAATCCACTGATTAAGGGTCTTTTTGTGTAAAATCTGTATTTTGATTAGGTCTCTTGAGGGTAAGAGTGTTTAACAAATTGCCTTTATTTATTTTTTTGGCCTTGTCATGAAGCTTGCGGGATCTTAGTTCCCTGACCAGGAATTGAACCTGGGGCCACAGCAGTGAAAGCGTGGAGTCCTAACCACTGGACTGCCAGGGAACTCCCCAACAAATTGCCTTTTTTTTTTTTAATATTTATTTTTATTTATTTGGCTGCATCGGGTCTTAGTTGTGGCACGTGGGATCTTCGTTGCAGCATGTGCTGTCTTTTTGTGTGGCCCGCGGGCTCAAATTGCCTTTAGAACATGGGATTTACAGTCAAGCAGACCTGGGTTTGAATCCTAGTACCCCTACTAACTAGCTTTTGGGTAATTTCCAAATTCTCTAAATCTCAGTTTTCTCCTTTATAAAGTGAGGTTACTAATACGATTGAGGATTAGAAATATTTGTAGAGGGCTTAGCATTGAATTTGGCACATATAGTGAGGGCTTGAGAAGTTACAGCAATCATTAAGAATTGATTTTATTTTTTTCTTCCTTCCATCATGGCTTAAGTGCACCACTATGGCTTCCTTTAAATGGTGCATACTATTCAATATATTCTATATAAAGCAGTGAGAAAATCACAGGCCAGCATCAGTCTGTTTTTCCTAATTCTAGATGTGTTTCTTGACCATTTTCCTTGTTGCTGAACCACATTCTTCCTGTTTTTCCAGCATCAAAATGTAGGTCCCATGATTCTAGATTTACTCAGCAGCCTCAAGGCTATGGAAGACAGGGCTGAGCTTGCCTTACAATGTTAATTGCAACCAAAAAACAACTTCTGTACTGGAAGTTAAGCAGGCGAAGCTCCCAGCGAGGATGCAGCTGTATGACACAACTACAGGCATTGCTGAGCTACTTTTGGGGGGCAGAATCTTTAACTTTCTTGACATCGAATTAGCTAAATTAAAACAAGTGCATGAGACTGACCTTCTTTCTTCAAGTTGAAAGTCACCTCCCCAAGGGACTGCAGTGTGATATTTTGATTTGTTAAGCCTTTCTTGATTTTTAATTTATTTAAATAATCATTCTGACCTTGACTCCCTTCTGCTTTTATTTTAGTGTAGGGAGGGACTGGAGGTACTTAGGATTGAAATAGCTGCCTTTGGCTATGTAATTGGTGATCGTTGCTTTTATTTTGTAACTGTCACATACAAGCTTGTTTATCTTAAGCATATTTCCATTGATGGTTTCCCTTACTCCATTGGTGTATCTGTCATCAGTTTTCTTAGTACTGTTATTCTGTTCAGTCACACAAGGGAAATAAGCTTTTCATAAGAGCCAGACTTTCCAAGTGCAGCATTTAATAAGAATGAACATATGGTGTGCAGGTTACTCAGTCCCATCTTATCCTTGGCATCTACCTCCATCCTGTAATTTGTGGTGCCCTGGGGACCAGATCTTGTCACCGTGGCTATCATATATTTGTATATAATGTTTTTCTTCATAAATGAACTCAACAAACCAAGAATCTCTGTAAGAAGTGATTTGTGAAATAGGAAGATAAAGTCCACAGTGAATGCAGTTGCAATAGTTGAGAGGATTTCTTCCCTGTGTTCTTGAAAATGGGGTAATAGGAATGTCACAGCACAGCAGGGAAGACAAGGCAGGAGAGGATTTATTTCAGAAAAGTTAAAACTTTCTGACAATAAGGCTGTGAGCCTAAGAACCACAACTAGTTTGTGCTTACGTCAATATCAGTAATGACCATGTTCAAGCAGATTCCTTTTTTTTTTTGGCAAATGAATCCACCTTGCGCTGGCTTTGTTGCTGTCAGCAGAGAATGAGTTGAGCCATGCTAGTGCTTTCTTGCCCTGAATTCTTTAAGTTCTTTATTTGGTTAATTATGGACTACTAAAATGGAACCTTTTGGATATAGTCATGGGAATGGGGGAGCAGTATTACTCCTTTTGCCAGTTAGGAAAGTATAGCCTTGCAAAATGTTCAGTAAGGCACTTGGCAGATTGACCGTAATAACAATTACCATTAATTGGCCCTTTATATATTATTGGCATTTTTCTAATCCTGACAGCTACACGATGAGATATAAGTGGCATTATCTCCATTTCACAGATAAGGAAATGAGGTCCAGAGACGGTAAAGTGCCTTGACCAAGGTTATACATCTAGAAAGTGGCAAAGGTAGGACTTAAAACCCCTGTTTTAAATCTTGGTCTGTTTCCGAAGCCCGTGTCCTTTTTATTATGCCACACTGATTCTAACTTCTTAGTTGCTGGGTTCTGGCTTTCTCCCAGAAGTCTGTCAGAATACTCAGTGAACTCTAACTTATGTCTTTCTGGTTTAAGACTTAGGTCATCCTAAATCCAAAGTAAGGAGGGTCTGAGTCAGGGCTTTAGGAAGAGGATGGGAAAAAAATTGTACAAATGTAGAATCTCAGAGAATTGTAGAATTATGAGTGAGGGAGAAGAGGATCTTATATGTATATAAAAAAGCATTTCAAGATCAATGATGCATTTTCACATTAGTAATTTAGTGATAATTTGAGAGATATATTCTTATTTTTAAAGTTATAAATAAATCAGGAGTACCTGTCCAGCTAACAGTTTTCCTTGTTCTTTAAGACCCACCTTCTCGGGCTTCCCTGATGGCGCAGTGGTTGCGAGTCCGCCTGCCGATGCAGGGGACACGGGTTCGTGCCCCGGTCCGGGAAGATCCCATATGCCGCGGAGCGGCTGGGCGCGTGAGCCATGGCCGCTGAGCGTGCGCGTCCGGAGCCTGTGCTCCGCAACGGGAGAGGCCACAACAGTGAAAGGCCCGTGTACCGCTAAGAAAGAAAAAAAAAAAGAAAAAAAAAGACCCACCTTCTTTTATGAATCAATCTCTAGTTAAACATTTTGAAAATTAGAAGGGGAAGCATATTGTTATGTATTCCTGCTGTGTCCCAGGCATTGTATTAGAGCTTTACCTATACTATTTTATTTAAGCCTTTTAAGAGCTCTCAGAAATAGGTAGTGTTATCCTTGTTTTATTGAGGAAACCGAGGGTTGGAGAGATTAAGGAATTTGTCTCAAGGTTACACGTTTAGTAACTGTGATGTGAGCTAACAGAACTCTAATCTGTTTGACTCTCATGCACAAACTCCATTGCTTTTCTTTCTTCTTTTTTTTGGCCCAGCGGCATGTGGGATCTTAGTTCTCTGACCAGGGATCGAACCTGCACCCCTTACATTGGAAGTGTGGAGTCTTAACCACTGGACCGCCAGGGAAGTCCCTCCATTGCTTTTCTTTCTTTTTTAAAAAAATTTAAATATTTATTTATTTGGCTGTGCTGGGTCTTAGTTACAGCACGCAGGATCTTCACTGTGGCATGTGGGATCTTTAGTTGTGTCATGCGGGATCTAGTTCCCTGACCAGGGATCAAACCTGGGCTCCCTGAATTGAGAATGCAGAGTCTTACCCACTGGACCACCAGGAAAGTCCCTCCATTGCTTTTCAATTGAAGTATTTCTCTGTTCAAAGTTTAGCTTAAACCTTTCAAGTCTTAGTTAATCTGTATATTTTTGTGGATGTTTCTGTTATTTCACAGGCGGTTTTTAATTTATTGAGCTTATTTAATGATCTTACCATTTATTTATGTGAACATTTATGAATTTTCTGAGAAGGTAGCCCTTATTTTGTATAATTTCTGAATTCTCTTCTTCCTGGGAAAGATTGAACATTAAGAGCTGTTTTAGGAGGTTGCTCAGAGCTGAAGTTGCAGTTGTGTATTTAATGTCCTGAGGAAGACGACTTTGGTCCTTAGTGTCCAGTTAATAGAAGAAATGGATAGTTCATGAAAAGGGAGAGTGAGTTTCTTTATTATATCATTTCCTTGAAAGTGTTCTCCTCCCCCACAGTAAAAGAAAAAAAAAAAAGGAAGAGATTTGTTGGGATCTTCATTCAGACTTCATTCTTTCTTGGTAGTCCTTGTTTAAATAATTCAGAGAGGTACAACTGAGGTGGATGGGAGAAGAGTAAATCTTGGCAGCTGCCCGGATCCACCCGCCTGCCATCGTGTTCAGGTGGTATGCACAATTAGAGGAGCTGAAATTCCACTCCTCCAATAAGAGGTTTAGTTAGATTGATCAGGTTTCTGTGGAATTTGGAGAAGCTTTTTATAGTCTGAATGACCTATGGCCCGAGATTTGGTGAGAGCTGAGCAGAGGAGAAAGCAGTGGAGTGAAATTTCTTCTGTAATGGTTCCAAGTAAAACTACTTTGATTAAATTAAATAACTTAAGCCATATGATGTGTATGATTTTCAGTTCTCTCTTCCCCATCTATATTGTGCAGCAATTCAGTTAGCCATTTTCCCTCTTGGACACTGCATTAATAGCTGGTGATTTCCTATTCTTTTTTTTTTTTTTTTAAGGGTCTTTCAATAGAAATGGACTGGTTTGGGGCACCTGATTCTTATCCACTGTGCCACCAGGGAAGTCCCTCCAGTCTTCTTTATCTCAGAACTTATATTAAGGAAGGGTATAGAGGTTCTAGAGCTGCTAGTTGAGTTTCTGTAAGTCAGGCTTTTCCTTAAAGCCTTTCTGAATACTGCAAAGCTGTCATTGAAAGTTAAGCAAGCTGAGACTTAAACTGGCTTCATCTTCCCTACAGATTTATCTCCTGCAGTGCTCCAATGTGAACCCTTCTGATCATTCTAAAAGATTTGATTTGATATTGTTGACTACCTTTTCTTGGAAACTCTTTTCTCAGCTTCAGTTATAACTTCATTTATGGCTACCATTTACTGAATACTTACTCTCTTCTAGGCCTCTATCTATCTCATCTCATTTAATCCTCATAGCAACTTTATCAGACAAATATTATCATCTTTATTTTATAGATTAGAAAATATAGGCCCAAAGAGAGTAATTAACTTGCCTAAGGCTTTGCCAATCTTTGATGCCTTTGGGATCAGTGAGATGAAACACTGCCCACAGCAATAGTGAGAGGCTTTGCCACACTGCCAACCCCTTACTTTTCTGATTAAACGCCCATGTGAAATTTGCTTAAGTTATTGCACCTAGGCTGCTGAGACTATTCTGCAACCTTTTGGATCCCAGGATCTACCCTCTTCCAAGGGGAGGCCTCACATCCCTGTTTACCTCAGTCACTACCTGACGCCTAGTCAACCATTGTCTTCCTAATACTCATTCCCTTAACACTCTCCTCATTCTCTCAGCCAGTCCAGTCTTCCCAAACCTTTACACTGTGTTCTCTGCAACTTGCCCCTTCATTATCAGTAAATCTTCTTGTAGCATCAGCCTCTAGCAGCAAGATCAAGTTACAGCGGCAACACTGGCATCTGGCACCCGTTATCCTGAACTATAATGGTGCAGCCCAAGCTGCAGCATCTCCTGTTTGGTATCCTGAACTACAATGGTACAGCCCAAGCTGCAGCATCTCCTGCTTGGTACCCTGAACTATAATGGTGCAGCCCAACCTGCAGCATCTCCTGCTTGGCATAAGCAAACATGACATCTTTTCCAAGCCCATTCTGTGGTGGTGTTTTTAACTGTGTAGCCCTGAAAGCTACCTCATGTCCTTTCTGTAAATTCTTTTTCTGTCCAACTCAGCCAGAGTTGACTTCTGCTGTTTATGGAACTCTGAGTGATGCACTGGTTGAACCTAACCATCTGCCTTTTTAGTTGCCTGCATCTGTGGAGCTGAGAGTTGCTAGAGAAAATCAGAAAACCAGGTAGATCAATGTCACTATAAATTCATAGTCGTCAACCTCATATGCTTGATCATCGCTGCCTCGTAATGTTATACATTTTCTAGTAAGGTTACTTTCACACTCACTGCAAATGAGTATTTCAAACTGTATGTTTTTACTTCTAATTTCACATGTGTTCTTTTTAAACTAGTGATATGCCTTATACTTGTTATAAAAACAGAAACCACCAAAAGGGAATTCCTTCATCTTTGTACCTCCCAAATCTACAAACCTACCTCCATCTGGGGTTCATCTTTTTCTCTTTCCCTCATGTTATGATAGGGGAAGATGTGTCCTTCATTCTGTCAAAGGCCAGTCCCTCCACAAGTGTTCTAATCACATTCTCCAGTCTTCTTTTTTTTTTTTTAAGATTTAATGTTATTTATTTTTGGCTGCGTTGGGTCTTTGTTGCTGCTTGTGGGCTTTCTCTAGTTGTGGTGAGCAGGGGCTACTCTTCGTTGTGGTGCGAGGGCTTCTCCTTGTGGTGGCTTCTCTTGTTGTGGAGCACGGGCTCTAGGCATGCGGGCTAAGTAGTTGTGGCACGAGGGCTTAGTTGCTCCGCGGCATGTGGGATCTTCCCAGACCAGGGATAGAACCCATGTCCCCTGCATTGGCAGGTGAATTCTTATCCACTGTGCCACCAGGGAAGTCCCTCCAGTCTTCTTAAATAACTTCTTCCTTTGGTTATTTCCTCTTTCTATTAGAGCCTTTTCTACAGATTTCCTTGCTCTAATCTCTCCCATTTTGAAAACCCTGTCCTCTAACCTCCATATCTCCTTTCTGCTACTGTCCTATCTTTCTACTCCCTAGTGCAGCTAAGTTTCTTAAAGGAGTTTTCAGTGTATGCTATATACACCTTTTGTCTTCCCACACTCTTTAACCCACTCCTACTCTAATACTCTGACCCACACGACGCCCTCTTGCTGAAGCTAATAATGTCCATCAGAGTCTCACATGGCTATCTGCTTTTTCATCCCTCATCATATCAGACCTCTTGGGAGCATTTGACACCAATTTCTTACCAAAACACTCTCCTCTCTTGGCTTCCATTACCCTCCTCTTTACTAGTTTTCCTCTTATTTCCCCAGCTGCTCCTTCTCAGTCTTCTTTATGGGTTCTTTCTCCTTGATCCTGGGCGCTCTGCTCTTTCCATTGCGTTTTCTCCCTAAGTCATCCACAACATTCCTGTGCCTTTAAGTATCATCTACATACCAACAACTCCCCAGATTATTTCTTTAGCCAGGACCCCTCTTCTGAATGCCAATCTTGTGTGTGTACAACTCCCTACTTGCAGTTGGACTTCAGAACTAATGTCAAAAATGGAATTTTTGTCTCCTATCTAATCCTCAAAATATGTTCTTCTTGTTTTCTTCATATCAGTAAAATGGTATTTACATTATTTTTTCCCTTTTTTTAAAAAAGTTGTTTTTAATTACACAAGTAATGCTTGAATGTATTCTTGTGAAATAATTCAATCTAATGAAGGAAACTCCTTCCTTGGCCCTCACCCAGTCTTGTTCCCCTCCCCAGAGACCTCTGCTATCAACTTATCTTTTTCAACTTTACATTCATATTGTACATAGAGAAACTGGTAGTTTTATAATAACTTGTACATAAATAAAAGCACTTTTATATATATATATATATATATATATACACACACATTGTTTTGCAGGTTGCTTTTTCCACTTAACAGAATGTCTTGGAGCTTTTTATATATCATTACACATATATGTGTCGCATACATTTTGACTGCTGAGTTGATTTCCAAAGTCTATACCATTGTTGTTTATTAAACTATTCTGTTGATGCACATTTAACTTAATTTTTATATGCTATAGTAGCTATCTGTATGCATTCTTTTTGTGTACATGTATAAGTGTTTCTCTAGGATAGATACCTAAAAGTAGAATTTTGGAGTTGAAAGATATCCACATTTTAAGCTTAATGCATAATATCATGTTGCCTTCAAAAATGTAGTACCATTTTATACATCCACTAACTATATACAAGATAACCCTTTTACTACACCTTCACCAATACTGGATATTTTTACATCTTTTATAAGAAAAAAAGACATAAAGGTGTAAAGATGCCTTTTTTATAAGGCATTTACTATTGTTTTTAGTAGTATTTTTTCTGCTTATAGTGAGGCTGAGAATATTTTCATGAATAGATTGGTAATTTATATTCCTTTTCTTGTAATTATCTGTTCATATTTATTCATTAACAAATATTTATTGAGGGATTACTATGTGCCAAGTGCTGGGTGTTCAGCAAAATAGATGAAGATCTCTGCCCTCCTATTGACTTGCCTTTTTCATGTTGGCTTGTAGGAATTCTTTATACTTTCTGGATATTAATTCTTTTGTTGTTGTTGTTGGCCGCGCCACACAGCACGCGGGATCTTAGTCCCCAGCCAGGGATCGAACCCATGCCCCCTACAGTGGAAGCACGGAGTCTTAACCACTGGACCCCCAGGGAAGTCCCTGGGTATTAATTCTTTGTGAATATGTTACAAATATTTTTTCTACTCTATTTCTTGCTGACTTGTAAGTTTGTTTATATTAAAAGTTTTTATGTAGTCAGATTGGCCATTTTTTTCTTTTATGACTTAAACATTTTGTGTCTCAGAATGGCCTTTCCTACCCCAGGTTTATAAACAAGTTCTTTTAAATTTTCTTCAGCTGTTTTCATGGTTGTGTTTATTATCCTTTGGTCTTCAGTCCATCTGGAATTTATTTTTGTTTGTAATATAAGATAGGGACTATTTGGAATGTTAGATAGCTCTATTTGGCCCCAAATAAAATTTAATATTGTACTTGCTCGGGTTTGTTCTCTTTTTTTTTCCTCTTTAACTTGTGCTTCTTAACAGTTTTTTTAAGGAATTTTTACCACATTCATGTCTGTTGTTTCTGTGAGAGAGAAAAGATTATCCTTCCGGATGCTTGTTTAATAATCTCCCCCAGTACATTCTGAGCTTCTTTTGTGCAAAAACCACTTATGTGTTGTGTGCTGAACACTGCTAAGTGGTAGGGTTATTAAATCAAAATAACATTCTTGCCCTCAAGAAGAGGGTAGGGAATGTGGATAGGAAAACAAACAAGTACAATCTAGTCTAGTATGAGCACTGCTGGAAGCAGGAATTGTTGCAGTTTGTGGAGGTCAGCATTGAAATGGAGGTATATCACCTTAGGAAAATGAGTTGGTTGTCCACCCAGGAAGCTTCACAGTGTAGCAGAAACTTTGTGAGGTTTCCATGTTCCAGCTTTACAAATCCAGAAATTCACATTTTTAGTACATTTAGAGTTCATTCACCTCTTAGGACTGGTTCATTCAAACCAGACTCACAAGAGACTCATTTAAAACAAAATGATATCTTCTAATTTATGGTCAGAACAGAACTTTCAAGCTAATCTGAAATACATGTCTGTCAGGAGACTTCAGAAAGTCTACATGGGAAGTCTAATCATAAAGACAGTTTCTTAAGTTTGGAATCTTTTAGGTCCTTGCTACACAAACCAGTCTATGATCAGAAGCATTGGCATCACCTTTGATCTTGTTAGAAATGCACAGTCGCAGGCAATTGGTTCTGTACTAGTGCATACCCACCAGAACCTTAAATTTTTACTCATTGTTGAATAATGTTGGCTTATTTAATGTTTCTCTTTTATGAAATCTCAGAGTAGAGAGGCAAGAAAATCATTTTAGGGTTTTGTGGAAGGGTAGAAATTTATAATAAATCATTTTAAGACTTGTAATGAAATATTTAATAGACACAGAGACAGAAGCATAGACGGGCACAGATATACAAAGACAGACATAAACAGAGATTCCCCCACATACACAGAACCCCTCAAGACCCCTCCACTCAGACACTGCCCCCCCCTCCTCCTGCCAGACACAGACACACACACACCCACAGAGAGCGTCTCCACAGAGTCCTGGACTTATACCCACAGAGACACCCCACCCAGACTCACATCACCCTGAGGCCCGGTCCTATACAGAGATACACACACACACACACACACACACACACACACAGAGATACACACACACACACACACACCCAACAGGTAATGTGTAAAACTCAGATTTTCATAGGACTTGAGTAGTGTTCTCCATATCTCCATAGTTATTTTGAGGAGAAGGGATGAGTATACTCTCTAAGGTACTTTTATCTGAGCCAGAAAATGAAGCAAAAATAGATGGGCTGCCACCAGGTCTGCAGAACAGTGAATGCTATAAAGTTTTATTTGAATTCCTATTTCTGGAACTGCTTGTTCCTGGGCATCATTTTCAGCTTGATGTATTCATCATGCTTGGATGGAAAGTTATTCTTTTTCTCTCAGGAGCTTGTATGCTAGATTGCTGGTTAAGCGGAGTTCCATGCTCAGTGCCCCTGGATGCTATCCGAGTCACATAATTCTGCCCAGAATTGGAAGATCTAGAAACACTGTATCTATGTAGAAGAGTCACACTGAGTCCTCTGTGGGATTGAAGAATGTAGAGTGGAGAGGGAAAATTATGTTAAAACTAGAAAGAGATGTAATTTGGGGGTGTTAGGTTTGCATAAAGATCTGTGATGAAGCTTAAGAGTGACTCAGGGGAATAATTTAGTTGTAAGTTAAAGGATTTAAAAACTATATGGATGTGGGCTGGGGGTTGCACACTGTGTTGGTTGATAGATCATTGGTATCCACGTACCCAGGGATTTGGCTTGGGTAGCATCTTGGAGAGAAGTATCTTGTTAGGGAAAAAGAGACTCGACTGTACAGCATGTTTGTGCCTAAATACTTAAAAGTTTCTATCACACTGAGGGAGTAAGGCACCAGAGAGACATTAGTAGAATAGTTTTATAAATGTAGGTTCTAAAAGGAGATAAATATTTTTCTCTTGCTCCCTGGTACGTGTATATGTATTCATTTGACCAAAAGCCTGTTAAAAAAATTGTTTTTCCCAAGCATATGGAAGAGTACAGAGAAAATTGTAGTCACTGCCCAATTTAACATATGTTAGCATTTTGCAAAATTTTCTGTAGATGGTTTTTTTTTTTTTTAAATTATTTATTTTATTTTTGGCTGCGTTGGGTCTTCGTTACTTCGCGCGGGCTTTCTCTAGTTGCGGTGAGCGGCGGCTACTCTTCGTTGCGGTGCGCGGGCTTCTCATTGCGTGGCTTCTCTTGTTGAGGAGCATGGGCTCTAGGAGCACAGGCTTCAGTAGTTGTGGCTTGCAGGTTCTAGAGTGCAGGCTCAGTAGTGTGGCACACAGGCTTAGTTGCTCCACGGCATGTGGGATCTTCCCGGACCAGGGCTTGAACCCGTGTCCCCTGCATTGGCAGGTGGATTCTTTACTGTGCCACCAGAGAAGCCCTGTAGATGTTTTTTAAGATATAAAACATTGTAGATAAAATGGAAAACTCTTTGTACCCCTTCTCTGTTTATTTCCTTCCTTTCTTTCCTTCTCTTTCTCCCAGCACAGAGGTAACTGCTCTTCAAACTTTACTGTTTATAATTCCCCTTCATGTTTTAATACTTTTGCTACATATTGTTTACCAGTATCAATTGTATATCAGTAAATGATATACAATAATTAGCATTATTTTGCATGTTTATAAACTTAATATAAGTGGTTTTATAGAGCAGATATTATTCTGCAACCTACTTTTTTCACTCAACTTTGAGTTTTAACCAGTCTGAAACGTGTAGATTTTCTGTTGATTAATTTTAACTACTGTGTAGTACTTCATTGTATGAATATACCACTTTTTACCCATTCCCCTCTAATGTTTCCGCTTTTTTTTTTTCTGGAGTGAACATCCTTAATCGTGTTTCCTTATGCACAGTTCCTTTTGAGCGTTTCTCTAGGATATATCCCTATAAGCAAAATTGCTTAAGGTATGTCAACTTTACCAGATACTCCCAAATTGCTTTCTAAATTGGTTTTATTAATTCCTGTTTTCTGAATCCTTACTAATATGTGCAATTGTCAGGCATTGAACTTTTGTTCAATTGAACTACCAAGGTCTGGTAGT
Source organism: Leucopleurus acutus (assembly GCF_964270905.1). NCBI lineage: Eukaryota > Metazoa > Chordata > Mammalia > Artiodactyla > Delphinidae > Leucopleurus > Leucopleurus acutus. Next base: position 85,971,693 of record NC_139144.1, read on the forward strand.
TGTGAAATGGTATCTCTGCTGTTTTAATTTGTATTTCCTTGGATAAAGTGAGATTGAGCATCTTTTAATATGTTTGTAGTCCATTTGGATTTCCTTCTTTGTAAATTGTGGTCTGTATTCATATCCTTTCCCATTTTTCTTTTGGGATCTCACTGGCTTTTATTATTGATTTGTAAAAATTATTTATTTATTTTGAAAATATTTATTTATTTATTTGGCTGCACCGAGTCTTAGTTGCCGCATGCGGGATCTTTGTTGTGGCATGCAAATTCTTTGTTGCGGCACGTGGGATGTAGTTCCCTGACCAGGGATCGAACCCAGGCCCCCTGCCCCTGCGTTGGGAGCACGGAGTCTCAGCCATTGGACCACCAGGGAAGTCCCTGTAAAAGTTCTTTAAATATATTCATTCTAATCCTTTATCAGATGTATGTGTTGCAAATATCTTCCAGTCTCTCTTGCTTTTTTTTTAACTTATGACTTTCATATAGAAGTTACATTTTTTAATGTAAAGTCAATCAGTTTTTTTTCCCCCTCAGTGTAGTTTGTCCTTTTTGAGTCTTGTTTTAGAAACTTTTCCCTATCTTGAGGTCATATACTCTTCTATATAGTCTTCTAACATGTTTAATTTTGTTTTTTCACAATTTAGTCTTTAATCTGTCTGGAATTTATTTTTGTTTTATGGTATGAGATAGTGATCTATTTTATTTTATTTTTCCATATGGATAACCAATTGTCTCAGCCCTGTTTGTTAGGTCTATCCTTTCCCCATTGATATATGTTGCCACTTTCTGTCATATGCTCTGTATCCATTCTGTTCTGGGTGGTCTCTTTGTTGATCTCTTTACCAGTACCACACTTTTTTTTAATTACTATAACTTTATAATAACTCTTGATGTTTGCTTGGATAAGTTCCTCCTAATGTATTCTTTAATATTTTTAATAGCTTTATTGAGGCAAAATTTACATAGGGTAAAATTCACCCATTGTATATTCAGTTCAGTGACTATTAATAAATATATCTGTAGAGGTTTTTTTTTTTTCACTATGGCAAAAGATGTGTAAAACAAAATTTACCACTTTAATCATTTTAAAGTTATATACTTCGGCAGCATTAAGTGTATTCACATTGTTGTGAAACTCACCACCGCTCACTTCCAGGACTTTTTTCATCTTCCCAAACTGAAACTTCATTATGCCCATCAAAGAATAACTCCCCGTTCCCCTCTCCTGCCAGTCTGTAGCAACCACCATTCCACTTTGTCTTTATGAATTTGACTATTCTAGGTACCTTATATAAGTGGAATCATATAGTATTTGCCCTTTTGTGTCTGGCTAATTCACTTAGCGTAATGTCTTCAAGGTTCATCCACGTTGAAGCTTGTGTCATAATTTTATTCTTTTTTAAGGTTGAATAATATTCCAGTGTATGTATATACCACATTTTGTTTAACCATTCATTCATTGATGAACGCTGGGTTGCTTCTACCTTTTGGCTGTTGTGAATGATGCTGTTATAAACATTGGTGTACAAATACCTTTATGAGTCCTTGTATTCAATTCTTTGGGTATATACCTAGAAGTAGAATTGCTGGATCATGTCTTAATTCTATTTCTAATTTTTTGAGGAACTGCCATACTGTTTTCCATAGCAGCTACACCATTTTACACTCCTACCAGCAATGTACAAAGGTTCTAATTTTTTAACATCCTCAATATCATTTATTTATTTACTTACTTATTTAGTTATTATAATAGCTACCCTAATGGGTATGAAATGTCTTAAAAAGTTGCCATCACAGTCTAGTTTAAGAGCAGTTTTCTTTCCCCCCAAAATCCCTTTTACTCATTTGCAGTCAATCCTTGCTCCCAGTCTCCACCCCAGGTAATCATTCATTTGCTTTCTTTGTCCATAGATTTGCCTCTACTGGAAATTTCATGTAAATGAATCATACAGTATATGGTCTTTTGTATCTAGCTTTTTCACTTAGCATAAAGTTTTTGAGGTTCAATTATATATCAGTGGTTTACCTTTTTATTACTGAATGGCATTCCATTGTATGGCTATACCACATTTTATTTATCATTTTACTCATTGATGGACATTTGGATTGTTTCCAAGTTTTGGCTGTTTTGAATAATGCTGCTGTGAACAATCATGGAGAAGTCTGTGTGGACATATATTTTAATTTCTCTTAGGCAGCTATCTAAGAGTAGAATTGATGGGTTATGTGTTAAGTTTAACTTTTTAAGAAAATGATAACTTTTCCGAAGTGTTTGTATGATGTTACGTTCCTACCAGCAATGTATGTGTTTTGGTTTCTCTACATCCTTTTTTTTTTTTTTTTTTAATTTTATTGAAGTATAGTTGATTTACAATGTTGGGTTAATTTCTTCCGTACAGCAAAGTGACTCAGTTATACATATATATGTATATTCTTTTTCATATTCCTTTCCATTATGATTTGTCACAGAATGTTGAATATAGTTCCCTGTGCTATACAGTATGACCTTGTTGTTCTACATCCTTTCTAACACTTGGCATTATCAGTCTTTTTGATTATAGCCATTTTAGTGGTTATGTAGTGCTATCTCGTTATGGTTTGAGTTTGCATTTCTCCATGGCTAGTGACATTGAGCATCTTTCATGTCCTTAACCATTTGTATATCTACTTTGATGAAATCTATTCAGATCGTTTGCCCATTTTTAAATTGGGTTGTTTTCTTATTATTAAGTTGCAAGAATTCTTTCTATATTCTGAATACAAGTCCTTTATCAGGTGCAAGATTTGTAAATATTTTCTCCTAGTCTGTGGCTTGTCTTTTCATTTTCCTAATGATTTATTTTGAAGAGCTAATGTTTTTAATTTTGATGGAGTCCAATTTAATCCTTTTTTAAGAAATGTGCTTTTAGTGTTATGTCTAAGAAATCAGTAACTCAAGGTCACAAAAATATTTTGTTTTCTTCTAATGGTTTTATAGTTTTAGATTTTATATTTAGGTCTGTGATCCATTCTGGGTTGATTTTATTGTATGGGGTGAGATATGGGCCTAATCTTTTTTCCTTCATATGGATATACAGTTGTCCCAGTTCCATTTGTTGAAAAGACTGTGCTTTCCCTGTTGAACTGTCTTGACACCATTGTTGAAAATTAGTTGTTTGTAGATATGTGGGTCTATTTCTGGACTCTATATTCTGTTCCAATGATTTGCTTATTTATCTTGATGCCAATACTATACTTTCTTGATTACTGTAGCTTTATAGTAAGTACTGGAATTGGGTAGTATAAATGCTCCTATTTTGTTCTTCTTTTTCAAAATTATTTTGGCTTTTGTAGGTCCTTTAAATTTTCATATAAGTTTTAGGATAAGCTTGTCATTTTCTATGAAAAAGCTTGCCAGGATTTCGATAGGGATTGTGTTGAATCCATAAGTCATTTTTGGGAGAATTCTCATCGTAGTGATATTGAGCCTTCCAACCCATAAACGTGAAACATCTCTCTATTTTTTTTAGCTATTCACTAATTGCTCTTAGGAACGTTTTGTACTTTACAGTATACAGGCTTAGCACTTCTTTTGTTAAATTTATTTATAAGTATTTTTTTTAGATGCTATTATGAGTGAAATCATTTTATTTTATTTCAGATTGTTTATTACTAGTATATAGAAATACAATTGACTTTTTTTTTACTGTGGTAAAATATACACATTTATCATTTTAACCAATTTATTTTTAAATATTTATTTATTTATTTATTTTTGGACACGCAGGCTCAGTGGCCATGGCTCACAGGCCCAGCCGCTCCGCGGCATGTGGGATCCTCCCAGACCGGGGCACGAACCCGTGTTCCCTGCATTGGCAGGCGGACTCTCAACCACTGCGCCACCAGGGAAGCCCCCATTCCTTTTTTTTTTGAACATTGTCATTCTTTTTTTAATTTTATTTATTTATTTGGCTGCACCACGCGGCTTGCAGAATCTTAGTTCCCCAACCAGGGATTGAACCCATGCCCTCGGCAGTGAAAGCGCGGAGTCCTAACCATTGGACTGTCAGGGAATTACCTTCATTCCTTTTTAATGCTGAACAATATTCCATTTTATCTATATACCATATTTTTTTTATCTTTTCTCCGTTGATGGACATTTGTGCTGTTTCTCCTTTTTGGCTATTATGATTAATACTGCTATGAACATGGGTATTTAAAGATCTATTTGAATCCCTGTTTTCAATTTGGTGTATATCCATCTGAAATTTGGATATATACCTACTAGTGGAATTGATATTCGTATGTCAATCTTGTATCCTGCAGCCTTGCTAAACTTGCTTATTACTCTAGTCGGTTTTTGGAGATTCTTTAAATTTTCTACATACAGGATCATGTCATCTACAAATGACCTCTTTACTTCTTTTCCAATGTGTATGCCTTTAATTTCTTATTCTTGCCAATTGCACTTCCTAGAGCCTCTAGTAGAAATGGTGAGAGCTGACATCTTTGCCTTGTTCCCAATCTTAAAGGAAAAGTATTTAGTCTTTTACTATTAAGTATGATGTTAGCTGGTGGTTGGTAGGTTCTTGGATGTTCACTGGAAAAAAAATGTATGACCTAAAAGTTGAGAATTATGTTTTATTCAGGAGACTTTATGAGGACTTCAAGCCCAGAAGACAGTCTCTCAGCTCTGAGGGACTGCTCTGAAGAAGAGGTAAGGGAGGAGCCAGGATACGGAGGGGTTTTTGCAACAAAGACCAGGTAGCGGAACATCAAAAGATTACCATTAATTAAATGAAACCAGTTATCTCCAGTTAATGAATTTAGCATTTTTCTGTGTATGGGAAGATGCAAGAGTCTGAGCTCATTGAAATCATTCCTTTGATATGCACCTTAGCTATCTAGGGCCAGTATCTTGTTCTTTTCTGTCCTGAGTCCTTTCTGGGTGCACCATTGGGGGTGGCGATAATGGCTGAGGGCTTGGTGAGGGGGTATTGTCTCCATCCTGAGTTCCCTCAGGGCTCACTGTTGGGTGTGGGGGGGTGGCTGTTGTGGCTTGATGGCTGCAACATCCTTTGTTTACTGATTTGGCAGGCAACATTTGTCATTCACATGGGCCTGGCAGGAAGTGACCTTCCTTACTTACGTGTGAGCCTGAGAAATCTGTGTGCCAGGTTCCAGCCTGGGTTTTCCAAGAGGGCTTTGTAAGCATTGGCACCATAAAGTCAGCCTTAGTTTCATGAAGCTGTCTAATCGTATCTGATATTATGCATCTTGTGTCCTGTTACAAGGAGAACAGATTCTTATTTAACTTATTAAAATAACTATATTGCCATGAAAATAAGAACACTTAAAAGTGTTCCAAATTCGGAGGAATCAGGTAGGAGAAAATATAAATGTTACATTTTAGTTTACCAAGGTATAATCTATTAGATTGCTGTAAGTTATAGATAGTTTAAGAGAAAAGGGAAAGGAGTTCCTTATATCTGGAAAGTAGAACATTAAAGAGCCAGCAAAATTTCAAACAAGGCCATAAAAAGTCAAAATCCTTCTTTATCAGTTCGTTCAGTCCCATGTGATTAATTTGTGTTTTGCTTGATCTTGGATTAGCAGTTTCAAACATTTTCAGAGAAGAATCTGAGTAAAACTCTCTGTGCATAACAAAAAATTTAAAATCATTGAGGTTAAAGATTTAATGAAAGTTCATTTGATAAGGAAATCTGGATATTTCTATGGCATACAACATTTTGGCATAATAATAAGACAATGAAGATATTGACAGATTTCTATGAACTTCATGCAATTTCTGGAATACCTATATTATTAACATTTACCCATAAAAAATATAACCTAGGTAAGCTTAAGCATCCCTTTTTATTTGACAGCATTTTCCATGCAACATAATGTATCAAATAAATGAAATTTTTTTAGTTTTTAACATTTCTTTTTACAAGGTAAAGGAACAAATCCTTTGATTTTCCAGGAGCCTTCGGGACTCTAGTTTGAGATAAAAAAGACTTCATTTAGAATTTGATTTTAGGAACTTTGTCAAAAATCTCAAAAGGTTTGAATATTTGATTATATAGGATCCGAGGTCAGTATGATACAATACTTAGTTATCCATTTAACCAAAGTGATAATAAAGGATTTTAAAGGCAAATATAGGAAGTAATATAGCTGTAAAAGAAAAAAAAAAGAAAAAATTTTAGCTCATTCAGTACTGTGAAGACTTTTTTTTGAGTAATCAAAGACCTGATAAAGATAACATGAAATACAGGACATTATCTTGATAAGATATAAAATCTTTGTTTCTTAGGCAGATTACTTAAAGGTAAAGAAAAACCTTACAATTTCTTAATAAGAGCAGACAGTAATCCACTAAAACTTTGTCATTCTAGTTTTGCATTAGTATACTTTTGATATTAAGGATCATCTTTTATTTTTAACTTGTAAATAAGTCCTTTCAATCTTAGCAGTTTCAGCACACATAAAATTCCTTTCCACAAACTTTCTACACATTTTAAAATGTTCATTTAGTTTTTTAGTTCATTTTTCTTATTCTGGAACAACCGGTCATTCTAGTTTAAGACAAAACTCTCTTTTCCCCTAGCAAAAACACATCCTTCATACTTCATACTTTTCCTTATCAAAAACACGTCTTGGACTTCCCTGGTGGTGCAGTGGTTAAGAATCCGCCTGCCAATGCAGAGGACCCGGGTTCGATCCCTGGTTGGGGAAGATCCCACATGCCATGGAGTAACTGAGCCTGTGCACCACAACTGCTGAGCCTATACTCTAGAGCCCGCGAGTCATAACTACTGAAGCCCGTGTGCCCTGGAGCCCGTGCTCCACAGCGGGAGAAGCCACCGCAATGAGAAGCCTGCGCACTGTAGCTAGAGAAGGCCCGCACGCAGCCCAAAATAAATAAAATTAAAAAAAAATTAAAAACACATCTTACTTTTCTTGCATATTTTGCATAGAGTTTTTTTAACTCATTATTCCTAGTAGTTTCATTTACGTATATTCATTATAATTTTTAAGCATTAGTAACCTTTCTTTTACTGAGAAAACTAGGAAGTAGATAATGAATTGACTGTCACATACCAGCATTCTGTAGCAGATTAGCAAATTTTATTAATATACCATATCTCACATTTTTTATAGGTGTATTCTGTTTCTTCATAGTATAGTTTTTCAGTGTGATAAAGGACACGTTTACTAACAGAACCAAATTTTTTTTATCTTTCTGTAAAAATTAAGCCAGAAGTAGATTAACTTGTATTTAGCAATTAATATTTCAGCATTTTACCTTATTTGGAGCTAGTCCTAAATATTCAATGAATATCTGTCATTTAACTTAGTATATATAGCTTTAAGGTTTCAAGTTACCAAAAAGATTTTGGAAACTGTTTTTAAGTAAACATGTTATAAAACATATTTAGTGTTAAAAGGTTCCTTTATAAATTTTTATCCCACTTAGATTTATTTAATTTACTCGTTTTTATTTTATTTTATTTTTAAAAATAAATTTATTTATTTATTTATGGCTGCCTTGGGTCTTCATTGCTGCGCGCGGGCTTTCTCTAGTTTGCAACGAGCCGGGGCTACTCTTCGTTGTGGTGTGCGGGCTTCTCATTGCAGTGGCTTCTGTTGCTTCGGAGAACAGGCTGTAGGAGCACGGGCTTCAGTAGTTGTGGCACTTGGGCTCAGTAGTTGTGGCTCGCAAGTTCTAGAGCACAGGCTCAGTGGTTGTGGTGCACGGGCTTAGTTGCTCCGTGGCATATGGGATCTTCCTGGACCAGGGATCGAACCCATGTCCCCTGCATTGGCAGGTGGATTCTTAACCACTGCGCCACCAGGGAAGTCCTATGTACTTGTTTTTAACAATTATCCTTACTTATTTTAACAATAATTTAAAAATTATGAATTTTTTAAACATAATTTCATGAGATGTTAAAGAAAGCTAGCCATCATTGTAAGTTATTTTTTTCTTCTTGAATCAGGCAAATATCAAAAGAAAATCACAGAAGCAAGGGGAATTCCCTGGCGGTCCAGCGGTTAGGACTACATGCTCTCACTGCTGAGGACCTGGGTTCAATCCCTGGTCAGGGAACTAAAACCCCACAAGCCTCATGACGTGGCCATAAAACAAAACAAAACAAAACAAAACAAAACAAAAGCAAGGAATCTGAAAAGTAAAACATAGCTTTTTTATTTCTGCCATGCTTGACATACATCAAGAAATTCACTTTGGGACTTCCCTGGTGGTCCAGTGGGTAAGACTCCACGCTCCCAATGCAGGGCACTTGGGTCCAATCCCTAGACAGGGAACTAGATCCCGCATGCCTGCCTCAACAAATATCCCGCATGCCTCAACTAAGACCTGGCACAGCCAAAATAAATAAATTAATTAATTTTTAAAAATTCACTTTTATTGTACATTTTGCTTTTAGGTTGGATTTATAGTTTTATAACCCTAAACATCTAGTAGGGATAGGATTAGCTTCTTGACTAGTAAGCTTTTTCCTAGGTAGGAAAAATTGTGTATCTATCTGTATTTTAATACTGACAACTCTGAAAATATACATGTTTTTATTAAACCCCAAATTTTAAATTAGCATTTTTTTTAAACCAAAAATTATCTCAGATCACATTAATTTGAAAAGAGCATTTGGATTACTTTCTATATTTTTGAGAGTTTTGGAATCTCTAGGCCAGTTTGAATAGAACTCCTTTGGATTTTATAAATTGGTAATACCATCTGGAGGCAGAAAAATATGTATACATTACACACACGTAAACATATAAAAACTTACAGACAGATGTAAACAGAGACCTTATAACTTTCATTCTAAAGCTTAGCCATGAGTTAAGTATATAAATACATAAACACACAATTCACTCACTTATTTAAGAGTTGATTTTTATCTTTACTTTATTATTTTTTCTAATCCAAGTATGTTTCTGGAAGATGGAACAAGTTAGGTTACCTGCTTAATGATTGCTAAGGCTTTTTTTTTAAAAATAAATATTCGTGGAGAAGACTTTTAGGATTTTCCTTCGTCCATGATAAATAATCTTGTGGAGGCTGTGGACTAAATTTTGGGTAAGGGACTCTGTGAAAACAAGTAAATTTTCTCTAAGAAGGATTTCAGGGGCATATTTGCTTATTGTCAGAATTCTGGGGTAATCATTATTTGTTTTTCTTTTTTTTAAAAAGTTCAATGAAGGGCTTCCCTGGTGGCGCAGTGGTTGAGAGTCCGCCTGCCGATGCAGGGGACGCGGGTTCGTGTCCCGGTCCGGGAAGATCCCACATGCCGCAGAGCTGGGCCCGTGAGCCATGGCCGCTGAGCCTGCGCGTCCGGAGCCTGTGCTCCGCAACGGGAGAGGCCACAACAGTGAGAGGCCCGCGTACCGCAAAAAAAAAAAAAAAAAAAAAAAAAAAAAAAGTTCAATGAATTCTTTGCAGTGGGAGTCCAAAATATATTTGCAGGGGGCTTAGCATGGCAAGGCCTATACATTTTCTAGGCCTTTCCCAAAACTGTTTCCTGGCTATCAGGGTTAACATAAATCTCAAGCCTGGTCTTGAGATTTATGTTAAGACCAGGATTATGTTAAGATTTATGTTAACCTTTTCTCCTAATTTTTTTTTTTTTTTTGCGGTACGCGGGCCTCTCACTGCTGTGGCCTCTCCCGTTGCGGAGCACAGGCTCCGGACGCGCAGGCCCAGCGGCCGTGGCTCACGGGCCCAGATGCTCTGCGGCATGTGGGATCCTCCCGGACCGGGCCATGAACCCGTGTCCCCTGAATCCGCAGGCGGACTCTCAACCACTGCGCCACCAGGGAAGCTCCCTCCTAATCTTGTTAAGGGAATTTTTTTATCTCCCTTCAGACAAGCCAAGGCATTCTCTTGTGTATTTTCTTTTTTTTTTCTTCTTCTTTTTTTTTTAAATCTGATCTTCCCATAGGTACCAAACGGGCATTTGTTTAGGATGAATACTCTTTAAAAAATCCTTTTAGATATAAAAATCCAAATTGTTAATAGTATACCTATTTCAATGTGATTTAAAGCCAATAAGCCTTTTTATATCTTAACTATGGATTTAAGAGGCATCCCCAAAGAGGGTGCAAAAGATGCAGACCCCTTCTCCCCAACCCCCACAAGATCCAGAGTTACTCCCAAAGATAGCCTAAGAAAGTAAAGACCTGTTATATTTGCAGGTGGTATAAAGAACCTCCTTATGACAAAGGACACAAAAGACAGAGATACAGGAAAACAATGACTGTTTCTGGGATCAATAACCAATGGGTATGCAAAACCCAATTCACAAGAGTCACAGTCTGAAGAATTAATTCTTAGAAATGTTTTCCTCCTGCTAATCTGACAAGGAGGAGTTTATGTTCTCTCAACTGCAAGAATTCTTACCTTTCACTGGCTTTTGTCAGTTGTCCCAGGTTTTTAGCTATATCCTCTGTGGTGAGTGGAGTGTCCTGGCCGTCCCTTCATGATCGCCAAAACTGTAGGAGAGGAAAAGTTTTTATTTCTACTACCCTCCTTGGCTCTTTGGCTGTGGCTGCATAAATTGCACTGATTAAAGACAGATTAACAAGAGAAAAGCATATGAAGTTATTTAATATGTTTTTTGTTTTGTTTTTTTGGCCATGCCCTGTGGCATGCAGGATCTTAGTTCCCTGACCAGGGATCAAACCCAGGGATCAAACCTGTGCCCAGTGCAAAGGAAGCATGGAGTCTTAACCACTGGACCACCAGGGAAGTCCCTAATATGTTTTACATGAGATGAGAGCCTTCATTAGGAAATGAAAACCCAAAGAAATGGTTGCTGACTTAAAAACAAATACATAACTTGAGAGTTGTGAGTTAAGTTTTATATGGGGTAAAATGAGGACTATAGCCCAGGAGACAGCCTCTCAACTCTGAGAAACTGCTCCAAAGAGGTAGGGGGGAATGTCAGTATATATGTGATTTTGGTGCAGGGGGAGTACATGCAATGAAGCACACATTTTTTGCAGAAGGTTTCTGCTAGTCTCGTGAAGGTTATTGCTAGTCACGAGGAGTAGATGTCACCATGAAGGATTTTCATGTTTTTCTAGATACGAGGAGATACAAGAATTGGGCTCATAAAATCGGCTCCTGAAAATACCTAACTATCTGAAGACCTGTTCTGCCAGTTTTTCCCAGAGCAGAGTACCTCATTTATGCTCTCCACCCTGAACTCTTTTTCTCCACCCTGAAAGTCAGCAGCTGCAGCAGCACATGATTTAAATCCTTGTAGAGGTAGATGGCAAGTGCCAATTTGTAGTTAACATGGTTAAACTTGAATGTTTTAATACTAGTTTTGATGAAGAATGGAAAGTCGTAGCAAAACGTGATAAGACAAAAGGGTATGAGCTAAGAGTAGTAAACTAGGGGAAAGTTAGCAAGGCCTTCAATATTCAATATGCCAAGGTGCCATATTTTGAGGTAACATGTTCTGAATCCCATCAGTAATGATGGTAACTCACATAGCTTGATAATGATAATACCCAAAAATAATTATTTCCAGTTTGAATATACCCATTAATTAACCCAGCTAATCCTAAATTCTTTTTCTGCCACTGTCTTCTGAGTTATCATAGTGGCTTATGCATTTTATGGTCTTTAGGATCTTTTGCCTATCTCAGAAATCACTGAGGGCTTCCCTGGTGGCACAGTGGTTAAGAATCGGCCTGCCAATGCAGGGGGCATGGGTTCGAGCCCTGATCTGGGAAGTTCCCACATGCCGGGGAGCAGCTAAGCCCGTGCGCCACAACTACTGAGCCTGCACTCTAGAGTCCACGAGCCACACTACTGAGCCTGCATGCCACAGCTACTAAAGCCCATGTGCCCTGGAGCCTGGAGTCCAGACTCTGCAACAAGAGAAGCCACCGCAGCGAGAAGCCCTCGTACCACAACGAAGAGTAACCCCCGCTCGCCACAACTAGAGAAAGCCCGCACACAGCAACAAAGACCCAATGCAGCCAAAAATAAATAAATTTATTTTTAAAAAAAAAGGAAATCATTGAGATTTTTTTCCTTACCGTGGAGTAGTAGTATCTTTTAATCTCTTCTGTTTGGTTAGCTGATCCACTTTTTGTTCATTTGTATTTGTCTTGCTATTGGTGGATTTTTTCACAATTTAATGTTAACATATAATAGGTGCTTAATAAATGTTTGTGATTATAGAGCTGAGCCCCAGTCATGGACTACTGATTTATAACATACTTACCAGTTTATTACCTGTGTCCCTTGAATGAACTTAACCCCTGATGCAGTCACACACATGAAAACTTCAGTATTAACTTTTCAGCTTTTGTATGTAATATTCTTGGTTAGATTCTCTGTCAAATGGCAGTGACAATTAAGCCTTTGGGAAGAGTCCAAGGATTTTCAGGCTCTCTGGCTAGAGAGAGAACAAAACACTGTGTGGTATATATTGACATGATGATACTTGACAATTCTAAAGCAACACTGGTTTTATTCAAGAGCATCATGTTAAACCAGTTAAGACTCCTTTGAATTAAAACCTACTTTGTAGATCTTAGTTTTATCTACTCTCTTTCTCCAAAACTGTTCCATAACAGAGATCATGGTAGATATGTATTTCCACTTGAAGACTGAGAGACTTAGCAGGAGGGCTGTTGGCTTAAAGGAAGCAAATGTGATGGATATTTTGGGACTCACAGTTAGACTCCTGAAGCCTCTGTCCCAGTCTTGGGAAGAAAAGGAAGGGCACCCTAGGAAGTTTGGGTCCTTGCCAAGATGTAGCAGAGTATCAAAGAATACTCTCTTTAGAGCACTTATAAATATGAATTAGTTCTTATAATAGCACTGTGGTCAGCAATTATAGTTTACTAATGGGAAGCCCGAATAAAATAAAATAAAATTAATGTTTGTTAAATGCCATTAAGCACTCTACTTAGTGCTTGTTCAAGGCTCCGGAGCAGACAACTATAAATGCAAAAAACAAACATTGCGTTTTGCCAGGGCAGAATCTCAATTTCTATATCAGAAAATATAATTCCAGAGTTATAAGATAATAAAGAAATATTCTTGAGCAGAGATTAGAATGTGTTTCAAAACATGCTTGTTTAGGTCTTTATGTTTCATGAATTTTCGAAGGGTTAAAAAGTCAGAATTAGAAAAACAGGAAACAAACTTAGTTTATAGTCGTATCTTTTCTGCTTAATATTATGATTTAGTCAATTCAAACACAATGTAAAAAAGTGAACTTGAGTTTTTATTCTATAATACTTTAACCAAATGCTTATCTGACTAACATGTGAGTGCTTGGTTAAAGCAATACAGAATAAGAGCTTAAGTTCAGCTTTTTGCCTTTTGTTTGAAATATTTACCTTGTGTTTGTAACATCTAAATGAAAATGTCTTGTAGATAGCAAGAACTGAGTTCAGAGTGGAAAAGGGTGGGAGTCAAGATATAGCTTTGGAAGTTGTTATAAAGGTCCTTATCATAATGGTAGCTATATTTAGAAGGATTGTAGGGAGGACAAAGATGGCTAATGAGAGAACCTTGGGTACAAAGCACTATTAAATGGACAGGAAGAAGAATAAGTATTGGCAAAATTACATTATTATCCTACAGTAACAATTTTACCTTTATATAGCTCTTTATACCTTTTAATCCAGTTAAATCCATAATTTTACTTGATACTGAGAGTTTAAAATAAACTGACTTCTTAATATAACATGTTAATTTTAGGGAAACTATTACTATTTTTTCTAAACGCTATGATTAAAAACTAGATATTTTACATTGGATTATTTTGTACTGGATTGGTACATTGTTAATATTTTTAAAAGAAAGAGCAATTTTATTGAAACTAGAGCCCAGGTATCTTAATTTTCCATCTGGGTCTCTTTGTTGTACCATACATACTGCTGTAAAACCGTCAGTTTTCATTAAATTGTGGGTCACTTTTTATTTAATCTGCCAAAACAATGTTATCTGCAAACTTTCTTTCAAAGAAGATACAATTTTATAAATAAACCTAAAGGCAACATTATAACTACTCTTCTATTTTCTCTGAGGCTAGGTGACAGGCTGAGGAGTGGAAAAGGAAAAGGGCTCAGAAGTTTAACTAAAATGGTGACATTTTGGAATACTTTTTTTTTTTTTTTTGCGGTACGCGGGCCTCTCACTGCTGTGGCCTGTCCCGTTGTGGAGCACAGGCTCCGGACGCGCAGGCTCAGCGGCCATGGCTCACGGGCCCAGCCGCTCCGCGGCACGTGGGATCCTCCCGGGCCGGGGCACGAACCCGCGTCCCCTGCATCGGCAGGCCGACTCCCAACCACTGCGCCACCAGGGAAGCCCTGGAATACTTTTTTTTGTGGAGTGTGAGCAAGTGAATTAATCCGAAGTGTTGTAGGATTTCTGAATTAATCAGAAAGTAGAGTAGAATTAAATTTTCTGCTAGCCACATTAAAAAAAGTAAAAAGAAACAAGTAATTTTCAATAATATATTGTATTTAATCCTATAAATACAAAATGTTACAATTTCAACATGTAATCCGTATAAAAATTGAGGTATTTTACTTTTTTTTAGTACTAAGTCTGAAATCTGGTGTGTATTATGTATTGACAGCACATTTGAATTTGGACTAGCCACATTTCAAGTGTTCACTAGCCCCATATGGCTAATGACTATTGAACAGGGAGGTTCAAAAGTAATTAAAAGTAAATACACTTCGGGTGGATTTCCTGGTGCTCCAGTGGTTAGGACAGCGCCTTCACTGCCCAAGGGCTTGGGTTCAATCCCTGGTCAGGGAACTAAGATCCTGTAAGCCTCGAGGCCAAAAAAAAAAAGTAAATACATTTTGAGCTTCATTGACACTGTTATCTGTTATTTGTCTGGAGGATATATTCTTTCTTTCTAGCAGTTCTTAGTGACGAGGCAATTCATTTGATAGACCTCGCTTGATGAACACAAGGGAAGTTGATATGGATAAAAACTAAGGTGAGATCCAGTTAGAAGACAGTTCATCCTAAAGGAGGTGGCAGTGCCAAGACTAACTTTAATACTATCACCCTGTATAGACACACCACACGGCCGAATGAAAGCTGGCTTATTGTTACCCTTCAGCTGCTTTCTTTTTCTGAACACTTGAAAGAACTACTATTTGATTGGAAGTCAGTATGTTAAAATCAGAATGTGAGGGCTAGAAGAAACTTTAGAAGATAATGTAGGTTTTTAAAGTGATAAATTAAAAATTTTAATAGATTATATATGTAATGGTATAAAATTCAAAAGATATAAAAAGATTATATTGCACAAATAAAGCTCTTGTCCCCTAGCCACTTGATTGGCCTTTTTAGAGGCAACCAGAATGTTTAGTTTTTTATGTGTCCTTCAAGAGTTGTTTTCAATATATTTTGCCTTTACAAACAAAGCTATAATGAATATATTTGTATATAGGTGTTGAACACATATGTGAATGTCTATAGAATAAATTCTTACAAGTGAAATTTCTGATTCAAAAGGTATGTATATGTTTTTTATTTTGTGAGTATTGCCAAATGCCATAGAGGCTATACAAGTTAATACTCCCAACTAGTTATGTGTGAATAAATCTTTTCTTATTGAACCAATTTTCCAGACTGAACCTTTTAATCTATACATTTTTTTTTTTTTTGCGGTACGCGGGCCTCTCACTGTTGAGGCCTGTCCCGTTGTGGAGCACAGGCTCCGGACGTGCAGGCTCAGCGGCCATGGCTCACGGACCCAGCCGCTCCGCGGCACGTGGGATCCTCCCGGGCCGGGGCACGAACCCGTGTCCCCTGCATCGGCAGGCGGACTCTCAACCACTGCGCCACCAGGGAAACCCTAATCTATACATTTTTTAATCTATAAATTTTGTTTTACAGAAAACAAAAATTATAGAAAACAAAATTTATAAATTAAAAAAATTTTTATATTGCTGTTCTAATTGAAGAGGTGTAGGTAACCCGCTTTTGTCTTGACATGATCCTCTTGAGTCCTCAGAGTTCCAGAGAATAGATTGAAACCACTGATTGCAATCCAGCTCCCCTTATTCTATGGATGAAGAATTCCAAATAAATGGAGCTATTCCTCCAAGGCTTCCCAAAAAGGAGAAAGAAGATGGACTATAGAAAGAATCCTCAGAGAAAAATAGGAATGGCTCTGAAATGTATACAAAAGGAATTTCTTAGTGTTCTGTGTAATGGGTAAACCTCAATTAATGACTTTTTGAGAATTAAACCTTGTTAAAATAACATTTGCTGTTTGATTTTGTTTTCATAAGTTTCATGGTTAGTGGAGGCCTTGGGAGCCCAAGGCATCGTTGGAATAGAATAGAGAACTTGATGGTCAGGGAGGAGTAAGGGAGGAAATCCTTACCTCCATAGTTTTGATGTGGTGACAGCTGATAGGAAAAGCAAAGGAGCAAAGACTAGCTGAAGAGGATGAGGTTTATAGGAGAAAAAGGATCTGGAGTGCCTAGTCCAGTGCCTGGTTAGTAGCTGCTCAGTTACCCTAGTTCCTTGTTGGTGGAATGGTTAGACTGGTCTAACCATTTTGGAAGGTAGTACTTAATCAGATTATGCATTTTGCATACCCTGTGATCCAGCAGTTCTTTTCCTAGGTATATAGCTGAAAGAAATTCTCACACAGGTCCATGAGTGGTTGGTTGTTCATTACATTGTTATTTGTGTCCATGGAAAACAATCTTGTTGTCCATACTCTTTTCCCAATGTTGAGTAAATTGTCATAGAAATATACCACAGGGTACTATCTAGCAGTCTGAAGCAGTGAACTAGATGTGCACGTGACAACATGATGGATCTTTTTTCTTAAATAAATTTATTTATTTAATTTATTTTTGGCTGCATTGGGTCTTCGTTGCTGCATGCGGGCTTTCTCTAGTTGCGGTGAGCGGGGGCTACGCTTTGTTGTGGCGCATGGGCTTCTCATTGCAGTGGCTTCTCTTGTTGTGGATCACGGGCTGTAGGTGTGCAGGCTTCAGTAGTTGTGGCGTGTGGGTTTCAGTAGTTGTGGCACGCGTGCTTAGTAGTTGTGGCTTGCGGGCTCTTGAGCGCAGGCTCAGTAGTTGTGGCACAAGGGCCCAGTTGCTCCATGGCATGTGGGATCTTCCCAGACCAGGGCTCGAACCCGCATCCCCTGCACTGGCAGGGGGATTCTTAACCACTGCGCCACCAGGGAAGCCCAACATGATGGACCTTAAAAACATAGTGCTGATTAAAAACAGAAAGAAACAGACTGAGATATGTAACAATAGCATTTATATAAATTTTAAAAAGGTACATAAGTAAAACACATTATGCAATTTGTAAGAAAACATCTGAACATATTAAGTACATTGCAATGATTGCCTAAGTCGAGGGGATGATGAGAATGGGGATAAAAGAATAAACAATAAAAATATGTAAATGTAGAACTTCATTTCTCTTGTGGGTGAACTTTGAAGCATCTGATGGCTGACTAGGAGGATATCTACAGACCACTATCCTTGTGTCTTTCATTGTTGCTCTCTGTGGGAGTAATATTTCTCATAACAAAATTATCATTGGACCATTTTTTTTTGTTAATTTAACTGTACTTAAAGTGAATATTTTGAGTTCGTGGTTCTGAAATCTTGCTCTTTTTTTTGGTCTTCACCTCTTTCTTCGCTTTTTCTGTTGCTATGTGTTCTGTTTGGTTGTTGCTTTAATACAGAATATACTAGCCTCATTATTTATGTCTGGTTTAGATACTACTTGTATAGCCAGCACTATATTAGAAGATAATAGTTAGTGATGAGTCATATGAGAGACTTTTCAAATGTCGTTTTGGATAATGGCCTTTATTTGATTAAAGTAAGGGGAAAAATACTGGTAATAATCACTTTACTGATCCATTACTCTTTATTAAATTTATGTTATTTGTCTTGCTTTTCCTACAAGAATCTCTGGTTAGGGCAGGTAAAAATATTGACTCCTAGAGAGTTCCCTGAGGTAACAGTAAGATCTTGGGTAGAATAAGTACAGGAAACAAAGAGCCCTACCTTTCGGCAGTTTTTGTCATTAGAACTCTCCTTTTGTGGGTTATGAACTTTTGAGTAGCCTGAGTTTTGAGTTGGCCTCAATTGAGGTTTTTTGGTTAATGTGTACCATCCAGTGTACCACCCAGGCTGGAGCTCCAGATTAGCAGTTGGAGAAAGGAGCTGTGATGGAATTAAGGTAACCTTGGCAACCATTATAATGTAAATGAGTCTCCTTGGGAAGGAAGTAGAAAGCCTGGGCACTTGTAAGGGCACTCCTTTAGAGATTTTACTACTAGAAATGACTAGCAGTTTGCTATTTTAATAACCTGGTATAACTCCTTGGACACGACCAAGTCTTGTGCCACTCCAGCCTTCTTTTAGTTTTTTGAGAAGTTAACACCATGTTTTAATATGTATATAAAACAAAATGGATCTCTCATGTGCTTATCTTCTTCATATACATGAACACCTCTTTTTCCTCTGCTAAAGTTAAAGGTTTTCACACTGTCTTCTGGCACTAACTGTTGTGCTACAGCTCTTCGGTGCACAAAGGAAGCCACTTAGGTTTCTAGAAAAACAGTGTGGTGTGTGCCTAGCATACCCTGTTGGCCAAGATTTGCTTACGGTAGAACCGATGGTGCCATGGCTACTCCTTAAGCAGCATGAAAGAGACAAATCTTTGGTTTCAAATCTCAGTTTTTTGTTTTAGCATTTAAGCTTTAAGAAATAAAAATTTCTATACCTTTTATAGTTTTAATGCAGGCTTACTCTGTGGATTTAGAGATTAGATGACTGGAGGGAGTAATAAAAGTGAAACCAAAGTATTACCAAATCGGGGTTGAGTTGCTAAGTTAAGTACTGTACTTGTTTACTACACACCTAATGAGTCCAGTGGTTTTAACAAGGAGGTTGTGGGTAAAAAGCTTAGAGTTCTGATTCAAGTTTAACCCCTGTCATGTGGTTTGGTGCCAAGCAAATAGCTTCTGTCAGCCTCAATTTTCTCTCTGTAAAGGAAGAGTGAAAAAATGAATGACTATTGTAGGGAAATATTTACAAGAGGAACTGAAATATAACTAGTGGTGTGGTCAAGAATATCATGTAATAGAAGACAGAAGTTCTAACTTTCAGGGTAATGTGCCTCAGATATCCTTTGCAGCTTGCTTCAGTTAAGGCTTTGTACTTTGGTTTTTAAGTTTTTTTCCTCTAGCCTTATCCTTTTGTTGAGCTGTCGTTGAGATCACATCAGATACTCCTGTGTAACAACAACTGTCTTTGTTGGTTTAGCCATCAACAGGTGAGTTGATTTTTGAACTTCAAATATCTGAGCATTTATTATATGCAAAGTTTGGAACTGTGTGCGTGGGGAATAAGTACAAAATGTATAAAACATAATTCCTGCTATTCAAAATAGCAGTCTTTCAAAGAACTTAGAAACAGTTCATTTTTGAAAAAATAATTAATTAATTAATTTGGCTGCATTGGGTCTTAGTTGCAACACACGGGATCTTCGTTGCGGCATGCGGAATCTTTTGTTGCCGCACATGGGCTTCTTTCTAGTTGTGGTGCATGGGCTCAGTAGTTGTGGCGTGCGGGCTCAGTAGTTGCAATGCATGCGCTCAGGAGTTGTAGCACGCAGGCTTAGTCGCTCCATGGCATGTGGGATCTTAGTTCCCCAACCAGGGATCGAACCTGCATCCCCTGCATTGGAAGGACGATTCTTAACCACTCGACCACCAGGGAAGTCCCCCAGAAACAGTTCTGATTTACTTTTCCTACCTCAGATCTCATCTCTGTGAAAATCATTCCTGATTCTCTTAGTTCTTTTCTTCATATGATTTAGTTTCCTAGCCCCATTACCCCCATCCTGGTTATCCTCTTCTGAATCTATTATATGTGGTCAGTTATCACTTGTAAGCGGTCATATTCTAAATTATAATTCTCAGGAAGTTGCCTGACCTGTAGTGATTTTCTTCTCTGTTCAGGTCACTATACTGTTATTTTATTTTAACTGAATTTGTGTAAGGTTTATAAGCTGACACTTTCACACTGAAGATTCGTCTTGAGCTTACCGTCAAATAAACTCTCAACTAATTATCAACTAATGTTAAAATTGATTTCTTACTAGTAGCATACTTTTGTTTAGATAAATGCATTTACATTTATCCTTGATAAATTTCATTTTGCATTTTCACCCCATTGTTTCTATCTGTTCAGATATTTTTGATTTTTGATAATGACTTTCGTGGTATCATCTAATCTTCCCAGGTTTATATCACTAGGAAAATTTATAAGCTACTGTTTAAATCTCCCAGGTGTCTATAAACATTGACTAAAGTAAGGCCAAATACAGAGCCCTGAGACAACATGAGAGCCTTCCATTCAGATTGATATCAAGCCATTGATTTATAATCAACCTATTCTCAATCTGTCACCTGATGAACATAAGTAACTTTGTTTTGATTTCAACGAGATGTATTTGACCTACTCTATGTTATTTCTCTGATCTCTCGGTCTAGTAGTTTTTAAATTAGGTTAGCATGATTTTTTTCTTATTGAACCCATTCTGGCTTCTGGTGCTGTCCTTACCCCTTCCCTATTTTGCCATAGGCTGACATATAATATTGCTGGGAATCCTTGTTAAACTCTTCTTGTTTTTTTTCTTCCAGTTTTATTTGGATATAATTGACATACAGCACTGTATAAGTTTAAGGTGTACAGCATAATGATTTGGCTTACATACCTTATGAAATGATTATCACAATAAGTTTAGTGGACATCCAGCACTCATATGGATACAAAATTAAAGAAATAGAAAAAAATTTTTTTTTCCTTGTGATGAGAACTCTTAGGATTTATCTCTTGACAACTTTCATATATAATGTTTGGCGATGTTAATTATTTTTATCAAGTTGTACATCCCTAGTACTTGTTTATCTTGTAACTGGAAGTTTGTACCTTTTTCCTGCCTTCTTCCAGTTCCCCCTCTCTCCACTCCTTTCCTCTGGTAAGTACAAATCTGATCTCTTCTTCTATGAGTTTGTTTGTTTGTATGTATTTGAAGTATAATTGACCCACAACACTATGTTATTTTTTGGTACACAACATGGTGACTTCATATTTTTATACATTTCAAAATGATCGCCATGCCAAGTTTAGTTACCGTCTGCTCTGTCATCATCATACAAAGATATAACATAATTATGACTATATTCCCCACACTGTACATTTCATACCCGTGACTCATTTATTTTGTTACTGAAAGTTTCTGTCTCTTAATCTGCCTCACCTATTTCTCTCCTTTCCCCACCCCTCCTGCCCTCTGGCAACCATCTGTTTTATGTATGTATGACTGTTCCTGCTTAGTTATGTGTGTTTGTTTTGTTTTTTTAGACTTCACATATAAGTGAAATTATACAATATTTGTCTTTCTCTGACTTATTTCACTTAGCATAATACTTTCTAGGTCCATCTATGTTGTCGCAAATGGGAAGATTTCATTCTTTTTTATGGATAAGAAATATTCCATTGTATGTATATACCACATCTTCTTTATCCATTCATCTGTTGGACACTTAGGTTGCTCCCATATCTTGGCTATTGTAAATAATGTTGCAGTGAACATAGGGGTGCATATATGTTTTTGAAATAGTGTTTTGCTTTCCTTGGATAAATACCCAGCAATGGAATTGCTGGATCATATGGTAGTTTTATTTGTAAATGTTTGAGGAGCCTCCATACTGTTTTCCATAGTGGTTGCACCAGTTTACATTCCCACCAACAGTGCATGAGGGTTCTGTTTTCTCTATATCCTCACCAACACTTGTTATTTATTGTCTTTGATATTGGCCTTCTGACAGGTATAAGATGGTATCTCATTGTGGTTTAGATTTGCATTTTCCTGCTGATTAGTGATGTTGAGCATCTTTTCATGTGCCTGTTAGCTGTCTGTATGTCTTCTTTGTAAAAATGTCATTCAGGGGGCTTCCCTGGTGGCGCAGTGGTTGAGAGTCCACCTGCCCATGCAGGGGACATGGGTTCGTGCCCTGGTCCGGGAGGATCCCACATGCCACGGAGCGGCTAGGCCCGTGAGCCATGGCCACTGAGCCTGCGCGTCCAGAGCCTGTGCTCTGCAACGGGAGAGGCCACAACAGTGAGAGGCCTGCGTACTGCAAAAAAAAAAAAAAAAAAAAAAAGTCATTCAGGTCCTCTGACCTTTTTTTAAAATTTCTTTCTTTCTCTATTTTTTGGCTACGTTGGGTTTTCGTTGGTGGGCGCCGGCTTTCTCTAGTTGTGGTGAGCTTGGTCTACTCTTCGTTGCAGTGCACGGGCTTCTCTTTGTGGTGGCTTCTCTTGTTGTGGAGCACGGACTCTAGGCACATGGGCTTCAGTAGTTGTGGTATGTGGGCTCAGTAGTTGTGGCTCATGGGCTCTAGATCGCAGGCTCAGTAGTTGTCTGCACAGGCTTAGTTGCTCCAAGGCATGTGGGATCTTCCTGGACCAGGGCTCAAACCTGTGTCCCCCTGCATTGGCAGGTGGATTCTTAACCACTGCACCACCAGGGAAATCCCTCTGCCCATTTTTTAATTGGGTTGTTTGTTTGTTTTTTGATACTGACTTGCATGAGTTCTTCATGTATTTCAGATATTAACCCCTTATCAGATATTTTGCTTGCAAATATCTTCTCCCATTCAGTAAGCGGTCTTTTTGTTTTGCTGATAGTTTCCTTTGCTGTGCAAAAATTTTTTAGTTTGATATAGTATCATTTGTTTATTTTTGCTTTTGTTTCCCTGGCCTGAAGAGACATCTGAAAAAGTATTGCTAAGACCAATGTCAAAGAGTGTACTGCCTATGTATTCTTCTAGAAGTTTTATGGTTTCAAGTCATAGTTATTTTATTTTTTTGGCTGCACTGCATGGCATGTGGGATCTTAGTTCCCTGACCAGGGATCGAACCCGCACCCCTGCATTGGAAGTGCAGAGTCTTAACCACTGGACCGCCAGGGAAGTCCCTCAAGTCTTATATTTAAATCTTTAATCCATTTTGAGTTTATTTTTGTATATGGTGTGAGAAACCTTGTTAAATTCTTAATCTGTAGTTTTTAGAATCTGGTCTTTTGTTTATCATTTGAAATTGAGAAAATTGCAATAGAATTTTCTTGTTTCTAGTCTTTTAGTGTCTCTTGTATTTTACATGAGATATCATGGAGATCTCAACGTCTTAGGCTATAATTTATCTGGTCATAGAGATTTGAACACTAAGAAGCTACTAGGTGCTCTTTTTTTTTTTTTTTTTTTTCTTTTTGCGGTACGCGGGCCTCTCACTGTTGTGGCCTCTCCCATTGCAGAGCACAGGCTCCGGAAGCGCAGGCTCAGTGGCCATGACTCACGGGCCCAGCCGCTCCGTGGCATGTGGGATCATCCCGGAACGGGGCACGAACCCGTGTCCCCTGCATCGGCAGGCGGACTCTCAACCACTGTGCCACCAGGGAAGCCCTAGATGCTCTTTTATTATCTTTTCTTCTATCTCAGGCTTCAGTTTCCTCTTAACCATATGTGTTCCGCTCTTTCCAATATGGAGGATTATTCTTGATAAAGAAAATGGAAGCAAAATAAGAGTGGAATAGTTTAGATTTTTTGTATTATCTTTTAACATGGTAGAAGGGCCTGTCTCATCTTTTTGTATCCAACTTTGCTGGAAAAAGACTGTATGTTAGCACTTTTCATAAACTTATATTTGATCCTCTAAAGCACCGCATTAGATTCTTAGACTCCAAAGATGAATAAGACAAGGTCTTTTCTTTAAAGAAAAGTTGGAAAGATAAATGTAAATTTTTACAGAATAACAAGGTAAGGGCTTCTAGAGGATGTTCAAAATCCTGTGGTGCAGGAAAGATCAACCAATTGTGTTTAATGGAGGCAGGTTTATATGAGCCTCCACAGAGGAAATTCTGTTCAAGTGAATTCTTGAAGGAAGTATAGACATTTTGGGTTAATTGGGGTGGGATAGGAAGAATAACATTCTTTTTATGAAGACCAGCATGTACAAATACATGAAGTTAAAGGCCAACATTATGTATTGAGAAATCTTAAAATAGGCCAGTATAGTTAGAATATGGAATATAAAGGGGAGTCCCAGGAAATGAGGCTGGAGAGACAAGTAGGACCATATCAGCAAGGGCCTTTATAACTACTGTATGCTGGAATTTGGACTCCAGTAGGCACATGAGTGTCCTTGAAGGGTTTTAAGCAGAGCATGTCATCAAAACCAGGCCAGAGTCCTTCCTATGATATACTGTATAAATCAGTTTAGGCTAGATTATGTTGTGGTAACAAATAAATCCCCAATTTCAGTGGCTTATAATAACAAGAGATTATTTTTTGCTCATGCTCCATATCTGTCATGTGGCTCTGTTCCAGGACCAAGGCTAGAGATGTAGCTCTTATCTGAGACGCTGCCCTTGTGGTAGAGGAAAATGAGACTTGGTAGAACAATACCATTGCTCTGAAAGCTTCTGTTCAGAAGTGGAATGTATCATTTCCTCACATTTCATTGGCTAAAGCAAGTCACATGCCCAAGCCTGACATCAACTGGACAGGAGTGTCTAATCCTCCACCAGGGAGGGGTAGTGAATATTTTGAATAAAAATGGAATCTATTTGCATACATCAAATTGTATTTCTTTACTTTCTGGGATTACCCTGGAGCTGCTGGTGGCCACGTTCCCAATGACTTAAAGTAACCTGAGGGAATGAAGCTAGTAGAGTGCAGAGAGATAAGAGACCAGAAAATGTCCTGGCAACTTTAGTCTCTGCACTCCCTTGTGCTGCCATGGCTCCTGAAACTTTCCTTTGTATCTCTGAGCTAATAGGAGAGTGCCATGATTGGATTTACATTTTAGATTACTTTGTATGCAGTATGGAGAATGGGGAGAATGCATCAGAGTAGAAGCAGGAAGAACAGTACCTTATGCAA
This sequence comes from Leucopleurus acutus, assembly GCF_964270905.1. Lineage (NCBI taxonomy): Eukaryota > Metazoa > Chordata > Mammalia > Artiodactyla > Delphinidae > Leucopleurus > Leucopleurus acutus. The sequence continues at coordinate 85,996,702 of NC_139144.1, forward strand.
AAAAGAATGGTAATCCGTTTCAGATATGGAAGCACAAACTAGAGGCCTGGAATTGGGATTGGAAAAATGGATTTTTTCAGAGTTACTCCAGAGGTAGGATCAAGCCCTGATTATTGTGGGGAGGAGTGAAAGAGAGGGAAGAGAGTTATGGCCAGTTAGGACACATTTGGGTAGATGGTGGTGCTATTCACCAACCTAGGAGGTAAAACAGGTGGTGGGAGAAGATAATTTTAGACATGTTGACTTTGAGGTGTCTGTGAGACATCTAAATGGAGATTACTAGTAGACAAATTGGGCATACTGGTATGGAGCCCAGAGGATGTAAGGAGTATTATTGAAATGATGATTCATGGAATGTAAGGATAAAGAATTATGAATAAGAAGGAAAGGGCATAAAGGAGATGGCCAAAAGATTGAAAGTAGAAGGATCAGGAAGGATCAGTGAGCTAAAGTCAATGTGAGGTCATAGTAAGAGTAATTAAATAAGTGAGCTAAAAGGAGAAGTCTGAGAGCAGGATATACAAATTAGCTGTTTTGGAGGTGGAACAATTTATAGTGTTGATAAGATTTGGGGTGTGACCTTGGCAGCGGTTAACTGAGGTAAAAGGAAGAGAACATCATTAGAGATAACATAAAGGAAACTTGAAGGCCAAGGTCTTAATGGGCCACCCATGCATTATTGAAATCACCCAGTGTTGCAGAACTTCTAAGTTGTCTACTCAATGTCCAGTTTCTATTTCTTTATTAAGAGAACCCTGGGCAATGTGCACTGGAAAAACTATGCTACTTAGAATTAGATTCAGCTTCGTATGACACTAACCCCCAATAACAACGGCTTATATGCACATGGGTTTGTTTTCTCATAAAATATGCTATCTTTGTTCATATAAAATCATCATTGTTTCAAATCTTTTGCAGCATTTATACATTCTGAGTAAGTTATATACATGATTTATTAATTCTACTCAACTGTAACCCTCAGAATGTATGTACTATATTTAATTTATAAAGAATTACAGAGATAAGCATTATAAGGTTGGTGTGGTAGCTCCCCAAAGATTAGGGACCCAGACTATTTGGGCCCCAACTCATTTTGTTCCATCATTCTTAGTATGCTGCTTCCATCCTTAGGGACACTTTTATGGTTCAAGATGACTGTTGGAGCTCAAGGCATGTTTTCTAAATTATAACCAGAAAGAAGGAGGTAGGGCAAAAGCAAAAAAAAAAACACCTCTTTTCCAGAATTCCCACCCAACAACTTCCACTTACCTGTTATCTAATAAACCCAGGTGAGTGGTGGAATTTAGGATGACTAGAATGAGAGAGAGGAATTTAGTAGCTGGCAGTAACTAGGAAGCGAAGAGATGATACAGTTGAATGGCATGACCTTAAAGGAGCTGCTTTTTATTGATATAAGAGAGTGAAGAATGTAAATGTAAAAGAAAGCAGGGATCAAAAATGTGATAAATATAGTAGAAAAGATAGGATAAATAAAAAACACAGTAAAAGATGGTAGAAATAAATCCAAATGCATCAGTAATCATACTAAAGTAAATGAATTACACTTACCAGTTAAGACTGTTATATCATGTTTCCAAGATGGCTGACATGTGTGCCATCCTCCCACATACCGGTGGAGTTTATTCTTCCATTCATCTTGAATCTGGGCTGGCTTTAGTGACTTGTATGACCAATAGAATGTACCAGAAGTGACATTCTGGGACTTTCAAGGCTAGGTCATGAGAAGTTTTGCAGCTTCCATGTAGCCTTTTTGAACATTCTTTTCTGGAATGTTCTCCCATGGAACACTCAATCTGGGGACCTAGCTGTCATGTGTGAAAAGCCCAAGCCAGATGGAAAGGCCCAGCTGAGCTCCCAGCCAACAGCCAGCATCAGCTGCCATCCATGTGAGTGATTGAAGGAATCATCTTGGACATTCCAGTCCCAGCAGACATCATATGGAGAAAAACCCAGACGCCAGGCATACGGACCCAATCTAGCCATCATCAGCCATTAGAGCCACCCTACCTGAGGCCTCAGATGTGGAGCAGATACAAACCATCCCTACTGTACCTTGTCTGAATTCCTGACCTCCAGAATTATAAGCATAATAAAATAGTTGTAGTTTTATGCCAGTAAGCTTTGGGGTAGTTTGTTTATAGCAATAGATAATTGAAATAGAATTTGGTACCTGGATGTGAGGTGCTGCTGTAACCTAAAATATGGATTGACTTTGGGACTTGGCAGTGGGTAGAAGCTGGAGGGACCTTGAGGAGACTGTTAGTGAAGGCTTGAAACACAGAAAAGTATTACAGGAGGCTGGATAAAAGGGAACCTTTGTTATGTGGTGATGGTGGTACAAGGTTTGTTAACACTGTCACATGTGGCAACATGGAAGATAGAAAATGTATCTAATGAATTCACTTTATCTAAAGAGTTTTCTAGGCAGAATGCTGAAAAGTGTTACTTAGCTACTTCTATCTGCCTATGATAAGGTAAACATACAGAGATGAATGAGCTAAGAAATGAACTAGTCAGTTTTTAAGCAGAACTTAGAGGGGAAATGTTTCTAACCCAGGATCTGTTATGTGAGGAAATAAAACTTTTTCTCATCCCTAGTTGCTCCAGGTAGCCAATGACTTCTAAAGAAATGGCTTCAGAGCAAAGATAAAATTCAACATGCTGCCAATGAAACATGACCTCAAAGTAAAGATCTCAAGAATGCAACTGTAAATCCCTTTGTTAAGACTTTGGAAAGATTTAAGGCAGTGCCTCATAGAACCTTTCAGCTAGATAAAAAGATGTCTAAAGATCTTAAGGGAATACCTCCTAGACCCTCTTAGTTAAACAATAGGGCTTCTAAGGCTTTTAAGGGTGTTTTCTTACAGTAGCTTACACAGGAATTGAAAGAGAGGAAGTGGGTATGGCTCTGTCTACTGGAGTGAACTTCCTATAAGATTCATAGGAAATCTGCAAGATTTTTAATAAATTGTGTGTACTAATTGCAGCAGCTTCAGCATGGAGCAAAAGGAGCAGAGACAATTAAAAATAGGCCTTTGGACTTCCCAACCATATACAGGCAGGAAACAGGCTGAGAAGGCTACTCCTCTGCAACTATTAACCAACTTTTATGTAAAAGGAAGGATAACTCAGGGTGGAGCCAAGAGTTTTGAAGAATCACTCTCAGGGAGTAGGGCTGAGCTGTAACCAAGACACTGGTGATATTTGTCTGATTAAATTACAGAATTGCTGTGGAAAAAACCTGCTATGTATCTCCTGTTGCTTCCCCCTTTTTTTCATATTTTGAATGAGAGTGTCTATTGTGGTTATCCTGAGTCAGTCTCACTATTGTACATTTGTATGTTGAGTGTGTGGGAGCAGATAATTTGTCTCTTTATTCAGATCAAGAGGAATTATACTCCAGTAGCTGTACCTGAGGAACTGCATCTGAGGAACCTCAATCACACCTGGACCTGAATTAGATATCAAGATTCTGGACATCAAGCTGATGCCATAATCAGATGAGACTTTTGGAGGTCTTAGGAGAGGGTGAGTGTATTTTGCATGTGGGAGGGACTTTTTGGGGCCAGAGGGTGGTTTATGGTAGCTTTGTCTCCAAAGTGGCCATTGTCGATTTCTTCCCTTCTTGCCATTCAGAGGTGGAGTCTATTTCTCTCCTCCCCTTGAATCTGGGCTGCCTTTAGTGGCTTGCTTGGCCAATTGAATGGGACTTCTGAGGCTAGGTCATAAGAAGTCCTGAAGCTTCTGCCTATGTATGCCTCTTGGAATACTTGCTCTCAGAACCCAGCCATCATGCTGTGAGAAGCCCAAGCCAAGTGGAGAGGACACATGTAGGCCCTGGTTGATAGCCCCAGTGAACTACCAGCAAACAGCCAGTATCAACTAACTGTCAGCTATGTGAGTGTGAAGGAACCATGTTGGACAGTCCGTCCCTAGCTAACATCATCTGGAGAGAAGAACTGAGGTCCCAGACAAATAACTCCTCTTAAGACATCCCAACCATCTTCATCCATTCAAGTCATCCATCCCATCTGAGGTCCCAGACGTTGCGGATCAGAGACTCGCTGTCTCAGCTGTGCCCTACTAGAATTTCTGGCCCACAGAATCATGAGAATAATAAATGATCATTGTTTATCACTGTTTGGGGGTAGTTTTTTTTTATGCAGTAATAGATAATTGGAACATTGTCAGATTGAATAGAAAATAATCTAGCTCTATGCAGTTTATAAAAGGCATACCTAATAAAACATAAGGAATTAGAGAGGTTGAAAGTAAAGGTATGGAAAAACATATTCTAAAAGAAAGCTGGTATAGCAGGGTAATAGTAGGCAAAATTAACTTGAAGGTAAAATTATTATTATAGTTAAAAATCATGACAAAATATATAAATGGAATAATTAACCAGGAAGCTATAATAATTCCAAATCAGTATGCATTCGATACTATGGCCTCAAAATATATATAGACAGAATACAGATAGACTACAAAGTATATAGAGAGAATACAGGAAGAAAATATATAGATACAATTATAAGAAAAAGATAAATCTACAAAGCAGGAAATTTTCATATCTTTTTCAATAATTGATGGTCAAACAAACAAAAAATTTGAGAGGAGTTGAACAAACAACTAACAAGTTTGATTCGGTGGGCCTGTACAGAGCCCCCCACCTAATACATGAGAATATACTTTCTTTTTAAGTAGTTTTTTAAAAATTGAATGCATACTGAATTCATAAAGCAAGTTTCAACAAAACCACTGAATGGTGTTATGCAGACTATGTTCTCTTATTCATTTCAGTTAAGATTGAAATTAAACCAAACGATGATCAAAATAATTTTATTTGGAAATTTAAAAGCATGCTCTAAGTAACTCATAGGTCAAAGAAGAAATAATAATAGAAATTAGAAATAAAACTAACTTACCAAAACTGACTCAGGAAGGAATAAAAACCTGAATAAACCTATAATCATTAAACATATTAAATTATAAATAAAAATCTGCCCAATAGAAAAGAGGCACAGACAGAATTTTTTTAAGTTTGATAAGAGTATAATTGACATGCAATAAACTGCATATACTTAAAGTGTACAATTTGAAAAATTTTGACGTAGGTAATCAACCATGAAACTGTCATCACAATTAAGATAAAGAATATATCCATCACCCCTAAAGTCTTCTGCCCCTTCCCACCACCTAACCTCAATCACTGGCACTGATCTGTTTTATGTTACAATGGATGAGTTTGCATTTTCTAGAAGTTTATATAAATGCAGTCATTCAGTATATGCTCTTTTTTGAGGGTGGGGGACATTATGCTTCATTTACTAAGCATCATTATGTTGAGATTCATTCATATTGTTAGTGGTCAAAGGCTCATTTCTTTTCATTGCTTAGTAGTATTCCATTTTATGGCTAGACCACACTTTGTTTTTCACCTATTGACAGACATTTAGGTTATTTCCAGCTTGGGGCTATTATAAATAATGCTTCTATGAACATTTCTGTAGAAGTGTTTGTAGACATATGCTTTCATTCCTCTTTGTTAAATATCTAGGAGTGTAATAGTTGGGTCATATAAGTGTATGTTTAAGAAACTGCCAAACTGTTTTGCAAAGTGGTTTTGCCATTCTTCAATCTTACTGGCAGTATAGGAGATTTTAAATTCCTCCACATCCTTGTCAACATTTGGTATCACAAGTCTTTATTTTTAGCCATTCTAATAAGTGTATATAGCATATAGTTGAGATTTGCTTTGTTAATTCATTTGACAATCTGTTTTTCAGTTGACTTTTTTGAACCATTTATATTTAAAGTGATTTTTGATATGGTTAGATTTAAACCTACCATCTTGCTATTTGTTCCATCTGTTCTAGTTCCAATTTTTTCTTTCTGTCTTATCTTGGATTAATTAATTATTTTTATCATTCTCTTTTATTCCTTTGTTGGCTACTTTTTGTTTTGTTTTGTTTTAATGGCTGCTTTAAATCTGGCTTGTAGTATACATCTTCAACTTATCACAGTTTGCCTTTAAATGATGTTATACCACCTCACCTACAGTATAAAAAGTTTACAATAAACTAAAAAAAAAAGTTTACAATAGTTCTTAGACAATAGAAGAAATACTCCCCTTTCTTTCCTTTCAGCCTTTGGGCTATTTTTGTCATACATTTTCTCCTTTTATTATGAACCCCATGCCATTTCATATCAACAGTAAGCTATCTCAGAAAGAGTTTAAATAATAAGAAAAAACCTTATATAAGTACTCATGTAGTTATTCTTTCTGGTACCCTTCATTCCTTTGTGCAGATTGAGATTTTCATCTGGTATAGTCTTTCTCCTTAAAGAAATATTCTACATATTTCTACGTAGTTTTTTGAATATAGAATACACGTATAATAGCTATTTTAATCCCCTTGTCTGCTAATTCTAACATTTGTGTCAATTCTGTGTTGGTTTCAGCTGATTGATTTTTCTTCTTTTATGGGTCATATCTTCCTGATTCTTTACATGTCTGGTAAACTTGCTTAGATTCCAGACATTTTTCCAGAGTTTTACCTTGTTGGATACTGAGTCTTTTTCTTTTTCTTTGTTTTGTATCACAGTTAAGTTATTGATACAGTTTGACCCTTCCTGGTCTTGTGTTTAAGATTTGTTAGGTGGAGCCAGAGCAGTTTTCCATCTAGGGTAATTATTTCTCCAAGACCCTTCTGAATACTCTACCCAGTGCTCTGTAAATTATGGGGTTTTCCATTCTGGTTCGTAGGAACAGGCATTATTCCTATTCTGTTTGAGTGCCAGTTAGTGTTCCCTCTAACTCCTTTGAATGGTTCCTTACATGCATTCACTGATCAGTACTCTGCTGAATTCTTTTTTTTTTTTTTTACGGTACGCAGGCCTCTCACTATTGTGGCCTCTGCCGTTGTGGAGCACAGGCTCCAGACGCACAGGCTCAGCGGCCATGGCTCACGGGCCTAGCTGCTCCGCGGCATGTGGGATGTTCCCAGACCGGGGCACGATCCTGTGTCCCCTGCATCGGCAGGCGGACTCTCAACCACTGCGCTACCAGGGAAGCCCCTCTGCTGAATTCTTGAGGGTATACTGAACACCTGTCTCCAGAGTGTTCTCTCTGTACAGCCCTCTCTTCTCCAGCACTCTGTCCTGCCAAGTCTCAGCTCCATCTCCTCAACTAAGTCTGCTGGGCTCTATCTGGGTTCCTGCTCCCTGACCTATGCCCTGAAAACAGTCTCAAGGCAGTAAGTTGAGGTATTCATAGCACTCACCTCGCTTGTTTCCTGTCTCTTGGGCATCACTGTCCTTCATTCATAGTCTGATGAGCAGTGTCTTCAAAACCGTTGTTTCATATAGTCTGTTCTTTTGTTTTTTGAGGCAGGTACATAAATCCTTTACATGTTACCCCATATTGGCTGGAAATAGAAGTCCCCTATTTTCTATACTTTTTAGTGTACTTAAAATGTTCTGTGATAAATACATAAACCAAGCAGGTATATTTGTCAAAGGTAAGGTAGCGATTAGAATTTTCCAGACTTGGGTTAAACTTCACCTTCTTCTCAAACATTTTGGGAGACTAAAGTTTTATATTTCAGGCGTTTTTTAGTTAATTCCTTTTGCTTTGATTCTAGTAGCATTCACTGGTTATCTTTAAAACAAAAATATTTATTATGTTCTGTGATTTTATGAATAGAGCAATACTTCTTGTACTACAGGCCCTGAGACCTGAATTCATATCACTATCTTGTTTCATATTAGCTTCCAAATAGCATCAGGTGGTCATTTTTTACTTTAAAACCAGTCTACTAATCTGGTCTAATTTGATCTTGTGACCTCAGGGAAGAAACCTCCCACAAATAGAATAAAGAGACATCCTGAGGCTTTAAAAAACAAAACAGAGATCCAAATATTAAAACCATTTAAATATCTTTAAACCTTTCCACAATGGAGTCATTAAAAAAAAAGAAAAAAGAAGCACTGTCCTCTAGCCTAGTTAATGAATTATTTAATTTGAATACTATTTTATTATAAATAATTTATTTTCAAGATTTCCTGCGGTAGGAAGACTGTGTTCTAGTTGAATAGTTTTAAGGAAATTGGTAAGGACATGAATTCTGTATGTGGACGTAATAAAGGAAAGAAAAATAAGGAGTTGGGGTTGATTTTGAGTAGAGAGTGAATCTGAAGTTAAGATGAGAGAGCTTACCAGTCTTCTCAGAGAGGAAGTAGGGTCATCTGACAAAAGTGAGGAATAGGAAAATTCAACCTCTAGTTGGGATAGAAAAAGCTTGGGATATCCGTATGGAGACTTGTTCTGTAGCAGTGTGATTCTCACCTCTCTGAGGATGAGGATAGGATTCTAGGTTATCACTTTAACTCTTGCTTTTTTTTTTCCCCCTCTGTGTTCAATATGCAATGGTTAATTAATTGAAAAGGAGTGGGAATGAAAAAAAATTTTTTTCATAGCAGGAAAGTATATCATGAAATAGAAATTTCAGGGAGTTCCCTGGTGATCCAATGGTTAGGACTCCATGCTTTCACTGCCGAGGGCCTGGGTTCATTCCCTGGTTGGGGAACTAAGATCCCATAAGCTGTGCAGCACGACCAAAAAAAAAAAAGAAAAAAGAAAAGAAAATTCAAATCATTAGTTTCTGGAGTGTTTTTTTTTTTTTTCCTTCAAATTGGAGTAGTGCAGTTTTTATTGTATCAATTCAGAGAGTTATAGCTCAAGGAAAGTGGACAAATTTCAGATTTCTTCCACAATATTTTTATAAAGGTGAAATCCAATTAAAATGCCTTGGAGTATAAAAGATTAGAAGACATGATTTCGAGGAGTCCAGTGCTGCTCAAGGGTTAGTGAGAGGATGGGACAGCCTCTAGGTATTTGCATTTATACGTATGTTTGTAAGTATGTATTTATAGCCAGCATCAGCTGTTTAGGGCTACCGTCTTTTCTTTCTCTCCTATCTGTGTCCTCCCTGATATATTTATATATACAGCCTTCCTCATGCATGTATTGTATGTCTGTTTGTATTTACAGCTATCATCAGCTATGTTTAAGGCTGCATTCTTTTCTTTCTTTCCCATCTGTGGTTTCCTTGAGTCATTTCTTCAAGAGCTCACCCAGTTTTGTTAAACTGAATTAAACTTCAGGTTTTTGTTAGAAGAATTGGGCAGAGATCAGCGCATAGAGCTCCTAATGGAGAATCCACAAGGCAAGGAAATGAACAGCTCTCTGTGTCCTGAGATGACCAGCTTTCCGACCCTGAGCAGTAAGCATTGTTTTGCCAAAGTCTTCCCATGGTGTCAGGGAACTGGGATTGAGGACTCTAACTTTGGCAAGTCTTAATGAAAAGGAAAAAAGGCTACAAAAGAAAGAGTTTAGGTTCTTGGACTAAGTGCTAATCTCCCTCCAAAGGGAAATGTTCTTCCTGACCTTGTAGAATCCAAGTGATTCTTAGGATTCTTCCTATCTTTTTATAATTGTGAGCAGTAATCCTCTCTCTCTTTAAACCAGGACACCTCCCCCCCATAAATCTTAAATTTTAGGTATATCAAACCAACTAGTTTTAGAGCAGTGTCCTTTGTAGGGTGGAAATGAGAGAACTGAGGCTATGCAGCATAAAATGGAATGTAAGGTGATGTAGTGACAGACATAATTAGAGTTCTATGTATTCTAGTGCAGTAGTTCTCAAACTTTTTAGTCTCAGGAGCCCTTTATACTCTTTTTTTTTTAAACATCTTTATTGGAGTATAATTGCTTTACAATGTTGTATTAGTTTCTGCTGTATAACAAAGTGAATCAGTTATATGTATACATATATCCCCATATCCCCTCCCTCTTGCATCTCCCTCCCACCCTCCTTATCCCACCCCTCTAGGTGGTCACAAAGCACGGAGCTGATCTCCCTGTGCTATGCAGCTGCTTCCCACTAGCTAGCTATTTTACATTTGGTAGTGTATATGTGTCAGTGCTACTCTCTCACTTCGTCCCAGCTTACCCTTCCCTGCCCCCGTGTCCTCAAGTCCATTCTCTACATCTTCGTCTTTATTCCTGTCCTGACCCTAGGTTCTTCAGAACCTTTTTTTTTTTTTTAGATTCCATACATATGTGTTAGCATACAGTATTTGTTTTTCTCTTTCTGACTTACTTCATTCTGTATGACAGACTCTAGGTCCATCCCCCTCACTACAAATAACTCAATTTTGTTTCTTATGGCTGAGTAATATTCCATTGTGTATATGTGCCACATCTTCTTTATCCATTCATCTGTCGATGGGCACTTAGGGTGCTTCCATGTCCTGGCTATTGTAAATAGTGCTGCAATGAACATTGTGGTACATGTCTCTTTTTGAATTATGGTTTTCTCAGGGTATATGCCCAGTAGTGGTATTGCTGGGTCATATGGTACTCTTAAAATGTGAGGATCCCAAAGAGCTTTTGTGTAAAAGGGTTATATCCATCACGATTTACTATATTAGGAATTGAAGCTGAGAATTTAAATTTATTTATTTATTTAATATAACAATAATAAATACATCATGTTACTATTTATTTAAAACTGAGAAATTAAAAAAATATTTATATATTTTATTTGAAAAATAATCAGCCCATTACATGTTAACATAAATAACATTTTCATGAAGAAGACTTCCTTGGCAGTCCAGTGGTTAAGACTCCACGCTTCTACTGCAGGGGGTTAATCCCTGGTGCCATGTGGCACGGCTGAAAAAAAAAAAAAGAATATATTTTCCAAAACAAGAAAACATTTAGTGGGAAAAAAGGCATTGTTTTATATTTTTGCAAATCTCTTTGATATCTGACTTCATTAAAAAACAGCTTGAATTTTATATCTGCTTTTGCATTTGGTCGGGTGTATTTCCACACATCATGTATCCTCTGGAAAACCCTGCCACTGTACACTTACAAGATGAGAGTAAAAAAGGAAAATATCATCTTAGTATTACCACAAAAATACTCTTGATCTCAGGCACCTCCTGAAAGTGCCTCACTATCTCCATGGGGTTCTGGACCACTCTTCCCAAACTGTTTATGTGTAAGATAAAAGCAGCATAGGAGTTATCACCATTGGATAAAGCAAAATTTTCCATGTGTTTAACCAGTACTGGCTGTTTAACCTAGCATTTAAGCAGTATAACAGCCAGACTCCAGAGCTGAGGTGGGTGGGATAGCCAAAACCTCCAAGCATTGAACTGGGAGTCAGTTCCAGTTCATGTGCTTTTTTTTTTTTTTTTTTTTTTTTTTGCGGTACGTGGGCCTCTCACTGTTGTGGCCACTCCCGTTGCGGAGCACAGGCTCCGGACGCGCAGGCTCAGCGGCCATGGCTCACGGACCCAGCCGCTCCGCGGCATGTGGGATCTTCCCGGACTGGGGCACGAACCCGCGTCCCCTGCATCGGCAGGCGGACTCTCAACCACTGCGCCACCAGGGAAGCCCCATGTGCTTTTTAAAAGTATTGTTGTTCAGTGTTTTTGTGTGATATTGTTAACCAGTGGGAGAAGAAAATTGAGCCGTATCCCTGGGGAAGAACCAAAGAATTTGAGAGATAAAAATGACCTTAAAAGGGGCTTCCCTGGTGGCGCAGTGGTTGAGAGTCTGCCTGCCGATGCAGGGGATGCGGGTTCGTGCCCCGGTCCGGGAAGATCCCACATGCCGCGGAGCGGCTGGGCCCGTGAGCCATGGCCGCTGAGCCTGTGCGTCCGGAGCCTGTGCTCCGCAACAGGAGAGGCCACAACAGTGAGAGGCCCACGTACCGCAAAAAAGAAAAAAAAAAAAATGACCTTTAAAAATAATCTAGTCATAACATTTTAGACTTTTCAGAATTGAAAAGTACCTGAGAGGTCATCTAATCCAATCCTTAAGAGTTATGATAATTATAAGTAGTACTTGTGATGTACAGCCTAAGTGCTTTATATACAGTCAGCCTCTCTCTTTCTCGTGTTATTTTGATCTTTACTGTTTCTTTTTAATGTTTTTTATAGTAGACAATGTCAAATATGTACGCTATCACCCACCTAGTACTACCCCTACTCACTCCAGCCTCCTCCTTAGATTATTGGATGCAAATTCTAGACATTTTATAATATCATCTACAAACATATCCATATACATCTCTAAAAGATAAAGGCTTTGAATAAATAACCATAATTCCATTCTTACACTTAAAAATTTAACAATAATGATTTAATAGCATCAAAACCCAGTGAGTGTTTGCGTTTCCCCAATTGTGTCATACATGCATATATATTTTTTCTAGTGTGTTTGAATTGGGATACAAATAAATTTGTACAGTACAGTTGGTTGATTTATCTTTTAAGACTGTCCATCTCTTTCTTTCTCTTTTATTCTTTCGTAATTTTTTCATGTAAAAACTGAGTCATTTGTCTTGTAGAGTTTCCTTGAGTCTGAATTTTGCTGATAATATCTCTGTGGTGCTTTTTAGCATGTTCCTTTCCCTTCTGCATTTCCTTTAAATTGGTACTTAAATTTAGAAGTTTGCTCAGACTTCTTCAAGAGTGGTAAGTACTTCTATCAGGAGGTACTGACTCTCTTTTTGTGATGTCAGTAGCTATTAATGATCTTTGCTTAGATCCATTAAATCATTAAGAGCTGCAAAATAGTGATATTTTAATCTGTTATTCTTCATTTATTAGATGGAATACTTCTATAAAGAGAAACTCTCCCTTATCTACTATGTGATTACCCAGTGGTATAGTTCATATAAGAACATCAGGATGAATGCTTGATTCTTTCTTTCGATTCATCAATTTTCAGAATAATGAATTGGTTCACTAGCATTTGCCAGTGGTGACCGTTTAGGGTTTTTTGTTTTGCTTTGTTTTTGGTATCATTATGAATGCCTAGATTTAAACATTTTTTAATATGCTTCAATCCATTGCTGTTATCATTGTACATTATTCCTTACCTAGTAATTTTACATGTTTGTTCTTCTAATAAACTAAGCTTGAAGATGAGGACATGTTTTATTCATCTTTGTGTCCCTGGTGCCTAGCACATGGCTTTCAATAAATGTTTGTTAAATGAATGAATGTTCTGAGCAGCATTTTAAAATATGAGTTCATCTTAGAGACATGACAGAGGAACAGTGTCAAGTATGGCTTCCCTGCTTGATCTGAGAAAAGATAATACAACAGTGAAAAATATTCTAATGAATGTGAAAGAAAAAGGAGTTTTTAAAAAGTAAGTGTTATTTAATTGCTATTTGTTAGAAGGCATGAAGTTTACCCCATTATTTCCAGCGAGTCTTTTCATTGTATTTTTGTTCAAAGGAATAAATCAGAATCTTTGTTTTTACTTTTTTGCTATAAGATAAATAACATCTAAAAGCATCTTCTCCCACCCACAACCCGTTTTTTTCTCCCTTAATATAAATGCCAAAGAACATTTACATCATCATCAAGCATACATTCTCCAGAGTTTATCCATTTATTTTACAAAACCCTAAAAAAAAATTTGCAGGACAGTAATGCAAAACTAGCTTTACGTACACCCACCATATGGTAGGCACTGTTCTGAGTGCTTTTACGTGGAATATGTATAATTTATTACCACAACCTTATTAAGTAGGTAGGATTATTATCATCCTCCTATTTTATAGATGAAGTAATAGAAGCACAGAGATTAAGTAACTTGCCCAAGGTTACACAACTAGTGAATGTTAGAGCCAGGATTCAAATCATGTACTCTTTCTCCAGAGCCTGTGCTGTTAAATTACCTTTAGTGACCTAACCACAGACTTTTGCAGGATGGGAGGGTGCTCATGGTAAAATTATTCATTTAGTGTCACAAAATCTGTCATGTTTTAATGATAAATAATTATGGCTAAGCCAGTTTTTTTTTTAATGAAACTTTATTCCTAGAAAAGTCAATCTTAATTTTTTTCCCTAGGTCATCATTTCATAGATGGTATTAAAGCAAATAAGTATGAACACATTCTTATTATCCTCTATTTTATTATAAAACAATTAGATTCATAGAATTTGGAAATCTTAAACGTTTTTAGGAGGAACAGTACTTGTAACATTTGTTTGCCATCACTTTCCCTTTGATTAGGACAAGTGATTTTGTTTTGTGTGGTTACTAATGTGTTCATAGCATGCTACTTGAGCCCTGAAGAGGCAGTTGTCCTAGTTTCTTCATCTCTCCTTGCTTCCATCATTACTATGCATTTATGCATGAGAAAAAGAAAATAACTCACAGGCACTATAATAATCTGTAATTGTCACAACTAAGGCTGTAACATGTATAATTGAGTCCACTGGTTGTGCAAAATTCCTGACTGACTGGCTGTATGTCACTTCTTTCTCTCCCACTCAATAAAATTGAATGTAATATGAGAAGGAAAGTGGCATTAATCGAGAAAACTTTGAACTTAATTTATTTATAAAAGTATTAAGTATTATTACAAATAAGTTATCTGGATCACAGCTTTACAACTTTTTAAAATATTTATTTTATTTTATTTTTTGGCTGCATCAGGTCTTAGTTGTGGCACATGGGATCTTTGTTGTGGCATGCAGGATCTTTCGTTGTGGTGTGTGGGCTCTTTGTTGCAGCACATGGGCTTCTCTCTCTAGTTGTGGCATGCAGGCTCAGTAGTTGCAGTGCACGGGCTTTCTAGTTGTGGCGTGTGTGCTCCATAGTTGCAGCACGTGGCTTAGATTCCCAAAGGCATGTGGGATCCTAGTTCCCCGACCAGGGATTGAACGTGCTTCCCCTGCATTGGAAAGCAGGTTCTTAACCACTGGAACACCAGGGAAGTCCCCACAGCTTTACAGCTTGACTTCTAGATTGAGAAACATTACCTTTTTTTTTTCATGGTGTATGATCCTTTTAAAGTATTGTTGAATTTGTTTTGCTAATATTTTGTTGAGGATTTTCGCATCTATGCTCATCAGTGATATTGGCCTGTAATTTTCTTTTTTTGTGACATCTTTGTCTGGTTTTGGTATCAGGGTATGCTGGTCTTGTAGAATGAGTTCAGAAGCATTCCTTCCTCTACAATTTTTGGGAATAATTTGAGAAGGATAGTGTTAACTCTTCTCTAAATGTTTGGTAGAATTTACCTGTGAAACTGTCTGGTCCTGGACTTTTGTTTTTTGTGAGGTTTTTTTAAATTACTGATTCAGTGTCATTAGTGGTAATTAGTCTGTTCATGTTTTCTGTTTCTGCCTTGATTCAGTCTTGGGAGAGTGTACATTTCTAGAAATTTGTCCATTTCCTCTAGGTTGTCCATTTTATTGGTGTATAATTGTTCATAGTAATTCCTTTTGTATTTCTGTAGTGTTGGTTGTAACTTCTTTTTCATTTCTGATTTATTTGGGCTTTCTTTTTTTTCCTGGTGAGTCTGACTAAAGTTTTATCAATTTGTTTATCTTTTCAAAGAACCAGCTCTTAGTTTCACTGATCTTTTCTATTGGCTTTTTTTTTTTTTACATCTTTATTGGAGTATAATTGCTTTACAATGGTGTGTTAGTTTCTGCTTTATAACAAAGTGAATCAGTTATACATATACATATGTTCCCATATCTCTTCCCTCTTGCATCTCCCTCCCTATCCCACCCCTCTAGGTGGTCACAAACCACTGAGCTGATCTCCCTGTGCTATGCGGCTGCTTCCCACTAGCTATCTACCTTACGTTTGGTAGTGTATATATGTCCATGCCACTCTCTTGCTTTGTCACAGCTTACCCTTCCCCCTCCCCATATCCTCAAGTCCATTCTCTAGTAGGTCTGTGTCTTTATTCCTGTCTTATCTATTGGTTTTCTTTTTAGCCTCTATTTCATTTATTTCTGCTCTGAGCTTTTTGATTTCTTTCCTTCTACTAACTATGGTTTTTGTTCATTGTTCCTTCTTTCTTTTTTTGGCTGTGCGACTTGCAGGATCTGTTTCTCTGATTAGGGATTGAACCCGGGGCCATGTCAGTGAAAGCCTGGAATCCTAACCACTAGGCCACCAGGGAACTCCCTATTTTTCTTCTTCTAGTTGTTTTAGGTGAAAGGTTAAAGTTGTTTATTTGAGATTTTTCTTGTTTCCTAAGGTAGGCTTCTCTTGCTGTATACTTCCCTCTTAGAACTTATTTTTCTGTATCTTATAGATTTTCAATTGTTTTCATTTGCCTCCAGTTTTGTTTTGTTTTTTTGATTTCTTCTTTGATTGCTCCAATGACCCATTGGTTGTTTTTGTTTCTTTGTTTGTTTTTCACTTTTGGCTGCATCAGGTCTTTGTTGCTGTGCATTGGCTTTCTCTAGTTGCGGCGAGCAGGGGCTACCCTTTGTTGCAGTGTGCAGGCTTCTCATTGCAGTGGCTTCTCTTGTTGCATAGCATGGGCTGTAGACACGTGGGCTTCAGTTGTCGTGGCACACGGGCTCAGTAGTTGTGGCTCGCGGGCTCTAGAGCACAGGCTCAGTAGTTGTGGCACACAGGCTTAGTTGTTCCATGGCATGTGGGATCTTCCCGGACCAGGGATCGAACTCATGTCCCCTGCATTGGCAGGCAGATTCTTATCCACTGTGCCCCACCAGGGAAGTCCCCCATTGGTTGTTTAGTAGCATATTGTTTAGTCTCCAAGTATCTGTGTCTTTTGCAGTTTGTTTTCTTGCAGTTGATTCCTAGTCTCATAGTGTTGTCAGAAAGATCTTGATGTGATTTCAGTCTTCTTAAATTTGCTGAGACTTGCTTTGTGGCTTAGCATGTGATCTGTCCTGTAGAATGTTCCTTGTGTACTTGAGAAAAGATTGTGTATTCTGCTGCTTTTGGATGGAATGTTCTGTGTATTTTTATTGAGTCCATCTGATCTAACGTGTTGGAGAAACATTACCTTTGAAGTATATTGCTTAACCACCTTTCTTCAAATTGATACAGCAGAGACATCTAGTAGCGTTCTTTTCTTTCTATCTTTGAAACTTTTGTTTGGGAAGCTCAGTTGTTGTTTTTGTTTTTTTGTTTTTGTGGTACGTGGGCCTCTCACTATTGTGGCCTCTCCCGTTGCGAAGCACAGGCTCCGGATGTGCAGGCTCAGTGGCCATGGCTCACAGGCCCAGCCACTCCGCGGCATGTGGGATCCTCCCGGACTGGGGCATGAACCCACGTCCCCTGCATCGGCAGGTGGACTCTCAACCACTGCGCCACCAGGGAAGCCCAGAAGCTCAGTTTTAATGGTTGAGGAAAAGGAAGTTTTAGAAAAGGAAACCAAGAATAACAATGCTAAATTTATTTTAATAAGTAATATGTTACTGATTTCCTATATCTGAGAGAAAAGAAATATTTTTGCAGCACATAAAAGTTATTTGCAAATATATTTATACCCCTTAAACTAATATCAGTGTCTGAGTATGGCCTTGAATAAGTTCTAGTAGAAACCACGAAGTGATTATGACCACAGAATAAAATTTATCTGAGGGAACCCAACACACATCCAACTTTTTTCAAACAAAAACAATAAAAACAGCAACAACAAATATGGATTCTTATATGTGAGGGGCTTAACATGTTGAAGTCTTTGAAATATTTATTGGAGTTATTTTTTAACTATCAAAATATAGTAAATTCAGGGAAAGAGATGGTTTATTATGAATTTATGTGTTGTATTGAGAATAAGACTCAGATGTGATTTGTTCTAAACTAAGAAATTCATTTGAGAGACTGTCAATTCACTTTTAGGAACTTATTTCATAGTCAATGTGATTATTCATTTATTGGTTGTGAAAAGTGCTTCATCCCATTTGGCTTATTTGGTCGTAGTGGAGAAGGATTATTTAGATTAATGTTCATATTATTTCTTTGTGTATGGATCAACCAGTTATTTTGTAGGAAACGTAACATTAATTCAGCTCTTTATTGGGAGGCTGAATGGTGTTTTCTAGCTGCCGTCCAAATATATGTTTACTTGGTAGAACAATTACTTTGTGTACCCATGATAAATGTTATTTATTTGGACACATTTGCCTTTTTCTATTTTTTCTTAATTGGTTTAACTGCATCTCTAAAAGCTGCTCATTAGACTGACAGCCAAAAAACCCCATGTCTGAGGGAAGTGCCAAGAAAGTGTTAATGTTCCAATCTCCCTAATCCTCATCCCTTAATTTTTAGAGGTTGCTGAAATCAGATAAGTTAGACTCTCTCAAGGCCTGGTGATCTGTTTAGGACTGTTCCAGTGAAGGGAATTAACATTTGAGTTCCTTTTATGTATCAGGTGCTTAACATGTGTTAACTCATTTAATTTCACTTAGAGTTTTGTGAGGTAGATGGTATGCCAATTTTACAGATAAAGAAATTAAGGCTAGTTATCAATTTACCCTAAGTCATATATCTTAAGTGGCAATACTTTGAACCCATCTCAGTCTCCAAAGACCACTTTTTCTACTACACCACACGAATCTGTACTACACTAACATGACTGAACATGCTGTCTTCTGTTAGTAAATGCTTCAATAAGTTGGGGCAGATAATAAGATTAGTAGACATACTAAAGAGATAGCAGAGATATGTAATGTGTAGGAATTGCAGGACTATAGGAAAACAGCATATTAGATCCAACATTTAGATCCAGCACCTAACACTGGACAAGTGATATATTGCCTTTGTTACATTTTCCCAGTGTTTAAAATGAGGATAATACCTGTTCTACATCCCCAGTGGGGTGTTGAGAGAGAATGAGAGAGAGAGAGAGAGAGAGAGAGAGAGAGAGAGAGAGAGAGAGAGAGAATGTATGTGTAAGCTTTGAAAATTATAAAACTTTTACAAATGTAAAGTATTATGTATTATGGTTATGGAGAGTTGTGTAGCTTGGTGGATTGGTATCATTCTTTTAACTAAGGAACAATTAGTTGATCTTGGCAGTAGGCCACTGGAACTCAAAGAAATAGCATCTGTCAATCACAGTAATTTCTTGGAAGGAAGAATTGAAAAATAGCACAGCAGTTATTCTCCTTGACCTCTTTCTCTGAAAGGGAATTCTATTAGGCAAGCTGGTTTCATAATAGAGTAGAGCCTCTCCCTTCTCTCTAGGGAATTGAAGCTGAGCAGCCAGACTTTTTCTGTGAAGCTAGAACAATCTGGTTTTAAAGGATTTAACTAAATTTATTGTGATAAAGGTTTTATGAGGGATGTCCACCACAGAGCAGCAGCTTTAAAAATGTTACATATGAGTTGGTCTATGTCCCTAGGTTGAGAACAGTAAACTGCAACTAGTTTAAGCTCAGGGAATGGTCCTCAATAGCATATTGAAAAGAAGCCTAGATTCTGAAAGCAGAAAAATAGGCAGTAGGGGGACCAATTGTATGGACTATAGAATTGAGTCCCCATCTAGGCATTATTTGGTATTTCTCCAGACCTTTGTTAGTGAGCTGACTCATGAACTTTTCCATTATATAGAGAAGAAAATTAAAAGACAACAATCAACAAATAGTAGGCACACAGTAAGTAAATGTATGAATGTTTAGTAAAAACAATGATAGAATTATGCTTATTTATTGTCTTAAGGTGAAGGCAGTGAATGGCCAGAGAAACGACAGGCATCCCTGGAAGGTTGTTCAATCCTTTATTCTCCCAGCAGTTGCTGGTATTGATGGGGGTTTATATGAACATACATGAAGTTAAAGGCATTGATTTAGGTAATTTGGCCAAAGTCAGGATGAAAATAGATTAGTCAGTTTTTCTAAAGGTTCTCTGCATTTGAACTGTTGTCTTTATTTGCTATATATATTGGATAAATATATAGGTAATTTTAGACCCTGGAATCATAGTACCTTATGCCAGCCTCTTGGCTCTGTTGCTCCCACCTTTACCTCCAGTTACTTAAAGAAACTGATTGGAGACTTGGAAATGTGGTTAGTACAAGATTCTTATTTGGGGGGAATCTTAAGTTTCTCAAAACAGATATTTGGTTGAAGGTAATCAAGGAACTAATAGGAGGAGTAGAGGAAAGGCTACATAAAGGAGCCAGTGAAGAACCATTGGACCCCTTAATATACCATCAACCACAGACCTTCCTTCCAGTTTAGGTACTTGATCAAAAGATAAGAAACATCCAGGGAAGAAAGATAAAATTTTCTGGTGCCATGTTGACTTTTATTAGATTTAAATATTTTGGCTTCCTAGGGTGATCCATGAAATTGATAGAGAGTAAATGCCTGGAGTTTATTAAAATGGAAAGGTTAGGGTGCTTATACCTATATTCCACATAACCTGAAAGGTAAAATGAAAATTTCAGAACCTTCTGATACTAGGTGGTTTAGAGCTGATACTAGGTACTGAGTGCCTGAGATTACAATGCTTTTGCTTGATGCCTAATAGAACCAGCTTCCTTACTCCTGTCTACTGCTAGAAAAATTGCCTTGTAACTCTGGACTAGTGACCCAATAATTAGAACCACAATTCTGTTCCTGTGGTTTTACACAGGTGTTTATACACAATTTGCAGTATATAAAATAAACTTTTTTTTTCTTGTCTATAAAATGAGAAAAATCTTTGAGAAGGGTATTTTTTGTTAGTGAAGGTAAATAGTATTTGATAAGCTGATTTGGAGCTGTTTATCAAATTACTACCTGCTGAATAGCAAGTTATTCCCAATTTATGTAAAGAAGCAGCTTGAGAGTAGTACAAAAGAGGGCCTGAGGTTTGATTTGAGAGGAAAGATGCTAACCTCGCTGAGAGTAAATGATTGGAAAATATTCCTTTTTTATTAGCTAGAGAAAAAGATTTTGGATTCTGGTCGATAAAGTAGGTTCATATTCTATAGGGAATGGAGTGTTCAACAACCAGCCTTTCTATTTCTGATCCCTTAATGAAATCTGATTTAAGAAATATGAGTTAGTCTGGTTTTAGTGCTGAACTAGGAAAAAATCACTTTGTCCCATCTAGTTAACTAAATATTTCAAGGTAAGGATCTAAAGATAGTTCAAATTTCCACTACAACTTGAAATCAAAACTTGCTTCTCAAAAAAAAAAAAAAAAATTTGCTTCTCTAGTTTGGTGAGAAACTGTCTCCATCTACTGGTCATAATTTAGCTGACATTTCATGAGGATACGCTTTTTTGTTTTGTTTTGTTTTCCTGAAACATGGAAATATAACAGCTAGGTAGGGTTGCAGTGACAAAATACTATACCTTTATGTGGCTTTCCCTAAAACTCCTAGGGGAGATTCGGAGAGTTCTTACAAAAGGTTGCTTGGGGGATAATTGAAGAAAAGCAGGGTAAGGGCTTATAAGAACTAAACCAAAGAGATAAATTCTTTTAAGTGGCACATATGCAATAGTATGTTTGATACCTGCCATTCTACCGATTTAATTAGGACTCATTTACTTATTAAACTAGTTAAGCTTTGTTAACTCTAATCGACTAAGGTCATCATTTTCCAAATTGCTGTTGGTTCAAGCTCTTATGCCCATTTGGAAATAACTCACTGTCATCACCGAATTGTACAATAAAATAAGACTTTTGGGGGGGTTATGGGTCAGCAAACTTTGTAAGGTGTCAGACAGTAAGTATTTTAGGCTTCTCAGGCCACACATTCTTGTTGCAACTACTCAGCTCTGCTGTTGTAGCACAAGAGTAGCCATATACAACGTGTAAACGAATGTGGCTATGTTCCAATAAAACTTTATTTCTGAAATCTAAAGTTTAAATTTAATGTAATTTCCATGTGCCATGATATATTAATTTAAGATTTTTAAAAATTATTTTAAAATGTAGAAATCATTCTTAAAGACCTATACAAAGGTAGTGCAGTGGATAGGAATCTGCCTGCCAATGCAGGGGAGACGGGTTCGATCCCTCGTCCAGGAGGATCCCACATGCCGCGGAGCAGCTGAGCCCGTGCGCCACAACTGCTGAGCCTGCGTGCCTGGAGCCCGTGCTCTGCAGCGGGAAAGGCCACCGCAATTAGAAGCCCATGCACTGCAACAAAAAGTAGCCCCTGCTTGCCGCAACTAGAGAAAGCCCATGCGCAGCAACGAAGACCCAACACAGCCACAAATTAATTAATTAATTAAAATTTTAAAATTTAGGGCTTCCCTGGTGGCGCAGTGGTTGAGAGTCCACCTGCCGATGCAGGGGACACGGGTTCGTGCCCCAGTTCGGGAATATCCCACATGCCGCGGAGCGGCTAGGCCCGTGAGCCATGGCCGCTGAGCCTGCGCGTCCGGAGCCTGTGTTCCACAACGGGAGAGGCCGCAACAGTAAGAGGCCCGGGTACAGAAAAAAAAAAAAAAAAAAAAAAGACCTATACAAATATAGGCAGTGTGCCAGATTTTTTCTGTGGGCCATAGTTTGGTGACTGCTGCTTTATATTCAGACACATTAAAAAAATCCACTAATAAGTTTTCATATCCCATGGAGGTGATAGTCTAGATGAGAATTTCCCAACTTTTAGGAATATTTTCATGCTCTTATGACTTGTCAAGAGGGTGTTGTACCTGTTCACCATTATCACCAACCATATAGTGTAGAAGTACACAACTTGGTATATATAGAAGATGATTCTTTATCTGCACGTTTGGGATCTGATCTGTTCTGGCTTTACTGTATTTCTATAGTTTAGATAATTTAAATCCAAAACACCAGAATGACTTTTCTGAAGGATGTTTTAGCACATAATTGAATATATAGGAGAAGATTTCTTTGTTTTGGCTGAGTGGCATGCGGGATCTTAGTTCCCCAACAAGGGATGGAACCTGTGCCCCCTGCAGTGGAAGCACAGTCTTAACTGCTGGACCGCCAGGGAAGTCCCTAGGAGAAGATTCTTCATGTGAGTTTAAAAGCCAGAAACATTCAGATAATGAAATTATTCTAAAGTGATTTCAAAAAAATAAACCATTATTTTAATGAATAATAATTTGCTGTGATAAGGGGCATGTGGTATTGGTGCTGGGGCACATGGGCCGCATGATATGGGCAGGCTAGTGTGGATCATTACAGACAATTTCAGTGATGTTCTATGGTCATGTAGTGGTTCTCAGTCTGCTACATTTGGGGATATAAGTATTTTAAAGCACTGAATTATAAATACTGATAGTTACAAATGGTTTATCCTTTCAGTTAGTCACCTGTAAATACCTTCAGCCCCCTTGACTCTTATCCTCTATCAGTTCCCAAATTCCTGAATTACTCCTGTAGTTTGCCTTCTCTGTTCCTGTCTGTGCTATGACGTTATAGAATTGCTGCCTCTCTAAATTCGTGTCTCTAAATTCTAATCTCAGTTTTTGCTAAAAGGCAAGAGCTAACAGATTGGGATAGTATAAAATGGTCAAGTTTCCAGAGGTGTAGTTGAGGTCAAAGAGATATAATGGAAAACACAGAGTGAGAGACTGATAAAAGGACTAGCAGTTGCCATCAGAATTAAGATACCATAGTTATTGATTTTAGGAGTATTTTTTTTTCACCTTAATATCTCTGAAGTTGAGATGTCAGTTTAATTGGTAATACTTTTTTCTTATTGGTATGTGAAATTATGGTGAATCTTCCAATTGACAGCATCTTAGATTTGATGAAATGTGGTATTTAAATTTTAGATTCCAAAAGTGTAGAAGTTATATGTACTGAAAGGTTTAGCAGCCGAAGGGAGCAGACATTTTACTAAATTTGACTCTTTTTGGTGGTAGGTTTATTTGTTGCATTTTTGAACTTTGTTTTCTCTGAGTCTCAGGTCCTTCATGAATTAGATTAAGATGCTAAAATCGGGACTTCCCTGGTGGCGCAGTGGTTAAGAATCTGCCTGCCAATGCAGGGGACATAGGTTCGAGCCCCAGTCTGGGAAGATCCCACATGCTGGGGAGCAACTAAGCCCGTGCGCCACGACTACTAAGCCTGCTCTCTAGAGCCGGTGAGCCACAACTACTGAGCCTGCGTGCCGCAACTACTGAAGCCTGCCTTCCTAGAGGCCATGCTTCGCAACAAGAGAAGCCACCACAATGAGAAGCCCTCGCACCGCAACGAAGAGTAGCCCCCGCTTGCCGCAACTAAAGAAAGCCCGCGCGCAGCACCGAAGACCCAACACAGCAAAAAATAAATTAAAAAAAAAAAAAAAAGACGCTAGTATCTACCTGACAGGGTTATGGTAACCATTAAATGGGATAAAATACAGGAATCTTATAATATAGCACCGTCCACATTGTTGATGCTCAGTAAACGTTAAAGCTGATAACCATCTTGATTTTTTTTCCTTCTGGAAATTTTCCAATTAAAAGCGCTTACATCTCACCTGGACTATTGCAGCTGACACCTGACAGATTTTCTTGCCTCTGTACCCCCTCCTTCCATTTTCTTCTCTGCACTTGTGTTCAGTGATTCTTCTAGAACATTGGTCACGTATCTTCCTTTTTTATATTTCTTTAACCTCTGCTCATTGCTTACATGATTAAGTCCAAACTCCTTAGCTTGAGCTTCAAGGCACTTCAGGGTCTACTACCTTGGTTCTTTTCTAATTCCCTACTTTTATCTCTTGCCATTTTCCCCTTGCCTGCCCTTTATGCTCCAATATAACACCATGCTACTTGTTTCCCAAGCATTCCACACTATTCAACATTCTTTGCCTTTGTTTTGGAATTTCTGTCTGACTGGAATGTCCTCTCCTTCCTGCAGGGTTGATGGATTCCTATTCTTTCTTAAAGTTATCACCTTTCCTGATCTTTGTAGTTTGTATAATCTTCCATTATTTGTGTTATTACACTGTATTATAAATATATACGTATGTGTCTTTCTTTAAAACAAGATTGTGAACTGTTTGAGGGCAAAAGTGGTATATTCATCTTTATCCACAACACCTGCATCTAGTAGGTGCTTAGTAAAAGTTTATTGAATTAAGTGAACTATGGAGCGTATACAACCTATTTTGTTTTAACTAAAATAGTTACTAGAAGGAGGATATGGGTTTGAGTGAAGATTTAACAAAGAAAAATCTTAAGTAGGAATCCAACAGGGGGAAAATCTCAGTTATGAACATTATCGATAAGCAATTTCTAGTACTAATAGGCCAAAATATGAACAATATTCATTTGTCTGGGAAATTAGCATTAGGGCACAATTCTGCTCTTGTTTCAGAGGCTGAAGAGGAGATACAAGTGATCTGACAGGGAAAAAAAAAGAAAGAAACCCCAGAGGGCAAGAGAGACTTGACAGTAATGGCAGATAACAAACTTGGTTTGGGCTTGAAATGTGATCTGGCAGTCAAAGGAAAGCTAGTGCTATTCTAGGCAGTAAACAAAGAAGAATTGTGCCACAGCGTAGGGAGTTGGCAAGAGCCCACTGGGAGTATTACATTTAGCACAGTGTCAGCATAATAGAAACAGAAGGTGGTGAGTTCTGAGAGCAACTGTAGTGCTGAAAGGGATAAATAAATGAATTTATGAAGATCATTTAAAGATTTTATGCATGCAGGGTTGACTGAAATCTGGCAGCTACGAGATCCAGGGGAGAGACACTCCCAAATATCTGAAGATTATTAACATTAAAGCAAGAGGGGAATTATTTAGCCTAGACTAGGAATCTTAGTAAGAAGGTGAAACTAAGGGCAGGAGAATTTATACCTTTCTAAAAGTAATGTCCTGATGTAGTTTTGGGGTAATGGTGTCACCTTCATCCCTCAGAACTTTTTATAGTATGAAGCGGTAAGGCCAAAATGTAAGATTTAAGAAGCTCTTTCCCTTGAAACACTGCTGTGGAATCTTTTGGTCTTATGATTAAAGAGAGTTTTTGTCCTAGAAGGCAGGTTATGGAGGATTGGTTTAGCATTTATTAGCCATGCCCTGTATGTCGAGCACTATACACAATAAGGCCATATGATTCTTGAGGTTCTAAAGTAAAACCACTGATTATTATAGGCTTTATGCATTCTCAGTTTGTTTCAATAATTTAGAAACTTTGGCAAGTTTCATAAGACTATCCCTTTGGAACAGAATGATGGTAGAAGTAAGCCAAAGGTAAACTTTAGAAAAAATGCAGATGAAATCCTATCTAAATGAGTGTTGCCTGTTACAAAATGGCATAACATCTATTCTTGGGGTGAGATTTGCCTTAGGGATGGGGACAAAGAAGCCTTGGGCTGATAACATATTTGTTGTTCAGGACATTTTAAATGCGAGAAGGTGGTGCAATTACCTTCAGTGCTGACCAGATCTCTGAGTTATTTCTCAGTTCAAGACAGGACAAGTATGGTGATTCACTTAGAGACATCTTTGTTTCCTGAGGCAAGTGCATTTGAGTGTTCAAGGGAAATAGCTAAAAGAGCCCGCAGTACGCTGAGATTAAAAAAACTTGTTTCTCTTCCCTCGTGTCTGGGCTCCATGGCTTCTAACTGCTTATCAAGAGAAACCATTCATGTTGCAGCTTTAAACATAATGTTGGGTATGAAGAATGTGGAGTCAGGACCAATTTAAACAGGTAGCTGATTCTTTCCTCAATTAAATTATCTTATATTGCCTATGTCAGTGTGGATCTTCCAAGATGCAGATGTCAAGACAGCCTTAGAGGTGCAAGATTTATTGGAGGAAGCACCTGTGAACTATAGAGGGAAGGGAGCCAGGAGAGGCAGGGAGAGCCCTCAGAATGTGATACAGGTCGAACAGCTGTGAAGGAAGGATTGGGTGGGAAAAACTTCAGACCACAGCACAGTTGAGGAAATCTCAGCAGATGTGGAGTCCCCAAGCAAAAGTTGCCTGCTAGGGTAACTCTATATGGGGCAGAATGACATTCCAGCTTATTATACCCTTAGAAACCCACCCAAGAAAAATGGAAGCATATGTACATATAAAGACTTGTATGTAATGCTTTTCTGCACCTACTGAGATGATCATATAGTTTTTCTTTTTTAGTTTATTAATATGGTAAATTACATCAATTGATTTTCATATTGCAAACCAACCTTCCATTATGGGATAAACTCCACTTTGTTGTGATGTATTATTCTATTTATATATTGTTGGAATCAATTTTCTAAAAATTTGTTAAGAACATTTGGATCTGTGTTAGAAAAATTAGTCTCTAGTTATCTTCTCTTACTATGTCTTTGTAGAGTTTGTGTAGAAATTGTATCATTTCTTCTTTAAATATTTGGTGGAATTTACCAGTTAAGCCATCTGAGCCTGTGTTTTGTGTTTGAGGGGGAAGGTTTTTAACCACAAATTCAATTTTTCTAATAGATACAGGACTATTCAGATTTATTCATTTCTTCTTGAGTGAGCTTTGTGTCTTTCAAGAAATTTGTTGACTCCGTTAGAAAAAGTTACTCATAATATTTTCTTGTATTCCTTTTTATATCTATAGAATTATAATGATGTCACCTCTCTCATTCCCAATATTGTTAATTTGGATCTTCTCTCTTTTTTTTCCCTCATCAATCTGACAAAAGGTATATCTGCTTCATTCATCTCAAAGTACTAGCTTTTGGTTTCAAAGATTTTCTCTATTACTTAGTTTCTAGTTTGTATTTTATTGATTTCTGTTCTGATCTTTATTATTCCTTTCTTCTGTTTACTTTGGGTTTTATTAGCTCTTCTTTTTCCAGTTTCTTAAGGTGGAAGCTGAGGTTTTTCACTTAAGACCTTTCTTTTTTTGTAGTAGAAGTGTTTAGTGTTTAGATATTTCTTTAGATAGTGTTTAGATATTAGTCTTTAGATAGTGTTTAGATATTTCTAAGTGCTATTTAGCTGTATCCTACAAATTTTGATATGCTATGTTTTTAGTCAGCTTAAAATATGTTCTAATTTCCTTTTTTTTTTTTTTTTTTTTTCCTGGTACGTGGGCCTCTCACTGCTGTGGCCTCTCCCATTGTGGAGCACAGGCTCCGGACTCACAGGCTCAGCGGCCATGGCTCACGGGCCCAGCCGCTCCGCGGCATGTGGGATCTTCCCGGACCGGGGCACGAACCCATGTCCCCTGAATTGGCAGGCAGACTCTCAACCACTGCGCCACCAGGGAAGCCCTTTTTTTTTCTTTTAATTTCCAAATGTTTGGGGGATTTTCCAGATATCTTTCTGTTACTGTTTTCTAGTTCAATTTCATTGTGGTCAGAGAATGTACATTGTTGACTTGAATTCTTTTAAATTTGTTTAGACTTGTGTTTTGGCCCAGAATATGTTTTATCTTGTTAAATGTTCTATGTGCACTTGAAAAGAATGTATTTTCTGCTCTTCTTGGGTTGAGTGTTTGATAAATGTCAGTTAGGTCAAGTTGGTTGACAGTGTTGTTTAAGTCTTCTGTAATCCTTTCTGGTCGGCTGTTCTGTCAATTAAGAGAGGGGTATTGAAATCTCTGGCTAGAATTGTGGATTTATCTATTTCTCTTGGCAGTTCTATCAGCGTTTGTCTCATTTATTTTGAAGCTTAGTTATCAGATATAGAATCACTTAAGATTATGTCCTCTTGATGAACTGACCCCTTTCTGATTAAGAAATGATATCCTTTGTTCCTGGTAATATTCTGTGCTCTAAAATATACTTTACTTGATATTAACATAGTCATTTCAACGCTTTTTTTTTTTTAGTTTTTGATTGTTTGTTTGTTTTGCCAAGCCGCACACCTTGTGGGATCTTGGTTCCCTGACCAAGGATCGAACCCATGCCCCCTGCAGTGGAAGTGCGGAGCCCTAACCACTCAACCACCAGGGAATTCCCAGCCATTTCAACCTTTTAAAAAAAAAAAACCATATTTCAATTTTTAAAATATGCACACTTTTTTAAAAAAGTCACAAAACAGAGTATTTTGAAACAATCATTTGGTTAAATTTACTGAGGGAGGGGTGTTCTAGTTTCTGTATTTAATGAAAACAGGTTAAAATACATAGGCTTATAAAAGGAATTTGCAGCTCTGGGATTTTTTCCCCCAAGAATAATTGCCTGAAGAAGAGTGGGGGACACAGCGCATGGATATCTTTATTGCTTAAGTTTGCTGTTTTCAGGAATTATGCAACACTAGCGTGCGAGACTGAGAGGCATCCATTTATATACTAGCTTTAAATGTTGGTAAATCATAAACAAAAGACATAATTTACGTAGGGGAAAATGCATTCAACATTTTTGCCTGAGTAAAATGTGCAGAAAATCTGCTTAAATGGGGCATATAATTTTTAATGACTCAGGCCTTTAATCCTCAGAAATGAATTAGGTATGATTAATGAGATGGAAGCTGGTGAATATTGAGTGTCTCATCATCAGACAATCAGATTTGAAATAACCTGAGAATGTGTATAAAGGTAGTCATTTCAGCTTTCTTTTAGTTAGTATTAGCATATATATTTTCCACTCTTTTTCTTTTACTGTGTTTGTATCTTTATGTTTATTTAGGTGTATTTCTTGTAGGCAGCACATAGGTGGGTCTTGCTTTTATCCAATCTGACAATCTCTGCCTTTTAATTAGGGTGTTTAGACCATTGACATTTGATGTGATTTTTGTTGTTGTTTTTTAATTTTTATTTATTTTTTTGGCTGCTTTGGATCTTTGTTGCTGCACATGGGCTTTCTCTAGTTGCAGCAAGCGGGGGCTACTCTTTGTTGTGGTGCACAGGCTTCTTATGGCAGTGGCTTCTCTTGTTTTGGAGCACAGGCTCTAGGCACATGGACTTCAGTAGTTGTGGCGTGTGGGCTCAGTAGTTGTGGCTCGTGGGCTCTAGAGCGCAGGCTCAGTAGTTGTGGCATGCAGGCTCAGTTGCTCCACGGCATGTGGGGTCTTCCTGGACTAGGGATCAAACCCGTGTCCCCCACATTAGCAGGCGGATTCTTAACCACTGTGCCACCAGGGAAGTCCCTGATGTGACTGTTAATATGGTTGAGTGTAAATCTGCCATGTTGCTATATGTTTTCTATTTTTCCCATCTACCCTTTGCTCCCCTTCTCCTATTTCTTTTGTACTAATTAAGTATATTTTAATCATTTAGTTTTATCCCCCAATTGGCTGATTAGCTATAATTCTCTTTTCTTTTCTTCAGTGGTTGTTTTAGGCACATCTTTAACTTACCAGAGACTACATTTATGTGATATTATGGTACTTCATATGTAGTATTAATCTTATAATAGTATACTTATATATCTCCCCACCCATCCTTTGTATTATTGCTGTCATCCACTTTACTTTTGCATATAACTCAACAGTACCTTTTGATTTTATTTTATTTATTTGTTTGTTGTAAACTATTTTTATAGAAGCATCTTACATTCATTTTTTTAATTGAAATGTATCTGACATATGACATTATATAGGTTTAAGATATACAACATGTTGATTTGATACATTTATGTATTGCAGTATGATTACCATTCTCATATTAGCTCCTCTATCATGTCACATAATTATCTTTTATTTTTTGTGGTGGAAATAATTAAGATCTAGGCTCTTAGCAAGTGTGATGTTTATAATACAATATTATTGTTTATAATCACTGTGCTGTACGTGAGGTCTCCAGGTCTTATTTATCTACTAGTTGCAAGCTTAGACCCTTAAACAGCCTCTCTCATATTCCCCCACCTCCCAGCCTCTAGTAACCACCATTTACTCTCTGATTTAATGAGTTTAGCTTTTTTAGATTCCACATATAAGTTATATTGCACAGTATTTGTCTTTGTCTCACTTAGCATAATGTCCTTAAGGTCCATTCATGTTGTCACAAATGGCAGGATTTCCTTCTTCATGGCTGAAAAATATTCTATTGTATATACATATATATCACATCTTTGTTATCCATTCATCTGTTGATGGGCACTTAAGTTGTTTCCGTATCTTGGCTGTTGTGAATAATGCTGCAGTAAATGTGGGATTGCATATATCTCTCTGATATCCTGTTTTCATTTCCTTTGGTATATACTCAGAAGTGGAATTACTGTATCATATATAGCTCTATTTTTAATTTTTTGAGGAACCTCCATCTTGTTTTCCATAGCGGCTAAACCAATTTATATTCCTACCAATAGTGTACAAGACTTTGTTGAAAGAAATTGAGGAAGACACAAACAAATGGAAAGACATCCAATATTCATGGGTCAGAAAGAATTAATATTGTTAAAATGTCCATACTACTCTAAGCCATCTATAGATTTAACACAATCTCTATCAAAATTCCAATGGCATTTTTCACAGAAAAAAAAAATCCTAAAATTTGTATAGAACCACAAAAGACCCTGAATAGCCAAAGCAGTCATGAGAAAGAAGAACAGAGCCAGAGGCATTACTCTTCCTGATTCCAAACTATAGTACAAAGCTATAGTAATTAAAACTGAATGATACTGCTATAAAAATAGACACATAGACCAATGAGGCATAATAGAGAGCCCAGAACAAACCCTCTCATATACAGTCAAAAAAATATTCAATAAGGGAGCCAAGAACACCAATGGGGAAAGGATAGTCTCTTCAACAGATGGTACTGGGAAAACTGTATAAAGACATGAAGAAAAAAGAAATTATACTCTTATCTTACACCACTCACAGAAATTAACTCAAAATGGATCAAAGACTTAAACATAAGACCTGATATCATAAAACTCCTAGAAGAAAACACAGGGAAGGAACTCCTCAACATTGATCTTGGCAATGATTTTTTGAATATGACATCAAAGCACAAACAGTGAAAGCAAAACTGGAGTGGGACTGCATCAAACTTAAAAGCTTCTAACAGCAAAAGAAACAATCAAGATGAAAAAGTAACTTACAGAATGGGAGAAAATATTTGCAAACCATATATTGGATAAGGGGTTAATAGCCAATATATATAAAGAACTCATACAGCTCAGTAACAACAAGGAAAACCAAATAATTCATTTTAAAATGAGCAGAGGAACTAAATAGACATTTTTCCAAGGAAAACATCCAAATGGCCAACAGGTATGAAAAGATGTTCAACATCACTAACATCAGGGAACTGCAAATCAAAACCACAATGAGATATCACCTCATATCTGTTAGAATGGCTGTCATCAAGAAAACAGGAGAGAAAAAGTATTGGCAAGGGTGTGCAGACTATAAACGTTTAGAGATCTAAATAATAAGAAAAAAAATCTTGCATTTATCCACATAGTTACCATTTTTGGTGTTCATTTTTTTGTGTAGATCCATCTTTTCATTTTCTTTGTGCCTGAAGGACTTGCTTTAACGTTTCTTGTACTGCTGTATACCTATTTTTCTTCTGTTTTGTGACATCCCTAGTTAATAGTTCATCTTGAATATTTATCCTCATATTTTGCTTAGTTCATTTTTCTCCTTTAACTTATCCTTTTTTTTTAATACATGGAGATGGTCTTTTGTTGTGCTTCTTATAGTGTCTCTCAAACTGATTTGAATATGGACTTTTAAAAAAATAAGATATCTGCCTGGAATACCCTTTGGAAAACCTAGGCCAGAGGATTGGGTTTCAGTGATAGCATAGGTATAATAGCATAGAGATTATGATAATCATGTATGTGGACATGTATTGAAGTATGGCAGGAATGAAGGCAATTTTGGTTTGTTGAAAAGAGAATGGGGCTTTGGAATCTATAGATCTGGGTTAAAATCCTAAATTTAGCCTTTGTTAGGCTGAGTAGCCTTTGGAGAGCCCTTAATCTATTTGTCTTCAGTTTCTTCATTTGTAAAATGGGTGGGATGACCCCCACTTGTATGGTTTTTTTTGTGAAGATCTAATTAAGATGTGTAAGGTATCTTACACATCTTTACCCACTTTTATTGTTGTTCTGTATCATTTTAGACAAAAAGGAACAGAATTTGTTATAATGTTAGTAAATTGGGGAAGGGGCAAAGCAAACAGGGAAATTCAATGAGGATAGTTCTGAGTACATACAGATATATTATGTAGGATCAATGAGTTATAAACATTTTTTCCCTTGGATGTTCAGTCTCTTGGGGATAGGAAAGCAGTTCTTAAATAAGACTCAATATCCAGGTAAAAAACATTTATACAAAAAAGGATGCTATAAACAATGCTGAAAATTAAGCTATAGACTGGGAGGGGATGTTTATAATATATATGATAAAAATGAATATCCCTGTTATATACAATATTTCTACAGATCAATAAGAAATAGACACACCATCCAATAGAAAGATGGGCAAAAGATATAAACTAGAATTACACAGATGAGAAATTACAAATGGCTATTAAAAATATGAAAAGATGCCCATCTTCACTAGTAATTAGAGAAATACAAATTAAACTGAGAGACCATTTCTGTCTCTCAGACCATGATATTGGAAAATTTTAAAAGATTAGTAATATTCAGTCTTGGCAAGGGTATTTAGAAATGGGTACATTCATACACAGATGATAGAAGAAAATTTTCTGCACCCTCTTTGGAAGACACTTTGGTAGTAGCTATTAAAATTAGAAATACTCTGACTCACTAATTCCAGTTTTTAGTATTTATCCTAGAGAAGTACCCACATAATCCACAAGGGCACTGGTACAAGAATTTTTTTACTGCAGCATTGTTTGTAATAGTGAAAAGTTGGAAACAGCAGAGTAACAGAGGAATGATTAAGTGATACTTAATCATTATATCATTAATGATACAATCATTGATGATAGTACACTCATTCAATGGAATATTACCCAGTGTTTAAAAAGAATGATGTACCGGAGCTTCCCTGGTGGCGCAGTGGTTAAGAATCTGCCTGCCAATGCAGGGGACACGGGTTCGAGTTCTGGCCGGGAAGGATCCCACGTGCCATGGAGCAACTAAGGCCGTGCGCCACAGCTAGTAAGCCTGCGCTCTAGAGCCCGCAAGCCACGACTACTGAGCCCGTGCGCCTAGAGCCCGTGTTCTGCAAGAGAAGCCACCGCAGTGAGAAGCCCGCACACCACAACGAAGAGTAGCCCCTGCTCGATGCAACTAGAGAAAGCCCGTGCACATCAATGAAGACCCAACGCAGCTAAAACTAAAAACAAATAAATAAATTATTTTAAAAAAGAATGATGTATCAGTAGATGTACGGATTCAGTCGTGGAAAGACATCCAGGATACTCTGGTAACTTAAAAAAAAAGTCAGCAAGCTGCTTTTTGTAGTATGATGATATATGACCATATTTATATCAAACAAAAATAAACTGTGAATTTATCTGTTTGTAAATTCATAGGTAAAAGTCTGGAAGGATGAACTTTAATAATCACAGTCACTGCTGGGAAAGAATGAAGGGTGAATTTCACTTTTCATTCTTTATGTATTATTTGAATTTTTAATAAACATATTCATGAGTAACTTCTACATTTTAAGCATACATAAATAAAAGTGAGATTATAAAAGTACTGAAGGAAGCCATCAGTGATTATTTTCTAACTGACATAAAACCCAGAATTCACAAGAGCAATACATTTGACTACATAAAAATTGACCTCCAAATAGGGAAAGAACTGGAGGAAGGGAAACTTTCATCTCCAATGGTTCTGAAATGATGGAATTTTCTGGCAGAATCCTGTATTTTTAATTCTAAAACATAGATTATAAAAAGATATGTGTGATATTTTAAAAATATTTTAAAATCTCTATGTGGATGAAGGAGTGAGATGACATTTTTATATATGCAGATGGGATTATAAACTGGTACAACTTCTCTGGAGGGCACTTTGGCAATAGAGAACATGTTATTCCCTTTGACTTATAATTTTACTTCTAGGAATTTAAAGAAAAAAATCACAGACGTGTAAAAATTTAGATTTAGTGTTTGTTGCATTGTTATTGATATTTATAATATTATAAATTTAGAAACAACTTTATTTTGACAGTATGGGTTTTTTAATAAACTAGGACACATTTATTCCATGGAAGACTAGCTACTTTAATAAAATGTTGTAGAAATACAAAATATATGCAGCGTATATTATGTTGTTGAGTGCTTACTATGTACTAGATTTATTCTATCTATCTCTTATCTATTATTATTTAATACTTAGAATAAGCCTGTGAGGTAAGCAGTTTGTTTCCATTTTATATATTAGGAAACTCAGGCATTGAGAGAGGTTAAATAACTTATCTAAAATCGCACAATAAGTAGGAGAACCGGGACCCAGTTATGTTTGTCTGACTTCAAAACCCATGCTCTCAGTTACAGTATTTAATCATTTTATAGACATGAAACATGTAATAATATATTACATGAAAAAAGGTTATAACATGATCTCATTTTTTGCCTATAAAAATTTACCAGAAGGATACATTCTAAAATGTCAGCAATGATAATAATTGAGTGTTGGGACTATGATTGATTTTTGCCTCTTCTTTTGTTGTTTTCCACAGTGAACATGAGTGATTTTTATAATTGAAGTTTTTAAAAAGATATTCATTTCATAGCATAGAGGTGGGGTGGATTAAAAAAAATAATCATTCCCTTTTCCTTCCGTTTGTGAAGAGAGATATGTTTCTGAGTTTGGGTGTATCCACTCTTGATGTTGCCTGTAATTTCCTCTTGGCACTAGTTTATACAAGCTGGAAGGTTGAAATGGCAGTGTTATTCTGAGATCCAAAGATGTGAACAGATGAAAGGTCTTTAAATAATAACATTGTAACCATAGCTCAGTTTGTTCTCTAGATCTGGGACCATGGCCACTAGTAACAGGATTGAGAAACCAGAAGCACAGTACTTAGAAATTTACACAGTTAGCAATTCCCCAGGCCCATCTCTTAGCTTTTCACTAGAAAGTCCTCCTTCACCTATCTTTTCTCCCAATTCTTTTTTGTTAGTTTGAGGGTCTTTTTACCTGGGTGAAAAGAATTTAAACCAATCAAAAACAAATAGCTGTCTTTTGGGCCTGACTTTTTGTGTGTTTCTGTTGCCATGTAAATCAAATAAAGCTATCTATGAGTAAACCAGCTGCTGCCTGAGCCTCACTCCCTAGAGGAAGGGAAGGAAAGGGTGGTGAAGGTAATAGGGAAGGACTAGAAGAAAGGGTAGAAATTGAGGGAGGAGAATATTGTGTTTACAATCTTGGTCTTGATTCTTGTCTCTTTGAGATTAGAATATGTTACCTATAGCTATTTGTTTTGGCCCTTTTTTCCCAGCAGCTGAGAGATGTTGCTAATAACTTTTTCTCTGTTTGCATGTTGGAAACTGTCACTATTGGAGTTCATAGACTCTAAGCTGTCTTTCAGGACTGGAGAACCTAGGAAAAGGTTTATGGCATGACATAAAGTTAAGGATTTTTGGTTATATAGGGTTACACTTTGGGGATTGGCATAAAAAAGTAGTTCCAGAGTGTCTAATTAAATGTGCACTGGAGGCACTATGCAAAGATACATGTAGCTAGCTGGTCAATCAATAACTTACAAGCATTTACTATTACAACTGGAGGGACAAGAACAGCTGAAGCCTAAAACATTTGGCACAGAAACTAGGTAAGTACTTAGAATCAGATAGTAAGATATTAATTTAAATTGTAAATATTGATTAGGGGTTAATGGAGGTAAACATAGGGTGATACATTATTGAGGGAAGAGAAAGAAAGCACATTGCAGTTACTCATTTAATCCAGATATGGAGAAAAAATCATGTTTTATCTGATCTGAGGAGACTTTGGAAACCGATCAGCATCAGACCCTATTGTGCCAACCAGCACTAAAATTAAACATTCTCATCCAGATGGTCCAGTTCATTCTTAAGCTAGAAGAGAGCAAAAGTTAAATAAGAAGTGTCATTATAATGACCTTAAGTCTCTAACTGGGCAGTAAGGTTGATAATGAACTTACATGTATTGATAGCCAAAAACTTTTTTTTCATGGCCTAGTCATCATTTCTTATTGTTTCCTTATGCAAATACAAGTAATACATATATTTATCCTTATCCCCCTTTCTTACACCAAGGTTCACATAATATGAACCTTTATATGAAGGTTCACAAAAACCTTCCTCTTTTTTTTTTTTTAACAGATATATCAAAACTCTGTTGATGGACATTTGAGTGGTTTCATATAGTTTTAAGCTGGAATTTTAGTAACTTTAAGTCCCTTTTATTAGCAATCCTACTTTGGGACCAGGCTACAGAAATTAATACATAGAAATCAGTTGAATATAAATGAAAAACTACAAATCCTGCTGTAGTTCTGATCTGGGCTAGGGAAAGATATCTGTATAACTTCATAGTTTTGCTCCCTTTATGCACCCTCACCCTACTTTGTTTTTCTTTCTTTATTACCATCTCTTTTTCTGGTACCATTTGGTTTATTTTCTGTTTTTTAATTTTCTTTTCTTGGTTCCTTCTTGACCCTATCTGATAAACCAGCCTGTCTAACTGCTAGTTAAACCTTTGTTAGGAAGTTGTTAGACTTGCAGGTAACTTTTACATTTTACAGTTGCCAAAAGATAGCAGTTTTCAGTCCAGGTGAGGTTGGGATTCTTGCTGTCTTACTGAAAGTTCTGTAAGTCTTATTACTCAGATAATGCCCTCCTGTCATTGTTCCCCTGTTACCCAGGTACACTTAGTAGCAAATTTGCATTCTGTTGGTGATAATCTATACACACTTACCAACTGGCCCAGGAGGCTGGCACCATGCATTGCTGGAGGCTCAGCGGGAGTAGAGACAAGCAGGACTGGGAAATGCGCTTTAAACCCTTGAATTGGAAATAGGTCTGGGCTCTTTGGAGGGAAGCAGATAAAGCTGGTTGATTGATATTATTTTGGCTGCCCTTCTGCCACAAAGAAAGAGTGGAATAAAAAAGGAAGGAGAAGATACAAAGAGGTTTTGGTTATGGACAAAAAACACTACATTGAGAATCAAGAAGCATGGATTTTGATCTATATACTACTACTAGTTTGATCTGTAATTTGTTCTGTTTATTTCACTTCTCTGGACATAAGTTTCTACACCTATGAAATGAGTGGTTTGGAATTTTAACAAAAATATCTCTGAAATTCTAAGGCAAGGAAAAAAAAAGTAGAAAAAAAAAGAAGTGAAGCAGAATATCTTCAAGATTCTATATTGACTTCAAATAATATAAAGGGGAGAGCTTGTCTACTACTGTGTAACATCTATTATAGTTAGTATTGTTGCATAATAAATTACTGCCAGAATTTAGAGGTTTAAATTTTATTTATTTTATTTTTGGCTGCGTTGGGTCTTCATTGCTGCGCGCGGGCTTTCTCTAATTGCGCGGCGAGCAGGGGCTACTCTTTGTTGAGGCATGCGGGCTTCTTACTGTGGTGGCTTCTCTTGTTGCGGAGCACGGGTTCTAGGTGCGCGGGCTTCAGTAGTTGTGGCATGCGGGCTTAGTAGTTATGGCTCACGGGCTCTAGAGCACGGGCTCAGTAGTTGTGGCGCATGGGCTTAGTTGCTTCGTGGCATGTGAGATCTTCCTGGACCAGGGATTGAACCCATGTCCCCTGCATTGGCAGGCAGATTCTTAACCACCGCGCCACCAGGGAAGTTTGAAAAGTACTTTTAATTTATTATTTCTCTACTTCTGCATGTTTGAGAATGTTGGAGGTTAATGTAGCTATGTACCCCTTGGGACTTAAGAGTTAATTAATTATAACCAACTGTTGGAACTATTTTCAAGAAAGTATCTCTTGCCACCTATTTGGGGGGCTCATGAGTAAGTATGTAGAATTCCATTTTACTGTTTCAAAACGATTGACCTACATTTTAAAAAGCGTTTTTTATATATGTTTAAAATATATAAATGTATAAACTTT
The DNA here is from genome assembly GCF_964270905.1 of Leucopleurus acutus. Classification (NCBI taxonomy): domain Eukaryota; kingdom Metazoa; phylum Chordata; class Mammalia; order Artiodactyla; family Delphinidae; genus Leucopleurus; species Leucopleurus acutus. The sequence continues at coordinate 86,035,374 of NC_139144.1, forward strand.
TTGTGCTCCATTCCAGAAAATATGTTGTGTGTGTGCCTAATACTATACATTATTATGTCTTGCATTGTATACAAGTATATATTAACATATATATCTTGACAGTGGGGTTTTTTTTTGGTTTTTTTTTGCGGTACGTGGGCATCTCACTGTTGTGGTCTCTCCCATTGCGGAGCACAGGCTCAGCGGCCATGGCTCACGGGCCTAGCCGCTCTGCGGCATGTGGCATCTTCCCGGACCGGGGCACGAACCCGCGTCTCCTACATCGGCAGGCAGACTCTCAACCACTGCGCCACCAGAGAAGCCCTTGACAGTGTGTTTAAACTACATGTGTTGAAACCGCTTAATTTACATCCTTGCTCAAGCAGTTATGTAAAATCCTTTTTCTTTTTCTCTGACCTCTGGTCCCCATTTCCTTTGTATAGGGAAGTACACTGTGGGAATACAAATTTCAAACACTTGTTTTGTTTTTTCTAACCGATTTTCTATTTCACTGCATGCACATTGGATTAAAATAGCTTAAGGTAGCAAAACATTTTCCTTTTTACCAAAAATATAATTTTGTTATAAATAGAATGAGGAGAATAAATGAAAATATTAATCACATTTGTCGGTATTCAGTATTCCTCTGAATGGTGTTTTATTAGCCCATTTCTCTGTTTGTTATATCCCTGCAGTTTTTCCCCACTAGAGGGCACTAGGATATTGTTTGTTTTTAGTGGACTGCTCATAGTGAATTTGGAATTAAAACTTCCATATTTTTCTTATTTGTTCTACATTTTGTATGAATAAAATCGTTATCCTGAGGTCAGTCTATATTTGACCTACATGGACGATTATAGTACCTTCTGTGCTAGCAATTTTGACTTTGAAGACTATTTTGTGCTAAGTGCTTAAAGAAGAAAAAGAGAAGGAGGACTTGGAGAGATGGGAAAGAATTGGAATTTTTTGGACTCCAGTTATTACCTTTTCTCACTCCACAGAAGGTACTGACACCAAAGGAAAAAGGATAGGTACATACATGTAGGTCAGTGCAACAGAATAGAGAGTCCAGAAATAGATACACATGTAGACAATGAATTGAGTTTTGACAAAGAAGCCAGAGGAAATCAGTGGGGAAAGGATCTTTTTTTAATCAAATGGTACTTGAACAATTAGATATCCGTTTGGGAGAAAAGTGACCTTTTACCTTTATTTCATTCCATATGTAACACTTAACTCAAAATGGATCATAGACTGTAGAAGAAAACAAAGGAAAAAATCTTCATGACCTTGGGGCAAGCAAAAATTTATTTCTTTCTATTTCTTTTAAAGTACATAGTTAAGTAAATAAAAAGGGTAGCCACAGAATGGGAGAAAATATTCACAATACATATACCAGACAAAGGACTGGTATCTAGAATACATAAAGAACTCTTAAAACTCAATAATAAGATACACAATTTAGTCTTTTAAATGGACAAATGATTTGAACAGACATGCCTCAATAGATGCTAAACAAATGCCAGTAAGCACGTAAGTTGCTCAACATGATGAGTCATTAGAGAAATGCAAATTAAAACCATAGTGAGATACTATATACGCTACTAGAATGGCTAAAATTCAAAAGACTGACAATACCTAGTATTGATGTGGATATGGATCTGTTGTGATGCTCATACGTTACTGGTGAATAACAGTTTTCCAGTTTGTCATGAATTTAATATATACTTACCAAATGACTCAGCAGTTCTACTCCTACCTTTGTCTTTACCCAAGAAAATGAAATCCTATGTTCACACAAAGACTAGCACACTGATGTTGATAGCAGTTTAATTCATAATGGCCCCAAACTGGAAAAACACCAAATATCCATCAACAAGTAAATGGATAAACTAAAGTACATCCATGTAAAGGAGTACTACTTAGCAATAAAAGAGAATGAACTACACATGGAACAATGTGGATGAATCTCAAAAATATTATGCTAAGTGAAATAACCTAGACACAAAAGAGTATATATATTTATGATTTCATTTATATAACATTCTATAAAAGGCAAATCTCTCTATAGTGACAGGAAACAGATCAGTGGTTGTCTAGGGCCATCGTGGTGGTTGTGGTGAGTCAACTGCACAGGAGAAATAGACAAACAACTGAGTTAACCAAAAAATTGCAAATTATGAAGGAAAGAAGGCATAGGGAGCATGTACAAAGGCCCTAATTTGGAAAAGAAGGTTGGTTTTTAGTGGAGTATTTTTAGGCAGAGGCTAAATGATGAGAGATGGGGTTGGAAAGATAAGTAAGGGCCAGATCATGTGGAAAGAGTCAAGTCCTCAAGAACTTGAGATGGAATGGACTGTAGAGCACAAGGTGAGACCCTTATTTCAGTAAAAGTGGGGAAGAAGGTGAAGCTGGGGCAAATGAGCTAGGCCTGGTGATGGGAATGTAAGTTTGTATCAGATATTTTCCTCCTCTTCTTTTTTTTTTTTTTTTTGCGGTACGCAGGCCTCTCGCTGTAGTGGCCTCTCCCGTTGTGGAGCCCAGGCTCCGGACGCACGGGCTCAGCGGCCATGGCTCACGGGCCCAGCCGCTCCGCGGCATGTGGGATCTTCCCAGACCAGGGCACGAACCCGTGTCCCCTGCATTGGCAGGCGGACTCTCAACCACTGCGCCACCAGGGAAGCCCCCTCTTCTTTTTATTCTCTTTATCTATATAAGGTAAGGCTGTCACTTGAAAGTGAGGGTAGAAGTTTGAGGGGACTAACATGACCTATTCTTCCTGGGAGGGGACAGAGGGAGTACTTACCACTAAAGAAACTTCGTAAGATGACTGAGGTGCTATTGATGCTCATTTGAGTTTGGGGAAGGTGAATTTAAAGTGAAACCAGTCAGCTTGGTCACGTGGTTTTTCTCTTGCAAAATTTAGCAGCTTGGGGCCAAACATGAAGTAGATAGATTAGTAGGGGTCATCAGGACTGAGGTTTTTGCCTGGCAAAAATAATGAAGGGAGAGAGGGAATGAAGTTATTTATGAGTCACTTTCAAGATGGGCTAGGGAATCTAGGCTAGACAAGGAGGGAAGTGAAACTAAAAAAAGGGTTGATGAATTGTGAGAAAATGATGTCATTGGACAAAGGACAGAATTTTATGAATTGGGGCTACTTCTGCAAATGAAATGGCAGGTTAAGAGGAAGTGGTCTTAGGGTGACTTTGGGGTTTCTGAAATGGAGGTCCATTTATTGGGATAGAGAATTTGGGAGGAAGAGGAACAGTTTCGGTTAAATGATGAATTCAGTTTTGGACAGGCTATGTTTGAGGGACCCATGGGGTGTATAAGTGGAGATGTCCAAAAGGCATTTGGATATACAGATCTGAGAGATTTGGGCTTTCAGTAGAGATTTAGGAGTTATTAGCACATAGAGGATAACTGAAACGTGGTGATGGGAGAGATTATCAGGGGGAATTTGTGAGGTAAGAGAAGGGGAGGGTGTGTGGTTTCCTTTTTTCAGAACCAGAATGGTTGTGGTGGTGGTTGGTGTTTTGTTTTGTTTTTTCCTTCAGTATTCTGTCTCCTTTTCCAAGTGAGTCCTAGCAAATACAACATGGAATGGTGGTAATAGCAGAGTTTAGGTCCTGGCTTTGCCACTTCCTACTGTATGCGTTGATCAAGTTTCTCAGTTATAATTTTCTGGTCTATTAAAAATAACTGTATCAAGAAAATAAGAAGACAAGCCACAGACTGGGAGAAACTATTTGCAAAAGACCTGTCTGATAAAGGACTGTTACTCAAAATACACAAAGACCCCTTAGAATCAACGATAAGAAAACAAACAACCCAATTAAAAAATGGGCAAAACCTCACCAAAGAAGATATACAGATAGCAAATAAGCATATAAAAAGATGTCCCATATCGTTGGCATCAGGGAAATGCAAATTAAAACAATGAGATCCCACTCTACACCAATTAGAATGGCCAAAATCAAGAACACTGACAACACTGGATGTCAGTAAGGATATAGAGCAACAGGAACTCTCATTCATTGCTGGTGGAAATACAAAATGGAACAGCCAGTTTGGAAGATAATTTGGCAACTTATTACAAAACTAAACATACTCTTACCGTACAATCCAGCAGTTGTCCTCCTTGTTATTTATCCAAATGAGCTGAAAACTTATGTCCACACACTGATGTTTATAGCAGCTTTACTCATAATTGCCAAAACTTGGAAGCAACCAGGATGTCCTTCAGTAAGTGAATGGATAAATTATGGTGCATCTAGACAGTGGAATATTATTCAGCACTAAGAAGAAATGAGTCATCAAGCCATGAAAAGACACAGAAGAACCTTAAATGAATATTACCAAGTGAAAGAAACCAATCTGAAAAGGCTACATACTGTATGATTCTAACTATATGACATTCTGTAAAAGGAAAAACTATGGAGACAGTAAAAAGATCAGTGGTTGCCAGGAGTGGAGGGTTGGGGAGATGAATAGGCAGAGCATAGAAGATTTTTAGACCAGTGAAAGTATTCTGTATGATAGTATAATGGTGGTAGATACATGTCATTATACATCTATCAAATCTATAGAATACACAACCCCAAGAATGAACCCTAATGTAAAGTTTGGACTTCAGGTGATAATGATGTGTCAACATAGGTTCATCCATCATAACAAACGTACCACTCTGGGACTAGATGTTGATAGTGGAGGAGGCCGTGTGTGTTAGAGGGGAGGGGATACATAAGAACTGTCTATATATTCAATTTTGCTGTGAACTTAAATTGCTCTAGAAAATAAAGTCTATTTTTTAAAAAACTAGCTGTAATAAGAAATTGCATGGAGACATGGTAAATAACTCAGGACTACTGGTCTAAACTTGAAATCACTTAGTAAATACTGTAGGATTCATTGGTCTTTATTTTCAGTTATTTGCTGCTGCTTAATGGGAAGGTTTTGCTTCCCTTCCTCAACTTTCACCACTCTGTCAAGTATTTTTACAATGATAGTGAACAATTACACTCCTTGGAAAGATTTAATTATAGCCTAATGAGTGTATAGATATAAATGTCTGGATTTTTATATTGCCGGGGCAGAAATGATGATAGAAAACATCCAACACCAATAATTAAAAGAAATTTATTTCACTAAATAAGGAATATTTGAATCTTCTTTCAGTTGTTTTTTTTTTAATTTATTTATTTATTTTGGCTGTGTTGGGTCTTTTGCTGCGCGTGGGTTTTCTCTAGTTGCGGCGAGCTGGGGCTACTCTTCGTTGCGGTGCACGCTTCTCCTGTTGCAGAGCCTGGGCTCTAGGTGTGTGAACTTCAGTAGTTGCGGCACGCAGGCTCAGTAGTTGTGGCTCCGCGACATGTGGGATCTTCCTGGACCAGGGCTCAAACCCGTGTCCCCTGCGTTGGCAGGCAGATTCTTAACCACTGCACCACCAGGGAAGTCCCTCAGTTGTATTTTTTACCCTGTTTACTTTTACATCCAAGTACCATTTTATACTTCAGAGCTTTTCAAATAAATACTATACATTAATCTACTTTGAGTACCAGGGCCTCCCTCCCCTATGGATTCCAAAACAATTTCTGAAAAGATGGAAAAGGGGTATTGAGTTATACCCATGTATACAAGTAAGCCTGAAAAACTAAGGTGAAGTAGTTGGCTAGTTTCTGACTGGTAGATACACTCCCCTCCTTTCTTATTGCATCCAGATTTTGGGGTGGGGTGAGTGGCAAAAGTCATTTTTTTTCCAAAAAAGAGAATAATAACTAATACTTCCAGACATTTATCCTATAGATGTTCTCACACATGTATGAAATATCATATAAAGATGAATATTCATTATAGTATTATCATGGTGATATGCAAATAGCAAAAGGTAGGAAATGATCTAAATGTCCATTGGTAGGGGACTGGTAAATAAATATTGGTACACCTATAGAATAGAATAATGTTCAGGAGTTTAAAAAAGTGAGGCAGCTCTATAAATACTGATATGGAACAATCTTTAAGGTAATGTTGGCAGGGGAATGTTTATGTATGACATGCTACTTTTTTTGTTGTTGTTTTGGGCCGCACTGCGCAGCATGCGGGATCTTAGTTCCTTGACCAGGGATTGAACCCACACCCCCTGCAATGGAAGCAGGGCTTCCTAACTGCTGCACTGCCAAGGAATTCCTGACATGTTACTATTTGTGTAGAAAAAGAAACAAAAATACTCACACACAGGGACTTCCCTGGTGACGCAGTGGTTAAGAATCCACCTGCCAATGCAGGGGACATAGGTTCGAGCCCTGGTCTGGGAAGATCCCACATGCCACGGAGCAACTAAGCCCGTGTGCCAGAACTGCTGAGCCTGCGCTCTAGAGCCCGCGAGCCACACTACTGAGCCTGCGTGCCACAACTACTGAAGCCCACGTGCCTAGAGCCAGTGCTCCGCAACAAAAGAAGCCACTGCAATGAGAAGCCTGTGCAGCGCAAGAAGAGTAAACCCCACTCGCCGCAGCTAGAGATAAGCCCGTGTGCAGCAACGGAGACCCAATGCAGCCAAAATAAATAAATTAATTAATTAATAAAAAATACTCACACAAACATATATGTACCTAGATTTACGTCTTAGCTCTGCCTCTTATAAGTGTAATAAGTGTAATCTTGAGTCAGTTACTTAACCTATTTGCTTATATGCAAAAGATGGCTCTAGAAGAATGCGCAAGTAGGAGAATTTCCCTCTAGGTGGATAATCTAGTGCTGAAGGAAAGGGACAGAAAGAGAGACTGACTCTTCACAATATAATCTTTATGTCTCTTGAAGTTTATGCCATGAACCTTTGTTACCTAGTGAAAAACAAATGAACAAATCAAAAAATAAAACCTAGATTTAAAAAAGCTATCTTTAGGACTGTCCTGAGGATTAAATGAGTCATGTATATAATCTCTGGCAGTGCTGCTTGGCATATAGTAAATGTATATACAATAAATGATAGCCTTTGTTCTTGTTTTTTTCCCTCCAATTCCATAATTACTGTTTGGAGGATTTATTGTCTTCACCTAGGCCTAAGTGAATTCAGATTGTCAATCTGAATAGATCTGTGAACTCTTTGAAATGGTATACCAAATTTTGTGTAAGCAGACACCAAACACTGTAGATTCTAGAGAGAGGGTATGTGACTTTCATCATATTTTCTAAGGAGGGTCGCATGGCCCTAAAAAAATTAAGACACGTGATCTAAGCCATTTTGCTATTTTCTGTTTCCTTCCACCAGAAAATACTCTGCTGTCAGTTTTCTCTTTATAACTAGTATCTTTTTTCTTGTTGTTGCTATTAAAAACATGAAGCCGTAAAGCACCATGACAGTTTGGAGACTTACAGAGTTAGGTATAACTTATTATTTCTTCAAGTCCCAAATCTAATATTATTTCCTCAGTGAAGCCTTCACAGATCTCATAGGTGTTGCGCTGTGTTCCTGCAGCTCTTTGGTTGTTATTGTAATCTCTCTTGCTACTGAACTTTAGGCCTTCCAAGGTAGAGGCCGTATATTTTCAATAAATATATATTGAATACCTGTATGTATCAGATATTATGCTAGGTGAACAATACAGATAAGGTCCCTGCCCTCTTAAAGCTTAAATTCCAGAATGGGGAGGGGAAAAAAAAAAGTAATTTCAGATAGTGATAACTGAAGAAAATAAAATAAGGTAGTGGTTCAGAGTGATGGGAGCAGGGCCAGATAGGATGATCAGGGAAGGCCTTGAAGAGGTGACATTTGAGCTGAGACCTAAAGGATGAACTTGGGTTGTGTATAAAATGTTTTATACAACTCCACACACTTACACACTCACAATCTTTTTTTTTTTTTTTTTTTTTTTGCGGTACGCGGGCCTCTCACTGTTGTGGCCTCTCCCATCGCGGAGCACAGGCTCTGGGCGCGCAGGCTCAGCGGCCATGGCTCACGGGCCTAGCTGCTCCGCGGCATGTGGGATCTTCCCGCACCGGGGCACGAACCCGTGTCCCCTGCATCGGCAGGCGGACTCTCAACCACTGCGCCACCAGGGAAGCCCTGCACTTACAATCTTGATTGTGTTCTTTGTCATTTTCTTCAGGTTACCTTAGAATGGTAATTGCTAATTGAATTTAGTTTGCACACACATTCTGTATTTATTTGTGTTCAGCTATAGTTCTTCTGCTTTCCCTTTCTTTCCTTAAGAGTGAGCTCTTGAGCTGACTTTTTGAATCTAGGAAGAACTTTATTCTTTGTCTGTCTGTGTTTTAACTTGATACCCAGGATTTTATAAACAGAGTACCACCATCCCTAGACATTCCTCCTTGGGTGTATGTGCTGTGTATTACTTCATTTCACTCTCTCAGTAAGTAATACGTTTGAAGCAAGTCTCACTGTAAGTACTAGGGATATGTTAGTCACCATAATAGATGATCTGGGAGTTCTAAACAGTAGTCAGTTTAGAGATTTCCCAAGTATTTTGACAAAAGTAAAAATTTTTACCATAGAGAATCTAGTTCTCCCAAAGTTAGGTTGCACCTGGAAAAATGTCATGCTCTCTTTTTGCCCTGTGTTGGGTAGCACAATGATGACCTTCAAATCACTCTTGAGAGCTAACATGGTCTTGTTATCCCACAATCAGAATATCTTTGATAATTTTGATGACTACCTTAAGAAAATGGCCCTCTGTTGCACTGGTGTCAGAGAGGTAGGTTTCCGTTTCTTGAATTAAAGGGCCTCATTGAATGGGTGGGTCAGAGTACATTTTCCTATAAAGAGACTAAGTTCCCTGGATTCTACACTGAACTGTGGGACAAGTAGATAAGTAGTTGAGTAGAGTTGTTGACTCTCAGAATTTAGAACCAGTTTTCTCCTAAGATTACTTTGTTGCATAAATCCCTTAGCAAGGATCTCTTTATGAATGCCCATGCCTCTATTTTCTTGACAGAAAAAGAGAGGAAAAAAAAAAGCAGAACAGCTCAGAATCAGGTCTCAATCACTGGATCTCTGGGCTTTCAGATTGCACCGGCTGCCCTGTTTCCTGATAGGTTTGGAATTTCCACCATGAAGGTCATGTAGGTTTTTTTCTTTCTCTCCTTGTCAGGTACCTATCTGAATTAGAATTAAAGGAGAGTCTTATTATTTTTAGAACAGCAGGCCCCATTACTGTCTACTAATTATTTCAACAAAATTTATAACTCCTGAGTAGACTCTACCTCTAATCCTAAAGGTTTGTCTTTCTGTTTTATTCAGTTTTTAATTTGTGGTTTTTCTGGAAGAGTTTGATGCCAAAATATTGGCTCTCTGTACACCGATGCCAAAATGAGATACAGAGACAGAGTTTTGGAAGAGAAAGAGTAGCTTTATTCTTTGCCAGACAGAGAAGAAACAGCGCAGGCTAATGCCCTAAGAACTGTGCTCCTCTCCCTGGGAAATAGGGAGAGGTCTTATAGACAGGACTAGCGGTATCGGGTAGGTGATAAGGATCAAGGCAGTAATGGGCTTGCATTCTTCTGATGGATTGGTGGTGAGGTAAGTAGGAGTCAGCATCATCAACCTTCAGGTTCCAACTGGTCTGGGGTCTAGGTGTTTGTGGACAGCATACCATCATTATTCGTTGACCATCAACTTCTCCCACCTGGAGGGGGTTTCAGTATCTGCAAAACAGCTCAAAAATATCTTCCTGTATATCCATTGATGGGGAACCAGGACCTTGCCCCAAGGCTGCACTATTGTTTCTCTTGACTGTTTGTTTCTCCATTGTCTTGCATCTCCCTCCCTTCCCTAATTAATGACTGCTTGAATCTGCCAGTTGGAAGTTGGGGAAGATCATGGAGGCTAAATGAAGGCTATTTCCTGTGATCAAAGAAATGGGGGACACAGAAAGGCTTTGTGCCCAGGAGCCCCACAGAGCCCTGCTCTGTATCAATCTCCCCTTTTCTTTGAAACTCCCCAATCTTGAGGAGAACAGATGTTGGACAAGGAAGGAATAATCATTTTGGATAGGGATGTTAATCATAAACTCAGCAGAGGCTCGGTTTTAAGGGGACTCAGTTTTAATCCCCACTTCGGTTTTATCTTTCCCAAAATCTTTTAGGGAATGGGGCAATAAACATGCTAACTACTTCCTGCTGAGATAGGGCATAGTCCTGCCTAAATTTGGGGGAATAGATAACGAATTAGAAATATTTGAGTTCCAAGTCCTGGATTTGAGTTTTACATGATTAAGATCTCAATCCCTTGTTCTACCATTTTGGTGCAGCAAAACCAGTTAGAGATAAGAGGAGTGATAACTAGAACTTTAGTAGAAAGAATAGATCTCATTTCTTTAGGAATTCAGGAGCATAAGTCTGAAGCCCAGTCTAGAACCAGAACTTCAGAGAGACTTGTTTTAGCCAGTTGTTTTCAAACCATTCCCTGTATGGGGAAAACCCATCAAGGCAATCCTGAAGACCCAGAAATAGGAAGCTGACCACATATCTAGCAGTTAGAATTATCGAAAGAATCAGCATATGAATCTATAGGTAGAAGGTATGAGAAAGAAGAAAACAACATTCATTCCACTTGTTGGAACAAATACTTAAAGTTTCCCAAAGGGTGAGATGTCTGCTTCTCGGGAGGACACTTGCTGGCTGTAGGCAGGCTTGGTTGGTCAGTTTCTGGTAATCTTCTTACTCTGGTATGATGTACCCACGGTTATACTCCAGCCAGTTTTAGAGAGGCGTGAGTAGTAAGAAGAACCTCATAGGATCCCTTCCATTTTTCTTCAAGCTGTTGCTCAGGTCATTGCTCTTTTTCACACTTTCAGCAGCACCTGGTCTCCTGCTTTGAATGGATGTCAGGTAGCTTCCAGGTGAGGGGGAGACCTGTGGAACACAAACTCACACGTAGCAGTTCAGAATTGTCCAGTCTGTTGAACATACTGTTTAATTTTTACCTCCTGTGTTAGAAATGTTCCTCTTTTTACTCTTAGGAGCTAAGAGTGGTCTCCTCTGTATAATTTCATAAGGGCTCAATCCTAGCCCGCTTCTAGGGGCCACCAGTATACAGCGGAGAGCAACTGGAAAGACCTTGTCCCATTTTAGATGAGTTTTTTTCTTTCATAGCTTGGCGAGAGTTTTCTTAATAATGTCCTTAAGAAGGGTTTTTGTCACTTCTGATGCTTTTTCCATTTTGGCTGGAAAGCCCTCTATTCAACCTTGATCCAGGTGTAATCCTCTCAAGTCTTTAGCCAAAATCTCGTTGAAGAATATAGGGAAATTTTTAAATCCTCATGGAGTCTGACATAGCTCAGAAAATTCAAGTTTGCAGCAATACAGGAATGAATGCATCTGAAATCACATCCACAATGGTCACCTAGTTTTACCATCATTACTCCATTTTGACTTTCAAATGCATTTCCCTCCTCAATGTTAAAGCAGATGTCACTGTTAATGATTTCACTGCTTTTCTAGATATGGGAAAATCCAAGAATCTGAGCTCATAAAATCTTCTCCTGAAAGAATCTATCTGAAGGCCTGTTCTGTCAGTTTTTCCCAGAGCACAGAGTGCCTCATTCCTTATCTCCACCCTGAACTCCTTTCAGAGGGTGCTGAAAGTCAGCAGCTGCAGCAGCACATGATTTAATCTTTGTAGAGGTAGATGGCAAGTGCCAGTTTCCAGTCTGCAGGGCCCCTTCATGGTCATAAATTCGACCATGGTTTTGGGGCATTTCATGACCATTTTGTCCCACAGTACTAGGAATGCTCATCCCCAGGTCTGGCAAAGATTTTGCTGATAGACCACTCAATGTGCTATTACTGGACTAGGCCTTGTGAGTAGCAAAAAGTCTGTGGACCACCTGTCTTACTAGTCTCTTGTGGTCCAGGAAAATATTCCCTCTTGTTGCTTCTTCCCATATCTAGAGTTACACTATTACAATCATTGATCTTACATGGAACTATATATCATCATTTTCTCAGAGGCTCAGTCACACACTGGTAATGTAAGAAACAACAATTTTGTAAAACAGGCAAAATACAACTAAAATAGCTAGGAGTATTAGTAAAGTCATAAATAAGAAGCCAAGAACTTCCATTAGGTGTGGCCCAGTATGTCCAGGTTGTCTGACTTAGTGTGTTCTGTACCAGTCCTTATCTTTAAGGGAAATTATATGTTGGCACTGTCCATAAGGCACCCAGCTTAATTTCCTAATGTTGCTAGACTGATTATCCTTAATATGATTTAATTGTTCTCAACATAGAGGGGCATTTAAATTTAAATTACCATAGTTTGGTGTTAACTGCATAAATCCATCCCATAATTGTGGGAGGTTTTATTCCTTGGCTGAAATTTTGCTTGTTGCTCTGAACTTGAGTAATAGAGGAAAATTCATATTTATGGCCAGGGTCAGAGCAGCCGTTATTAATTGGCCGGGTGAGGGGATTCCATCTAGTAATATCAGTAGTGGCCTGAACATGACTATAATTTTTCTTTTAAAATAAATTTCCTGGGATTTCCCTGGTGGCGCAGTGGTTAAGAATCCGCCTGCCAATATAGGGGACACGGGTTCGATCCCTGGTCCGGGAAGATCCCACATGCAGCAGAGCAACTAAGCCTGTGTGCCACAACTATTGAGCCTGCAGTCTAGAGCCCATGAGCCACAACTACTGAGCCGGCATGCCACATCTACTGAAGCCTGCGTACCTAGAGCCTGTGCTCTGCAACAAGAGAAGCCCCTGCAATGAGAAGCCCGTGCACTACAACAAAGAGTAGCACCCGCTCACTGCAACTAGAGAAAGCCCGCGCGCAGCAATGAAGACCCAACGCAGCCAAAAATAACAATTAATTAATTAATTAATTTTAAAAAAGAAACAAAAATAAATAAACAAATTTCCTAAGAGCCAACCAATTAGAGCCTTGGAGTGGAGAAATCCATCCCGGTAACCCAGAAGTACTAGACACAGGTAATTGGCCACAAAATCAACAATTGGATTGATTTTTTTTTTTTCAATTTTTTTTTTGCGGTATGCGGGCCTCTCACTGCTGTGGCCTCTCCTGTCACGGAGCACAGGCTCCGGACGTGCAGGCTCAGCGGCCATGGCTCACGGGCCCAGCCGCTCCTCAGCACGTAGGATCCTAACAGACCGGGGCACGAACCCGTGTCCCCTGCATCGGCAGGCGGACTCCCAACTACTGTGCCACCAGGGAAGCCCCTGGATTGATTTTTAAAACTAGTATAGGATCATGCCTATGATAGAAAAACATTTGATTCATATGCAGAGATCCAAGAAGTCAAGAAGACATTATAAATGATCATACGAGTCAGGTCGAGAATCTTGGGCAAGCTGTCTACTCCTGATGTCGTCTTCTAGCCCTGGTATGAGTGTAGTTTCTCCTCTGTTCGAGCATTGTTTTAAGGTGATTTTTGAGGTCAGCTGTCCTCTCTATAGGCCAGTCCAGTGCAGGGACCGAGCAGGGCCCTTTGTGAGTGGAAATTAATCCAAGAGTCAATTCCTTTCAGTTTTACTGTGCATGAGCTAGTTAAGAGTACCTGATAAGGGTCCTTCCGTCCAGGTTGGAGATAGTCCTTTAAATTATGTCTTTTCCAGTACTCATAATCCCCTGATTGCAGGTCTTGGGGTATCTGATCTTCATCCAAAGATAGATTACTGAGATAAGCTGCAGTAACAAACTTAGAAAGTGTCCTTTAATAATTCAGTTAAAGTTTACATTAATATAACAGCAAGGAACTATCTGAGTCTTAGTAAATACAGACCTCCATTATCAAAACTGGGATTTAACATTCATTGAAACATCTTTTTCTCTCTAAAATTACCCTCATTTCTACCAAATATAACCAAATTAAGACTAATTTGTTTGCAAAATAAGCCTGGTCTCAAACACTTGGCCTGATTTACATCAGTGGTCCCCGGTCTTTTTGGCACCAGGGACCGGTTTCGTGGAAGACAATTTTTCCATGCACCAGGGAGGCAGGGGGAGGGTTTCAGGATAACTCAGGCGCATTACATTTATTGTGCACTTTATTTCTATTATTATTACATTATAATATATAATGTAATAATTACACAACTCACCATAATGCTGACAGGCGGAGCTCAGGCGGTAAGGCGGGCGATGGGGAGAGGCTGTAAATACAGATGGAGCTTCGCTCACTTGCCCGCCGCTCACCTCCTGCTGTGCAGCCCGATTCCTAACAGGCCACGGACCAGTACCTGTCTGTGGCCCAGGGGTTGGGGACCCCTGCTTACATGATCTACTTAGTGCCACTTATTTTTGTGCATTTTCTTGGTGATTTCACTGTTTAAAATGTCCCCCAAATGTAGTGCTAAAGTGCTGTCTAGTGTTCCTAAGCACAAAAAAGGCTGTGATGTGTTTTATAGAGAAAAATGTGCATTAGATAAGCTTCATGCAGCCATGAGTTATATAGTGCTGTTGGCTGTGAGTTCAGTGTTAATGAATCAACAACATATGTTAAGTAAGGTGTCTTTAAACAGAAACATATAAAACAAGGTTATCTGTTGATCATTTGACAAAAATGTGATCAGAGACTCATAGGAGCCTAGCCCTGTATTTCCCATAGGACCAATGCTTCAGTGTTGGCTAATTCAGTGTTTGTCGTGACTTTATTCGAATATAACTACCGTGAATAGTGAGAATCTACTGTATTTTTTATATTCTTTACTTCAATGACATTAAAGTATCTTACAGACATTAGCTCAGTCATCAACACAACTTTCAAAAACTGGCTGCTAGACAGTAATTTATTTGTTATATGGAGGATGGTGGGGGGCAATCCACATAGTAGGTTTTCTTTAATGCTCAGATTCTAGGACAATTCTTCCTTCTTATAAGGAATCTCTTAAATATATTATATCCTGACCTTGGATGTAAAAAGATCTGTTTCCTAATCATAATTATGCTTGATTGATTTTGCTTTGAAACTCATCAGAATATTCCCTATTTGGCTTTCATGGGAAAAAGTGAAAAGATGAAAGAATTTTGGAAAGCAATTAGAACTTTTTGGCAGTAAATTGTCAGGTAGGGAAAAATAATCATAATGGTTATTATCACAAACATAAAAGCGGTAATGATGTAAGTTGCTGAGTGCGTAGAATTTGAATGTACTATGTTGAACATGGCTTCTCATATACATATATATTATAGGAACATCTCTCTCCTTCAACTCTGGATTCAGATCTTTGTCTAGATCTTGCTAGTTCTTCCTTTATGTAATTTCTCAAATGTTTCCTTTCTTTTTCATTCATGTAATAGTAATCTGGAAATACAGACTTTAACCATCTTCAAGTTGACCTTAAAGTTGCCCTCATTTCTTTCAGCCACATTCTCCCTTGAATGCATCTTACTTTAGCATATTTTTATCATATCATTCTGCAGAGATATTACTGCCCTACTTAGAAACTTTCAGTGGCTGCTAGTTGTCTGTTTTTTTTTTTTAATTTTCCAAATGTAGATTTTCAGTGGATTTATTTATTTATTTTGATAAATTTATTTACTTTATTTTTTGCTGGGTTGGGTCTTTGTGGCTGTACACGGACTTTCTCTACTTGTGGCGCTTCTCATTGCGTTGGCTTCTCATTGCGGAGCATGGGCTCTAGGTGCACGGGCTGCAGTAGTTGTGGCTCACGGGCTGTAGAGCGCAGGCTCAGTAGTTGTGGTGACGCGCCCAGTTGCTCCTCGGCATGTGGGATCTTCCCGGACCAGGGCTCAAACCTGTGTCCCCTGCATTGGCAGGCGGACTCAACCACTGCGCCACCAGGGAAGCCCTATTTATTTATTTTAAAATATTTATTTATTTTATTTATTTGTCTTTCTTATTTATTTTGTTTTGGCTGCAGCACACGGGATCTTTGTTGAGGCAGGCAGGATCTTTTTCGTTACAGCGTGCAGTCTGCTCGGGTTTCTCTGTAGTTGCGGTGTGGCGCATGGGCTTCTCTCTAGTTGTGGCATGTGGGTTTTCTCTCTCTAGTTGTGGCGCACAGGCTCCAGGGTACGTGGGCTCTGTAGTTTGTGGCACCTGGGCTCTCTCGTTGAGGTGCACGAGCTCAGTTGCCCCGCGGCGTGTGGGATCTTAGTTCCTTGACCAGGGATCGAACCCACGTCCCCTGCATTGAAGGTGGATTCTTTACCACTGGACCACCAGGGAAGTCCCAAGTTGTCTGTTTTTAAATTACTATAAAACAATTGTCTCTTAATGCTTTTCAGTTCTCCTACAGCTGTTCCTCCCCATCTACCTTTTTTTTTTTTAAATTTTTGGCCGTGCTGCGCAGCTTGCGGGATCTTAGTTTCCCAAACCCGGGCCATGGCAGTGAAAGCACGGAATCCAAACCACTAGACCACCAGGGAACTAGCCCCCCAAACACCTCCCTTAATTGATGTTATGTCATGACTCATTGTTGGAGGGCAGGAACCTCTTAGATGTGAATTCCCTCATCTTCTTACCATCATCTGTAAATTTGCTACATCTATTCTTCTTTTTTCTTTCTATAACAGAGGAAGAAGTACTTGTGCCCTGGATCCCATTCTCTCTTTTCTTCTGAGACTTTTCTTCTTGATTTACCCCTAAGGTTGTTAAACTTGGCAAAAACAACAACACATTGCACAATTAAATTTGAAATTCAGATAACCACAAATAGTTTTCAATATAAGCATGTCCCATGCAATATTTGGGACACATTTATGCTGAAAAATTATTTGTTGTTTATCTGAAATTCAAATATAACTGGATGTCCTGAATTTTATCTGGCAACCCTATTTACCCCTCTCTTTACTTTATTTACACTTCCAAACGCACACACATTCATACACACACACAGACGCACACATTTTTATCCTCCCCCTCTGTTGGGTCATTCCTTTCAGAGTTCAGTCAAGCTTTAGTAAACATCTTGTGAACAAAAGCACACACAGACACACACACACAAAAAACTTCCTTTGACTTGTAATCCCTCTTTAGTTATTAACATATCTCTGCTCTGCTCCACAGCCCAGTTTTCCAAAAGACTTGTCTATTCAAACCATCTCTCCTTCTTAACTTCCCATTCTTCAGTTTTCCCTAATCCTGCTTTCACCTCCATTACTCCCTCAAGTCATCAAAACCTCCATGTTGCCAAGTCCTACAAACCATTTTCAGCTGTCATCTTATTAAACTTCTCAGCAGGTATTTGAAATACCTGACCATACTTTCCTTCTTCAAAGAATCTCCTTTCTTGATTTCAGTGACACCATTCGCTTTGGATTTTTCCCCTTACTTTTCTGGTGGCTGCCTCTTAAATTTCAGTTGCTGGCTTTTCTTCTTCTATCCTGTATGGTAGATCATGGATCAGGGCTCAGACTTGAATTCTGTTTGTTTGTTTGCTTTTTTCTCCTCTCTAGGCGATTTTTATCCATTCCCATGGTTTTATATATCTGTCTATACATGGGATTTAAATTATGGAAACAGATGAAATCATAACTCCCAATTTTATATTTCCAGCCTAGGCTTTCCTCTGAGCTCCAGACTCTGTATTCAAACTTGACATGGCCAAAATTGAAGTCTTGATATTCTTGCCACATCTATTTTTCCCCTATTCTTCCACATTTTAACAATGGCATCCCTATTTAACCAGTTGCTTGAGCCAGAAACCTGTTGGTGATTCTTGACATCTTCCTTACCTTTCACTTTGTCTGTTACCAAGTCCAGCTGAGTCAACCACCAACCTATCTGTCTTAAATCCATTCACTGCTGTCATCATCATCCAGGCTACCATCATCTTTCACATGTTTTAATGACCTTCTAACTATTCTTCTCATTTCCATTCATGTTCATTCAGTTTTTCTCTTTTTACACAGCCATGGTGATCTTTTAAAAACATAAATCCCTAGTAGCCTCCTATCATTCTTAGAATAAAATTAAAACTTTTCTGTGACCTGTAAACCCTACGTCATCAGTCAGTCCCTGCCTACCTCTCCAGTCACATCTTAACACTGTTTTTCATTGACAGTGTTCTTATACAAAATAAGGATTTGGTAAAAATGGAATCTTATTCCCAAGCACTTTTTAAAATGTTAGTCATTGTAATGTGCAGAATTTAAAAAGTTATGAAAATATTGCTAGCCAAACTGAGCATTCATGGGTAGTTAGTTGAAAATGAGATATTTAAGACCAAACAGCTAATCTCTCCCTCTCCCCCTTAAAATTTCAGAGCCTTCAAGTATTAATTTTCTATGGCTTAAATATAATACAAATATATTTAATTATAATTCTAGAAGTCAGAAGTCCAAAATGGGTCTCAGTGGACTAAAATCAAAATGTCAACAGGGCTATATTCCATCTAGAGGCTCTAGAGGAGAATCTACTTCCTTGCGTTTTCCAGCTTCTAGAAGCAGCCAGGATTCCTTGGCTTGTGGCCCCTTCCTCCATTCTCAAAGCCAGCATTATAGCATCTTTAAATATTTCTCTGGCTCTCATTCTTCTGCCTCCCTCTTCCAAGTATAAGGAACCTTTTGATTATATTGGGCCCACTTGGATAATTCAGGATAATCTCCCTATCTTAAGGTCAGCCAATTAGCAACCTTACTTCCATCTGCAGCCTCACCCATGCTGTGTATTCACAGGCTTTGGAGATTAGGATGTGGACATCTTGGGGGGGGGCATTATTCTGTCTACCACACATTTCTCTTCTTTATTTCTATTTTTATAAGAGTAATACATCTTCATTCCAGAAAAATTAGAAAATGAGCAACAATTCAGGAGCCATTTAGGCCCTGTTGATCTCTTAATGGAAATAGAGCCACTTGGTTCATGATAAGAAGAGAGGGTCTCCAAACACTTAAGGCACTTAAAGCACCCTAAAAATCTATTAAAAGTCACAAACAAAAATATATCACCTTCCAAATAAAATCAGTGGGGAAAAGGAGTACTGTAAGACTTTGGATAAGTAATATTTCTAGTTCTTTACTTCTTTATCTTTAAAATAAGAAACTTGAATTAGCTGATCTTTAAAATTGTTTAAACTTTATTACTATATAAAATTGGTATCTCCATTCTATTAAAAAGTAACCAAAAGAGATGAGCAGATAACATCACAAGAAAAGATATCTGTAACTATGTGGGGTGATAGGTGTTAACTAAACTTACAATGGCAATCACTTTGCAGTATATACATATATCAAAACATTATTTTGGGACTTCCCTGGTGGCGCAGTGGTTAAGAATCTGCCTGCCAATGCAGGGGACATGGGTTCGAGCCCTTGTCTGGGAAGATCTCACATGCCGCGGAGCAGCTAAGCCTGGGCGCCACAACTACTGAGCCTGTGCTCTAGAACCTGCAAACCTCAACTACTGAGCCCGCGTGCCACAACTACTGAAACCTGTGTGCCTAGAGCCCATGCTCTGCAACAAGAGAAGCCACCGCAATGAGAAGCCCGAGCACCGCAAGGAAGGGTAGCCCCTGCTCACCACAACTAAAGAAAGCCCCCGCGCAGCAACGAAGACCCAACGTAGCCAAAAATAAATAAATAAAATAAATAAATAAATATTTTTAAAAGTTTTTAAAAACCCCAAAAAACAAATAAAACATTATGTTTTATACCTTATACTAATACAATATTGTATGTCAATTATATCTCAGTAAAACTGGGGTGGAGACTAAAAATTTAATCAGAAAAGATGAGCAGGTGTTTTGTTTTGTTTTAAGTCCAATTAATGCATAGCTTTATTTCAGGATTCAGTCAACTACTATTGTCAAGGTCATGAAAGACTGAGGAATTATCACAGATTGGAGGAGACTAAGGAGACATGACAACTGAATGTAATGTGGGATCCTGGGTTGGGTCCTAGAACTAAAAAAGGACATTTGGAGAAACTTTTGAAATCCAAATAAAGTCTGTAATTTAGTTAATAGGATTGTTACCAACGTTAATTTATTAGTTTTGATAATTACCCTCATTTTACAAGTTGTTAACATTAGAGGATCTTGGGTGAAGTGTATATGGGAGCTCTCTGCACTATTTTTACAAATTTCTTTCTAAGTCTATAATTATTTCAAAAAGATTAATAAAAAAGAAGGGCTTCCCTGGTGGCGCAGTGGTTGAGAGTCCGCCTGCCGATGCAGGGGACACGGGTTCGTGCCCCGGTCCGGGAAGATCCCACATGCCATGGAGCGGCTGGGCCCGTGGGCCATGGCCGCTGAGCCTGCGCGTCCGGAGCCTGTGCTCCATGACGGGAGAGGCCACAACAGTGAGAGGCCCGCGTACCGCAAAAAAAAAAAAAAAAAAAACATACTAAGTGAAATAAACCAGACAAAAGGACAAATATTGTATGATTCCACTTGTATGAGGTACCTAGTCAAATTCAAAGAGAAAGAAAGTAGAATAGTGGTTACCAGGGGCTGGGGGAGAAAGGGAATGAGGAGTTATTGTTTAATGGGTATAGAGTTTCAGTTTGGGATAATGAAAGAGTCCCAGGGATGGATGGTGGTGATGGTTGCACAACAATGCAATTATTGCCACTGAATTGTACACTTAAAAATGGCAAATCTTATATTTTTTCACACACACACACACACGCACACACAATGTTACAGACCAATATTCCTGATCGACATAGATGCAAAAATCCTCAACAACCTCAACAAAATATTAGCAAGCCAAATTTAACAATACATAAAAAGGTTCATATACCATGATCAGGTGGGATTTATTCCAGAGAGGCAAGGATGGTTCAGTATCTGCAAATCAATCAATGTGATTAACAAAATGAAGGCTAAATATCATGCGATCATCTAAGTAGACGCAGAAAAAGCATTTGGCAAGATTCAACATCCATTCGTGGTAAAAAAAAACTCTCAATGAAGTGGCTATAGAGGAAATGTACCTCTACAAAATAAAGGCCATAAAGAAATGTGCTCAGGTTGTGGTCATGATGGTAGTTGTGGTGGTGAGATGCAGATTAAAATCACAATGTGACACTATTACCTGGAATGCCTAAAATGTAAAAAGACCGACAATACTAAGCACTAGCAAGGATATGAAGCAACTGGAACACTGATATCCTGCTGGTAGGAGTATAAAATGGTACCAACACTTTGGAAAATTGCTTGACATTATCTACCTAGCCAAACATATGCACACCCTATAACCCAGCAATTCTACTCTTACATACCTATATCCTACAGAAATATTTTCATATGGGTACCACATGACATACACAAGAACATACACAGCAACATTATTATTTAAGGCCCCCAAACTGAAACCAACTTTCAACAGGAGACTGGATTCAATAAATTATGAATAGTCATGCAATGGGGTACTTTCAGGCAATACAAATAAATGAACTACTGCTAAATCAATGAACTTGGATAACTCTTAGAAACATTGAGCAGGAAAAAATCACGCTCTTAAGAATGCATCTTTTACGGTATTTACATCAGGTTTAAATAAAGGCAAAATTGATAAATAGTGATAGGAATCAGAGATTACCTTTAAGGAGGAGTGAAGGTAATGACTGAGAGGGGACATGAGGGAAGACTCTAGGGTGCTGATAAAGTTCTATTTCCTTATCTGGGTAGTGGTTACATAGGTATGTTGACTTTTGAAATTTTATCGAACTGTAACTTTGTGACTTATGTACTTTTTCTGTAGATACATTATGCCTGAATTTAAAGTTTATTATAAAAAATAATGTAGTGAGAAGTCTACATTCCACATTTATTTAATGGCATTATGCTTCATTATTTCATCCTGCATCCTTCCTACCCTTCCCCTACTTCCCACTCTGTGATAAAATTGAGGGCCCTGAATGCAAATCCTTGTCCGCTCTTACTCTAGTTGTTTTCATGTTTAAGAAGAAGCTTTCAAGTTTAAGCTTGATTGCTTTTTGAGGACAGTTTTAGCTAGAGGTGCTAACTATGCAGCAAATTGAACTCTGACCTAAGTGGAGCTCTATTAGCTGTGTCAGGGAGATTGAGGATTCAAGTCCACATTCCACTCCCAGATTCTAGAGAACTTAACAGGGAGTGGGAAAGGTGGCTTGGTGCCTGCTTTAGTGTACTGTAGTCTCTGTATTGCTTAATTGTAACAGTGACTGGGTTAGTCAGTGGCAAGGAGGTACATTTAGGGATACTAGGCATAATTTTGTTATGATGCAGTTTCTTTTTATGGTTTTGTCAGTACTTACTCATACCTGAGTCTCTTTTCTTTCCTTTTACCCTTCAGGTGCCTGTGGTATATTGTATTCATTTGGGGCTTTACTCTGAGCTAGCTGTTCTTTGATTAAGTCATTTTTTAAAAATTCAGTACATATTCATTGGTTGTTTGCTATGTGCTTGGAATACAGGAATGAGACATAATATCTGCCCTCAAATTTCTTGCAGTTCTGCTGTAAACAGATAAATGTTCAGTTATACTATCGGCACTGATATGTGCTATAATAGAGATCAGTCTGGGTTATTATTCAGTAAATCATAGAATTGATGTTTTTTTTTGCCTCCCCATGCGGCTTGTGGGATCTTAGGTCGCCGGCTCTCAGCAGTGAGAGCGCAGAGTCCTAACCCCAGGACTGCCAGGGAATTCCCTAGAATTGATTCTTAACCTAGACCTGGAGCTGGAAATATGTACTGAAGGAAGTTAGAGTATATGTGTTCAGAGTGGGGATCTGGAATTCAGAGAGCTGAGTGAGGCTCAGGAGATACACGGAGGCTATCATGAAGGGTCTTGTGTGTCATGCTGAGGAGTTTGGATTTTATTTCGAAGACAATGGGGAGCTATTGAGGCATTATGAACAAGGAAGTGATATGTAAAATAATTGTGCAGATGATAATCACATATAAATAAGTTAATTTAATGAACTGAAGTAGGTTATTACAGGGATGGAGTTACCTAGGCCCTGTCAAAGTGTAGTCTCAGCAGTATTGCCATCATCTGAGAGCTGTTAAAAATGTAGAATCTTGGAACCTATTCCAGACTTACTAAATCAGAATCAGAATGTTAACAAGATCTCCAAATAATTTGTAGACACATTCAAGTTTAAGAAGCACTGATTTAGATGGATAGGATGATGGTCAGGCTTTAGACAGCTGGTGTGAAGACGATAGGACAGATTGCAAGAGATAATGCGGAGAACATATTCTTCCTCCTATTTGGAATACTCTTCTCATTCCCCCTCCCCACCAAATGCACACCAGGTACCCCCTACTTATCCATTACCTTTCAGCTTAAATGGAGCTTCTCTGATGTGACACTCCCAGTACACATGATTGGTACCCTTGCCATATACTCCCATAGCAGCCTGTACTTACCTTATCATTTTTCACACTTTATTTTTAGTAATTATTGAATTGCCTCTCTCTCTCCTGCACAATGAATGCAGGGACTGTCTTTCTATGCTGCCTGGCACATGATAGGCACCCAATAAATATTTGTGGTTCAATTGAATGAATTCACCATGTATAAGAAGAAAAGATGAATTTGGGTGTGTTGGAGGATGTACATGTTATATTTATTAATAATAATAGTAAATGTTAAATAGCACTGATAAGTTGCAGGCACTGTTCTAAGTGCTTTATATATGTTAATTTATTTTATCTTCTCAGCAATCCCATAAGGTAGATATTCTTAATGTCCCCATTTTAAAGATGAGAAAACTGAAGCACAAGGAGGATAAATAATTTGTCTAAGGTTACACAGTTGGTAAGTGATGAATCAAGATTCAAACCCATCTGGTACTACTCTGCTATGTCTAGTTTTGGACAAAATAGTTCCCTGGCACTGTGCTAAGTGCTTTCTATGTATTAGATGTATTTTTTAATCTTTATAACATTAATCTGAGGAGGGTTTTATTATCCTGTTTTACAGATGAGGAAGCAAAGGCTCAAAAAAGTTATACAGGTTACCAAAAGATACACAGCTAGTAAGTAATGGAGCTAGCCTTAAACCCAAGCCTATCCAACTCTTAAAGCCTGTAGTCTTTACCAGTAATGATGATGCCTCCATGTGGAATATAAAATACCTGTGGGATGTGAGTCTTAAGATCACTGAGGAACTGAGAGGATGCCTAACATTTAAGTTGGTGGGCGGGGGGCGGTAGTAGGACTTAACTCTGGTTGCTCAGGTAGCGTGGGCATTTCAAGTTTGAAGGGGCAAAGGAGATTTAAAGTCTAGCAATTTCAGCCAACCTCATAATTGACCAGATGGAACTCTGAACTCTGCTGGTTAGAAACCTTAGCCTCTACAATAAGCTGTAACTTAGGTGGCTAAGGAGTAGTTATTGTTTTCTCTTATGGCCTCAGAGAAACCAGATGGATTAGAAATACCGAATGTCAGAACTGGAAGGAACCGGCTCTAACCTTCCACAGTGCCCTCTTACTCACCTCCCCCTTATTTTATAATAAGGAAACTGAAGAAGGGAGTACTTAGGTGACTTGCTAAAGTCTAATAAAACCATTAGGGCCAAGCCAGGAATAGAGGACAGGGTCACATTCTTGTATTCTTTGCCCTGTGCCTTATGACTCTCTAGGCTCCAGATTTATTGCCTCCTGTTTAAAACTTTTCTGCCATTGTAGTTACTTCTTCATCACATTGTAATTACTTCTTGTTCTTTTTGACTTTGTCCCCTGGAAATATTAACTTCTTGTCCTTTCCCCTCCAGCCCCAAGCATATATTCACTCCGGCAAGTCATCTGGCTTGCCCTCATTAATTTAATGATGATACTAGTATCAAATCACCACTGGTAGGAACACCACTGGCACATAGAACTTCAAATCCATCTTCTTCTTGGAGTGAAAATGAGATTCTTTTGAGCTATTCACATACTTGATCAATTTTTGTAAAGCTTGAAGGCTGCAGGAGCAGGTGCAGTTTGTGTATCCTTTTGAAGTTGCAAACTCCTAAATGTTCAGGGCGATTATTATAGATAATCATACGCAGTGGTCTCACTCCTGCTCCTGCTACAGGTGTATCTTCTAAGGCACATTATGGTAAAATTAAATTAGAATGAAAACAACTTTATAACTAGTACCTACACCTATACCCTGTGCCTTGTGCAGTCCCACTCAGTTAACAGACCTTCAGTTCTCAATTGTAATAGCTACTGTTTTATTTTTGTTTCAGAGTCATTACAGAAAGGTAGAGTAAGGCTTCAGTTTTCAAATTAAGGATATTTTAGTTAAAACCTATTCTTAAAAAAGTCACAACTAAAATGACATTTAGTTTAGCTAAAGTGATATATTTTACTTGTGCTTATTCTTTTATTCCCAACCCTGTCTTCTTTAAAAGTTATCTTCTTCCATGTTTTAGCAATACCGTGAGGGCAGTCACCTTCCATTTATTTATTTATTTACTGAAGTATAGTTGATTTACAATGTTGTGTTAGTTTCTGGTGTACAGAAAAGTGATTCAGTTACACACATATATACATATTCTTTTTCATATTCTTTTACATTATGATTTATTACAGGATATTGAATATAGTTCCCTGTGCTATACAGCAGGACCTTGTTTATCTATTTTATATATAGTAGTTTGTATCTGCTAATCCCAAACCCCTAATTTATCCCTCCCTCTCTCCATTTATTTAATAACAGATTATGCAGAAAACATCAACAGGAGTACCAAGAACCTAGTACTTTGCTGATCACTGACATATTTTAAGGGTTGGGCTCTACTCTAGCAGTGAAATAGTCCTTTGGCCTTGATTTGTTTCTAAAAGCTTCATTATGATGCAGATCATAATAGATTACAGTTGATGCAGATCAAGCAATGGAAAGCAGATTGTATATTCTTTCAGAGATAATATTATAATTTAGGATTAAAACCCTACTAAGGACTCACCACAAATAAGTCATAGCTTTGGTCAGTAGTGTATAACTAAGCCCCTAAAGGTATAAAATAGTGTTCCAAATCCTACAAAGTGGACATAAATGTATTTAACACATTGGTTATGCAAGTTGCCCCAGAGTACTATAAGGTATATGTACAGCATACAAAATTTGACAATTTCTTATGCCCTTACCATATGCCGGACACTATAGGCAAATCAAAGCTGGCTAAGCCCCCGAAGAGCCTGAACTAATGAGGGACAGCACATATACCAGTAACTGTAATATGAGGAAAGGTGAAAATAGTGATGTGACCAAGGAACAGTATTAGAGAAAAGGGAGATTCCTTTGTTTTTTAGGTTAGATTCCATGGCAGAAAAATCATTTGAGCCGAACCTCGAAGAATTTGTTTTTCGTCTTTGGGGTGTTTTTTTGTTTGTTTGGCCATGGTGTGTGGCATGTGGGATCTTAGTTCCCCAACCAGGGATTGAACCTGTGCCCCCTGCAGTGGAAGCACGGAGTCCTAACCATTGGACCTTCAGGGAATTCCTTGAAGTGTCTGAATATGTGAAGATGATGGAAGTGAAGGCAGAATGAATGCATTTCAATCTGAGAAAATGGCATGAGCAAAGGCATTGAGGTGGGAAAGGAGACGGCATAACAATGACACAAGTAAGAGCTACCATTTATTAAGTACTCAGTGTATGCAAACTTTTAAAATCCTTGCATCAATCCTGTGAGATGACAATTATTATTTCCACTGTACAGATTATAAAACTGGATGGTTGGAAAGGTTAATTACATGGCAGCCAGGATACGAACCCAGGTCTGTTTAACTCCAAAACCAGAGCTCTTAGATGCTCTGCTGTACAGTCTTCACATTCAGGAAATAACAGGTAATACAGCTTACCTGGGGATACAGAATATATAGGGATAAGTAGTGGAAGATCCTATTGGAAAGGATTTATAGAGGGTTTTTAGGAGGCAATGAAAATGGACAGGGAGGGAGAGATGAGATGCTTGGTGTGGGAGGACTCAAAAATAATTGGCGACTGATTGTTCTAGAAACTAGGGAAAAGGGAGAAATCAAAGATGACTGAGGTTTTTATATTTGGATGACTGAGGGAACAGTGGTACAAAAGTAAGGAGAAGAAACTATTGTTTGAAGAGTGGGGGGAAAGGAAAGATGGAGCAATCATTTTGATTTTAGATATGTTGCATTTAAAGCCCAGATGAAATTCCCTGGCCGTCCCGTGGTTAGGACTCACCACTTTCACTGCCGCAGCCAGGGTTCAGTGCCTAGTTGGGGAACTAAGATCCTGCAAGCCGCAGCGTGGCCAAAAGAAAAAAAATGTCAAATGAAATACATCATTGGAAATTTAGGCAACAAATGTTAACTTCTCATTTTATTAAGAAGTTTGGATTGGGCTTCCCTGGTGGCGCAATGGTTGAGAGTCCGCCTGCCGATGCAGGGGACACGGGTTCATGCCCCGATCCAGGAAGATCCCACATGCCGCGGAGCGGCTGTGCCCGTGAACCATGGCCGCTGAGCCTGCGCGTCCGGAGCCTGTGCTCTGCAACGGGAGAGGCCACAACAGTGAGAGGCCCGCGTATGGCAAAAAAAAAAAAAAAAAAAAAAAAAAAGAAGTTTGGATTAAAAGGAAGACCAGACAGAGGACAATAACTGGAGGTTGCTGAGAGCTGAAGCTTTATCGAAATTGACAATCTGATTACAGAGGGCTTTATCAAAATTGAAACCCTGACCTGAAATCTCTCCTGTATTTCATCGACCTTCTGTATCTTGCTGTCACTCAAATTGCTTCACTCCATAGCTCCTCTATGACCACAGCTTCCTTTACTTCCACCCCTGCTGTTCTCTTTTCTTATTGCATCTGATCTCTACCTGCCCTGCGATCTCTAATCCTTTGACACCTCTGCATTCATCTGGTCCAACAGTCCTCTTCTGTTTTCAATTGCCTTTCTCTCCAGTCCGGACCTCCAGGTCAGTCATTTGAATTCTGCCCTTTCTGGCATCTTGCAATAACACCTTTTCCCCTAGAAGTTACCTTCCTCTCCTCCATTCCATATCCAAAGGACCATTCCTTTAACCGACGAAAGCCCAAAAGGGCAATGAACCTATAATCACAATCACAATATTATGACTATCAGCTCCAGAGAAATTATCCTCTGCAATGGGAATTAACACTGTAAGGAGGCCCTGGTTTTGAAGGGGACCAGAGCAGGCATATCTTGTTGGGCTTCGTTTGTGCCTGAAATCTATGGTACTCTTATTGGTTAATATACTCTAGGAATTAATTAAGAAGGTAAATAGATTGGGTCACCTTTTTTCTAGTTTTGTCTTATTTTCAAACTTCTGAAGTGTATAAGGAGAAGGGAGCTGGTATGGGGACATAAGGAGGAAGCAGCTTCTGAGGTCCCTTAAGGTGATAGTGTATAAGACTACTGTGTTGGCATCCTGTTTCTTTCTGAAACCGGACCTGTGAGTAAAAAACAGCATTGGATAGGGACTTCGAGGCAGCATTAGTCTTTTTTTTAAAAATTGAAGTATAGGGAATTCTCTTGTGGTCCAGTGGTTAGGACTCTGGTTCTCACAGCTGGGGGCTCTGGTTGGGGAACTAAGACCCCACGAGCCATGCAGCACGACGAAAAAAAAATAATTGAAGATAGTTGATTTGCAATATTATATTAGTCTCAGGTGTACAACATAGTAATTCAATATTTTTATAGATTATACTCAGTTGAAAGTTATTTTAAAATATTGGCTATATTCCCTGTGCTGTACAGTATATCCTTGTAGACTCACAGACGTAGAGAACAAACTAGTGGTTACCAGTGGGGAAAGGGAAAGTGGGGTAGGGGATTAGGAGCCACAAACTCCTATGTATAAAATAGACAGCACTAGTCTTGATTGGAAACTCTGGCTCCCCCAAACCTACCTACGTTGTGGTAGCCCCTGACTAGCCTCAGGGAAGCAGGTAATTTACAGTGGGCGCCTATCTTTTGGTAGCTGAAGACCCTTAGACTTTCATGTACATAGCACAGGGAGCCAGCAGAGGGAGTTGTGGTCCTAGAACTTTCTTCAGAGCTTCTAAGTTCTGATTTTGCAAGAGATCTTCCCCGGCTCCATCCAAATCTCCTGTGCAATAAGAATTTAACCTGAGATATGCCTGAGTTTGGTGCCAGATCCCTGGTGTGAGCAGATGGGGAGCTTCCGCATAACTGTTTAAACTTGAAAGCCATAAGGAACTCTTGATCGCAGGGAAACGCCTGTTTACTGTGCAGATCCAAATCAAGCAACTCTCAAGAAATGGGTGTGCCTCCTTGACCTCAATCCTTATTGATCTTGGTATCAGTACCTCCAGTGATGCGTGCTCAGGGGCGGGAGAAAGTTAACAAGTGCCTTATGGGGCGGGGGGTTGGAAAAAGAGGAAGCCTGACTGTTGCTGCAGAAAGTCCCCACGGGGGAGGTGGGGATACTGTCTGGGTAGCATTAAACAGTGAGTGTCCTGTAGGAACCTTGGGTGCCTGGGTGCCTGGGTGTAGTGCCTGGGTGTAGAGCCTTGCATCGGCTCTGATTTTTGAATCAGAAGATCTGCAGCTGGCCAGTAGGGGATTTATCAGACAGTTGACTAATGATCTTGATTTTAATAGGAAGCCTCTGTGAAAGGGGATGCAGCTTCTGCTAGATATTGTGAACTTCTGAATCACTAGGTTTGGCTCTGCTTTGGGGCACTCAGAAAACCCTGGCATTTCCAAACCACTTTCCCTTTTGCTTCAGGACATAGATTACTCAAGCCTGCACTATGGAGAATGGGGACGGTAATGAGGGCACCTCAGCTTTTCACGTGCCTGAGTGGATGGTGAGTTCTTTGGTCACTTTGCTTTTCCTTCTGTTTCTTGATAATGAGGCAGCCATTTCTGACAGGTGATAGGGATCGCTGTGAAAAGTCCCTACCAAGACCTGTGGTGGGGAAAACAGTTATTACTCTAATTTCTGATTAATTCCTATGTCCTGGGTCACCCTTGCAGCTTTTCTTTCTTTTTTCTTAAAAAAAAATATTTTTTAAAATTATGAGTGAGCTGGGAAGGTCTAAGAGCTGCCTGGCCAGAGTCAGCTTGTTGCCTGGTTGTCTGGGCTGGGGTGAGCTTCCCCACTGCTGCTGGTGCACTGCGTGGATTGTGTTAGACTGTGATTGCTTTGCATTCTATTTGCAAACTAATGCTTAGTTTACTTCTCATGAAGGTAAAGAAAAAGAATAGTGAGGGGAAAAAAAACAACTTGTAGAAATGGTGCTCTCTCTCAAGCCTGAGAAGACTTAAGACATTTATCCCCTATCTGCCCATTTTTCTCCCACCAGCCAAAACAGTTCCCCAAATATTCTTTATATGTGTGTTTCTAAAAGGCAGGAAATATATAGCTCTCTTTTTAAATTAATTAATTAATTAAAAAAAAGTTTTGGCCATGCCGCATGGCACGTGGGATCTTAGTTCCCCAACTAGGGATCGAACCTGTGCCCCCTACAGTGGAAGAGTGGAGTCTTAACCACTGGACCACCAGGGAAGTCCCTATATAGCTCCCTTGGTACTATTTTTCAAAATATCTTTTCTGCCTGATATTTTTAATATAATTATAATAAGGACTTAATTTGTTGATAAGAACTAGCACATAAAACCTAATGTTTTAGATCCAATTTTAACTTTTGATTTAAAAACAGCAACCATCCTTATGTTCCTGTCTGCTTTCTTCCAGGTTTAGCCTGATTTCTTATAGTCTATATACTGCTTATGTTTTTTAATATATATATATATATACACATACACACACATATATAATATATATATTAAATGTATATATTTTTCCCTGTTGAAAACTGGTTAGACTGTATACAACATATTCCAAGTTCTTTTCAGTGTTTATGGAATTATGGGCTTAGAGAAATAACCATCAATAATGAGACTGATATATAGTAGACCTAACAAAGGCCCAACTGACTAGCCCATGTTTCAACTCCCATAACAAATATTATTTTTGTTGCGGTTATTCCTCTTGTTGTTCTTAATGTTGTTCCAGAACCTTGTGCTCAGTTTTAAGACATTTGATCAAAAGAAATCCTACCCATCCACAAGCTTATTTCAAATAATGCAGTGTTTTAGAACTAATGGAAAAAATTCAGATAATAATTCTAGTTGGATTTCTAAGTTTGTTTTTGAATCTCCAGCACTCACTAATAACAAGAAGGGGAAGCAGGAATTCTGGTTTTCTTAGGTGAGGGCTCACATTAAGGTATTAACCTTTGGTACTTCTATAAAGGAATATTACAGAAGAATTCCGCAGAACACTGGTGTGTCGATTCAGTCAACAGAAGTGTGATAGTAACTCTTATTCTCATAAGTAATACATCTCGACGCTGTCTTATCTGCTGAGCACATCCTCTCAAGAGGAGCTCCTACTGGACTTTTACCTACTCACCTTCTTTTTATTTAAGTGAACAAGGTAACTGTCCTAAAGGAGTTAGTGTGACTATTGCTCAAGCGATACCACCTAAGACTTCCCAGCTTTTAAGAAACGTTCTTTAATAAAGCACAGCTCTGCTCTGTCTTCAGTATGGCACCTCTTTTACTTAGCGATCTCCTGGCCCTTCTCTCTCAAAAACCAGCAAAATACCTTTGATCAGTAGATTTTTTTAAGAACAATGAGAAAAAGTAGGGAGGGGCTGGCCTCAATAACTCAGTTTTTTCATCTGTTATCTTTCCCTTGCCAAAGATTAACCTCTTGAGGCTTTCTTTCAGATACCACATAGTTGTTAAGTTCTGACCTGGTCTGAAAGTGCTTCCTTAGGCTGCCACCAGTATCCACTTAGCCACCGCAGTGAGCCACTGAGCACCCTCTAGTGTGTTGCCTATAGATTTCCAGACTTTACCTGTAAAGTGTTAGAGTGCCTTTTAATCCCCAAGAGGAAACCCTGGAGCCAGTTCCCAATAGTGGGTCAAAATTTCCATTTAAGACAGCTTTAACAAATAACTCATGTTCCAGTTTACATATTAATGTAATGAATTTTCCACTGAGACTATCGTTGCCCCCAAAGGAAGTATGACAAGGCTCTCAAACCTTCTTTCAGGGGGAAAATTTAGCAGAGAAGGTGCATTATAGTACCTCCCTTCTTGTTAATGATCAGTAGCAAAAAGGGACTGGCATACCCCTCAGAGAATAGGACTCAAGACCACAGACAGCAGTTGACAGTACTCACATCACTGACTCCCAGCAGGGAAATAAGCCAGGACGAAGTTTGAAGAACCCGTCTTGAGAATTGACAAGGTAGAGCTTCAAGTTAACATTCCATCATTCACTGGAAAACTTCTGCTAGAGCCTCTGCTCCCCAGCTATTTTCATGTGAAAGATTTTCTTAGCTTTGTTCAGGCAGTTTTACTGCTAAAAGGTTGGGGAACTCATCCTTTTAAAGACTGTCTTTATTAATATATTCTCACTTCCCCTGAGAAATCTTTAGTCCCTAGTGGTAGGTGAAAATACCTCCTCTTATGTGCATGGAGATCAGCAGTAACCTTTTCTTAAGTTTCTACATCTTAATATTTCCTCCTCCCACTCAAGCTCTTTGTAGTACTGGGTACTTTTCCATAGGAAATCTAATTCACTTTCTTGAGTACCCAGCCAGCTGGTTACCCGATTTTCTTTCGGCTAGAAGTAATCCCTTTTATAGGTGAAGAATTTGTTCCAGCAGCTGATTTGGCTTGGAAGGGAGAGATGTCTCTAAGAATGCTTGAACCATATCTAGTTGGAAGTGAGACAAAAACATTTAAGGTATCTGGTAAATGGCCGTAGAGGTAGCTTCACTATAACTCTGGGTCAGGATTGACACTTAAAGCAAAGACCCATTTGAGAAACTGATGAAAACTATGGACCCTCTCCCTAGGAAAATATACACATACACAACATTTTGCATTCTGTTTCAGAGCATCTAGACATCCATGGACCCTAGGTGAAGAACTTTTGACCTAAAAAAATAGAAATGTTAATATTTTATATTTGTGTATCATTATGTTGCCTCTAAAACCTTCTCACATACATTATTGTATTTTCTCAGCACACATTTGAGATAGACAAAGTAGGTATTATTGTTCCTATTTTACAAATGAGGATTACAGATGTTAAGTACTAGAAATGTTAAGAAATGGAGATACAAAAAAGAACCTCTGATCACCATCCTTTGTAGTACTACTTTCTGTACTTGAAAAGGAATTAATTTGTTTTTTCTTGGCGTGCTCTTCTGTAGGGTAAATAGATCTTCTATCCTCCCCATGAGTCCTATTTTTCTTAATGTCTTAACCGTCTATTCTTAGCCTTAAATTGTAGAAATCAGAATTAGACCCAGTTCTCTTTATATCCTGTGTTGTGTATAAAGAAAGGATCACCTCATTCCATTCTGTGACCTTTGAAATAACCTTTTCTTTTCTGCCTATGAATATGCCTCCATGGTCATAGCCATAGATAGGATAAAATGGTTGGTTAAGGAGAGAGTTAAGAGAGTTAGGGCGAATTGATTCATGCTTGCAGAGAGTGTTAGAGCAGTGGTTCTCAAACTGTGGTCCCCAGACCAGCAGCAGCAGCAGCAGCAGCAGCAGCACCTGGAAACTTGTTAGAAATGCAAAATTTTGGTCCCCACCCAGATTTACTAAATCAGAAACCCTGGGGTGGGGCCTTGCAATGCATTTTTATAAGCTCACTGGGTGATTTTGATGAACCTAAACTTTGAGAACTACTTTGATAGATAAACTTGTTAAGTGGTAAGGCTTTTCCTGTCAATCATAGTATCCTAAATTGCCTTCTGGCTGTATTTGGTATAGAGCTGCAGCTCCCTCTGCTCAGGCCTAGTGACTTAAGCCATTAGACCAAGGAGTTCCTTTTCACCTGAGTGAAGAAAATGAGGAACCAGCTGAGAGTGTTCTAGGGTGAATATCCTTGGTTAGGAAGAGCAGAAGTTTAGAGACTCATAAAGCAAGCAAAAAGATATTGGTCTGTCTCATTTCATGAAATTGTGAATAAGAGATCAAGATTGTCATGGATGATGGTGAACATCGATATTTGAGTTCAATTAATTTCCGTTTCAACTTTTGGTAGTGGCATTGGGCAAAGTTGCCAATTAAAGTGCTGTTAGATTTCAAATTCGTATATGATTTAGCCATTACAGACTTGTGGTTTGATCAGAGCCCCAAAATTATCTGTGATGATGTCCTTTCTGAAACCCAATCCAATAAGAAAGTAAATTTAAGGAGCAATTTTAAATTAAATAAATTTAGGATAAATTAAGAGGAATGACATGTATACACTGATGTGTATAAAATTGATGACTAATAAAAAAAAGAGGAATCAGGTGGGGCTGGTACACCCAGGGGAGTTTTTGGTCTTCTGATCAATATCATAAGGTTTGGTGTAGTGGAAAGAGCTTCGACTCTGGCGTAAACACAGGCTCACATTCTAGTCCCACTTACTTGCTGTGAGACCTCAGGCAAATCATTTGTTCTCTCAATACAGTCATTTGTACTTTGCTAATTTGTCAAATGGGGATAATTATGCCAAATTTGTAAGATTCTTATACTGATTAACAGAAGTAACATATACACAGTGCGTAGTAGGCTCTTAATAAATATTAGTTCTCCTCCCCTTATTCTGTTCTTCCAGGGACCTTTTCTCTCAGAATGAAGATTATCCTAAAAAAAAGAATCTACCATTTTATGTTCTTTCTTGTGCTCAACAAGTACTCATTTAAAAAAAAAAAAATCATATCTGGGATTTTATAGTTAGGGAATTTAAAATGGTATAGCTACAAAGAACATGAACAAATCCAAATAATTTCCAAAGCTATTATCTTAACACCATCTATATGGATGACATTGGGGGGAAATACAGAAATGATTCACAACTGAGGGCTGGTTCAGAGGGCTTGTTTTCTAATGGGGAGATCAATATGTAACAATCTATTATGAAGACCAGAGGAAATAAGGTAGAGAGAATGAATTAAAATAGATGTGGAAGGATCTTTGACTTCTGCTGGGATCTAACTAACCTAATTTTTTTTTTTTTTTTTTTTTTGCTGTATGCGGGCCTCTCACTGTTTTGGCCTCTCACTGTTTTGGCCTCTCCCGTTGCGGAGCACAGGCTCCGGACGCGCAGGCTCAGCGGCCATGGCTCACGGGCCTAACCGCTCCGCGGCATGTGGGATCTTCCTGGACCAGGGCACGAACCTGTGTCCCCTGCATCAGCAGGCGGACTCTCAACCACTGCGCCACCAGGGAAGCCCCTAACTAACCTAATTTGATTGCCTGATTCCTGGTCCATGCAGCAGTGATTTTCTGTGGCATTGTCAATATGACACTTTCAAGGGTCACATTCCAATAATGAACCTCTTCGCCATTTGCTGACACATCTGTCGGCATGCAAATGTTAACATCACTAACCCCCTTTCATCTTCTATTCAAATTCAAAAATAAATTACCTGTTCTCTCTAGGGTCAAACTCCCACATCCTGGAGATGAGCAATGATAGTAAATTACTGAAAATAACAAGCGGATAAACAAATAAATTGAAATGGTCTCTGGGGAAATGCACGACGCATAATTGTCTGTTAGATATACAGCCAGTAGTTTGTTCTCCTACCCTTCTCATCTGTTCCATCAGCCTTCCCAGGAGAATATGTCTCTCCAGCTCCTTTCTCTGCACTGGTCACTCTTATCATGCATTAGCCCGTAGCACCTTTCCATGATTAATAGGCAGTCACCTCTGTGCAAGATTTTGTTTTATATCTTCTGTGGAATATTTTTATGAATTGTAAAGTTATCAGATTTATCGTGGCATAAAAGTCTCTACAAACTAGCTCCTGTTTTTTCTTCAGCTACATGCCCTGCTACTTCTAACTTCCTGTATACATGTACTTAGTTCTTTGTCATACTGGGCTCCTGGCAGTTCCGTGTTCCTTTTGCTCTGTGAATATTGCTCTATGTACCTAGAAGGGCCACCCTACTTCACTCATCTTGAAAATTCATTCTCCTGAGTCGAGTATCCGATTAAACTCCTCTTCTAGGAAAACTTGCCTAACATACCCTGCTGACTCTATGTCACCATGTTATATGCTGCCACTGAATCTTGAACACACTTCTATTATAAGTACAGGCTTGTATATCTTTCTGTACCTGTGACTGACTATTCCATGAACTATTTGAGAGCAGGAACTATATGGTTTTTTCTACATTTTTAACTCCTGACACTCTAGGAACCCAGTAAGTTTCTGATACATAAATCAAAGAATCAATCAGAGTCTATGCCTCCATTAAGGGAGAAAAGCTGTACACATAAAAACAAATCTTTCATTTATTTATTCATATATATATTTAGTACCTTTCTCCCTGTGCCAAATGTTGTACTTGGCAGGAAGAATAAAAGGATGAGTAAACGTGATGCTTGACCTGGAGGAGCTCACTTTCTCATGGAGTAGCAGTCATGTGATCCCTCATTTCAGTGATGCTAAGACATTACTGATCATCACATGTGCCATTATGTTATGCACAAGCACTCATTCTAAAGGAAGAATTCACATCACATTCCCACTCCAGTCTCTCTAACATATAGTTGAATGTAGCTTTCCTATTCACTGGGTCCCTTTCAGAAACCAACAAATAAATAATGTGATTCTTTGCCCTTTCATTTGACTCTGCTTGATATGCAACAAGGTCATTATGATTCTGGGGGCCCTGAGGAAATAGAAGACTCCCTATGCCAGTCACACCTTCCACAAAACACAGTTTTTGAAAAAAGCAAGCAGATCTCTCGACACCTAATCAGCAACAATCTTGAGATGGAACTAGAAACCGAATGTCAAAACCTGCATAAAAAGATGAACAATTAAGAGTAAAGCAGTGGTCTGAGAAAGTTGATTTTCTTGGTGACAGAGCTGAAACCTGTGTTCCCAGTTTGACTAACCCAAGGACACAGAGTGTAGGTTAGGGGCTGCCTGAGCACTTGGCTCCTTTTTTTTTTTCTTACCATCTTTATAAATTCCCTCATTGTTTCAGTGGCTCTGTAGTTAATTTTTTTCTAATGAGACTAGGTTAACTAAAGTCATCTGACATGGAAAAGGAGGAGGTATGGTTAAAAAGGAAGCTAATTAGCAAGTTAATTATAGCAGGTAAAAAAGTGCACCGGTTATATAAATAAGCTATTGTTATGCACATACAAGTTGGGCCTTGTCAAGGGACTTGTTAAGGTTTAGAGGTCAGAGGATCCGTGTAATTAGGTGTTTAGGGAAAAAATAATAATAATAAAAGCAAAACAGCCACCAGAATTAGGAATGGCTGATGAGCCACTAACAGAAATGCCTTATTAAATTGGGCTCTGCTGCTGGAGGGGTCGTTGGAGTGCTTCAGGGTTTCCAGGGAAGGCACCACCACCAAAACAACGAAAAGAAAAGCTAGCTGGAACCAGAGCCAACAGAATTGCTGATGAGGAAAGTTTAAAGGCCTAGACACAAGGGCCCCTGGACTGGAGAGGTGGCAGTAGGGCTGGTGATGTCACTATGCTGAGCAACAAGAAGAAATACATTGTCAATGGCAACTCTGGGATTAAAGCCCAGGTGAGGCTAAGCTCTTATTTACCAGTCTTGCTGCTGCTATAGCCACTGTTGTAAAAGGCCAGCTGCTTTTGCCCTCCTTTCCTGCTTTCGTCCCTTCTTCTGGCGTAACGTGAGCTGCTCCTCTCCTAAGTCTCTTTCCCTTCCTCGCCTTGATGCCTGTTGGAATTAGGCAATTTTCTCTCAAATGGATAAGGAGGGTTCCCTTAAAGGACCCTCCGATTTCAGATAAGGTAGGAAAGTTAGAGGTAGAATCTACCGGAGTATCCCAACCGGGGTGGGAAGATTACTGTTTTACAAGTAGGAGTGAAAAATGTAATGGCACGTAACTATTAAGGGGAGGTGGGCACCAGGGATGGGTTGTCAGTAAAAGATAAATATTTATTTCTTGGGGCAATTGTATAACTTACTCTATATAAGTGATTAGTCTCTTTTTAATATTCTTCTGTCTTAAAGAAACTTGAGTTCAGTGTCTGACAAGTAAACAAGATTTAGAACCCTATGTCTCTGAGTGCAGAAAGCCTACATAGCCTAGTCTTCAGTGCCAAAAGATAGCCTAAACTCGGGAATTCCCTGACGGGACAGTGGTTAGGGCTCTGCGCTTCCACTGCAGGGGGTATGGGTTTGATCCCTGGTCTGGGAACTGAGATCCCACAAACTGCACAGCACAGCCAGAAAAAAAAAAAAGATATCCTAAACTTGACTTGGGTAGGAGGAAGTACTGTAAATGGAGGGGACTTTATAGAGAAGAGAGCTCAGTTTAAGGTAACTGGTTTGAAATGATGGCGCAGCTAGATGGCTACATGGTTTGGTATTGTTGGGGTAAACGGGTGTGTGCCCACCCACCCCATCCTACAAATCTAGAGAGGTAGAGTGACTGGTCCCCTCTAGTGGTGTGTGAGTGCGAGGGGGTGGTACAGAATCTAAGGCAGGGTTTGTCTGTTACTCTTTTTTAAAAGTAGGCACTACTGACATTAGTGACTCATTGTGGGCTTTGGAAAGTCAATGACTACTCCTTTTCCTAGATGGGCCTCTAAAAAAGAATAAAGACATATTATTGTCTTGAACAAGGTTGGTGAAATGGAAGCCAGGGTTTTGAGCTTGACTGCTACTCCCCTCCCCATCTTCTCACCCACCTTCTTCCCCTTCCCCACTTTTTTTTTTTTTTTTGCCCTTAAAAATTCTTTTAACTGTAGACTTGGCTTATGGTTACCATATTTACTTAATATTCAATCAAGTACAGACTCTGAAGATAGAGTAAGATTCATCGTTTTGGCACATGGCTGCCTATTATGTGTCAGGCGTTTTCGCCTGAGGATATAAAGGTGAATAAGATACATGGCTCCTGCCTTTATGGAGCCTAGTTTGTACAGGATACAGGTAGATAGTTGTATTCACTGTGATAAGAGAAGTACATGGAAGTTCATCCCATGGAAGTGCATAAAAGGGCACTTTATCTTTTTGGAATAAATTGCTACTTCAGTAAAATAATTAATTTTGCCATTTTTCATTTTGGGAAATGCTTCTAATCCAAAGAATTTTCTTATTGCTGCAAACAATTTGCAAACTCTAAAGTACTACACAGGCTATATTTGTTATTATAGCTATGAAAATGCTACAAATTCCCCTAAAAGGCATGCTAAGCTAATTTGATTTGGCATTGGTCCCCTTGTCTGAATACTCAAATGACTCAGTAGTTACCTCTAACTGCAGGAAATGTGGCCGACAGTTGCTGCTTTCATTCTGGTATGCCGTATCTGTGTTCTGCCCGTCAAGGAACCATCTTTTTATCATGAAAGGCAGAATCAGTTGTCAGATCTTTGATTTTTCCTGCCTCCATGCCAAATGGATCCACATCTAAGCAATTATGCAAACATTCAATTAGGGAAAAATAAAGAAAGATATTTGTTGAATAATGATATGAGCTTTGATGTGAAGTGTTATAAAGTATCAGCTGAACTTTGAACAGTAGGAAAAAGAGATAAAATTGCAAAAAGATCATGATCAGATATTGTCCAAAATGCAACCTCCAAGAATATTGAGGTTTATACATATTCAGTCCAGTTATCCACTCCTACATCTGTTATAGTTAACAAATTATCAACCTTGTGGCTTTTAGTATTTTGTGATACCAAACATTAAAAATTATAAATTAGGGAATTCCCTGGTGGTCCAGTGGTTAGGACTCTGTGCTTTCACTCCTGTGGCCCGGGTTCATTCTCTGGTTGGGCAACTAAGATCCTGCAAGCTGCAGGGCGTGGCCAAAATTTAAAAAAAAATTTTTTTAATAATTAATTTTTACTATACTTATTAGTACTGAAAAGCTAATTAATGCATTTTAGAAAGCCTTTTAAAAGCTAGAGTGACTACCTGCAAGAGTTACAAGAACAGTGAATTTTTAAGGGGTGGGAGTCAGGGAGCCAGGTATTAATTGAATCACCTGCTGTGTTTCACGGTTTGCATACATTGTTTCATATAACCCTCTAAAAGTTTTGAAGTAAGTTCTTTCATCTTTGTCATATTTACCAGAAGAGGAGGGTCACAAAAACATCTTGATGAACAGCATATAGCTAATGAGTGGCATAACCAGGGTTTAAATGCAGTTCCAGAAAGCTCTGTATGAATAGAAAGCTTTTTTTTTTTTTCTATTGTACCATACTATTTCCTGAGAATCTTAAAACCTGAAGGCAGGTCACTTTACCTTTCTGTATCTTGCAGTTTCTCATCTTAGATATATGAAGATTGGAATAGATAGTCTCAAAGATTCTTTCCAGCTTTAATTTTCAGTTAAACTATAGGAAGCATTTCTGAATATGACTTGACTTTCTATTTTAACCGGTACATCCCCTTCTCCCTTTGATTGCAAGAGGTATATAGTCAGAGAGTGGTTCCAGGATTTAAATTTCATAGAAACAGAGTAGGTAAAGAATGAAAAATCATTCTCTCCAAAGAGTCTTAACATTCCAAATGTGGGTTAGTGCAATCAGATCAGCTATGAGGGAAGGTAAGATCCTATAATGCAAGCCTTGAATTGCTGTCTCAAAATGGAGGTTATTTTCCTTTGTGTAACTAGAGTTCTTTTTCTTAGCAGATCCAGTTTGCTGACCAGAAGCAAGAATTCAACAAACGTCCCACCAAAATTGGACGTCGCTCTCTGTCTCGCTCCATTTCTCAGTCATCTACTGACAGCTATAGCTCAGGTGAGGACTGAACGGCTATGGACCCACTTGTGGAGGCTACTTAAGTATGATCAACGGACCCTCCTGTCTATCCCAGGCTAATTAAGCATGATCAAACCTATGTTTTGGTATAAACACTTTGATTCTCAGTGGAAATTTGGACCAAAATTCTGGATGGAATCTTTGGATTCCTGTTGGGGATTCAGAGTGGAGCTTAATAGAGGCTTCCTCTTCCAATAAAGGCAGAAGAGGGTGATTAAAGAAATTGAGCTCTGACTTATTCAGAGGGTGAGAGTATGTTGCTCACTGATGACCTTCACTGAGCAGCATGTGTGAAGACTTGTGCTTTTTCCATTCTTTGAATGGAAAATAAAAGAGGGGTTCCCCATACATCCATCTGGGAAACCTTAATTGCCCCGAGAAACAGTGAAATCATTATAGCTAGTTCAAGTGAGCCCTTTGCCTTCTCTTCTAAGCTGTGACATTGTATTGTCTGTTACTCCTTCCTTCCTGGCAGTGGCATTAATTCCAATATATGGGCCCTGGGCTTGAGTTATCATTTAATGCCAGATGAATATTAACATGTGAGACCTTTTGTCAGCATTGACCATTTGTTTTTTGTTTGTTTGTTTTGTTTTGTTTTTTTAACATCTTTATTGGAGTATAATTGCTTTACAATGTTGTGTTAGTTTCTGCTGTATAACAAAATGAATCAGCTATATGCATACGTATATCCCCATAGCCCCTCCCTCTTGCGTCTCCCTCCCACCCTCCCTATTCCACCCCTCTAGGTGGCCACAAAGCACTGAGCTGATCTCCCTGTGCTATGCAGCTGCTTCCCACTAGCTATTGACCATTTGTTCAACAGTGCCCAGTATATGTCTGATCTAATATGGAGCTATTTTATTTTGCTCTTATGTAGGAATGTGGTAGGAAGCTGAGTGTTTATCCTAGTTACCTCTTCACATTATAAATAGAACATTCATTAGAAAATCTTCATCT
Organism: Leucopleurus acutus; assembly: GCF_964270905.1. Taxonomy (NCBI): domain Eukaryota; kingdom Metazoa; phylum Chordata; class Mammalia; order Artiodactyla; family Delphinidae; genus Leucopleurus; species Leucopleurus acutus. The sequence goes on from NC_139144.1 coordinate 86,077,019, forward strand.
TGACCTGAAATTTTGTTTTTCACACAAATAGGAAAGTAGTGTTTGTTATGTAAAGTTGAAGAAAGCTTGTTTCAGACACTAACTTTTAGATTGGGTAGATTGTTATTTACACTTTTTACATTTCTTGTTTTACATTTCCCTCACAATCACATAATGTAAATCCCTAGGGATTTTTGTCTAAAGATACCGAATTTTGTACTTATTCTGCTAAAATAACCAGCAGAATAATAAATAATTAAATTAAATAATTTTCAATAACTGTTGAAAGTTGATGAACCAGTTACTGTAACTCTGGAAAGTATAATAGTTGTGCAAATGTGAATTGTAAAAGAGTGTGTACATTTTAGACTCTTGAGTTTGTGCATGTTATCTAAAGATTGATAACTAAATGATAATAGTACTAAAATTTAACTTCAGCTCAATCTCTTCCCTACACACTGGACCCACATTTCCAACTATGTTCCTGTGGAGAAAACCAATGCCTACCTTCCCACAGAAGTCCCCTATGCAGGGAGGGTACTTACAAAATCTCTATTTACCCAGAAGAGTGGGTTTGTCGCCTTTGAACACGTAGTTGCCTGGTATAGCTCATTGGTGAGTGATACTGACTGATGTCACCACCCTGCATAGATTGGACCTTTTAGGTTGAACTATGTGAAATTGCCATTTCTATAGTAAAAAAAATTATCAACCTCATATATCCATTTAAGGGTACTGAGTTTGGGAGTGTGGAGTCGAAACATCCTGGACTTAGAAAATAACTTAAAGATCAATTATTCAGCTTCCCATTGGATGCTGGAATTGCCTTGATAGCATTCCTGACAAATGGCCATCTGGCCTCTTTGGGAGCATTTTAGATCATAGGGTGATCCTTGCTTGATCTAGTAATTTAGCTCCCAATAAGCTCTTCTACAATCCCTAAAATTTAAAGATTTTATTTAGAAATAAAAATCACCATATTTGGCTGCCTGATTTGGAGGGCATCCTACTGTCCTGGTTAACCTCATCTGGATATATTCCAGATTGTGTCCTTTTAAAAATATTATGCCTGTGAATATAATGTTCTTGGTATGGTCCAAAATAATCTATAGTAGGTGTTATTTCCATAAACTCAATGCTTTTCAAATGAAACCTAAGATTATGTTTGCAGCTGTGTCACACACGCTGTTACCTTCTCTTGTTTCCACATGAGCAATTGTCAAACCCTTTTAAACAGACTGTGGGGGCTTCCCTGGTGGCGCAGTGGTTGAGAGTCCGCCTGCCGATGCAGGGGACACGGGTTCGTGCCCCGGTCTGAGAAGATCCCACGTGCCCCGCAGCGGCTAGGCCCGTGAGCCATGGTCTCTGAGCCTGCGCGTCCAGAGCCTGTGCTCCGCGACGGGAGAGGCCACAACAGTGAGAGGCCCGCGTACCACAAAAAAAAAACAAAAAACAAAACAGACTGTGAATGGAGATGCCTACTGCCTATATTCTTGGACTGGGAGTTAGGAGAGACCTAGTTTCTAGGCTTTGATCAGTGTGTGATTTGTTGTGGGATCCTGGAAAACTCTGACAGTCTGAAATGCTCATAACAGAGGCAATGGGAAAGTTATATGAGGTAACACAGAAAAAGCTCCATACTCATCAAATGAAAAGCCAGGAATAACAAAATTACAGCTTTCTAAATATGAGAAGGTATGCAAATGCATGTCAGTAAGAACTTGGAACCCATTTTCAGCATATGTTATATTTTAATTGACTATAGAAATTAATATTGTTAGAGCCCCAAAGACTGATCCTTGGACTTCTTCCCTTCTGTGTTTATCTCTTCCCAAGGGAACTCATTCAGTCTCATAGTTTTAAATACCATATATTGGTGTTTGATTCTCAAATTTTATCTCTAGCCCAAATCTTTCCTCTGCACCCTAGCCCCAGATATTCAACTACCTGCTCAGTCCTTTCACTTGGATGTTTTATAGGCATCTCAGCTCTCCCATGTCTTAAAACCTGAATTGCTGAGTTCCAACCTTGCCCCTCTTCAGTCTGTTCTCAATGCTGCAGCCAGATTCATTTTTTAAAATAAGTCAGATCGTATCACTTCTTAGCCCCAAACCCTCCAGTGGCTTCCCAGTCTCGCTCTGAGTAGGAGCTAAAGTTCTCACAATGGCCTACAAGACCCTATACCATCCACCCTCACATTATATTTCTAATCACATCTCTAATTTCCCAAACTTTCCTCCTCCCCTGGCTATTTTGTTCACTCCAGTCGTGCTATCCTACTAACTGTTATTTTGAAACATGCCACGCATTGTCCTGCCTTAAGGCCTTTGCACTTGCTATTTCCTCTGCCTGGAATGCTCTAGGATACCCTCGCTGGGTATCTTGCCTCCTTAGGTTCTTAACCAAAGATCACCTTCTCACTGAGACCTATCCTCTTTTAAAATTGTACAGACATCCCACACCTATCAAATTTTCCTCCTTTATTTTTCTCCATAGCACTTATTATCATATAACATATAATTTATTGTTGTCTTTCTTCCCTTACTTGAATATGAGATCCATGAGAGCAGAGATTTTTATCTCTTTGGTATTGCTCTATTCCCACCACTTAGAACTGTGTTTGACACATCAGAGGTGCTCAATAAATACATATTGGGGAAGGTGTCCAGAGACATTCTTATACGACTTTACACCCCTGTAAAGGAGTATATACCTCTGATACACTTGCTGTATGTGAAGAGTTAGAAGGTTTATGACATTTCAAAAAAAGATACCTTCCTGTCCAAAGTGCTTGTTTTGCTGAAGATACTTAGAGTCTTACTTAGGCTGTGGCGTACTCTCCCTTCCTAATGATCCTAATACTAAGTTTTGCCGTGCTTTTATTTAGGAACCTCTTCTGGCCTTTTCAACCAGGCTCCTCCTGGGAATCACAGAACACAGAAAAGGATGGTTCTTCAAAGGATGGATCATAACTAGTACCCTGCTAGATGCAGAGGAGAGACGTTAATTCATATATTCAGTGGATGCTCCAAGACATTAGGGCTTAATTCTAATGGAACCCAGACTGAAAGAGGCTACGTCAATCCTTGAAATTATTTTATAAAAAACAAACTTCTAAAAACTCTTTCTCTAAGCACAAAACCCTTAAAAACAAATGAATAGAAGAGACTTTTCTTCAAAGTCAGATCATTCTCAGTGATATATTTCTGAAAAAGCTGTCTTTGCAGTGAGTTAATTGGTTAAGGATAAGGAAAGAGGACCAAAGTTTCTTAGTTCATAATTGGTTCTTCTAAAGCTTGAAGTATTTTCAGATTTTTCCAAATAACAAAGTTTTGTTTGTCTATATTTTGGTTGCTAACATAGCTTTTTACATATTTCTAGAGTGTTATCAATGAAATCTGCTGCACATTGACACACAGGTCATTACTGTTATTCTATTACCAAATGAATAGATTGGGTCCAAGAGGAATTGCCTGACTTAAAATAGTCTGATAGGACTAATTCAGCCAGAAGTCTGACTGCTTCTTCTCCTAGCAATAAGCCACAATATCACAGCTTCTAGGAGGTAAGGCTTAATCAGGCTTGAGCCATAGAACATATGTATGACAGTTCCATGGGGTAGATTGTGGATTAGTGATTCACCAAATTATGTTTTGATTCTGAGACACCATGAAACAAGAGAACATCCCATGAAAGAGTTATTTTGTACTTTGTATTACTTTTCTACCTAGAAATTGAACCCTTTTTTTGTGATTATCTCATTTATTCATAAGATTTTTCTGGTGGGAGTTAGGGGAAAGGGAGAACATGGGGAGAGAGAGGATCTATTATACTCCCTATTTTATGGTTGGATAAATTGAAAATTGGTCACTTAACCAATTAGAGGTGAAGCTAGAACTAAAGTCTCAGACCTGTACTTCAGTAGATGATTGTCTTGATTATCGGTTGTTCATTTTTAACTAAATTATGACTCTGGGCTTCATAATGTGCTGACAATTACAAACACTTTAGAAACTGTTCAAGCATATGTGTGTGTGTATATATATATATATATATATATATATATATATATATGTTGGGTTTCTCTAAATTTTCCTAGGAAGAATTTTTAATTCAATCTCAACTATTTTCATGAATATGCTACTTTAAATATAGTGGCAGAAATGAGTTATGGATTTAAAAAAAACGTTATGTTAGTTCAGGAATAATCTTTCCACTGTGTTTGCAACAATAGCATTCTCTTGGTCTAAGTGTGTCAGCCATTTTGCATTCACATATTAGTACAGTCTAGACAACTGATACTTTTGGATCTCACTTGATAACAGGTCTGTATAAAGGGCTCTTTGAAAACAAATCCATTTTGGCTCAAAGAAAAAGATTGGTTGAACTAACTATAACCAGTTGGCTACTGTTAAGAAAAGAAAATACAGTTCTTTCCCTTTAGAAAGGGGAAGTAGTATAATTTTTTTCTTTGAGTTGGAAGAAAACCAAAAATTTGAGTACTTCTCTTAAGGAGAATTTTAGGGGGTTTTGTTGTTTGGTTGGCTTTTTTCCCCTGACTCGTCCTTAAAAGCTGAAGAGGCATAGGGAGAGGAAAGCTATTCTGGGTAGAGTTAGGACTCCAGTCTCAACCTTTTTCATCACTGCCAGCCAACCACCTGCTGCTTGGGTAGATTAACAGATGACAGAGGTAGAGAAAAAAAGAAACTGCTAAATAATATTGTATGTATGTCATTCCTTTCCCATTCAAAATCCTAGAGCTAAGTAAGAACCCTTAAAGATGTTATATTTGGTATTGAATTAAAAATATGTACAAAAACCAGTAATAATACCAGGTATCATTTACTGAGTGCTTAATTACTTTATGCCAGCATTGCACTAAGCACTTTATGTACATTATTTTATTTAATCTTCTCAACAACTTGATTCTGACAAATCATGTCTGCATATTATATAGTCTGCTTCATAGCACATATTACAACCATATAGAAAGAAAAACTCTAAATAATTAATTCTGTAATTAGTTATTTCATGTCTGACTCACCTACTAGACTGAAAATCCCATGAAGGCAAAGACAATCGATATCCGTCCTGTATCCCCAGCACTTAGACTGTGCCTGGTACATAGTAGATGCACAATAAAATTCATTGACTGAACAACTGAATGTGTGAATGACTGAATACATGAATGAATTAACAACCCTATGAAAAAGGTTCTGGTATCACCTCTACTTTATACCCAGAAGCAGAGACTGAGACTTCAACCAAAATCTCTCTGACTCCAGAACGCTTAACCACTGTATTTAAATGGCCATTAGGGAGCATAAAAATCATCATGGCTCTGGAGAAGGATTTGAAATTTCAGGATACTCTGAATGTGAAGACTTTCTTCAAAAGCAACTTTTCTGTATATTTGGATCAGGATTAGGATGGCTGTTATCTTTCTTCTCCCAGGTGATAGAAGCATGGTTCCCCTAAGCCTCCGACTCATAAGTCATTTCTGAGTATTGATTGGTGAAACAGGTGACTGCCCAGGAAACTGTTTCTGGGCTCTGTTGCCAAAGGTACTTTGAGCTCTCACTCACCCTAGGAGGGAGAACCATAGACTTTTTGTACAGATTATCTCCTTTCAAGAACAAAAGTCCCTTTGGGGATTTATTAATTCCCCCACCTCCCTGGGTGCTCATGTTCTTTCTTGTTGCCTCGTGTTAGGACTTTGCTCTAGGGCAGTTTTCCAGCTCCGAGAGAGACACTTGGGCCCCTGCTGCCCAAACATTCTGTAGCACCATGCTTGATTAACTGGGCAAGGTCAGACTTGCCTTTTACAGCCCTCCCAGAGATAGACCCTTTGCTAAGAAATCCCAGAAATGCCTTAATTCTCTGGATATAAGTAGATCAGGAGACCCTAGGAGCTCTGAGCTTTTGTAGCTTTCTCCCCTTAAAAATGATGGAAGTACTTCTTATCTCATTGAGAAATATATAATGCTTTATAGACAGTGCTATATGTCCCCAACCTTCCTCCCCCCAAAACCTTGAGGACTGCTTAGGAAGAAACTATCCTCAGGAACTTAAACATAAATCAAAGAAATCATCCAGCAAATGATTAGCAACTACAGAATTATATGAAGACTAAAAAGACCTCAGTCAAACATGGGAATGGCAGCAGCCGTAGCTGCCTATTAGCCACAATCAAAAGTCGTAGACCTTCCACCCTCTAGTGTATGTTGCTAAATAGATTGGTCATCAGAGCATTTAATTAGACTGAAAGAGGGTTTATCTGCTTCTCTGGGAATCTAAAATGCCTAATGCAGGACCCACTGAGGCCAGCAAGAAGGGAGAGCACACTGAATACTTCATTGTCAATGTCTAATTGGGTCTGCAGGCATAGTTCAGCCTCATCAGAGCCAGTCTTAAAAAAGAAAGCTCTGTTTTGTCAGACAAACACTTTTTGTGTGGTTCTTAATTACTTTCCCATGGGTTCCTTGTTTTCTAGGTCTTATCTGTTCAGTTACTGTACTGAAACACAAATTACATCAGGTGTTTGAGCAGCAAGCAGAGAAGGGTAGCTAGGATCCCAGAAACCCATAGGTTAATCACCATGATCATGCATTAAGAACTTGAACCTATTGCTACAGTGGTATAACCTCTCTCTTTTTTCATTTTCAAGGACTTCTGCATGTTCTGAAGATAAAGTTAGCCTTAGATTCCAAGTTAATGCTGCCCAGGGGGGATGTCTTTGGCAACGTCTCTCAGCTTCCTCTTTCTGGCCTGCGGATAGCACTTTCCATGGGTGGTGATTGAGACAGCTCCTTGGTGCCACTTAGGTGCTTGCTTACCAAATGTGTAAATTTACAAGGTGCTGGATTACTAGAAAAGCCTCAGTTCACTCCACGGTTTGCAGTTTTAGAGGAATCCATTTTTTCCCCTAAAGGTATTTTATTCTGTCATTCCAGCTGCTTCATATACAGATAGCTCTGATGATGAGACATCTCCCAGGGACAAGCAGCAAAAGAACTCTAAGGGAAGCAGTGACTTCTGTGTCAAGAACATCAAACAGGCGGAGTTTGGACGAAGAGAAATTGAAATTGCTGAACAAGGTAAGGAAAATAAACACCATTTCCTCTCAAGCTGCCATGTTAATTCATTTTTACATCCTGGGCTCTAGTAGTTTGTGAAATTTCGGTGTGATTTTGAAGAATACTTATAACAAAAGAAATATGGGTTCAGGAAACACTGTGGGGAGGGAGTAAACTCTAGAGGGTCTAGAAGGAACAAGGAAGAGGGGGAGAGAGACTAGATAAGGGGGACTGGGATATAGGGAATTAAACATTGGACCATTTACCTCTGGAAGTCTCTTATAACAGAAAAATCAAGTTTAATGTTTTGATCCCTTGAGAAACTTAATCTAACAGAGAACCTGTTTGGGGAAGGGTCTTATCTTAAGAGAGTACATTTTTCTGTTATTCTTTACCTCTCATCCCTCCTCTCTAAAATTGCTGCATGTGTATTGGGCCTTTTCAGAAATGCCGGCACTGATGGCTTTGAGGAAGAGAGCTCAAGGAGAGAAACCTTTGGCCGGAGCCAAAATTGTGGGTTGCACACACATCACTGCTCAGACTGCTGTGAGTCCTTTTCCTTTCTCTACATAACAATAGTTAATAACAGCCACCAGCTATTGAGGGCTGGCACATGCCAAGCACTAGTTCAGAGCTTAACAAGCGCTCATTAGCCCTCATAATGGCCATGTTAAAGCACATATTCCTGTTTCCATTTTATAAATGAGGAAGCTGAAGCTCAGGGAGTTTAAGTAATTTGTCCAAGGTTATACAGCTAGTAAACCACAGAATCGAGATTTAAACTTCAATATATCTGATTCCCAAGCTTATTCTTTCTCCAGTCTTCTCTACTGCTTCCCCTTATCTTCCCTTCCTGTGTCATTTCTACACAGCACCTCTGTGTTAGGCTGCTTTCAGCTGCAAATAAGAGAAAACCTGATTCAACCTGGATTGTACATAAGGGAATTCATGACATTACGTAGCTAGAAGTCCAGAGGTAAGGTGGACTTCAGTTGAAGGCTCTCAGGGCTCAGTTTCGTCTATCTGTGATTTTCTTGGAGCTGCCTCCTCTCTGTGCTTACTTCATCCTTGGGCTGATAGCAAGATGGTTACAGCTGTTTAAGCCATCCCAGACTGACATGAAGAGGAAGAAGGACCATTTCTTCCTCTCTCCCAAGAGCAAGGAAACCTTTCCCAGAAGTCCCTCCAGGGTACTCTGTCATGACACTGAGCAGAACTGGATCACATGCTCATGCCCCACCAGTCCTGGCAAAGGAACTGGGGTTTCTATGATTGGTTTAGATCCGTAATTTTCACCCTTGTCAGATTCACTGACCCCTTTTGATTAAAAAATATGTTTTGCAACGGCCCAGTATTTTATTGAAATGAAATTCAGATATAGCATAGCTAGGTACATATAATTTTAAAAAAATAAATGTAAAATCTTACTGAAATATGAAGGAAGAATAAAAGGAAAGCAATTTATAATAAAATAATGTGTATTTCAATATGTAAGTGCTTGGGTACAAGTAGAGTTGAATAGTCAGATATTTGTACTTACATATAGCATTATTTGAATGTGAGTGCTACAAATGTATATACATAAAATGTGTTACTGGTTCCATAGCATCAGAGAAATATTGCCAAATTATATAATTTTCTGAAATTATAAACAACTTTTTGTAAATTTCTGAATAACAACAATATCAAAAATATGAGTTTTCTCTTGGTTTATACACTTGTTGCATTCTTGGAAAAACTATTATTGTTTTGTATTAAAACTACAACAATACCTTTGTTGATATGTAAAGTGGAATAAAGTTCTAAACTCAGGTAATTATAAATAAATTTCTCACTCATGTGAACTTTTCATTGGAACACTTGAAAATTATACCAGATATGGCATGGTTTTTTTGTTCTAGGAGACTGTCCTACACTTTTGAAATGTCAAGATCCCTGGCCCTACCCACTAAATGCTAGTAACACTCCCCTACCAATTACCGTGACAACCAAAATGCCCCCACAGTTTTCCAAAGTTCCTCTGCTGAGAACCACTGACTTAGAGTTGTCATCATCAAAGATGTGATACATATTAAGTTGCCAACCGTAATGAGACCACTACAGGAAATCAGTGTATTAAGAAATTGTCTGGACTCTTTTATGGGATTTATAAGATCCAGGTCATTTGTATGACTAGATCTCTTCCAAAAGATTGTCTTGTAAGCACAACACTATGTGGCCACATTCCTTATTCAGAATAGCAGAGATTCCTCAAGACACAGCTACTGTTAGCATCTTCCCTGTGAGACTTTTCTGGGTTATGTGTTCTCTGAGGAAAAGGATACCTTGGTACCCCAAAATTAGTATAATAAATTGAAAAGCTATCACTTTTTGGAGCTATAGACTAATGAATCAAGGCAGAAACACTCTTGGAACCTTTTTTGGACTTCCCCAGTCAGGGACATGAGACTTCAGTGTGGTGGCTTAAAATAGTTAGTGCTTCTGTACTGTCTCATGTTGCTAAATTACATCTAGTTTCTTTTTTACCCCCTGGCTCATAAACATTACCACTCTTCAAGGTTACTTTCTTTTTTTTCCTGAATGGAGTAATCAAAATTAATTTACCAATTTTTATTGTTCCCTCCCCACATTTTTCTGTTTCCTTTAAAAAAATAATTACAAAGGAATTTTGCTTTGTTTTTTTAATCTCTATTTTATTTTTCTGATTACAAAAGTAATTCATGTTCATTTTACAATATTCAAGCATTACCACAATCTATAATGTAGAAAAACAAAGTCTGCTATAATCCCATGCTCCAGAAATAGCTATCATAGTTAACAGTTTCCTGTCCATGTTTCTAATAGACTTGGATCTAAATATTTATATTTTTTAGGTGTGTTTCCATAGTTCCTTCCAACCAGATTCCTTAGCTACTCTCTCTAAACAGTAATGATTTAAAGTCAAGTTAAACCAGCTTCTGAGCTCTGTCCTTCTCCCACTTCTACCTGCCTTCACTTCTGCTTGAGCCCTAATAGCCAGCAGTCTTGACTCATAGTTCTTTAAATAGTTCTTATATTCTTGGTCCCAGTCACTTTTCTAGTTAATTTATATTGCTTCGTAGGTAAGTCTCAGTATCATTCTCTTCTTTGGCACGTTGAGGAATCCTAGTTATAGAAATTCAGAAATTCTTTAAGGTGAAAATTAAAACAGGATAGAAAAAAATTGGATTGGATATTGAAAGGTAAAGAAATTAAGATACAGGGCTTCCCTGGTGGCGCAGTGGTTGAGAGTCCGCCTGCTGATGCAGGGGACACGGGTTCGTGCCCCGGTCCGGGAAGATCCCACATGCCGCGGAGCGGCTGGGCCCGTGAGCCATGGCCACTGAGGCTGCGCGTCCGGAGCCTGTGTTCCGCAACGGGAGAGGCCACAACAGTGAGAGGCCCGTGTACTGCAAAAAAAAAAAAAAAAGTAAAAAAGTAAAAAAAAGAAATTAAGATATAAGAGTAGTTCTCCTGTGGCCTTTGACGAATTATGTGAGAGAGTTAGCCTAGTGGAGTTGTTTGCACGTATTTTTTTTTAATTAGAGCATATTTTTAATTAGAATTTTTATTTTGTATATAAATATTAGAAAATACAAATTTTTTAAAATGAAAATTATCAGTACCCAAAGTTAAGCACTGTCAGGAAATTTTAAAACAAACTTTGTCACCAAAGATTTATCCATGTTAAAAGAGCTCTTAATCGAAGCAGTAGGGTGGTACATTACCTTCTTTTTTTTTTAATATTTATTCATTTATATATTTGGCTGCATTGGGTCTTAGTTGCGGTACGCGGGATCTTCGTTGCAGTGTGCGGGATCTTTAGTTGCGGCATGTGGGATCTAGTTCCCTGACCGGAGATTGAACCTGGGCCCCCTCCATTGGGAATGCAGTCTTAACCATTGGACCACCAGGGAAGTCCCTGTAGTACCTTCTTATAAAGAAGCCTATCTCCATCTTACAAACTGAAGTGAAAGCAAGTAAGGATCAAATCAGTGGATTAAATTTATTTTAATAATTTTAAAAAATTTGAAATATACACAGATTTATAGAAAAGTTGCAAATACAGTACAGATAACTTTTTTTTCTGAACCATTGAAGAGTAAGTTGCCAGCCTTATGATGCTCCCACAAATAACTTAGTGTATATTTTCTACAAACAAGAACATTCTCCTGTCCAACCAGTACAACCATTCAAAATTAGGAAATTAACATTGATTCATTATTGCCATCTAATCCTCAGGTCCCATTTGAGCTTCACTAATTGTCCCAATAATACTTTTTTATAACCAAAGGATCCTGTCCATAGTTACGGGTCTCATTTAATTGTTATCTCTTTAGTCTCCTGCAGTGCTGGATAGTTCATCAGTCTTTCCTTGACTTTCATGACCTTGACACTTTGAAGATTATAGACAAATTATTCTGTAGTATGTCCTTAGTACGTAGAAAATGATGCTGTGCTTTTTTCATTTAATCCTATCAGATGGCACTTGTTTTCGATTTGTCCCATAACTGATGTTCATTTTGATCCCTTGATGGAGGTGGTGTCTGCCAGACTTTTCTAGGGTAAAAGTTATTTTTCCCCTTTTGTAATTAATAAGTATTTTGTGAGGTAGTAATACGAAACTGTGTAAATATCCCATTCTTCATCAAACCTTCCAATTATTCATTCATTTATGTATTTTTATTTGTGTGGAGTCATTGTTTCCTATTTTATTTAATGGGTTATAATCCATTACTATCATTATTTATTATGATAAAAATTGTTCCAATTTTGGCCAAGAGGAACCCCTGAAGTCTTGCTTCTGTGCCTTGTCTCTTGACATATCCCTTTCATTCTTTGAGCACTTACTTGCTTCTGGTACAAGATGATCTAAGCTCATTTTGTACCTTCCCTGTCCTATCCCTGGAATCAGCCATTTCTCCAAGGAGCCCTGGTTCCTTTTCCTTCTAGTGGATCTGTACACTAGTGTACTCTTTGCTATTGGGATATCATTGTTCCTGGATCCTCTTTCATTAATTTTCAAAAATAATTGCCCATTAACTCTTCATATATATCTTTTGCCCTGTTCTCTCCTTCTGTAAATTAGGCCATTGATAGTATGCCATAGATCTTAGATGCTCTCTTCTGCTTTTTTCCCCCACTCTTTTTTCTTTCTGTATTTCAGTTTGGTGATTTCTATTGATCTATCTTCAAGTTCACTGACTCTGTCCCTAGATATGCCCAGTCTGGTGATAAGCCTAATGAAAGAATTCTTAAATCTGATCCTTAAAAAAAAAAAAAAAAAAAAACTTCTGACATTTCTATTTGACTTGTTTTTATAGTTTCCATCTCTATGCTGAAATTCCCTACCTGTTCATGGATGTTGTCCATCTTTTTCACTACACCCCTTAGCATAAATATATTAATCATAGTTAATTGAAAGTTCCTGTCTGATCAAACATCTATCTCATCTCAGAGTCTGGTTCTCTTGAATACTTTCCTGACAATGGGTTGGGGTTTTTTTTCACTTTTTTTGGCGTGCCTTGCAATTTTACATTGAATGGTAGTATATTATTCCATTATTGTCATGAATTGGGCTGGATTTCAATTCTGTTGTTCCATACCAAAGGCTACAAATTCCCCCAGGCTGGAGGGCTCTTGTACTCCTCAGTGTTTGCACTTCACCTTCGGGCTTTCAGCCGCTTCTGCACATGCTTGCCACAGGGGGGCTCTGTCTTCAAGTGCATGTCCCCACTGCAGCACACAACTGCTACTCCTTGTTTCCTGGAGCTAGGCTCAAGGTGAGGGCAAGTGGGATTCTTAGATTTTCTGGTCCAGCCTCGGTGTTAGGCAGGCCTCTGTGAGGGTAGGACTTTTTCAGTGTTCCTGCCACTCCTCTCTGTAGCAGCCAAATTTTGCCTTGTATTGGTGGTAGGTCTTGAGCAGAGATATTTTCCTGTCCCTCCTGGAGAGGTAGCAGATTTTTACTTTGTATCAATGTAGGGTCCTGGGCCCAAGAGGATTTTCTGCTACTCCCCCAGGAGCAGAGAGTTTTTGCTTCCACCCTTCCCCGGAAGCAATAGCTCTTTGCCTGGTCCCTGGTGGCAGGCATAATTCCTGCTCCTCTTGCTACAGTTTAAGGCTTTTGCTTCCTATGAGAGAAGACTGTGGAGATGTGCCGAGGTTTCATGCTTATCTTTGAGCACAGCCAATCGGCTCCCTGCCCGCAATCTTTCTTGTGAACCCTGGTTGGAAGCCCCTAGAAAAGAGCTTGCATTGTGAGTATGAACTCTCCTTGTGCCTGGGGCTACAAGAAGTTCCAAACTGACATACTTTCCCACACTCAGCCTTTACTAATTCATTAAAATTTTAGCTAATTTTTTTCTTACCGTGATGTATGGCAGCCACCTCTTCCTTCTGTGCTCTGACAAGGGTGAAACAGTGTTCCCTCTCTCCTTAAAGGGATTTGTTGCTCTTTGGAGTTCCTTGGTTGCATTATGACCTCAGCTCTTTGATGTACTCAAGAAAAGTTATGGTTTTGTAGATTATCCAGCTTTTTCTTGTTGAGGTGGAAGCTTCTCTTGCAGCTTTCTACATCCTAAGGAGAAGCAGAGCTATAAATTTGTGGTTTTTAAAAAGATGTTTGGCACTGAAAGCCTTGGTTTAATTAAATCTTACAGAGAGGCCCAATATGTTAAATGAGTAAAAGCATACAGCACAGCTGGAGCCTTCCCCAACCCTTGCCCTCTTCTCAAAGTATTGAAGTTTCTGTAAAGCACAGTTTGAAAATCATGGGCGTTAGTTATTCCTAATGTACTTTCTCATTGTCAAATATATAAACTTAATCTCCTTGACCAATTGTTTGGCCCATGCTTGCTCATCTCCTGCTTTCTCTTTAATATAGGTGCTTATGGAAACTCTGGGCGCTCTGGGGGCACAGTGCCGATGGGCTGCCTGCAATATCTATTCCACTCTCAATGAAGTGGCTGCTGCTCTAGCAGAAAATGGTAAGATCTTTTGTGTGTTCTCTTTGTCTTTGACTAAAGTTTCCAAAAAGTTCCATTGTTTCAATAAATATCTGTAAGGAAAGTTGACATTTAAAGTTGTCTTGAAAGAAATATTCTTTTTTTTTTTTTAGTTGAAGTATAGTTGATGTACAATGTTGTGCTTGTTTCAGGTATACAATAAAGTGATTCACTGTATATGTGTATCTATATCTATATATCTATCTATATATATCTATCTATCTTTTTTTCAATTCTTTTCCACTATAGATTATCATAAGATATTGAATGTAGTTCCCTATGCTATACAGTAAATCCTTGTTGTTTACCTATTTTATATATGGTAGTGTGTATCTGTTAATCTCCCCCTTCCCCTTTGGTAACCATAAGTTTGTTTTCTGTGTCTGTGAGTCTTTCTGTTTCGTAAATAAGTTCATTTATACTATTTTTTTAGATTCCGCATATAAGTGATATCATGTAATATTTGGCTTTCTCTGACTTAATTCACTTAGTATGATAATCTCTAGGTCCATCCATGTTGCTGCAAATGGCATTATTTCATTCTTTTTTGTGGCTGAGTAATATTCCATTGTATGTATACACCACATCTTCTTTATCCATTCACCTGTTGATGGACACTTAGGTTGCTTACATGTCTTGGTGGGTCCCTATTCTTGATGAGTTTGCCCTCCTTCTGGGCTTCTCTTGTTAAATATGATCGAGGTAACTGTGTTGCTTTACAGTCACAAATATCTTCTTATGTCTAATATTCCATTATTAGTTAATGCTTTGCCTTGTCAGAGCACCAGTGAACCTTATTCACTGTCTAAGGTCATATGGATTAGAAAAGAAAATGCTTCAGGCATAATTTTGTGGTCCGACTGGTTTTCAGCAGTTAATGTTTGGTGCTCTGCTTCAGCGGTAAACAGGACTTGACCTGGCAGATTAATATTTGATAACAACAGCCACTGACACTTGAAGGACAAAAGAAATAGAGAAGTTTGGACTTTGCCAGTTTCTTGCCTTCACTCTCTGATAGCCCAACACAGATCAGGATACCAAACACTTGCTTCAGAGCTATTGAGAAATTCTGGGAAAGCTCTATAGTGCATGCATACCTCTCTTTTTGCAAGCACTTTGAGCATTTTATTTGTTCTTTCATTTACAGTCATTCATTTGTAAAATTTTTATTAATGTATAAAATATGTATAGAAAGTACACATGTATAAACATATGGTCCAATTAATTGTACATATACATTCATTTCTCTTTTTTTTTCAACAAATGCTTATTGACCTACTTTAAGGACAAATGAGAGTGTCTTTGCCCTCAGAATCTTATATTGTGGTTAAGAAGAAAAGACACATATATAAATAATGATAATACAAGGGCATATATGATAATGCCACAACAGATCATAAACCCACATTTAGTATACCAACAAGGGGCTTATAAAAGTTCAGATTCCATGTGAGATCACTTTCAGCTGAGTTATAATGCTTCCTTAAGGAGCATGATACTTAACTGGGTAATGAAGTGTAACAACATTTGAACAGAGGGAGAAGAGTGTAAGAGTTTTCCTGATGCAGAGGATGGGATGACTAAAGTATAGAAACAAGAAAGATCAAAATGTAGTTGGGAAATGATGAGAATTCCAGTTGGACTGGATGAAGAAGTACATATTTCTGGTTTCTTCTTTTTTGCCTTTAGTCATACTTTTAGCATCCGTCATACTCTTGGCCCTTTTGTTTGTCCTCTTTGGTCTAACAAGAGTGAAATGACCACCAAAGACAAAGACGAGTATAAAAAGGCTGAAGACAATACTAATCAGTGAAGAAAGTCAACCCAAGAAGTATAGCAGAACGAGAGAGCTTGGAATTGGGGAAAACCAGCATCTCCTTGCCAAAATTTAGGGTCAGCCCTTTTTTCAGGCTTTAATGGTTTCTCTTTGTTCTTTTTTCTCAGGATTTCCTGTGTTTGCCTGGAAAGGAGAGTCAGAAGATGACTTCTGGTGGTGCATTGATAGATGTGTGAATGTGGAGGGCTGGCAGCCAAACATGGTGGGTTAGATCTCTGCCAACACAATTCTGTTGGGGCCTGGAGGTACAGAGAGGGAGAGTGTGGTCTGGGAGAGGGTTTCCCAGCAGGAAGGAAGGCAAATGCTTCCTTTTCCGTCTGATGTACCTGGGCTTCCGGCAGAACTAGATGCTTATGCTTAGGGCATCCCAAGAATATTCAACCTCTTTATAGCCTCAAAGTGCTTTTCATTGTCAGTGCTGATCTCAGAAGCACTCATATTCATCAGCAACATTAAAATACTGCTCAGGGTTCACACATGACTGGTTAAAAAGTAAGATTAATGAGTTACCATCCCCTACCACTGCTTACCACCCCCCCACCCCCCACCCACCCCGCCCGACAACATCAATGATTAAAGCACACACACGCACACACAGCTCCTATGGTACTTAGCTTTCTTTCTAGAATCACGTGCTAAATTTATAGTAAACCTGAAGGGATTCCAAGTTCAAATTTCTTCTCTTTATTCATTTCTCACCTGAAGAAAGATGAATAGGCAAAGTTTGGGGTTTTTAATTTCTGCTTAGTTTTTATTTTTGTTTCATTTTTTAAAAGATCAAGTGCTTGAAGGCTAAGAGCATATTAGATTCACAAGGGGAAGCAAAAAGCTTCACAAAGTACGATGCACTCCTGCTTTTTAAACCTTTCTGCATATGGGTGAGAGGAGAAATTAGGGAATCAACTGAAACAAGAATCCTTGAAGCTCTAGTCCAACTATTGCTTACTGCTAAAGACTGCAGAGCAGGCTTCATCTGGGACACAGCAGAGAGAAGCAGCCTGTCTTTCTGGATTCTGATCCAGGCCACATTGCACCAAGTGTTGGTTTGAGGAAGCTGGGTTAAAACCTTCATATCCTGAAAGGGAGGGAGGAGTCGGCTATAAGATGAGTCAGCTCATTCCAGCGGAGTTTAACGGTGACAGAAGGGAGTGTGACTGACAGGTGCTAAAGAAGATATGCCGGGGGGCTCTACTGGAAATAAAACATTAATTTTATAGTCATGAACATAGGGAGGACAGGGGATTGTACATGGCGAGCTTTTATAGACTGTAGAGCCAGCACACACTGCTGGAAAGGTTGACGGAGAGAGTAAGACAAGGGTAAGAAAAACTGTGACCCCAGAAAACAGGATCCATATCTTTTGGGATCCTGTCAAGATCCTGTCAAGTGCTTTTACTTGCTTGCCAACTTCAGGAAGATTCCCAGGT
Organism: Leucopleurus acutus; assembly: GCF_964270905.1. Lineage (NCBI taxonomy): Eukaryota > Metazoa > Chordata > Mammalia > Artiodactyla > Delphinidae > Leucopleurus > Leucopleurus acutus. Next base: position 86,094,363 of record NC_139144.1, read on the forward strand.
GACAATAATTTTCTGCAGTAGGACAACAGGGTGAGAATTATGGGCTACATTCATTAAATAAATATTAGGGATAGCAACTACCTGCCTGTATTTGATACCTGTGTTAAAAGGGAACGGTGGACGAGAATACTGAGACTAAGACACAATCTTTTTTGTCTCTGATCTTTTGTGTGGCTAGGGATCAGAGGCTGCAAGCAAAAACTCCATGAGGGATTTCATACATGTAAAAAGGGAGAGAGAGGGCTTCCCTGGTGGCGCAGTGGTTGAGAGTCCACCTGCCGATGCGGGGGACACGGGTTTGTGCCCCGGTCCGGGAAGATCCCACATGTGGCGGAGCGGCTGGGCCCGTGAGCCATGGCCGCTGAGCCTGCACATCCGGAGCCTGTGCTCTGCAACAGGAGAGGCCACAACAGTGAGAGGCCCGCATACAGCAAAAAAAAAAAAAAGGGAGAGAGAAACTCAGAGGAGCCTTTCCGTTTCTTAGGGAATCTGTTCTGAAGGTTTCTACTGGGAGAAAATGGAGCACTATCTTATATGGAGCAAGTGTAAGAGTTTTAGTAAGAGTCCTGCCTTGGATCCCTGCTCTCAAATAAGGTTTAGTGGAATCAGAGAAAATAGATCAACAACAAGAGCAGAAGTGGGAATTCCCTGGCGGTCCAGCAGTTAGGACTCGGTGCTCTCACTGCCAAGGGCCCGGTTTCAATCCCTGGTCAGGGAACTAAGATCCCACAAGCCGAGCGGTATGGCCAAAACAAAAACAAAAACAAGAGCAGAAGCAAAAAAGATCAGGTGATAGACATGAGGTTGGAGATTTTGTGTACCCAGGGGTCCAGGATGGCATCTTTGGCACTTGTAGTAGAGTTGATAATTGATGGGACTGCAAAATGGGTGCTTGCCAGTGGAGGGCAGCTTAGTCCTGTGGGTCTTTCCAGGAGGGTGGGTGTAACAACTTGGAAAGTCCTGCCAAGCGTTTCTAACAGTTAGGTGACGGGCTGAAATGCCACAGCCTACTGCCTAATAGTATTCTAAGCTGGTCTTTCTTTAGCTTATTTATAATTCAGAAACTTTCCTCTGCTGATGAAAGCTCCAGTGGGCACAGCATTGTGTTTATCTTTAATCCCAACCTGAAACAGTGATGAGCTGTTCAGAGGCATGCTTGCACACCTACATGCTGTACAGTTCCCTAGTTATTTTTACTTTGGTTGATAGAGAGTGTGAGGTTGTGCTAGGCAAAACCCTGCAGTGCTGCCTGATCATTTTGGATAGGAGAGTGCCTGTACTTCGGGACAGGTAAAGGATTAACGAATACACATTTGTAAGCCATTGTTCTGGGAGGGAGACTAATTATCTGGCTTTATTTAAACTAAGCTTTTACTGATGATATTTAAAGTCCTGAATTCAACCAATATAAATATGCTAATATCAAGTTTAGGCTTTCTGACTACCAACAGTACAGCCAAGAGCTAATGGTCTAGGTAATCACTTAAGCTATTAGTCCATAAGAAAATCCTCATTGCGCTGCTGTATATTTTGATCCTAGCGGGTATGTCATTTGGGAAGGTCACTTGGCTGTGAGAATTACAGTTGGCCTTTCATTTCACTGTTTTTTTGTTTGTTTGTTTTTGACTGCATTGGATCTTCGTTGTTGTGCGCGGGCTTTCTCTAGTTGCGGCGAGTGGAGGCTACTCTTCATTGCGGTGCGCGGGCTTCTCATTGCGGTGGCTTCTCTTGTTGCGGAGCACAGGCTCTAGGCATGCAGGCTTCAGTAGCTGTGGCATGTGGGCTCAGTAGTTGTGGCTCACGGGCTCTGGAGCACAGTCTCAGTAGTTGTGGCGCACGGGCTTAGCTCTTCTCCGGTATGTGGGATCTTCCCGGACCAGGCCTCGGACCCATGTCCCCTGCATTGGCAGGCGGATTCTTAACCAGTGCGCCACAAGGGAAGTCCCTCACTTGTTTTTATTTCTTCAGTGTAATGACTGTTGGTCATTACACTGACTCTTAAGTTATTTCGCATAACCATTTGGGAAATTTGAAATATGACATTATTGATGCTTATTATTGCAGATCTTGGATGATGGAGGGGATCTTACTCACTGGATTTATAAGAAGTATCCCAACATGTTTAAGAAAATCAAGGGCATAGTGGAAGAGAGTGTTACTGGAGTCCACAGGTAAGATTTGACATGGGTATGCCTAGTTTTATGCAGCCTGGACATATATTCTTTTTTTTTTTTTACAAATTTTTATTTATTTATTTACTTTTGGCTGCGTTGGATCTCTGTTGCTGTACGCAGGCTTTCTTTAGTTGCGGCGAGCGGGTGCTACTCTTTCATTGCAGTGCATGGGCTTCTCATTGTGGTGGCTTCTCTTGTTGTGGAACACCGGCTCTAGGCGCGCGGGCTCAGTAGTTGTGACGCACAGGCTTAGTTGCTCTGCAGCATGTGGGATCTTCTCAGACCAGGGCTCGAACCTGTGTCCCCTGCATTGGCAGGCAGATTCTTAACCCCTGCACCACCAGGGAAGCCCCTGGATATATATTCTTATAATCACATACTTATAGAATACATTATGTTAAAAATTGAAACCTGATCTGAAATGTTGAGATCTGAGTCCGCACACTTGTTTTTTGTCTTTTTTTTTTGCGGTACGCGGGCCTCTCACTGTTGTGGCCTCTCCCGTTGCGGAGCACAGGCTCTGGACGCGCAGGCTCAGTGGCTATGGCTCACGGGCCCAGCCGCTCTGCAGCATGTGGGATCTTCCTGGACCAGGGCATGAACCTGTGTCCCCTGCACCGGCAGGCGGACTCTCAACCACTGCACCACCAGGGAAGCCCTGCACACTTGTTTTTTAAATTAACAACACAAATAGGAAACTTGAAATAGTGAGGGGGGAGTAGCTAAGGGAATAAGTGTGGTCCTCATATTTTCTAGTCATTGTAATACAATGACTGCTTGTCCTCTTTGGACGAATTCATTTATTCAACATCTATTTATTGAACTTCTACAGTGGACCAGGAACTACTCTAAGAACCATGCTAGGGATCTAGCAGTGGGGAAAACAGACAAAAGCCTGGGCCCTCATAGAGCTTATGTTCTTACACAGAGAACAAGGATTTAGGGTTCTGTTTCTCAAATGAGCATTAATTCCCTGAGTAAAATTGTAACCATTTCTGTTTCCTGTTATTTACCCAGAAAGAACTGAAAGTATGAAAGTTTTAGGGAAGTAAATTTTGAATAAGCCACCATCACTGCTTCAATATACTGTGATCTTTTTGAATGTATAAAACTATGGATTGTCCCATATTTTCAAACTTTTAGAAAGGGATGAATTTTGAATAAAACACCTGGTTCTAATTTTTAGTTGACTCAGTTTAAATAAAACCCCTATATACAGATATACATATTTATAGGTATATGTACTGAAGTTATAAAATTGAGACTATTGGAAAGTTAAACTATTTGAAAGTTAAAATTGTTGCATTAGAGTAGTGGGATTAAAATAGTACTTAAAGTTTCTCTTTTTAATTAAAAGGGGAAATAAAACTAATAAGCAATTAAAAATTTTCCATTTTAATGCTTAAAATTTAGTGGTGGGTCAAAGATTTTCCCCACGTGCCTTTTGATTAATATCTTTATTTCTAAGCTGTATACAGATTCTGGAAAGGTATTCTTTATTTCTCTGTATACACCTTATAGGATGAAATTAGTTGTGTCTCAGGCTCTCATGCCTACTCAGTTAACTTATTTGTGAAATTTGATATGAAACTGATGGTCGATTGCAATATCTCATTGTTTTATGTTCTTCTTGATTTCCTTCATCCTCAGGCTGTACCAGCTATCCAAAGCTGGGAAGCTATGTGTTCCAGCCATGAATGTCAATGACTCGGTCACCAAACAGAAATTTGACAACCTCTACTGTTGCCGTGAATCAATTCTTGATGGGTAATGTTTTGTTATCTTTGGGATGAACTTGAGTTGTTGAAGTGAGGTTCTAAATTTTTTGGTTTTGGTTATTTCTAGAAATGATTTGTGTAGTACCTCTGGATCTATTGCTACATCATACTTAATATTTTGTAACCCAAAGCTACCATTGCTGTCACTTACATCACACTCAATATTTTATGACCCAGAGCTACCATTGCTGTCACTATTTCAAGCAAATCTATTTTACTTAAAAAGTCAGGCCAGCCCCTATCTACTGGTGGCAGTTTTTACAGTCACCCTATCAGGCCTGGGAGTCAGTAACTAAAGTCATTATAAATAGGTAAATATCTTTGATGGTTTAGGAAAAGGTTCCTGGTATTTCTCTTCCAGGTTATGTTGCCAGTTCTTAAGCACCAACTATCATACAATTCTCTGGCCATCTGGAAAGTTGTGGTGAGCACAGGGTTATTTCCCAGTGGCATTTGTAGTTTTTCAAATCTGTAAGGACTGCAAGTCTGACAAAATCTACTTAGATATAATATACCAAAAATTGTGTTCTTCCAGTGCCCAGTTTCTGTTTCTACACTTGTGTCCTGAAATTCCTTCATTCTTGCCGGGAAGACTCAGTAATTCTCTATGTGAAACCATTAAGTTGGTTTAGAATATTGCCAAGCCAAATGGCTTCCATCATGTATTAGTTAATGGAAAAGTGAAGAAAGGGCCTGTGGGCCACATTACTAGTCTGAACCCCAGGCAATTTGCAACACCACAGGCACTGGAGCAAGAAGGACTTTGGTTTAACAATTGGCTCTATCATTTATTAACTCTAAGACCTCAGACTAGTTATTTAACCTCTCTGTGCCTATTTCCTCATCTGTAAAATGGTGACAGTAAGACCTATCTCATAGAGTTATTGTGAGGATTAAATGAGATAAGGTATGAATCCTGGGGATCAATGTTAGTTCCCTTGCCCTTCTTTCTAGAACCCTATATAGTAAGTTTAGGATTGAGTTAGATCTTATAAGAAGACTTTTACTTTGAAATCTTTTTTTTTGTGTGTGGGCTGGAAGGGGGTGTTCAATGCAAATTCAAACTATTTTTAATTATTACTCCTATAGATTCAGTAGTATTATCAGATAGATTGGACATTTGAGTGAATCCTTTATCAGTCTGTTTACAGACTGTCCCTAGTTCTGTCCACATATAACTGTTATTGTGATGCACAGCTTTGCACCTGATAATAATGATTTGGATATATACTCATAAAAATATTTACTCATCCACAACTGTTTCTTATAGATTTTTCAACTCCCAAATCTATGAGTCTAAAATCTGCCTATATTTAGTAAAAGATGCATGAAGGTACCTCTACTAGCTCATAAACATGGACAGAGTCCCTCCTAAGCAGTGTTTACCCTGTGGATAAGAAAGATACTTTAACATCAGAAATGTATGAAAGTGAAATGGAAGCAGTGGAGCTGGAGTTAAAGTTAATAAAGAAATAGGAAAACATCACCCATCTACTGGAAACCTGAGTAGTAGTAAGAGCTTGTTGGCATCTTCAGATGGTGAAAAACTTTCCAATTGGGTCATGGGCAGTTGCTCCTCTCAGAGGAGTTGAGATGTGACTGGGTGCATTCAGGGTGGTATGGCCGTAGACTCAGAGGAGTTGAGAGTAGGAGAAGTTAAAGAAGCGGCAAAGTATGCTCCAGGGAAGGCTGCAAAATAGAGAGTCCATATGAGGAAAGGATTAGGGATTGAGCTTCTGTAGCTCTGAGCTGGTTGCACACTGCACCATAAGCTATGAGGGAATGGCCCCACTCAGTCCTAGAGGACTCTTCTGTAATTGGTCTGCAATGCCAAAAAGCAAGGCAGGTGCAGCCTTATGGAGACTGAGGAAGGAAGACTTGGTAGGAAGAAAAAGGATATCCCAGATAGGATTTTTAGATCATAAAACAGACTGTATTTCAGGAACTCTTCTAGAGAGTTCTGGGGCTAGAAGAATTAGAGAGAAGTCAGAGACTTGGCATGACTCTTTTACACCACCAGACAGCTTACCCTCACATCCCCAAAAGTCCTTTCTTGACGGAGGTCTTTTCTATCCTTTATCCTTGAACCTTGAGGCAGATCTGGGTCCCTCAGATCACAAGGAAATCACTGCCTAACTGGAATCCACCCTGGTCTGTCAGCCTATCATTTGCAGAGTAGTGGTGTTGATGAAGTTTCCCTTCCACCACACAGTCATTTGTAGTCACAAAGAGAGAGTCATCTTCCTTTGGGAAGAGAGTCAGAAAGGCTTGTGGGTAGTCAAAGCAAAGGAGGCTCAGAAATATGATTATTGATTTCCTTGCTGTGCTGAGCCAGTCAAGGACCATTCTAAGCCATGGCTTTTGAGTATGGTGGTAGCCCAGCCAGACTTACCCTCTTCACCCAACAGAAACTGCCTCTGCACTTAATTGATATTTATTGAGTTTCATTGGAGTTCATGAGTTATACCAGTTCCTAGTGAGTGGAGTTGTCAAATCATTAAAAAGATAGGATTTCTACTTTGCCTTTGGGGCATTTATAGACTTTTCAACAGGAGAGGTTAACAGATGAGTAGAAAGACCTACAAATATTTGTCGGAACCATCTGTCTCAGAATGGCAGGTTTTAGTTGAAGTTTCTTCTGCCTAGCCAGGGCTTCCTAGAGAAGGGAGACCAACTGACCCTACAGAGAAACCAGAAACTGCTCCTACAACTTCTTCCAAGAGACCCTGAAAACAGTAAGGACCTTTATTCTAGCTTCATAGAGATTCAGAGACAAAGAGGTAGAACATGTCTGAGCAGGACTCAGCCCAGAAAACTCACTACCTCATGTAGTCAGTGTTGGTGTGTTTCAAGGCTCTTCTACACCTTGTTGCCCATTACCCTCCCTGGTGAATTAATGTGGGACCTATTGGCGATTTTTTTTTTTTGTGGTACGCGGGCCTCTCACTGTTGTGGCCTCTCCCATTGCGGAGCACAGGCTCCGGACGCGCAGTCTCAGCGGCCATGGCTCACGGGCCCAGCCGCTCCGCATGTGGGATCTTTCCGGACCAGGGCATGAACCCGAGTCCCCTGCATCGGCAGGCGGACTCTCAACCACTAGCGCCACCAGGGAAGCCCACCTATTGGCGATTTTGATACTACTAAATGTAGGACTCATTTATCAGCATTATATTTTATGTGTCTAATTCAATAAGCTACAACGTTCACATTAAACCAGAGCTTTGTCACCTCCTAAATAAAAATTACATTTATATTTAAAAGTTACTTTGTGTTCTATAGCTTCTTCCCTTCTGTACTACTCCCAAAACAAGGGGAACAAAAAGAAAAAAGGCCTCACATAGAGATGGAATTGATTGGATAGCATGGATAAGAAAATACATATTTTGGGCTTCCCTGGTGGCACAGGGGACATGGGTTTGTGCCCCAGTCTGGGAAGATCCCACATGCCGTGGAGCAGCTGGGCCTGTGAGCCATGGCCGCCGAGCCCACGCGTCCGGAGCCTGTGCTCCGCAACGGGAGAGGCCACAACAGTGAGAGGCCCGCGTACCGCAAAAAAAAAAAAAAGAAAAAGAAAATACATATTTTATTGAACTTTTCTTTCTAGTCATTAAGTAGTTTCTCTAGGATAGAAACCAGGCTTGCTTTCAACATTAAAAAAAAAAAAAAAAAAAAGCCAAACCAAAAAAAAAAACAAAACCCAAACATGAAAACAAAGGGGTTCAATCTAATCTCAAGCGAGAAACAAGAGATTTTTCTGATTTAATTTTTTTTCCCCCATAGACTTAAAAGAACAACAGACATGATGTTTGGTGGGAAGCAGGTGGTAGTCTGTGGCTATGGAGAGGTAAGGTTTAACCTTTCAATTATTAGGTGTTTAAAATGTATTTTGCTGAAATATACTAGAATTTTTCACTTGTATGGACATAAAAGTACATTCATTTACCACTTTAAGTGGGACAAAAGTAACTTCAGAGGCCCTCTGGTTAAAGTAAAATCTTTCTTTTTCCCATTGCATTTTTGCTATTTTTTCTTTAAGTTGATTTTCTGACTGTTCCACTGCACTGTTTGTGATGTTCTTTTAGCTTGTGTTTTGATTATGAATCGTGAGTGTGGGTGTTCTTATGCACATGCATGTGCTAAGCAGGGTTTAGGAGTTTGTTTATGAACTGCATTCATTTTATTTTTTTTCTGATTTTTCCCTAAGTGTGAATCTATTCAGTGAAATTCCTTTTGGTGGCGGAAAGGGGGGTACACTTTACCAGAAGCTTTGAGAAACTGTTTTCTTTGCGACTTTCCTTATTATGTGTACTTTCTGCTCTCATCAGGTGGGGAAGGGGTGCTGTGCTGCCTTAAAAGCTATGGGCTCCATTGTGTATGTAACTGAGATTGACCCCATCTGTGCTCTTCAAGCCTGGTAAGCATGCAAAAGGAGATTTGCTTTTTCCTCTCACCACTGTCTAACGTATTGTCTTCTAACTGCCTCCAAAGAATGGCCTAGTTAATGCCACATTTCATCTTAGAGGGGCCTAGATCCTGAGAGGCTGCTATTAACTGTAAGCACCTGTCTTTCAAAGATCTAGGAGCTCTGCTCTGAGAGAGCAGAGGCTGGCAGAAGCTACAATTTAGAACTCCTGTGGAAATAGTAACAGGGGACGCCTTGAACCAGAGAGCAGGTAGCCCCTTATCAGCTCCACATGCCATCCTTCTCCCTTTGAAAACAATGATCAAAAAAGAAATAGGCTGGCATCAGATCCTTTCTGAAGTGATGCAATGAAAAGAGCGCTTCTGTCACATTCCTCCCCAAAATGCATAACCTAGTGTAATCAGGAGGAAATATCAGACAAATCTAAATGAAGGATAAACTCTACTAACTCTTACTGAAGGGTATATAGGAGTTGTTTGTACTATTCCTAAGTATGAAATGATTCCAAAATTAGAAGTTTAAAAAAAAAATAGTTCCTTTCCCATCTAAAAATGTGGGTAATCTTATCTACTTCAATTGTGAAAGTTCAGAAAATAATGATATAATTATTATACATTATATAATAAATATATAATTATGTAAAGTATAGAGGTGCTGTCACATAATAAATGCCTCACTAAGTGGTAGCTATTATTAAAATTGTCTCTTGCCACCCTCAGCAGGATAAAATACCACTGTCCCTGAAAACTACTGCAAAGTTCCCATGCCTGTAGCCTTGAATAACCCATCCAATCTTTACCATTAACCCTCCAGAGGAAGGCACCCAGCATAGATGAAGCATGGCATAAAGATGTTTCCATAACCATTTTCCCCTGTCCTACCACTCCCCGCACACCGTAGCCATCAACACACAGTTTTCCCCAACAGAGTTGTTGGCTTTGCCTGAGTCAGGGCTCCAGCACACGACGGGAACTATCACCATTCTAGCACTTTTTCAGGGTTCATTAGAGAAACCTGAATGTGTTTTAATATTGACTGAGGTATTGATTGAAACTATCTTATAGACGTGAACTGATCACTTATTCTGTGTTAGGTACTGTGCTCTGTGCTGAGGATGAAAGATGAGTAGATGAATGAGACAAGGTCCCTGCTTTTAGAAGCACACAGACAAATAACCTCTGTGCAGTGTAGTAAGTGCTGTGATAGAGATAAACGGCACATGCTTCTGTAGGAGCACAAAGGAGGAATATCTAACTAAAGAGCAGGGCAGTGAGGGTAGAAAGAGGTGTCAATGGAGCTGAGTCTTAAAACTTATTTAAGTGACTTCTTAGTTTGGAAGTATGTTCCAGGTACAGGCGACATATGCAAGGTCACCTAGGAAGGAGAGAGCACGGCATGTTTATATTAAAGAAGCTGGAAGTGTTTTAATGGAGCTGCCCGATAGGATAAATTTGAGGGAGTGGTAATACCTGAGTAGGAATCATATGTCAGTATAATCATATATCAACCTAAGTATTTGGGTCTTATCCTGATACCAGACAATGTCACCAAAGTATTTTAAGCAAGGAAGTGACATGAGCCAGATGGCATTTCAGGAAATCACTCTGCAAAATGAATTAGAGAGACATAAACCTAGAGGCGATGAGATGGGGCCAGGGGCTACTACAGCAAGAAATAATAAGACCTGAACATCAGGCCTGCATGTATAGAAAAGAGGGGATAGATTAAGAATTAAGATTTTAAGGAATTAAGGAAAAAGACTCAACCAGATGTGGTGACAATTTTAATTAGGGAGAGGCAGTAGGCTAGGACATTCTAGTTTATTTGACTCGTAGAGCTGGGTGAACAGTAATGCTGTTGATTAAGATAGAAAATATAGAAGAAGAGAAACAGAATTGGTGGTGTGGGTAAGATAATGAGTCTATTTTCAAGCACAATAAGTTTGAGGTCCTTGTGGGACATGAGGAGGAGCTATCCAGTAGATAATTTGATCTATGGCTCTGAAGCTTTGGATGTTAATGTGCAAATCAGCCACCTGTGAGGCATCATTTGTAGCCAAGGGAAAGGAATGGATAAGTGCCGAAAGAATAGAGAAAAGAATACCCTACAGAGTACCAACATTTAAAGGTTGAGTGAGATCGAGAAGGAGCAATCAAAAAGTGAGATAACAGTATCACGGACTCCAAGAGTATAGAGCCTTAAGAATGCAAATAATGTTTAATGTAGCAGAGGATATCAAGTAATATTAGAGTCTAAGAAAAAAATTGTTTTTGGCATTCAGGAGATCACTGATTATCTTGGGGAGAGCAATTTCAGTGGGGTAGTAGGTTCAGGTAAAATTGCACTTTCTAGAAACTTGGTTGGGGTTTCATGGTTAACCCTGCCTCCCTATTATCAGGAAGAATTAGGTCCCAGTGATAGAAAGAACCTTTTATTTCTGTCCTGTATGAACTAAGGAAAGAGTTTGAATTTTTCACTAAGAATAGTCCAGCTGTACCAAAAAGTGATGTAGGTACCAAAGCAACTTGGGTAATAGCTTTTGAGGTTGTGTAGCAGAAGGCTCCCCACCTGCTTTTTTAGGTTAATTGATCATGCTTTATTTCTACAGTATGGATGGATTTCGACTGGTGAAATTAAATGAGGTCATCCGACAAGTGGATATTGTTATTACCTGTACAGGTATGATTATGACATATAAAATGGGGTGGCACTTGGGAACACTTTCATGGAACAAGTGAAAAATGACTAGAAATGTTCTGAACAAAACCAAACTCTAAAAGCCAGAGATAGTAGTCCACAAAACCAATCTTTCACATTCTTCCTACCTCTTTAGAACTCTGACCAAAAGTATACCATTAGGTCATCCCTAGAGGAAAGTTTCTCTCTAGTCTTTTTAACTGTTCCATATCTCCATTCATCCTCAGCTACCTAGGAGATGGCTACCAGTGAGTTTTATTTGGGAAGCTAGATCTTAAATTTGTACAGTTTTGAAAATTTTACTTCCAAAAGTGATGTGTATTTCTCTCTAGTCTCTGTAATTAAAGCAAGGCTAGAGCAAAATTCTTCCTAGTTAGAGAAAGTGGAAAAGGTAGTTGTGTTAATTCCCAAAGATGTAGATTTTGAGTTTTAGAGAGGAATATGCAGATATGTCTACCTTCCTTGGACTGAGATATTTTATCTTTATGTTAGAACCATAAGCCATTGGAATATTGGGTTTATTTTATAATTCTATTTTAAAGGAGGGAAATCAGAATATTTAAGAATAAAACTATTATTTGTAGTCTCAGGGAGAGCTGGGGGCAAAGAAGAACCATAAGAAATTGTTCTTAGGGCTTCCCTGGTGGCACAGTGGTTAAGAATCTGCCTGCCAATGCAAGGGACGTGGGTTCGACCCCTGGTCCGGGAAGATCCCACATGCCATGGAGCAACTAACCCCGTGCGCCACAACTACTGAGCCTGCGCTCTAGGGCCCACGAGCCACAACTGTTGAGCCCGTGTGCCACAGCTACTGAAGCCTGTGTGCCCTAGAGCCTGTGCTCTGCAACAAAAGAAGCCACCGCAATGAGAAGCCCGCACGCCACAACGAAGAGTAGCCCCTGCTTGCCGCAACTAGAGAAAGCCTGCCCACAGCAACGAAGACCCAACACAGCCAAAATAAATAAATAAATTTATTTTTAAAAAAAGAAAAAAGAAACTGTTCTTTTTCACATCAATCCTTCGATCTCTTTTTTTGTAAGTAGCTTTACTGAGATATAATTCACTTACCATATACATTTTACCCATTTTAAGTGTATAATTCAATGTTTTCTAGCAAATTCACAAGGTTATACAACCAAGACAATCTAATTTTTTTATTGAGATGTAATTTACATACTGTAAAAGTCACTCTTTTAAAGTATACAGTTCATACAGTTCTGCAGCCTGCGGAAGGAAAACCACATTCACAGAAAGACAGACAAAATGAAAAGGCAGAGGACTTTCTACCAGATGAAGGAACAAGATAAAACCCCAGAAAAACAACTAAATGAAATGGAGATAGGCAACCTTCCGGAAAAAGAATTCAGAATAATGATAGTGAAGATGATGAAGAAGATCCAGATGATCCAGTGAAGATGACCTCAGAAAAAGAATGGAGGCAAAGATCGAGAAGATGCAAGAAATGTTTAACAAAGACCTAGAAGAATTAAAGAACAAACACCTAGCAGAATTAAAGAACAAACAAACAGAGATGAACAATACAATAACTGAAATGAAAAATACACTAGAAGGAATCAATAGCAGAATAACTGAGGCAGAAGAACAGAAAAGTGACCTGGAAGACAGAATGGTGGAATTCACTGCCATGGAAGAGAATAAAGAAAAAAGAATGAAAAGAAATGAAGACAGCCTAAGAGACCTCTGGGACAACATTAAACACAACAACATTCGCATTATAGGGGTTCCAGAAGGAGAAGAGAGAGAGAAAGGACCCAAGAAAATATTTGAAGAGATTATAGTCGAAAACTTCCCTAACATGGGAAAGGAAATAGCCACCCAAGTCCAGGAAGCACAGAGAGTCCCAGGCAGGATAAACCCAAGGAGAAACATGCCGAGACACATAGTACTCAAATTGACAAAAATTAAAGACAAAGAAAAATTATTGAAAGGGAAAAACGAAAAATAACATACAAGGGAACTCCCATAAGGTTAACAGCGATCTCTCAGCAGAAACTCTACAAGCCAGAAGGGAGTGGCATGATATATTTAAAGTGATGAAAGGGAAGAATCTACAACCAAGATTACTCTACCCAGCAAGGATCTCATTCAGATTCAACAGAGAAATCAAAAGCTTTACAGACAGGCAAAAGCTAAGAGAATTCAGCACCACCAAACCAGCTCTACAACGAATGCTGAAGGAACTTCTCTAAGTGGGAAACACAAGAGAAGAAAAGGGCCTACAAAAACAAATCCATAACAATTTAGAAAACAGTAATAGGAACATGCAAATCAATAATTACCTTAAACATGAATGGATTAAATGCTTCAACCAAAAGACACAGGCTTGCTGAATGGATACAAAAACAAGACCCATATATATGCTGTCTACAAGAGACCCACTTCAGACCTAGGGACACATACAGACTGAAAGTGAGGGATTGGAAAAAGATATTCCTTGCAAATGGAAATCAAAAGAAAGCTGGGGGCTTCCCTGATGGCGCAGTGGTTGAGAGTCTGCCTGCCGTTGCAGGGGACACAGGTTCGTGCCCCAGTGCAGGAGGATCCCTCAGGCCTCAGAGCAGCTGGGCCCGTGAGCCATGGCCGCTGAGCCTGTGCGTCCAGAGCCTGTGCTCCACAATGGGAGAGGACACAACAGTCAGAGGCCCGTGTACCAAAAAAAAAAAAAAAAAGAAAGAAAGCTGGAGTAGCAATGCTCTTATCAGATAAAATAGACTTTTAAAATAAAGACTGTTACAAGAGACAGGGAAGGACACAACATAATGATCAAGGGATCAATCCAAGAAGAAGATATAACAATTATATATGCACCCAACATAGGAGCACCTCAGTACATAAGGCAACTGCTAACAACTTTAAAAGAGGAAATCGACAGTAACACAATAATAATGGGGGACTTTAACACCTCACTTACACCAATGGACAGATCATCCAAACAGAAAATTAATAAGGAAACACAAGCTTTAAATAACACAATAGACCAGCTAGATTTAATTGATATTTATAGGACATTCCATCCGAAAACAGCAGATTACACTTTCTTCTCAAGTGTGCATGGAACATTCTCCAGAATAGATCACATCCTGGGTCACAAATCAAGCCTCAGTAAACTTAAGAAAATTGAAATCATTTCAAGCATCTTTTCTGACCACAACACTATGAGATTAGAAATCAGTTACAGGGAAAAAAATATAAAAAACACAAACACATGGAGGCTAAACAATATGTTACTAAATAACCAAGAGATCACTTAAGAAATCAAAGAGGAAATCAAAAAATACCTAGAGACAAATGACAATGAAAACACGACAATCCAAAACCTATGGGATGCAGCAAAAGCAGTTCTAAGAGGGAAATTTATAACAGTACAAGCCTACCTCAAGAAACAAGAAAAATCTCAAATAAACAATATAAGTTACACCTAAAGGAACTAGGGAAAGAAGAAGAAACAAAACCCAAAGTTAGTAGAAGAAATCATAAAGATCAGAGCAGAAATAAATGAAATAGAATCAAAGAAAACAATAGCAAAGATCAATAAAACTAAAAGCTGGTTCTTTGAGAAGATAAACAAAATTGATAAACCATTAGCCAGACTCATCAAGAAAAAGAGGGAGAGGACTCAAATCAATAAAATTAGAAATGAAAAAGAAGTTACAACAGACACCTCAGAAATACAAAGCATCCTAAGAGACTACTACAAGCAACTCTATGCCAATAAAATGGACAACTTGGAAGAAATGGACAAATTCTTAGAAAGGTATAACCTTCCAAGACTGAACCAGGAAGAAATAGAAAATATGAACAGACCAATCACAAGTAATGAAATTGAAACTGTGATTAAAAATCTTCCAACAAACAAAAGCCCAGGACCAGATGGCTTCACAGGTGAATTCTATCAAACATTTAGAGAAGAGCTAACACCCATCCTTCTCAAACTCTTCCAAAAATTGCAGAGGAAGGAATACTCCCAAACTCATTCTATGAGGCCACCGTCACCCTGATACCAAAACCAGACAAAGATACCACAAAAAAAGAAAATTACAGACCAATATCACTGATGAATATAGATGCAAAAATCCTCAACAAAATACTAGCAAACAGAATCTAACAACACATTAAAAGGGTCATACACCATGATCAAGTGGGATTTATCCCAGGGATGCAAGGGTTCTTCAATATATGCAAATCAATCAATGCGATACACCATATTAACAAACTGAAGAATAAAAACCATATGATCATTTCAATAGATGCAGAAAAAGCTTTTGACAAAATTCAACACCCATTTATGATAAAAATTCTCCAGAAAGTGGGCATAGAGGGAACCAACCTCAACATAATAAAGGCCATATACGACAAACCCACAGCAAACAACATTCTCAATGGTGAAAAACTGAAAGCATTTTCTCTAAGATCAGGAACAAGACGAGGATGTCCACTCTCACCACTATTATTCAACGTAGTTTTGGAAGTCCTAGCCATGGCAATCGGAGAAGAAAAAGAAATGAAAGGAATACAAATTGGAAAAGAAGAAGTAAAACTGTCACTGTTTGCAGATGACATGATACTATACATAGAGAATCCTAAAGATGCCACCAGAAATCTACTAGAGCTAATCAATGAATTTGGTAAAGTTGCGGGATACAAAATTAATGCACAGAAATCTCTTGCATTCCTATACACTAACGACGAAAGATCAGAAAGAGAAATTAAGGAAACAATCCCATTCACCACTGCAACAAAAAGAATAAAATACCTAGGAATAAACCTACCTAAGGAGGTAAAAGACCTGCACTCAGAAAACTATAAGACACTCATGAAAGAAATCAAAGATGACACAAACAGATGGAGAGATATACCATGTTCTTGGATTGGTAGAATCAAAATTGTGTAAATGACCACACTACCCAAAGCAATCTACAGATTCAATGCAATCCCTATCAAATTACCAGTGGCATTTTTTACAGAACCAGAACAAAAAATCTTAAAATTTGTATGGAGACACAAAAGACCCCGAATAGCCAAAGCAGTCTTGAGGGAAAGAAACGGAGCTGGAGGAATCAGACTCCCTGACTTCAGACTATACTACAAAGCTACAGTAATCAAGACAATATGGTAAAAACAGAAAATAGAAAAACAGAAATATAGATCAATGGAACAGGATAGAAAGCCCAGAGATAAACCCATGCACCTATGGTCAACTAATCTTTGACAAAGGAGGCAAGGATATACAATGGAAGAAAAGACAGTCTCTTCAATAAGTGGTGTTGGGAAAACTGGACAGCTACATGTAAAAGAATGAAATTAGAACACTCCCAACACCATACACAAAAATAAGCTCAAAATGGATCAGAGACCTAAATGTAAGACTGGACACTATAAAACTCTTAGAGGAAAACATAGGAAGAACACCCTTTGACATAAGTCACAGCAAGATCTTTTTTGATCCACCTCCTAGAGTAATGGAAATAAAATTAAAAATAAGCAAATGGGACCTAATGAAACTTAAAATCTTTTGCAAAGCAAAGGAAACTACAAACAAGACGAAAAGACAACCCTGAGAATGGGAGAAGATATTTGCAAACGATTCAACAGACAAAGGATTAATCTTCAAAATATATAAACAGCTTATGCAGCTCAATATTAAAAAAACAAACAACCCTGGGCTTCCCTAGTGGTGCAGTGGTTGAGAGTCCGCCTGCCGATGCAGGGGACACGGGTTCGTGCCCCGGTCCGGGAAGATCCCACATGCCGCTGAGTGGCTAGGCCTGTGAGCTATGGCCGCTGAGCCTGCGCGTCCGGAGCCTGTGCTCCGCAACAGGAAAGGCCACAACAGTGAGAAGCCCACATACCACACACACAAAAAAAACCCAATCAAAAAATGGGCAGAAGACCTAAATAGACATTTCTCCAAAGAAGACATACAGATAGCCAAGAAGCACATGAAAAGCTGCTCAACATCACTAATTACTAGAGAAATGCAAATCAAAACTACAGTGAGGTATCACCTCACACCAGTTAGAATGGGCATCATCAGAAAATCTACAAACAACAAATGCTGGAGAGCATGTGGAGAAAAGGGAACCCTCTTGCACTGTGGGTGGGAATGTAAATTGATACAGCCACTATGGAGAACAGTATGGAGGTTCCTTAAAAAACTAAAAATAGAATTACCATATGACCCAGCAATCCCACTCCTGGGCATATACCCAGAGAAAACTATAATTTAAAAAGGCACATGCACCCCAATGTTCATTGCAGCACTATTTACAATAGCCAGGTCATGGAAACAACGTAAATAGCTATCGACAGACGAATGGATAAAAAAGTTGTGGTACATATATACAATGGAATATTACTCAGCCATAATAAGGAATGAAATTGAGTCATTTTTTGAGACGTGGATGGATCTAGAGAGTGTCATACAGAGTGAAGTAAGTCAGAAAGAGAAAAACAAATATCGTATATTAATACATGTATGTGGAACCTAGAAAAATGGTACAGATGAACCAGTTTGCAAGGCAGAAACAGAGACACAGATGTAGAGAACAAACGTATGGACACCAAGGGAGGAAAGTGGTGGGGGGTGGGGGGGATGGTGGTGGTGTAATGAATTGGGAGATTGGGATTGACATATATACACTAATATATATAGATAACTAATAAGAACCTGCTGTATAAAAAAATAAAATAAAATTCAAAAAAATAAAAATAAAAAAGTATACAGTTCAGGGACTTCCCTGGTGGTCCAGTGGTTAACACTTCACTTTCCAATGCAGGAGGGACGGGTTCGATCCCTGGTTGGGGAAGCTAAGATCCCACATGCCTTGGGGCCAAAAAAAAAGGATAAAACAGAAGCAATATTGTAACAAATTCAATAAAGACTTTAAAAATGGTCCACATCAAAAAAAATCTTTATAAAATAAAGCATACAGTTCAGTGATTTTTACTAAAGTTGTACAACATCCCATTATCAAATTCCAGAACATTTTCATCATCCCCAAAATAAATCTTATACCATTAGCACTCACTCTTTTTTCTACCCTTCAGTTTTCTGCAGCCCTAGGCTACCATTAAATTCTCTGTCTCTATAGATTTGCCTATTTCAGATATCTCATATAAACAGAATCATACAATATGTGGTCTTTTGTGACTTTTTTTACCTAGCATAATATTTTCAGGGTTCATGTATGTTGTAGTGTGTATCAGTATTTCATTCCTTTTGATTGCTGAATAATATTCCATTTTAAGGTTATATCACATTTCAGTGATATCCATTCATCAGTTGATAGACACTTGGGTTGTTTTTACTTTTTGGCTATTATGAATAATGCTGCTATGAACATTGTGTACAAGTTTTTCTGTGGACATGTCTTCAGTTCTCTTGGGTATATACCTATAAGTGGAATTGCTGGATCATATGATAACTACTTTTAACATTTTGAGAAAATGCCAAACTTTTCCAAAGTAACTACATTATTTTACAATCCTGCCAACAATGTATGAGAGTTGCAGTTTCTCCACATCCTTGTCAACACTTGTTATTGTCTGATTTTTGGATTATAGCTATCCTAGTATGTGTGAAATAGTGTGTCACTGTGGTTTTGATTTGCCTTTCCCTAATGACGTTGAGCATCTTTTCATGTGTGTTGGCACATCTTTTGTACATCTTCTTTTAAGAATGTCTATTCAGATCCTTTACTCATTTTTAAAATGAGCTGTCTTTTTATTATTGATTTGTAAGAGTTCTTTATAAATTTTATTATTGAGTTGTAAGAATTTTTATCAGATTTATGATTTACAGTTATTTTGTCCCATTGTGTAGGTTGTCTGTTCACTTTCTTAGTGGTATCATTTGAAGCACAAAAGTTTTTAATTTCAGTGTAGTCCAGTTTATTTTTTCTTTGGTTGCTTGTGCTTTAGGTGTTATCTAAGAAACCATTGCCTAACCCAGGTCACAAAGATTTATTCCTATGCTTTGCTATGAGTTTTATAGTTTTAGCTCTCATATTTAGGTCTCTGATCCATTTTAAGTTAAGTTTACATGTGGTGTGAGGAAGAGGTCCAACTTCATTCCTTTTCATGTGGCTATCTCTTCTGTTTTTAAGGTAACAAGAATGTGGTAACCAGAGAGCACTTAGACCGTATGAAGAATAGCTGCATCGTTTGTAACATGGGACATTCCAACACGGAGATTGATGTGGTAAGTTCAAGTGACTCATCATTGGGTTTTGTTTTTTTTTTTTCTCTCTCCTTCCCAAGAAACATAAACTAGAAGAAGAAAGAGCAGGGTCACCAGCCATCGTAAACATGACTGTACTGGTAGAGCTGTTCATAGTCTGTTCACTCACTAGCCTTATGGCTTGTGCGTATGGATTCTACAAAGCTTCTTTATCTCAACTTAATCATTTCAAATGATTGGTTTTTTTCCACCTAAGCTTGATACCTACTTGTACTGTAAGCCATTTTATCTTTATGATTAAGATTAAGAGCTGGGTAAACTCAAAACTACAAAAAGGATACAATAAATGTCAGTCAGTATGCTAGTCAGTATTTTGGAGAGATTTGATTTTGCCATAAAGGTGAGATTAGTAGGTTGGTCCAAGGAAACAAGTCAAGGGAGGGAAATCTATGGGCTGGGATGAGAGCACTGCTTAAGATTGACTGTGTCTGTTAAATATGGTGGTTTCCCTTTTCTCTCCCTCTTCTATGCGGCTAGGTCTCCCCTTAACATATTTTCCAAACTGTAGTATTGGATCTATAGATGTCACAATCAATTCAGTAGCATGTGTTCCTCAAACCTGGAAAACCTATAGCTGTGGTTCTCTAGTTTTATTATAGTCACCTAAAATTTTCTGATCCAACAGAACATTTGATCCTACTAAGGTGCCCAAGTAATAGTTAATAGAAGTGTCATTTATTTCTTTTCAGACTTACCAAAGTATCTCTCAGTGTGACTTTCACTCTGGTTTTAAGTTTTTATGGCATTTTTCTGACACAACTGTATTTCTCTCTGAGTAAATGGCTCAAGCAAAGCATGCTTTCATCTCCACTGAGGGCTGCTCTGATTGAGCTTCAGCATTGCCAGGTAAGGATCAGTTGATATACTGAGAGCCTGTGGGATATCTATTTTAAATGGTTTCTCTTTTTAACTCTGTGCTCTATTCTTCTGTTATTAAAAATAGCTGGGAAAACAACCTACCAAAGCCTGTTTCTACCCTTGAGGTTTTGGAGTGGCATGGCTCCATTACTCTGTCTTACCATGATATTTTGCTTATAATGAGTAATTTATTTAGTTTGTGTTTTTGAGGGATTTTTTGTTGTTGTTTTGAGGGGTTTTTTGTGTTTTTTTGTTTGGTTTTTTGGTTAAGTTTCACTTTTGTGCCATACTGCCTGTTTACTAAATGGTCAAAGGTATCAATATTTCTAAAACTATCTAGCCTATGATTGTCCTTTTCTGGATTGATCTGCTTGTAGAGCCCCCAGATGGAAAAATCTTAACGGGAAGTGGTCATGCTCTGAGCGCTGAAGTGAAATCTTCTGAGTAAGCGAACAGGGAAGGAATTTCCATTCTAAACCCTCAAGAAGCTCTAAAATAAAGATAATTTCAATGCAGTCATGTAATTTTTATATTTTTACTTTATCTCATTTCATCCTCTTGACCACCCCACGAGGCAGTATTCTTATTCCTGATTTTCAGTTGGGAAAATAAAAGCTTAAGTACATTGTTCAGTCATAGCCTTTGGTTCAAAAATGAAATTGAAGCACAAAATTCAGGTTTTTTGACTTCAAGTCCAGTTTTTTTGTTTTTGTTTTTCTGTATGTTTTTGTTTGTTTTTTTAGTTTTTTAGTTTGGTTTTTTGTTTTGTTTTTTGGCCGTGCTTCACAGTTTGCAGGATCTTAGTTCCCTGACCTGACCAGGGATTGAACCTGGGCTCAGGCTCAGGCAGTGAAATCGCCGAGTCCTAACACTGGACTACCAGGGAATTCCCTGTTTTTCTGTATGTTATACTATGATCTCCTCATGCTTTTTAGATTACCTTCAAATTGTGGTGGTAATCTCTTCTCCAAAGGCAGCCCAGATATAAGTAATCTCTCAGGATTAAGGCCAGGAGACCCTTTACCTTCAATCATAAATATTTATTGTGTGATTGCTATATGCCAGGTCCTGCTCTATATGCTTGGGATCAGTGCACAAAACAGGCAAAGATTCCTACCCTCATGGAACTTATATTTTATGAGAAAAAGGACAATAGACATAATAAGTAAAATTTATAGTATGTTAGAAGGTGAAAGCACCGTAGAAAAAAGAAAAAGCAGAGCATGGTAAGGGGAAATCAAGAGTGCTGGGTTGTAATTTTAGATAGAGGGATCAAGGTATAAGCCTCATTAATAAGGTGATGGTTGAGCATACCTGAAGGAATTAACCATGTTGACTTTTAGGTGAAGGACATTTCACGATGAGGGAACAGCCAGAGCTAATGCCCCAATGCGCGAGTTGCCTAGTCTGTTTGAGGATCAACAATGAGGCCAGTATGACTAGAGCAGAAGAGCATGGGGCAGGCTTCCCTGGTGGCGCAGTGGTTGAGAGTCCGCCTGCCGATGCAGGGGACACAGGTTCGTGTCCCGGTCCGGGAAGATCCCACATGCCGCGGGGCGGCTAGGCCCGTGAGCCATGGCCGCTGAGCCTGCGCGTCCGGAGCCTGTGCTCTGCATTGGGAGAGGCCACAACAGTGAGAGGCCCGCGTACTGCAAAAAAAAAAAAAAAAAAAAAAAGCATGGGGCAGGGAAGAGTGGAAAATGAGGTCAGAGAGGTAATTAGCCACATCTTATAAGACCTCAGAGGCCATTGTAAGAGCTCCTGATTGTGTTCTGAGAGGAATATGGAGCCGCTGTAGGATTTATGCCTTCTGTTTTAAAAGGATGATTTTTTATTTTAAAAGTGTCACCTTGGCTGCTGCATTGAGACTAGACCTTTTGCACCCAGTACCTGCCACTGCCACTAGCCAAGAGCCATCTTTCAACTCTCTTTGTGCTCTTCTTAGCAGAAAGTATATGACTAAACTAAGTGGTCCAGAAAGGGAGATGTTCAGAATGACTTTGGAAAAGTTTAATTATGCAACTTTCAATGTAGTGTCACAGGGCATGCAAAGTGAAATTTAAGGAAATAGCAAACTCAACTAAACATTGATTCCAGAATGTTCATTCACTACTTAGCAAATTTGTGTTGAGTACTCGCTCTGCTCTGTGCTAAGTACTAATTGGCTGAAGAAATAACAGTGAACAATATGCCTGCTTTCCTGGAGCTTATATTCTACTGTGGGAAACAATTACTAAATAGACAGTTATGGACTTCCCTGCTGACACAGTTGTTAAGAATCTGCCTACCAGGGCTTCCCTCGTGGTGCAGTGGTTGAGAGTCTGCCTGCCGATGCAGGGGACGTGGGTTCGGCCCCGGTCCGGGAAGATCCCACATGCCTGCGGAGCGGCTGGGCCTGTGAGCCATGGCCGCTGAGCCTGCGCATCCGGAGCCTGTGCTCTGCAATGGGAGAGCCACAGCAGTGAGAGGCCCGTGTACCGCAAAAAAAAAAAAAAAAAAAAGAATCTGCCTGCCAATGCAGGGGACATGGGTTCAAGCCCTGGTCTGGGAGGATCCCACATTCCGCGGAGCAACTAAGCCCGTGTGCCACAACTACTGAGCCCATGCACCACAATTGCTGAAGCCCATGCGCCTAGAGCCCGTGCCCTGCAACAAGAGAAGCCACCACAATGAGAAGCCCGCACACCGCAATGAAGAGTAGCCCCCACTCGCTGCAACTAGAGAAAGCCCGCGTGCAGCAACGAAGACCCAACACAGCCAAAAAAAAAATAGACAGTTATTTTCAGTTAGTGCCTAATACTGAAGTAAAACAGAAAGATGAGGACATTGAGGTTGCTATTTAATTAGGGTGATCAAAGAAGGTGTCTTTGAGGAGATAACATTTGAACAAAAACTTGAATGACCATTCTATTCAGAGAGAATGGTGAGTCAAGACCATGAGGTAGAAACATGCTTGATGTGTTTGAGGAACAGAAAAGGCGCCATTGTGGCAGGAACAGAATGGGCAAGGGGATGAGGATAAGAGGCAGCAAGGAGGTAGTGGGTTATGTACAGCTTCGTAGGCCATGGTACGGACTTTAGATTTTATTCTGCATACAAGTGAAGCCATTGGAAGGTTTTGAGTGGGTGACTGATGAAATCTGACATATGTTTTAAAAAATAACCTTGGCTGTTGTATGAAGAAAACACTTCTGGAGCTTGAGTGGTGATAGGGACGATAGCAAACTCTTTCAGTATTTCCAGCAATAGAAGGAGGTAGCTTGGATTAGATGGATAAACAATGGAGGTGATAAGAAGTGATATATTGTGAAGGTAGGACCAGTGGGCTTTGCTACATGGATTGGATGCAGAGTGTGATAAAAAGAGATGAATCACTGTAAGTTAACTCAGCAAAACTGGGAAGGAAAATGACTTGGTAAATTTTTATCCAGAGTTTTTAGTGATCAAAAATGTAAGGATTTTTTTTTGTGGAGGAATTTACAGTTTACCTAACCTTGAGATGTTGACTGCTGCATTTTAAGGAAGCAATTGCTCATGGAAAGAGTTGGTCATTTAGAAAACTGCATTTTTTTCTGAAAAATAATACCATGAATACTTAGGGGACCTATGATAGGGATGTGCTCTTAGCTGCCTTTTGTCCAAGTCTTTCTGTCACATACTTCCTTTCTCTTGAAAAGAAACCTGCTTACCCGCATATATCACATAGACAGCCTGTGTGACTGTAAGCTTCACAGTTCAGGTGGTTAAACCATTATGTGCACATGCTTTAAAAGTTTTTGCCAGCCTGGGCTACACTGGTGGCACAGTGGTTAAGAATCCACCTGCAATGCAGGGGACATGGGTTCGAGCCCGGGTCCGGGAAGATCCCACATGCCGCGGAGTGGCTAAGCCTGTGCGCCACAACTACTGAGCCTGCGCGCCTAGAGCCCATGCTCCGCAACAAGAGAAGCCACTGCAGTGAGAAGCCCGCGCACCGCAACGAAGAGTAGACCCCGCTCACCACAGCTAGAGGAAGCCTGAGTGCAGCAACAAAGACCCAATGCAGCCAAAAGTAATAAATAAATAAAGTAAATAAATTTAAAAAAAAAAGTTTTTGCCAGCCAGAGAATTACAGCCTGAGACTTGCTACTGACTCCATGCTTCGCGGGACTAGAACCACAGCTGTTCTTGGCTTTACAGTGGGACGTACACCTAGTTTGGGAAGGGAGTGGGCATAGGGGACCTTTTTCCTGGTAGATTACTTAGTGATTATAAATCCACAGAAAAGACATTGGATGTCTTTAAGAGAAATTCTTGTAAAACTGTGCTAGCCATAGGAAACACTTCTCTCAAGGAGTGTAAATGCCAAATAGACTTTAATAGTTTATTGGAACTGCATGGGCAGTGCTGGGGATAACTTAACCAAGTTGCTCTTCAAACCCCATTTTAAACCCTCAGGTCTTTTGCTTGCATCATAGCCATCCCAGTGCTCTAGTAAATTGCCTCTACTAAGCACTGATCATTTTTATGATGTTCCTAAGAAGTTCCCTTTCCTTGATTCCACCACATCTTTTTTCCCAGGGAATATTTCCTAAGACAAGAGACTCTTGTTATCATTGTGTCAGCTCTTTAGTTCCAGTCATCAAGATTGCTTGTCCAATGGAAGATTGGGAGTATGAAACATTAAGAACTTGAAATACTTAAAGTCCCATTATCTCAATAAAAAAATTGCTGGTGTTACCAAAGAGTATCTCTTGGCTCTACATGGTTATTGTCCTCCATGGTGATATTTCTAAAGGCTGAGGGATTTACTCTGTATATCCTTAACGTCCCCAAATGGCCTATTTGCTTAAATTCTTTTTAACTCTATTTATAGTATTTATTTATAAAATTTCTTTTTAAAATCTTAATTTTAAAGTAGTACTTCCTCAATTTAAAATTCAAGCAACATAAATACGTATAAAGTAAGAAGCAAAAAATTTACAAAATTGAGGTTACAGCATATTATTTCTGCAACTTGATTTTTTCACTTAATAATGTATGGTTTTCATGTTAACAAATACAGATCTACTAATTTCTTTTTTTTGAGAATTACATTATATTCCATTGTATGGAATTATCCTGATTTACTTAGCCATTCCCATGTTGATTTACATTTTTTGCTATTATAAATAATGTTGGGTTAAACATTCGTGGGCACTTATATTTCTGAACTTGAACAAGTATTTCTATAGGATAGAGCCGTAAAAGTGAATTTGATTGGTCAAAGATTAGGTACATATGAAATTTTGTTAGCTACTGCCAAATTGCCCTCTAGAAAGGTTGAACTAATTTATGAAACTTGACATCGGAAGAGATTTTATATTTCCCATCTACCTAATAAAGAAATGGTCCAGACCATTAATAAAGTCCTGAATATACTGAATCTAATTATAATTATATGTCTTTCTTTCCCACTAGATTAGTAAAGAAAAGAAGATACAGTCCCTGTCAATAAACAGCTCACAGTCTAGTAGAGGAGTCCACAGTCTTATCTATAATAGTGTTCTTTGCTATAATGCCTAGCATACAGTATGTACTCCAGTAAATGATTGTCATATAACGGAAGTGTTTCTCTTTATTTGTCTGATAACTACTATTTGGCAGAACTTCTCAATTTTACCAACTTGAGCCAATGGATAGTCTTAGAGTACAGACTCCCTTTCTATTTTAGGCATTGCCTCTTGGAAGAAGGAAGTTGTTGCCTTAAGTCTAAACCCTGTGACTGTTATTTGATTGCTGCTGTTAATAAACTTAACATTTCTTCTCTTCTCGGAATATACAATATACAGAAATGGAAGGAGGGTGAGCCATTGGGAGCTTTACCATTAAGCATTGCTCTAAAGGCTACCTCACATTTGCACTTAGGTCACAAAGCTTCTGTAACTTTAGGGTGAACCACCATCATTGAGAAGGTGGAACCTGGGATGTTGGGACATGAGAGCAGAACCTTGGGCCCCGGCATGCTATGTGTAGGACATTCATTCTTCTCTAACTAATCTCACTCAGCTCTGACCCTCCTGTTTTCTGTGTCTCTTCAGCACTTATGTATTCAGTTTGCACTGTATTAATTTGCACTTGTTTGCATGTTGCTTCATAAGTATTAAAGGCTTTTATCCCCTCACATATGTATTGTTTTGTGTCCCGAACTAAAGTATGAGCTTTTTGAAGGCAGAAACCATGTCTTTGGTTTCTTTTGTATTTCCCATAGCACCTTTTACTGTGCTCAGCAGAGAGTGGGCGCACAGTATATGTTGTGGAATGACATCCTGAGTGATCTCTCCCTGGCTGGGCCTAAGATTAAATTCCCTGAAATGGAACAGTCCTAAGCAACCCAGAACAGGTATTCTCCATCTGGCATGTTGGTTGCTTCTTTCAACTTGCTATCTGAAATGGCTCCCTTCCACATCTTTCCATCCAGAAAGTGGGACTTGGCATGGCTGATGGTGTGCTTGCTGTGTTGTGTTCCAGGCGAGTCTTCGGACACCAGAACTGACCTGGGAGCGAGTGAGATCCCAAGTTGACCATGTAATATGGCCTGATGGCAAGAGGATAGTGTTGCTGGCAGAGGTAAGACCTGAGGCTGGAGAAGTTCACCCCTGACAGGAGAGACTGCAGTACCCATGTCTCCTCCCCTTCATATTCTCTCATACTTTCAACTCCTCTTAAGAATAAACTTAACTACTTTACCAATGGATTTTACATCTAATTGTGAAAGGTCTTTTCATTCAGCAATTAAGAAACTATTTTGGTTCCCCACTTTTCACCAATTATCCTGTCTCTCTATGTCACTCTACAGGTTGAGTCAGACAATGGCTTATTACTGTGGAAGGAATTAATGGATAGAACCATTGCCACTTTGAGTGATGCTTATAAAGAGATAATGTCATTTGTGGGATGGTTTAATCAGGAAGCACAAAGTAGATATTTCTGACTGTAACTAAGATAATCTTAGGCAAACTCTGAGAAGGTCATGTCTTTGCTAATAGATTCCCTGTTTCTGAGTGTCCATTCCCCTAAACTGAGCCAGACGTGTAGTAGATACCCAGCTATGTATTGGTTGTATGATTGATATTTCCCTTTCCTGGCTTCTTCTAGCTCAGCCTTACTCTTGACTTTCAGGCCACTTAGACTCCCATGTCAATGTTTGGCCACTTTTCCTTTCTTGACAGCTTCTCTTTCCTATCCTAGATTTCTGACAGCTGTAACAATGCCCCCTGTTTTTACCTTAACACTTTCTCTTCTTCAGGGAAAGATACCAAGATTACAAGGGGGACAATAATACTTTCCTTGAGTTTTTTTTTTTTTTTAACATCTTTATTGGGGTACAATTGCTTTACAATGGTGTGTTAGTTTCTGCTTTATAACAAAGTGAATCAGTTATACATATACATATGTTCCCATATCTCTTCCCTCTTGCGTCTCCCTTTCCTTGAGTTTTGATTTTCAGTCTTTTTTTTTAATTAAAGAAACTGAAAATGAAAACATATACTGTCTTCATCTAGAGGCCTTTAAATTTATTTTTGAGTCTTCTTCCTATTCTCTTCACTTTTTCTCACCTTATCTCACCTTCTCAAATACTTTAGGGCATCTATAAAGTATGTACAGGAGTGTGTACAGGGAGGGGATCGGCAGGTTGTTAAATATTCACTAATTGCTTTAAAGTCAGCCCACTGTCTGGTGACTTATTTCTAGGTCCCATCTAGTAATTTTGGTGACAAAAGCTAGCACCATAGTTGTTTTTGGCTACAATGGTTGAGCAGAAGACGTGGTCAAGCTTCCTAGGAAATAAAGTAGGAAAGAATGGCATTGGGGGGAAGGTTCTAGTCATTCTAACTCTCTGAATCACCCACTGGAAATACATGACTGTCCTTGAATTCAGGAGAACCAGGTTGAGGAAAAAGCACAGAAACCATCACAGCTTCCTAAGTCAAAAAATATCTCCCATCACGACCTGGAGAGGTTGCCCTTGGATTTGACCAGATCATTGTTTAGGACAGTTTTTCAAAGGAATATCGATGCCTCAGAAGGAAGATATTCTGTTGTAGAAAGTAGAAAATTCAAGGGAAATATACCCTCCCTTGGCATAAGCCTCAGTATCATGTGACTATCTCTATTCCTTTTTACATAAACGCAGAGATCTTTTATCTTATTATCTCCATCAGATTTTCCAGAATTTCTTAACATTTCACTCAAATGTCAATCAGTTCATTTCCACTGACTGAACACCTGCCTTTTGTCCAGCATGTTAGTTGGGAAGTGTTTGGAAAATGGCTGTCGTGTTCTTCCCTCACTCCTCAAAGCCAGAGACTTCATCTAACCAACCCATTTGTGTGTTAACCTTTGCTTTCTAGGGCCGTCTGCTAAACCTAAGCTGCTCCACAGTGCCTACATTTGTGCTCTCGATCACCGCAACTACTCAGGTAAGGCCTCCAGAGTGGGGAAGCAGTGGGCTGGAAAGAGTCATTAGCCCATCAGGGTTTCACTTGATATGGGGTAGATTGCTGTGAATGGCACGTCAGCATCCATTTCTCTGTTTTTCTAGGCTCTTGCCTTGATAGAACTCTACAATGCTCCTGAGGGTCGCTATAAGCAGGATGTCTACCTGTTGCCCAAGAAAATGGGTAAGCATGAGTTCTTCTATCCCAGTCCTTACCAAGTAGTTCAGAGTCAGAGGCTAAGGGAAGTTTGGGGGCATTATATTTCTTAGGGATAGAAAAAAGATCTCTTCATCTTGTAAAGTAGGAGCTAGGATTCTTAGATTTCATCCACAGTTGATTTATCACGTTTTCCAAATAGGTTGTCCTAATGAAGTAAGGACATTTTGCTGTGATTTAGTTTACCTGCCTGTGAATTTTAAGGATTTTCCCAAAGTATCTACTACACAAGAAAAAAATCTCAAAGGAAAAAAAACACTCTTCCCCCCACAAGAAAGAGGAATCATCTCCTACCTTGTGACATCTGACTTACTCCAGTTCTAGGCTGCTCAGTAGCTCCTACCAAACTTTTCTCAGACCAAGAAGACTTTCATACTACACCTTCTAACTCTGACCCTGTTGCTTCAGGCCAAAGGAAAGACTCTTAATAGCTTCTGTTAAGAGTTTAGTTATGTAGCCGTTTCGTATAGGAGAAACATTAAACTGTCTTAAATTTTTAACGAACCTTCTTCAAACACCTGAACTGATACTGTATGTTTATAAACTCCCAAGCCAAAGATCAGGGAATAAATCAGCTTCTGGTTTTGTTTTGCTTCAGCATTAGATGCACAGCAACTGTGAGAAGTTGACATATTATCCCTTTAATAGACACCTTGGAAGAATATAAAAAAGTAGAACAGTCCATAACTGAATGTATAATGAAGTTAGGGAGACCAAACAAATACATAGGAAATGACTCAAAATTCTGAATAAGCAATATGTATTCAGGTAAGAGAATGTACATAGAAACCCATAAGAACTAAGGGTGTAGTGTCCTTCTCAGTCACTCCTTTCAGAGCTCCCCAAGTGTTAGTTTTTCTGAGTGACCTAAAGTATAAAGTACAAGGCAGAACTAAAGTTGGAGCTTCCTGTTTTTGAGTCCACCCACTGTCCCATCCTTTCTTTTAGACTCTAAGGCCTATTGCTTCTTTCATTTCTCACTTTTCTGGGGAGAAGGAAAGGTTCAAGGCTGAAACAGCTTGTAAGGAAGAAATGTTATGACTTTGGAAAGCACTGGGCTTAAGCTCAAGCAACCATTCCTTAGAATTGAGGTCCAGTGAGCAAAAGTTAAGCATTTTTCATTCAGCTCCAAGAATTAGAAGGTGTCTTCCAACTTTTTAAGGCTGGAGAGAACAGCCAGACAAGAGGCAAGAATGCTTATACCAGGTCTTTTGTGATCTTTTGTTCCAGATGAGTATGTGGCCAGCCTACATCTGCCCACCTTTGATGCCCACCTGACCGAGCTGACAGATGAACAGGCCAAGTATCTGGGGCTCAACAAGAATGGGCCCTTCAAGCCCAATTACTACAGGTGCCTTGAACTCCCCATAAAATAGGGAAGCCTGAGTAGTGATGAGCTTCCTGCACTGGAATTGGTCTTTTCATCCATCACCATATTTACATGAACTCAGGAAAATAAACCCACTCCCCCTCACTACCACCCCCAAATGATTCTTTGAGGCCTTCTCCAGACATGAAACAGTGTTCCCTTTCCTGAATTTGCCACTTCATCTTCTTGATATGATGTTTACCGCTGTATGGAGAAAAACTGGCCTTCTTCATTGATGTGAAAAAGCACCACATTTATCTACCCTCACCATACACTGCAGAAAAGTCCCTGCCTCCCCGTTATACCTTTAGGCCGGCTCTTCATGTCCCAGCATCCCCACAAGCTGATAACATCACAGTCTCATCTTTCTTTTTTCCTGCAGGTATTAAGTTCCTGTAACTCAAGCCAGAAGAAGTTTTAAGGAATAGAACTCCAAGTCTTTTCTCCACTCCTATACAGGAAAGAACCCAGCAAGCTGCTTCTCCAATCAGCTGCCTGCCGTGCTCACCCTATATGTTAGGTTATTTATTTATTAACCTAAATAATAAATGTCGCCTTGGCCCAGAGTGTGGTTGCTGTCCTGAGGGCTGTGAGAGCCGCAGAGGACAGGCTGAGGAAGGAAAGAAATGGGGTTCCCAGTGGATCTTTTGAGTCATTCCCCACTGACTCGGAATCCTCAGCACAGGGCATTGTTCTCTTGTCCAGGCTCAGGAGTTAGTCCATGGATTCCAGACTCCTCCTTCTCTGAGGTTTTCTGGAATAAATTTTTAGCAGCTGCCTTTCTCAGCTTTGGCCCTTCCCCAGGTGAGGCCTTTTGGAAGCCACTGAATTAACATGGCCTGGGTTCCCAGCCTTGACCATCACTATCACTGCCTTCTTTATAAAATGGAAGGAAGGAAGGAGTGTTGTGGCTTTGGCAAGCTACACAAAGAACTCAGCTGTGCCTCTGTTTCCTGGGAGTCTCCTTCCTTACCCAGGACTCCTTTCTTCTTCTTGAATATTTATGTCCATTTTAACAATTTCAGGTTCCAAGAGGAATGTGCCTCTATTATTTCCTCAACAGCTCTGATGTTTATCAGACATTTGTTTTGCTCTCTTTCTAACCCAACTAGCCTCTGCTCAGGAAGTGAGGGCCAGCCCCACTGGGGCCCATAATTTTACTTCCTTGTCATTTAACCGGATAATTTCCCAGGAAGCTCCCTACAGATCAGCACTGTCTCAGAAAAGGAGGCTTGTTGTGAAACACTGCTTCCTGAAACTTCCTCCTATTGCCTAAAACTCCTTCTGAAACTGAGCAGGGAAAGGCTTACTTTCCAAGGGATTTGGGAGAGCAGGGCTTCAGAAATGCGACAGATCTTTCAGACCCACAGCTCAACACCCTAAAGAAGCAGTATATATTTATTTGTCTCCTGGGAAGGGCTTTGCAGCTTAACTGGCTAAGCTATACAGAGATGACACCGTAAACTGAATCCAGATGATCAAAGCTAGTTTGAACGTCATCAGACATTCATCCCTTTGGCCATTGCCATTGAATATGAAACTGAGATCTAACGTCTCTGCAATTTGGTCTGTGGTCTTTCTTCTCTGCTGGGATATCTTTTTATGTTCTGGCCATATTGGGATTCTGTATTCCAGAGGTAGTTTCTTGAGTAACTCCAACATTACAAAAAATTTGTAATGTGAGCAGCCTGAAATTTTGTGTCCCACCTAAGAGTTGGATTCCTTTTAGAGACTGACCTGTTGGTCTTAAGGGTTCCATTGGGACCAGATTGGTTCTAAGAGTTAAAGTCTGGAGTGGTCCTAGGAATCTTGAATGAAATGAGTCCTTTTTCCCCCTGCTAACCCTGTTTAACACTCTCAGTTTTGTTTTTCCATTTTTCCCCTATCCTGGTCTGCCTCAAAGTCTCAAGACCAAGGTGACCCAAGGAAACACCAGACCACCCACGATCACCATAACCTTCCCACCCTAATTCTGCTCTCCGATTTCTACCTTCTCCAACTTCTCCTGGTCTTCACTTATACCCACAGAGCTAGTCTGGAAGTGACCTTCCCTTTGGAGGTAGGGAGGTGGATCTTAGGTAAATGGTTGTTTGCCTCACTAAATAGTACACAGTCTCAGCCCATAGAATCTAGTTCCTCAGAGGCCGTATGTCTTAGCAAGTACTGGAAAAATGCCACATGCGTGGCTATATTCTTTCATGGAGAAGATCATAAATGCTGAAAATCCCACTAGGCCATTCAATTCTTCCTTTTGCCCACCCTATTCTGGCTTTTGTTTTAATTAATTGGATCCCTTTAACAGAAGATTCAGAAGATGAAATTTGTGTCTCATCTTATATCCAGAGAAGATTCCATTAGGCAGATATCTGGACTCTAGCTTATTATGTTCTTAAGCCAAAGTCATAACCTGCTGTTTCTCAGCAAAGCCTGGCTGCCTGTGGAGCTTACTATGTGCTGATCCTGACAGGACATACTCTGCCTTGAAAATGTGAAGAGACCCATTCCAAATGAAAAAGAGCCACACTGGGCTTCTAGGTTAGGTTGCCCATGTTGCTACCCATGGTGAGGTATTTGCCTCTGAGTTTCAGGTGACCACTCTTCGTCTCTTTCTGGGGACTCTGTGTCATAACCATTAAGGAAAAGGAGGTCCAGGCCTCCTGAGTATTTGGGTTCTACCTTGGTGTTGGAATTTGGCCGTTATTCTTTCTGCCCGTGTAATCAGAACAAATGCATCTTCTTCCCTCGAGCTCTCACCTCAGATGCATCCTAGGTATCTGGAAGCATGGGAAAGAAGACTAATTAGCTCTTTATATGTGACCCTGGCCTGTGGGGAATCTTACCATTTTCTCTGCAGTGAATTTGTGCTAGTTTTCAAGGTATTTTGCCTTCTTAATGGAAATACTGTTTTCTTTTTCTCATTAAAAAAAAAAGTATCTGGTCTACCTTTCCTCTGCCCTCCTACCTCCTCATCCTCCCCTCCCATATGAGCACGGCTCCCCATGGCCACATACTCCTGCAAAGCTTTTTTGCTGCTTGGCTTTTCTCTGAACAGATCTGAAATTGCTGCTCCTGTGGTTTTCTCAAAATTAACTTTGTCATGGTTTTAAAAAAGAAATCAAAAATGCATTGTTGCATTAAGCTTTTTTAATAAAGGAAAATTACAGGAAAAAATAGGCAACACCAGCAACTTATATGTGGACAAGTTCTAAACTATATATACATACATATATATGTAAAATTATCTAGTTCTCATTGTCATCTTACTGAAAGGAAATAAAACCTCTAAAGATTGCCATATCTGAGAGGCTCTTGGAAATCTTTATGTCTAAGTGATTGTATTAGATCAGCAATAATGAATATGTAATCTCAAAAGATAAATAAAATATTCTTAAAATGGATTCTTGTACTGTGAGAGTATTCCTTGCTTCAGTGAACTAGGAATTTAGAGATGAGAGAGGCTTCTGGGCAACAGGCTAGAGAGCCTGCTGTAGCGCAAGGATGTGAAAAGCTGAAGCACTTCCCAATAGGCATGTTTAAGTGTCCTTAGCCTTGAGTCCCTTGTTCCATGGTGGGTCATTCCACTCATAAATATCACCCTTCCCCCACTGCCCACCCCGTTATGTGTATAAAGAACCTGCTTTCGTAAAGCTACCGCTCTGGGGGAGTTGAGAAGTATAGGCTTAAGGCAGAGGAACTAAAGCTTGGTTCTTGGTCCCCCAAGCCCTCTGTGTGCTGCCATAAGCTGGAGAGCACAGAAAGGCAGCGTCCTGTGGTTTGGGACCAAAAGACCCTGACTACAGGACCTGACTATGACATCCAACCAAAGAGAAGAAAGAAATGAATCTAGCAGAGAATTGTCTCTAAGTCAGGTTTTGCCTGAGTAAATCATAACCAGAGGATGAGTCCAACTGCCTGTTCTTTCTCAACTACCAGTAGAGTAGCCATTTTTGAGAAATAGCTACTAAAGATAGCCACTTTCTTTAGCTGACAACCTAAACAAGTTCTATATCCTGTATGCAAGATGTTTTCTTCCCTATTAGAATCTCATGCCACTTTGACTTCTGTTTGTCTAAACTAAGGGCCACAGGGCTGGAATAGCCTGGGTAATTGGTAATGGTTCAAAGGTGGCCCATTCTCAAAGGAGAATGCAGCAGCTAGCGTGGAGCCTGTAAACCAGCTGGCAGGATTTGCTCCACTACAGCAAGGTTGTTTTGTTGTGTTTTTTTTTGCGGTATGCAGGCCTCTCACTGCTGTGGCCTCTCCCGTTGCAGAGCACAGGCTCCGGATGCGGAGGCTCAGCGGCCATGGCTCACGGGCCCAGCCGCTCCGCGGCATGTGGGATCCTCCCGGACCGGGCACGAACCCGTGTCCCCTGCATCGGCAGGCGGACTCCCAACCACTGAGCCACCAGGGAAGCCCTACAGCAAGGTTTGACTCCTCTTTTGTGAAGGATGGAAACTTGAGTGCCTCGGTCTTAATTTCAGATTCACAGGGTAATCCCAGGCTGCCCACTGCTGTGCAGTTTCTCAATCTCGTGATGTTGTGGAAAGAGCTTGGAGTCAGGCTGACTTGACCAGCTCTACCATTTACAAGTTGTGTGACTCGGCCAAATTATATAACCATTCAGAGCCTCAGTTTTCTTGCCTGTGAAATGGATAATGCTTATCTCCTAGAGTAAAGATTTAATGACCTGATTTAATTTTTAAAATACTGCTTACAGACCCAGCAAACACTAGGTACTACGTAAATATCGATTCCTTGTCTCAGCCTAGGGCCCTACAGCCTGAATTGCCTCATTACGCCCACATGTGCTCTTTGTAGGGCAAAGAGGGTATTCTTATCCTTTTTCTATTGTACTATTTTATCCTGGCTGCCCAATACCCTCAAAAACTAGGTATTTTAAGACTTCCTGCAATCTTATTTTTAAGCTTTTTCAATGCCAGGTGTTATCTATATAATCACATATCCAACCTCTGGATTAAAGTGGAATGCTTATATGGGGAAAGGGGTATGTTTGGTCCTTGTAACTATACCTATTTATACCTCTAGCCCTCTGCCAGCAGCTTCAGAATACCTGAGTTTGGGGACAAGGGAAAGTGGTAGTGTAGGTTTAAAAATAATTCCACACTGGAGCCATCTCTGCAAGATGTGGACCAGTCCCTAATTAGCTCCAAGGTATATTTATGGGTACCTCTGTGGTCAGTGGTGTTGATGGCTGTCACTTCTTTGTTGACAAATAAGCTAAAAGAAATTGAGTGTGTGCCAATTACATGGCCCAGAGTTTCAAAGTTTTCAGTTAATCTGTGGTTTCTTGTTACTTCTTCCAGTAGTTGTTTCCAGATATCTTCCTCCTTATGATAAGCTCTGAAAGTCTGGGCCTCTAATGATTAGATAGATGTCTGATCTTTACTGGCTCCCATTCTACTGCAGTGTGGAAAAGATACTGGATTGAGGTCTCTCCCCATGTTGATTCTTTGCAATCTCCATAGCACTGCTTTTTTAAACCCCATCTCCCAAAGTGAAGCCAGATGGAGCTCTAGGCTCAGCAAATGGCTTTACATAAAGGCCAGAGGGGACTTGAGAGCTGTTGTCCTCAATTCTACTCCCAACTGAAGATTACTCTGCTCCCTTGGCCCTAGGGATAGGTTGGAAAAAGAACAAAACCTCAAAAGTAGCCACTCCTGTATGTCACCATTGTTGGGGATCCTGATGATTGACTAGGCTCACAAAAGAATATGAAGTTCTGGGCTTGTCAATCCTAGAGCTCTGACTGCTTAGGAGGAGATATACTGGGAAGAGGGAAGGTAGAAAATTATTTTATTAAGAAGCCCCAATGGGCTGTGCTGTGGCAGGTTTACCACACTGAAGCAGTGATGAGCTAGGTGTGGGTTGTGAATTTTAAAGCAGAGTATGAATCTTTAAGAGTTTAACAAAATTATACTCTGAAAAAAATTCCAAAATCAAATAGTTTAGGCCTTGAGCCAGAGACTTTCTTAGA
This sequence comes from Leucopleurus acutus, assembly GCF_964270905.1. Lineage (NCBI taxonomy): Eukaryota > Metazoa > Chordata > Mammalia > Artiodactyla > Delphinidae > Leucopleurus > Leucopleurus acutus. The sequence continues at coordinate 86,130,595 of NC_139144.1, forward strand.
AATTCATATCAATTCAATTCTGTTTAAACCAGTGGGTCTCAACCACAGAAGATTTTGCACCCCGCAACCCCACCCAGGGTTATTTTGCAATATCTGGAAACATTTTTGGTTGTCACAGTTAGGGGGAGGGTACTGCTGGCATCTCGTGAAGAGAGGCCAGGGATTCTGCTAAACATTCTACAGTGCACAAAACAGCTCCCCACGACAAGACATTTTTCAGTCGATAGTACAGAAGAAACCCTGTGTTAAACACACAGAAATGAGCAATACACAGATGAACAAAAGCTACTCTCAGAGAGCTTATATCCAGGTTGAGGTGGGTGGGTGGTGGGAATGGGAGAGGAAAGGGAAAATTGTGGGTGGGTACAGTAAGGAGATGTTGGAGACCAGGGAGAGAAAGGAACTCAGAAATCTCCAAGGAGTGCTCACTCTCAACTCTGCCTTGATCTGTCACCTACTAATTAGCAGAGGAAAGTGTGAGGGAGAGGTATGATACAAGAAGGGGGGATAATTCCTTTGGGCCCCTTACTTTGAGGATATAGTAGAAAATATAAGGATTGTGGATCCAGGCAGACTTGGCTGACACCAGCACAGCCTGAGTAGGTTGATGAGGGTCAAAAGAAAGGCTTTCTGGAGATGGAGGTGATGACTAAATAGAATTTTTAAGGAAGAATAGAAGTTAGCCAAGAGAAGAGCAGAGTTTCCTCCAGTGAGAGACACTGAAACAAGATATTAGAATATGATACCTTGGGAACTGCAAGCAAGGAGTAATTAGTCTCTGAGAGTCCCGGTTTCCTTGTCAGTAATATTGGATTGGTGAAAACAACCTGTAGGAGAGATATATCTGGAAAGAGTCTAGTGCAATGCCTGGAACAAAGTGGCAGTTCAACAATCCCCCCCAACTTGTTTGGGGCTTCTATTACTACCCCAGACTGCACACATATTTACTGTAAGACGCTTTTTACGTAAGTTCCAAAGTGGGCAAACCACACAGCCTCATTTGCCCCAGGTAACACTGAGCCCTTAGGAAGGATCTTAGAATGAAGGAAAGGACTGGGGCACAGGTGGCTCTGGGGATTTGTACTCCAATCAACTTTTACTCCCTAGCTCACACCATGAGGAAGATGCACCCCTTCAGCAGAGAAAGGCAGATGGCCAGCCCGGAAAGGCACCAGCAATTTCCGTGAAGTAAAAACGCCCCACTCCACCCCTCAACCCCCAGTCTCCCAGTCAAGCCCTCACTCCGAGTGGAATGAGTTCGCCTCTGAAATCTCAGCTTCCAGAGAGGGAAAGTCGCTCGTTTCCTCCGGTGTCCCTGGCCACCCGGCGGTGCCATCCTTCCCCTTCCACTGAAGCGGGATTTGGAAAGTATTCAGGAGCCAGGACTTGGGGGCAGAGGTCTGTGATACTGGAGAAACGAAGACTGCAGTGGAGCAGCAGGCGGAGACTAGAGCTCCCCAAAACGGTCGCTATTTGGGAGGGGGTGAGGGCTGAGGGACACCTAGTGAGAAGCAGAGCTGACCACCTAGAGCTCAAGGCCCAGGACGTGGGAGGTGGAGCTAAGAGCCGACAGCGGAGTGTCAGGCTACCAGCGACGCCGCGGGAGTGGGAAAAAAAATCCCTTGAATGAGCCCCTTCCAAGTCCCGCTCAGAGAGGTCGAACAGCCAATCGCGCTGCAGGGTGCGGCTGCGGAGAAAGGTCTCAACCAATAGCTGAGGAGGGGGCGGGGCCTGGCTCCCGGCGCGCGGCGGCTGTGGGGTAACCCGTGGCAGAGAGCGCAGAGCGGCAGAGGGGAGCTGCTGAGGAGAGCCGCATGGAGGACCCCGCGGCACCCGGGTCCGGGAACCCGCCTGCCAATGGCTATGGCAACGGCAACGGCGGCGGCAAAGGGAAGCCGGCGGCGCCTAAAGGCCGGGAAACGTTCAGAAGCCAGCGGCGGGAGTCGGAGGTGAGGAGCCCGGAGACCTTTCAGTTGGGGCCGGGAGACGCCCGGGGCAAGAAGCGTTGGCTGAGGTGTTTCGGTCGCGTGCCCCTCCGCCGCCGGGAGACCCCTGCGCGCCCCGTGCCGCAGCCTGAACTCCGGGCTCTGCAGCCCCTGACCCTCTCCGCCCGTCTCCTGCCGCGGGTCTGGGGCTTTCTAGCCCTCTGGCCTCCCTCGGGGGGCGCGAAGATAGAGCCTGATATCCAGCGTCCCGGATACTTTCACATATTTATCTCGCTTAATCGCTGTAGCCCCCCGGAGTGGTAATTCGTAAGGCCGATTTACGGAGGAGGAACAGGCGCGGAGAGGTGAAGTGAGTGGCCTGAGGGGTGGGAGGCCGGAGCCCGGCCGCAGTGAAAAGGGGCCGGCGTGGGGGCAGCCGCCCTCCCACCCCGAGGCGCCCCGAGCCGAGCAGAGCAGCCGCGTGACTTGGGCCCTTCCCCTTCCCCCCGTGTGCTGGCCAGCCCTTGAGGGAGCACTTTCCACGGACATCAGGCCCCCTCCCCGTAAGGGTTAATGATACAGGAGTCAGGCGGGGCAGTACCGGAGCGAGTGGATGGACCCCCCCCCCGCCACGATACAGACCCACAGAGAGGAGTATGAATGTTCCCTCTTCTTAAAAGAAACGCTAACTAGGAGGATGAAAGGAGTGAATTAACATTCACTCCAACCCCCTCATCCAGCCAGCTTCCATCAGCTAGCCAAGAGCAGAACCGGATCTGAGCGGGGAATCAGACCACAAAATGTCAGGTGTGGAAGGGTCTGTAGAGGTCACCGGGTTTTAGCCCTTGCTTTGACGGAAGTGGGAGACAAAAGTAGCTTGCCGAAGGTCATTCATCTGGCACAGTGGCCAGGGGTACCAGGCTTTGGGTTCGGTCAGAGCAGGTTTTGAGGTTTTGAATCCCAGCCCTACCATTTACTCTTGGTGTGACTTTTGGCAGATTGCCAGCCTCTGAGCTCCAGTTTCTTCCTCTGTAAAATGAGGTTAATACTACCTGCCTCAGAAGGTTGCGATAAAGTCAAACTGAGATAATTGAATATGAAATGTTTAATTCAGTGCAGGCACGGTGCATGTAGTTGGTTAGCGCACAGTAGCTCTTAGTACTATATTATCATCATCATCAAGGGACAGAACTGGTAGTAGAAGCCAGATCTTAGGCATCCCAGTCCACGGTTTACCATTTGAATTGTATTTCCGTTTCAAAGGGATTTCATGTATGCTTTCCATTTTGATACAGACAAGCAGGAATCCATCCCATTTTATAAAAGAGAGAAGTGGAGGAGGTGAAAAGACTGGCCCAAAATCACACCACCTTTCAGAGGCAGAGCTCAGCCCTCCTGCCATACTGGATCAGGGTTTTATGCACCATATCATCTCCCTCCCTGCCTCAGTACGAATCTGGCCTTTTAGGGCACCCTGTTTCTCCTTCCCCCATAGAGACATCGTTCTTGTTCAGATGGTTTTTGGGGGGTGGGGCAGGGGGATGAGTCTTTTATTAATTCAACAGTTGTTGAGTTCTTTCTATATGCCCAGCACTGTTTTAGGTGCTAGGGATACAGCGGCCTCTCCACAGTCGGGGTGCAGAGACAGTGTGGGAGTGAATAAAATAATTTCGGAATGATATGTTCTATGGGTGAATTAAAACTCCTCTTGAACCAGGAGGCCTTTTCCCTACCTATCAAGTCTTCCTTCAGGAAAAGGCTCTGATAGTTTTGCTCTTGCCAGTGAGTTCAGTGTCCAGAGACTCAGAGCTTTCCACCTGCACCACAGTTTACCCAGTTTACTGCCTGATTGTCTGCAGCTGCACTTTTCATGTGGAAATGAACAACTGCAGTGATCCTCACCATCTGAGCTTATTGCCTGCCCAAAGGTTGGCTGGAAACATTAGCTTTCCTTCACCTTCCACTGCAGCAGTAGAGCTGCTCTTACCTGTCAATACGTCCCCTATCACAACACCCAGGTGCCAGACTCTCTGCTTGACTCTCAGATAGATGACTATCTGCTTTTCCTTCCCTCCCTCCTTTTGCATTCCTGTGGAAAACAGTCCTGGGGAGGATGATTTTCTTTCCTCTCTAGGGCTTCAGGAATTACTGGAAGAGAATTACTGTTGGCACAAGTCAACAGAGCCTCGTACATCACTGTGTTTATAGGGGCACCATTGACCTACCCTCTCCCAATGGCTCAGTGTATGGATATCCTAACCTTAAAAGGAAACTAGAGAATGATTGTTTGCTTAATAAAAAGATTCTTAACCTAACCAAAAGATTCACCTCAGACCTCTTACAGCCAGATTTCTTGCTTCAGGTCGTTCCCAAAGTCCTTGACAAAGTTTAACTGGTTTGTAGCAAAATGAGGAAAATTCAAGGCATTGAAGTGAGTTTTTCATAAAATGTAGTTCAATACGTTAAATTTAAAGGATTTATGTAATTTAAAACAATGTTTTTCAAACTGTACGGAGTAACCTGTGAGTTGAGACCAACATTTTTTTAAAGAAATAGACTAATTGGAAGTACTGGTTTATCACATATAGTAGTGGTAAATATTATTTTGTTAAACTTCTGTTCCAGTTTTGTGTGTGTTGGGACATGACGTAAAGTTTACTTATACTTTGACTTACAGTCAAAAAAAGCTTCACTGCTTTTAATGGCTCTTATTCTGATATTTTGTCTTTTGCATTTTGGGGGTATTAAATGATTTTTTAAAATTATATATATATTTAAGAGATTTTTAAAGTTTCTACTTAGAAAATAAAACATCAACAACCTTATGTCATTCTCCACCATCCACCTTTTTTTTTTCTTACTGGTCCCTGTAATCCAGAAGTTTAGAAATCTTTGCTATAGTGGATTTAAACATGAATCACCTGTTTGGCAGTGTAAATTCATAAAGTGGTTTTGGAAAACAACTTGTCATGTACAAAGAGCCATATAAATTGTCATAAGGTTTGATGCATTCATTCCCGTTATAAAAATCTGTCAGAGAAGATCCTAAATATGAAAAAAATTTATGAGTATTACAGCTTCATGTATATAGTAAAGAAAAATTAAAAACATATGTTCAACAATAGAGAATTGGTTAAGTAAGCCAATAGATATCTGTCCACTTAGCTGTTTATTTATTTATAATAAATTTTTTTTTTTTTTTGGGTTGTGCTGTGCAGTTTGTAGGATCTCATTTCCCCCACCAGGGACTGAACCCAGGCCATGGCAGTGAAAGCCCAGAATCCTAACACTAGGCCATCAGAGAACTCTTCTCTTGGCTGTTTAAAGTGACAGTTATAATAATATGAGACAGGGACTTCCCTGGTGGTCCAGTGGCTAAGACTCCATACTCCCAATGCAGGGGTTCCTGGTCAGGGAACTAGATCCCACATGCATGCCACAACTAAAGATTCTGCATGCTGCAACTAATGATCCAGGAAACTGCAACAAAGATCCTGCATGTGGCAACGAAGATCCTGCGTGCCACAGCTAAGACCCAGCGCAGCCTAAATAAATAAATATTCATTTTTAAAAAAGTGAACCTTTATCTTTAAAAAAATAATAGTATGAGAAAAATTCCTTTATAATATAATACTAAAATCATAAGTAGAGTAAGTAAAATTCTTGAAGTAACCGTCCACATAGTGCTACCAGGTGCTGGATTGTGTGCTAAGTGCTTTTCCTCTATTATCTCATTTAGTCCTTACAATGACCCTATGAATTATCCTCATTTTACAGATGAGAAAACTGAGTACGTCATTTTCCAACAATTCCCTGATACCAATTCAGTTCTGACACTACCCGTAGTTAGCACAGACCCCACAAGTTAAGGGCTCAGTCCTACAAGACTGCCCCCACTTCAGATGTCAGCCACAGTGGAATCCCCAGACTACCTGCACTTCTGCCTGGCCAACTATAGATTCAGGGGTTACCATGACTTTCCCCCTCAGGTTCGATAGATTGCTAGAACAACTCGCAGAGCTAAGAAAAGTGCTATATTTATGACTACAATTTTATTATAAAGAATACAACTCAGGAACAAAATGAAGAGAGGCATAGGACAAGGTATGGAGGTGGAGTGGTGCAGAATTTCCATGCCCTCTCTGCGGCATTACCCTCCTAGCACATTGGTGTGCCCAAATCACATTGTTTCAGAGTTTTTTTGTTTGTGTTTTTTTGCGGTACGCGGGCCTCTCACTGCTGTGGCCTCTCCTGTTGCGGAGCACAGGCTGTGGACATGCAGGCTCAGCGGCCACGGCTCACGGGCCCAGCCGCTCCGCGGCATGTGGGATCTTTCCAGACCGGGGCACGAACCCGTATGCCCTGCATCGGCAGGCAAACTCTCAACCACTGCACCACCAGGGAAGCCCCAGAGTTTTTATATGGAGTTTCGTTACCTAGTCATGGTTGGTCAAACCACTGGCCACTTGATTGAACTCAGTCTTTAGCCTCCTCCCCTCCCTGGAGCTCCTTTTTTGAAATTCTCACTCTAAGTCACCTCATTAGCATAACCTCAAGTATGGTTGACAGGAGCTCCTTATGAATAACAGGCACTCCTACTACTCAGGAAATTCCAAAGGTTTTAAGAGCTCTGTGCCAGGAAGGTGGGTGATGGGGCAAAGACCAAATACATTTTTTATACTACATTGAGGCACAAAGAGGTTAAGTAACTTGTTCAAGATCACATAGTATGTGACAAGACCTGGAATTCAAATTTTTTTTAATTCATATTTATTAATATATTGGTAGGAAAAATCTATCCCAAAATGCTTAAAGAGGTTCGGGTGTAGGATTATATTAAAAATACTTTTAAAAGGGTATTATAAATTTTTACATACAACATCATAGGAAATCTAGCCTTTAGTACAATTTGAAGTAGAAATGCTACCTTATTTGACAGTCCTAAAATTGTGGAATATTGGAACTAAGGACGTCTTTTTATATATGAGGAACTATGATCCACAGAATGAAATCATACAAAATCATACAATGGGTTAATGGCAGAGCTGAAGTCAGAATCCAGTTTATTTCTTTTGTTTTCATCCGTCTTGTTTTTCTAGAGATCAGCTAGATGTTCTTCAGGTCTGTGTTTATGTAGATCAGATATGGGCACAGATTGTAGCTTTCATATCTGTTCATGATCCTGGTCCTTTGCCCAGAGTTTCTGATTCTATATAGGAATCTTCAGCCCAGCCCCACACTGAGCCTCTAATTTTGGCTTGGAGGAGGGTACTTCTTGGATGAAAGGCCCAGATGGAACTCTCCTAGTTGCCTTCTTCCTCTAACTTTGGCCTCCAAGAAAGGTGGAAAATGAAATGAGGGTGTGATCTCCTTTTGTCAGTCTTTTTCCCAAGTTACCACAAAGATTTCTCCATTACAGGGCTCTGTGGACTGCCCTACCCTGGAATTTGAGTATGGAGACACAGATGGGCACGCAGCAGAGTTGTCAGGTATGAGATAGATGGGTCTGTAAAGAGTGGAAGGTGGGCCAGGAGGAGAGGGAAGATGCCTGTGCTCTCCCCTGGCAGCTTGTCTGTTCTCAGCAAGTGGCTATAGAGCACAGACTGTTCTCCACATTCCCACTTCTCTACACCTTCCAGTGGTCAGTATCTCTTTGTTTGCTTTCACATTTCTTTCTGTGAATGCTTCCTTGGCTATGTATGGCATTCTCCATTCTTTCATTCTATCCCTGTTTTCTGCTCACCCTTCTTTAATTCTCTTTTGGTGCACTCTCAAATCTGTTTTCTCTCCACCTTCTCCCCATTTCTCCTTTCTTTCTCTTCCCATAGTCACCCATATCTTTTGGGTGCCCCTTTCTGCCACCCACTCCATTGCTTTCCCATTCCATCTCTCTCTCCTTTTCTTTTCTACCTCCATCTCACCCCCTTCCCCTAATACTTGCCCCTTATTAAAGTCTCAGCAATGTCTGAAGAAAATCTGTGTAGACAACTGGCCAGCTGAGCAAAGCTGAACATGTCATCTATATCCATCACCGTGGAGCTCTGCTTGGATGTTTCTGAGCTGGGGTTGAGTGATCCCATTCTTCTTTCAGTGCTGGACTGCTTCTCTCTGGATTTTTAGCTTGGCTAAACGTGATCTCCTTGCATTAAGGGCCTCCATGTTACATGTGCTACAAATGCCAATTATTAATAAATGAGCTTTGGGTGGAAATTATGTGAAAGGTAAATATTCTGTCACATGAAAGTGACACTTTAAGACAGGCTTTTTCAGAGAAAAGAGACAAACGCTTTTAAAGAAGTTCTTGTGAATAAACATAAGGAATAAATTTTGTGATGAGTGACAGAAATAGAGAGCTAAGTTTAATAACTAACCAAGGGTTAGAATCCAAAATATGAATACACACATACACACACACATAGAGAGAGAAAGAAATGAACATCCCAATAGAGACTGTAGATAAATGGTCAAAGAATATGAATAGGAATTCACAGAACAGAAAACCATGTGGTCAGTAAATATATGAAAAGATATTCAATTATGTTAGGAAATGGGGAAAACCAAATTAAAATGGTGAGATATTATTCAACAATCATCAGATGCAAAATTTAAAAGCCTGGGGTTGGTGAGGGTACAGAGAAATGAGTACTTTTTATACATGGCTTGGCATGAGGGAACAGAGTATAGAATTGGAAAGCAGTTTGGTTATATCTAGCAAAGTCGAATTCACACATATTATGACCCAACGATTCTAGATGTACACTTTAAAGAAATTCTTGGGCCCAAGAAAACACTTACAAAGATGTTTATTGTCACCACTGTGAAAAATTGAAAACAACTTAGTAGGGGAATGGAGAAACTGCAGTATATCAATATATTAGGCTACTGTATAGTCATTAAAATAATTGATCTATATCAATATGCTTCAGTGTCAATAAATATTAAAAACATATTAAAGGGGAGAAGAAACGGTGACAAAATAATTTATACAGGCATCAAAAAAACTGCTTAAACACACAAGTCTAAAAGATGTTTCTAGGAAGTCTAGTTGCACACGTGATTGAGAACCGTGTCAGTTAAGTGAATGGATGTGTTCATCACACTGCTTTTCATGTAAGCTATTGAAAGACATAATAAAAAATGCTTCTAAGAAAAAATAATTTATACAATATGATACTGCTTGGATAAAAACTTGAAAAACAGAACAATATCATGTGTTGTTTACAGGCACATAGATATGTACTAAAAGTATAAAAATAGGCATGTGAAGCATACATACCAGTTTCATCATAGTGATTATCTCTAGAGAGGAAAATAAGACTGGGAAGGAAGAAGGGACTTTAGCTGTCTGAAGCAAATATGACAAGTGTTAACATTTGTTTAATCTGAGTAGAAGATAAACGCAGTGTCTTTTATGTACTCTGTATTTACCTGTAGTATATGAAAGTTCATGATCTAAACTTTAAAAATAAGACAAAAGCAAAGTTCAGTACCTAAGAGCCTTGCTCCCTGTTTTAACTGGGTTTGTGCTCTACTCTTAAAATATATATATCTACACTACTCACTAATGACTGAAGAATTTAACAAACAGAACTGGGATTTGTTTCTGGTCACTCCAGGATTCTGGAACTCAGGACTCAAAAGCCCTGGCTCCCAGACAAGGTATTTCTTGACCATTAGACAGCTGGCTGGAATATAAGTGAATTTCTCTTGCTTTGTGAATTATCTGTGACCTAGTTAAATTTCCAGCAAGGGTCTTAGTTAGGGAACAGAGTTTTGAGGAAGCGCCTATTGGCTTAATGACTTCACTTCTTCGTTCTCTGTAAGGTGAGCGTACTTGTGTAATGTTTTGGGGTGGGTGTGTGTGTGTGTGTGTGTGTGTGTGTGTAGGAAAGGGCATTTTTATTTCTCATAAGCTGTCTGCATTTTGTATTGAGAGGCTGCTGTCAGCAAAGTTAGATTTTCCTGGGCACAGGCCGCCCTTTGGCAATCAAAGCTGCTTCTATATGGTTTGATTCTGCCTCTGCCAGGGTGGCCGTGGGCAGGAACGTAAACTTCTGTACCCTTCGAGGAAACTCAGCAGGGAGAGAATGGACTGGCTCCTTGAATAGCACAAGGATCTTGCCTCTAAACTTCAGGAGTTGTGTTGCCCCCTTTTTCCCTAGAGACAGGATTAGTCCCAGTCTGGGTTGACAAGCAGAAGGGGTTGCAGCCCTAAGAACCAGCAGTGATGACATTCAGCCCTCTCTGTTCCAGCCCTCCTCCTGGCCCTCACCAAATGTTGGAGCCTGCCTTCTCTGCTGTAGCAGCCAGCTGGCAGGAGGAGGACAGGTTTGATGGTTTAATCACCCAGGGACACAAGTGGCTATTTTTAACTGCTCTGAAAAGGAGGAAGCTGACTCTGGATTGAATTGGACACAGGAATGTGTTGGAAGCTTTAGCTCTTTCATGCCACCTTCTCCACCCCAGGCCCCTTCTATAAGGATCTGCTGAATGTTTGTGACTCTGTCCTATCTTTCCTGCCACAGAATTGTATAGCTACACTGAACACCCGGAATTCACCACTAACAGGAGGTGCTTTGAAGAAGACTTCAAAACCCAAGGTGATCCCAGATCCTTATTCATAGAGATCTGCTTTTTCGCTCCATGATATTCAAGGCTGATCTAGAAAAAGCCTAAAATAAAGTATGATCCTTCTTCATCCTCTCCATAGCCATATAACTTCTCTATTCCTTTTTGCATATGGGACACAGAGTTTCCTATATCTCAAGTGGAGAGGTCATGGAGTGGAAGCAAGAGAAGCCTGAACTGGGTCCCTTTCCCTGATGTCAAGGGCCCAGAGAACAGAGGAATGGGGAGGTGGGGCTGGACTGGTTCCCTGCTGCCTGGTAACCCTGTGCCCAGCCTAGTCTTCGACCTTAGTTTTCAATCCCTGTCTCCAATTCTGCCTCACTCCTCATAGCATCTGGTAATAATTTCATGTGCCCACCCTGTGATCCACTCAGACCTCCATTTCCTTACTTGGTCAGTGGCAATTCAGTGTTCAACTCAGCAAATGTGTGGTGAGTACCCATTTTGTGCCAGAGATGCAGGAGGCAGGGGTGAAGGTGAATTTACAGTATCTTTAAAGAAATTATAGTCAGATAGCAGAGGGGAGATGTGTACATCACAAAACTAGCTGAGGCCAAGAGGAAAATGGGAAGTGTCATTAGAGAAGTAAAACGTATCATGGGGGACAGAGCTTCTGGCTGGAGCATTAGTGGGAAAGAGGTGATTTTGTATTGAACCTATAAGAATGAATAGGAATTGGATACATAGGGAGATAGAGGGAACTCCTTGAGGAAAGGCAGAGAGATAGAACTGTATAGGCTGGGGAGGGGGAAGCGGAAATGGAGGGGATGTGGAGGAAGATGAGGCTCTGGAGTGGGCCAAAACATTTGGGTTTTTTACTTTTCCCATCCCTTATTCTTTCTCAGCTAAACAAGGAAAGCTTTCGAAGAGAAGAATTTATTGGGGGGCTGAGATCAGAAGTACATATGCTATCATCAGGAGCCTTTCCAGGAAGGGGAGGCAACAGCTGACACTAGATCTGTATGGCCTTCTGTTCCCAGTGCAGGGTAAGGAGTGGCTGGAGTTGGAGGAAGATGCCCAGAAGACCTATGTGATGGGACTTCTGGACCGGCTGGAGGTGGTCAGTAGGGAACAGCGACTGAAGGTGGCCCGAGCTGTTCTCTACCTGGCCCAAGGTGAGTGGCCAGCTTTGCCAACTTGAGAGGGGTGGACACTAGAGAGAGAGAGACGGTGTTAGCAGGACTAGGATGAGGCAGGCCACGCTGGGAAGGTTCCTGCCTCTTGAGGACAGATCTTGTCATGTGCTAGAAGTAACCTTGTGCTTATGCGAAAGATGAGGAGATGATGGTAGGTACTGTTCTGGATCCCTTGGAATTGGCCTTTCTCTTTCCAGACATGCCAGGATTTCTTATAGGGTTCTTTTTTTCCTTAGCCTGGGCTGTAATCCTATGTGGAGACTAGCAAGAGGGTCACTGTGGCCAGAGCTGACAGTGTACCACCAGCTGAGCATGGAGGTTTCTTTTACCAGCTGTGGAATGGTTCTGACACTGAGAGGAGGCAGGGAGGGTGCCACCGATTTACACGTGGACCCGCTGCATTGTTTCTCATTGGCATTTAGAAGGTCCAAGCCAACATAGTAGGAGGAGTGGATGCTGTGAGTAATTTGGAGAATCAGAACTCAGTGAGATTAACTGAGGAAAGCTTCCCAGAAGAGACCTATTAGCTAGGTGTTGGAAAGAAAAATGAGCCTAGCTGGAGTAGTAAAAGAAAGCCCTGAGGTCAGAAATAAGAGGACTGTTGGCAGAACCAACTAGATGGGAGCTAAAAAAACTGTAAAAGAAAAATCATAAATGGAGAGGAAAGAGAGTGGACATCTGGTGAAGGGACGACTGCAGTAAACAAGGCAGTGCCCAAGCCTATCTCTTGGGTCTGGCACCCTGGCCAAGTTCCAGCTGCCAGTACCTTCATCTTTTTGCCTGAGGGCTTTCTGTGCAGCCCACATAGGGCAGCCAGGAAGTGCTAGGGAATTAATGTTCTCCCCGAGTCCAGCAGCATTCCTCAGTGACTGCCAGAGGTTAGTGGATGAGCAGCTTGACCACCTCACCCCTCTTGGGTGGGATGATTCTGAGTTGTTTGCTTTATGTTTTCCAGAGCTTCTCCCCACTTGGGATTGAGCTCTTGGCTGCCTTCTCTTCCCTATCTCACTTCTCCACTTCTCTACCGATGGTTCCTGGGGTCAACTCCCAAATAAACTACTTGCACTTGAATCCTTATCTCTGGATCTGCTTCTCAGGGAACTCAAACTTAAGACAAACCAGTGATGAGCACATTGGACCTAACCCTGGAGACTGCTTCTCCTCTCCCCTGCCTCATTCCAGGAAGTTCTGGGGGGCACTTGTCCTTTGTTAACCTAATTGTTGGACAGAGTGTTGGGAGATAGTTTTCAGATCATGGGGCAGGGTGGAAAGAACTGGGATAACCCCCTCCTCCTCAACCCCTGCGGCACTGTCTGGTCCTTTAGGCACTTTTGGGGAATGTGATTCAGAAGTCGATGTACTCCACTGGTCCAGGTACAACTGCTTCCTGCTCTATCAGATGGGGACCTTCTCGGCCTTCCTGGAGCTACTCCACATGGAAATCGAGTGAGAAGCCTTAGGGGAGGGCTGGCAACCCCCTTCCTTGAAGGGTGCCTCATCTCCTATGCTGGTTCCCTCACTGTAGAGCCCTCTGTGAAAGCTGGGTCTATTCACACCTCCTCCAAAGCTCACTGACAGTCCCCCTCCATCCAGCCATGGTCTCTGATAGTCTGTCCTGCTCCCTAAGGTTGGCTCAGCAGGCTCTGCCCCACTTACAGCTTCAATCCTGGGCCTCAGGGACCGATCCTGTATTGCTTTTGTATCCAAATACCTTCTTAGCCTAACTGTGGACTCCATGAAGGAAGCTGTTCTACCTGAGAACATGACCCAAGATGGATGGGACCAATTCCTGTTGCTGTGCCCAGTTCTTTCCCTCATGGTTACAGCTCTAGAGGTGGCCTTATCTGCTGCTACCACTATAGTGACCCCTCATATTGTCTCATGCCTATCACCCAGGAGTTTTAGTGGGGCAAATTCTGTTTATTATTCACCAAGTGTTGCTTAGCATCTGTTTTGTGTCCAGCACAGTACTAGAAACAGTGGAGATTTTAAGAGGAGCAAATATCATAGACCCTGCCCTTGCCTGTCTTCACCACAGATAAGGGTTTGTCTAGGTGGCAGGAGAATTCTATGGGCTTCTCTACCTTAGACCAATTTCTTTAGCTACATAGCCAGGGAATGGCAGGTACTCATGTTTGTGCATATGATAAGTGTGCAACACAGAGTAAAGAGGCCTTACGGGTTCCTGTTTTCTCCCTCATCCCTGTGGCAGCAACAGCCAGGCCTGTAGCAGTGCTCTTCGGAAACCAGCCATCTCCATTGCTGATAGCACAGAGCTCCGGTGAGTGGGCCTGCCCATGGGATTGGAGCAGGGGATCGTTAGCAATGGGTTACCTTTGCCCAAATTTCAGACGCACCCGGGACACTAGAAGTTGCTAATTCCACTGGGTTGGGCCACCACAGAGACCATCCCTGAGGTCTCAGACTATAGGTTGGAAACTGCCTTGGGAACCTCTTGTGACCCTTCTGTAACCTCAGGGTGCTGCTGAGTGTCATGTACCTAATGGTGGAAAATATCCGCCTGGAGCGAGAGACAGACTCCTACGGGTGGAGGACAGCCCGGGAGACCTTCCGCACTGAACTGAGTAAGAAGTGGCACTCGAGGTGCTTGTGGCAGAGGGGAGGCATAGCATCTGCCTAGGAGAGACAGACAGTTCTTCTTCTTCTTCCTTTTTTTTTTTAGAACTAACATCCCTTCTTTTAGGACAGAGATACTTTGTGGTGGGCTTGAGGGTCTGGCTTCATTGCCCCTGTGTCTATGAGCTAGGCCCAGTCATATGTCTTCTCTATATCTTGGTTTTGGTTTCCTTGGTTATAAATGGGAATAGTCATCCCTCTCCCATTCGATCACAAATCCCACATGAAAAAAATGAGTTGACTTACCTTGAAAATATGAGTTGGTATTGTCATCAGTCAGGGATAAGATATGAAGGCCTTTGGGATTTTAAAATATATACTGTATTTGTTGATGTGGGAAAGTGAGTTGTGATCTACAAAATGCATTGAGTTCCTCAGCCAGGAAGCATCTTTATTACCGTTGATTATCTTTATTACTGTTACTTCTAGTTTGATATCTACCCCCAAGCTTTGGGAACTATGCCATTTTAACTCCATGACCTCCCTTATCCTGCCCTCGGGGGGTTCACTCTGGGAGCTCTCTAAGCCTCCTTCTAAGGACCAAGTACTCAGATTCTTTGCAGGAAGGTGAGTGCCTTCCTCAGCGTCCAGAAACAGGGTTACAGGGACTGGGTCTCAGCTGCTTCATCCTCACTTTCTCACTTGCCTCTCTCCACAACCCCCAGGCTTCTCCATGCATAATGAGGAGCCTTTTGCCCTTCTGCTTTTCTCTATGGTCACCAAGTTCTGCAGCGGCCTGGCTCCCCACTTCCCCATAAAGAAGGTCCTGCTTCTGCTCTGGAAAGTAGTCATGGTGAGTGGCTGATTCACCCCTCTCCCATCTCATCAGATCAGCAGTGGCCTCTGCCACCTCAGTTTCTTCTAGTCTGATTCCAGGGGGCTGGAGCTAGGCAGAAGAATAGGGAAGCTGTTAGCCAGTGGAGGGACAATAAGGCTGTCCTAGAGAAATCAGATGTTCTGTTTCAGAGTAGGTTACCTATTTCTGTTGGACTGATGGGAGATGCCACTTTTTGAGTTGGGGTGTCATTGCACCTTCCCCTGATAGAGCTAATGTTTCATGGAAAGAACCCTGGCTGAGAGTTGGGAGATCTGGCCTCTGCTGATACTGAGAAACCTCGGGCAATTCTCTGTGTCTCAGTTTCTCTAGCTGTAAAATGTGGGGTTTAGTGCCTGCTCTCCATCCAGATAAATAGAGGATTTGCTTTTAAAAAATGAAGTCCTCATAAGTGTATGGTTGCAGTTTTGTTACTAATTATTCAACCCTATCCTTCCTCTGACTGGCTGAACAACATACCCTCCAGGGCAGGCCTTGAGTGATTCTGGGGGGTTATAGTATCTAGATCTCCTTAAAAGGGGGTACATTTTCCTGTTTTTTTCAGTGGAGGCCCCCAGTGGTCCTTTTCCTTATTTCTGGTGATGTTTCCAGCCTTGGGTCAGTAAATAATGCTTTATCCTGACCCCTGAGCTCTGAGGGTTAGTAACCATCTCTGAGACTGGGGATGGTGACCACATTTTTTGCCTCCTCCTGTTTTATTACTTCCTAATTAAGGAGGGGGTCTGAGGGGACTGGAGGTTGTGGCTCTTCCTCTCCATCCATGCTTCCCTGACCTTGTTCCCTCTGACTTCCCTCCCTTCCTCTCTTCTGTGCCCCTTTCCCGTTTAACCCTTAGTTTACCCTCGGTGGATTTGAGCAGCTGCAGGCTCTCAAAGTACAGAAGCGGGAAGAATTGGGCCTGCCTCCACTGGCTGAGGACAGTATCCAGGTGGTGAAGAGCATGCGTGCTGCCTCCCCGCCCTCTTACACTCTCGACCTGGGGGAGTCTCAGCTGGCACCACCACCCTCCAAACTGCGAGGCCGCCGTGGTTCTCGAAGGGTATGGACTAAAGCAGACAGTAGTGTTGTGACACTAGCTGGCCAAAAATCAAGATTCTAAGCAGCTCTGGATATGGTAGGAAAGAGCAGTAAATGACCCAGCTCTCCTGCCCCTGACTGGCCCTGAGACCAACCTGAAATCTTGGTGTCTATACTTCAGCCTCTATTCCTGAGCCCTGACAGGGTCCTGGGCTGTCAAGATGTAACATTGTGATATCACATCATAGACCCATGTCTCGCTAAGGATCATTGGCCTAGACTTCAGTGCCTGGAGTTCCCTAGCACCCTGAACAACAGTTGGGGTATAATCCTGGGCATAGGTACCTGGTTGAGGCACTTTATCATTGTCTTCGCAGTAAGATTTACTCTGAGCCAGCCATGCTCTTATCTGGCCTTGGAACCAGAGGCTTACACTTACAAGATGACTGGTTAGGGTTCTGTAGTCTGCATCCCTAGAAAGGTCACAATGACAAGTTGCGCTGAGAGCTGACCATGCTCGCATGAACTTACCTGCCTGATCTACTTGAGTTCACCGACTACAGGTGACAGGCTCAGACAGTCACACTCAGTAATCTAGTCCACATTATCTGCAATGTGATTTTTTTTAACCTTTATTTTTTTGTTTTATAAAGTAATGCTTACTCATTATAGAAAATTTAGAACAAATATAAAAATGTGAAGAAGGGAGAAAAAAAAGTCACCCACAATCTTAACAACCAGAGGCAATCACTGTTAACTTTTTGGCCTATTTCTGTCCAATCTTTTTTTCTTTCTGTGACAAGATTTAAAATTCCAGACTTGCTTCCCTCTGCCTAGCAGCAAGCTTCTGTCCTCCTCTTCCTCAGTCAGCCAGCTGGTGTATGCTCACAGAAGGCAAACTAATTGAATGTTCACCTAAGTAAAGCATAATTAGGAAGGAAAGTGCTGGCAAAAAAAAAAAAGGCATCAGTGCTTTCTGAAAGCTAAGTAACTGTGACTTTGGGATTATCAATGCTCTGTTTCCCAGCCATTGGCGTGGTTGTGTGAGAGCTGCTTGTCCTGGAATTGGGCCTGGTGGGCACAGTAGGGTTGAGATGGGAAGGAAAAGGTCTCACTAGAGATGGGTTCTTACTTCCATGTTCCCTGAAGTCTAGCAGCCTGTGGGTTGGGGTGGTCTTAGACAAGGATGCCCAGGGTGAGATCTCTGCACACCTTCCCTCTCTCCTTCCACCTACTCCCCTCCAACCCCCCAGCAACTCCTTACTAAGCAGGACAGCTTGGACATCTACAATGAAAGAGATCTCTTTAAGACTGAGGAACCAGCCACAGAAGAGGAAGAGGAGTCTGCTGGCGATGGAGAGCGTACCTTGGATGGAGAGTTAGACTTGCTAGAGCAGGACCCTCTAGTACCACCTTCACCCTCACAGGCACCCCTCTCTGCTGAGCGGGTGGCCTTTCCCAAGGGCCTACCGTGGACCCCAAAGGTCAGGTAGGTTTGATAACACCAAGCACCCTGAGCTTCGCGGTTTCAGTCACTGGAGGCCCAGGGTGGAGTGGTCTATGTATTCAAGGCTCAATAAGCTGGTCTGGGAGTCGGAACTCCTGGGTTTGAAGTTCCCTGCTGTCTTCCCTTACTGTTCCAGTTCTCCAGCTGGAGGAGTAGGAGCCCAGTAAGGGTCCTTCTCTCAAGGTTTGCTTTTCTTCCCTTCTCTGGGATTTGTCTCTCCACCATCCTCTCAGACAGAAGGACATTGAACACTTCTTGGAGATGAGCAGGAACAAGTTCATCGGATTCACTCTGGGGCAGTAAGTGACTGGATGGTCAGAACTGGCTATAGAGTGGTTTTTAGAGGGCCACGGGAGTGGGTGGCCTAGAGTGAGAGATGTTGCCTGGTCGTGATTATACAACCCAGAGCCATGGGCAGCTCCCAGTGACTGCTTTGGGTTCTTGCCATGGAGTTTTTTCCTTCCAGCTTCCTAGTACTTTTATGTTCTCATCCAGGTGTAGTACCTTGAGCAACAAGTCATTTCCCTCTTGAACATCAGTTTCCTTGTCAGTGTTATTAGATGGTCCTTGCAAGCCCTTCTGTAATGGGCCAGAATTCTGTGAAGAAGCGACATGGTTGGAACAGATCTTTCCCCATTCCCCCACCCTCTTGAATCCTCACTCGTCGCTACAAAACCTGAGAAACCATTGTTACTACCGTTTCACTGTCAAAAGTGTTGGGCAACATGCCCTTTTAAGTAGGAACCTGCTCCCAGACAAAGTGAGTCCCCAAAAGACTATACAGAAATCCTGATTTTCAGGGACATTTCCCTGTACCATTATTCTTTTTGTGTCCTAAAGCAACGATGGGGGACCTGGTAGCTTGCAGAGAAAGATCCAGGGTACCAGATGGTGAAAGTGGCATGGTCCACATGACTCCAGGGGGTATTGGTAATTCTCTCTACTTTTGACCCTTATGATCTGGTGTGTCTTGCATTTCACAGGGACACAGATACCTTGGTTGGATTACCCAGGCCCATCCATGAGAGTGTGAAGACCCTCAAGCAGGTGACCAGGGTGGGCTCTCAGTCTTCAGGGATAGGGAGCCATCAAGGCAAGTTGGATGACTAGGGTCCTGGGTCCTGGGTGGTGCTTTTCCACCAGACACGTTCTGAACCTGTTATTCTGTACTTCCTCCGCAGGCATTTTGGCCAAAGAGGTAAAAAATCAGGTCTCTCTGTACCTACTCAGTGTCCTACGTTTAGATAGATGAACAAGTTCTCCTTTCTTCCTCTCATTCCTTTTCCCTCCTCCCACCCTTCTCTCTCTTCCCACTTATTGCTTCCTTTCCTTTCCTTCTCTCTCCCTAGAGGCTCACTAACTTCCACAGGCCCAGGATTGAGTAGCAGTCTGCTCTGTATCCAAAGTGTGTGTGTGCACGAGTAAGAGTAGTCATTCCTTGCACAGACCTTGATCCCCACCCCACCCCATCATCATCACTCTGTACACACACGAACACACATACAGGCACATGCAGCAAAACTCTCAGGGCAGTGGTCCAGGGGCAAAGGCCTATTCTTGGCTTCCCCTCGCACAATTTTTTGGTTTTTTTTGAAAGGCTGCGCCATGCGACATGCAGGATCTTAGTTCCCCAACCAGGGATCGAACCCGTGCCCCCTGCGTTGGGAGCATGGAGACTTAACCACTGGACCGCCAGGGAAGTCCCTCCCCTTGCACTTTGGTTGAAGGTAAATGCTAAGGTATTTGCTGCCCTTCAAACATGGAAATATGGAATAAACACTGTATTGAAGCACTTTGCTGCTGTTCATGATGCAAAGGTAAATAAGGCTCCTGCCTTCAAAGGGTGCGTAGTGTATTTGGGCTGACAGACCCATAAACAGGACATTTCCTTGTCATTGGGAAAATGATCACTGGTACACATGTGATCGAGGCCCTCAGCCCCTTGTTGATGTCTTATGTTTCCCAGCACAAGTACATCTCCATCGCAGATGTTCAGATCAAGAATGAGGAAGAGCTAGAGAAGTGCCCCATGTCTTTGGTGAGTCAAGGGGAATCCTGCACAGGAGGAAATCTGTCTGCAGTGCTGTCGCATAACTCGCGTGCATGCTGTTGGACTCTTACTGTATGCTAGGCAAAGCAAGGTCTCTACTTTCACGATACATTAAAGTTGGAGAAAAATGATAAGTAATTAAGCAAACGAGAAGACTTTCAGAGAATGGTAGATATGGTTAAGAAAATTTAAATAGGGTGACATATCATGTAGTAGACTATTTTAGATTGGGAAATCAGGGTATGTAGACCTCTGAGAAGGTGATAATTACCTAAGATCTGAGGTATAAGAAGGAGCTGGCCGTAAGAACATCGGGGGAAAGAGCATTCGAAGCAGAGCGAACAGACTTATTAAGAAGGTGAGAGCAAGCTCAGAATGTTAGAGGTAGTGGATGAAGGCTAGTGTGGCTGGAGCACAGTGGGGAGGGGGAAGGTTGTCTGAGATGGGGTCAGAGAGGTGGCCTGGGGCCACTTTACACAGGACATTTAAGCGAAGATAGGGAGCTTGAAGTTGATTCAAGTGACAAAGGGAAGCCTTTGGAGATTTTAAACCCGGGAGTGACATGATCTGTCTTTTTATAATAAAAACCATTGGCTACTTTGTAAAGGCTGGATGAGGAAAGAGTGGAAGCAGGGAGGTTGGGAAGCTCTTAAAATAGTCAAGGTGAGAGATGATAGTGTTTTAGATGGTGGTAGGAAGTGTGGAGATAGGGAGAAGTGGATGAATTTGGTTTATATTTTGGAGGTACAGCTGACAGGAGTTGCAGTTCAATTGGCTGTGGATAGAGACACATAAAGGGCAATCAAGAATAAGTACCATTTGTCAAGATGAGGAGTTCTGTTTTTTTGTTTTTGTCTTTTTAATTAATTTATTTTTATTTCTGGCTGTGTTGGGTCTTCATTGCTGCGCGCAGGCTTTCTCTAGCTGCGGCAAGCGGGGGCTACTCTTCATTGCGGTGCGTGGGCTTCTCATTGCGGCAGCTTCTCTTGTTGCAGAGTGCGGGCTCAGTAATTGTGGCGCACGGGCTTAGCTGCTCCGCGGCATGTGGGATCTTCCCAGACCAGGGCTCGAACCCGTGTCCCCTGCATTGGCAGGCAGATTCTTAACCACTGCACCACCAGGGAAGCCCTGTTTTTTGGGGTTTTTTAATGTGTTTTTTTCCCCCTGTTTTTCTTTTTCTTTCATTTCTTTTCTTTTTTGTGGTTGGGGGCACCGTGCTGTGCGGCTTGCAGTATCTTAGTTCCCCAACCAGGGACTGAACCCCGGTCCCACAGCAGTGATAGCATGGAGTCCTAACCACTGGACTGCCAGGGAATTCCTAGGAGTTCTGTCTTATCAAGGGTTCTATTTTGGTTGTACTAAGATTTAGATGTCCATTAGACACCCATGCAGAGCAGCCAAGCAATTAGGTGTATGGGTCTAGAGTTCTAGAGAGAGGACTGACTTAGGGAAATAAATTTGGGAACTGTTGACTCATGGACAGTGTTAAAAGCCTTCGAACTGGCTGAGATAACCTGAGGAGGGAGTAAAGATAGAGACAGAATGGAACCCAGGACAAAGCCCTGGGGCACACCAATATGTCAAGGATGGGATGATTCAGGAAAGGAGCCAAAAAAAAGAAAAACCCTCAGTGAGGTGGGAGGAAATCCAGGAGATTGTGATGCCATAAAAGCTAAGCAAAGAAAGTCTTTCAAGGCTTCCCTGGTGGCGCAGTGGTTGAGAATCCGCCTGCCAATGCAGGGGTCACGTTAGATCCCTGGTCCAGGAAGATCCCACATGCTGTGGAGCAACTAAGCCCGTGCGCCGCAACTACTGAGCCTGCTCTCTAGAGCCCGTGAGCCACAACTACTGAAGCCCGCGTGCTTAGAGCCCGTGCTCTGCAACAAGAGAAACCACCGCAATGAGAAGCCTGTGCACCGCAACGAAGAGTAGCCCCCGTTCACCGCAACTAGAGAAAGCCCGTGCGCAGCAACGAAGACCCAACACAGCCAAAAATAAATAAAATAAATTTATTTAAAAAAAAAAAGTCTTTCAAGAAGAAGGGGATGATCAGCTATGTTAAATGTTGCTAATAAATGGTGCTTGATAAGACCTGAGGTGCCCATTGACTTTGGCAACATAGAGATAACTGGTGACCTTGATAAGAGCAACCTCAAGTGAAGTGGTGGGGCCGGAAGCCTAGTTGGAGTGTATTGAAAAGGGAATGTAAAGAAAGGAGGTAGACTTAGTCAACATAGACAAACCACATAGAAGTTCTGTTGTGAAAAGGAAGGTAGAAATGGGGTGGTAGCGCAAGGAGGATGTGGGTCAAGGGAATGTTTTATAGCTAGGAGATACTGGAGTGTGTTTATGTCCTAAAAGGGTTGATCCAGGAGAGAGGAGATAATTATAGAACTGATGCATTCGATAAAGCAAAATGGTGCGAGCACCAGCGGAGGGTAGCCTTTGATAGGAGCACGGGTGGTTCATCCTTCATGTCAAGAAGGAAGGTAGAGACTCTGATAGATTTGGTGTTGAGAAAATGAGGCTGTGCCTGTCTGATTGCTTCTGTTTTGTCCGTGAAGTGAGAGGTAGGGTCAGCAACTGTTGAGGGGCTGTGGGATGAGGGGATTGGTTTGAAGAGAGGGGAGAACGTATGAAATAGGCCTTTTAGAGAACAGCAAGGCAAACATGCAGGATTGCCAGGGTTATTATCCATTTAAGCAGCAGAATAGAAGGGGCCTGGTTACTCCTCCTTGCCTCAGGGTCTCATGGCAGTGACCCTTGTCCTGTAATAGAGCGACCTGGAGGGGGAGGAAGGACTGCACTGGCCAAAGACGACAGTGGCCTGAGTAGCCTCTTGATAAAGGGCTACTCTGATAAAGGGCTTAAGTGGGGTCATCACAAGGACAGAACTGTGCATGAGGAGCCTGGTCAGAAAGGAGGAAGGGATGTTGTAGAGGGTAGTGGAGAAGGGAAGAAAATAGTTTCCACCTAAAATTCTCCCTGCTAATACCCCTTCCTGCCTCTCCAGGCCTTTATTAACCCTCTCTGTTGAGTCACCTACCTCTCCTTTCTGACTTTGGAGCAACCCGGAGCTCTCAGATGGCCTCAGATTGACACCATAGGAAGTGCCTCTGTGTGGGGTGTCAGTTCCAGTGTCCCAGGCGTACCTGTGGCCTGAGCTAAGCCCAAGTATGTCCAGCAAAGCAGTAGTCTGAGCCAACTCCTTGGTGGGAGTTCTTTTTTTTTTTTAATAAATTTATTTATTTATTTATTTTTGGCTGCACTTTTCATTGCTGCCCATGGGCTTTCTCTAGTTGCGGTGAGCGGGGGCTACTCTTCATTGCGGTGCACAGGCTTCTCATTGCGGTGGCTTCTCGTTGCAGAGCACGGGCTCTAGGCATACAGGCTCAGTAGTTGTGGCACACAGGCTCTACAGCACAGGCTCGGTAGTTGTGGTGCACAGGCATAGCTGCTCCATGGCATGTGGGATCTTCCCAGTCCAGGGCTCGAACCCGTGTCCCCTGCATTGGCAGGCGGATTCTTAACCACTGCGTTGCTGGGAGTTCTGACTCCTGACCTAGCAAGAGTGACAGAGAGAGAATTCTGGATTGATTCCAGATGACAGGACAACCAAAATCATAGATTCTCAGGGCTGGAAGAGCCCTCAGAGGTCATCCAGACCAGCCCACTGATCCTAGGAAGAGGAAATTAGGTCTCAGAGAGGGAAAGTAACTTACCCAAGGTCCTACAATGAATCGTTAACACAGCTAGGGTAGGAATCCTGATCTGACTCCCAGATCTTTTCCTCCCACCCTCCACAACCAAGGAAACATAGGTTTTGGTCAACTGGAAAATGGCCTGGGCAAACTGTATATTTCTTGCCATAGGGGGAAGAGGTAGTACCAGAGACGCCGTGTGAAATCCTCTACCAGGGCATGCTGTATAGCCTCCCCCAGTACATGGTAAGGAGATGGCTGGGCCAGAGTTTCCCTTCTCAGCTGTGAGGAATAGAGAGCTGAGAGCCCTCTTAAGCTGAGCCATCTGTCATTTGAGCTTGCTTCCTGAGCCTTCACCCTTCAGGTAAGGCATTCTCTGAGCTTTCCTCAGGGCTCCTCCCAGAGGAAGAAGGACTTGGCTATATTCCCAAGTCCTTCTTTGCGAGGGGTGGAGAATGAGGTGGGTCCCTGCAGGATGCAGAGGGGGCCCTCCTCCTAAGTAAGTGCCTTAGTCCCCCTGAGGTCTGCCGTGGCCTCTGGTGTCCTAGTTGGCCTCAGGCTATGATGGTGAGGACGCTGATGGTCTGAGGTAGAGGAAGGAAAACGGTTGGGGAGGGAGATCTTGCTTATACCTCCCACCTAATTTCTAGGCATTGCCCCTCTCACTCTGTTCCTTCAATCCTCTTTGGAAAGAGCAGTCTTGAAGCAGAACAGCCCATAAGCTCCCTTCTGGCTCCTTAGCCTCACAGGCAAGCCTGTCAGGACAGGGCACCTGTTTGCTCTTCTGGAGGCTGGGCAGATTTGGTTATTGAGGGAAGAACTTAGAGAAAGGCTTTAAAACATTTCTCTTAAGGCTGTTGAATTGTGGAAGAATAACCTTGTTGAATGGGGGGGATTTCCTCATTTTCTACTTCCCAGATTGCTCTACTTAAGATTCTACTGGCTGCAGCCCCTACATCCAAGGCTAAGACAGACTCTATCAACATCCTGGCAGATGTCCTGCCTGAGGAGATGCCGTGAGTGCTTCAACTGGGGCCGCTGCTAAATATTAGCTACCTTGTCTGCAGGGTCTCTTTAGTCCCCACCTCACCTTGTTAACACTTACAGGGATTGTCTCCAAAGAGATCTCCTCTCTGCCACCAGTAGCCCCTTTCCACTGCAGTGCTCTCTGCTCTGCTCTTTTCAGCTCAGAATTGAGAGTCTGGAGGGTAACATCAGTGCCAGTTACTGGCTGCACATGTATGTGGGTGGACATTGCCAAGGGATGAGCTTGCCAAAGGAGAGAGAAACAAAGAGATCAGAGGAGCTTTTCTCCTGACTCATAAGTGGGAACTCTGGAGGTTTCCCTAGCACAGTTCAGGTTTCTGAAGTTCTGGCTCTCTTGTGTTTATTGTATCTGACCCAAATACCTGGGTCCTCGTAGGCCTTGCTCTAAGGTCACCCTCTGCACTGACTCTTCCTTTCCCCGTTGTAGCATCACTGTTCTCCAGAGCATGAAGTTGGGCATTGATGTGAACAGGCACAAGGAGATCATTGTAAAGAGTATCTCTGCCCTGCTCCTGCTACTCCTCAAACACTTCAAACTGAATCATATCTACCAGGTGAGCAGCTTAGAGCGCTTCTCCACATGTCTCAGGTGTCCTCCAGGTCCTGTCTCCCAAAGGAGGAACGAAAGGGCCTTTGAAGTCCAGCTAAGCATCTTTCAGCCTTTCCTTTGTCTCACGGAATCTAGGTACCTGTTGCACAAGCTTGGGGTGGGAAGTGGGGAATTGTCCTAGAAAGTTGCAAATGTCTGTGTCCTTTGAACATTATCCAGCGGTTGTGCATAGGAATCCCTAGCTTCTTGGGAATATGCCCTGCCAGCTTTGAAGCAATGGACCACAGGATTCAAGCATGCCACAAAAAGGGGAAGTGGGGGAGTGCTAAGCATACTTTTCTATATGTGAAGCACTTTTTTTTTTAATTTATTTACTTTTTTTATTTTTGGCTGCATTGGGTATTCGTTGCTGCTCGCAGGCTTTCTCTAGTTGTGGTGAGCGGGGGCTACTCTTCGTTGCTGCGCGTGGGCTTCTTCTGTTGCAGAGCATGGGCTCTAGGCGCGCAGGCTTCAGTAGTTGTGGCTCGCAGGCTCAATAGTTGTGGTGCACGGGCTTAGTTGCTCTGCGGCATGTGGGATCTTCCCGGACCAGAACTTAAACCCGTGTCCCCTGCAATGGCAGGCAGATTTTTAACCACTGCGCCACCAGGGAAGTCCCGTGAAGCACTTCTCTAACATTTGAGATGTAATTCTATATAAGACACACTTCTGGCTGTTAAGGGCTTTGAAGTTTTGTAAAGGATACAGATGTATAAATAGCCAATTATGGCGTGATAAGTGCTGTTATACAGGTAAGTATTGGCTGCTATGGAAACACCTAATCCAACCTGAGGTGGAGAAGATGTGACTTCTAACCTGAGTCCTAAAGAAACAGATGTTAGCCAGGATACGGGAGTTGTCAGGGAAAGGTAGCAGGAAGCATTTCAAGCAGAAAAGCTAATTTGTGAAAGTCCAGAAGGGAGAGAGCAGAGTACCTTGGAAACTAATTAAATGTTGCTGGAGTTCTGCCTGGAGTGGAGGGAGTGGGAATGTCTGGTGATACATGAAGCTGGAGGGGATGGCAGGGAGCAGATCATAATACATATGCTAGCACACAGTTTTGAGTACTTACAATGTGGCCAGCACTCTGTTAAGTTCATGTAAGATCTCATTTAATTCTCTCAACCCTACAAGTTGGGTCTTATTTTATTCCACTGAGGCTAAAAAAGGTTAAGAACCTGCTTCCCTATGAAAGCACTGTTTGCCATGCTAAAAAATTTGGACTTGGTGCTATGGGTGTTGCCAGGATATAGGAGAACATGGGGGCAGTGAATGGATGTTCTCTGTGGTGAGACATGGAGAGGAGAGGGAGCCTTCTCATTCCTGCACAGGGCCTCTGCCTCATTTTCTTCCTAAGGAGTCAGAACCAAGCTTGCTGGTAGAAGAGCAGGACCTCAGAGTGCAGGGAAGCCCCTCCAGGGTATGTGTCCATAGCAGGTTGGACTGTACAACCAGGATATTTCTCCACTTTCATACATTCAGAGACATCTTTGGGTGTGTTAGGTGCCCTGAGTACTCACACTTCTTCTGCCAGTGTTTGCTGGAAGAAGTAGGGATGGATGAGAAATAGTGCTCCTAGTAGAAAGAGAACTGTGTATGTGTGCTTCTGTCTGCTGCTTTTGGTGGGCAATATGTGGATCAACAGCCAGACAGGTGGGTGGCTTGATGGGTCTTGCCCTGGTCAGTGCATCCTGACAAGGCTACAGACATGTCTCAAACTGAAAAATGTTTTCCATCACTTGATAGTAGGTATGCATTGGCTTCTCCATCTGAGGCTTTGGAAAATACCCTGGGTCAGCTGCCAGGGAGAAAGTATTAAGGCAGAAGAGAGAAATGGGCAACACAACCTGACTCCCCACTGCTAACCACACACCTGAGCAAAGGGCAGCTTAGCTTGCTGCCATGGCTATTTCTCGGTGATCAGGAAGAGCTAAGGGATTTAAAACACTACAATTTTCTGCTTTTTCAACCCAGTTTCTACACTTCCCAGCAGTCTAGGTTCTGGATCTGGAGACAAACTGTGTCTGATGTTCCTCTGTGTATCATGGGCAAAATCCAGGTGACACAACTCCATGACACTGCCCCAATAGGTCTTCCTGGATGCAAACCCCATCCAGATTCAAGAGAGCAAAATGTAGCCCTATGTTCTGGTGTTCAGCCCATCAAAAAGATCTTGGACTTATTCTCAGTGTAGTATCTGTTGACTGAAGGACTCTTGTTGATTCATTTATTAAAATACTGATATTCTAAGTATGGGGGCTAATATAGTGAACCAGACTCACGCTGGAGCCCACATTCCAGTGGTTCATTTGGTTACTGTGTGCCGTATCCATCCTGACTGAGTGATGCCAGCAGTTGCTGGGCTGCACCTGTTCCTGCTATATCAATCACAATTGAAACCCTATGAGCCAGGGCTTTGGTATGGAAGACAACTCCCTCAGGGAGCCTTCCTTTCCTGTAGAGCTTAGGAACAAATCTGACAGCAATTCTTTCTATTTATCTGGAGTGGGATTTTCTCTCTGGCTTGTTTATGTTTTGTGCTTTTGGTCAGGTGCTTGCAACATACACACACTGCAGATTGTCCCCTTCTCTGTAGGATGGGCTGGCTGAAGATGGTTCTTCCCACTTCCCAGACAGGAAGACTGATAACACAAGTGGACAGTGGATATTCTTAGGAATGGATATTAGAATTGTACTTGCCTCTTTTTTTTTTTCATACAGACCTTCTATTCTCCCCCAAATAAGCATCCTTTCTGCTTTGATCTTTTAATTTAGTTTGAATATGTATCACAACATTTGGTATTTGCCAACTGCATTCCATTGATCCTGAAGTTCTTCAATCAAAATATCTTGTCCTACATCACTGCCAAAAACAGGTAAGAACTCTGGACAGGTTTATTTCAAAGGGATATTTGGGATGGTTGAGAAGTTACATCGTCTCAGAGCCGACTTTCTGTTCTCCTGGTGTCCCTGGTCCTTTCTGTCTTAGAGCTGTCACTGTCAAATTTAATTTCCTTGAAGTGCTACTGGTGGGGTGTATGGTTTGGCCTCTTCACAAAGATATTTGTATTTTAATAGTTTTGAAAACTGAAAATGCCATGACTCAAAGAAATGAAACTGCAACGATGAAATTTCAGCCCTATGGCAGAAGGATCCAGAAAATATTTTTTGTGAAGCATCCTACTTGTCTGGTCAGCCCTAATTTTAGTATAAATCATAAGTTGGATCAATCACACTATTTTGTAAAGTGTTATACAGAATTTGTAACTAAAGATAAATAATAGAACCTTACTTAGATCAATTTGTAGTTTAAAAAAATACAGGAGATTCACATCCATTATTTCACTTAATCTCCTCAGTAGTGCTAAGACATATCACAATAAGTTTTATTCCCATTTCACCAATTAGGAAACAAATTCAGAGAGGTTAATTGACTTACTTAAGGATAACATGCTAGTGAGACCCCTTAAGTAAGCAGCAGAGGCAGGGTTAAAGCATAAATTGCTTTCTGATCACAGTTGCTATGGATTGCTCCAGCCAAGTGAGAACTTGGGGGGTTAACAGAGTAGATCCTTGTTCGTCAGTTTGCTACTTACACAAAAACTAGAAGCATGATAATCAGTAGAGTTGACCAGAAGTGCTTTACCAGAGGCAAAGTTCGTAAAGTAGAAGAAGGCTGACCTGACACTTGAGGTGACTGGAGAGGGGCTAGGAGATATTGCCCCACCAGTCTGTCAGCAGGGCCAGAAACTCCACCCTGGAGAGGCAGCCTACTTATATGTAGTTTAAAACACACAAACAGAACCTGAAGTCACGGGACCTGGATTCCTGACCTGGATCTGCCACTTGCTAGCTGTGTCATCTCAAGTGTAAGACACTTTGTTTCTCTGAGACACAGTATTTTCATCTTTAAAATGAGAATAATACCTACTCTGACTATATCATATAGCTTTTATAAGCATTAGTTAAGATAAACATAGATGAGAGTGCTTTACTTTTCCTGTTTGGAGGAAGCCTTGGAGAATGGGTTTTTCCTAACTGCAGAGAGACTTGGGCACCACCCCCCTTAAAAATGGCACTTATGGGAATTCCCTGGCCAGTGGTTAGGACTCTGCACTTTCACTCCGAAGGCCCGGGTTTGATCCCTGGTCAGGGAACTAAGATCCCACAGGCCGTGTGGCACGGCCAGAAAAAAAAGACACTTAAGGCATACTAGTTGGGTTACCGGGGAAAATGAAAGTGTAGGTCGGGCTGGGTAAGGGTCACAGCTTCATGAAGGTACCTGTGTGTATCAGTCAACCCTCTTAGTGATAAGGAACCAAAAAGAGCTGGACCTGGCTCACACAGAATGGGAATTTGTTAGGAGAAAATGGGCAGTATATCATCTCGAGGAACCTAGAACAGAGATGCAGCTCTGGACCTCAGGGTTGGTCTGTAGCATAAGGAGCCCAGGAAGCTCTCCACCTCCATCTATGGCCACCAAGCCTCTGTACCTCCACTCCAGTTTTTCCTCTCTCATTGACAAATAGTTTTGTCTGCTTCCTAGGCCACTTAGTGAAATATGCCCACATGAACTAAACATATTCCTGTGCCACTTCAGAGATTGAACTGGCTCTCAATCCCTGTTCCACATTCCCAGGGTTAGAGGCCCACCCTTGGATCAATCAGCTGTGACTGGGGAGTGGGGTTCACGAACTAAATGCCCCCTGTACCATGGG
Organism: Leucopleurus acutus; assembly: GCF_964270905.1. Classification (NCBI taxonomy): domain Eukaryota; kingdom Metazoa; phylum Chordata; class Mammalia; order Artiodactyla; family Delphinidae; genus Leucopleurus; species Leucopleurus acutus. The sequence continues at coordinate 86,160,385 of NC_139144.1, forward strand.
CCTAGAAGCAGGGGCAGACAATCCAATAGGTGTCCATCAGGTTCAATTTGGAGTTGGAAGAGTGGTAGTGCCAGACTACACCGTTTGCTAAGCTTGGCCTGGTTACAGTGGTCCTCTCATGCGTTACCTGTAAGCTTTACTGTTGCATGATCTTGAGAACTTGAGCACCTACAGCTCATTATTGCAGTTTCCTCATGGCTCTTACAATCTAGATATCCTAGAAACTTGTAACTTTATTTTATGCCCCCTTAGGCTAGAATTCAGTACAATGAGATTGGAACAAATCCATCCTTGATTTCCCACCCTCATTTCCTGGTTGCCAGTACCTACTTTGCCATGGGGCTTTGTCAGTGGGAGGTGGGTAGATAAGTAGATGAGCCAGCCAAGAATGTTTATCCTAATGGGGTAGTGCAGAGCCCTGGGAGAATCCAGTAGGTAGGTCCACTGCCCTCCCCTCTCCTACCTTGTTTCCCTTAGGTTACCTTTGTGGGTTTCTTGAACAAAGGTCAACATTTCTAGTCAAATAAATTGTTGTGTTTTGCTTGGATAGAAGTTTTGACTTTGAAATGTAGAGACAGGTTGAAGGAACCCCATATTCCTCTTTATAGCCTATGCTTTGCCAACATCCTTTACCCATTTCCAACTACTCTAGTTCGGATGGATTGGTGTTTGTAACCTATGGAATGTTGGAACCAGAAGGAGCATTAGAGATTAGCTAGTCTAAATTCTGCATTGTACCAGTGAAGAAGGGAGAAAAGGAAAGAAAGAGAGCCGTCATTTCGAGTGACCGTGTCCTTGTCATCATGTGGTGCCTTATTTCCCCTGCTGACTCATGCCTGCTTCCCTGGGCTCACCGCAGAGCCTCTAGCTCCCTTGCAGTTCCCCACTGTCTGTTTTGGGGGCAGATGCTATTACCGTTCTTGAGCTACTAGATTGGCCCTGCTGCAGGAAGCTGCCTCTGTCTCAAGCTTCCTCTAGGAGTGGCTTCTGTGATCATTCCCCAGAGCTCCTGAATTTCAGGAACATCTGGTAAGAGACAGAGGAGAGGTCTTCATTTCATTCTCACTTCCACAGGTTGTTATTATTGGGATGAGTTTGGGCAGCATCTCTGGGAGCACAATTTTATGTACACGCATACACACAAGCATACACTTAAATGCAGAAACACAAATGCACACAAGCTTATGTATTCCTTTAAAGAAGGGAGGAGAAAGGTGGCTATACAGAGGCTCTCCTTCTGCTTTCTCTTGCCTCTGCCAGATAGGGGCCAGCCTGAAAGAATTCTGTTGGTTCCTCTCATGGCTATGAGGAGAGGAGACTGGATCTGGAGTTGCCTGGCACCAGAACCCTCAGTTTCAGCTGAAATCACTAAGCAGTTTTGGAAATAGATGCAGCCTGCTGAAGAGAAATACCTCCTGCCCTTTCAGATATAGCCATTTGCTGCCATTGCCATTTACTTAAAGCCTGTCCTTATCTCTGCATCTTGCAGTATCTCGGTCCTGGATTACCCATGCTGTACCATCCAGGATTTGCCAGAGCTTACTACGGAGAGTCTGGTAAGCAAGTGGGGATTTGATACCCTTTGAAATTACCATGTGGCAGAGGTTGGCATTTGCTCTTCCTTTTCTTCTCTAGCCCCCTAATGCCCTGGTTTGGGAGTCTCAGATCAGTAGAGGCATATTGGCAAGAGCACAGAGGTAGTAGGGGTTTAGAGCTGCTGACCCAGTTGAGAAAGATTTGGAAAAGCTAAGCATAGCATTTTGTAGAGAAAAGGGTCAGTGAAAAACACTGAGGAGAGGAAATTTAGAAAGATAATGGGACTGAAATTGAGTGTGAATATCTGTGATAAATGGCAGGAGAATCTCTTCTGGTCTAGCCTAAATCAATTATCTGTCTTCTTTCTGCTGTGCTACAGAAAATACCCAGGGGTGTGTACTTCAGAAAATACCTTACCTAGGTCTCTCTGAGGCAAAATTCAATATGGCCACAGAAGGATGACCCAGAAAGTTCCTCATGCTGGAAACAGTTCTAGGCAAATCATAGAAGTCCCTCAGTTATTCTGAATCCCATGAAACTGGCTGATGAACAGCATATTGAAATCAAGTGTCTATCTCATCTCTACAACTCTTTAGATATACCTCAGCCCATACCTTCACCCTGTTGCACTGTAATGGTTTATATGTATCTGTTTCTCCATTTGACTGAAAACTCCCTAAAGGAAGAGGTAGTATCATCTTCATTTTATATCCTCAGAGTCGAGCACCATGTTCAGTACACGGAAGGACCTTAATAAATGATCAGATGATGGCACCTGTGTGTGCCCCAACCCCTTGTCCCCCAACTTTAATACCTGCAGGATGTCACATCAGAGAAGTTTATTGTGCAAAAGTAGAATGGTACCTTCTGTGGCACAAGTTTTACAGAACCATAGGATTCTTGGCTGGAGGGGACCTGAGAGCCGTTTGGCCAAACCCCCTATCTCAAAGATGAGAAACCTGAGGGCCCAGTGGATGAAGTGACTCGTCAGGTCCACTCCTCATGACAGACCCTGAATTAGAGAAGGACCCATGTCCTGAGACACTAGGTCTAGCACCTTTTTAAGCACCGGGGCAGAGATTCCATCTCTTACTTAGATGTGGTCTCAGCAGCCAAGGAAGCTGGGAGCTTCTTACCTCTGCAGAGAGAGGTAATAAGTTGTCTAACCCTGTTTATGATGTTCCTCAATCTTTAAAACAACTGTATGAGGTTCGTATTAGTGTTTTATAGATGGAGAAGTTAAATAGCTGCCAAAACTTTATAGTTGAAAGTAGCAGAGCCAGGGTGGAGACATGCAGCCCTGTCATTCAGAGTTGGAATGAGGAATGCACTTTCTCACAGAAACAGTGGTACAGGGATAGCATTAAAGCTCTACTGTTAGTAGGGTACTTCAAAACATAAAGTCGGACTTCCCTGGTGGCGCAATGGTTGAGCGTCCGTCTGCCGATACAGGGGACACGGGTTAGTCCCCTGGTCGGGGAAGATCCCACATGCCGCGGAGAAGCTAGGCCTGTGAGCCATGGCCGCTGAGCCTGCATGTCCGGAGCCTGTGCTCCGCAACGGGAGAGGCCACAACAGTGAGAGGCCCGCATACCGCAAAAACAAACAAACATAAAGTCAGCTTTTATGACCTGAATCAATTTCTTGATACAATGTGTTCTCTTTTCTCAATCCCATAAGTAGGAATTGATGGGAACTAAACTTTCTTATCTCTTCTGATTAACTTTTTGGGATATGAACAGAAAATTATTGAAATACTTGTTATGCCTCTGAGAAGACTTTATTGTTATCTAAGAGTAGGTAAAAGCAGGTAGCTATTCTTGGGCTTCCCTGGTGGCGCAGTGGTTGAGCGTCTGCCTGCCAATGCAGGGGACACGGGTTCGTGCCCCGGTCCGGGAAGATCCCACATGCTGTGGAGCGGCTGGGCCCGTGAGCCACAACTACTGAGCCTGCGCGTCTGGAGCTTGTGCTCCGCAACAAGAGAGGCCGCGGCAGTGAGAGGCCCGCGCACCGCGATGAAGAGTGGCCCCCGCTCGCCGCAACTAGAGAAAGCCCACGCACAGAAAAGAAGACCCAGCACAGCCAAAAATAAATAAATAAATGAAATTTTTTTTTTTTAAAAAAAAGCATGTATCTATTCTTAATGAAAAACAGATTCATGCTAGGGATTCCTGTCCTTTCTGTGAAGCAACAGTGGCGCCTGGTGGTTTCATTTGGTAACCACAGATTGTTTTATTTTTTACTTGAACTTAGAAGTATTTCCCTGAGCTCAGTCATGGACTTAACTAGCAAGTTTACTCCACATAGATCCTCAGTATAGTGGTTTGTTTATCTAAACTGATGGCTTCTGCACTCAGAAAGGAGTAGTGTTTATATGAGTAAGATTTATGTCTTTTTCAGGCTCAGTGAATTAATTGTAAGCACAGAAAATGTACTGGCATTTTAAATGTATAGGATTTTCTTTAAGTAACATTTCAATTTTTTTTTCTGACTTTAAAATTGATATATACTATTGCAGAAAATTGGGGAAATACAGAAACATACGGGAAAGAAAATAAACCACTGTTAATATTTTGCTACAGTTAACCATATATATTTATATATTCACTCATATATACACACACATATTATTTAATAAAATAAGGACTTTACATATGTTTCAATTCACATAGTAAAATTTAAATGTTCACAATATTATTTTATTAAACATTCTTAGAACATGATTTTTAATAGCTACATATAATATTACACTACTTAATTTTAAAAAAATGATTTTTTTCTACTATTGTTGGGCATTTATTTCAATGTTCTTTGTATAAATCCAAAATGAACATCCTTACGCATGAATCTTTGCCCTCATCTCTGATTATTTCCTTAAGATAGATTCCTAGAAGTGGAATTACTTGGCTAAGGTAGTCTTGATTCATATTTTCTCAGTTTTCTGTATTTGAACTGAGTTCAACTTCATTTGGAATTCCGACTACACATATAATGGACATGAAATAAAGGCAAAGTTAATGGCACATTAATTTCTATGGTCTTCTCATCTTGTCAAAATATCTAGCTCTACAATAGGCCATCTTTACTCATGTACTGAAGAGTTTCCTCACCTACCTGGTGCAGGAAGCCTTACAATTTCTAGATCTCCAAAAGTCTGTATTCAAATTCAATCCACTAAACTAGGAAAAAATTAAATTCCAAACATAAGAGAAGGATGGTGAATGTATGATTGTGTGGAAGTTAGGTATGGTCTTTAGAAGGAGGTTGCTAGAGAAGGCAGTGGGTATGGCCTCAAGTACTGTAGGATGCTCAGCATCTGGATGGTTGTTTAGAGGATATGGTATGAAAAATAGGGTGTGCAACATGATGCTTTAGGGGTGGGATATATTAGATCTTTTGTATGTATTAATATCCTTTTTTACTTTATATGTAATTTATAACATATATCATGTTATTACAACAATGCATTTATAATTTCTAACTAAATATACATTATATTTTGGAGTCATTGAGTATCAGACCTAGAAGTTTCTTAGTATCTTGCCCAGTCTTACCCTCTACTGATATGGAAGCAGGTGGAGTGGTGAAGTGTTGTCCAAAGCAGAGGGTAAGAATTTGCATGACCTAGCCATTTGCAAAGAAATATTTGTCATTTCCTTTCAGATCTAGGCAAGTGAAATTATTAAGTTAATTCTTAAAAGGTAGTTCATTGCAAAATTCTTCAAATTTGGGTATGATTTATATTCAGAAATACCTATAAAAATATGTTCATATCACTTAAATTTATATACCTGATCCTTTCATCTATCTTTATTAGTTTTTATAACTTCCTAATCCAGATATTTACAGATATTCCAGAAGATTTTTGTTATTGTTTTTATTTTTGTTTTCTTTTTGTTCAGGTATTAAGGTCTCTAGCATTCCTTTTAGGCATTATTTAACCAGTGATTTGTGACCTCCTTAAATAAAAGTCTTTGTTTTGACATTCACCATCACTATTTAAAAGCAATATCACCATTAGCATTATTGTTTCTCTATCCTAGACAAAATGTGAACATATCATAAGGTATATATCCATTTTCCATGAGGTATTTATACAGAGGAAGAACCATGGATAAATGGTTTTTTTGCATTTTATCGATTTTCCTGGTTGTCACCCTTTCTGTAATGGGGTGATTTTTTAAACTCACATGCCCAGGTCCCTCCCAGGGCACAAGTAGTTTGCTAAAGCTCCCCACATGACTCTGAAATTTTCTTTTCTCCTTCCTCCATACCTCCTCACATCACTTTTGAGAATCATAACTCTGATGATACCTAGATCTGGGTCCTTAACCTAGCAGTAACTTAATCAGAAGATGAACAGTAAATAAAGACAAAGTGTTAGAATTCAGTAAATACTGGAAATCTATGTTCAAGCCCTGGTTGGGGCACTTACCATGTGACCTTGGCCAGACCACCTTCCTCTTTCTAGGCCTCAGGTTTTGCTTCTATGGATAACAGCATTGGACTAGAACAGCTAAGTCTCTTCCAGTGCTCAGATTCTAACCAATCTGATTTCCTCAGTACAAAAGGAAGAAACACTCTGTTCTTCCTTCCCACAGTCGTCTGAGTTAATTATCCACTTAATTGTCTTAAGCCTGTTTTTTTAATATATTTTCTTTTTCTTTAACATTTTAACTTTATTTATTTATCTGGCTGTGTCGGGTATTAGCGGCGGCATGCGGGATCTTCGTTGAGGCATGCGGAATCCTTCGTTGTGGCACGTGGGTTCTTCGTTGCGGAGCACGGGCTTCTCTCTAGTAGTGGCGTGTGGGTTTTCTCTTCTCTAGTTGTGGCACGCAGGCTCCAGAGCACATGGGCTCTGTAGTTTGCGGCACACAGGCTCTCTAATTGAGGCGCCAGAGCTCAGTAGTTGTGGTGCATGGGCTTAGTTGCCCTGCAGCATCTGGGGTCTTAGTTCCCCGACCAGAGATCGAACCCGCGTCCCCTGCATTGGAAGGCGGATTCTTTACCACTGGACCACCAGGGAAGTCTAGAGCGTGGGTTTTTATTTGGCTTGGCTCACTCAGCTGAGCTATGGATGGATCTTTGAGAGTAGAACCCTTGTAGGGCCTTAGAAATGCTCTGAAAGGGTAGGATGTGGTTGCTAAACTGAATCTTCAGACCAAATGTGTATGCAAACAAATATTTATTTGTGAGAGTGGAACATGGGCAATTCTTTTTTAATTTTAGCTGGTTGAAAGTGAGTAAAGGTCTTGCTTTGGATACTGCTAAGTACCAGGAACAAGAGAATACAGCCAAGTGCTGCTGTTCACAAAATATATCCCCATGAAGAAGTTTGCATCTTAATTAATATGCTGAGTCCTGAAAAAAAAAAAAAAGAGGAAGGAAGAAGGTAACCTGCTTTATTTAGTTAGTTAGTTTTATAAATTTATTTATTTGGTTTTGGTTGCTTTGGGTCTTCGTTGCTGCACACGGGCTTTCTTTAGTTACTGTGAGCAGGCGCTACTCTTCATTGTGATGTGCGGGCTTCTCATTGCGGTGGCTTCTCTTATTGTGGAGCATGGGCTCTAGGTGCACGGGCTTCAATAGTTTTGGAACGCGGGCTCTAGAGCACAGGCTCAGTAGCTGTGGCGCACGGGCTTAGTTGCTCCGCGGCATGTGGGATCTTCCCGGACCAGGGCTCGAACCCATATCCCCTGCACTGGCAGGCAGATTCTTAACCACTGCGCCACCGGGGAAGCCCAAACCTGCTTTAAATGAACATAAAAAGAAAAAACTCTCAAGACAGGCAATTCTGAAAGGGCACCCATGGACCTTTTTCTGGGAAAAAGATTATTTGTTGGGTTGGAAGAAGGGAGAAGGTTTGAGCAGGGCTCCAGCAAAGAAGACAACAAGCCTGGACTCAGCTCTCCAGGGAGAGCCGCTGACCAGCGTGTGTGCTTTCAGTGCCCACTCCAGGCAGCATCTGGTGATGCAAGAAGTGGGGCTAGTTATGGACATCAGGGAAGCATTATCAGAGGGAAGGGCCCTGGGCAGGTGAGACTACCTTCAGAAGGGGACTGGGGCAGCTCTTGGGACTCTTGAGACTCAGCTCTGAGAAAAAGGCAGCCACAATCAGCATTCTCTCCCTCAAAACTTTAACTTTTAAGCCAACTGGAGAAAGTAAGCCACAGAATTATTGAATGGTCAGAGATAAAAGGATCTTAAAGGTTATCTTAGTTCAGCCTCTTACAGGAAACAGGGAAATTACTTGCCTAAGGTGACACAGCCAGGGCTGAAGCCATAACCCGTGTGTCCTGGTGCCTAGTCCAGTGCCGCTTCTCCAAGACCATGCCACTACTCCCATATCCCACAAGGGATGCAAGTCTTTTTATGCAGCTACCGTATTAGAAGTCAGGATGAAGAAAGCTCACAGCTGAAATATACTTACTTCTCTCTTATGTTTTTGTTTCCCCTGCTTCTTTTTAAAACATAAGCATTTAGGAGTCTGTCTCCTCTGTTAGCCACACAAAATGTAACATCTATAAAACCTGATCTGTTTTGCACTAGAGTGGAGGCTCCCATGGAAGTCTCTCTTAGAACAAAACAGATAGCGGGCTTCCCTGGTGGCGCAGTGGTTTGGGGGTCTGCCTGCCAATGCAGGGGACGCGGGTTTGTGCCCCGGTCCGGGAGGGTCCCGCATGCCGCGGAGCGGCTGGGGCCGTGGGCCTTGGCTGCTGGGCCTGCACGTCCGGAGCCTGTGCTCTGCAACGGGAGAGGCCACAGTAGTGAGAGGCCCGTGTACCGCAAAAAAAAAAAAAAAAAAAAAAGAGAAAACAGCTTTCCTGGGACTAGTTCTAAACACAATATTGAACATTTACTAGAGGAAGAAGAACATTATTATTTTTGGCCGTGCCGCGCGGCTTGTGAAATCTTAGTTCCCTGACCAGGGATCGAACTTGGGCCCCTGCAGTGAAAGTGGTGAGTCCTAAGTGCTGGGCCACCAGGGAATTCGCAGGAGAACATTATTTCTAAACAATATTTCTGAAAAGTTTCCCTGCACCTTTTTGATCCTCAATCTTATTTCTTTCTTAGGAGAGCCTAATATTCTCAAAAGTCTTGGCTGTTCATTCCACAGTTGATGTATGTCTGCCTTGCTTGCTTCAAATTAATTTGGGAGAGGAGGGGGGTAATCTTCCACTCACCAGTAAGCAGTTCACTTCTACACATCTCCCACTCCTACATTCTCTCACATTGTAGACGTGAGAAATTTCCAAGATGTTAGTTTGACCACCAAGTGTGTTAATTGATTTATATAGCTTCTGACACCAGTATATAGGTGCAAGCCCCAAAGCCCAGACTCTTATTTTTGTCCCTGAAAGATGTTTCTATGAGTAGTTACCTGTTTCTGATCTGACATCCATCTGTTATCTCTGGTTGGGTGCTCACAAGCTATCAAGAAACATTCAAGAGAAACACCTGGTTCCAATAAGCCATCTGCCGTTTTTCCTTCCATGCTAGAGAATGAAGCAGTTTACTGCAATATGGTTTGATAAAGGAGGGTGGAGGTTGATTTTTTCAAGAATTAATTGTAATGAATATCAGATCCATACAATATATAGGATTGGCCAAAAAGTTCGTTCGGGTTTTTCTGTAACTTACAAAACCCGGACGAACTTTTTGGCCAACCCAATAGTTTGAAATCTACCAGAATAACTCTTAGCAATTATAAACATAGCTTACTTAAGTGTAGAGTATATGGGGGCAAAATTCTATCATCTCTTTTCTGATGTTAAAGCAGAAAGCTACACAAGAAAGCTTGCTTAAATGAAGTTTCTATGTTCATGTACCATCTTTCTAGCCAGTACTTGCTCTAGGTACAGAGTCTTCCAGGATTGGCAGCTGTGTGTTTTCAGTTGAAGAATATTGCATGCCTTGACGCCTCACTGTGTGAAGAGCGGGATGGAAAGGAGGTAGCATTTCATATGGAAGGCCTCACCTAAACTGACCAACAGTGACTTCCATACTTCTGTGGGAAGGAATGCCTTATAGGTGTTGAGATAATGATGAGCATGCCTTATTACAGGAAGCTGGAGACAACAACCAGTTCTGCTGGAGGAACCTCTTTTCCTGCATCAACCTTCTGAGGCTGCTCAATAAACTGACCAAATGGAAGCATTCCAGAACCATGGTGAGTGGAGCTTCAGATCATGGTGTCCACCTAATTGGGTTTTTTTTATCTTTAGTAAATATGGACTTCTCGCTTTGCGAGCTTTATAGACACTGAACGCTCCATAAGACTTAGCACCTCCTAATTCTGGTTACTTATTCTATGATAATTATTTACCGGTCCATTTCTTTTCAGGGAGCTGAATATGGACTCTCCCTCAGGGCAGCTCTAGTAGGGAAGTTACCATTGTATTTTGGATTATAGTCACGCATCTCAAATGATACAAGTCTAAGATTATTCACTGCAGCAGTTTTTGTAATCATGAAAGATTGGAGAAAACGTAAATGCTCATTAATACCAACTGGTTAAATTATTTATGTACATCCTTATAATAGAATATTAATACAATCATTAAAAAGAATGCGATGGTTCTGTACTGCTGTGGAATAATTTTCAAATATATTGTTAAATAAAAATCAAGGACCTGCTGTATAAAAAATATAAAAAATAAAAATAAATAAAATTCAAAAAAAATCAAGGTATGGAACAAGGTGAAAGGGTATGTAGTTGCTATCATTTTTGTTAATAAAAGTAACATACACATACATAGAATTATCTCCAGAGGATACACAGAAAACTGGTAACAGTGGAAAGGGGATGTGTGGCTGACAAAATTTTTTTGCACTTTGAATATTAGAAATTTTGAATTGTGAAATATAAATGGAGTGCTTCCTCTGTTCTTAAAGACTAAGTCTAAGTGGAGCTTGGACCATAGATTTTCCAAAGCTCCCCAGGGTAGTCTGAGGTTAGCCAGGTTTGGCTTAATTTTTCTGTGAGTTGGAAATTCCAAAGAAACTTTAGATCCTTATCTTTCTTCATTCTTATCCCTCTTTAAATGGGCAGATGCTGGTAGTGTTTAAATCTGCTCCAATCTTAAAGCGGGCCCTCAAGGTCAAACAGGCCATGCTGCAACTTTATGTGCTGAAGCTGCTAAAAATACAGACCAAGTACCTCGGGCGCCAGTGGAGGAAAAGCAACATGAAAACCATGTCAGCCATTTATCAGAAAGTACGCCACCGCATGAATGATGACTGGGCTTATGGGAATGGTGAGTATTCTCAGAGCTTTTGACCTCTGGGAGTTGCCCAGGATTGAAACAAAACTAAACAGGCGTCTCTACTCTTTTGGTATGAATTGTTACATATTTTAGATGAGAAAATATATGATTATAGTCAGGTGCTATTATAACAAACGTTAAGGCGCTGCCTCAAATTCCAGCACATACCCTGTCCCATGTAAACTATTAAAATCCATTTTATAGAACAAGTCAATTGAGGGATAATTACCCCTTTTCAAAACATTCCTTTAAGTGACAGGTTTCTCTGAGAGATTTTTTTTTTTTAACATCTTTATTGGAGTATAATTGCTTTACAATGGTGTGTTCGTTTCTGCTGTATAACAAAGTGAATCAGCTATATGTATACATCCCCATATCCCCTCCCTCTTGCGTCTCCCTCCCACCCTCCCTATCCCACCCCTCTAGGTGGACACAAAGCACAGAGCTGATCTCCCTGTGCTATGCGGTTGCTTACCACTAACTGTTTTACATTTGGTAGTGTATATATGTCCATGCCACTCTCTCACTTCGTCCCAGCTTACCCTTCCCCCTCCCCATGTCCTCAAGTCCATTCTCTACATCTGCGTATTTATTCCTGTCCTGCCCCTAGGTTCTTCAGAACCATTTATTTTCTTTTTTTAGATTCCATATATATGTGTTAGCATACAGTATTTGTTTTTCTCTTTCTGACTTATTTCACTGTGTATGACAGTCTCTCTGAGACATTATTAAAAATAAAATAACCTTTTATTATTACAAAGCAGTTAGAAAATACAAGGAAGCAAACACTTTACAATATTACCATATTTATGCCCTATTTGAACTGTCCAAAGATTGCCACCAAAATCTTATTGTATGTTCATACAGATTTTTTCCTCTACATATACATTTTATTTATTTATTAATTATTATTATTATTTTTGGTTGCATTGGGTCTTCATGCTGCGCATGGGCTTTCTCTAGTTGTGGCAAGCGGGGGCTACTCTTCGTTGTGGTGTGTGGGCTTCTCATTGTGGTGGCTTCTCTTGTTGTGGACCACAGGCTATAGGCGCGTGAGCTTCAGTAGTTGTGGCATGTGGGCTCAGTAGTTGTGGTTCACAGGCTCTAGAGCACAGGTTCAGTAGTTGTGGCACACGGGCTTAGTTGCTCCGTGGCATGTTGGATCTTCCCAGACCAGGGCTCGAACCTGTGTCCCCTGCATTGGCAGGCAGATTCTTAACCACTACGCCACCAGGGAAGCCCTACATTTTATTTAAGTGAAAGCAAATTGTGTATGCTATTTTGTAATCTTCTCCTTTTTTTATTTTAATTGGAGTATAGTTGCTTTACAGTGTTGTGTATAATTTTCTCTTTTTAGTTAACATTATTTCTACCTTTCTATATCAGTACATTTTCATTTTATCTAATAATCAAGTCCATGTTCAGAATTTCCCAGTTGCTCCAAAATATTCTTTAAAGCTATTCTTTTCCAAGTCATAATCCAACCCAGGACCGCAAATTTCATCTGATTGTTATATCCTTTTACTTGTTTTGAATCTAGCAGGGTTCTTTTCCCCCGCCCATAACACTGACATAATTGAAGAACTAAGCCAGTTGTTCTGCAGAATATCCACCTTCTGGATTTGTCTGCTTGCTTCTTTTTTTTTTTTTTTGGCTGCATTGGGTCTTTGTTGCTGTGCGCGGGCTTGCTCTAGTTGTGGCTAGCGGGGGCTCCTCCTTGTTGCGGTGTGTGGGCTTCTCATTGCGGTGGCTTCTCTTGTTGCAGAGCATGGGCTCTAGGCGCGTGGGCTCAGTAGTTGTGGCACGTGGGCTCAGTAGTTGTGGTGCACGAGCTTAGTTGCTCTGCATGTGGGATCTTCCCGGGCCAGGGCTCGACCCCATGTCCCCTGCATTGACAGGCGGATTCTTAACCACTGCACCACCAGGGAAGCCCCACCTCATAATCTTAACATAAGCTGCATATAGATTTTTCGTGTGCTGGAGGAGGTTCCATGGAATCAGGAAAGTCTTCAGTAACTGTTTCATTCTGGTTCTCCTTGTTGTGCCCCTTCCTGCCTCTTACCATTCCTTGAAAACTGTGATTTTGTTCAAGTGGGAAACTCCTATTCCTAAGGAAAGTTCAATAAAGGGAACCGAGCTGCTGTTTTGGAAAATATAATACATATAACTAGCAAGAAAGTGAAATAATGGAAAGGAAATACAATAAAAAGAAGTCTACCTCCCTCAGGGCCCTCATTTCCTTCTCAGCGGTAATCACTGTTAACCAGTTTCTAGACTCTTCCAAAGATAGTCTCTGCATATATAAGCATATGTATGTGGGCATGTGTATATTTTTTAAACCTGACTGGCAGAGTGTTATATACTTACTTTGTACATTGCTTTTTACAAAAAAGGAAATTCTGAGCAGTTGCATTGTTGGTATCCCATAGACCATGCTCTGTGCTAAGAGGAACAGTGTCCTGAGGTGTATACATCTTTTTCTTTCTAATCTTCCCAACACAGACATTGATGCCAGGCCGTGGGACTTCCAAGCAGAAGAATGCACCTTGAGGGCCAACATTGAGGCTTTTAACAGCCGCCGGTATGACAGACCCCAGGACTCTGAGTTTTCACCTGTGGATAACTGCCTGCAGAGTGTGCTGGGGCAGAGGTTGGATCTGCCTGAGGATTTCCACTACTCATATGAGCTCTGGCTGGAGAGAGAGGTTTTTTCACAGCCCATCTGTTGGGAGGAGCTGCTCCAGAATCACTGACTGAGCTCTTGTCAACAGGCATCTGATAGATGGGGGTTGGCTCCAATAAATGGTGCTCTGCCTACCCTGCCCACTCATCCTTTGTTTCTAGCTCTAGGAGTGCTTGTCCAGGGTAGCAGTGACCCAGCCTTAGGACATCCAGTGTAGTTCAGGACTATTATGGGAGCAGTTAGGCCTGGAGATAATACAAGGCTGGGAGCCTGAGTGATAAAAAATTGATCTAATTGCCCTGGGGTCATTTGGGTGCCCAGTTGCCCTTGAAATCTCCTGCTGGATCAGTCCTGGACAGGCTCTTTTGTGGGACTGCTCCCTGCTTTCGTCTTGCCTAGAACCAGGCTAGCCTTTGCTGGCCCCAAAAGTGAGAATAAGTTTCCTATGGCATTTGACTCATGGCATTCATCATAGGTAAAGGGAAGTGCAGGTCATAAAATAGGGAGAACATTTCCATCTTGCTCACCCTGGATTACCAGAGGTTTGGCAAACCCAACTTTGAAACTAAGTCTGTATTTTAAATTTAAAATTCTGACGCTCACCTCTTTCTAAAATCATTAGCTCTGAGATGATTTTTAGAGCAACTGCATCTTCTTTGTGAAGGATGATGATTTACTATTACCTAAATACTGCATGTTATAGAAAGGTATATTGTGTAGTGTTTTTCTTTATTAAGAGATCTATGTTCAGTGTGAAAAGTATTTCCTTGTGTACTCTGTATAGGGTATGGAGTGCTCTGCCACAACCAGTACAAAACAGTCAGGCCTCCTCTAAGGATGTTTCATGTTTTTCTGAAACTATTTCAGTCTTAAAATGACTTGAGTACATTGCAGAAAATTATTCTTTTCATCCAATTCATTTTTAAATGACAAGTTATCTACAGGAGGTTTTATTTATTGAGATGGCATGTCCATTTGTGCTTGTGATCGATTTATTTTTTTAATTGAATAGAACAGCGAGAGCATCACAGGTTACCATTTTTCTTTGTCTCCTATGTTGATTAATGATTTTTTTTCCCTTTTTACTGCTAACAGTTTCAAAGTGTCATGTGGGTATTTAGCAATACTGTTTCTACCTAGAAGTATTACACATTTCTTTGAAAATGTAAGGGTTGTTGTACCAACCTCTTTAAACTTCTCCCTTTTACAGCAGAATCACAGTCTTCCCAACCGAAACACAGTTTTTAGAAAAGTTTCTGATTCAATGAGGATCATCTTATTTCTCTTCCATCCTCAGAATTATGGCATCTATACTTTCAAGCTTTTTCACTTTAAATGCCCCCACCCTGCAACATGGACACTACTGAATGTTTTTTATGATAGCACCAGGCCACTTGAATTGTGCCAGGACGTCTAGTCAAAATCAGCTTATTTACTCCATCCTTTGTCAACCACAGTCTATTTTGAAGTCAGGATAGATTGCTAATGATTTCCAAAGGAACTATGCCAAAATTCTGATTATAGCTTGAATTTCACCCCTTTGTGCTTTACGGGTAGCAGGATTTCTGTTTTTATGGTGAGGTCATGAGGAATGTAAGTATGTAATGGATGAAACTTAAAATAGTCTGTAAATTTTGTCTGAGTAGGACGGCAGTCCTCATTGCAATTAAAGTAATTTACTGAGTATATCATTATTGAACACTATTGAACCCTATTAACCTATGATTTTAATGTGATTTAAGTGAAAAGACAACTTTCAAGGAAAGAACAATTATCGGTCTATTTATTTTGAATAAATAGTATATAGTATTTAATTTAATCAAGAGCAGATAAGTTATCCTCTTAAAAATATGCACGTGGGCTTCCCTGGTGGCGCAGTGGTTGAGAGTCCGCCTGCCGATGCAGGGGACACAGGTTCGTGCCCTGGTCCGGGAAGATCCCACATGCCGCGGAGCGGCTGGGCCCATGAGCCATGGCCGCTGAGCCTGCGCGTCCGGAGCCTGTGCTCTGCAACAGAAGAGGCCACAACAGTGAGAGGCCCGCGTACCACAAAAAAAAAAAAACAAAAAAAAAAACACGTGAATTCTTTCCAAGGCATAGATGTATGCTAAACTTTAACATTTCATATTTTTTAATAAATCTTCTCTAAGGGAAATTCTCAGTGCAGATGGAAAAACTGAGGCACCAAAGATAAATGATTAGTTTCAAACTACATCATTTTTCTACTGACTTTCTGGGACTAGCATTCAGGTACTGATAGCCAGCCCCATATGTTACAGTAACTGATTTGAATCTCCCAATTTGAGAATACATGTGTGTGGTTAGGAATAAATCAGAGTAACCAACCTCCAATGGTGATTACTGTTACAACACAGAAGAACATTATTTGAGTGATTTATAAAGTAGAAGATTTTTATTTGTGAATATTTCAGTAAAGTTTGTGTTGATTGTTGATAACACTGTTTCTCTACTGAAGTACTTTAATAAAAAGAATTGTACTGGAGTTAGAAATTTGGTCTTTAACTTCTTCAACACAAGAGAATCAAGACATTAGATCTAGAAAGGAAGGGTATAATTAGAGAGATGAATATATAAAATCTTGTATTAGTATTCCCTGGGGCTAGGCTGATATAAACAACTGCAAAATCTCAGTGGCTTATGACAAACCTTTTTCTCTTGTTCTTGGTTCTGGCAAGCAGCTGCAGCTCTACTCAACTCAATTGACTCGCTAGATTAGCTCTGCTCCGTATGTTGTCTCATTCTGGCACTAGGCTGATGGAATAACCCTTACCTGGGACATACTGTTCTCATAGTGAAGGGCAGGAGCAAAAGACCAAACCGTACCACGAAAACACATTTAAAGCTCCTGCTTGGGGACTTCCCTGGTGGTCCAGTGGTTAAGAATCCATCTTGTAATGCAGGGGACTTGGGTTCGATCCCTCGTTGGGGAACTAAGATCCCACAATCTGCAGGGCAACTAAGCCGGCGTGCTGCAGCTACAGAGCCCACACACTCTGGAGCCCGTGCACCGCAACTAAGACCTGACGCAGCCAATAAATAAATATTTTTTTAAAAAAGAAGAAATTCCAACTGAACAAACACTACTCATAGAATAATAAATAAATAAATAAAGCTCCTGCTTGGATGTGGCACAAGTTAGATTGCTCATAGTCCA
Organism: Leucopleurus acutus; assembly: GCF_964270905.1. Lineage (NCBI taxonomy): Eukaryota > Metazoa > Chordata > Mammalia > Artiodactyla > Delphinidae > Leucopleurus > Leucopleurus acutus. Next base: position 86,177,048 of record NC_139144.1, read on the forward strand.
CTGGCAAAAAGCAGTTCACGTAGGTGAGCCTAACATTGGTCCAGAGAAGCATACTACCTATAGGGAGGCAAGTTGCATATGGGTAGACAGTGAGTCAGAGCAGCTTCCCAGGGAGCTCTTGAGATTGGTGGTGGGACTATCTGAGAGATTCCTTTTTTTTTTTTTTTTTTGGCCACACTGCACAGCTTGCAGGATCTCAGTTCCCCCATCAGAGACTGAGCCAGGCCAGGGCAGTGAAAGCCCGGAACCCTAACCATTATGCTGTCAGGGAACTCCCTAGAGATTCTTCTTGAGAATATCAACAGCTTTCCAGTGAATATTTGAAAACACTCATTTCAGTGCTTTATGCTGATACTTGCAGTGTGGCTTTCTTGACCTTTCTTGCCCATAGATCCCCAGCTCTTCCACCTAACAATTATTAATCATTGTTATATAAAGACAAGTGTTTTGATGGTTTCTGTTTTTCCCCCAAGTAGTGGTAAGTTAGAATTCATTCCTCTAGTCCTTCTTGAGATGACCCATATTTACAATAAAACTAGCTGAGATTAAGAATGCACCTGTGGGGAAATTCCCTGGCTATCCAGTGGTTAGGACTCGGTGCTTTCACTGCCAGGGCCTGGGTTCAATCCCTGGTTGGGGAACTAAGACACCACAAGCTGTGCAGCACCGCCCCCCCCCCCCAAAAAAAAAGTTCACCTGTGCTTTTGGAACAAAAATGACACTTGTTCATACAACAATCAAACTCACGACTTTGATCTCATTGGATGCTATAATTGATGAGCTCTGTAACCACCTAAATATCCTTAACTTTTTTTTCTAATTAATTTATTTTTTTTGGCTGCATAGGGTCTTTGTTGAGCGCGGGCTTTCTCTAGTTGCGGTGAGCGGGGGCTACTCTTCATGGCGATGCAAGGGCTTCTCACTGCTGTGGCCTCTCCCGTTGCGGAGCACGGGCTCTAGGACCATGGGCTTCAGTAGTTGTGGTGCGTGGGCTCAGTAGTTGTGGCTCGTGGGCTCCAGAGTGCAGGCTCAGCGGCTGTGGCATGTGAGCTCAGTTGCTCCACGGCATGTGGGATCTTCCCGGACCAGGGCTCGAACCTGTGTCCCCTGCATTGGCAGGCAGATTCCCAACCACTGCGCCAACAGGGAAGCAATCTAAATATCTTTATCTTTTGCCATATTCACAGGTTTCAGGGATGAGGACATGGACATATCTTTTGGAGGGCCACCATTCAACCCACTAAAACTCATCAGACACTAACAAATAGCAATATTGATTCATTTACTCTTATCAGTATTAGAGGTTTAAGGCAAGACCCAGGGAGGTTATTTTTATCTAGAAAATACTTGCAGCTATTGATGTAGTCAAAGGAGATTCAAGTAAAGAAAGAGTTTTAGGCTTGGGTAGAGGATATGACATGAGGGAACATGTGTAAAACTGAAGAATACATTTATGTATTGGTATTTTTGTTAAGATACATGCAAAAAATTCAAATGATTTTCAAAGTACACAAAGAAAAATGTAATCTCCCAACCCAGATCTCTTGTCTCATTCCCCAGAAGTAATCACTGCCAATATTTTTTTCTATTTTTTATTCTTTCAGAAAATCCCCACGATAATACCCATCTCCTCCTCATCGACATTTTTTTTTTTACAATTAGAAGCACAATGTACTGTTCTATTCTTGCTCTTATCATTTATCCTGGAGATCTATTTTTCTATATCAATGTTCTCTTCTATGACTATAAATTTAATATATCAAATAATTAAATCAGATAATTCTTCCCTAACACTGCTTTCAGACATTTTCTAGCTAGGAAGAAATGTTATACGAAAGGGTGTAGATGGGAAGAAGAGGGTGTGTGTGTGTGCGTCTGCATGTGTGTATGTTGTCGTGGTGGATGAGGTGAAGGGAGATCCACTCAGTTCTCATAGCAATAGGCCAAAGCAATCTGAAATGTAATTTCCTACAAGTAGTTTTTCTGGCCATTCAGACACCCCCAGATCCTGTAAATGGAATGAGATTGGGCCTGAGTGGGCTATGGGGAGATGTTCAGCCTATTTGCTCCTTCAGTAATTAGCCAGATTTAAATTTCAAAAAGGAAGAATTTAAAATTTTTACTTTTATAGAAAAGAAAATAAAGTCTTTCAAAGGAACTGCAAGAGTACAAAAGTCATCCCACCTCTGCTCAAACACCTTTGGTGACTGTGACTTTCTTACTAAATAAGATAGCGCCATCTGTCCCCTTGCCTCCAAATGGAAACATTACTTTGAACATTCTGTAACTTTTTGTTCAAATGCTTAATGGAGCTGTCAGGACAAAGATTCTCCATGTGGATGCCTGTGAAAATATGTCTTTGCTGGAAGATGTGAGATGTTTTACCCAGAAAGGCCGTGCAGCATAAGGGCTCAGATTGACAGTGCTGGACCCAATTTGGTGAGTTATTATACCCAGGCTCTGCCTCCATTAGCTGTGTGATAACTGACTAGTTATTTCATCTCTCTATGTCTCAGATTCCCCATCCATAAATGGGGATAATAACACTACCTACTTTCTAGAGTTGTAAGGATTAAATGTGTCAATATAATAGTGCTTAGAATAATGCTTGTTAAACATGAGTGTTCAAAAATTGCTGGTTATTTCCACCTCATTCCCCTCCCTATTAAAGAATCCCCCAGCAAGAATAATAAATAGCATTTAAATTCTCCAGCTCAGGGATCAGCAAACTATAGCCCATGGACCAAAACTGGCCCACCAACATTTTTATACAGCCTGTGAGCTAAGAATGGTTTTTTATCACATTCTTAAATGGTTGAGGGGAAAAATCCATAGACAAAAAATACTTTATGACACATGAAAATTCTATGAAATTCAAATTTTAGTTTCCATAATAGTTTTATGCAATACAGCCACACTCATTTGTTTACATGTTGTCTATAAAATGCTTTCATTCTACATCAGCAGAGTTGAGTAGTTGGAAAAAAGAGGACATGAGAACTGAAAAGCCTAAAATATTTACTGAGTTTGCCAACCCCTGCTCTAGATAGTTTCCTGAGTCTGCCCCGCCTGGTCTTACTGTACCCCAAGGTTCTCACTGCTGGGACCCTAGTAACTGACCAGAGATTATCTACAAAGAACATTTTATTTTTTCTGTAACCTCCTCTTCAAAATGAGGGCTATACTGGGTGAAGTGAACAGTCCTATACTGTTGAACTTAATGAGATAAAAAGAAAAAGAGAAGGAAGGGAAGGAGGAAGGGAGGGAGGAAGAGCGACCACCAGAGTAGAGAGGAATAAATAGGAATTTTTAAATGTAACTTCTAACAAAGATAGTGATAGAATATTCTAAGTTTGAATATTCTAAGAATGTGCACTTTAATTCTGGTAATTTATTTTTAAAGAACAGCACAGTTAATGTTACTATTTATAAAGAAGACATAAGGATGTGTACTCATAAACATAAAATTAACTAGTACTTTTCCCATGTGAGTTTGAATAGTTATCTAAATTTAACATCATCTTCCAATTTATACAGGAAGATTTGTTCGGTTCTTGTAGAATAAACGGATCTTAAGTGCTAAACATAAAGAGATTCTTAAGTGGACTGGTGTTTAAGAAAAATGCTTATGTTGTCAATGACATTTTCCTTTGATTCTAACAGTAACCTGCGTTCTTTGTTATAAGGAAGTCAGTCTTTCAGCCCCACTCCCCAGCAGCCCTCCTCACCTCCCTTCAGGTCAATGCTAAGGCTTTCTCCAGTGCAAAGGCTGAAGACCCATTTGGTCAATGGAAGATGGTGCTGCCATTGAAGTTGTACCAATTGTCACTAGACCGTTCATTTTATGTTTCACCTGTCCACTGACAAATCGTGCTTTCTTGTGCTGTCTTTTTTTTCAGACCTCCAATCTGGAACTCAGGAAAAGCAGGACTAGAACAGATTTGGGAGTGAGCCCGATAGGGGTTAACCTGAGAGAGTTGTGATGACCCAAAGAAGTGTACACAGGGAGTGTGAGCCACCCCTACCCAGGGAGTAAGGCGCCAGCAGAGGAGAAAGCACAGGCAGAAGGCAGGAGAATTTGCCATATCAAGGGCCTATGTATTCAAAAAAACTACCAGACAAATTAAAAGTCATTGGAACTTGGGTTTGCTTTGTTGATGGTTAGAGAAAGCAAATGCATGAGAACCTGGTACACAAATACTCCCCTTTGGAAGTGAGGTCATCAATCAAAAGAAGGAAAACAAAAAAACACCTTACCCTTGGTTGCAGAGCCTTTCAGGACCCCATCCCTGCTTCTGGGTCCAGTCTCCTCCTCCTGCCCTGGGCCTGCAATGTCCTGTCCCCTGACCTTGGCATAGCTGACTCCTCCTTATCACCCAAATCTCAGTTAAACCTCAGAGAGACCTTCCCCATTCACCAGTTTAAAAGAGTAGTCAGCTATCATCGTATCAATTTAATACACCCAATGTAATACATCCTGTTGCACCTATCATCTTTAATGTCTGCCACGTCCCCCATTTGACATCCCCACCAAAAAAAACTTTTCTGTGTTCGGGGCTGAATTCCCAGGGCCCAAAACTGAGTGTCAGGCACATGATAGATGCCTAATAACTTGAATAAAAAGAAATGAGTCATTAAAATGAATGAGGGTCCAGCTCCTAAACTGTATATTCTCCTGCGGGGAGGAGGATGTCAGGATGAACTCAAGGTTGGAAGCATAACTGAATCTACTGTATCCTTGCGTAATCCCACGACGGGTATGAGAACTTTTTTCAGGCGCCTTTAAAAAATATTTTGTAGGGTTTCCCTGGTGGCGCAGTGGTTGAGAGTCCGCCTGCCGATGCAGGGGATACGGGTTCGTGCCCCCAGGCCGGGAAGATCCCAGTATGCGGCGGAGCGGCTGGGCCCGTGAGCCATGGCCGCTGAGCCTGCGCGTTTGGAGCCTGTGCTCCGCAACGGGAGACACCACAACAGTGAGAGGCCAGCGTACCGCAAAAAAAAAAAAAAAAAAAAAACATTTTGTAATGTTTGTATTATTACAGGCTCTTTTACAAACATTTCCCCATGTTATTTTCATTTCAGTCCTCAAAGGCTTTATCTCATTTTCCAAAAACGGTCATGGAGTCTTCGATAACTTCTCCAACGTCAGCCAGTGAGTGACCTAGCTCTCACGCACAGCCGAGTCCGCCCACTCCAAGGTCAGTACGGTACACGCGTAGCATCGCCCGCCCGGCCGGCTTTGGCCGGGAGCTAGCCTGCGCCCTCCTCGGTCGCCCAAAGCCAGCCTCCCCCGCAACCTTAGCCGCAGTCGCGCGAGGTGAAATGGCCCAGCCAGGGCGGCGCGGCCAGCAGGGGACGGCGGCCGCTCTCACAAAGGCGATTGCGGGCGGGCTGGGCGGGCCGGGCTCAGTCCAACGGCTGGGCGCCAGGCCCCGGTGTCCTGGCAACAGGTAAACACTGAGCGGCCCCGCCCCCCGCGGCGTGCGCCGCGCGGCGTGTTGCTCACCGCCTGCCGGGACCCGCGAGCCCGGCGCCTGAGCCCGCGAGGGGCGCTCGTCAGAGACGCGCAGCCCGCAACTCGTTGTGGTGGGTGTCCCAGCGTGTAGTGGCGGCGGCCGAGTGGCTGACTGCCCCCTCACCCCGCCGGGCTCCCCTGAGCGCCTCGGCCTCCTCGCGCCGCGCCGCGGGAGCGGGCTCCTGAGAAGCGTGGCGAGGTCCCGGGTCTGCGGCCGTTCGGGGGCGAGAGCGGAGGTGGCAGTCCCGTGAGCCGCAGGAATGGGCGCGGGGGCGCCGACCCCAAGCGACGCGGAGAACTGGGGTCTCTTTCAGGATTAGGAATCTATGCCACACTCACCTGCTCAACTGAGAAAGCATTACCATGGTAATACACGTCTTATTTAAGTGTAAGAGGTTCCCAGGCTCTTGTTAAATTAGTTTAATACCGTTTGCCTCGTAGAGGCACGCTTTACTAAGATTTGCCCGCGCCACGAGATTGGTGCCTTTATCTCCTCGCGTTGGTGGTGGTGTCCAGTGATCTGAACGCTTTGGGTCAAGATGAGGTGGGAGAGGGGTTTGCTAGGTAGTCTGCGCCCACCCAAAGGGATGGCAACCGCAGAATCAGGCTGACCCCTTTGTGTGTGTGTGTGTGTGTGTGTGTGTGTGTGTGTGTGTGTGTGTGTGTGTGTGTGTGTGTGTGTGTGAGAGAGAGAGAGAGAGAGAGAGAGTTGGTTGGTTGGTTGCAGTCCCTTGGTTCTGTTGAGCAATTTTCACACCCAGAAAATAAATGCCCAGGGCGCCAGTATGTGCCAACGGCGACTTGCCTGGCATCTAGCTTCTGCTGCCCCCGCTAGGGTCCCAGGTGGGATTCCTCTCGGTGGATTACGGAATTAGAAAATAAGCCTTGGTGGGACTCAGAGTGCCCGCTGTAGAGAGTGATTCTTCCTTCCAACCTCAGTTTGAGGAAAGGCTTTGGAAGGAGACCTTTTGTGCAGGGAGTTCTTGGGTTTCTGCCCAGGAAATCTTGCAACATCCTTACTTCCATCTGAACCCCAAGTTCGTTGGCTGACAGAGCTACATCTTAAACCAAACCCCACTGACGCCAAACCTTCATTTCCAACTTCCTGCTGGATCTCTCCATCAGAGAGCCTTTTCAAACTGTGTTCAAAATCCAGCTCTTTTAACCACTACCATCTCTGCACTTCCCAATGGCACGTTCATTCTCCTGGCCGCAAACTCAAAAGCATTCCTGTTCCCGAGTCCTCATCCAGTCTCTTGTGACCTGCCTGCCACTGTTGGTCAGGCCCTCCTTACTACCACCTGCCTGGTTCTGGCAGTAGCCCCCTATCACTGTTCAGGGGCTGTCCATCTCCTCTGTCCTTCCCTGCCAGTTTGATCAACCCATAATGGCTGTGACCAGGTACTCAGGGACTTCCACTGTCTGCTGAACTAGGCACTGCTTTGCTTGAGCTTGGCGCTGGGAGCCCTTGGTAAGGGGGCCTCAACCTCTTGAGCTTTATCTACCATATTATCTTCTCTGCTTTAAAAAACAAAAACAAAACCACATCCCACATAGACCTACATTCTTCTGGAAGTCTTCTGCACCTTCCCCACCTCGAATGATCAATCTACTTAAAGATGGACCCACCTCTGAAGTACCTCCTGCTCCCCTGTTGCTTCCTAAGCATCCGTAGCCTCCTGCACCTCACTTACTGTGCTTTGCCTGTTTCTTGGAAAGTCTTAATCCTCACCCCCATTGACTGTAGTATAGAAATGTGTTTGGTAAACCTGTGTTTCTTCCAGTGTGTTGCGTGTAAAAACACTAAATAAATAGCTCTTGATTTAAATTGAGAGCTATTCCCTGGTTACTTCACATGGTTGACACTGCCATTTTCTTTCAGAGGCCAGGAAACTGAAGCAGAATGGTTTAATAAGTAAAGCCATTTAAGCTGATGGCTTCTCACTGCTCCTTGGATAAAGGTCAAACCTTAGCTTGCAAGGCCTACAGGCCACAGCTGTACGCTGCCTACTTTTCCAGCCTAAACTCCTCTCACTGCCCCCATGGTTGTTGCTTACAGGCCAGTCACATTGACCTTTTTTTTTTTTTGGTCCTTTTGACTTGAAAGGTTGTTTGCTCTGCCTGGGAATTCCCTACCCCTCAGCCCACAGGCCATTCTTCAGGAATCCTTCTTCCTTCATGTCCCAGACGAGGGTCACTCCCTGCCCATCCCATGTCATCATAATGCCATGTACCCTGGGCTTCCTTCACAGCATAGTTGGTGACTAAATGTGTTTGTGATTTTCCCCCTCAAGAAACTGTAAGTTTCTTGAGGGCGGGAGCCCAGATCTGCTTTTCTCTCCATCTAACATGAGACCTCATGCACAGGAAGTATTTGTTAAAAATTTGTTAAATGAATGAAGGAGGCATCTTAAAATCCAGAGAAGGAGAAATCTACATTTGCTTTCCCTGAGTTGCATTTTATTTACTCAGCATATTTTATTCATCCCTACAATATGCCAGACATTGTTCTAGGTCCTGAAAGTTCAATAAACTCATAGACAAAACCTCTGGTTAGGGAAACATACAATAAATACACAAACAAAAAAATATTATTAAATAGTGAATGCTTAGGGTAAGGAGATAGAAAGTGACACTGCTGGGAAGGGGTTTTTTGTTTTGTTTTAAATTTATTTATTTTATTTATTTATTTTTGGCTGCATTGGGTCTTTGTTGCTGCGCGTGGGCTTTCTCTAGTTGCGGTGAGCGGGGGCTACTCTTCGTTGCGGTGCGCGGGCTTCTCATTGCGGGGGCTTCTCTTGTTGCGGAGCACGGGCTCTAGGCGCGCAGGCTTCAGTAGTTGTGGCGCACGGGCTTGGTTGCTCTGTGGTATGTGGGATCTTCCCAGACCAGGGCTTGAACCCATGTCCCTGCATTGGCAGGCAGATTCTTAACCACTGCGCCACCAGGGAAGCCCTGGGAGGGTTTTTAAGAGGCCATCTGTACCTCCTCCCCCTTTGCCTGGGACAGTGCCAGTTAATGTTTGTTGAAGTGCCTTGTTTTGGCAATAAATTCTATGGTCACCCTAATTATAGATAGAATAGAGGCATGATGTCTGGAAGGTTTTTCTGAAGAGGTGGTTTTTGAGCAGAGGCTAGCACAAAGGTAAGAAACAAATTATGCTCTCTGTGAAGATCTGCAGGAAGAGGAGGGATCAGGGAAGAGCTTGGCGAGTTTGGGAACTAGAAAGAAGGAATGGTCTTCATTAAGGAGTTTGGAGAGTTTTAAGTCAGGAGCTCTGTGTTCTGCGCCCAGGAATAGTCAAGAGCCATGGAGTTGTATTCAACCAACCAACCAGCTCAGAAACTGAAAACTTTCACTCCCTTACAAAAATTTCCTAACAGACTTATTGAGGTATAATTGATGTACAATAGATTGTGCATATTTAAAATGTACAGTTTCAGCTTGGCATAGGCATACACTCATTAAGCCATCACCACATTCAAGACTTATGATTTGCAGATATTTTCTCCCAATCTGTGGCTTTGTCTACCATTCTTCTAACTATATCTTTTGAAGAGCACAAGTTTTAATTTTGATGTTGAATTCAATTTGTTCTTTCACAGACATTAATTTGGATATCATACCCAGGAAATCTTTGCCTAACCCAAGGTCAAAAGTTTTTTTTCTATATTTTCTTCTATAAGTTTTATAGTTTTGGGTTTTACATTTAGGTCTATGAGCCATTTGAGTTAATTTTTGCATATGGTGCAAATATGGATCGAAGTTCATTTTTTTGCAAATGGGTATTCATTGTTCCAACACCATTTATTGAAAAGATTATCCTTGTTCTGCTGAATTGCTTTGGCGCTTCTGTTGAAAATCAGTTGAATCAATTGTTTGTGTATGTGTTGATCTATTTCTGGACTCTTTATTCTATTAATCTTAATACCAATACCATACTGTCTGCATCCCGAAGCTTTATAATGACTCTAGAAATAAGGTAGTATTAGTCCTTCAAATTTGTTCTTTTTCAGAGTTCTTTGCATTTCCATATGAATTTTAGAATCATCTACAAAAAGAAGAGAACTTTGAATAAAAATATCAAACTTTGGTGTGGATCTTAGTTCTCAAACCGTTTTAGAGATTAAAACACACACATTATTGGGGGCAGTTATTCCAGGTCAAGCGTGTTTGACATGCAAAAAAGTATAAAATCAGAGAGGAAGCCAAGACTCAAAATCTTTAAGAGCTATGGCAGTGCACATCCCACACCCCAAGGTGATGCTTTATCAGGAGATGCAGTTATCATATGGGACTCCATATTGTTTCTCTTCATTTGGATTTCCTCACAGAAGCTGGGCCACTGTGTTGCAAGATATATCTCATCTTCATTTCTGGGTTTTGAATCTAGGAGTGTCCTCCATTTCATTTCACAAAATGTATTTTAGTGTTTTTAACACATTGACTATGTTTCTCTTTGTTTAACTTGGGACATTTTTTAAGTGAGATGCTATGAACAGGACATCTATTTTACACAAACATTTAGCCCTTGCAGGCATTCTTGATAACTTATACACTCCTCCTCTCCCTTGCCTAGAAGAGACACTTTTTCAATAATGCATTCCCATCATTTATTTTCTGTATGGGTGGGTCATAGGACATAGAGAATTCCATTCAGCTTTGTGCAGCTCTAGCAAAACCTTGGAGATAGTTTATTCCCAGGTTAGGATGGTAGCCATTCCTTTGCCGGGAGGGCATTAACCTGGCAGTGTGCTTGTGGCCAGAGCACAACCCCTGAGCCTGGTGGATGCTGGTTTGCACTGGGACCTTGCAGAGCCTCTGCATTTCCATTTTTAAGACGGAAATGATACCTCCCTCCCTTGAAACACAGCTCTGAGGATTAGCAGTGATAAAGGTGATGGCAACATCCTTCACTGAGTGCTTTCTTCGTGTCAGACACGGGCTAAGTGCCTTATGTTCGTGCCTCACTTAATCCTCGTGACTGTTTAATGAGGTAGAGACTATCGCATAACAAATGCCAAAAGATGTATTTGATCCTAATTATCTGTTTTAATTTAATTTTTATTAGGAAAATTTCCAAACATGCACAAAAATAGAATACTAAAATGAATCCTTATATAGCCATATCTCAGATTCAGAAATTATAAGCATTTTGCCACATTTGCTTCATCTATACTTTATTTGGGGGGGAGGGGGATGAGGAAGGTGCAGTATTTTAAAGCAAATCTCAGGCCTTCTTTCATTTCATGCCTACAGATTTTAGTGTGCATCTCTGAAATGTGGGAACATTTTCTTCCATGACCCAGTGCCATTGTCGGACCTAATAAAATTAACAATTACTCGATATTGTCAAATGTCCTCAATTGCCTAAAAAAATGTCTTTTCATGGCTTGTTTGTTCTAATCAAAATGCAGGGTCCACACATTAGTTGCATTAGGTTGGGTCTTTTTTTTTTTAGTGTTCTTGGCGGCAGGGGGTGGTTAGTTTTTGCTTTGTTTTGTTTTTGAAAGAAAGGAAACAGGAGAATGCTGCTTTTCTGCTAAAAGAGTGTCTTCTCTGGGGAGGTGTGTGAGAGTTGGGGAGCCATGATCCATGAGAATTACCCTTGGCACCAGCCTTCCCTTCCCCGTACACTCATTCCCCTCGGAGCTCTCTGTCCCTTCGCCTTCTCTCCTCGTCCTGGGCCACCTCGTTATAGTTCACCCCCTCGTTGAATGACACAGCCCACAATATCTAGGTGTTGAGTCGTACCTCAGTTTCTCCGCCTTGCTCTCCCAGTCTCTGGGCGCTTGAATCAGGTTGGATCTCTTTTAAACTGGGGGTCTTAAAAGGCAATTGTTGAATCAGACTGCATATGACTTCTCTTCCCACTTCAAGTTTTTGTTGTTGTCACAGTTTTTTTCCTTTTAGGAATTTTTTTTCTTAAGTTCGGTAGGAAATGTTGAAAATTATATAATGTCAATGTTATAAAAGCTAATTTTCACCCCGTATATATACCTGTCTTTGAAAGCCAGGTAAAGGGAAAAGAAAAGGCCAAAGCCAGTCCCGTGGGAAAAAGCAGAAGAAACCGGAAGTGGACATCCTCAGCCCCGCCGCGATGCTGAACCTCTACTACATTGTCCACAACGTCGCTGGCTGCCTGCACCTGCGCGGCTTCCGCTGGCCAGGCGCTACCAAGTCAAAGAAGGGGAAAAACAAGACTTAAGCCAGACCGTTTCCCAGCTTCTCTCTACTACAGAGGACAGAACTTGGGGAAGAGAAATCAGGATAATACCACTGTTGCAAGCAAAATAGACTTTACTGAAGACAATTTGAGATGCAAGCTAAGTGTGCTTTTCAGTGGTAGTTAATGCTAAATGCATTTTACTTCCTCAGCTAAACCCGGGTATGGTGAGCCACTTTGGTTTTTTAGAAGAGGGGAAGAAAAAATCCGAGTAATTCCCACATGGTGATGGAATTGATAGGACTTTAAAAAATTATTATAAGTCTGGGTCAGAATTAAACCTCGCTCTCCAAAGGCAGTTCTAGCTTGCATGAGTTGTTTTCTTTTACCAAAGGGGGTCTGTTATTTAGAGAAGACATGGCAAAAAGCACAGAATTTGCTTATGTGTCCCTCTTTTGGGCACAGTTTCCTTTCGTCATCTTTTTCTGGAAAAATAATGAATATTTTGTTTCTATAATTTTCTTCTCAGAGGTCTGACTCTTGTCTGATTCGAATTAGCCACAGACAGCGGTAGAGACCAGGGTTGTCAGTCCTGCTCTGAACCTGCTAGTGTGCAGGAACAGCGGCTCAAATGAGCTGATGACGTCAGTGGTTGGAGCACAGGGAGAAGGGGACCAGTCAGCACTGGTCCCTCTCTCCTTTCTCTTTCACCCGACTCTTCTTCGTCTTTTTCTACACGCTTACATCTTCCCACCTTCTGCAGACTTTCTTTTAAACTTGGCTGACTCTGAGTTTTGGATTTGGTGCTAGAAATGTGCCTTGGGCATTCTTTTTATTTTTTTAATTTATTTATTTTATTTTATTTATTTTTGGCTGCATTGGGTCTTCGTTGCTATGCGCGGGCTTTCTCTGGTTGCGGCGAGCGGGGGCTACTCTTCATTGCGGTGTGCGGGCTTCTCATTGTGGTGGCTTCTCTTGTTGTGGAGCATGGGCTCCAGGCGCACAGGCTTCAGTAGTTGTGGCACGCGGCCTCAGTAGTTGTGGCACACAGGCTTAGTTGCTCCGCGGCCTGTGGGATCCTCCCAGACCAGGGCTTGAACCTGTGTCCCCTGCATTGGCAGGCAGGCTCTTAACCACTGCGCCACCAGGGAAGCCTGCCTTGGGCATTCTGCTGATGATATTCTGGGATCTCCCCAGCCTGTGTGGAGACACTTAAAAGAGAAAACTGCAGTTGGTTCTGCTCAGCCCCAAATGTGAAACTTGGAAGGAAAGGCATTTTTAAGTGTAAGCACCATCTCTAAATCACATAGCCTCCCATCCCTGCCTCCTGCTCTGTCTTCCTGGCACGTCTTGCCACCTCCCCTGGCGCTGACACCTGCACTGTTGTCTCCATTCACAATTCTGAGCTTGAAGCTGATTCCTCTAGGCAGCACCAGTCCAGAGACGATCTAGTTTGTTTGAATTACTTATAACGATGTCACGGGCTGCCTTGTGAGGATCTCAAACGTTCATGAAGCTTGCTAAGGAAGTCTATAACCCAGGACTCAGGATTTTATAAATATCAGAGAAAAAAGGCAATCCCGTGAATCTTTGTGCCAGAGGAGTGAGGTGCTCAGAACCCACATGAGTTTGCTGGGGATGACACTTGTCTAGCTGTACCATCTGTGCGGAGTCAATGTGAGCCCTTGGCTGGTTGCCAGAGGAGCCCTGGCTCAGCTCAGGTGAAACTTGGTCCTCCTCTTAACCTGAAGGGATCTTTTCTGTTCTGTCTACAGACCTGGGAAACAGGGCCGCCTTCCCACTCTGCTGAGATTGCTGGGCTGGATCCGAGCAGTTTCTGTTTGTGGACACACCAACTCTAGTCCAGTCCTTCTCAAACCTGGGTGTGCACTGTGGTCACATGAGGACTCCTGAAAGCGCAGATTGCTGGGCCCTACCCAGTAGGAAGAGCAGGGTTCAAGAATTTGTGTTTCCGGTAAACTCCCACGTTGCGCTGCTGCTGGACCAGACCCTTGGAGATACTGCTCTAGTTCATGCTGCCGCAGTAGATGCTGAAAGACTTGACACACCAGATGCTGAAAGACTTGATGAATCTCTGAACGTGTAGGATGTCTAAGGCCCTCCTCTGCCTCACCTGGCTGGGTTCAGGAGCTCGTGTCTGAGCAGTTATGTTTATGGGAACGTTGGGGAAGTGGCATGTGCATTGCTGCCTTCTGATCTTGTCCACAGCAGGATAACATCGCTGAGGGGAGGACAGACATGCCAGTCAGCAGACTTCTACAGGCTTAGGAGATCATCTGGAGGTGGCAATGCCTTCTTCTTTTGAGATGGTTAAATGATGAGCAGAAAGGACTGTAAGCATTGGAATAGAAGAAGTACTGACCTGATTGGATGGGGCGCTGCACACTCGGGGTCTCCACCCAGGTTTTAGCAGAGTGGCTAAAGGCTATTTAGTATTGTCCTCATTGCAACGCTGGGGTTCTGAGAAGCTGTTAGGAAGTTTGAATTAAATAACTATGGTGGTGGTATAGTGAGTGTATATGACATGAACTATCACACGCAAGCCATATAAAAGTTGTGGCACATTTTACTTCGAGAGAAATTCAATTTTTTTGGTGAAATATTCCATTTAAAACTTTCTTCAACAAAATTATCTCATTTTAACAATTTACTGAGTATCTCCTATGCTTGGCATTAGGAGGATAAGACAGGGTTCCTGCCCTTCAGGTGCTCCCAGCCTGGTGAAGGGGGCTGATGCCCAGGTTCCATTGTGACAGCAGCTACATTTCTATTTCAGCTTCGATAAAGCATCATACAGTTGATGAAGGTGATTAAGAGGAGGGTGGGACTGCCCTTCTAGGACACCTGGAGCGCCTCTGATGATAAAATAGGTCCTTGAACGCTGCTATTTTTATTTCGCCAAACTCAAATCGGCCAGGATCCTGATCCTTCCTGTGGATGAGGATTCAAAGGGGAGCGTGTGAAAGGAGCTGTGATGGGAAAGCCCACACACAGGCCACACGTGGTCTGTGGCGGAAGCATCCTTGCTGTGAGGAAGGCTCTGCTCAAGTGTGGGGGGAGGAGGCAGCGCCCCATGAACAGTGAACACAGGGACAAGCACAATGTCCCCAGAGCAGGAAGGAGGATTTGGCAATGCCTGTGAAGAGAGGACCAAGAGCCACGCAGCTTGCAGGAATCGTAGCTCCCCAGCCAGGGATTGAACCTGGGCCCTCTGTGCAGTCAAAGCCCAGAATCCTAATCTCTGGACCTCCAGGGAATTCCCGAGAGAGGGCATTTTTTAGAATGGCAGTGCCCCTTGCAAAATTGATGACAATTAAAAAGAAGGACAATAACAAGTGTAGGCGAGGATGTGGAGAAAATGTGACCCTTGTCCGTTTCTGATGGAAATGTAAAATGGTGCAGCTGCTGTAGAAAACAGGCAGTTCCTTAAAATGTTATAAGTAGAGTTACTATAAACCATATACCCAGCAATTCCACTCCTAGGTATATGCCTAAGAGAATTGAAAATATACATTCACACAAAAACTCGTATATAAACATTCATAGCCCCAAAGTAAAAACAACCCAAATGTCCATTAACAATGGCTAGACAAAATGTGGTCTGTCCATACAGTGGAATGTTACTTGGCCATTAAAAGGAATGACGGACTTCCGTGGTGGCACAGTGGTTAAGACTCCACGCTCCCAATGCAGGGCGCCCGGGTTTGATCCCCAGTCAGGGAACTAGATCCCACACGCATGCCACAGCTAAGAGTTCGCATGGTACAACTAAGGAGCCTGCGTGCTGCGACTAAGGAGCCAGGGAGCCGCAACTAAGACCCAGTGCAACCAAATAAATAAATATTTTAAAAAATAAAAGGAATGACATTCTGATACCTGCTTCAACATGGATGAACCTTGAAATCCTTGTGTTAAGTGAGATATGCCAGACACAAAAGGCCACATCTTGTGTAATTCTTTCCATGTGAACTGTCCTAAATAGGCAAATCCACAGAGTCAGAAAGTAGATAAATGATTGCTAGGGGGAGAGGGAAATAGGAAGTGACTGCTAATGGGTAGGGGTTCCTCTCTGGGGTGATGAAAGTGTTCTGGAATTGACAGTGGTGACAGTTGCACAACATTGTGAATATACTAAAAACCACTGAATTGTACACTTTAAAATAGTGAATTCTATGGTATGTGAATTATATCTCATTTTAACAAGTTGATGACAGTTAGCTAGCAAAGGTCCAAAAAGCCTGGGAGATAAGGAGGTGAGGGTGGGTACCAGTTGCCAGAACAGGTGCCCAGGACAGTGGCCTTTTCTGCATCCTCTTTTTATTCTTGGTTTCATCCTTCAACAACATATTTTCAGCAGCCCCATCTGGCAGGCAGTAGACTCGGGGCTAGAAGGGAGACCACAGCTCTAGTCCCAGCCACTTATCCAGCCTCATCCTTCACCTCCTCTTCCCCTTCATGGGGAATCAGAGGCTCTCAGGGCTGAATAGTTCCCTTCAACCTTCTGTCCACCCTCACATAGTCCTCGGGGAAGACTGCATGTTTGGACTTACTTCCACTAGGCTTCTGAATCCCTTCCCTTCCATTTTTGGGTGTAGAGTTTACTTAATTATCCCTTTAATAACGTACGCAGGGAACACTCTGGAAAAACAAACATCACAAAGAAGGTAATTAGATTCACCCCAATTAACCCACCTGGAGATAAGCTCTACCAACATTTTGGCATATTTGGTATATTCTTGGGCTTTTTCTTACGTGGTGATATGAATATATCTCCATATGTGGGAGAGTGTGTATTTTTTTTTTTTTTTTTGCAGTATGTGGGCCTCTCCCGTTGCAGAGCACAGGCTCCGGACGCGCAGGCCCAGCAGCCATGGCTCACGGGCCCAGCCGCTCCGCGGCATGTGGGATCTTCCCGGACTGGGGCACGAACCCGCGTCCCCTGCATCAGCAGGCGGACTCTCAACCACTGCGCCACCAGGGAAGCCCGAGAGTGTGTATTTTTGTTTTAGGACAGGTCTTTCTCCTGTACTTTCATGCTCTCCCTCTCTGCCAGTTCCTTTCCCTCAGCCTAGAAAAGGAAGGGCTCCCCCACCTTATAAAGCAGAGATGGGGGCTCACCATAGTCTGGAAACAGGGTTTGAAAGGAGATGCCTGTAACAGTAAGAATGGCACAGTCATCAAATCATTTAATGAATGTTTATGGAGGACCTGCTATGTGCCAGGCCCTGGAGTGACAGCAGTCAGGCCAACAGACGTGTGATGGGGCTCAGCCTTGTGGTGGACGGGGGTGAATGGTCACTGGTTAGTGCTATGACAACGTGGACCAGCACTGTTTGACAGAATTCTCTGCAACGATGGGAATGTTCTATATTCGTTCTGTCCAACACTATGGCCACCCACACCTGTGGCTCTTGAGCATGGGAAATATGGCCAGTGCAGACTGAAGAGCTGGATATTTTATTTGATTTACTTGTAATTCATTTAAATTTAAATAGCCTCATGTAATCAGTGGCCATTGGGTTGGACAGCACAGAATTACATATGGAGGGATTTGACCTAGTGGAGGAGGGAGAGAGAGCAAGTAGATGTAACCAAGGAAGTGATGCTAGAGTTGAGACTGGAAGAGGTGGTGTCAGGGAGAGCTGGTGAAGCCCTATTGATCTTCTTTCTGGCTGTTGTTTTTTCTTAAAGAGGGTGCCACAAAACCTGGATCTGTCCTAGGAAGGCGTTAACTAGGATTAAATTAGGCAGAGGGCAGAGCCTCTGCAAAGGCAGGGGGGGAGCATGACAGGTCACAGGAACTGAACAAGAGCACAGAGACCAGGGAGACGGGAGATGAGAACCTGCGGGTCCAGTGGGACCCTCGGGGGCCAGGATTCAGGTCAGAGTCAGGGAGCTCAGCAGCTGGCGGTGATCCTCACTCCTGTGCCGCTGTAGTGATTCTACCAGCTGCTGACCTCTGTCCCCACGCCCCCCACCCCGTGCTGCACACGTCTTTTCTCAACTTCTTAAGTTCTGCTTACCCTAGGTTTCTGTTTTTCTACAACCTCAGCTTGTCGTGAAACCTGTGACTCCAGCTCTACCCCGTGGTCTCTTTCTGTGCTTCCTCCAAGCGTTAGCTTCCTAAGGCCCTCATTTTCGGGGTCTTTACAGGTGAGAGAATCAGAGACCCACCTCATCTTACCATAGACCAGGCTCTGTGGTAGTAGCCAGTGGATGAGCTGTCAGGGTTTGGAGTCTCCCACTGGTCTGACCTCTGTGCCTGAGGATGGTGCAGGTCTGCTGGTCAGGTGCTATAAGCAGGACATGTAGGGTGACTCTTCATGGCGGGACTGGCAGTGTGGTGGACAGGAGTGCCTTCTTTCTTTCCCTCCGGCTGTAATCCATCCCTTTATAGACAAGATTCTGGAAAGAATCTGCTTACACTTTTTTCTTCACTTCCTTACCTTTCTGTCACACATTCTTCCTCTCTCGCTTTTTTTTTTTTAAATCAACTTTGTATTTTTTTAAATTGCAAGCTTACCAAAAGGTTGAAAGAAAGTGCAATGACACCCAGGCCCTTTACCTAGACCAGGGTTCTCAACCATGGCACTATTCACATTTTGGGCTGCTGGATAATTCGTTGTTGTGGGAGCCTGTCCTGTGCATTGTGGGATGTTTAGCAGCATCCCTGGTCTCTACCTACCAGATGCTGGTAGCACCCCTGCAACTGAGACAGACACAAACATCTCCAGACATCGTCAAATCTGGGAGGCAAAGTCATCCCCAGTTGAGAACGAATGACCTAGATTTAGGAACTAACATTTTGTCGTGTGTGTGTGTATACACATATAATAAGTGTATATATTATATATATAATACAAATATATACATACATGTAAACATATGTATATCTACATATATATTTCTTATATACAGATAATCAGAGTAAGTAAATGTGGCAAACTGTTAAGTTGTGGATCTCTACATAAAGCAGCATATACATATAATGTATGTGTAGTATATATGCATCTATGTGTATTTTACATGCCTAGCAAATGTGGCAAAATGTTAAAATATGTAAAAGTGTATATATACATACATATATACATACACTTTTCTTTCCTGAACTATTTTAAAGTAAATTGCATACATCATTATCCTTCATTACTAAATAGTTTAGCTCCTGAGAACAAGGACATTCTCATTTATAACAACAATAGGATTTTCATGGTCAAGAAATTGACATCAGTACAGTCCATCTTCGTTTTTTCCTAATTATCCTAGTTAGCTGGATGAGTTTTTGATCGGTGATCTAATCAAGGATCACATATTGTGTTTAGCTATCGTGTCTCTGTAGTCTCTGTTAATCTAAAACAGTTTCCTCCCTTTCGCGGGGGTTGGGGGGGGTCTTTTATGACGTTGACTTTTTTTTTTTTTGGCCGCTCCGCTCCGCTTGCAGAATCTCAGTTCAACCAGGGACTGAACCCAGGCCATGACAGTGAAAGCCCGGAATCCTAACCACTAGGCCACGGAACTCCTCGATGTTCCCTTTTTTTTTTTTTTTGGCTGCGTTGGGTCTTCGTTGCTGCGTGTGGGCTTTCTCTAGTTGCGGTGAGCAGGGGCTACTCATGGTTGCGGTGTGCGGGCTTCTCATTGTGGTGGCTTCTCTTGATGTGGAGCACGGGCTCTAGGCACGTGGGCTTCAGTAGTTGTGGCTTGTGGGCTCTAGAGCGTAGGCTCAGTAGTTGTGGCACACGGGCTCAGTAGTTGTGGCGCACGGGCTTAGTTGCTCTGCAGCATGTGGGATCTTCCTGGACCAGGGCTCGAACTGGTGTCCCCTGCCTTGGCAGGTGGACTCTCAACCACTGCACCACCAGGGAATTCCCTAGACCCAGTTGTTTTGTGGAATGTCCTCTTTTCAACCCATTACATTCAGACTTCTGCCTTCACTGCTCCAGCTAAATTGCTTGATAAATGTCATTGTTCCATTAATTCTAAAATTCCAAGGATTGCAAACCATACTATCATTTTCTGTAAAACTAAGAACGAGGCGGGGGCGGGGTGGGGTGAGGTGGGAGACTCACCACCAATTAACAATGAAATGCTGCCAGTTGTATGACACATTGTGTTCAAATGTGGGGGTGGGGTGGGGAAGTGCCTTTGAGTGGATGGAATTTGGTAATTGCCAAAGCCTGTTTGCGTCCATTCCCTTCTTCTCAAGACTCTTGTGTCTGAGCTTCTTTGACACTGTCGCTCCTGCCTCTCCTTCTAGCTCTGCCTGTACTTCTATATCTGTTTTACTTCTCTTCCTGTGGTCTCTGTTTGTATGTTGGTTCTCCCCTTGCCTCCCCAAGTTGGCTGTACTCTCTACCTCTTTCGCCCCCTTCCCACCCACTACCTCCCACCCTCCGTGATTGCACCAGGGTTGGTCACCTGGCTGTAAAGCATGAGCTAGGTGAATCAGACCTTCTCCCTGGGGACGTGAGGTGGCGTGGAAAACTCAGGGAGATGCCCTGCAGGCACTCGGGATTTGGGGACCAGGGCTCAGAAGAGAGCGGCTGGCCAGAGGTGTAGCTTTAGACGTTTGCAACTTCAGTGCAAGCACGTGGTTGGGACTGAGAGCTTGTCAGGATAGTGCGGAGGTAAGAAAGGAGCAGCGAGTTGGGAACCTTGCGGACCGCCTCGTTTGATTTAGCAGCAGAAGGAAGAAGAGGAACTGTTACAGATGGAGTCGGAGAACGAGAAGGGAGAGGAAACCTGGAAGAAAGGGAGTCTGTGGGGCTGCACGCTGCAGAGATGTCAGAGAGGATGGGGAATGGGAACACGGACCATGATCTGTTGGACAAGGGGTCCTCTTGGTCTCAGGAGGTATACCAAATAGGAGATGAGAGTAAATGTAGAAGGGAGGGACGGGGGCTTCCGTGGCGCACAAACCAAAGTCTGCTGGTGTCAGAATCCCGGTCTGCGCCCCTCCCGACAGGCTGTAGCCCTCGTCTCCTCATCGCCTCCTGGTGGTAGGAGGATGCAGCGTGTGCCCCTGAGCCGCGACAGCCCGAGACGCCGCCTGCTTGCAGCAAGGTCACTGCAGTGGCCCGAGGCTCCTGGCGGCTGGGTCCACTTGCAGGTAGAGCCACCGCTGCTGGGTTTGGGGGCTGCGTCCGTGTTTTGTCTTGCGGGTCAGGGCCAACTAGGGATTGATTTTCTCCCCATCTGACATTTCTTACCACACACAAATCCCGTGTTAGTCACTGCTCTTTAAAAATACAGTTAAGGGCTTCCCTGGTGGCGCAGTGGTTGAGAGTCAGCCTGCCGATGCAGGGAACACGGGTTCGCGCCCCGGTCTGGGAAGATCCCACATGCTGCGGAGCGGCTGGTCCCGTGAGCCATGGCTGCTGAGCCTGCGCGTCCAGAGCCTGTGCTCTGCAACGGGAGAGGCCACAACAGTGAGAGGCCCGCGTACCGTAAAAAAAAAAAAAAAGAAAAGAAAAGAAGAAATGCATCCTCAAGATGCTGCATCTGTGTGTTCAGGTTTTATTTATTGAGCCACCCGTAGAGGTGTCCAAAGCCATAAGGATACCCGAGTAAGCAGCTTTCAGTCTCAAAACTCTTATCTCTGATACCATTTTCTTCTGCACTTCCAGCTCCTAGAGAAACCATTCAAATAAGATGACTCTTCTTCAGTAGTTTATTTATTTTTTTAAGATATATATATATATTTTTTAATGAATTTATTTATTTTTGGCTGTGTTGGGTCTTCGTTTCTGTACGAGGGCTTTCTCTAGTTGCAGTGAGCGGGGGCCACTCTTCATCGCGGTGCGCGGGCCTCTCACTGTCGCGGCCTTCTCTTGTTGCGGAGCACAAGCTCCAGACGCACAGGCTCAGTAGCTGTGGTGCGCGGGCTTAGTTGCTCCGCGGCATGTGGGATTTTCCCAGACCAGGGCTCGAACCCGTGTCCCCTGCATTGGCAGGCAGACTCTCAACCACTGTGCCACCAGGGAAGCCCCAGTAGTTTATTTTGATTGTTTAAATTTATCAAAGCAAAATCCATAATCCAGCAATTACATTTGTATCAAGACTGTGTGCTTCCTGATTTCCTGTGTAAAAAGGAAAGTGTAAGATTTTTTCAACTGCAAAAAATCCTCCCAGCTCAACCTTCCCATTTGTTCAAAGGCAGAACAACCACAATGAAAGAAGCCCAGGAAGTGTGAGCTACTGCTCTGTGCTGTCTTCTTCTCTGGCCTCCCAAGTTCGTGGAGCCTTAGTGATGACCCATCCCAGGAATCCCCTCTCCCACCTGCCACCACTGCCCAGGGTGCGGGCACTGCTGCCACGGTGGGCTCCGGCCCTCAGAGCAGTGTTCAGCCAAAGTTGGTCTCCTGGTGGGTTTCTCCCAGCCCGCTTCTCCCTCCATGGCTACAGAAAGGCCTGTCCACTCTGCCATGTCACAGCCTTTCACATGCCTGGAGACAGCTCCTTGTGGAGAGGAGCACCTGTTCTCCTCCAGGCCAAACACCCAGTCCCTTCAATCACTTTTACTTTTTTTTTTTTTTTTGGCCGAGCTGTGCGGCTTGGGGGATCTTAGTTCCCCGACCAGGGACTGAACCCGAGCCCTCAGCAGTGAAAGTGAGCAGTCCTAACCACCGGACCGCCAGGGAATTCCCATCAACCACTTTTACTTGACATGACCCCTCTTGGTCACCCTCTCCTGGATGCCACCAGTTCTCCATTGACCCTGTCGTTAAGATGGGGCACCCACATTTCACAGCCCAGTGAGGCTGTGGCCTTCCGGAACCTGGACGTTAGACCATGCTTCCAGGCCAAGTGGACATGAGGCTTTTGGAATAGATTCATTTTTCATTTAAATAGCTCAAGACATGGTGTAGTCACTGTGGAAAAATTTGGCAGTTCCTCAAAAAGTTAAACATAGAATAACCATATGATCCAGCAATTCCATTTCTAGGTATACACCCTAAAGAATTGAAAGCAGGGAGCCAGACAGATACTTGTACACCCGTGTTCAGAGCAACATTATTCACAATAGCCAGAAGATGGAAACAACCCAAATGTCCATCCACAGATGAATGGATCAACAAAATGTGGTCTATACATACATTGGATTATTAGCCTGGAAAAGGAATGAGATTCTGACACATGCTGCAATGTGGATGGATGTTGAAGACATTCTGCTAAGTGAAAGAAGCCAGGCACAAAAGGACAAATATTGTATAATTCACTTACATGAGTTATCCAGAATGGGTAAATTTATAGAGATAGAATGTAGAATAGGGGTTACCAGGGGCTGAGGGGAGGGCAGAATGGGAAGCTGTTGTTTAAGGGGTGTGGAGTTTCTGTTTGAGTTGATGAAGAAGTTCTAATGGATAGTGGTGGTGGCTGTTCAACATTGTGAATTAATTAATTAATCTATTTATCCGCGCCAGCTTGCAGGATCTTATTTCCCTGACCAGGGATCGAACCGGTGTCCCGTGAAGTGGAAGCTTGGAGTCCTAACCACTGGACCACCAGGGAAGTTCCATGAATGTATTTAATGCCACTAAAATGTAGACTTGGAAATGGTTAAAATGATAACTGTTACATATTTTTACCACAATAAAACCCACAAAAATCAAGGATTTTCCCTTTTTGTTGTAGATCTGTGGTAGAGGTGGGAGGGGAGGGCGTATGCAGGGCAGACCCCCCACAAAAGACTTTCTCTTTCCAGCTGGGCATGGTGGGAGCAGGTATGACCCCCCTCCAGGACCACCCCTCACCCAGCTCACTCACTCTGCGAGCAGCCTTACTTCTCATCTTTTCCTTGTGATATGGAGAGAATGGTGCTCTCTGCGTCCTCCTGCACAGCTCGCTCTCCAGGCCCTGAACCACATTACCTGCCACGGGACCACCCTCCCCTTTACCCTGCATCTACCTCCACCACCTCCCTCAGAAAACTCTCCCCTCTTGCCTTCCCTGGTTTGGAGTCTGCACTTCCTGCCTGCTCATCTGCACCTGCATCTGTTGCTCCGTGAACAGCCTTCCCCCAATATTTCAACCTTGTGTTTTCTCTCCCTGCTTAGGATGTAAAGTGCATTAATGATAAGTGAGGCAGAGATGCTGTGAATGAGAGGTCAGGCTCGAGGCAGTCTCAGCACAAGGAGAGTGCAGACTGAGGGCCGCTGCCCCCATGGGGGTCCCTCAGACCTCGTCTTCTTGGGCCTCCTGGTCCCTGGCTTCTGGGGCAACAGTCACCATTGTACTTGCCACAGATAGGTCAGCAGGAGAGCTATAAACAGCACCGTCTATCCATCTGGGTCCACCCTTTGGCTGTGGGAGTTGAGCTGCCCAGAGCCATTTGGTATCTTCTCAGTCTCCCTGTGCCCTTCACGTTGAACTCTCCAGCAGTCTGTAGGCTTCTGTTCTTCTGAGCTCCATCCACACCGCTGAAGTCAACCTCCAAGAACCCACCAAGGCGACGACAGCAGCCTGTTGCTATGTTGCTACAGTACAGCCAGGCCATGTGTGTGTGTGTGTGTGTGTATACACTACCACCACATGGGCACAGATGGAAACCACTGTCCAATCATGGAAGGAAGATATGGAAGGGGAAGGTGTAGCTACTTGTTGACCTTGAGAGACAATGAAAAGAGGGGAAGGGGTTACTATGGGAGCAGTGGTGGGAAGAAGAAAGTCTTTGCCCAGCTTTGCTTTGTTTGGTGGATCAGCTTAAGTCCTTCTGGTTTCAGCCTCTGGTCAAAATAAATGGCTTATTTTTTTTCTTCTTCTTCTTCTTTTTTTTCTTTTTGGATGTACCGTACAGCATGCAGGATCTTAGTTCCCCAACCATGGATCGAACCCATGTCCCCTGCATTGGGAGCGTGGAGTCTTAATCACTGGACCACCGGGGAAGTCCCTATAGATTTGTTTTGAATAATTTTCTTAGAATAAATGCCCATGGGTGGGAGTATTGGGTCAAACATTTAAACCCTTTTATGGAGACTTGGTTTTTTAGGGGCCACCTTGTTTCCCAGAAGACCAGGAATTGATTCACAGGGCAATGATTCTCACACTTGTAGTGGAGCCTGGTTTGCTTCTGCCCAGGCAGGAGTGGCAAAGTGGTAACACAGAAAGACAGAACGCAGGGAATGACCAGTTACAATAGGGTCTCTGTGCTGCTGAGTTTGCACAGATGTACAGCTGGCCTTGGGTTGAGGATGTCTTTGTAGAACGTAGATTTACTTGGCTTGGTGATCGAGTGCATGGGTTGTGGAGCAAGATGCTTGTAATCAAATCCCAGCTCCACTGGGTAGTAGTGTGTGACTTGGGTCAAGTTGTCTAATATCTGTGGCTCTGTTTTCTCATTCGTTAAATGAAAGATTAAAAACAGAATTTACATCATAGGGTATTATGAGGATTAAATGAGATAATACGTGTCATGTGTTTTACCATGTGCCTAGCATGTGGTAAGCACAGGATACAAGTTAGTTATATCGATAGGACTAATTAAAGAATGTGTCATTGACACAGCCTGCTATTCAGACTGTGGGGTTGGTTTCTTCCTCCCTTCAAGTTTGTACCCACACACAAATCCTCTGAAATGACTTAAAATTCTCAGCTGAAACTTAATTCTGTACATCAGAATAGAAAGCTTAAAGTCAAATCAATTAACAGATAGGACTGTGCAGAGAGTTCTGAAGAGTCATGTGTTATGTCCTTGAACTCAAAGGGCTTACATTTTCCAAACATTCAGCTATGAAAGAAAAGATAAATGCACAGACCTTGGGTCTGAAATAGCAGGGAACACTTGATCAGTTGGCACTGCCTGGTCACCAGTGGGTTGCCGGGTTGGGCTTGGGGGAGTAGAGCGAAGCATGGCTCAGGGAATGATTACAATTGTGGGGTGGGAGTGATAAATTTGTCTTCAAGGCTGAGGGGAGGAATATACATTTAAAACCAATCTACTCACTTAAGAATGATAATTAATAGAGCAGCTGAATCTTTAAAAAAAACCCATACACACCTTTTCTTCAAAATACAATTCAGAGAACAAATAAAGTGAACCTCTAGTGGTTTCTAGGATCCACTGACTGAGGATGGCGTCCTTCCATCGGTAAACTACCTGAGCTCTGCTGAGGCTGTCCCTGTGGATGAGGGTTTTGTTTTTTATAAGACACAAAGATAAGCACCACAAGATTCGCTGTGTTGGAAACCACTCCTGTTCTCATGGTAACTGATGGTCCATCGGTGCTGAAATATATAAAAGACACTAGGGCAGCGTGAAGATGTTACTACGACAACTGGAATTTAGAGTATACATTTTTAAAGGAGTGTGGGAGGGTATAATTTCACTTCACTTTCTTCAAGTGAAGTGGGGTAGGATGAGTCAGGCATTTCAGAAAGCAGGGGTGCCCTGGGGCCCCAAGTCTGAGCTTGCTCCATCACAGCTGGGAGACGGGGGCCGAGAGCACGTCGGCTCCAGAATTCTGTGAAATCACCTCAGTGAAACTCCCTCTCATCAGAAATTATACAAAGATACCTTTGTGTTGGGAGTAGGCAGGATTAAGGAGTATTAGAGGAGATGAACTCTAAATTTTCAGCCTTCATGGAATTTGTTGAGAAAAGATGACCAGGAAAAATCAGCTTACTTTAAAAAATGTCCATTCTTGGGCTTCCCTGGTGGCGCAGTGGTTGAGAGTCCGCCTGCCGATGCAGGGGACGCGGGTTCGTGCCCCAGTCCGGGAGGATCCCACATGCCGCGGAGCGGCTGGGCCCGTGAGCTGTGGCCGCTGAGCCTGCACGTCCGGAGCCTGTGCTCCGCAACGGGAGAGGCCACAACAGTGAGAGGCCCGCGTATCGCAAAATAAATAAATTAATTAATTAATTTTAAAAAATGTCCATTCTTAAAGAAATAAATAAGTAAATGGTCTATTCTCCACAGTTTATACAGGTGCTACCAGGAACTTGAAAAGGATGTGATATTTCCATTTTCCTCTGAGGATGTGGATTTATTTCTCATCCTGGGCCTAACAGAGCTGCAAATGGGTCTTTGTCCTGTGTTCACTGAACACCTGACTTCAGTACTGAGGCTCCAGTGAGTCTGTGGACCCAGCCGAGGGGTGCTGGCCCCCTGCGAGTGGCACCAGGGAGAGCTTCTCATGCTCTGTGTCCCGGGACCTCAGAGCCCACTTCCGGCCTAAGCGATGAGGCTCACCCAGCCTGGCCGGGCCCCCGCCCGCCTGGAGTGAGCCAGCATTGCCCGGG
This sequence comes from Leucopleurus acutus, assembly GCF_964270905.1. Classification (NCBI taxonomy): domain Eukaryota; kingdom Metazoa; phylum Chordata; class Mammalia; order Artiodactyla; family Delphinidae; genus Leucopleurus; species Leucopleurus acutus. The sequence continues at coordinate 86,203,984 of NC_139144.1, forward strand.
CGTCTCCCCCCGGCTCCCTGGAACCTCTCCCTGACACAGTCACTCTGGTCTGGCTATCTCTTTACCATGTACTGAGTGTCGCCCAGGCACTGGCCGCAAGAAGGTCTGGGAGGAGCCAGGATATCTGCGTTTTGTTGCCAGAGGGCTCTCTGAGGCAGGAGTGGTGGAACACACAGAGCCAGAAGCCAAAGTAGAGAAGCTTCTGTAAGACGATTCTCTCAGGCAGAGAGGGGTAAAGTAATTTCCCCACAGTCACACAGCAGTACCTGAGGACCAGGTGAAATTCAGGTCAGGTGTGTCTGATGCCAGAGCTCTAGTCCACCCCCTACTGTATCCGGTAGAAAAGGGGAAAAGCACAAGTTTCCCCCACTGCAGGCTGAATGGGGTGGTTGATGGAACCTGGACACATCCGACTTTCACGTCCCCACTTTGGCTCTCGTGCCCAAACCCCACTGGGTGGGGAACTCGGAGAGGTTACAGCCCCCGCAAAGACTCACAGATGCTCTGGCATGTTCTTTCATTCTGCTTTCTATGTTCTGTATTTTATGATGTTTTGACACCTTGGGGGTGGGAACTGCCCCTCCCAAGGTTAGCTATTTTCTAGAAATAGCGAACAGCTTGCCTGTGAGCACATCTTTGATATCCCCGCCATGCTTCTTCCTTTATCATACCCCTTTAGCCAGAGCCCACCCAAATTATCCCAGCCATCCCATCCTAAGCCTGCCCAGCTCACCTGCCCTGCCTCACCCACAGAAACCACCATGAAGGCTCTAGCCCAGGCTTTCCCCTCACTCCTGACAGCCCTGGGCCCCGCTGTGAGCCCCTGCGTGGCGTGGCAACCCCTCCTCTTGGGAACTGTGGGTAACAAACTTTTGTCAGTGGCAGTCATCTCCTGGTCTGTTGGCTTCACCATACCTGAATAAAAACAAGATCCTGCGCTCATTTTAAAACACAGCAAAGAGGGAAGAGAAAAGGCCGGGAGGGCAGCCCGCTCTCTTCCACTCACAAGAATTCATCCTCCTGCACTCGGCCTCTCAGCCTCTGCTCTCCCACCTCCCTCTGGTTCCTGCCTCCCCCCACCCCTTCCCTAAGGTCCAAAGGCCAGGTCTGGGTTCAGGGAGAGGCCAGGCCCAGGCCTTGATCGGGACATGACCTTGACCTCACTTCCTCTATTTTCCTTTTCTCTCCTCAGCTCCTGCTCGACTCTACTGAGGCTCTGGGAAGAACACATTTGCCTCCAGCATGTCTGGGCTGAAAACTGCTTCGTGTGCAGTTGACTCTCCTGACACTGTGCATGTGGCAGGCTCGCTGGGGCTGGGGTAAGGGGTGGGTGCTGCCTGGGCTGGGAAGAGGCCAGAAACGGGGGGGGCTCTCCTGCCCCATGACCCACCACCTTCTCCAGGCCCTGGTGGAATGAGCAGGCAGCTTTCCACCCAGGGACACTCAGGCCCCAGCAGGTCCCCCTCTTTGTCTCCCCTGTATAATTAATTTATGCAACTTGAATTGTCAGCTCAGTTTTCAGCATTTTTTGGTCTTATTTTCCTTATTTATAGTTTGGAATGTTAGTAAGAGTAACAACCTCGTGACATAGGATGATGGCAACGCCGAGCAGGTTGATCGAGTGTGCGACATGGGCTGTTTTTTCAGTCGTGGAGTCACCACACAGATGATTTAGCTGGAGCCGGAGAGGCCGTGGCGGGGAGGGAAAGGTTTCAGTGAAGGAGTCGGATGCTAGCAGCTACCTGAACACCTGCCACCAGGTAGCTGGCTTCCACCTTCTGTCCCCTACTCAATAAATAGGTCAGAACAGCACATTCGTATGTGGAATTGTGCTGCCTCTTAGAGACACAGAGGTTCAGTAAGTGTTAGGCCTCTTGGTGGTAGTGCCACAGAGGATGCCAGACACTGAGCTACGAAAGGACACTGGCGTTTCCCTCCCTAATATAGTTCTCGATGCCTCTGTGCCTTGCTACTCAGGCAGGTCTGCACCAGCAGTGTTGGCATCACTTGGGAGCATGTTAGAAATACAGATTCTCGGGTCCTACCTCACACCTACTGAATTCAAATCTACATTTGAATAAGATCCCCAGGTTATAGGTATGTAAAGTAAAAGCTAAAAAGCACTGGGCACTCCCCAGGGGACACGGTAAGAGGGAGGGTAAGCCATTGGCACATAATACGTCTTGTTCAATATTCCCGTCTTGGGATTCTCTTTATGGGGACAAACCTAGACCAAGAAGGTATTAGTTCAGGATCTAAGCAGGACCACAGAAACCACTTTAAAGTACTTTCAGGAGGGAGAAGTTAATGGCAGGGAATTGACTACATGTGTGATAGAAGCATTGCGAAGCCAAACAAGGGGTGTGAATTCAAACAAGCCAGAGGTAACAACAGAAGTCGCCTCTGCCCCTACGCTGAGGGGGAACAGAGAGGAAATGGGGTAACTGGAGCCCAAGATTACCCAGCTGGTGTCATGGAAGAAACTCATCTGCTGCCGAGACATCACCTGAGGCAGAGGGAGGAGGAGAAATACGTTGACTCCTCCCTACTTCCTGTCCTCCCATCTCCCGATAGCAACAGTGTCTCCCATCTGCTAAAAGCCAGAATTCAGCTGACACAGGAGTCCTGGAAACACAGCCTTCAGGGAGCAGCCCTTCTGATTTATGGAGCAGAGCAGAAGAGCAAGAAAGACATCCAATCATAAACAGGCCTAGAATGGGCACATAAGCCATGAGCTCTTTACCAAAATGAGAATGATTACTTGTAGAAAGAGATGTACTCTTGGGACTTCCCTGGTGGCCCAGGGGTTAAGAATCCGCCTGCCAATGCTGGGGACATGGGTTTGAGCCCCAGTCCAGGAAGATCCCACATGCCACGGAGCAACTAAGCCCATGTGCCACAACTACTGAGCCTGTGCTCTAGAGCCCACGAGCCACAACTACTGAGCCTGCGTACCACAACTACTGAAGCCCATGCACCTAGAGCCTGTGCTCTGCAACAAGAGAAGCCACTGCAATGAGAAGCCTGTGCACCACAATGAAGACCCAACATGGCCAAAAATAAATAAATAAAATAATTTTTTTTTTTTAAAAAAAAGAGAGATGTACTCTTCCCCGGAATGTTAGAGCTTGCTGTGATGACTGCTGAGCTGCAGGAGGTATCCCAGTCTCAGAGCTGTACTTCAGAAATGTTGGACCCACTGGGTCTCATGGGTCAAATAACGGAGCTGCTTTTCCCCTGCAGCCATCACCCCCACCTCTGCACAGTGTCACAGCAGCATCTCAGGCAGTCTCTGGGAACAGCACAAGCCCCTTCAGCTGGTGTGGTGCCTGCCTTCCCACCACTCAGCTGTTGAATGCAGAAACTATTAAAGGCACAGTGATCCCCCCCATTCCTGGCAAAAGCCATCACTGACCTCCGGGATCGGAAACCTTCCCTTGGGGACCCAGTGCTCTCATCTTCACAACCTCATTCTGGCCCCATTTCCAAGTCTCACTCTTTTTGCTGGGACACTCTACCTTCTTTTAGTATCTCCCCCTCCTTTCCCCTCTTGCAATTTAATCAGAAAAGCAAGATGGAGAAAAACCATCTTTTCTCCTCATCTGTCCCCTTGCAGTTAGGAAGTTTTCCTTAGGTGGCTGGGAAGCTTAGGTCGTCATGCCACCCAGCATGGGTAGCAGCTGTTTGTGTTTTACAACCTGCCGTGCACCTTTGGCAGATCTGCTTAATTTTTTTTCTACAAAAATAATAAGGCACATTTAGAAAGTATAGAAAAGTAAAGCAAAAAAAAAAAGAAGAAGAAGAAGAAAAAAAAAAAACCCACCTCTAATCCTGCCACCCAGATGCAGTCCCTATTAACATTTTGATATATTTCCTTCCTGGATTTTAAATGCATTTTTCTGTAGCTGAGATCATACAGTATAAATAATTTCATGCTCTAATTTTTTTTACTTGTTACAATATTTTCCCATATCATTAAAAATTGGTTGAGAACATTAAAAATTTTCTGTATTATTTTTTAATTACAAAAGTAATACACACTCACTGTAAATAATTTAAAAATTTAGAAATATATAAAGGAAAAAGTAAGATGTTCCCTCCACTCCTACTTCTCCTGTCATGCCTCAGAGGTAAACCACTTTTAACAGTTTAGTTTTTATCCTTGCAGACCTTTCTTTATACTCATACAAAACAGCTCTTTAAAAATGGTCCTACAACTAGCTTTTTTTATGTCTTGAAGACATATTCCTTATTCCATAGGAGTCCACTTCATTTTAAGAAAGATGCCACATAGTTCATCTATAGATGTGCCAAAACTTATTTTGCCATTCTCCTGTTAATGGACATTTACAATGTTTCCAACCACTTGTGCAACTGTCTTTATGTATGTGCAGTTTCTCTTGGATGGAAGTGGAACTGTATGACAAATGGTATGTGCACCTTAACATTGGGATAGATGCTGCAAAATTGCCATCTTTTTAGAAGGTTCTAACCATTATAGTCCCACCTGTAATGTGCATGGCTATGAAAACTTACCATGGTTGTGTGATAGTGGGTTGTCTGGTAACCTAGTGGTTGACAGTTGGTGGTAGGACCTAACAGTCTTGGGTTCAGATCCCACCCCTGCTACTAACTAGCTGTGTGGTCTTTGGTGAGTGGCTTAATGTCTCTATGCCCCAGTTTTCTCATCTAGAAAATGAAAATAGTGATGACTATAGTCCTCTTCTGTTGGGTTATTTTGAGAACTCAAACAAAATGAAATTATGCATATAAAACACTTAGGTTAGTACCTACTACAGAGTAAAGTGTACAGTAAGTGGTTACTCATTATTGCTGTGATTTACTTAATCACTCCCCTATTCTTGGACATTTAAATGGTCGAAATGCTTCTAACAGGCTTTCTTCAAAGGACTTTATTAGTTTTCCCCTTTAAATTGGACAGTTTTTTAAAATTTAAATGTTTATTTAATATTTAAATAACACCCTTGACCCCTGTCATCTCAGTACAACACTTCTTATAGCTAAGTACTTCCCCTCCACACATATGCATAGTTTTTATGGTAATATGTACCACCTACGCTTGTATATCAATTGCTTTAGGCACAAGTACATAGGTATTTTGGGGCAAAGATGGAGAAGTTATGACAGTTATATCACAGAACAGCCCCAAAGCCACACAGAATTTGAGAAAGAAATATTCATCTCAACAGATGCCATATTGCTTCTCTGCATTTACGGGAAGTGACCCTAAAGTCTGGGATCTAACACTGATTTCCATCACCTTCAGAGCTTCCTGATGATTTTTTCTTTTTTAAAATAATTAATTAATTAACTTATTTATTTATTTTTGGCTGTGTTTGGGTCTTTGTTGCCGCGTGCGGGCTTCTCATTGCAGTGGCTTCTCTTGTTACAGAGCACGGGCTCTAGGCACATGGGCTTCACTAGTTGCAGCATGCGGGCTCACTAGTTGTGGCACATGGGCTTAGTTGCTCCGCGGCGTGTTGGATCTTCCCAGACCAGAGCTTGAACTTGTGTCCCCTGCATTGGCAGGCGGATTCTTAACCACTGCGCCACCAGGGAGGTCCTCCTGATGATTTTCTAAATGGACTGTCCTGGACTTCACCTCAGAGGAGCTGAGAAAATGCCATCATCTCCACTTAACACAAGTGGGGGCACACAGGGGATGTCCTGCACTGCGGAGGCCCTCTATGGAGAGGGCAGGATTCCACCCAAGGGGGCGAGGCTGGACACAGAAAGTCAGCCCTGGCATTCAGCTGGCCCGTAATGAGGACTAAACAGTTTGCCAAAGCCACACATGCAAAAATTAAACAAGTTTACAATCACCCAGGTAGCCTGGCCTCTGACTTCTGGACACGCCTTGCCTCAAGCATGTGGATTATAGGAAACCCGCCCACAGATGCTCGGCAGCTGAGCCAGGGCTTCTGGAGTTTACAGAAGGAAAGAGAGGAAGCCTCGTGTCCTGGAAACATGCAATATGGAACCAGTCCAGAGGCTCTACTTAAACATAAAGCTCAAAAAAGCAAAGGGCCTCACCTCTCCTTGGCACTGTGTTCAGACTGAGGCCTTCTGGCCTGCTGCTCTGTGGCTGGTCCAGGCCTCGATAAGATGCCCATGAATTCTGCGGCCAACAGAGCAAGTTGCTGGGGGCTTCTTGCCAGGTGTTCTTTCCTTAGTGGAACAACAAAGACTTCCTGTGAATAATTGTCCCTGTGTATATTATACAACATACCATATGTACAGCTCTGTGTAAGAATCCAGCATGGCTCCGGGCATGGTGAGATGCTCAAAAATGCCTTTTCCAAACCTGAAAGATGCTCAAAAATACCTTCTCTTAAATTATTTCATGTCATCACACTCACAAGAAGCATTCACATTTTTATGGCATGCTCAAGTAAACTGGAAGGGATTTGAGGACATCTGTACGGGGCTTGATAGAAAAAGTAATTATGTTTTCTTTAAATTAAAGAATTATAAAAATAAAATATAAAGTAATTAGAGAACATATTAAATACTGCATTTGTATAAAATTTTCCAAATAAAATATTTTCAAACTTTAATGAGAAATTTGAGCTTGTTCCATGAACATAACTTTTAAAACTTTTATATAACATAGTTTAACTTAATATAGCCACAGTATTATGATTTCAACATGTTATCAATATAAAAATTATTAATGAGACATTTTACATTCTTGTTTTCTTACTAGGTCTTCGAAATCTGTTGTGTATTTTCACTTACAGCACATCTCCATTTGAACCAGCCACAGTTCAAGTGCTCGATGGCCCCATGTGGCTGTCTGATTGGGTGGCACTGCTCTGCAGTGAGGATGGTAAATATAGCACGAACATAACTCTTTCAAACGTTTTTTATATGCTCGCAATGGCGATAAATAATTGCTAATGAAGATTTTTGAATAATGATTTATTCGAGTTCTTAGTAATCACCATCAGTGAGAAATTTTGCCCAACCAGCAGATAAAAAATTGAAAAGTGTTTTTACCACCCTTCAAAGTTTTACAGCAGTTAAAATTATCTTTAAAGACTTTAACAGCTCTTATGGAAATTTCTTGTGATAAGGCAAAGGATTTCAAACCCATCAAACTTTTCCATACTAACTATTTCAAGATAATGCTGCCGGTCTAGTTAACAGCACATTCACGTGTCCTCAGCGCAAGCCTCACGCAGCTGTCTCAGATACACAGCTGGAAGGGCACATCGGTGCAGAAGGACAGATTCCAGCATGGGTGAAGACAGATTTGCGACCCAGCCTGGGGCTGCCCCTTCAGCCCGGCCGCCTCCCTGCACCCGCGCTCTCTATCGCCTTAGTTGGATGCCAGGGTCCCAGGGCACCTGCAACATAAACCCCCCTGCAGCTCCTCCGGCCCCTTCTCCACCTTGTGCATGGCAGATTTGCAGCAGCTACTGATGTAGCCAGCCAACCGGTGGAGCATTTTAAGCAGGGGACTTCCTGTGATAGATGGCACTCATTTTTCTCATTCCCATTCCTACCTGCCTCCCCACACCCACGCTGCTAGGGCCACTCTCTGAGGAGCTCAGAGGCTACTGCTCACAGCTAGAAGGACTGCCCAGAGGGCTTGCCCACCCCAGAGCCCCCGGGGTCCCCAAAGACTCAGGCTGTCAGGGACACTGAGCATGCTGGCAGGGGGTTCTGGTGTAGCAGATACTGCAAGCATCCACCACCTGCCTCTTTCTTGCTGACAACAACCTGCCTCTGTGATCTTGGGCAAGTCGTCAAACCTATGTGGACTTTAGTTCTCTCTGGTTTTTTTTTTTTTTTTTTTTGCGGTACGCGGGCGTCTCACCGCCGCGGCCTCTCCCGTCGCGGAGCACAGGCTCCGGACGCGCAGGCTCAGTGGCCATGGCTCACGGGGCCCAGCCGCTCCGCGGCATGTGGGATCTTCCCAGACCGGGGCGCGAACCCCGTGTCCCCTGCATCGGCAGGCGGACTCCCAACGACTGCGCCACCAGGGAAGCCCCAGTTCTCTCTGTTTTGAAAAAGCTTTGATAACCTTCTACACAGCTGGTCATCACTGTATCTTATATATCTAGACTGGGCAAGGTACCTAATAAAAGCTCTGTATTTTTTATTTAAATAAATAAATAAGAAAAAATCTTTGAGAAAGTAATCACATGCCATAAAAGTACAGTTCTATGGCTTTTAGTATATTCACAAAGTTGTGCAGACCTCTGTTTCTTGTCTGTAAAACAGGATAATTGTATGTAACTTCATAAGATTGCTGTGAGAAAGAAATGAGATGGTGAATATAAAGCGCTTAGTACATTGCCTGGCACACGGTAAACTCTCCCTAAGTGGTCATTGTTCTTTGGACGATTATGATGACTAGGATGACGGATGAACAGAGAGCGGCTGGAGTTCCTCCACTGAGGGACGCTGAGCAATGGCCACAGCCTGGGAGTTTGTTGCATGGCAACAAATCTGTGGAATTTGGGCAACCCCAGCTCTTCCTGTTCCTCCCACACTGGACGCTAAGCCAACAGCCTTCCTAATAGGTGCTCACAGCCACCTCTGTTGGAACAGGATGTGACAGCTGCTCAACAGCTGCTCAGGCTGCAGCACAATTTAAGGCAGGAAGTGGAGAGAAATGCCATTAGAGAAAACTGATGGAGAGAGAAATTCAAGTCAGCAGCAAGAAAAGTCACTTCCTTGGCTTAAATTTGATCAACAGCTACCTGGTTTCATTTGTCTAGGACTTGTTTTTTTTTTCCAGAAGAGTTTTATGCTCAAGATTATTATAATAAAAATGTTTACTGTTAATTTTTTAGCATAATTGCCTCTCCAGAGGCAGTCTGTATTAAAAGTTTGGATTAGATATTTTTAGACTACATATATATTTTTTAATATATGTTTATTAAATACAAAAATGGAATAATAAGATAATGCAATTTTGCAGCTTGTTTTTTCACCTAAGAATATATCTTGAATATCACTCCACATCAGTAAATAGACTGAGTTTTTAACAACTTCATAGTATTCTTTGGTGTGAATGTACCATTATTGATTTATCAAATCCCCAATAGATAGGCATTTAGATTGTTTCATACTTTCTAAAAATTATTATTACCGCAATGTCTGCCATCCACATGGCGCCTTTAGGAGTCAGGCGCTCCTTCCCTCGGCTACTGGGAGTTTGCCTGCTCTGTCCCCATCTGGACCAGTCTTCCGAGGGGCCTTTCCGGCACTGACCGCCAGTATGCATGAGGAGACAGGAGCACAAAGGCCTGGCCCCCTTGCCTCAATGGCCTAACTCCAAAGGGCCATCCTAGTTCCAGAACTTTCTGCAGGATTGGGTGAAGACTCTTACTGCAATGGCATTGGAACTTAACTTCCCCCTCTGTTCAGTCCTGCTTCCCCCACTCCTTATAGGAGCACGTCCCAATCCACTTGTTGCACACAAATCTCTGTCTTACCCAGTCTGTTTTCTGATGATCTCAAGTGTAACAAGGGTCTTTTTGTTTTTTGCTTTTAACAAATTTTCTTTCTGAACAGTTGTTATTAGAACTCCTCTTCGGAAAGGAGGTGCCTTTTGAGGAAAAGAACCTTGCTGAGTCTCCTGGGGATTTGGTGTGACCTGTGGGAACGGAGTTAGCAGGGAGAGGAGGGGAAGAGGTTTGCAAGAGGCCAGGGGGTAATTACTGGCTTTGCTCCTGAACAGGCAGCAGGCTAGTGAAAGGAGAGATGAGTGAGAGGGGCAAGCAGAAGACACGCAGAGGAGCCAGAGAGGTGGCCAGAAGCCAGCACAGGTGAGAAAGGCAAAGGACTTTGGAGAAAGGGATGACAGCTGTGTGGTTCCGACGTGAACCTCCCTGGTCTGTCCTCTGAAATCATCAGGAAACTCTGCTCCACCAACAGAAGCTCTGGGAAAGTGGTCTGTTTTGTGAAAGTCAAGGAAGGAGCCAAGTTTCAGCCCTGAGACACCCTGGGCCATTGATCATAATAGGAGGACACAGGTGCCCATGGCAAAGAGAAGGCGTGTGAGTGGGGAGTCCTGGGTTCCCAGAAGGCTTGGGACTCAACTGAAATGCGGGGCCCAGAGACACCTGGGCCACAGTCTTCTGCTCCAAGCAGGTGTGACTTCAGTGAAGAGCTGTCAGTACAGGTCCGCAGGCCTCAGGGAAACCGGGAAAGGAAAAGTATTGGGCTGGCCAAAAAATTGGTTCAGGTTTTTCCGTAAGCTGTTTTTGGCCAACTCGATACTGTTTTCTGCCACTTCTCTTCCTTTGGAACCCAGAACACAAAGGCCCAGATGCTCAAAGTGGCACAGAGTATGATGACAGCTAATGGGGGACTGTTACCTACGAAAGCAGAGAAGAAAATGCCCTGTTCTGGGATTCCCTTAACAATTGTGTTTAGAGAGAACAGTTTCCACTCATTTCACTCATGACCCCCTTACTGAATTCACATACTGTAGTCACGACTGGCATTTCCCCACGGCCTCAGGTTTTATGTGATTGTAATCCTGGTGAGTAGCAGTTTTGTGCAATCTTTTTTACCTTCCAGTCTTCAGAGGCAGGATAATGTCATAAGTAAGAGCTTGGGTCCTGAAGTTAGATGGGGTTGGGTTTCAAATCTACTCCAGCTAACCTTCTAAGGCTCTGAGCCTCAGTCTCCATACCTGTAAAATGGGCTCCTATAAGGTCCTCCCTTAAAGGGTTGTTTAAAGATTAAAAGAGGTAATATATGTAAAGCACGTGTGGAGATGGCAAGCACTTAGTAAATAATGGTTATTATTATCCTTTTGGTCTGCATAAATTCCATGATTTTAATATTCCCTATTATCGGACATTTAGGCGGTTTCTAGTTTTTGTCTATTATAAATTGTACTGTCCCACTTTCTCAGGTGGAAATTGGCATACGGGATAATTCAATGCTTTATAAACTGTGTACTCTTTAGCTAACTGATAATAACCCCGTAGTGTGGTTATGAGAATTAAACGAATTAACACAGGTAAAGTGCTTAGAACAGTGCCTGCCACATGGCATGCTTTATAAAAGTGTTTGATGGTATTATTATAGTAAGTATTCTTCACACCTTCACCTGTCCTCTTAAGCCTTCCCTCCTCCAACCCCCACTCTCCCACCTGGATTTTAATGATATGCTGATGCTCTCTTTGCCCTCTGTCAAGTACTTGTCATTTCCTCCAACTCCTGCAGGGAAAGAATTGGATTTGCATCATCTAAAAATTCAGCTAATTCGGAACCTGAAATCAAGTGAAAGGAGCCTCCCGCAGAGTAGCTGAGAAGTCTCAGACCTGCATTATCCCCTGCTGCAGACAGTGCGGGCCCTCGTGGACTTGGCCTTCGTGGGTGAGAAACAGACTGAGGGAGCCCCCTCCCAGAGCTGCTGAGCGTGGGGGAATGTTAATTAATGAGCCTCACGTCGGCACTTGTTCACCTCTCCAGGGAGGAGTGCCAAGCTGGCAGCCGGCAAAGTTGTGAGACTCTAGAGAAAGACCACGATCCCCTCCTGGAGCTGATTCCTTCCATTTCATTTGGCATTTACCTTGTCGCCCGAGACCTCCCAGTGGGCAAAAAGCCACTGACTTTGAAGCCAGACACACCTAGCTCAGACAGCTACCGCTTGGGTTGTTTGAACAAGTTGTTTAATTTCTTTCTTTTTTTTTTAAATAATTTTTATTGAAGTATAGTTGCTTTACAAGTGCTTAATTTCTTGAGTCCCTGTTTCCTCGTCTGAAAACTGGGGACAATACTTTCCACACAAGGTTTTGTTCCAAATTGTGGTAAAACACACATAACAAAATTTACCATCTTAACCATTGTTTTTAGTTCTTATTTTTATTAAAAAATGTTTTAAAAATTTTTATACAATTTTGAAAGGTTACTTTCCATGTACAGTTATTACAAAATATTGGCTATATCCCCCATGTTGTACAACACATCCATCTTAACCATTTTTAAGTGTGGCGTTCAGTGGTATTAAACACACCAGGTTGTTTTTGAGGATTAAATGAAATAACGTATGTAAAGCCTCTAGCACTTAAAACTAGCGCATAGTGAATACTCAGCGAGTGTAGGTTCTCCTCCCTCCTAACTTCTCCCACTAAACGTGGCCCGCAGCATGGCGAAGCTGCGTAGGAATGCCTTGGTCGATTGGGTTTTAAGTTCAAACCCTGTCCCATGCCTTATCTTAGCGCCCAGCCTGCCCATCTGTGCTGCTGCTTATTGCCTAGTTGAGTTGGCTGTGAGGAAACCATGTCTAGGGAGGAAGAGTGGAAGTAGCTGGGCCGTCCCAGGGTGTCTCCTGACAGATCTGCTTCACATACCGGAGGCCCTTCATGGGGAAGAGGGAGGGGCCTTCTCTGGGTCTTTCCAAACAGCTGAACTAGGCCACTGGGTGATAATTACAGGGATCCAGCTTTCAGCTTAAGAGAAGGAGATTACCCTTGTCATTGCCTGTGACACTAGGACGTGAGAGGTCACTCATTGGTCTTTCGGTGGTTTTGGTTTCCTGTTTTGCTTTTTGGTTTTGTCAGGGCAATGTGGCATATCATTTTAAAAATTACATTATACTAAAAGCCTTAAAATAATAAACAATGGTCTCCTTCCCCACTCCCTTGCCATCCAGCCTGGCTTCTCTCTGGAGGCAGCCACTGTCAACTCTTTTAGCTGTTTCTTCTGGTATTTATCTCAATATTTCCAAATAATATGCTAATTCTTATATTGCTTGATTTACCAATTTTAGATGTTATCTATTGACTTTCCGTTATGGTAGATGAGGATTTGACATTTTTTCACAACCTCCATCCTCTTATCATGAGTTTTAGTTACATCAATATTCAGTGCCTACTTTATCACGCTAATGAATCATTCAAGTCTTTGCCACATCCTGCAAAGCACTATAGGATCTGGCCCCTGGCTTCCTCTTCTTCCTGCTGTTTCCCTCTCCATCACTTCTCCCCAGCACGAGTGGCCTCCCTGGTTCCTCAAACCTGTGACCACGCTGAGTGCATTCCTATCTCAGGGCCTTTGCACTTGCTCTTCCCTCCATCAAAATACACTCCTCCCTGATGTTTGTCTGACCTGCTTCTTTATTTCAGTCATGAATCTGCTCAAATATCACCTGACTAGAGAAGTCTTTCCAGCCTGTCTTAGCTAAAATAACACCCTCCCCCTCCATCTGTTTTCCCAGCTTTACTTTTCTTCACAAACTTATCACACATACACCTTGATATTATTTTATGTACTTATTGACTTAAATACTGATTATATATTTGTTGAGGGAAGGGACGCTGTTTACCACTGTGTCCCCCCGGGCTAGGAGCATGTCTGCCATGTAGAGCGCTGTCATCAGTAAGCACCTGGAGTGAGTGAGTGCTGAGCCTGCTGATTTACTGTGCTTTAATTTCATTGTTTGTACAATCTCCCTTCTCCACACACACCTTCTAAGTTAATATTTACCTTGGTTTTTCATTTAATTTGTTTTCTGTGAAGCGCACCCTCCAACAGACTTTCAATTGAATTTTTCATACAAACATATTAGATAATCTGCTGTGTTTAGAATTTCCCTCTGTCTTAGTCCATTCAGGCGGCTATAAAAGAATACCATAGACTGAGTGGTTTATAGGCAGCAGAAATTTATTTGTTACAGTTCTGGAGGTGGAGAAGTTTGAGATCAGGGTGCCAGCAGATTTGGTGTCTTGTGAGAGCTTACTTCCTCATTCATAGACAGCCATCATTTTGTGGTGTCCTCACATGGCGGAGGGGTAAGGGGGCTCTCTGGAGTCTCTTTGATAAGGGCACTGATCCTATTCATGAGGGCCCCATCTATTATTATTATTATTATTATGGCCTTATCACCTCCCAAAGGCCCTGCTGCTTCTTTTTTTTTTTTTGCGCGGTACACAGGCCTCTCACTGTTGTGGCCTCTCCCATTGCGGAGCACAGGCTCCGGACGCGCAGGCTCAGCGGCCATGGCTCACGGGCCCAGCCGCTTCGCGGCATGTGGGATCTTCCCGGACCGGGGCACTAACCCGTGTCCCCTGCATCGGCAGGCGGACTCTCAACCACTGCGCCACCAGGGAAGCCCGGCCCTTCTTCTTAATACCATCACTTTGGGGGTTAGTTTTCGACATATGAATTTGAGGAGGACTCACATTCATTCAGTCTATAGCACCCTCTGAGTGTAGAAGCAGTGCAGAAATAGAGGCAAAATATCAACATTATTAGATAAAGGAGTTTGGAGAACGGGACTTAGATCTGTAGCCACACACTTCTTGCTGGGTCCCTCCCGCATATTAGAGTCACCACATAGAACTGCCCTCTGCAGGGACAGATCATTTTCTGGAGCTGACCACATAGAGGCCAGGGTCGTCTCATCCAGAAGATAACCTCTCTAAAAGGTCCTTCTCCAGCACTGACAATCAATGAGTGTCACCTTCTTCCCTGGGGAAGAGGGAGGGAGTAGTTCATGGGTGGAGATTTCTTAGGGAGTTTGGAATGCTAGAAACCATAGACTGGGGGTGGCTTAAACAACAATTTATTTCTCACATTCTGGAGGGTGGAAATCTGAGATCAGGTGTCAAGTAAAAATTGCAAGAAAAAATAAAATGGAAGAACTTATAGATTAAAAGAAATTAAAGATTTAAAAAGAAATGCAACCCATCATAATATATATTCTTTGTTCAAATCAAGATTTAAATAAAAATGAGAAAAAAATTTTTTTTGATTTATTTATTTTATTTTTGGCTGCGTTGGGTCTTCATTGCTGTGCACGGGCTTTCTCTAGTTGTGGCAAGAAGGGGCTACTCTTCCTTGCAGTGCACGGGCTTCTCGTTGCTGGCTTCTCTTGCTGCAGAGCACAGGCTGTAGGTGCATGGGGTTCAGTAGTTGCGGCGCATGGGCTTAGTTGCTCTGCGGCATGTGGGATCTTCCCGGACCAGGGCTCGAACCTGTGTTGCCTGCATTGGCAGGTGGATTCTTAACCACTGTGCCACCAGGGAAGCCCGAGAAAAAATTTTAAAGAGACATCAGGGGAAAATGAACACTGATGGGATATTTAATGATATTAAGAAATTATTGTTACTTTTTTTAGGGTAGGGTAATGCTAGTGTGGTTCTGTTCCTATATTTTATAGATGCATCTGGAAATATTTATAGAGAAATGATATGAAGTGTGGGATTTGCTGTGAAATAGTCCTGAGTAGAGAAGATGTGGATGAAATAAGATCCGCTATGAATTGAGTTGAAGCTGGGTAACAGGAGGATCATTTTTATGTAATAAAAACAATTTTAAGGCTTATGATGCTGTTAAAGTGATCAATTTTTTTAATTGATAAAATAGTTGTCAAAATTATTTTGGGGTTACAGGGAACTAAAGAATCATCAATATGAAAAGAAAGGAAAAATGGAGCACAAAAAGAGCTTAAGATTTGGGGTAGGTAGCGTATTCCACTTATGGATAAAGTTTTTATTTTTTTGCAGTAAGTGGCCATAAAAAATCTTTTTTAAAAATGATAACATGTAATGTGATTACATATATTTGATTGTTTTACTACTCTGCATTATTCCAGATAAACAAGTAACCATGATATGTTAGCAAAGTTCTTCAGAAAGAGGCACCTTCATCCGTGGCTGGGAGAGTATAAGCTGGAACAATCTCTAAGAGAATTTGTCAGCATCTGGTCAAGGAAACTCTTTGACTTAACAATTCCACTTCTAGGAACGTATCCTGCAATTTTACTCCCTCCCAGGTAAAATGCCATTCAGACAAGATTATTCGTTGTAGCATTATTTATAACAGCAAAAGACTAACACAAACTAAAATGTCCATCACCAGGGTAATTAAATTATGACGCATGTATATAACAAAACACTATGCAGCTATATAGAAGAATGAAGACTCTTTTTGTATTATTATGGAAAAATCTTTATGATATGTTGTTAAGTTTTTTAAAAAAGCAAGGTGCAGAAGAGTGTATAGAGCACACTATCATTGTAAAAAAAGTGAAAAATATATTTTCATGGTAGTTTATATATGCATTAAAAATATCTGGAAGAAAAATAAGAAACTACTAGCAGTAGTTACTTCTTGGGGTGGATGGAAACTAGATAGAAACTTGATCAAGGTGGAAAGAGACTTTTCATTGTATGCCTTTATATACATTTTAATGTTTGAACCACAAGTAATATATCCAAAAACTTAAATCAAATTTAAAAATTAAGTGCCTGATACTTCCCTGCAAAGATACAAACCAAAGTTGAATTCCACGTTTCATATACAAGTACATTTAAACTATGAAACGTATGCTCCTGCTGTTGTTGGAGTCTAAAAATTATTTGTATATCAAATGGTTTTTAGGTAAACAAGTCTCTAATAAAGTGTGTAATCTTTGTTGAAATAATTTTGAAAGATCATACTCAAAGCTCAGTGCCTTAAACAGTTGGTACAAAGTGCTCCAGTGGGGAACCATTTTGAACTTTGCTCTGTTTGACCTCTGATCTGTTTGACCTCATCACCCCTTCATCTATAATGGTCTATAGAAGTGAAAAAAAAAATTAAGTGGTTGACAGTTTATGTTGCAGTTTTGAATGTTTGTTTTTAAAAAATAGATAACTTTGAAATTAAAACAAATAAAATAATAGTAATGGTTTTACTATTTACTTTTTTTTTTTTTTTTTTTTTGAGGTACACGGACCTCTCACTGTTGTGGCCTCTCCAGTTGTGGAGCACAGGCTCCGGACGCGCAGGCTCAGTGGCCATGGCTCACGGGCCCAGCCGCTCCGCGGCATGTGGGATCTTCCTGGACAGGGGCACGAACCCGTGTCCCCTGCATCGACAGGTGGACTCTCAACCATTGCGCCACCAGGGAAGCCCTATTTACCTATGTTTATAATGAATGCCCCAACCTGTCCCTTTTTCCCTCCTAAAGTTTTTTTTTTTATGAATTAAAAACAATCTGTGAAGTCTAAAGGCACAGAATAGAGAACCCAAATCTGGAAACAGACTCACACAAACAATCACTGTGTGATGAGGCAGCAATGCAGAACACAGTAGAAAAGGGCAGTCAATAAACAATGCTGGGTCCAGTGGAAATCCTTATGTTTAAAAAAAAGCAGCAGCTTGACCTTTACTTCATACTATTACACAGACATATATTCCATGTAGGTGGTGAGCTAAATGTGAAAATTAAAATAATATAGTTTCGAGAAGATAATATAGGAAACTCTCTTCATTACCTTAGGGTAGGCAAAGATCTTTTAAACAGGAGACACAAAGCACTAACCATTAAGAAAAAGATTGATTTTGCTTACCAAAATTCACCATGAAGGAGTGAAATGATAATCACAGAGAAGGAGAAGATATTTGCACTCCATATAACCCACAAAAACTCACATGGCCTCAGAGGTGTTCTCAAATGAACTTCTCTTCCTGCCTCCTTTATTTTTGTTAATGGAGCTACTGTCACCAGCCCCATACTTCAGCATCATCTTTGGGCTTTAGGGTTGTTTCTGTTTAGCAATGTTAAGCAATTGTTTTCATTAGGTAATACAACCAAATGGTTCAAGATTCAAAAGGTTTGATGGTGAACTGAAAAGATGCTCTCCCACTGACCCCAGCCACCCATTTCCCCTCTCAGTGGCCACTAATGCCGTAAGTTTTGTGTGTATTCCTTTAGAGATATATACATATATTTTGCATAGGTAAGCAAATATGTTTATTTAGATATTTTTCTCCTTTAAAAATAAAACTGGTAGGGGCTTCCCTGGTGGCGCAGTGGTTGAGAGTCCACCTGCCGATGCAGAGGACACGGGTTCGTGCCCCAGTCCGGGAGGATCCCACATAATGCAGAGCGGCTGGGCCCGTGAGCCATGGCTGCTGAGCCTGCGCGTCCGGAGCTTGTGCTCCGCAACAGGAGAGGCCACAACAGTGAGAAGCCCACGTACCGCAAAAAAACCCAAACCAAACAAACAAACAAACAAAAGTGGTAGAATATCACATATATAGTTCTACCCCTTTCATTTTTCATATACATGTCTTGGACACCGTTTCATCAAATGCTTTTTCATCCTTTGTTAGCTGCATAGAGTTCAACAGCATTTCTGATTTCTCTCTTCCCCTGTCTCCAACATCCAATCAACTGCCAAGTTATATTAATTGTATATTATTTTTCCTACAGTCTGTGCATTCCCAGTGTCAATTCATTTAGACTTTCACCTTTCTGCCTGGATTAACACAATAGCCTCCACTGTTTGCCCCAACCGTAGCCCTTCGTTCAGTTCATGCTATTCTGTTCACTTAATATTCTTAAGCACCACTCTATGTCTATGTCATTTCCCAGCTTCACAGTCATCACTATTTTCTCAGTGCCTGCAGAATCTGACTCTATGACGCTTCCGTTTTTCTTACTATCCCCTCTTCCTTCATGCTCTAAACACTTAAGTCATACTTAAGAGTCTGATTATCCTAGAGCAGACTTTGTGAGTTCTCATGAGAGTATCTTCTATTATGTTACTTTATCTTGAGGTACATGACCTTGACACTAAGTCCAAATCCTCCCTGCTTCTAGGTTTAGCTAACTAACTTTTCTATGAAGTTCTCCTGACCCTCGCTATAAGCCAGGGCCAGGAGTGGGGTGAGCCTAGCAAGGCAGCTAAGGTGCAGAATTTAAGGAGGGGCTCACTCTTGAGGTTCTACAAGTGCCACACCCCTCTAAACCCTCAAAGAGCTTGCTTCGTACATCTCTAGTGGGCTTTCTCTTCCTACCTGTATCATAGTTATTGATAACAGAGTTTATCTTCTCCCCAGTGCTCAAATTTCCTTGAGTATAGAACCAAGCCTGATCCACGTTGGATCCCTGGTGCCTTGCCCAGAGTCTCATAAACAGCAGATGTGTATTCATTAGAACTCTAGGTTGGGAGTGTCTGCCCATTAGAAACTCTACTCAAAGTGCTTTAAGCAATAAAAGGCAATTTGTTAGTAGAATACTCAGGAACCTATGGAACCCCAGGACGGGGATCCAGTGGGTCCCAGGAAGAGAACCAGAGACCAGAGCACTGTGGGGACCCTGAGAAATTCTATGTAATGTTGGCATCTCTGTGTGTGTCTGCCTCACTCTTCTCTCACTACTGTCTGTTTCCCAGTTCATTTGGTGGAAAATGGCTTCTGTCTCCAGCTCCCAAAGTTAAGTAAGTTGTTGGTCAAGGAGAGAGAGAAAGAGAGAAGAGAGAGAGAGAGAGAGAGAGAGAGAGATTACAATTTCAATTTCAATATCTCCATGAAAGGATCTGATTAGTCCAGCTTTAGTCAGGTACCTGCTTCTGGACTAATCATCTGTGGCCAGAAGACACAATAGGAATACTGCAGCCTTGAGGACCTCAGTGGTGTTCATGGACTTTTTATCTGTAACTCCATCGTTAATGTGACCCAGCTCTAGCATGCTTCCAGTCTCTGTCTCTTAGCCAAACATTCTAAATTTCTAAACTTGGCGCAGCGTGGGTCAGATGATTTTATGTCTGCACCCCTCACCAGTAGGGATGGGGCAGGTGTCTCTGAAGTACAGGTGTGACTTCTGGGGGCCATTCTGTAAATGGGGGCAGTTTCCAGAGAAGGTGGAGTCTGTTGAGCTAGTCCCTCCCAAAGTCACACTCAAAGTTGACGGTTACAGGATATTTGTTGAATAAATAAATGAAATGAGTGAATAATCCCGTTAAAAAGAGCAACGGTCCAAAGCTCTTAGAGAGTTATTGGATAACTGACTCACTCGTCACTCTCAAAATCTAATCAGTCTCCAAGCCCTGATTAAGCGTTCTTCCCAGGGTCTCTCAAATCCTTCCCTCTCCTCTGTTCCACGACACCTCCAGCATGACACCTCCACGCACGGGCGTTTGCACTCAACGCCTGATTGCTCTGCCTCAGCCTCCCCGCCTCCATTCCCTGCTGCTGACGGAGAGTGATCTTCTCACAACACACAGCTTCTCTGTTGCCACCCGTCACTCATTCTGTCTGAAACCAAACACACCCTCTTTCCATCGAAATAGGTTGTCCCTTTAGATGACTGTCAATGACATCACTCTCTTTTCATCATTTAATTCTTCAAACCTTGGAATTACCTCTGACCTTTGCCCTCCTAGTCCTTCAGTATCTCATCAGTTATCAAGCAGTGTCGAATTTTCCTTGATTTCCCTCATTGGTCTTTTCTTTCCATTTATTTTAGCCATCTCCAGCTTAATTCTGGCCTGTTCAGCTTATCTTTCAGGGACTGATATTAGGACAGTAAGGAGAAGATATCTGGTTGGGGATCTGGGGATGCCTAAATCCTGCCTTTGCCAGCCATCTTCCCTTCCTGTGAGGTCCCGGGGGGACTTACACGTACAGGGAAAAATGACACAACCAGGCAAAAGAGAACTTTATTATTAGCTGGGTATTTGGCCTCAAACCACAATGCAGAAGTCGGGAAAGATAGGCTGGACTCTGGTCATGTCTGTCTGCCTATTCTCCCCCATCAATACCCAAATATGAGTCTTAGACCCTTACTGCCTAGTGGGACAGAAAACCACTCTTAACAGAGAAAGTGAAGCGAAAGACAAATCCGCAGTCTCTTTGCCCAAAGGCTAGGTCTGTCCCAAGCCTTCAGAGGTGGGCAGTAGCCCCAGAGCCTGGTAAGCTCATGGAAGAGGAAAAGAGATGATGCTGGCTGGGGTGCCTCCAGCAGGGCAAGGGCAGCCCTTGTTACCACTCAGGATATGTTGAAGACGGGAGACAGACTGTAGCCACTCGTTCTGAACCTTTTACCCTTTAAAGGCTCTATCCCTAGAAAATGTAACTTGTCCATATTCTCCAATTTTAGCAAGCTTTTCTTCCTTCATGGGGGTGGGGTGGAGTGGGGTGAAATTTCTTGCTTCTCACCCTGACTTCACGCTAAAGAGGGTGAAGAAGGGGAGAGTCTTGAGTGCCCTCTAGGGACCAGTGGCTCAACTCATATTTGGATACTAGTGAATCTACACTATTCTGATCTTGTTAGTGCCTTGCTCAAAATTGTCATAAGCTATCTGTTGCCTACTGAGTTAAGAACCAGTTCCTAAGGAGGCCATTAGGACCCTCTACAGTCTCAACCGACCTTTTTTTTTTTTTGTCATTAGAATGATTTTAGGATTATGGCATGCAGAGCAAAAATAGGAAAAGAATGCAAATATAATCATCCAATAAAGAGGTCAGTTGGATCTAATCAAGAAGGGAGGGAACCTGTGTGGTTACCAGATTTTTTCCAGACCTCATAACCTAATCAACAGGTCCAGAAAGAACTAGGTAAAGCATCATGGGAATCTAAACTGTACAGGAGGGTCTGGAGAACCCTGTTGACATAGCATCACGCAGAAGGGACTTGGCGTGTTCACAGTGGTGGCAGAAGAATCTGACACATCTTGGCCAAAAAGCAACCTCAGGCTGCTGAGACAGGACTCCCCATTCTCCTGCAAAGATAAGCCCAGGAGGCTTGACGCAGTACCCTCAATGTGCTCGGGATGGTAAATGTCATTTAATCCTAAGACAGTTTAGAATTAAATACGAGAAAGATGAAATACACCAAATCCATAGTATTCATTTTTGTGTTAACTTTAGTAGTAGTCTGTGTAATTTGGCATTTTCAATGTTTGTAAGATTTAGATAATGTATTAATTAGAGAATCTGACAAATTAGCCTGTGATTCCAACGTAAGATATATAACTGAATAATTGATTTTGGACTCGTGTTAGAGATTTTTACTAGTATGCAAATAATATTGAAAGAGAATCTGATGTCCTTTATAAGTTTAATATATTAGATTTATGAGTATTCGATTAATAGCTATTTGCTAGATATCTGACTAAGAGCGAGTAACTTGAACTTTTTGCCTTGGTTTTCTCACCTGTAAAATAAGTATGATAACAGTACCTGTTTCATAAGGTTGTTGCGCGGGAATGAATGAATTCATGCGAGAGCTTGCAATACTGTTTGACTTTTAATGAATGCTCAATAAATAAGTTATTGTTATTGTTACTAAGTATATGAGGACGTTTTGTTTGTTAGGTCAGGCATTTAATTACCATATTTAAAAGGCAAAGTGAATATACTATGTATATAAATGCTGATTAAAATGTTTAGGGAAATTTATTGACAATGTTGTAAGTGAAGTAGTTATTTAAGGGACCTTAGTGTATTCCAATTGAGTTGAAGGAGCATTAATCAGCCTCTTCGCAAGAAAGACAAGGTCCATGTTTCCCACTGTAACCCCAGCACCAAGGCATTTGGTACCTAATAGGTGCTCAATACATATGTGTTGAATTGAACTGACAAGTCATGTAAAAAAAAGATTCTAAGATGGTATAACCCATAGACACTGTGAATTCAGACAGGGACCACAGGAGGAGGAGCTTTGAGGGAAGATATAGGGGACAGGCTTTAACCTACTGAAATTACGGCTGCTGTATGACATGAGCTCCTGGTCACAGTCTGAAGTCTCATGTGTAGGGCAGACCCACGGGAAACAGTTTGGAACAGGAGATATATATTATGGGGGATCATCAGCAGAGCTTGGGTTCAGTGAGAGGAGGGCCCTTTGAAAATGATTGTTAAAACTCCCTAGATATATAAATAGATGAGATTAATGAATTAAGCTTAAAGGTGTAAGGAAAGATGGGTTTTTTAAGTTGTTACCTTAATATAGCAAATATTAATTTTAAAAAAACAAGTAACAATAAATAGTCTTTTCTGTCCCCTCTCCCACAAATCACCCTTAGGTATAAAAGAACTCATCTTGACATTTCTAACCTTGTTACACACTGCTCCCTTACACAAATCCCTTGTCTTGGCATCCCTTGAAAGCTCTTCCCAACTTTTTTGGGGAGTCCCCAGGGATAGAAACATGTGTTCAGGAACAATTATTCATCATCATCATCGTCACCATCACAGCAGCCACCACCTATCATACCTGTATTTTGTACCAAGCAATTTACATGATTAATGGAAATGGGAAGAGCTAGTCATACCCAGCACTTACTATGTGCTTCCTGGGTGCCAGGTACTGTCGTTAAGTCCTTTGTGAATCTTATCTCCTTATTTCCATGTCATGGGTGAAGAAAAGGAAGCCTAAAATGTTAAACCACTTGCCAAAGTCTCACAGGTAGGAAGTGGTACGGCCGGGCTTTAAACCAAGAATTTGACCGCAGCACCCATGTTATGATGCAACATGCCTCCCCAGTAGTGGCCTGTGGCCTCTGAAAGCATGTGCTCTGGCCACTTGGGCTAGCCCTCTGTGGAAATGCAGACCCTGCTTGGGCCAGTCCTTGACGTTCCCAAAGAGGTAAAACTCCCTTGAAGTTGCTCTCAGTGTCAGGTTCCCATCCATCCTTATTGGGTTGGGGCTGTGCACATTCCTAAGCAGAGATGGGGAAGCTGCTGCTGCTCTTGGAACTCCACGCAGTTTATCAGTGGGTCCTGAAGAGTCCCCAGTTGCCCCAACTCATCTCTCTTTGTTTCTATCTCCCCCTAGGAGTTCTCACATGACTTCAATTCTGATTACCTGAGTGCTTACTATTTGTATCACCACTCACTTGGTATTTAGCACACAGTATAATTTTATATAGGTAACCAGTCAATCAAATGACCATTCCAACTTTGTTGGAATCTAGCTCTTCTTTAATCTCTTATGGTAGATTTGTCTGCATTTTTTCTGAGACTGATTCTAGAATCTCAGGTCATTTTGAGTCTTTTGAATAGAGCAACTGGGGTTCCCAGGCTCACTTGTCTAGGGAAGTACAGTGGTCCTCTGTATCCACAGGTCCCTCATCTTTGGACTCAACCAACGGTAGATCGAAAATATGTGGAGAAAAAATACAAAAAATTCCAAAAAGCAAAACTCGAATTTGCCATGCACTGGCAACTACTTACATTGTATTTACAACTATTTACATAGCATTTATATTGTATTAGGTATTACAAGTAATCTAGAGATGATTTAAAGTATACAGGAGAATGGGAAGATGTGGGTGGGTTCTATGCAAATACTACGTGGGCCATCTTATATAAGGGACTTGAGTATCTTGGGATTTTGGTATCTGTGGAGGTCCTAGAACTATACCCCCTCATATGGTGAGGGCCATAAGCCAATGTCGTTTGTATTTCTTTTTCTTTATTTATTTTTGTAATTTGTATTTCTGAGGAGGGTAGACACAGAGGTCTTCTATCATATGAGTATTGAAGATCTACTGGGACCTCCCTGGCAGTCCAGTGGTTAGGACTCCATGTTCCCAATGCAGGGGGCACGGGTTCGATCTCTGGTTGGGGAACTAAGATCCTGCATGCCGCACGGCATGGCCTAAAAAAATTTAAAAATGATAATAATAATTAAAAAATGATAATAAAAAATGTTTTTAAAGATCTACTATGAGACTGGCATTGCACAAGATGCTGGTATATGGTCATGAACAAAACAAAATCCCTGCCCTCCTGCAGCTTCTGGATTGTGGAGGATACATGGTTGGAGAAGTACTGTGTAGAAAGAATAATGCAGTGCTTTCGAACTTTTTTGCAACTGAAATCCAAGAAGAAGTGCATTTTATAGCATGATCTAGCATAAACACACACACCTATGCACATACATTTATATATCTGAAATGAGTTTCATAGAACAAGAGTCTTACTAAGTTTGACGTTCTCTGATATTTTCTATTTCTTTCATGAAATGTTGGTCATGGCTCACTAAGTTAATTTTGTGCTTCATCAGTGGGTATCAACCTGCAGTCTGAAAAAATATGCTAATGGTTAAGAGCACAACTCTGAGGCCAGGCTGATGGCTTTCAGACCTGGCTTCACCTTTTACTGTCTGGGTTTGAGCAAGCAATCTCTACATACCGTTGTTTCTCCACCAGCAAAATGAGATAATATTAATAGTAGTACCTACCTCATGGACTCCACTTGAGAATTAAATAAGAAAGGAGATAATGTGTGTAAAGGACTTAAAATAGGGCCTGACACAAGGTGAGGGCTCAATAAACATAGGTGGTAAATACTGGGTGTGATGATGGAAGGGAGAAATGAGGGAACATTTCCTGGAGGAGACCTTAAGGAGTAGTAGGAATTATTCAGGGGCAGGTTTAAGCAGATGAATAGAAGGAGAAGACAGAGAAGTTTTGTGCAGAGAGAGCAGCCCTTGCAAAAGTTGCGAGGTGCTAGAACTTCCTGTCCTGTATGACCTGAGAGCTTTCCAGTTTGGTTGCAGCCTGAGGGAGAAGTCTGTGACAGATGAGGTTAGAGATGCAGCAGGGGCTGAGATCACGAAGGGCCCTGCAGGCACCTCAAAGAATTGTAGACTTTAACTTATGTGTAATGGGACCTTATTAAGCCTGTTAAGCAGAAAAGTGACATGATTTACTTTTTTGAAAGACCATTCAAGCTGGAGGGTGGAGAATGGATTGGGGAAGGCAATTCCTGTGGCAGGGAGACCATGAAGGGTTTATTGCAGTATCTTGATGAGAGATGAGAGTCACCTGGACCAAGGTAAAAATGACAGGGAACAACTGCTTTAAAGGATCTAACTGATAATGGCACTTCAGGGAGAAAGGAGTCATGGATCACTCCTAGGTTTCTGGCTTGAACACCTGGGTGGTAGGCGGTGACAATCTCTTAGACACGCTGGACAAAAGAGACATTCCGTGTTTAATTATGTTGAATTCTGAGGTAAATGGAATCTTCTTGAAAATTAAAGTATCCTGGTTTTGTCAAATTGTTTTTTGACACTCTTTGGGATGTTTAGTAATTCCCTAAAGCAACGGTTCTTAAACTAGGGTATGTATGACAATCCCCAGGAGAATGTGTGTATTTGGGGGTGGGGTGGGACGGGGGTGTGTGTGTGTGTTAGAAATGCGGGTTCCTGGGCTAAGAAGCCAAGATCCTGGAGAGACCATTTGGACTCCAGGATTTAAATAATCAGTCTGAATGACTCTGATGCAGGTACTCTCCAGATCACAATTTAAAAAACAAAGAACAACAAAAACTACCTCTCCTGTGTCTCTAACAGTAGTTTTTCTAGTCTCCACCCCTCCCTACTTCTCAGGCACTTGCTTGGGGGGGGGTCCCTATTGCTTCTGACTCCCTCCACTCATCGCTCATGAGAGTAAGGACTTCCTTTTCCTAACAGGTACATCTCCAGCGCGCCCAGAAAAATACTTGGCACCGAATGGGCCCTCTGGAAATGTCTGCCAAACGAATGAATGAGCGAAAACATTTATATATTGTTTTGTACAAAAACTTTAGCTTTTAAATACTTGGTTAGGGTTTGAAATAGGGAAGCAAAGGTGATTTCAGAGAAAGGGTGAGGGAGCGACTGGCAAGTCAGCGCGGAGGAAAAGGAGGGGAAGCCCCTCTCCGATTATCGAGGCACGCTCAGGAGGTCCTATTTCCCGGGGCTGGGGGGCGAGAAATGTGACTATTTACAGATTAGCAACCATCTTGGGTCGCCTGCGTTACTTCCCCGGGGCGTGCACATTTCCCTAATACAGTTGCTTTCGTGATTCCGGCTCCATCCAAACCTCTACAGGGAAATGTGAACGCGGGGAGACCTCGGGGGACGGCCGGGGGCCGAGCCCAAACACCCTCCGAGATGCCCCGCCGAGACAGTGCCGACCTCCCCATCATGGCGGCGGCCGGGCGGGGAAGCCGAGCCCGTGCGTAGCGTGCGTGCCTCCTCTCCCTCCCCTCCCCCTCCTCGGCGGCGGCGGCGGCGGCGGCGGCGGCGGCTTAGGCGGCAGCGCTCGCCATTGCCGCTGGTGGCAGGAGGCTGCGAGGAGCCGGCGCGGTCGCAGTCTCCACGGCGCAGGCCCACGGTAGCGCAGCCGCTCTGAGGTGAGTGCCCTACCGCGCAATCTCCAGCTATTTCAGCCCCGGCGCAGCCGCAACACGCCGCCCGCCTGCCGGCCGGCCGGCCCGCCCCGCAGCCGGCACCCTGCCGCCCCCGGCTCCAGGCCTGGGCCCCTGCCGGATTCGGCCCGCCTCGGGCGGGGGGCCCCGGCCCGGCCCAGTCAAACCGCCACCCCGAGGATGCACAGGCCTCACTAGGCCCCAGGCGTCCTGGCGGGCTCGGGAGGGAGGCTCTGCCCTCCCGAGAGCCCCAGGGTTCCGGCCTCCCCCGCCGCCTGAGGCTCTCGGGGCCGCGGCCTCCTCGCCGCCGTGGAACCCGGGGCCCGGGCCCGGCCTTCCCGCGGCTTCGGGAGCAGGAGGCCCGGGAGAGCGCGCCGGCCTGGGAGCGGGAGGTGGGCGGGCTGCGCGGGACGGGGGCCGCGGCTCCCAGCTCGCCTCCTTGGCCCTTCCCGGGTCTGGTCCGCGGGCGGCGCGGCGCGGCGGGCTGGGCCGGGGCGCGGGAGCTGCTGTCTCCTGCGGGAGAGGAGGCTGGCTCTTCGGGCAACCTCCGAAGCTTCCCTCCCGCCGGGGTGGCGTGGGCTTGTTACCCAGGTAGACTGAGGGACGCTGGAATATGGCGCGTTGCCCACCTTCTTGCAAGTTAGGAGGCGGCAGCGGCGGCAGTTCGAGGAGGAGGGCGCAAAGTCCTTTTGTACGCAGAAATAAGGAGCGACATTGTGTTTTCTTCCCTAGCAGAGATGCTGCCCGTGGAGGGGGCTCGGTTCTTCCTGTGCTTGGGGTGGTGGTCCCCTGTGTGAGGGACAGGGGGAGTGGCACGACCTCGGGAAGGAACTGAACCTTTGCCACTGGAACGACAGGGGCTCTGGATGGCCTTGTGCATGGGTATTAGCCCACATCCCCAGCCTTTCGGGGAACTCAAGGGTTTGCCCTTTGCATGTGATCCACTTAACTGGGCGATGATGTCCACCACCTCTCTCACCTGTTGTGTCGTTGCTGTACGTCCTAAAGTTTCGACAGTCTATTTGACTGTGTCCATCAGAACTTGAAGTTGTTTAAAAATCTTAATATTTTTAGGGCTTCAAATGATATCCAGCCAGTTGGAGGAGCTGTTGCCTGGTATCCATCCCTTCTTAAACATTAGATTAGCATATATTAATTGCTTACTTTACAGCTGATGTCACTTGTGCTTAATTCTTTCTGTGGTCAGAGCAAAATTCACATTTTCTTAAGTGTGTAGAGACAATGTATTGGAAACTCTTAAGGTGAAAGGTAGTGTGAGTGAGACTGTCAGCTCTGCGGGAGAATGGGTATGCACATCTTACACCTTTTGTCAAGGGCATCATCTGCTGTCACAGCTCACAGTGATCCTTTCCCCATTTCACCTTCGCCCAGCCTTTAAAAAAATTCCTTTTCCTTTGGTCTTGAACAGTAAGTTATTGAGTTGTTCCTCACTCAGGGGAGGGGCGACTTTGGAGATGCTGGGGTTTTTTCCTTCCCTTAATTCAGTAGTGGCCTGACTCCCTAGAGTTGTGTTTGAAAGTTCTTGATGTGTTATTGCATAGGTAGTGAAAATATGACTAGCTCCACCTGTGCATCCGAGTGTAATTTCCTTATTTTATGAGTGCAAAGGCAAACATACAATTATCAAATGTAAATGTAATGTAGTATAACTATTCTTAACTTGGGTCCAGAATTGTGTGCAGACTTTTTTGTGGGGCTTTTCTTTTTGACAGGAGTTAGATGTGGCTTTCAACAAGGTCCATCAGAATAAGAATTACTGTTTACTATCTTTTGGTTCATCTTTATTTGAGGTCCTTTGATTTCATCTGCCTGCCTTCCTCCTCCCCCCACCCCATCTCAAACTCAGTATACATGAGGAAAATTACTTTTTGCTTGGGAGTCTTGGTATATTCTCATTTGGGGGGAAAAAAAAGGTTTCTTATCCCCAAGACAGGAGTTTTCTTACCAGGTTTTAAGGAAATTCAGCAGATTTAGGGAAGTAATTATAGGAGTAGGAGATAACGAGGGCCCTTGTCCAGATATAGAGGGAATTAAAGAAAGGATTTCAGGTTTCCCTCCCAATTCATGTATACTCCAATGGAACCCAAAATTGTACGGTTTTTTGGTTTTATTAAGTCACAATTATGTATCCATCTCTAATTTTTTAGGGAGCTAAAGACCAATTTCCCATGATTTAAATATCTGAGTTTGCATTGCCTATACATCATAGGTTCAAGCAGACTTACTTGAAGAAGTATTTTATGTGAAATGATAGAAAATGGTGACTTTTAAGGGAAATTTAAGCTCCTTGTAGTCTGGGGTTAATTTTTTTTTTTTTTCCCGGTACGTGGGCCTCTCACTGTTGTGGCCTCTCCCGTTGTGGAGCACGGGCTCCGGACGCGCTGGCTCAGCGGCCATAGCTCACGGGCCCAGCCGCTCCGCGGCTTGTGGGATCTTCCCAGCCCGGGGCACGAACCCGTGTCCCCTGCATCAGCAGGCGGACTCTCAACCACTGCGCCACCAGGGAAGCCCCTGGGGTTAAATTTTTTATACCTCTTTCTGTATATGTAATAAGGCATTCAGTAAATGTTTGTTGGGGAATAATAATAATAATGAACAGTATTATTGAAATTAAAATTTTTTTCACAAATATTTGAAAAGGTGTGCTGATTTTTTGGTTTCTGGAAGTTCTGTAAACTGTCAGCCTTTAGAAGCACACCCTCCAGTCTCTGGAGAACAGGAAGTTATTGCATAGGTTCAGCTTCTGTCAGATATCTTTAGGCAAGCCCAGTCCTTCACGCTGCAGTGGGCTTGTTCATCTACTCAGTGCCACTCTGAAAAGTTGGAGGGTAAAGGGGAGCTCTGTGGGTTGTTGAGTCTCAGAAGTGTCTGCTCTAACCTCAAAAGTTTTGGCATTACTCTCTCTGGGGCTGTAATTAATCCAGGAAATTCGATATTTGAATTTAGACATTTATGTATATCTATGTGTGATGCTTAATAATACATATATAAATAGTATTTGGAAAATCAGTCTTACACGTAAATATCAATCTTTGGTTTTGTAAAAAACATTTAAGAAAATGTTTTATACTGAAGGAAATTCTCTCTGTTCTTTCATGTTTTCCTTGAGAGCTAAAGCTAGTGTTTTCAGCCTGAGCTTACCCAAATATAATTTTCCATGAATGCTTAGTAAAACAGCAATGACAAAGAAACCCACTTGTTAAGTTTATTTTAGAAACATTTTATTTAGACCAAGTCCAATCAGTATTTTTTTAGGCTCTGGATACATGTTAAATTTTGAGCATCATGTATCATATAGTTCCTTCCTTATTAACTAGGGAGTGGATTATCCACTTTCTTGGCTTTTCAGCTAGTGCTTTTATCCATCAATATTTTACTAAGGAGAACAGGCTGGAAGAGAAAAAGTAAAGGAGGTGAAACAAATCAATTTCAGGTGTTTCCAGAAGATTATAACCACATTGAGCTATTGGAAACTTTTAATCCTGGAGCAACAAGAATGCTTTGTCTGAAGTTATTTTGATGTAATGAGGACAAAACTTAGAAAATAAACAGAATTTTTGATTGCTTAAGGAAAATAAGTGGATTATATATACCTTGGAATATATATATTTTTTCTGCAGTGCATTTCATAATTAGGCTAAAATGATTTCAACCCCACTCAGTGCAGTTTAGTAACTGAAGCTTCAAAAAGATTTCATCATGTGGTCTTTAGTCCTAAAATGTGAACATTTATATGAACTGAAGAAAAATCAGAAATACAACTTCATAGAGATATTCTAGTATATTTTTAAAAGGATCCCCTCCCCCAAAACAAAAACAACCAAAGCAAAACTAGGGGGTGGTTAAGGCAGGCCTACCACATGTGTGATCCTTGAGGTCAATCTGTATTGTATCATCATCAGCAGTCACTTAGATAATAAACCGACCATAGGAATCTTCTCCAGAATTCCAGACTTGGTAGCCTTCGTTATCAAACTGCTCCCTCAGATAATTTCTGAGGAAGCCATGTCTAGTAAGGGAGGGAGGGGGGGTGTGTGTGTGTGTGTGTGTGTGTGTGTGTGTGTGTGTGTGTGTGTGTGTGTGTGTGTGTGTGTGTGTGTGTGTGTGTTGGCGGAGAGTTGGTGGGGAGGAGAGGGGGAAAGGGTAGATGATACTGGTAAAGGAATCTAGTTTTACAGATTGGGATGATCGCTGGAATTTTGGAGATGTAGTATTTTTAAAAGAAGCTAAAAGAGCTACTTTCGTTTGGGTCATCAGTTTGGTGATATACAGTGTCTGCCATTTGTAGTGTATTGTTTAGTATATAAGCACAGTATTTAGATTAGTTCATGTATGCTGATTTCTGTGGTTACGAATGTGAAAAGTTTGGCTGACAGTTTAGGTGGACATTTTCTTCAGAACTCTTAAATGGTGCCTGTTGGATAAACTATGACAAGCCTTTCTCAGAATCATGAAGAATGAACTATGTATGCATAAATATTTAGACCATTTTAAAAAAAGAGCTTATATTTTACTGTTGGTAGTTGTAAAGTCTACTTTTTAGAACTTGGAGAGTCTGTTTTGTTGCTGCCACTGAATGCTAATATGGTTAGGCTGGCAGCTAAACCTACAAAGAACAAGAGGAAGTGAGGAAATGTTCCCATGAAACATTGCTTAAAACTAAGCAGTGGACTAGAAATGGGGAGCTAGAGACTAGGGGACTTAATTAGTTTTATGTTCAAAAGAGGATGAGGCGTACCCTCCACTGCGAAGTAACCTTAAGTGTGTCCTCACTCTGGAGTTTTGCCATTTATTCACCAGACACTGATTAAAGACATACTATATTCCAGTCATGTTCTAGGTGCAAGAGTAACAAATAAACCGTGGGCTTTGTCTATAGCGGAGAAAGATAAGGGTGCAACTAACTATAATACAGTTTGTTGAGAACTAAAATAAAGAAAGAGTGGTGTGGGATTATAGAAGGAGGGAGGGAATTCTGGGGGAAGGGGTGAGTGATACAGGGAGAGTAAGTGAGGTTAGGGAAGACTTTTCATGTAGTGGTTGCTTAAGTAGGACTTTGAAGGATGAGTAGCTGTTTTACTGATGAAAAAGAAGAGGCTAGATGAAGGGAATGATAGTCTGATTTTAGAAAGCAAGCAGATTTTGCTGTACTTGGGGAGTAGAGGAAAATGAAGCTGATGAGGTTGTGGCCTGATTGGGAAGAGCATGGGGGAGTTAAAGATTATAGTTGGTTAATGGATGAGGATGATGATGCCTTTAATAAGGTAGGGAATGTATAGGGAGAACAGAATTTGAGGAGGAAGGTAATAGGGTATGATGCTAGGTGTGGGAATCAAGGTATGTCAAAATAGGTTAGGTACCTGAAGACTTGGACTGGAGCTCAAGGGGAAGAGGGGATCTATTAGGAGGTTTGTATTCATTGGCATAATGTCATATAGAAACTGCAAAAGAGTATAATATCAAGAGTGAGGAAACAACTAAGGCAACCTTGGGTAGCATCTATATCTGAAGGTCAAGTGGAAGAAGAGAGGCCTGTGAAGGAAGTTGAAAAACAATGGCTGAAGAGATAAGATAAATGGTATAGGGTTGAAGAAGCTGAGGATAGGGATTAATGGAATTTTAACAGGATTTAGCAATGTGAAATACTACGGAGCTCACTGGGATAAAAACTGGATTTGGCAATTAAGAAATAAAGTAAATTTTCTGAATGTGTTTATGTGTGTATATGTATGTATTTTTTTGCCATGAATCATGATAAACACAATAGATTTCTGGAGTCTTATTGAATATAGGGGTAGGGCCTTAAAACACAATTTAATAGATGACCCGTGCTTAGAAATAGGTCCTGTTACTCTCCTTCTCTCATGGGAATTACAACATTAAAAACTTTGGGAGATGACTTAAATTTTAACAATTAGAGTTTATGTATTTGAGTATATATAGTATCGTATATTTGAGTTTATAATCTTTAAAGTTTATAATCTCTTTTGAAGGATTTTGAAGTTTTATGATATTTATAGGTTAAGCGCAGGGCTTTTTAACCTGGGTTTTATAGTTCTGGGGTTCATGGATATATTTTGGCTGTGTGATCCTGAATCTTGAAATAGTTTGAAAAATACTGTGTGGGCCTATATGATTTTTCTGGGGAGAGGGTCCTTAACTTTTATGGACCCTCTCAAGGGGTTGTTGACATACAGAAAAGTCAAGGGCCTTTTTGGTAATGTTAATGATTAAGTCAAATGTTGGTTGTGTCAGTTGGCTGAAATCAGTTATCCTGACTGGGCTAGATCAAGCAAGGGAAAGAAACTTTGAGTAGGTGTCTGGGGTGAGGAACTTTGGAAGATGTAAGGTACCTTTTGGAGATAGGAGTAGGAGCACCAGAAGGAAGGTGGGAGGGATGCCAAACCACAGCTTAACCAGCTTCAGGATTTTGTCAAGTCATCTGAATTCCTTGCTTTTTTATATTCCAGAATTCACACTGTATATGACTATTCATGCACTCTATACAATAGGCTTTGTGCGGGGATCAAATTACTATTGTTTTAAAGAGAAAGTGAGTTTTGAAAGAAAGCTAAATGGTTCATTAGACTGCACTCAAATTCATTTTTTAAAAATTTAATTTTTATTTTATATTGGAGTATAGTTGAATCATGCTGTGTTAGTTTCAGGTGTACAGCAAAGTCAAATTCATTTTTAAGGTGGTAGTTGTTTATATGCACTTCGGAAAACTTCTAAAAGGTACATGTACCAATCCAGTGATCTGGGACAACGCATTTATTCTCTCCTTGCTTAATTTTTCTGACCATGAAATGGAAATACCATTGGCCTGTCTTATAGGGTTTATGTGAAGTATGACAATTATGAAATGTTTTGAGGTCTAAAATTATATAATGGTAACAGATTGCTAGTGTTCACATTTCTTAAGCCATTGATAAAACCTGGATTTTTAAAATTATTTATTTATTTATTTATTTTTGGCTGTGTTGTGTCTTCGTTGCTTCGCATGGGCTTGCTCTGGTTGTGGCGAGCGGGGGCTGCTCTTCATTGTGGTGTGTGGGCTTCTCATTGCTGTGGCTTCTCTTGTTGTGGAGCATGGGCTCTAGGAGTGCGGACTTCAGTAGTTGCGGCTCGCGGGCTCTAGAGTGCAGGCTCAGTAGTTGTGGCGCATGGGCTTAGTTGCTCCGAGGCATGTGGGATCTTCCCGGACCGGGGATTGAATCCGTGTCCCCTGCATTAGCAGGCAGATTCTTAACCACTGCACCACCAGGGAAGTCCCACAATCTGGAAATTTAAGCAGATTATTTAATAATGTTTCATACTAGAACTTATTTGATTCCTAAAATATTTCATATGAAGTTTTAGATAATTGGTCATTTTTACTTTCTTCTTCTAATCTTTGGATCTTTGAAATTGCATTAGGAGACAGTTTTGTCAGCTACGCCCTGGATTCTGGGCAGTGATCTCCAAATTTTATTGTCACCCTTACAAGTAAATTTTGAGCACACATTCTGAATCACATTTATTTATAAATGGTATTCCTGTTATTGTACTAATACATTTATGTACATTATAAAATATGTAGAAGGTAGAAATTTTAAAAGGGTCAGATAAAAATGAATATTTTCAAATGTCTTGCTGATTGAGTTAATGATGGTTCAGTAATTTATGAGTTTGATTTGCTTGTTTTTATAAATATATTTGCTCATAATTCATTTTTTTTCTGTAATTAATGCCAGTTGGCAACTGTATAGGTTACCCTGTAAAAGTATTGGTAAATACAAGAATTACATGAATAAACATATTGGGTAATCTTAAGAAAATTTGTGTTATGCAGCTTGCAATTGGGCTTGTGTTTGTGGATTATGTTTACATTCACTAAATCTGTCCCTAAATAGAACTGGAGTATTTTCTTTGTTCAC
Source organism: Leucopleurus acutus (assembly GCF_964270905.1). Classification (NCBI taxonomy): domain Eukaryota; kingdom Metazoa; phylum Chordata; class Mammalia; order Artiodactyla; family Delphinidae; genus Leucopleurus; species Leucopleurus acutus. The sequence goes on from NC_139144.1 coordinate 86,238,834, forward strand.
CTTTTTTTAGTCCTGTGTCTTTCATTAAACAATTGTAAAATAAAATTTTCAGTAATAGATCTTTTATATAAAAATAATCACAAGTTAAAGAATCAACCAGGGTTTACTACATAAAAACACCATCATAGAACTAGTCTGTTGACCCCAAACTGGCTTTAGGAACTAAGTCTAAAGAAACAATTCCAGTATCACCAATTATGTGATTGAGTGTTAAAATTTTTGTCTTTCTTCCTTAATTTTTATCTTTATATTTTTAAAGTTTTTCTACATTGAAAATGTATTATTTTTGTAGTGAAAATTTTTAGAAAGGAAACAAAAAATCCCCCAAATCAATGGTTATTTTTGGTTTATAAGCATATATGTGATTTTCATTTTCTTTCCTATAGCTTTCATTATTTTTCAGATTATTTTTAATGAAAATGCATTAACTTTCATAATTAGAAAAAAATAAACATAAGTATGAATAATATAATTATGGCCATAGGGAGTCAACTATCAGATTTTGGGCAGGCAAGTCACTTATCCTCACTGGGCCTTTTTCCCCATTTGAAAAATGAAGAGGACAGAATGGTAAAGTTTCTTCTAAATAAAAATTCCTTCTAAAATTAGTTCTGAGTCTCGTGTTATGACATGGTAAACAACAAATATATTTTCTTAATGTAAAAAGGTACGTATATGTGTTTATTATAGAAAAGCAAAGAAGAAAATTTAAAATAATTGTATATCAGTCATACATATTTAACAATATTTTAATTATATGGTTTTAGATATTTTCCTAAGTGTACATGTATGTACTTGCATGCACACACACACACTGTGCATGGATATACTGTATATGATAATATAAAATAATACTCTGTATATTGTCTTGAACCAAAAATGTCTAAGGGTGTTTGATTTGTCTATTTTTGCCCTGAAACATTCTTAATGGGGCAGTTATAAATCCATTTTAATGAAATATAAAAGATATTAAAGTTTCTATCCAAATACAAATTAGTCCAGGAAATGCTTACTCTGTTTCATGCTCTGTGTGGTTTTGCTGAGGTAAGGGTAACTTGGAGTAAGGGCGGAAGGGCTTGCCTATGAAAGCTTACTTAGTGAAGAATGAGAGCTAAATCCTGGGTTAACCTCAGTTTCATTCACATATTAACTTGCTTTTTCTCCACTCTGCCCTCACACTTCATGAGCCAAGATTCCTATTTGTAGGATAGTTTCTAAAGCAAACAAGTTTGTCTCAGTATTATTAGTCTTTTATTTTACCCTGGGACCTTCTGAGTTGTTATATTCCCACTGAGAGCAAATTGATATTAGTAACAGCTGTCATATAATACAGGAGTGTTAAAAATGCTTGTTTGTTTGTTTTTTTAAAGCATTATTTGTGGGGAGTTCAAAAGATTTTATGTACGTAAAATATAAATATAAAATGCTATGTAGTCTAGTTCATCCTCTGCCTCAATGAAGTATGTGATATATATAATTTTAGTTTTATGTAAAGAATACTGGCTCTTGAGCTTCCCCGGTGGCGCAGTGGTTGAGAGTCCGCCTGCCGATGCAGGGGACACGGGTTCGTGCCTCGGTCCGGAAGATCCCACATGCCGCGGAGCGGCTGAGCCCGTGAGCCATGGCCGCTGAGCCTGTGCGTCTGGAGCCTGTGCTCCGCAACGGGAGAGGCCAGCAAAAAAAAAAAAAGACGACGACTGGCTCTTTCTCAAAGATTTTGTGCAGTAGATTTTCTTTAGAAAAGTTAGTAATATAATCCAATTTTCTTGCCTACTCATTTAGTTCTGTCTTTAATCTTTCTGGTAGCTAGTTTGTTTGTTTATACAACATGGAAACAAATCTAGTGTAAATATTTCCTTAGTTATCACAATATCTAAAGTAGTCTAGTCATTTTTCATCTAAGTATAATACAAAGCCTGCGGAGGTATGTATTGGAAGAAAAAAAGTCTGATTTGTTTATTCTCTTCCCTTCTACTTTGAAAATTAGAATCTTTTCCAGGAGAAAAACTTTATCATTTATACTTGACAATTAAGATGCTTAAGTCAGTGTCTTTCAGACATAGGGAGAGGTGGACAATCTGGGAATAAAAACTACAGACTTTTTGCCTCAAACTTTTTTTTCAGTTTTTGTGTTTGAAAAATGTGAGAGCAGTCACTAATCCTAACTTGAGAATCCACCAAGATGGATTGTTTTCATTCTGAAGAAATCCATTTTGTAGCTAAATGAGTGGTATATATCTAATGTCCTTTAAATAGGTAATCTTTGGTTAGTATTAATTTAGGGTCTTTGATAAGGTAATGATTCTTGTGTTTTAGGCTAGCACAATTTTGAAATTATCTTTTTTTAAAGAATAATGATTATTTTATAACAATAATTGTTTTCCCTTAAAGGTAAAGGAATATGCGGCTGTTCCATGTAAACATGTATACTCAGATTTGGCCTGCCAGCAGAGTTTAAGAACATTATATCCAATGGCCTAATTGACACCTCTCAGATGCCTCAGATGCACTTCATCCCAAAATGAGATTCCCTTTTCAAACTTGGCCCTGTTCCATTCTTTCTTACCTCAGTGAAGGGTATCACCGTTTCATCTGTTTTCTCAGAACAGAAACCTTGGTCTTTCCATATTGTCAAATCCTGTTTAACTTTCTAAATAAGCTCAAATTATCCTCTTCATTTCCACCATTATCACTTTTGTCTGGATTGCTATTGTTTCTCTTCTGGACTGTTGAAATAACCTATCACTGGTCCACCTGCATCCACTCTGGCTGAGCACTAATCCATTCTCCTCATTGCAGGCAGAATTAATTGATCTTTTCTAAATACACAAGTTTGATCATGTCCCACATTTAGGATGAAGACAAAGCTCTTTAATGTGGCTGTACTTACCTTTTGGACTCATTTTCTATCAAACATGCTGCCCTAACCATTAGACCTTTCCTATTGTTCCTTCTGCCTGGAAAGCTTTTTCCTCTCTTTTATCTGGTAAAATCTTGTAAATTTTATTCAAGTCCCTACTCAAGCATCATTTCCTCAGGGAAGTTTTACCACATTTCCCTATTTTTATACTTTTTCTTCACCATTTATGTCTATACATGTCATTTTACATTTGTTGATATATTACTTGATATATGTCTGTCCCTCCCACCAGATTGTAAGCTTTATGAAAGTAGACATCATGTTTGTGTCCATCACCATGCACAGTGCCTGACACATAACTAACTAATAGTATTTATTTGAATACTTGATAGTAGAAACCTTGCAAAATTCACTTGTAATATTTTATCTTATTATTAGGTTTTTGTGGTAGCATCTAATATTTTATAATTTTTAGGAACTTGGGAATGGGAAGAGATTCTAAGTCATCTAAGCCAGCTCAGCTCCCCAAAGTTACATGGTCATCAGTCTTCTTGAACACATCCAGTGATAGGAAATCATTTTGGTGGGTACTAACTACTGAAACTCGGTTTGGTCTTTAATACTTTTTTAGATGGTTAGAAAGTTTAATTTCAACTGAAGTTTCTCCCTGTAATTTTTACCTACTGGTCTCACTTTTGCTCTTTAGGACTTCCAAAAATAAGTATAGTTTTTTTTTGTTTTTTTTTTTTAAATAAAGTCCTTTCAGTCATCTCTCTTTTAGTTTAAATATCCCGAGATCCTTAAACCTTCTTGGAAAGGTAATGAGATATGCCGGAAGGATAGAGTTTGGGGGCTATGTTAGTTTCCTAGGGCTACTACAACAAGTTACCGTAAACTTGGTACCTTAAAACAACAGAAATTTATTCTCTCATAATTCAGAAGGCCGAACGTCAGGAATCAGGTGTTTGTAGGACCACAGTCACTCTGGAGGCACTAAGAAAGAATCTGTTGTTTGCCTCTTACAGCTTTTGGTGGCTGCTGGCATTCCTTGACTTGTAGCTACATCACTGCAGTCTCTGCCTTCATGGGCACACTGTCTCCTACTCTTCTGTAATCTCTGTTGGCCTCACTCTCATAAGAACACTTGTCATTGGATTTAGTACCAACCTGGATAATCCCAGATGATCTCCTCATCTCAAAATCCTTAATTTAGTTACATCTGAAGGAAGCTTTTTTCCGAATAAGATAACATTCATAGTTTCCAGGAGTTAGGATGTGGACATATCTTTTTGGGAGCCACCATTCAACCCACTAAAGGGGCTCCTGGGTTTAAATCTTGATAATGCTACCTCCTAGCATTTTGCAACCTTGAGCATGTTGCTTAATCTCTCTGAGCCTGAATCTCTTTAATTTTAAGACAAGGATAATAATGCTTGTATCATTGATATGAGGAGATTTAAGGAAAATTCAGGTGAAGTACTTGACACATGGTAACGAACTCTACATGTTGCCTTCCATATTATCAAACTACCCTGACCCTACTGCACTTTCTCAGGGCCCCTAGATATCAAGCGTAGCCTAGAACCCAGCACAAGTGCAACTGGTCTGATAAGTACAAACTACAGTGGGTCCATTTTTTTCTGTTTTTTGGGGCAGTGTATAGCCACTATGACTAATGTAGTCCAAGTTTGAATTACGTTTATTTGTAGCCACATCATAAGCTTACCTGATTAAATTTAGAATTGATTAAAACCCATTTCTTTTTCATTGGTGTAATTATTAAACTTCTATCGTGTAGTTAGGTGTTTAGAACCAAGTGTACATTTTCACGTTACATTGTATGTTATAAGCGTTACATTATCAAATCATAGTGCCTAGTGCATAATGGGAGCAAAATTTATGCTGAATTTAATGTTGCGGCATGGTTTAAAGGAATCTTTTTTTTTTGTTTTGTTTTTTGGCTGTGCTGCATGGCTTGTGGGATCTTAGTTCCCTGACCGGGGATCGAACCCAGGCCCCTAGCAGTGGAAGCGCAGAGTCCTAACCACTGGACCGCTAGGGAATTCCCTAAAGGAATCTTTAAACTTATCTACTTTGGTGTTGTTCAGAGAACATTTCTTAAAACAAACGCTGGGGTGAATATAAAAAGGAAGAGAGTTACCATTGAAGTAGCAACTATATCAATTATATTGGGCAGATGGATGGCATCACTAGATACCCTTTCAGGTAATCAATGGCTGATCACTTCCAGGTTGATGGATGGGTTGCTTTTGATACTTCCATCAGGTATATGAGGTATGTGTCCATTGCTTATTTAACAAATATGCATTTAATTATTTCCATATCTGCTAGTATTTGGAATTTGCATTTGAGATAAAAGACTGGAGAAATGGATGATGTAGAAATGGTGTTTTTAAAATAGTTATTTTAGAGTATTACATGCACATTGTTAAATGATCAAACAATATAAAAGGAATTCAATGAAAAGTGAGTTTCCCACAGTTTCCCACCCCCAAAACAACTACCACTATCAGTTTTCTTGTGTAATCTTCAAGGTAGGGTAAGCAAAAGTGTGTGTGTGTGTGTGTGTGTGTGTGTGTGTGTGTGTCCTTTTTAAAAAACACAAATGATTGCTTATGTGCATATGGTCCTCTAGAAAGTGTTTTTTTTGGTTTGTTTTTGAATGTCATGTTTTGTATCCTGACCCTCAGCACCAGTGTAGGATTTCTAGTTTTTTTACCCTATTGTTGAGAGACAGGGAACCAAATCTCATAGCTTTCTATTACTGATTTGATTGTGTGGGATGCCTTTCCAAGAGAGTTGTATATTATATAGTTCTTTGTGAAAGAATTCTCTTTATAGGTTGTTTATACCAGGGAAATAAAACCAGTTTTAATTCAGACCACTTATTTAGAAAATGACTGACGAAAAACTCATGAAATTGGTTTAAAACATCATCCTGGTGTTGCCTGAGGCCTTTTCATGCTTGCTAAGTGAATTACTCATTTTGATTATATTGACAGCAAGGCGAAATAAATTATTTCAACAGCCAGGTAGGTAATATAGGTCTAGTTTAAAAAGAGCTAGAAAATTCAAGAATAGAGGACTATGGTAGCCATAACATTCTACCTTGGGTTATTATCTGTGGGGTTTTTTTTCCCCCTCTTTTGTTTAAGTATAAGCCAATGTTTCTCTTTTTCTAATAATTATTTTATATTGGAGTATAGGGCGTGATTAACAATGCTATGCTAGTTTCAGGTGTATAGCAAAGTGATTTAGTTGTACATATATCTATTCTTTTTCATTCTTTTCCCATATAGGTTATTACAGAGTATTGAGTAGAGTTCCCTGTGCTATATGGTAGGTCCTTGTCGATTATCTATTTTATATACAGTGTGTACATGTTAATCCCCACCTCCTAATTTATCCCTCCCCCCACCTTTCCCCTTTGGTAACCATAAATTTGTTTTCTAAGTCTGTGAGTCTGTTTATCTTTTGTAAATAAGTTCATTTGTATCATTTTTTAGATTCCACATATAAGTGATATCATATGATATTTGTCTTTCTCTGTCTAACTTACTTCACTTAGTATGATAATCTCTGGGTCCATCCTTGTTACTGCAAATGGCATTATTTCATTCTTTTTTATAGCTGAGTAATGTTCCTGTATGTATATACCACATCTTCTTTATCCATTCATCTGTTGATGGACAGTCTACCTTGGGTTATTATATGTGGGGTTTTTTTTCCTCCTTTTTGTTACAGTGTAAGCCAGTGCTTTTTTTAAAAAAAAATATTTATTTATTTATTTAGGCTCTGCCGGGTCTTAGTTGTGGCACATGGACTTCTTAGTTGCAGCATGCATGCGGGATCTAGTTCCACGACCAGGGATCGAACCCAGGCCCCCTGCATTGGGAGTGCAGAGTCTTACCCACTGACCACCAGGGAAGTCCCAGGCCAGTGGTTCTTAATCTTTGGTTTCAGGACCCTTCTTAATAGTCATTGAGGACTCAAGAGCTTTTGTTTATGTGGGTTATAACTTTTGATACTTACTGTATTAGGAATTAAAACTGAGAAATTAAAACAATTTTATTAATTTTAAAATAATATACCCACTACATGTTAAAGTTAATGAAACATTTTAATTAAAAATAACTATATTTTCCGGCTTCCCTGGTGGCGTGGTGGTTGAGAGTCCGCCTGCCGATGCAGGGGACACGGGTTCGTGCCCTGGGCCGGGAAGATCCCACATGCCACGGAGCGGCTAGGCCCATGAGCCATGGCCGCTGGGCCTGCACGTCCGGAGCCTGTGCTCCGCAATGGGAGGGGCCACAATAGTGAGAGGCCCGCATACCGCAACAAAACAAAAAACTATATTTTCTGAAACAAAAACAATTTAGTGAGAAGAGTGATATTGTTTTACAGTTTTTGCAAATCTCTTTAGTGTCTGGCTTGTTAGAAGACAGCTGGATACTCCTAGCTGCTTTTGCACTCAGTCTGCTGCAGTATGTTACAGCTTTGGTTAAAGTATAAGAAGATCTGTTTGGAAAAGGGAAGAGTATTTTAAGAACCTTTTTAGATTACTGTGGATGATATTCTTTGATATTACATGAAAACTCAGCAGTGTTAATTTCTTAAAGGTGAATTGCAATGTGGAATCTGAAACCATATCTGTGCTGTGTTATGTTAAAATCTATTGGTTTATCATGCACTTTGAATGGATCTTTTAATCCATGCATAATTTTGTAACATCATACATTCGTCATTTGGAAAATATTAGTTTACTGAGTTATGCAGATCTTCTAAATGTTGACACAAAAATCACATTCATTAACACTACCACTGATCTCATCAGAAAAGACTTTTTTTTTTTTTTTAAGAAAAGACTTTTAAGTAATGGAAGGCTATCAAGCTCACTGTGGCAGATACAAGTTTTCCAAAATTCTAATTATCACTTGAAATACCCAGTTTTATCATTGACAACAAATGCTCTCAGTTGTTTTCCTTGAAGTGATAGGCTCACTTTGTTAATTTTTGAGAAAATAACTATCAGTTACCCAGGTCTGAATAGCCATACAGTTTGTCAGCTACTCTTTCAAGTAAAAATGGTATTCCTTGGGGGAAAATGTGGGTAATTCAGTTTGCGACTCAAAGCGTGGTTTATGTGCTTTTTGAAATAGCCATCACACTTCCGAATGCAGAAGTGCTGTATGTATACTTTCCATTTGATTACACAGAATAGTAAAAAGACATGAATTCAAGGGTGAAGATTTAATAAAATTAATAATTTTTACTCTTTCATCAGCACATTCTTAAATTATGAAATTGACTCTTTCCTTTTACTGTGAATACATGAAGGTGAAGAATATAATGATGACTAGTACAGTTTGGTGCCATTGCCTTTAATTAATTGTGCTAAGATGCCAGTAGTTTTACCCTACCATTGCTTTTGCATTCTAAGTGCAAATATAAGTACAGTGAAAAAAGGCAAAGAATGTCTTAGTTATTATGAAAATAGTTTTGACCTCACTGATCCCTTGAAGAAATCACAGGGATTCCCAGGGTTATAAGGTTCACTTTGAGAACTGCTGCTGTAAGCTATTTGAGGGTTAAACTAATCACCCCACATATCCCCCTTCAGTTTCTGATCCAGGATTTTTCACAGAAAAGGTGCTCAATATATATTTTTTTTATGAATGTGATTTGATGACATTTAAACAGGACAAAACTTGGTGAGTAAAATTATGTAGCAGCCTACATCCATCCAAGCAATCTTGATCAGGCAGCTTTCCCACAGACATTGGTGAGAATAAGTTGAGCTAATGGAATGTGGATGATAATATACTTGGTAAATGCAAATGATGAAATAACTACAAATAAGGTGATGTTGAAATTAGAACTAACTGATTTCAGGAATGCACAGGAAAAGGATACACATGTACAAGTTCCTACACAGCCAACAATTTCAGCCTTGTTAGGTTTCTGTTAATGAGTCCTCTACTTTTTGGGTCCTTTAATTTGTAGCGGTCTAAGAGAGGATCCTCAAGTAAGATGGATCTTATCTGAAAAGCAAACATCTCATTTAAATTTCAGTAGGTCGTGGGTTGTGCTTAATCTAGTAAAGTCTTTTCAAAAAGAGTTACTGACAGTGAATGTTAAAAACAAATCACTTTTTTTGAAGAATAGTGACTAAAAGTCCTGGGTCTATATAAACTGCAGACCCAGGTAGTCATTTTCCTCTTTAAGGAAACCTGTCCTATTAATACCCTACTATGTATTTTGGGGGCAAGAAATTGGGTGATAAGATGGTGTGATATACCCTCTTTTAGTGTGTAAGCCTCAGTTCACCTAGCTACATTTTGATAATCTCAAATTTTTTTAAATAATACTCCTCCTCTTGTTTTCAAGTGATTTGTTTGTTACAGTCTATTTCTAGTTTAGGGCTAGGATGTAGGAATGGGTAGTAAATTGGGGGTGGAAATGGGAAGGAACAGTATTAGTTCTAAACCATCCCAGGCCTTCCTCTACTCCCACCCCCAATCCCAACTTTTAAAAAACTTTTTACTCCTATTTCAAGTAAAGATTGTAAGAGATAAGTTAAGGCATTTCTAACAATCAACCACACAGTTTTTTTGTTTCATGTTAAAAGTTACTGAGTCTACTTTAAGAAGTTCTTTCAAACATCTTGTGAATTTACCTTTTGTCCCTGAAGGTCATTACTTCAATTTACAATGGATACTCCCAAAGAGTTGGGTAGGGTAGGCATTACCTAAACTTTGGTCATCATCATACCTATGTAACAGCATGAGAGGATTCAGGTAGTACAGGGGTGTGGTACTATGTGAGAGCCACTTGTGCTTCTTGTCATAGGTGCCATGTCCTGGTTAGAAACCATTTAAAATTGAACTGGAAAATACCAGTCACCTTTTAAGGATGTCATAAAAATAAGGTTATTTTATGACATCCTTAAAAGACTAAATACTGTTTTAAAACTGACCAAAGTAAAATGTCTGCTTTCAAACAGAGTTGTAAGTGGAAATGTAAAATAAGGTCAAATTAAAAATAATTTATCTGTTACATTTCCTGAACAGATTTAATTTTGAGCTCTGTGTGCAAGGCACAGATTGGAATGGTTGCTGCAGATATTTTATGGAATATAGATTTCAGATTGTTATTTGCTTGTAAATATACACATGAAAACCCACTTTCAGGACTCCTACTTTAAAGTTTTCAAAGAATTTTATCCTTTATGGAAGATATATTTGTATCTATTATTCCTCTAGTACCATATCCTAGTTAAGTAGTTTGAGGAGATTAGGGTTAAGTACTACTACTTTGGTATGACTTCTGTAGCTGCTACCTTTAAAAATTTGTTAAATACTTCAGGCATAAATAAGGATATAGAACAATATAATGAATACCGTGTATCTTCTACCCAACTTAAAAAAAATCACAGATAATAATGCCTCCTGGGCATTCCTTCCTCATCCTTTCCCTTCCCAGCTGTAACCATTATTCTGAATTTGATGTTTACCTTTCCCCTGTATCAAAAAACAAAAACAAAAACAGAAAAACTATACCTTTATGTGTTGTATCCATAGGAAAGATATCATATTGTTTTGTATGTTTTTAAAGTTATATGAGATTAATCTTTATTTTTTTTGTTGTTTTGTTTTTTTGTTTTTTGCGGTACGCGGGCCTCTCACTGTTGTGGCCTCTCCCGCTGTGGAGCACAGGCTTGGGACGCGCAGGCCCAGCGGCCATGGCTCACGGGCCCAGCCGCTCTGCGGCATGAGGGATCCTCCCAGACCGGGGCACAAACCCGTGTCCCCTGCATCGACAGGCGGACTCTCAACCACTGCGCCACCAAGGAAGCCCGAGATTAATCTTTATTGAGGCATGTAGTTATAGTTTACTCATTTTACATGCTATATAATATTTGATTTAATGGAGTGTGAAAGTAATATATGATCTTTGTAGAGAAGTTTGAAAATAAAAGAAAGTATGAAGATGAAAAAATTTGTAGCTCTGCCATCCAGAGATACCACAGTTAATTTTTTTTCCTTTGATTCCCCCCCTCCCACTTAAGTTTATGTATTTTCTGGGTACCTTTTAATATGAATGGGACACAGTTTTATGGATTACATAAAATTGCAAAACAGCCACATAAGGGCTGTAATCGTATTTTAGTTGAAAAAGAAAAGAAAATGAGCTTTCCATATTAGGTATTCCACGTATACCAGGTATTCCACATATACCTAGTAAAGTTACTATCTATATCAAATACTGGTGGCATATTTCTTAGTATGGAAACACTGTGTAAGTGACATCTGGGAAGAGTTAGGTAGTATTGTTTAACATGTTTTTAAACTTATCTGAGAGATTTTTCTAGTAAACAAAATTATCAGATTTTGATGCTTATCTCTTTAAACATTAAGTACTTTTTTGGTTTTAACTTTTTGATTAAAAATGAAAAAGATGAAATATTTAGGTATGCATCTAATATATGTACAAGATCTATATGAGGAAAACTACAAAGCTCAGATGAAAGAAATCAAAGAAGAACTAAAATAGATATTCCATATTCATGGATAGGAAGCCTCAATTGTATTAAGATGTCAGTTCTTCCCAACTTAATCTGCAGATTCAGTGCAGTCCCAATTAAGATCCCAGCAAGTTATTTTATGGTTATCAACAAACTGATTCTAAAGTTTATATGGAGAGGCAAAAGACCCAGAATAGCTAGTACAGTATTAAAGAGAAACAAAGTTGGAGGACTGACACTACTTGACTTCAAGACTCACTGTAAAGCTACAGTAATCAAGGCAGTGTGGTATTGGTAAAAGAATAGACAAACAGATCAATGAAACAGAATAGAGAGCCCAGAAATAGATCCCCATAAATATAGTCAGCTGATCTTTGACAAAGGAGCAAAGGCAATACAATGGAGCAAAGATAGTGTCTTCAACAAATGGTGCTGGAACCAACTGGATATCTACCGGCCAAAAAATCAATGTAGACACAGACTTCATACCCTTTATAAAAATTAACTCAAAATGGATCACAGACCTAAGTGTAAGACATAAAACTATAAAACTCTTAGAAGATAACATAGGAGAAAACTTAGATGACCTTGAGTATGGTGATGACTTTTTAGATACAATACCAAAGCCATGATCCATGAAAGAAAGAATTCATAACTGGTACCTCCATACAATGGGGTATTATTTAGCACTAAAAAGAAGTTAGCTATCAAGCCATGAAAAGACGTGGAGGAATCTTAAATGCATATTACTAAATGAAAGAAGCCAACCAGAAAAGGCTACATAGTGTATGATTCCAGCTTTATGAAGTTCTGGGAAACGCAAAACTGTGGAGATAGTGAAAGGATCAGTGGTTGCCAGGGTTTGGGAGAAGGGAGAGAGGGAGCACGGGGTTTTGGGGGCAGTAAAACCATTCTGTATGATACTCAAATGGAGGGTACATCATAATACACCTGTCAAAACCCATAGACTGTATAACATAAAGAGTGGACTCTAATGTAAACTATGTCCTTTAGTTAATATTGGTTCATCAACTGTAACAAATTTACCACTCTAAAGCAGGATGTTAATAGGAGAGGGAGAAGTGGTGAAGGGGTTATATGGGAACTCACTGTACTTTCTGCTTCAGCTTTCTATAGACCTAAAACTGCTCTAAAAATAAAATATATTAATGGGAAAAATACATATGTCAAACACCAATGTTCCATGGTAGAGGTGGGGTACAGGGATTTTCAGGTGTAGTCAGGAACTCCTCCAAACTAAATCATCATAACCTGTAGTTAGATAATGCTGAATAGCTTTATAGTTATATAATGTTATGGTCTATATATTTTACAATTTACATATAAATGTAAATATATAATTTATATATAATATACATAATGTATAGTTAATAATAGTTATATACTGTTGAATACATTTGAATGTATAGGATGCATGGTGGTGGGGAAAGACTGAAGAAATCGGGGGTGGGTCAGCTTCATCTAATGAAGAGACTGTTGCTGGTGGAGCTTTCCTAACACTGTCCCTGGTGAGAGAAATGCCTATGACTTTTCCTTCTTCACTTTAAATAATAATTTGATGGAGCTAATGTTTGCCAGCAGTAGCCTATGATGGCATTTGTCTCAAATTTTGTGTCATGCTGTTCCTGTTCCCTTCCTCCCAGTGGAATGGTATGCTAATAAAGGTCTAACTAAAAGTGCACAGGAGTTCAGAGGCACTTAGGTCAAAAGAAATTCCAGAACTGTTCAGTAATCAGTGCTTTCCACCATGACATTTATTTGCCAAGAAAAGATAAAATTATAATCAGTACCTAGTATTTTGGTGTAAACGGCACACAAATAGTCATTGTAGGCTTCTTTTTCATTTTTTTAAGACTTCATTTTCCAAGAGCAGTTTTAGATTTACAACAAATTGAGAGTGAGGTACAGAGATTTCCTATATACAAAGGATAAACCTACATTAACGCATCATAATCACCCAAAGCCTGTAGTTTATTTTAGGGTTTACTCTTGGTGTTGTATATTTCTGTTGATTTGGACAAATGTATTAATATAATGACGTATCCATCATTATATCATGAAGAGTATTGGCACTGCCCTAAAAGTCCTCTGTGCTCTGCCTATTCATTTCCCCCATCTCCACCCCCAGTCCTGGCAATCACTGCTTTTTCTTGTCTCCATAGTTTTGCCCTTTCCAGAATTTCATATAGTTGGAATCAGAGTATGTAGCCTTTTCATTTTCATATTGGCTTCTTTCACTTAGTAATATGCATTTAAGGTTCCTCCCTGTCTTTTCATGGCTTGATAGCTCATTTCCTTTTAGTGCTGAATAATATTCCATTGTATGGATATACCACATTTTGTTTATCCATTCACCTATTGAAGGACATCTTGATTGCTTCCAAGTTTTGGCAGTTATGAATAAAGCTGGTATAAACATTCGTGTGCAGGTTTTTGCATGTACATAAGTTTTCAGCTTATTTGGCTAAATACCAAGGAGTGTGTTGGATCATATAGTAAAAGTATGTTTGGTTTTGTAAGAAACTGCCAAACTGTCTTCCAAAGTGACTGACATATGTATTTTTACATTGCTTATGCTTTTTCAAAAGCACATTTGTCAGGTATGTAAAGGAATGAATGCCTGTCCTATGATAGGATGATGCCCTTACAAGCAATTGAGGTCTTAGGACTGGTTGTCCCTTCATAAATAATACCAGCTGTTTGCACTTTGTTCTTGTCTGCTTTTTCTTTTATTTATTTGTTTTATTTGTTCTCCCTTATTGTTCTTACTCTTTTTATTCTTCCTTACTGCTTCTCCTTGCTTTGGCCTGGGGAATGAGAGAGCTATGCTTGTTAGAATAGTGTACTGATTTATTTTTATTTATTTATTTATTTTAACATCTTTATTGGAGTATAATTGTTTTACATTGTTGTGTTAGTTGCTGCTGTATAACAAAGTGAATCAGCTATATGTATAGATATATCCCCATATCCCCTCCCTCTTGCGCCTCCCTCCCTCCCTATCCCACTCCTCTAGGTGGTCACAAAGCACAGAGCTGATCTCCCTGTGCGGCTGCTTCCCACTAGCTATCTATTTTACATTTGGTAGTTAGTGTACTGATTTAAAAGGCAAATAAGACAAAACTAAAACCCTTTCCCATAACCATGTTATGGATGGTTACGATTGCAGCATTTAGTAAAGTTGTGGCATGATTAGCTTCACTGTACAGATCTTCCAAGATGGGATTAGAGGAGCAGTACATTAATAAAACCTTCTTTGCTTTATAATTTAAAAATAAGGAAACTGATTTAAAATGGTTTAAGTCTATGCTAGCAGAAGAGTTTTGTTTTTTTCCTACATTTCTCTAGGAAGACCTTTCAGTTTCTGCTGTTACAGTTCTCAAAGAGGACAAAGCCTTTAGTTAAAGCTTGTTTTATAGTATCTGTGTAATTCTGTTTGTGTGTACATTTGTACATACCCCAAACTGCAGCAAAATTATGTGTCAATAGATTATACTCTCTCAGTAGATGAAGGTCAAGAACTGTATCAAATCTTCTTTGGGGTATGTATCCAGTTCACCTGACAGTCTTCCTGATACACATTTGTGGACCCCGTGGTTCAAAATCTCCTGGTGCAGAATCTTAGAGTTGTTTTGTTTTGTTTTTTGCTCCCTTACTTTCTGCATGCTGGCTTGTTAGTATATGTGTAAAGCCCACCTCTCCCATGCCCCCAGGTGGTTGTCTTTGCTTTGCCTGAAGATACCTATTGATGGGAGAGCTCACTGCTTCCTGGCAACCTGCTGTTTTCACACCCCTGTTAGAAGAATGATCTATATTGGCCACAATTCTGCCCTGTCTACCCTAACTTCTTGGCTATTTGTTCTTATTGGGGCCACATGATATTTATAATTCCTCATAATAATTCTTTAATATTTAATAAGAGGTCATTTTCCTAAAGCCCTTTCTTTTCTAGGTTTAGACATATATATTTTTCTAACTATTCTTTATAATACTGGCTTTTTCACAGTCCCAGTGAAATATAATCTATGTCTTTAAAAAGTACAGTGACAGGGGCTTCCCTGGTGGCGCAGTGGTTGAGAGTCCGCCTGCCGATGCAGGGGACACGGGTTCGTGCCCCGGTCCGGGAAGATCCCACATGCCGCGGGGCGGCTGGGCGCGTGAGCCATGGCCGCTGAGCCTGCGCGTCCGGAGCACAGGCTCCGCAACGGGAGAGGCCACAACAGTGAGACACCCGCGTACCACAAAATAAAAAAAAAAAAAGTACAGTGACAACAGGAAATGTCTAGTTCTTAAGTTTGGTCTTGAGGTAATATAAATGCTCCCAAAATGACAATTTAAAAACATAATCCCAAAAAGAATATAATTCCTGACCTAGAGACAGTCGTGAATATTGAGTAGTAAGGGAAGGGAGGGTAAAGTGCAGGTAGAGTATCCTTTCACACCCATATTAAAATTACTATTCATTTTCTTCTAATCAACAGATAAGAATAAAAAACATTTTACTCAAAAAAAAAAAAGTGTAGTGCCAAGCAGTAAATACAAGTGTGATCAGGTTGATGCTTTCATTATCCATATTTTACGTATGATGCTTGTCATGGTGCTTATTTCCATACTAAATTTAGTGTGAACCAGCACCCCTTGAGTTTTCGTTTGTTTGTTTGTTTTGTTTTGTTTTTTCTTGTGATGACACAGTCTTCACCATCCTATGTTCTTCTGCAATGGGTTTTTTTAAGCCAAAGTTCAGAATATTATGTTTATGTTTATTAAAATTTATCCTGTGATATTTTGCTCATTATTTTAGCTGCTTGAGTTTTTTGGAATTTGATTTTACCCTCCGAGGACAGACTTCATTATCCCTTGAATCTCTAGTTATCCACCTATTTGATTAACATATCTTTTCTGTCTCTTTGCAGTTTCCAAAACAATGTCTCTCCATTATTGCTTTTTTTTCCACTTCTTTTTCTCAGTGGCAGATGCCAGCTTGTGTTACTTTGATGGATATGTATAGCTAAACAGGAACCTCAGATAATAGAAAAACATGTACAGTTGCAGAGCCACTAGGGAGCTGTAGTGTGCTTTCATGTTGAACATCAAGAAGCTTTATATCTATTTTTCTTCTTTTTCTCTTTTTGGACATTTATTAATTTTGATTATTCATTCTTTTGGTATTTTGGAGCCAGTTCTTTTGTGTTTTCAGCTTTCTCTGTACTTTTCTGTATGTATTTGAAAAGTTTGCAGGCCCCAAGGACTGTGTCTATAATGCCTAGTATATAAAATAACCCTGGAGCCTGTCTGTTAGGCAGATATCTTAATAGGAGGCTAATTCTTGGGTCTCAGTTTCCCAACTGCACGATGGAAGACTTGCATTAATTAGGGAGTTTCCACTTGTGCTCTGTGGAGTCCTGAGTCTCAGAGGGTATTGCAGGAGGTGAGGGGGATGAACGCCTATAGCTGTCAGCATTCCCCAGCTCCTTCAATAAGAAGTGTTCCACTTTTATCTTATATTTTGAGGTTCTACGTAGGATTCTTTTTAAAGAAAGAGTACCCAGAGGACATTGGGCAGCTTTGATGGTCTTTATATGAGTCTCTCTGATTCCATGAGCTTAGAGGTCACCCTCAGATTTTTCATTTGGTGAAGGGATAGAGGGGCTTATTATACTATTTGTCTTTTCTTTCCCAGATCTGGGATTAACCACCCCTCCAGTCCCCTCATTATAAAAGGAACTACATGCTTATTGTTTTAAAGGGAGAAAAAAAATCTGTGAAACAAGAAGTCTTCATAATTCCATTATGCACAGAAGAAAAGCATTCTTAACAGTTTCAGTATACCTTTCTAGATTCTTTTGTTTTTCCATAGCCATATCTGTAATTTATTTGTTTGTTTGTTTGTTTATTTTAATGAGACCACACTTATTCTAGCAGATTTTATAACCTGGGGTATTTTGTTTTGTTGGGTTTCTCCCCAGTTTACAGCTGTATATTGTGGACATTTTCTGTGTCAGTACACATCAGTCTACTTCATCCTTTAATGCTTATGTAATATTTCTGACTAATGATTTGTAACTATACTAAGTCAGTGTGAATATTCCTTGTTGCACAATACATGGAATCTATTCTAAAGTATGAACCTACTGTTATTTACATATTACGACTGGCATATGCATTTCCCGATAGTTTACTCTTTCTTCACTTTTTTTGGGGCTTATGATATTTGTTGATTTTTCCACTTACTTCTCTTTCCTCTGGTTTGATTACACATCAAGACCTCAGAAGTATTATCCCAGTCAAGCTACAGATGCAGATAACCCTTTTCAATAGCTCTAATTTAATGTCCCCTTTTAATAGTTACAAGACTATTCTTAAGAACAGAATCTTGGCAGACAGAATTATACTTTTATTCCAGTATATTACTACTGATGAGAAAGGTAGTTGACTTATTTTGACCCAAGTGAGCTTAGTTCTAAGCGCCAGGAAGGTGGATGACAAGCAGCTTTTGGTGGTTTGACAGCCAGCTAGCTGCAGGACGTCTGTTGTGGTCAGGACTAAGTGGCTGCTGATAAATATTTGTGGTGAATTACATTTGATGGTCCCTTTTCCCCTTCTGATTTTTAGAATTTTATCAACAATCACACTGAGAAATTGGTAGTGAGAAAAATGTTTTTTATTCTTATAGGATGATTATTATTTTTTCTTTATGTAGTGCTCTGTAATTTTTCAAATAACTTATTCTAAATGGATGCAACATTTCCATAGTCATGGAAGAATTTTGGTGATTTTTTTTTTTTTTTGAAAAGGAAATATAGTGTAAATGTTATTTAAGCAGCTTATATTTCATTAGAAACTTAGGATAGCATTTCTTCCTCCCCCTTTTAAGTTTAGGGAAATCTTGTACAGGTTAAACAAATTCAAAAATGGAAATGTTATTCCCAGTTTTAAGGAATTTTAATTTTATATTCAACCACTTTGTAAATTTTATTCTTGAAACACATGTACTTTTTTACTTTTCTCTAACTTCCTTTCCTTGTCAGGATTCTAAGATAATTTTTCCTTCTTACTACTATGCCTGAAACTTTGATTATTTGCTATTCTAATTTTAATTTTGGAAGTAATTCAAGATATACTTTGTTTTAATTTACTCACAAAGTAAATATAGGGATTTTAATTTTTGAATAGGTACTATTCAAATTTAGATGTCTGACACTTTCTGAAGTGTTTATGGTAGGGACCATTATTATACTATTTAGAAAGGTTTATTTATTGTTGTTTACGTTACAAAATCTCTGAGTACTCTTTGTCTTAAAATGTATTTCATATGTTATTGTCCAGCTTAGAAAGTTCTAATTTCTCACTCATTCAATAAACAAATTTGAGTGATTATTGTGAGCCTCGAACAGTTCTAGGTGGTGGGATAAAGCATTGAATAAAACAGAAAAATCTTTGCCCCCATGAGCTTACTTACTATCTAAAAAGGTAAATAAATATTACATCGGGGGTAATGAGTGCCATGGGGAAGGTGATGTCTGCTTGAGATTGTCTCCATATCTTTCAGAAGATTAATCCTCAAAAATACCAAGGCTGCAAATGGAAACCTGGGCTGGATATATAACGGACTTCACATTGACTGTCCATCATTGAGTGGTGTGTAATTTGAACAGATTCCTGTATTTACTGTCTGTTCCCTTTCATACTACTTTCATTTTCACAATTGTGTTAATTCTTAGTGTGGTTCTATTTATTGTTGCTTAAAAATGATACCTTCCATCGTGCTTTACAGTTAAAAAACATTTTCATGTTTCATTTTTTTAAGTGGCTATAGCATAATAGTTTTGGTTGAACCATGTGAAATTGATGATATTTGACTGTTTTGGACCTATTTCACATTGATCATTCTAATACTGTGCTGTACCTACCTTTAAAAACAAAATATGGGGCTTCCCTGGTGGCGCAGTGGTTGAGAGTCTGCCTGCCAATGCAGGGGACACGGGTTCAAGCCCTGGTCTGGGAAGATCCCACATGCCGCGGAGCAACTAAGCCCGTGAGCCACAACTACTGAGCCTGCGCATCTGGAGCCTGTGCTCCGCAACGGGGGAGGCCGCGACAGTGAGAGGCCTGCGCATCGCGATGAAGAGTGGCCCCCGCTCTCCGTCACTGGAGAAAGCCCTTGCACAGAAATGAAGACCCAACAGCCAAAAATAAATATAAATAAATAAATAAATTTTAAAAAAACACAAAAAACCAAAATATGAACATGTTTTATAAACTGTAAATCACTATTATGCACACTGACAAGACTTAAATTTTGTTTCTGTCACTCATTTCCTGTTTGCTTTAGAGCAATTACTTAACCTCATTGTGCCTCACTTCATCATGACAGTGAAGATAATAATACCTCTTAGAGTTGTGAGGATTACATTATACATTATAATGTGATTATATATGTAAAGGTACTTAGAAAAGCACCTAGCACATAGTAAAGGCTCAATAAGTGTTAGCTGTTATTACTATTACTAACCCATGGGGCAGGCATCATCCTTGTCAGTTTTGCAGATGATCAATCAGAAGCTCATAGAGATTTTATGATTTTCCAAGATTATGCAACTAGAAATCAAAACCACGCATTTCTCACTCCAAGTTCTGGCCTCTTTCTCCTTGCACTACAGCTATCAGGGAAAGAAAGAAAAGGAAAAAAGAAGAAAGAAAGAGTATTCATATAGTAATTTATAGAGCACATCCTTGAATCTCTCCAACATAGTTACTTTAACTTAGTTATCTTGTTTTCATAGACTGTTTTGACATCCATAAAGAAAAATGTTTGACAGAAATCTGAGATATGATAGATAATTGTGACCTAGTGTTACATTGTTACCTTAGAAAGGGTAATAGTGGCACTTCTATAGCTGATTTGTCCAGAAGTGAATGAACCTAAATAATAAATGTTTACCTCAATATTTCTAAGAATATAAGTGCAATTCTTAATTATATTCTTCCAAAAAGGAGCAAAACCAAATGTTAAAAAGCATTAAAAAAAAAAAGCATTTAAAAGCATCTAAAAGCAGTTTTAAAAATAGCAAACTTAAGCCTCCAATTCTCTATATCCTACTCACATTTCCACGTGGACATATATATATATAAATATATATATATATATAAAATAGGCAGCTCAGTTGTTCCTCTGACATTCATTCCCATCCCAGTAAATGCCTATTAAGTTCTTCCAGTTGCTCAAACCAAAAACCTTGGAGTCATTTTTAGACTTCTGTCTTTCACTCTACCATGCATCCCAATTGTCAGGAAATCCTGGCAGCTGTACCTTTAAAACATGCAGAATCTAACTATTTCTTATCACCTCTGATGCTGCTACCCTGGTCCAAGCCATGTTCATCTTTTTTTTATTTTTTTATTTTTTTATTTACTGTTGGCTGCATTGGGTCTTCGTTGCTGCGCACAGGCTTTCTCTAGTTGCGGCGAGCGGGGGCTGCTCTTCGTTGCGGTGCATGGGCTTCTCATTGCGATGGCTTCTCTTGCTGTGGAGCACGGGCTCTAGGAGTGCGGGCTTCAGTAGTTGTGGCTCACGGGCTGAGTTGCTCCGTGGCATGTGGGATCTTCCCGGACCAGGGATCGAACTCGTGTCCCCTGCATTGGCATGTGGATTCTTAACCACTGCGCCACCAGGGAAATCCTGAAGCCATGTTCATCTTAAAGTAGCCTTATAATTGGTCTTCCCGTTCCCACCCTTTCCTCCCTTCAGTCTACTCTCATATAGCAGCCCAGGTGACCCTTTAAAAATGTAAATAAGAAAATCAGTTTACATCTTAACCCCTGCTCAAAACCTTCCAAGGGTTTCCCATCTCATTCAGAATAAAATCCAAAGGTCTTAAGTAGCCCTCAAGGTCCCACAGGCCTGATCCTGGCTAAACTGTCTGACCTCATCTGCTTCTTCTCCCCTAGCTTAGGGTGCTTCAGGCACACGGGCCATTTTGCTGTTCCTTGATCACACCGAGCATGCTCCTGTCTCAGCATCTTTGCATTTGCTGTTCTTGCTGCCTTGGGTACTCTTCCGCCCAAGTATTTCATGCTGTCTCCCTCACTCCTACAGATGTGAACTGAGAGATCTTGTCAGAAAGGCATTTCTTGGCTAGCACCCTCTCTTGTCCACACCTCTCCTCTCCCTAAAATATTATGTATATATTTGATTAGTTTATCTCCCTCTGGTAGGATGTAAAATCCAAGAAGGGGAGGACTTTTTTTTTATTCATTGCTGTCTCCTGTGTCTACATCAATGCTTGACACACAGTAGGTGATTTTTATGTATGTATTGAATGAATGAATGAATTGAATTTCTTGGCAAGTCGTTATCTCAATTCTTCTTCCACCAGATTTGATATTGTTGACTTCTCTCTTCATTTGCCTACCATGACACTTACTATCTCCTGATTCTCATTTTTCCTTCCAACTTCTCATTTGTGTTCACACATTGTTGTTTTTTTCCTTCCTCTATATGCTCCTTTGAATATCCCTAAGTTTCCTTGCTTCTTTTATCGTCCCATTTTACATATTATTCCTGGTCAATTTTATTCATGCTCTGTGCTTTCATTACCATCTCCTTGTTGATGAGTCCCAAACTTACACCTGCATCACAGGCTCCTGCATCACAGCTCCAGATCTGGGTATCTCATTGGACAGTTCATATAAATATTGTTACACACTGTCGTCCTCTGCAAATCTGCTCTTTTACTATTCCTTGTCTTGTTTAATGAGCCACTCTTTAACCCAGGCCAGAACACTGGCATCATCCTGAACTTACCTTTCCTTCACTGTTCACATCCAGTTGTTCACTAAATCCTTTCCATTTTCACCCCCTAAATATTTCACCCCACTGTCTTAGTTCAGGCCCCCATTAGTGCTCCCTCATGGACCACTGAATTAGTTACCTGACTGGTTTGGTAACTAGTCAGTCTAGGCTCAGTCCTTCCCAAGCGATTCTTCACACAGCTGGGAGGAATGTTTGCTCCTTATCACCTTTAGCAGTGCTTCATCCTATAACCTAGTACCCTAAGGGTGGCCAGGAGTTATAGCAGTGGGCTTTTGTGACCTGTGGTTATTTGTAGACTGAGTAGATAATACTGTCTCTCAAAAGTATTGCTTACATTTGAGTTTTCAAATAAATTAAGTAATTTATAGTGTACTCTTTTCATTATCTGGTTTTCTGAATAAATACAATTATCATGTAATAGAGGTTCCCCTCCCTCCCTTCCCGCCTTCCTTCCCTCCCCGCCTTCCTTCCCTCCCCCCTCCCTTCCTTTCCTTCCTTCCTTCCTTCCTTCCGTTGTTACAAACGGATCTTCATAATATTAAGTACCACTGAGCTATAAGATGAAGTACAGATTACTTTGCACAGCACATAGGCCCCCACCATCTGGTTTCCCCCTAGCTGAACCTCTGGTGTACTCCATGTTTGGTCATGTTCCATATGCCACACTGTTTCCTCTGCTCCAAATACTTCCACCCCACCCTCCTTCCCAGCTCCCAGCGGCACCTCTCAAATAGCTACTCCCGTAAAATCTTTCCTGATCAGAATAAAATCCAAACTCCTTTCCAAGGCCTACAAAGGCTTTATGTGATTTTTTCCAATCTTGTCTCCCTCCACCGTTTCCCTTTTTACCAGGCTCTTCCTGTGACTGCCTTCTTCTCACCCGTTCAGGTCGCAAATCAGATGTGCCTCATCAGAGACCACCCCTCTCCCCAGGCATTTTCTTATCATATTGCCTTATTTTATCCTCTGCATAGCACATCAATTCCAGAAATTCTTGTTTGTTCCTTTTTGTCTTTATTGTCATGGCTCCCTCCTCCAGAATGTAAGTTCTTTGAGGTGGGACTCTGCCTTCTTGCTTACCACTGTGTCTCTTGTCTAGAACCTGGTCCTCAGTAATTTAAAAAAAAAAAGTTTTTTGGAATATAGTTGATTTGCAATGTTGTGTTAGTTTCAGGTGTCCAGCAAAGTGAAGCAGTTATACATATACGTGTATCCCCCTTTTTTTAGATTCTTTTCCCATATAGGCCATTACAGAGTTTTTTTTTGTTTTTGTTTTGTTTTGTTTTTTGCGGTACGCTGGCCTCTCACTGTTGTGGCCTCTCCCGTTGCAGAGCACAGGCTCCGGACGCGCAGGCTCAGCGGCCATGGCTCACGGGCCTAGCCGCTCCGCGGCATGTGGGATCTTCCCGGTCCGGGGCACGAACCCGTGTCCGCTGCATCGGCAGGCAGACTCTCAACCACTGTGCCACCAGGGAAGCCCCCATTACAGAGTATTGAGTAGAGTTCCCTGTGCTATACAGTTAGGTCCTTATTAGTTATCTATTTTATATATAGTAGTGTGTATATGTCGATCCCAATCTCCCAATTTATCCCTCCCCGACCCTTACCCCCTGGTAACCATAAGTTTGTTTTCTGCATCTGTAACTCTATTTCTTTTTTGTAGGTAAGTTCATCTGTACCCTTTTTTAAAATTCCACATATAAGCAATATCATATGATATTTGTCTTTGTCTGACTTACTTCACTCAGTATGACAATCTCTAGGTCCATCCATGTTGCTGCAAATGGCATTATTTCGTTCTTTTTTTTTATGGCTAATATTCCATTGTATATGTGTACCACATCTTCTTTATCTATTCCTCTGTTGATGAACATTTAGGTTGCTTCCATGTGTATTGTAAATAGTGCTGCAGTGAACATCGGGGTGCATGTATCTTTTCGAATTATGGTTTCTTCCTGATATATGCCCAGGAGTGGGATTGCTGGATTATATATATTTTTAGTTTTTTAAGGAGCCTCCGTACTGTTCTCCAATTTACATTCCCACCAACCACTGTAGGAGGGTTTCCTTTTCTCCACACCTTCTCCAGCATATATCGTTTGTAGGTTTTTTTTTATGGCCATTATGATCGGTGTAAGGTAATACCTTACTGTAATTTTGATTTGCATTTCTCTAACAGTTAGTGATATTGAGCATCTTTTCCTGTGCTTTTTAGCCATCTGTATGCCTTCTTAAATATTTGTTGATTGATTGGATTATCATCCCTCTCCTTTGAGCCCCATTCTCTCTGTAATTTTCTTCCTTAGCATTTATACATTGCATTGTAGAGTCTTTGTTGCTATTATCTTGTTGATTAAGAGCATGTTCTTCTCCTTCTAGCCAGTCAGTTGTTGCCAATCTGAAATGATAATAACAATTAGCATTTATTGGGGGTGGCGGGGCACTCTGCTGAGTCCTTTACTTAATTACTTCATTTCATTTAATCCTCACACTAACACTTTGAGGAAGGTATTAATACATTATCACCAGTTTATAAATAGGGTGACTGAGGCACATAGAGAGGTTGAGTATCACCGTACTAACAAATGACAGAACTGACTCTCCAGCCCAAGCTTTTAACACAGTACTGCTTACTGGTGTCCCCAGATCTTCTGATTTTTCAAGAGAAGTCGGAAGTCTGGAACTTTTACTCTTATTTCCCTATTTTAAAATGTTGGCAATTCATTCACATTGAAAAACCAAACAAAAAACACTGCAGACCAGTCAAAACAGGTATGAAGGGCTGCTTTGGTTTATATGGTTTTTCTCTGACTAGACCTGGAGCTGCTTATGGTCCAACCCTTAAGATCCTGGTACTCAAATGCTGGATGGATGCAGCAATCATTTCCTCTTCTGCATCACTTTCTTGCTCCACAATAAAATACAGTAAAATAATGCCTTATGTTTCTTCAGCATGTTGCAGTTACAAGGTGCTTTCATATACATTGTTTGACTTTTCTAAAAGCCTCAATTGATGTTGCCACCATCAAACTGTATGTATGTGTCCCTTAGCCCTCAGTTTCACAGTGGATCAGAAGTAAAATGCAGGAAGTAAACCAGGAAGTGATAAGTGTTAGGCTCACTGCTCAGCCTGCTTTTCAATATTAATCTGTATTGCTGTTGCCCCGCTGATCCCATTATGCACAGCTCCATGTGTGTGAAAACATGCTTTTAAACATTCAGTGTTATTTATTTTAAATTAGTGAGACATACGCTGTCCATAAATTGTGCACAATTTATAGAAAAAAACAGTCAATACTGGGGTTTGGGTTTTTATTTATTTATTTTTAAAATAAATTTATTTATTTATTTTTGGCTGTGTTGGGTCTTTGTTGCTGTGCACGAGCTTTCTCTAGTTGTGGCGAGCGGGGACTAGTCTTTGTTGCAGTGAGCGGGCTTCTCATTGCAGTGGCTTCTCTTGTTGCGGAGCACGGGGTCTAGGCGCCTGGGCTTCAGTAGTTGTGGCACGTGGGCTTCAGTAGTTGTGGCTCTTGGGCTCTAGAGTGCAGACTCAGTTGTGGCGCACGGGCTTAGTTGCTCCACAGCATGTGGGATCTTCCCGGACCAGGGCCCAAACCCGTGTCCCCTGCATTGGCAGGTGGCTTCTCAACCGATACGCCACCAGGGAAGCCGGGGTGTTGGTTTTTAGATCTTGACTCTTCTGCATATACTTATTTTTTATTGTTTCTAAATTTATGTAAATAATAATCTATACAAATAATAATTTATATAAATGGACTTTCATACCATTTAAAATTCATTTTAAAATAATTTTTATAAAATGGTATAATGATTACAAACATTAAAATGTGAGTGCAGTTCTCCATTTTAAAAAAAAAAAAAGTCAGTCCCTTGTCCTCCTTTTTTTAAAAAAAAAAAAAGTTTTGTTCCCTTTCCATCTATTGGAAGTGGGAGTGTGTAATTAGCTAGATAAACACATGTAATATGGGTGAAGAAAAACATGAAATAATTTGACTGCCCTGGTGCTCACAGAAGATAGTAGCTTCAAAAGACATTGTTTTTTGGCAACTTCACGAGTTGCATTTATTCCTGTGGCTGGGAAGCATGCTGTCAGGCCTTTCAGTCTGTAGGAACCATTCCTCAAAGCAGCTGTATCCTCTAAGGCAGTGATGGTGAGGGTTGAAGAGTGAAGGGAACGGAAGGCATGTTAGAGGGACTGGGATGGGTTACTGCAGGTGCAGTTTGAAAAATCACTGCAGTTCAGTATGCATGTTATTTTATAATACAAATTCACTGGCCCCTCAGTTAAACCCTTGGGTTGAAGATATACACATGATAGTGTGGGATAGAAGTTAACGTGCCCAAGCCAGTAATGGCTAGAGACCCACAAAGGGTGGGTCTCTGATGGAGCTGTTGGAGCACTTGATTAGAAGGCAGGGAATGTGGGTTCGAGTTTTGGTTTTGCCGCCAACTAGAGCTGTGACTTTGGGTAACTCACTTAGTCTTTCTGGGTCTCAAATTAATCTGTAAAATGAGAAAATCAGACTAGGTAGTCTCCAAGGTCTTAGGCATTTTAAGTTTGCCTCTGGTTAAAGGAAAACTCTGTGAGCAGCTGCATCTGACTGGTTATCAAGGTAAGAAGATATATATATAGTTAGGGGATCCAAAGTGAATAATTACAGGTTTTTCAGCCAATTTTATCAGGGTATTCTTTGTGCTTCCTAACAAATAGCAGAGGAGAGTTGATGATGAAAAAAACAATGTCTCCTGCCTTTTCTCTTTCCTTTCCATCCCTAGCCCTACAGTCCAGAGACCACCTTTAAAAACCATTTCACTGGGCTTCCCTGGTGGCGCAGTGGTTGAGAGTCCACCTGCCAATGGACGGGTTTGTGCCCCGGTCTGGGAGGATCCCACATGCTGCGGAGCAACTAGGCCCATGAGCCATGGCCGCTGAGCCTGCGCGTCCGGAGCCTGTGCTCCGCAAAGGGAGAGGCCACAACAGTGAGAGGCCCGCGTACCGCAAAAAAAAAAAAAAGAAAAAAGCCATTTCACTATTTCTGTTTTTAGCTTCTCTTGGAATTACTTCCATAAGGCTTAATAGTATGTGTAAACTTCTGTTTCTTGATTGATCAACTTTACACAATATCTGTGGACTTTTTTGATATGAAAAATAGGAATTTAAGTCACTTTTTCTACTCCCTCCTTTCTCCATCTCCCATTATTTGATATTTATATTCTTTTTGAAAGTTTTTAAATAATTATCTTTATAATTATAAATGATAAACTTTTATTTTTTGATCCACCAACTTTAAACTTTCTCAACTTGCCATTTTGTAGAATGGCATTATAAGTGCTCCTGCACTACCCTCTTTCTATATTCCAGCTTCTGGGAGCCATACTCTACTTTTACATCATTAAGGTTAATATTTTTATCTTGTCTTGCATCCCCCAAGTATTATGTGCTCACCTTTATGTTTAGATTACTGTTTTTACCACATTACCTTTCTGTGCCTGCTATAATAGCATGTCCAGAATCATAACTATACGATTACTCAAAGTTTGTTTTTTTTTAAAAATTAATTTTATTAACTTACTTATTTTTGGCTGCGTTGGGTCTTCGTTACTGCGCAGGGTTTTCTCTAGTTGCGAGCGGGGGCTACTCTTTGTTGTGGTACACGGGCTTCTCATTGCGGTGGCTTCTCTTGTTGTGGAGCACGGGCTCTAGGCGCACGGGCTCCAGAGCGCAGTCTTAGTAGTTGTGGCGCACGGGCTTAGTGGCTCCTTGGCATGTGGGATCTTCCCGCACCAGGGCTCAAACCCGTGTCCCCTGCAGTGGCAGGCGGATTCTTAACCACTGTGCCACCAGGGAAGACCTACTGAAAGTTTTATGTCTCTTAAAAGCTAAGGAAATAATTGGGTATGTACTTAAAGACTTAACTTAGTAAACCATTCATTTACTCATTTATTCAACAGATATTTACTGAATATCAAACTTGTCATCACAGTGGTATTTATAATAGTGAAATATTGGAAACAACCTAAATGATTTAACTTTAGGGAATTAGTAAAATACCTACTGTACATTTTTATAGGGAATGCTCTGTAAACATTAAAAACTGACGTAAAATGTTAATAACATGAAAATTTCTGTTCTATATTAAATTTTAAAATATTTCTACAACAGTATATACACAACAGCCTCACTTTTGTTTTAAAAAAAAGCATCTAAGAAACTCAGGGGGAAAATGCTAGAAGCATGTATACCAAATTGTTAATTTGGTAATGTAGCTATCTCAGGTGGTGGTGATTTCTGTTTCTTTTTTGGTTTTTTCTGACTTGTATTTTCTCATTTACCCAAAAAGAACATGTGTCACTTTTTTTTTTTTTTTACAAGTGGTAAAACACTATATATTTTTTATTATTATCGTTAGTTTTTGATAAAATGCTCAACTTCATTGAGAGACCTTTAGTATCACTTTCAGGTTATATTAGTTTTCCTCTAACATTTTTTTTTTTTTTTTAACATCTTTATTGGGGTATAATTGCTTTACAATGGTGTGTTAGTTTCTGCTTTATAACAAAGTGAATCAGTCATACATAAACATATGTTCCCATATGTCCATGTGTCACTTTTATGATAATACATTTTTTAAACTAAAGATAAAAAATTAGAATTGCCAGTCATAGTTTTTCTTGGAATACTGATGTTAAACTAATCTAGGAGTACCTGATAAGAATTCAGTAAATATTTGTGGAATGAATGAGAGAATGATTGAATTGCAGAGATTCCTAGATCCATAGTATTGACACTTATACATTCATAATATTATCCAGAAACAAGTCCTAGTTCAGTTATCTCAAAAGAAAAATCATGTATTGAAGAATCTAAGAAACAGCTTTAACTGAATGTTGGTTGTGTAAAGGCAAATCCAGCAGGATTGAGGCCCACCACAGAAGCAGCCAGGCAACAATGCTACATTTCACAGTAAGCAGGATCTGAATAAAAGTGTCCTTTGTGCTCATGAGCTTGAGGGGTGAGTCTTGGGGCAATTTATGTTATTTCTCCTTAATGGAAATTGAGGGAGCCTCTAATCCTGCTATCACATGACAGCTCCTTATTTTTTGGTAATTTGGGGAGCAGCTGTGGAGAAATGATTTTTCTGCAAAGAGAGCCAGCTGCATTCTTACCCATTTGCAAATGCCTAGGCATTACTAAACTTCCTATCCACCATGTTTCTGATCCAGGGATAGCTTCTGCAACTCACCTGCTTTTTGTTTATATTTGTAGCTGTTAATAATAAGCATCTGAATATTTGAGAATGCATTTTCTAATCATTTTTATCATTGTCATCAACATTCATTAGGTACCTTCTCCACTCAGGGCACTGTGACAGACACAGGGTTGTAAGCTGTAATGTGGAGACCACTTTTCTCTTTGGCAGGTGGGTCAGCATCAGTGTTCTTAGAATCACTTTATTTTTAGAAGGTTAAATTACAGTGTAAAGAAAGATTCTGGTGTAAAGGCAGCTGAGAGCTGTTCCTTTGGTCCCCAGACTCCTCCTGAGTCTGGGTGTTCATTCATGTCCTCTTGCTGTGCCATGTGCTTTCACAAGCTGTTGCCTCAGCCTGCAGTCTCCTTTCATTGTGGCACCTGACGAACTCCTGGCTAAAGACTCTGTCCTCCTTTTCTTTTTTTTTTTTTTTTCTCAATTTATTTATTTTTGGCTGCATTGGGTCTTCATTGCTGCGTGCGGGCTTTCTCTAGTTGCGGTGAGCGGGGGCTACTCTTCGTTTTTTGTGCGCGGGCTTCTCATTGAGGTGGCTTCTCTTGTTGCAGAGCACGGGCTCTAGGCACGCGGGCTTCAGTAGTTGTGGCTCGCGGGGTCTAGAGCGCAGGCGCAGTAGTTGTGGTGCACAGGTTTAGTTGCTCCGCGGCATGTGGGATCTTCCTGGACCAGGGCTCGAACCCATGTCCCCTGCGCCGGCAGGCAAGTTCGCAACTACTGTGCCACCAGGGAAGCCCCTGTCCTCCTTTTCATGGTACCTACTCGATGTCCTTGTAGTCCTCTCTTCCCAGTGCTCCTTTAGCCCTTGGTGATATTATCACTCGAATATGATTTTTTTATTTTTTAAGGAAAAGGCTTTTTTATTTTATTTTTTAAAATTTATTGGCCATGCCGCATGGCATGTGGGATCTTAGTTCCCCGACCAGGGATTGAACTCTCGCCCCCAGCATTGGAAGCGCACAGTCTTAACCACTGGACTGCCAGGGAAGTCCTGGAAAAGGCTTTTTTAAAGGCAAAAGCCTTCTAAGTTAACTTTATCAATTTGTACTTTTTTTTTTTTTAAGCTCTTTTAACCCAGGATCTTTAAGAAATACAGTCAGGGAATTGGGTAGGCAGGGTTTCTATAATGAGTAAAAGAAAGCTTTACTTTTGATTGTGAACACCTGCAGGGTGAGGGAGAAACACGGACAGTCTTTTCTCCTATCTTTGCAGTGTTGAATTTTCACCAAGGGATGGATTTGCTTGAAATATTGTATGAACCTACTGTATTAGAAATTTCTTTAACAACAATTAGAAGCAAGTAATTTCAAAACTTACAACTAGAATGTAGAAGAACTGCACTGTTCATTGTGATAGTCACAGCCACATGTGGCTATTTATATTAAAATTATTTAAACCTAAGTAAAATTTTAAAATGTAGTTCCTTAGTCGCAGTTGTCACATTTCATGTCAGTAGCCACATTGGTTGGTGGCTGCTGTTTGGCACAGTGCAAATTTAGAACATTTCCATCATCACAGAAATTTCTATTGAACAGTGCTGATCTAGAGCCTATAGGAGAGTTGATGTATTTTGAAGTATTTGGTGAAGTAGATTCACCTATTTTCTGTGGAAGGATGTTTATTCCAGTTGAAGAATTTTAAGCAGCTTGAAATTCCCTGTGCTTTCTTTACATTTTTCTTTGGTTGTGGCACCCTCTAGTGTTTCAGCTTTGGTATAGCTATATCATCATGAAATAACCTATTTGTGATTTGAGTCCAAGAACGTTGAAATATTTTGGAAAATTTTGTGTGTATATGCATTTTTCTAGGGAGGAGTTCTGTAGCTTTCACACATCCTCAAAAGGGTCTGTACTTCAGAAAGTAACTATGTTCTGATACAGGTCCTTGTATGGTCAAAACTCCTAGTTTGTGATTTATAAGCATTTTTTCTCCCAATGTATAAATTTTTTTCTCCCAATTTATAAGCATTTTTTTCTCTCATGTAACTTTCCCTTTGACATTTCTATGCTTTATCTGTCTTTATGTGGAATAGTACTACTACTAGTAATAGGTTACACTTATCTAGCACTTACTATATACATGTCCTGTTTTAATCCCTTTTATGTGGTGAAACGAAAGCATAGGAGTCAAGTGGGACTTGTCTAAGGTGGTAGTGAGTGGCAGAGCAAGGATTCGAATCCAGTACTATGGCTCCAGAGTTTGCACTCTTAACCACCCTGCTATGGAAGTGAGGATAAGCCTTTAAGCAGGAATGAGGTGGGTTGGAGAGGACACTTTGCATACTCTTGGCATGCTCTTGTACTAGATTCTTTGGGCCTAGTTGTATAATAAGAAAACAAAACTCTAAATCTCTGCAAGCCACACTGGAAATTATAGTTAGTACCTACTATTGATTTTCAGCAGATATGCATAGATCTCTCCATATAGTCTGCCAAGAACTTAGAGTGGTAGATGAAGGTCAAAGCTGCCATTGCTACCACAATTTTCTTTGGTTTGTCCAAATACCAGACCCAGTATATTCATTGAATAATATGAAAAATCTTTTTGTGATTGTTTGTCACTATTATTTCCATAAAAAAGCACTTATTTTATTACTGTGATGTTGATTTTATGGTTTGCTGGAATGTTAGACTTATTAAGTATCTTATTTAAAGAGCAGGTAAGACAGACTCATAAACAGATCAAAGTTTGTGTTTGTATATCTCCTACTTCTTTTTCTGTCTGTACCCCCTTCTCACTTCTGTGTCCCATTTCTCTCTTCCTGAGGCATTTTATACTCTCTAACTTAGCCTCTTTTTAATGATTAATCAAACTCAAGATTTTGTATTCAACTTCCATTGGCATATGGAAACAAACCCTAGTGGTAGCCTTATAAAAATGTCCTTAGAATCACTTTACTGATAGTATAAAAATGTCAATACATTTTATTGTATTGACTTATATAAATCAATGTAAAGTTTTGCTGCTTACCAGCACTCTATGAGTAATTTCAAGAAAGGTACATATTTTCTTCCCTTTGTTATCAGTCAGTAAACCATGTGAGGTACTTCAGAGAATGTAATTGGTTACACAGGTGTTGGAAGACTAAAAGAGCAAAAGTAATCCAGATTTTAATAACCACCCCTTGGGCTGGGGGAATGGAATAGAAGAACCTAGGAGTTCGGAGGGGCCCCCACACAGCAGGTAATCTCACCTCCACGTAGATGCCAGGCAGCTGGTACTCAACCAGCAGGGGAGAAGAGACACAGCTGGAGTCGGCACATGAGGCTGTCCTCTCTTGTTGGAGCAACTTTAATAAGAATGAAAACATCAAGAAAATCTCTTCTCCCCGCCTCTTCCCATCTTAACCTGTTGCCTCCCCTTGGTAAAACCTAACGTGAAGCTGGTAGACAAGTCTGGTAAATAAGGTTGGCTGACCCAACCCAGAGATGGCTATAGAGCAGTTCAGAACAAGTATAGAATAGAGGGCTTGGAAGCTGAGAGATGAGATGAATGGCCAGCACAACCTTATGGGAGAATTGTGGAAACTGTAATTGCCTGGGTCTAGCTTTACTAAGTATAATGTGCAGCCAGTTACCCGCAAGCATTTATTAAGGAACAAATTATGATGGCTGCTGTTCATAGAGACTTTATGTACCCAGGCCCTGCCTTCAGTGAACTTAGACTATTGTTTTCACAAAACCATTCACTCACACTCAAGTCATTATGAAGTTGTGTGGTAAAGCTTGTTTTTCTCACATATTGTATAAAAGCATTATTATTAACTGGGTTTCTTGGGTTGTTATTAATATTAATGAACATTTATAAATTTTATCAACATTGGAATGAAAAATATTATGTGATTGCAGTCATAAATTAGTTTTAGATGCTCCAAATTAGGAAGTTAGCCTCACTCAAGGCAAGACTATTTCTAAACTTTCTTGTGCAGTTTTTGTTTGTTTTTTATTTTTGGCTGCATTGGGTCTTCATTGCTGCGCGCGGGCTTTCTGTAGTTGCGGCGAGCAGGGACTACTCTTAGTTGCGGTGTGCGGGCTTCTCATTGCAGTGGCTTCTCTTGTTGCGGAGCACGGGCTCTAGGCACCCAGGCTTCAGTAGTTGTGGCTCGTGGGCTCCAGAGCGCAGGTTCAGCAGCTGTGGCTCACGGGCTCAGTTGCTCCACGGCATGTGGGATCTTCCGAGACCAGGGCTCGAACCTGTGTCCCCTGCATTGGCAGGCGGATTCCTAACCACTGCGCCACAGGGAAGCCCCTGTGCAGTTGTTTTAAAGTTTTTCCTGCTCTGGTGAAATTTTGACCTATTACCCGTTGTCTGCCCGAGAATCAAATATTTCTTTGGCTTTAGGCTTTTTTGGGAAAGGCTGTTGTGTTGAGTAAAATTTCTATCCTAGTTATGAAATTTAGATTCTGGACATGTCTAGGAATTAAGTTGAGCCTCTTGGTTTTCCTGTCCCTCGTTTTGGCTGTAGACACTGTCTTGCTCTGAGACTTTCCCCTAGGCGGTTCTTGCAGCTTTTCTTTTGATATGGTAATGTTATTGATGAGACTAAGGCTTTCTCTTACTTTTAGTTATACCTTGATTGAGTATCCTGAACTGCTCTTCCAACTTTGATTTTTAAAATACTCTACACTTAATCTCATTATGTGTGGATTAGACTAAATTTAGCGCCCTTAGATATTTTATCCAAATTCCAGTAGCTCCTTAGATATTGTAGACTATAGCTGCCAGTGTGCTCCTGACCAGAAAATCTGTTTTTCTGAGTTCTCTTCCATTATCTTTAGTCCCACGCCTGCTGGTCGATAATGGCAAAAGTAGGAACTCCTCTGTACAAAACTGCCCCTCCTCCGATCCCTTATAGATCATATATTAAAGAAGAACCTTTAGATGAAGTATTTGTTGCATCCCAGGTGATGATCCAGGCTAAGAAACAGGTTTTAGTAAAATTGCTACCATGTTGTTATTGTTTGGGGGAATGATTTTTTTTAAATGGAGTGTTGACTAATCTGCTGAACATCACTGGTTCCAGATAATAGACAGATATGCCTTTTTATTTGGATGTGATGTTTAGAATCACAGTTCATTACATGTTGCCCAGGCATTCATGTTGCTTTTCATATCTGTTCAGAGGAATCATTGTCGGGTCCATTCTCCATTTTGTGCACTCTCATAAAATTATGTTAGGGGCATTGGTTCCCTATAATTTCCTTATTTTAATGTTTTAGAGAGTGGTATTTGAGCCGTTGGAATTAATAGAATAAAGAAAGGCTTTTTAGATGCCTGACTCAAAATCTTTTGCACACAATTAAGAAAACCATATCCTCAGAGATGGATGTCTAATTTAAAGATGAGGCAATTGAGGCTCAGTCCTTCAAAAGTGGCCGTACCATTTTGCATTCTCACCAGCAATGAATGAGAATTCTGTTCCTCCACATCCTCATCAGCATTTGCTGGTGTTGGTGTTTTGGATTTTAGTTATTCTTGATGGGTGCAAAGTGTTATCTCATTGTTTTAATTTGCAATTATCTAATGACATATGATGCTGAACATCTTTTCACATACTTTTCATAGGTGTATCTTCTTTGGTGAGCTGTCTTATTCAGGTCTTTTGCCATTTTTTAATTGGGTTGTTTGTTTTCAATATTGTTCGGTTTTAAGAGTTGTATTTTGGAACATAGTCTTTTATCAGATGTGTCTTTTACAAATATTTTCTCCGAGCCTGTGACTTGTCTTCTCATTATTTTTATAGTGTCTTTTGTAGAGCAGAAGAAGTTTTTAATTTTAATGAAGTCTAGCTTTTCAGTTCTTTCTTTCATGGATCGTGCCTTTGGTGTCATATCTAAAATGTCATCACCATACCCAAGTCATCTAGGTTTTATCCTGTGTCATCTTCTTGGAGTTTTATAGTTTTGCGTTTCACACTTAGGTCTATGATCCATTTTGAGTTACTTTTTGTGAAAGGTGTTAAGTCTGTGTTTAGATTCATTTTTTTGGCAGGTGGATGTCCAGTATTCCAGCACCATTTGTTGAAGACACTATCTTTGCTCCATTGTATTTGCCTTTGCTCCTTTGTCAAAGATCAGTTGACTGTATTTATGGGGATCTATTTCTGGGCTCTCTATTCTGTTTCATTGATCTGTTTGTCTATTCTTTTACCAATACCACACTGCCTTGATTACTGTAGCTTTATAGTGAGTCTTGAAGTCAAGGAGTGTCAGTCTCCCAGCTTTATTCCTCTCCTTCAGTATTTTATTAGGTACTTCCCTGGTGGCACAGTGCTTGGGAATCCGCCTGCCAATGCAGGGGACACGGGTTCGATCCCTGGTCTGGGAAGATTCCACATGCTGCCTGTGCCACAACTCCTGAGTCTGTGCTCTGGAGCCCGTGAGCCCCAACTACTGAAGGCCATGTACTTAGAGCCCGTGCTTTGCAACGAGAAGCCACTGCAATGAGAAGCCCACACACGGCAAGGAAGAGTAGCCCCCGCTCACTGCAACTAGAGAAAGCCCACGTGCAGCAACAAAGACCCAACGCAGCCAAAAATAAATAAATAAAATATTGTATTAGCTATTCGGGGTCTTTTGCTTCACCATATAAACTTTAGAACTAATTTGTCAATATCCATAAAATAACTTTCTGGGATTTTGATTGGGATTGCATTGAATCCATAGATCGTTAGGAAGAACTGACATCTTGACATTATTGAGTCTTCCTATCCATGAACTGGAATATCTGTCTATTTTAGTTCTTTGATTTCTTTCATCAACGTTTTATAGTTTTCCTCATGATTTTGTACGTTATGTGAGATTTATACCTACGTGTTTCATATTTTTGGTTGATAATGTAAATGGTAAATTCTATTGTTCATTGCTGGTATATAGGAAAGCAGTTGGCTTTTGTATATAAACTTTGTATCCTACAACATTGCTATAATTACTCGTTCCAGGTTTTTTTTTTAATTGTTATTGATTCTTTTGGATTTCCTGCATAAACAATCATGCCATCTGTGAACAAAGACAGTTTTATTTCTTTTTCTTGTCTTACTACATTGGCTAGGAATCCCAGTACAATGTCAAAAAGGAGTGATGAGAGGGGACATCCTTATCTTGTTTCTCATCTTAGCGGGAAAGTTTCTAGTTTCTCACCATTAAGTATGATGCTAGCTGTAGATTTTTTGTAGATTTTTTTCTTATCAATTTGAGGAAGATCCCCTCTCTTCCTAGTTTCCATTTCTTCCTTTTTAAGGCTGAGTAACATTCCATTGTATGTATGTCCACGTTTTGCTTACTAATTCATCTGTTAGTGAATAGCTGGATTGCTTCCACCTTTTAGCTATTGTGAAAATGCTGCTATGAACATTGGTGTACAAATAGCCCTTTGAGACCCTACTTTCAGTTCTCCCAGCATAGCATCCAGAAGTGGAATTGCTGAATCATATGGTAATTCTTCTTAAAGTTTTTTGAGGACCAGTATGCATAGTTTGATATAAAAGGATGTTCACTTCACTGCTGTTCACAATACCAAAAATTTGAAAGCTGCCTTCCTATATATCAGTAGGTGATTGGTTGCATAATTATTGCACATCGATACAGTGAAGTGTTCTTTGGCTATTTAGAAAGGTCTGGTAGATTTGTATGTTTTGACATGTCAAAATGTCCAGATAGGGCTTCCCTGGTGGTGCAGTGGTTGAGAGTCTGCCTGCTGATGCACGGGACACGGGTTCGTGCCCCGGTCTGGGAAGATCCCACATGCCGCGGAGCGGCTAGGCCTGTGAGCCACGGCTGCTGAGCCTGCGCGTCCGGAGCCTGTGCTCAGCAGCAATGGGAGAGGCCACAACAGTGAGAGGCCCGCGTACCGCAAAAAAAAAAAAAAAAAAGTCCAGATATATTGTCAAAGAATAATATATGTATTGCGAACCTCTTTTTATTTTAAATCATATGTATGTACGTATGCTTCAAAAAAATTTTTAAGGTTAATGTACTTCTCTGTAGGTTAGGGAGGAAGAAGAGGGGACAGATCATAAGTACACTAGGAGAGCAAACCTTTATCTTACTACTGCATCATTTCAGGGTTTATAAGAAACACAGTTTTATAAGCAGAAAAACCAATTTGAATAATCACATTTTGGGGACAAAATGTTTAACTCCCATTTGTGTTTGAAATATAAAGAAAATGTTAAGTATTTTACTTACTGTTTTTTGGGGGGTTTTTTTGGTTTTTTTCTTTTGCGGTACGCGGGCCTCTCACTGTTGTGGCCTCTCCCGTTGCGGAGCACAGGCTCCGGACGCGCAGGCTCAGCGGCCATGGCTCACGGGCCCAGCCGCTCCGCGGCATGTGGGATCTTCCCGGACCGGGGCACAAACCCATGTCCCCTGCATCGGCAGGCAGACTCCTAACCACTGCGCCACCAGGGAAGCCCTTACTTACTGTTTTTATGTCCACAATGTCATATGCTAGTCACCAGGATCTTTTAAATATCTTTTTTATCATTATATATAATATCAAGGATATTTATTGTTTTGTGACTTGAGGTATAAAATTAGCACAATGAATTTCCATCTGGTTGAGACAGACTGTCACTTGATTTAAGCAAATACACAAAAACCCACATTTCCGAAATAATGCCGTTCCTGAGTAAGAAGGGGAACTTGCATTTGATTCCCAGTCCAACTGCATAGTAGAATAAATCCTGCACCAGCAGCAACACTTGTAAATTTGTGAAAATGAATTTTATCTTTCCTTAAAAAAATAAAATTTTTAATCCATCACACTTTCTTCCCTCACCCTTTAGTTTTTTGTTTTGTTTTGTTTTGTTTTTGCGGTACGCGGGCCTCTCACTGTTGTGGCCTCTCCCGTTGCGGAGCACAGGCTCCGGACACGCAGGCTCAGCGGCCATGGCTCACGGGCCCAGCCTCTCCGCGGCATGTGGGATATTTCCGGCCCGGGGCACGAAGCCGTGTCCCCTGCATCGGCAGGTGGACTCTCAACTACTGCGCCACCAGGGAAGCCCAGCCTTTAGTTTTTGATAAATGATAAAAATGAGCCAGTTATCAGAGGAGAAATAGTTCTTACTTCAAAAGATAAACCAACACAAAAAATAAGTTGCTGGTTCCTAATAGGAAAAATACATTTTAATAATTGTGCGACGAGAAGCTGCTTACGTACACATTGCAGATCAAATATTTGGAGTTAAGATGTCAGTCACATAGGTGGGTGATTGTAACTTTATTGCCATTAAAAGATTTCAAATTGCATTCGTGCTTCTGTGTACACATAATGAAAAATGGGCAAAATAATGAAGATTGATAATTCCCTGCGTCTGCTGTCTAATTCTGCTGTCTGCTCTTCTACGATGCCGCGTCTCTAATTGTACACAGTTAGTGATAGCTAGGAGTATAAAGTTGTCGCCCATCAATAAAAATCACACAGTTGGTTAAAAAAAAACTATCAAAATAGTTTCACACAAGGAAAATATTCTGTTTTTATGTCATTGGAATGATGCTCCCCATTTCCTACGACTTGGTGTGGTGAGGTATGTAGTAAAATCAAAGGCTTGTCAGAGCTCCTCTGCTCTTGAGGAAAATATCTCTTATTTTAAGCATTGGAATATATTACACACTGAATCCTGTTCTTTGCCTTTTTTCTGACAGTAGATCTTCATGGAGGAACACGGAGTGACCCAAACTGAACACATGGCTACCATAGAAGCCCATGCAGTGGCCCAGCAAGTTCAGCAGGTCCATGTGGCTACCTACACTGAACACAGTATGTTGAGTGCTGATGAAGACTCACCTTCTTCTCCTGAAGACACCTCGTATGATGATTCAGACATACTCAACTCCACAGCGGCTGA
Source organism: Leucopleurus acutus (assembly GCF_964270905.1). Taxonomy (NCBI): domain Eukaryota; kingdom Metazoa; phylum Chordata; class Mammalia; order Artiodactyla; family Delphinidae; genus Leucopleurus; species Leucopleurus acutus. The sequence continues at coordinate 86,278,206 of NC_139144.1, forward strand.
TGAGGTAACAGCCCATCTGGCTGCTGCAGGTAATGTTTGTATTGGAAGCTCTTTATTTTTGGCTTAACTCTGATACTGTGCTTATCTGAAAGAACCTAGGATACAGGCACTCACATTTATTGTCATCATATCTTCATGATTTCTTTTTAAGCCTTAAATTTATAACTTGTACGTGTATTACACTGAGACTTAAGTTGCAGACTCACGTACTATTAGTGATAAAAACTTTGGTTTTGTTTTTTCCTCCATTCCAGCACTCTTTACTTTTTTAAAAAAATTCATTCATTTATTAATTAATTTTTTTTTATGGCTGCATTGGGTCTTCATTGCTGCACGCGAGCTTTCTCTGGTTGCCATGAGCGGGGCTATTCTTCGTTGTGGTGCATGGGTTTCTTATTGCAGTGGCTTCTCTTTGTTGCAGAGCACAGGCTCTAGGTGCGTGGGCTTCAGTAGTTGTGGCATGCGGGTTCAGTAGTTGTGGCTCACAGGCTAGAGCGCAGGCTCAGTAGTTGTGGCGCACGGGCTTAGTGGCTCTGCAGCATGTGGGATCTTCCCAGACCAGGCCTCGAACCTGTGTCCCCTGCATTGGCAGGCAGGTTCTTAACCACTGTGCCACCAGGGAAGTCCCCACTCTTCACTTTTAACTCAAGCATTTAGTCCATTTACATTAAATGTAATCACTGATATATTTGGGTTTAAATTTATCATGTTTACTATATGCTTTCCCTTTGTCTCACTTGTTCTGTTTACTTTTCCTTCAATTTTCTTTTGGAGTGATTGAAAAGTTTTTGTTTCATTTTTTTCTTGTTTGGAAGTTATGCATACTTTTGCTATTAGTGGTACACCTAGAAATATACACCCTTCACTTATTTCAGAGTCTTATGTAAATGGTACTTTTGTTCTTTTTAGGGATAATGCAAGTTTCTTAGAACACTTGAATTTCATTCCCCTGCTTCTGACCTATATGCTGTTGTTGTTCTGTGTGTTAATTCTTTGTATATTTTAAGCCCTATACGACATTATTTTTGTTTTATACATAGTCAGTGTTAATTTTCCCCCTTATATCCCACTTGCCTTCTGAGAATTTTTCTTCTGCCTAAAGATACCATTTTATTTCCTTCAGCGTGGTTCTGCTAGTAGTAAAGTCTCTTAGTTTTTGCTTACCTGAGAATGTCTTTATTTAACCTTCAGTCTTGAAGGATGGTCTCCCTAGGTGTGGAATTCTAGGTTGGCAGTTATTTTCTCTCCTCATATTGAAGATGCTATTCCACTGTCTCTGGTTTCCATTCTTGCTTTTGAGCATTCAGCTTTTTCATTCTAACAGCTGTTCCTTGGAAGGTTATCTCCCACACAGACCCCTCCTCCACTGCTTTTAAGATTTTCTCTGTCTTTAGTTTTTGTGATATAGCTGGCTCTGGATTTCTTCTCATTTATTCTGTTTACAGTTCCTTTAAACATCTTGAATCTTTGGATTGATGTCTTTCATCAATCCTGGAAAATCTTAGCCATACATTTTGCTTCAGTTTTGCGTCCCCTCCATTCCATCTCTTTTCCTTCTTTGACTCCAATTAAATATATTAGTCTTCATATTGAAGCCTTTATGTCTCTTTCCTTCTGTTCTGTATTACTACCCTTTTGTCTCTTCATGCTTCATTCTATGTAGTTTCTGCAGACGGTCTTCCAGTTTATTAATTTTTTTCTTCAGCTATGTCTAAGGTGATTTTAAGTCTGTCCATTGAGTTATTAGTTTTGGTAATGGTTTTGTTTTCTAGTTTTAGAATTTCTAGAGTTTTTTTTCTCCCTCCCAAATTTGCAGTATTACAGTTTTCAGTTATTATAGAAAAAATATTTTTTTTTGTTAATATCTATGAGAAAAGTAAGAGTTATGATTTTACAGGCCATTTAGTCATTTTACTTTCTGAAGTGCCTATGGGTCTGTTCCTGTGATATGTTACTAGTGCTGTTTCTTGTTCATGTTGGTTTTTCTCTTCACATATTGGTTATATTTGGATGAATGCTGGATGTGTGTGTGTTTGGAAAACCATTTTCAGAAATAATTTGGGAACTAGAATAATATTATCCACCTCTAGAGAGGATTTTTGTTTGCTTCTACCAAATGCCTGAGGGCACTAGCAATCCTGGATCATCTTAATCCAATTTAAGGTTTTGAGGTTTTCTTTTTCTTTTTTTTTTTTTTTTGTGGTACACAGGCCTCTCACTGTTGTGGCCTCTCCTGTTGTGGAGCACAGGCTCTGGACGTGCAGGCTCAGCGGCCATGGCTCACGGGCCCAGCCGCTCTGCGGCACGTGGGATCTTCCCAGCCGGGGGCACGAACCTGTGTCCCCAGCATCGGCAGGCAGACTCTCAACCACTGTGCCACCAGGGAAGCCCAGGTTTTGAGGTTTTCTTCTGGGCCTCTAAATGACTTAAAGCTGAGTGATACTTTGTGTCATTCTCTTTGCTATTTACATTGTATATTTAGCACTGTGTGGAAGACTACATGTAGACCATGCTTGGATGGGTCTAATATTGTATAAGGAACACTGATGTTAGAAGATATTTAGGAAAAGCTGGACAGGAAATCAATGATCAGAAATGGCCAAAATACTACATTTTTTTTTAGTTTATGCTGTATTTAAGGTGAAGAAGAGAGCTGCAATGAAAATAAACTTATTCCTATCAGGTGTTATCTACTGTGTATTTCTGGAATGGTGAATTTAAAAATAAGGCTTAGTGACAAAACACACATAAAATGTTTGTGAAATATTTGTTTTGAAATTTTTATACTTCCCAGAAGAGGGCATCCTAACACAATAAATCCAGTTCAACTTCTTTCCTAGGATGGAAGATGCTTTTGAGGCACAGTTTTGCGACATAACTGTACTGCACTGTCATAGTTTTTTTTTTTTTTTTTTTTTTGCGGTACGCGGGCCTCTCACTGTTGTGGCCTCTCCCGCTGCAGAGCACAGGCTCCGGACACGCAGGCTCAGCGGCCATGGCTCACGGGCCCAGCCGCTCCGCAGCATGTGGGATCTTCCCGGACCGGGACACGAACCCGTGTCCCCTGCATCGGCAGGCAGACTTCTCAACCACTGCACCACCAGGGAAGCCCCTGTCATAGTTTTAAGATTAGCAAAGAACTTTAACCCTTTCATGTGGCAGATGTGGAAACTGAGGCCCAACTGGTAGAAATGATTTACCACTGAATCATTCAACAGTTATTGAGGAATTATCAATATTATATGCCTTATAGTATTATATATAGTACTGTGAACAAAGACTGGCAAGAGCTTGCTCCTAAAGGAGCTTACAGACCAGTGGTGGAGAGAAGGGTACAAATAATAAAGTAAAATAATTTCATAAAGCACTGATGGCTCTGAAGAATATAATGAAGTATAAGGTAAACGGAGCAGGAGGGGTAGCTGGTTACTGCTTTTTCTAATCCTATTTCCTTCTCTCTCTCTACTGAAGTAACCACTATTCTGAATTTGGTCTTTATCATTCTCTTACATGTCTTTCATATTTTTTTGTATGTGTTTTATCAGTAAACAATATTTAACATTGTTTTTGCATGTGTTAAATTCAATATAAATGGTATCACTCTGATATTTTTTGTCTAACAGTGTGTACTTCATTCAGTATTATTTTTCTGAGATTCATTTATGTTGATAATGTGGCTAGATGTTTTCATTTTGACTGTTATTTAGTATTCCATTCATTATCTAAGTATGTTGTATATTGGGAGAACACTTAGGTTGTTTATAATTTTTTGGTATTTACAATTGCTGCAAATGAAAATTATTTTATATGTTTTCTTGTACACATTGAGAGATCTCTTGGCTTTGGTTTTCAAAGTTCTTTTGACAGTGTCCCACAGTAATACATTGTGATCTAGAATAAACAGATGCACATATAACTAAAATAATAATTTCTCATGAAGCAATACTTAACTCCTCCTGCAAGTGACACACTCTCATGTGTTGTAATCTCTTTACTTTATTCCATTTTATTAAAAAAACAGAAACAAAAACTACTCATGAGCCACCAACAGGTGGAAATCCGCAGTTTAAAAAGCACTGCTTAAAAAAACAAAACAAAACAAAAACACTGCTTGAGGGTATAACCAGGAGGGGAATTGGAGGGCAAAGATAGGCACATTTTCAACTTTACTAGATATCTCAAGTGTCTTTCCAAATAGTTTTATTCATTTGCATTCCCACAAGCAGTGTACTAGAGTGCCTGTTGCTTCTCATCCTCACCACATTTGATATTGTCAATTGTTTTTCATTTTTGCCAGTCCGATGGGTATGAAACAGTGTCTCAGTGTTGGTTTAATTTGCTTGTCTGAGCAAGAGGTTCCAGCCAGTGAGGGAAGACAAGATAGAGCATCATGTCAGAACTTTATTGACTATTAACTTTTCTTATTTTGCATATTTCCTTTGTCCATTTTCCAAATGTATTGTCTTTTTTTTTTAAAGAGTTATTGATATTTTTTAATACTAGTGTTTTCTTGGTAATATGTATTGCAATTATCTCCTAGTTTGTTGCCCACTCCCTCCCCAATTTTTTGTTACTTCTTTTTGTCCATAAAGGTTTTGATTTATATTATTGTGAAATTATTAGTGTTTTACCTTACAGTTTATGCTTTTGGAGTCTTGTTTAAGCAGTTCTTCTTAACCCTGAGTTTATAAATACTTTCCAGTTAGTTTATTGTAGAAGTTATAAAGTTTATTTTTGTTGTTTTATTGATGTTTTTGTTTTACATTTAGCCCTTTAATCCACCTGGAATTTATTTTCATGTATAGTATGATGTATGAATCTACTTTCATTATTTTTCCATGCAGACAGTCAGTTACTCCGGCACCATACTTTTAATTATCCATCCTTTTCCCACCTCTGTCTTCTGACACAGAAGGGTGTTTGTGAACTCTCGAGTCAGTTGTGTTGGTTTATTTGTCTATCTTTCAGTCAGTTCCACTCTGTCTTAAAGACTGTAGCCTTATAGTAACTACTGATACTTGGTAGGATGAGTGCCTCTGCCTCCTTTTTAAAATCTTCAGAAATTGTTTTGGCTATTCTTAGGCCTTTGCACTTCCATTTAAAATTTAGAATAACTTTATCAAGTTCCACACAAAAAAATGAGGATTTTTATTTAAACTGCATTAATTAATTAATTTAGTTAAGCAGCTTTATTCATAATACCTAAAACTAGAAATAGCCAAAGTGACCATCAGTAGAATAATGGATAAACTGTGGTTTATTCATACTCTGGAGTATTACTCAGCAATAAAAAGGAACAATCTACTGATACATATAACGACATGGACAAATCTTAAAAAAATTATTCTAATTGAAAGAAATCTTACACAAAAGGGTAGATACTGTATGATTCCATTAATTTGAAGCTCTAGAATAGGCAAAACTAATGTAGGGTGAAAAAACAGTAATTGTGTTCTTATGGTGGGAGGTACCGTGGGAACTGATTGGGAAGGGACATGAGAGAAATTTTGTAGTGATGATACTATTATATATCTTAGTAGGGGATTGGGTTTCATAGTTGTATGCATTTTTGAAAATTTATTGAATGATTTGTACATTTTGTAATATGTAAATTTTACCTCAAAAGAAAAAAATTGTGAATAAATATTAAACTCTAGCTAATGATATTCCTACTGAAGTATTTAGGGGGATCATACTGCAGTTTACTTTGAAATGCATTAAAAAAAACCCAATATGGGTTGATGAACGTGTAGAAAGATGGATAGTTACATATACTAAAATGTTAATGGTAGAATCTAGGTGGTAGATATATGAATGTTCACTGTAAAGGTCTTTCAACTTTGCTATATATGTTGAAGTTTTTTTAATATATTTTAAAGTTTTAATAATAAAGTGTTGGGCTCCCACAACTCAATAGCATAACAAATAACCTGATTTTAAAATGGACAAAGGACTTGAATAGACATCTCCCTAAAGACAATACAAATGGCCAAAAAGTAAGTGTATGAAAAGATGCTCAACATCACTAATCATCAGGGACATATAAATTAAAACCACAGTTGAGAGACCACCTCACCCCTGTTAGGATGGCTATTATCAGAAAACCAAAAAATAAGTATTGGCGAGGATGTGGAGAAATTGGAACCCTTGTATGCTGTTGGTGAGAATGTAAAATGGTTCAGCCCCTGTGGAAAACAGTATGAAAGTTCCTTAAAAAATTAAAAATAACAGCTACCATATGATGCAGCAATTCTACCTATGGATGTTTATTCAAAAGAATTGAAGTCAGGACCTCGTAGAGATATTTGCATTCCTGTATTCATTGCAGCATTATTCACAGTAGTCAAGATGTGGAAACAACCTAAATGTCCATTGACAGATAAATGGATAAAGGAAGTGTGGTATGTATATATGGAATATTATTCAGCCTTAAAGAAAGAGGAAATCTTACCATATATGACAACATGAATGAACCTTGAGGGCATTATGCTAAGTAAGATACACCAGGTCAGAAGGACAGCTACTGCATGGTTCCACTTATTTGAGGTATCATATTCAAACTCTTAGAAGCAGAGAGTAGAATGGTGGCTGCCAGGGGCTGGGGTGTGGAAATGGGGAGTTGCTGTTAACAGCATAAAGTTTCAGTGCTGCCAGATGAATACGTTTCTAGAGATCTACTATACAACATTGTGCCTATAGTTAACAGTACTGTACTGTACACTTAAAATTTTGTTAAGGCAGTTGATCTCATGTTAAGTGTTATTACCTCAATTTTTAAAAAATTAAATGTTGGAAAAAATGCATCAATAAGATTTTTTTCCTCTACCAGCTGTTTATGATGGAAAGGAAGGTAAGAGGCATTAATTTATTCTTTAATTACTTTGGGGCTCTTTAGAGGAGTTTATTTAAGTCAGACTGAGTATACTACTAAACAACATGTAGAGAGGATCATCTAGATTAAAATAGGGAGGCCTATTTTAATTGAGCCACTTATAGAACATATATGCTAGGATAACGTGAGCACTTAAACCTAATTTTCATTTAAGCCTTTTACAGGGTTCACAAATAGGGATGAAGGTGGATTGTCGGGTTTTTTGTTTTGTTTAAAAAAAGGAATGCCCTTGATATGTTGAGATTGCCTGAATCGGAGACTGTAATAATTCCTTGAGGCCTACCCTTTCTTTCAGTTATTAGTTTCAGGGCAAACCAGACCAAATTTTATTAACATTTTTTCCTTAGAGTGGGACAGTTTTCATCTCTTTCCTGCCAGGATGCTTTCATCAACATGACCTTGTGGTCAACAGCTCCATTTAGGGCATAATTCTCAGATACAGAAAAAAAAATTTCCGATTAAGATGGTATCCTTCTAGATATTTCTCTTATATGTGGTGTGGTGGTATTGGAGTTCCAGGTATGAGTGATTTTCTCTGACTTCCTTAACTTGGCAGTTTCTTGGAGTAATGGATAGAGGGACATGGGGATGGAAACAAAATTTGAAATCTGCGACTTTTTTGTTTTGGCAAACTGTTCCTCTCAATGCTGCAATTTCATCTAGCACCTTGGAGAATATTGCCTTAACAGTATGGGTATGCTGACAAAACAAAACAAAAAAACACATTATATAAAATTCAAGCTGGTGTGTGGCGGGGAAGTATAAGTCATTTACTTTTTAAAAAGATTTGTTGTAAGTTTTAATGGTAAACTAAAAAATGATCCATGTTGAACAGTGGTGAAGTATATTGATATCAGGAGTATCTATATTTATTGATAACATATGAGGAAATAAGTGCTACTTTTTTGTACCTCTGATTGTTTTCTGCCTTGTATAGCTAACAGGCTCTGCCTAATCTCAGCGCATCCCTTCTTATTTCAGGTCCTGTGGGAATGGCTGCTGCTGCTGCTGTGGCAACAGGAAAGAAACGGAAACGGCCTCATGTGTTTGAGTCTAATCCGTCTATCCGGAAGAGACAGCAAACACGTTTGCTTAGGTGAGGGCTTCCTTTCTCATATTGTTGCTGTTCCTCAAATACTTTATGGAGTGGATGACAGAGTTAGACTATACCTTATTAGGTTCATCAAGGGACATCAAGTTAAATTCTTTGATGACAGAATTAGACTTTAAAGTACTCTTGCAAGATAAATAAATGAAACTAGAAGTATGATTAACAGATGAGTAGTATCACATTAATTCATTCAGAGAAAACTTATATGCCTGCTATGTGCCAGGCATTGTTCTAGGCCTTGGGAATACAACAGTTAACAAAATAAATTCCCTTAACGAGCTTATATTCTAGTGGAGGGAAAAAGAAAATAAACAGGTATGTAATACGTCAGATGATGAAAGTGCTATGGGAAACAACAAAGCAGAGTAAGGAAAATAGAAAGGTTTAGGGGATTAGGGGGGATATAGTAGTTTCTCTTTTTCTATAGGAATGGTCTTCTTTCATAAGCCAGCCTTTGAACAGAGACCTGAAGTAAGTATAAGGGCAACCATGTTGATGTCTAGGGGAAAAACTTTTTGGGCAGAGGAAATAGTAAGAGCAAAGGTTCTGAAGTGGGAAGGAATGTGTTAGACATGTTTGAGGAACAACTAGGGAAAGAATGAGAGGAGGTGTGGTCAGAGTAGTAGTGGAGAGCCACACCATGGCATCTTCTGGTCCAATATAAGGGCTTTGACTCTTACTCGGAGTGACATAGGAAGTCAATGAAGACTTTTGGTCAAAGCAATGATATGATCTGGCTTGTGTTTTAAAAGTATCACTCAGGCTACTGTGTTGAGAATAGTCTTTGGGGGTACAAGAATGGAAGCAGGGAGACCAATTAGGAGGTTATTGTAGTAATCCAGGCCAGAAATGACAGTGTCTTAAAACCAATGTGGCAGTAGCAAAGGCAGCAAGAGGTGGTCAGGTTCTGGATGTATTTCAAAAGTAACCCCAATATGATTCCTTGATGGATTGGATGTGCTGTGTGAGAGAAAAAAAGGAGTGAAGGGTGACCTCAGGGTTTCTGGTCTGATTCCTGGAAGGATTGAGATGACACTTACTGGAAGAGGATCAAGTATGAGAGTGAGGGTAGGGCAGAATCGGGAATTTGGTTTGGATACATTAAGTCTGTGATACCTCTTAACCATTAAGTGGAGATACAGAATAAGCAGTTGGGTATATGAGTCTATAATTCAAAGGAGAGACCTTAGCTGAAGATACAAGCACATTGGTAGTATTTGAAACTATGAGTCTGGAAGAGATCACCTAGGGAATGAGTGTGGACCGAAGCACTTTACCCCTTAGGGGTTAGAGAAATGAGAGGAATTATCAAAGGAGTCTAAGAAACAACCAGTGAGTCAGGAGGAAAACCAAGAGAGTGGTATTCTGGAAACCAAGTGCAAAAAGTGTTTCAAGAAGGGGGGCATGTGATCAGCACTGTCAAATGCTGCTGACAGGTTGAGTAAGATGCAAATTGACCATTAGATTTAGCAACATGGAGGTCATGATTGAACTTGACAAGAGTGTTTTCAAAGGAGCAGTAAGGATGAAAGAACTGGAGTGTCTTCAAGACAGAATGGGAAGAGAGGAATTGGAGACAGTGAATATATTTTCGATCTTCATTCCTTCAAGGAATGCCACCAAATTTCTTGTTTGGTATGTGGTCCTTTGCTCAGTTTTATTTCTTCTGAAGAGTTTGTAGGTTGCAAAGAAAGATTATTACACAGATGTGGTGCATGGAGGACTTAATATTTTGACAGGTTGCATAACATGTATTCATATATGATAAGAAATTTAGTCTATAAAATGTTCCAGAAGTTTCTTCTTGTAGTGTTTTAAATACTATATCCAAATACTTAAGATGTTTACTGGAATGTTGAATTCAGAGTGCCAGTCCATGTAAATGATATGTGACAAAAGCTGGAAAATATAGTCTGTATTAAGAACATAAGTAAGAAACTGAAGGGAAAATCCAGAAAGTACTTAACAGTAGCTTTCAGCAAAGAAGTTATATACCACTAGATGGGCCAAAAAATTTCCTTTCCTTTAATGATAAATTCCATTTCCTTTAATGATAGTACAGGCAGGAGGAATTAGAATGTATTATTTATAGAAATATTTTTTCTATAATGGGCATAGACACAATAGTACATGCTTTTGGAGAAAGATGGAAAACTTTCTTGTGATATGTTGGCTTTGCTTCATTTGAATTGGCATGACTCACCAGTCCCTTGAAAGGGTAGACCAAGTTCCCAGAAGAATTACAGGATGTAGAACTTTAATCTCCCATGATTTCAGAGGGAAAGGACAGTGTTTCTCTTTCATCCAATGTTGATATATTTGAAAAAGCTCTTTTACTCCATCCTCATTTGTAAAATACTTCGGGACTAAGAATTATTGTTTATATCACAATGAAAATCTGCAAATGGCAACATTTTTGAAGTAGTATTTTTGGATAAAATTATGTCAGTAAGACATAAACAATGATTATATCGGTCAAAGAAATTAGAAGCAGGTGATTTAAGGCCCCTTCATTAAACATGGAGTTGATATAATAAAGTCTATAAGAGGATATCTCAGCATTAATCTTTGCAGCAGTAAGAGAAAACCCCTTTGGTATTGATGAGATCAGGAAGTATGATACTCGCTGTGTTCAGCATTGTGTCATGGCTGTGTCCTGAGGTAAACCTGAGGTAGACCCTTATATCTATCAGTGAGCTAATCGTGGGTCTTCAGGACAAAGGTATGCGCATATTTCTACTGAACAGGATATTAAACCTCACACGCTTCCTTTTCACAATTCAGGTAAAAGAAACATATCTAATCAGAATAAATTGTCCCAAGTCAAAGTAAATCTTGTGTCTGTATCGCTGTAATTTCTATCTTCTTTAACTGTTTTTGTTTCTTTTCATTCTCTGATTCAGGAAACTTCGAGCCACATTAGATGAATATACTACTCGAGTAGGACAGCAAGCTATTGTCCTTTGTATCTCACCCTCCAAACCCAACCCTGTCTTTAAAGTGTTCGGTGCAGCACCTTTGGAGAATGTGGTAAGAAAACTTGAGTTGTGTTCTCAGATACCGTTTGTTTTCTGTGGGTTGTTGTTCATATTTTTTTGATCCTTAGTCTAGCACAATAGTTATTCTATCTTCCCTTCATCCAGAGGTTGGAGTTGGGCCTGGTTTTCAAACTCCTTTATGCAGATCAATATAAAAAGATCATTTCTGTTTCTACTTTCCATAACAAGGTATTTTACCTCATCAGATGCAATGGAAAAAATGACGTTGTGTTCTTTAAGAAACCAATGCAAGATTTTGTAAGAATATTACTGATTATGTCAGAAACAAATGGTGTTTACTCAAGATGTGAACTTCATGAGGCAAACCTGGGAGCATTTTATTGATCACTGATATCTGAGTTGCATATTTTATTTTACTTTTTTAACTTAAAAAAATAATTAATTTTTTGGCTGCGTTGGGTCTTCGTTGCTGCACTCGAGCTTTCTCTAGTTGCAGCGGGCGGGAGCTACTCTTGTTGTGGTGCGCGGGCTTCTCATTGCGGTGGCTTCTCTTGTTGCGGAGCACGGGCTCTAGGTGCATGGGCTTCAGGAGTTGTGGTACCGCGGGCTCAGTAGTTGTGGCTTGCAGGCTCTAGAGCACAGGCTCAGTAGTTGTGGTGCACGGGCTTAGTTGCTCCGCGGCATGTGGGATCTCCCCAGACCAGGGATTGAACCCATGTCCCCTGCATTGGCAGGCGGATTCTTTTTTTTTTTTTTGCGGTACGCGGGCCTCTCACTGTTGTGGCCTCTCCCGTTGAGGAGCACAGGCTCCGGACACGCAGGCTCAGCGGCCATGGCTTACGGGCCCAGCTGCTCCGCGGCATGTGGGATCTTCCTGGGATCTTCCTGGACTGGGGCACGAACCCGTTTCCCCTGCATCCACAGGCGGACTCTCAACCACTGCGCCACCAGGGAAGCCCTGGCAGGCAGATTCTTAACCACTGCAACACCAGGGAAGTCTGAGTTGCATATTTTAAATCTCTTGTATTTCTTCAAAGAATTGATTTAACACTGCTTCAATTTTGAAATATAGTTGAATATTTTGATTATATATTTATCCATAGCTAACTTTATAAAAATAGTATTTTACCCTTGTATACTTATACTATGTGAACTACTCATTTCTGGCTGAAATAACTTTGAATCATTTGTAGAATGATGATCTGTCCAGATTTAAATTGCATTTTATTTTTACTAGGATAAGATTTATTAGCTTACAATAACATTTATTAGATCTCCCACATTGAACAGACATTTCAAGAGTTCAGAATTAGTAATCAGTTGAGATTTTAGTGTATTTTTTTTCACACACACAGATGTTGTGGTTCTTTCTTAACATTTTTGAGTTTTGTTTTGAGTTTTCCTTTAAATTCCCGAGGCCCCAGAATAGGATGCATATTAGGACCTTTTCTTACAGGAATATGGTGATGGCTTCTAGTGCAAAATGGTACCTAACAGGCAGCCCTCATGTAGTTGACAAACATGAAATCTGGGCATGTCTTCTTCAGTATTAAAATTTTTAGATAGTATTACTAATAATAATGTGATCTATGAAAAAGCCTCATCTGGAAGACTCAGAAAAATACCTCTGAAAATTACTCACTGAAAAATTCAAAAGAAAGTGTTAGAAAACTGTTGGAGTCCTCCATAGAATACAAAAAGTTACAGACTCTATGAAACAGGAAAAAATGGTCATATGATAGCCTAAACTGAGAAAATGCAGGAGATATTTTTCTGTTGACTGACACTTGATAAATATAGGCTAAAGAATAAATGCCAGTAGAATTAGAGACAAAATATGTCTTCCAGACCACTAAAGAGGAAAGAAAGTCTATACACAAAAGATAGAAAATAAGGGGAGGAATTTAAAAAAAAAACAAAACACAAAGTATAGAACAAAGGAATATAAGTGAGACCAATTGATTCTGTTATAAACCATAAATATAAATACTATATTTATATTGTTGTTAAAAATAAAGATTTGCTTTTAGATTGGAACAACAACAACCCAAATCAGAACCCAATTCTATTTAATTTATGTGACATACTTACAGTGACTCACAAATGTTCAAAGTAGATGCAAACTATACCATCAAGAAAGTGAAAATACAATCCACAGAATGGGAAAAAATATTTGCCAATTATGTACCTGATACAGAATTTCTATCCAGAATATATAAAGAACTATTATAACTCAACAATGAAAAGACAATTAACCTGGAATTCCCTGGTGATTCAGTGGTTAGGACTCCATGCTTCCACTGCAGGGGGCATGGGTTCGATTCCTGGTCATGGAACTAAGATCCCACAAGCCGTGCAGTGCGGCCAAAACAAAAACAAAAAACAATTAACCCAATTTAAAATGGCAAAGAATCTGAATAGATATTTCTCCAAAGAAAATATAGAAATGGCCAGGAAGCACATGAGCACTTTATAAATAATCATTAGGGAAATGAAAATCAAAACTACGATGAAATACTTCACACCTACTAGGATGACTGTAATAAAAAAGATGGACAATAATAAGTGTTGGGATGTCGAGAAATTGGAAGCCCCATACATTGCTGTTGGGAATGTAAAATGATGCAGCTGCTTTGGAAAACTTCGGCAATTTCTCAAAATGTTAAAAGCAAAGTTACATATGACCCAGCGCCCCAAGAGAACTGAAAACAAAACTTATACACACAGTGTTCATTGCAGCAAAACTTACATACAAAAATATATAACAGTGTTCATAGCAGCATTATTCATAATAGCCACAAAGTGGAAATAACCCAAATGTCCATCAGCTGATGAATGGATTAAAAAAAGTTGTATTATCTATACAGTGTAATATTACTCAGCAATAAAAAGGAATGAAGTACTGATAAATATTACGGCATGGATGATCCTTGAAAACATTGTGCTAAGTGAAATAATCCATTCACAAAAGGCCACATGTTGTATGATTTCATTTATGTGCAGTGTCCAGAATAGTCAAAGCTATAGAGACAGAAAGTAGGTTAGTGGTTGCCAGGTTGGAGAAGGGGGATGAAGGAATGGAGAGTGACAGCTAGTGGTATGGAGTTTCTTTTAGGGGGAATAGATTATGATAATGCTTATTACATGACCCTACGGATATTTAAAAGAGTGAATTGTACACTTTAAACAGGTGAATTGTATGGTGTGTGTGGTAGGCTGATTAATGAACGGCCACCAAAGATATACAGATCCAAATCCCTGGAACCTTTGAGTGTTACTATATGGCAAAAAGGACTTTGCAGGTGTGGTTAAGTTAAAGATTTTTGAGATGGGGACATTACCCTGGATTGTTCAGGTAGGCCCTAAATCTAATCAGAGTGTCTTTATATAAGAGGGAGACAAAAGGAGATTGATGTAGAAGTAGGAGATGTGTTGGCAGAAGCAAGAGGGTGGGTGCAGGGAAGGGGTCAAGAGTGAAGGAATATGTGGTAGACGGCAGCTAGGCAAGATGAGAAAATGGATTCTCCCTTAGAGCCTCCAGAACAACCAGCCCTGCCAACAGCTTGAGCCTGTGAAACTAAGAGAACGAATTTCTCTTGTTTTAAGCCAACAAGTTTGTGATACTTTGTGGCAACCATAGGAAACTAATATGTATGGTATATGAATTATATTTCAGTAAAGGTGTTAAAATTTTAAAAGCAAAATAGCAGGCAAAGGTATGTCAGACAAATCCCTACAAAAATAAATCATGGATCATAGCATTAATATCAGACAAAGCCAGATTCTCAAGACAGATGAGTATTAACTGAGAACCATAGGTCTTCTAGTGTTGATAAGCAGTTTATGTCTCAAGTAACGTTAAAGCAGAGAATGTAGATCAAAAAGTTAGAAATGGGAGAAAAAAATAAAAAGAAACTACAGTGGTAGGAGCCTTTGCTATCTTTGTCAGATCAAGGAAGAAAAATATAAATAAGAACATAGAGATCTGAATATTAGAATTAATAAGGTTAATATAAAGGATAGATATATTAACATTGATATCTTACAAATATATTTTTGAATATACCATATTTGAAAAATTACATGAATGGGTTATAAGAATTGACCATATGTTATTATTAGGCCCCAAAGAAAATCTTAATAAATTGTAAAATGCAGAAAATTACACAGGCCATGTTTCTGACCAAAGTATAGAAAATTTAGAACTTAATATAAAAAAGATTGATAGGAATTTTCAGCCACATGGAAATTTGAAAAAACAACTTAATTTGCAGACTACTTAAAAAGCAATGTTTAGGGCTTCCCTGGTGGCGCAGTGGTTGAGAGTCCGCCTGCCGATGCAGGGGACACGGGTTCGTGCCCCGGTCTGGGAAGATCCCACATGCCGCGGAGCGGCTGGGCCTGTGAGCCATGGCCGCTGAGCCTGCGCGTCCGGAGCCTGTGCTCCGCAACAGGGGAGGCCACAACAGTGAGAGGCCCGCGGACCGCAAAAAAAAAAAAAAGCAATTTTTAAAAAACTTTAAAAATTATGATCTACACTGATGCTCAAAGGAATGTTTATTGCCTTGATTTTTTTTTTTATACACAAGAAAGAAGGAAAAGAGACTACATCTAAAGCCAGAAGCTGGAAAGGGAACAAGAAAATAAGTCTAAGAAATAGAGTAAGTAAACATGAGGAAGAAATTAATGATTTTGTAAACAGAAGTAGAATTGTTACATTCAAGAAATGGTACTATGAAAAATCCAATGAAATAGAAAAACTTCTAGCATGCTAATTGAGAAAAAGGATGAAGAAAAATATACAGTCTTAGAAGTGAGATAAGAGTTATAATTGCAGATAAGAATAAATTGAACATTGTAAGGAAATGATATGCATTAATTTTGTTCTTTTAAATTAAAAATCCTAACTAAGTGGATAATTCAATAAGAAAATAAAATAACGAAAATATATCTAAACCTCAGTAGGATAATAAACATGTACAAAACTGAAAAAGTAATTAAACCATATCCTTCAAAGGGACACTACGCTCCTGATTATTTGGGGTGACTTCTGTTAAACCTTCAAAGTACAGAATATTCTTTAATCTTATATATATACCAGTACACAGGGTGGTATTAAAGAATCAGAGCTCATGTTTACCAAATCAATTATGCAGTGTATTCCACATAATCTCATATTAACAACAGTAAAAGAAATGATTTGGATTTTGTAATAATGTCTAACATTTATTGAATGCTGTGTTCTAGGTTATGTTATAAGCACTTTGCATGTATTATCTCATTAAATATTATTAAAATTTTGGTATTTGCATTTTGTCCTCCTACCTGAAGCCATCATTAATATTCCTTCTTGCTCTTCTTTCTGGAGGCTGCTGGGAACTCTGGAAAATTAAAATTCAGTAGGGCCATTCATCTTTGGAATATGGATTTCAGATTCAAGATTGTCAGTTATTTTACAAATTTGTCAAAGGGGGATTGAAAACTTTACTGGGCCATTTTTTTTTTTAACTTTTGTCTATTTATTTATTTGGCTGCGTTGTGTCTTCGTTGCTGTGTGCAGACTTTCTCTAGTTGCGGTGAGCAGGGGCTACTCTTCGCTGTGGTGCGCAGGCTTCTCATTGCAGTGGCTCCTCTTGTTGCAGAGCACGGGCTCTAGGGTGTGCGGGCTTCAGTAGTTGTGACATCCAGGCTTAGTTGCTCCGCGGCATGTGGGATCTTCCCAGACCAGGAATTGAACCTGTGTCCCCTGCATTGGCAGGCAGATTCTTAACCACTGTGCCACCCGGGAAGTCTCTACTGGGTCTTTTAATAGGTGGTGTTGAGGTTTCTCTTATATTTTCCAGGGTTTCATTTATTTCTCCATACTGTGTTCTGCCCATATTACCTCCTTGCCCACAGTTGGGATGTATGGCAAGCCACTGTAAACAAAAACAAAAACAACAAACTGGAAAAAAAAATTTTCAAAATAACAACTACAATTTACTGAGTGTTTACAATGTGCCTGTTTCTGCTAAGCACTTTATGATTTTTACTTAATCATTACAGCAACCCTATGATGTATATATATATCTCTGTTATTATCTGTGCTTTACAGATGTAGAAATTGAAGGTTTAAGAGCTTAAGTATTTTGTCCAGGGTCACACAGTAAGGAGTGAACTAATGATTAACATTCTTAGTATATAAAGAGCTCTCAAAAATCAATAAAAATAGGAACAGATTAATGAATAAAAAAGATCCAAAGATATGTTTGAATATGGGTCAGATATTAGAAGATGATATTAAGGAAGTACGTTATTTTTGCAGGTTGTGATAATTGTATTGTAGTTGTGTATGAGAATGCCCTTATTTTTCCAAGATGCATGTTGAAATATTAAGAAGTATTGGGACTTCCCTGATGGTCCAGTGGTTAAAGAACTCCGAGCTCCCAATGCACGGGGCCCGGGTTCAATCCCTGGTCAGGGAACTAGATCCCGCATGCCTCAACTAAGATCTGGCGCAAATAGATAGATAGATAAATATATATATATTTTTTTAAAGTGTTGCGAAGTCTATACTTTAAGTGGTTAGCCCAAAAAATGTGTGTGTGTATAGATGGCAGATAAAGTAATTATGCCAAAATGTACAACTATTGAATCTAAGTGGTGGATGTACAGACATTTATTTTACTGTTCTTTCCACCTTTCTGTATATTTAAATTTTTTCATTTAAAAATTGTATTTTTTAAAATACCCAAAGACAAAAGAACATAAATAAAAGGAGAAACTACAAATGTTTAACAACCACAGAAATTTTCTAAGAAATGGGAATTAAAACAAAAAGTCATTTTACATGGCTTATGTTGGCAAACAGGAAAAAGATATATAACTTGCAGTGTTGGCATATCAGATAGGCAATGTAAATTGGTGTAATTTTCTGGAGGGCATTTTGGCAACTGGGATAAAAAGTGCCCCCAGTGTACACTTTTTAATCCAGCTTCCTTTTGAAATTTTCTCCTAAGAAAATAATTGATTAAATGAGCAAAGATATCAGTCACTGTACTATTTATAGTATTTTTTTTAAAATTGAGAATAACCTAAAAGTTCAAAGATAAGGGGTTGGTCAGATAAATCGCTGGCTCATCCATAGATAGGACTGCTACACTGCCATTAAGCATGATGACATAGGTCTTTCTAATACTTTCAGATGCTGATGATGAATTATTAAGTGAAGAAAACAGGTTAATAGAACCATACAGAATTTGATCCTACTTTAAAAGTAAATCTGCATTTTCTACATGTTTATGAAATTGCTGAGTGCAGAGGATTGTTGTAACTAACATTTGTATAGTATAGCAGATTTATATTCTCAGTAGTCCTGACAGGAACCCTGAGATGTAGGTATTTATTTTGCAGATGAGAATACTAGCTCAGAAAGGTTAAGTGATTTGCCCAAGATTCCCCAGTTTCTGAATAGTAGAGCCAGGGCCCAACATCTCCCATAGGTTTGTCTAGGATATTGAATATAGAGTTTCAAATTTAATCTCATTTTCTTAGTCTTTCCCCCACTCCTCTAAAGGGGGACAAATATACCTTCCAGTTCTTCCCAGTTCTGTGAAAGGTCAGTATGGTTGCTATAAGCAAGCCACCCACTATAGCTACTGCTAGCTTCTTTCTGGGGAGGGAAAGAGGCAGTATAACGGTCATTATTCTGGTGCCACTGAACAGCAAAGGTCACTTTCCCTTTCACTCCTCCTGGTCAGACCTGCAGAACCAAGAGAAGAGGCCAGAGAACCTTGGGGGTGAGTAAGTGATGAGGTGAAAGAGAGTAGGAAGTAAGAGAGAGAAACTTCATCTGTATGTGCGTATGTTTGTATGTAGTTTTTAAGGGAGAAAGTCATTTCCATGTATATTGAAGATGCAAATAACACAAAACAGACATTATCAAAAATACTTTCAAAAGATTGACTGAAAGAGAATAGGAAAGAGAAAAATCTCCTCCTGGATATTTTAATAGCATCTCAAGTTCAGCAAAACTAGTCTTCTCCTCCCCAACCAAAGAAATTAATGTCTGTTTCCAATATCTGTCCTCCTCATCCAGTTACTCAAGGCAGAAACCTAGAGCCATTTTGGCACCTCCCTCTCCTCTTCTCCACCCCACACCCCATCTATTACTTTGTTCTCCATTCATTTCCTAAATATCTCTGAAATTGGCCCAGTTTCTCTGTTTCCATTGCCACGACCCTAGCTACCAATCTTGGTGTCCATCCAGTTCCCTTTTCGGTGGCAGGAGCCCTCTGCTTGACTCCCACCTGTCTCTAGCCTCATCTTGCCCCATTCCCCAGCTTCTTCTCTACTCCAACCACAGTCTTTGTTCACTCCCTTGCTTCATCCCTCCACAAAGCTGTTGTGTATGCTCTTCCCTCTGATTTGCCCTCTCTTACCTCCTTCTTCATCTTATTAAACTTTGACTCATATTTAAGAACTCATCTCGGTTGACACTTCCTCTGTGAAGTCTTTCTGACCTCCCTGTGCAGATTAAAGCCCCGTGTTCTATCCAAGACTCTCACAGCGCCTCTGAGCACTTATTATAGATGCTTTATTATTTACCGATTTGTGTGATTATTTGATTAATGTCTGTCCCCAGCTAGATTGTGAGCTCTTAAGGTGGCAGGGACTGGATCTACTTTATTCTCCATTGTGCTCCCAGTGCAAGCACTGTGCCTGCCATGAACAGTTGCTCAATGATATTTGTTGAATGAATGAAGCATCCTAAATGTTTGGCAGCACTCAGAAATTCAGAATGCAGATTTGGTTTCTAAATTCTGATCCTGCATTGGATCAAAATTGAGATCTTGAGAAGTAAAGATCTATTAAGTTAGATTGTGTCATCTTTTATAGTACTTGTCCCAGTTTGTAATTACACATTTATTTTTGTGATTATTTTTGTGTTTGTCTTCTCCACTAGATTGGAATATATACAACAGTGGGGCACTGTGACTGATAACTTTGCTTACCATTTTGTCCCCAGCCCTTTCCTTAGCACAGTGCCTAGCATACAAATGAATAATAAATATTTTTTAGATGGAGAAGCTACTGGTTCAGAGATTACATATGCCATGTCTATATATGTAACATGGGGGTAGTGAAATAACTTAAAATTAGGCAAACTCTCAGGGGCCTTTGACTATGATGGAGAATGAGAGTTCCTTAACCTAGAAACTTAAGATTTCTCTAAGCTTCTTGGGATCTACTACCTTCAGATCTAATGTCCTCTGCAGTTTAAAACTTTTGTCTTTTTAAGCCTGTGCTCTTTAAAACAAAGCAGGTTAAAAGACCTCCCGAATAATTCCATTGAATGTTTTGGTCTTTTTGAGTATCATTCTTAGTGAATGAAGGTGTGGCTCCCATAGTAAAACATAGAGTTATCAACATTTAGACAGGCTAGTTCAATCCTGCCCATGGGTTGATGTTAACTAGAGTGGGCATATGTAGCTAAAAACTTCCCTTTTGTGGAAACTCTGTTTAGGCTTTGATTTCTTGATTGGTTTCCCACATTGATTTTTCCTATATGTGGCTCAGTGTCCTCATGTGTGAAATAAGGATAATACCAACTTCACTGGGGAGCAGTAGAAATTAATTAAAGTTTATTATCATTCCCCTATATGTAATATTTACAGAGAACTGGCATGAAAGGCATTGGTAAATGGTAGATTTTAAAGTTGCTGTGCCCTAAGGACATTGTCTTGGTGGCTTACTGCCTTATCACATACTTTTATGAGCTTTGTAGAATAGGCCTAGAAAAATTTTATTGAGGGACAGAGAGAATTTCCATCTTTTTTCAGAAGAACCATGGGAGTTTCTGAAGGTGGAGCTCTTTCCTCAGAGTCAATAATCCATAGCATTTAGATGGGGTTACTCTGGGTATGACTAACCAGTTCTCAGGTACAGATATTAGTAACAGTCACAGAAGCAAGAGGTAGCTCTGGGGTTATCACCAGCTTCTTTGAAGTCATCCTTCTGCCTTTGTTTAATTCCACCTTTCCAATACTCTCATGATTTCTTGTTTTAAGTCATTCACTTATTTAGATAGGTTTTTAAAAAATGGCTTCAAGTTACATGAAATGTGGAAGCATATTTTAAAAGTAGTAAAGGAAAAGCCCTATTGTTTGTTTATTAACTTATTAAACAAATAACTAACACTGTTAGATACAAAGTACGAGATAAGGATTCCATCCATCTAAGTCCTTTGAGGTTTCAAGGTTCAAAAGTAGGGATCCTGGGGGCAAGGGGAAAACTTGAGATCTGGACTGAGGCAGGAGAGGGAAGAGGCTGACATTGGGACTGAAGAGAGAACAGAATGAAGCCAACAGATTTCTTGGGCCACAGCATGTGGCCTGGCTCTGTGCCAGGCATGCTTCAGGATCACAGGTCTGAAGGCAGCTTTGCACTTGAGCATCTCTTTGTTATATACCTCAGATGACAATGTATTTTTAATCTCAGAGGGGCTCATAGGTAAAAAATATTAAAAATCTATTTTGAGACCTTCCTGAAGATTCCTCTTTTATCCAGAAAAGCTTTGAGTATGCAAAATAATTATATCTTGTCTGGGACTGTTTTTGCAACCTCACTAAAGGCCCATTGACCTTACGGTTGTAGCAGCCAATTCCTAAATCCTCAACAAGCGCGTTCTGTGCCCAGAACTCTAATGGCTCCTGTAAACACCCTAAACGCTCTCATCTCTGTTAATTATGAGGATGTTTGTTAATGTATTATCTGTACATGTCTGAATATGTGAAATGTTTCATAATATATATTTTAAAAATAAACAAAAGGCCTGGTTCCTGTGCTCAGCGATTTCATAACACTAGTTGTGTACAGTGTAGCCTGGAAATAACTTGTAAGTGACACATGATTATTTGAATCTGTAGAAGTTTAAAGGAGTAAGATAATTATGGCAAGAACACTTGGGAAGTTTTCTCAGAGAAAGTGGAAGTTGAGTTGGGCCTTGAAAGGTGGATAATATTTGGATAAGAAGCAGAATTAGTTGAGTTGGGCCTTGAAAGATGGATAATATTTGGATAAGAAGCAGAATTAAAGACCCAGAGACAAAAGAACTTGCTAGATGCAGAAGTTAGTGAGGAGGATGGCCAGCTAAAGAGGGAGGATGGTGAGCAAAGCTGCCCAGTAGGACTCTGGGTTATGCGCTGGGAACTCAGGAGGGTGCTATTCACATAGTTCTCAGAGCTGGGCATGCACAGCTGTATGTGGTGGCCCTGGTGGAGAGTATTGGGAAAGTAGGGAATGATCAGAACAGTTGAAATGCAAGACTGAGAAGTTTGGACTTCATCCTGTAAGAAGTGGGGAACTGTAGGAGTATTTTTGAGAAAAAAGATAAATGTTAGTGAAGTGGCTGAACATATAGGCTTTGAAGCTACGTAAAAATTAGTTTGATTTTCTGCTATATTCCTATGTACTAGCTATATAATTTGGGGAAGTTACTTAAGCCTGAATTTTCTTATCTGCAAAATGGGTATAATGGTAGTTTCTTTATAGAATTATGTGAGAATTAATTGAATAATGTATGCAGTGCATGACACATAGCAAGTGTTCAGTAAATGGTATTTGATTATAATTTATCAGTGTTTCAGAAATTTTAAATGGCAGCAGTATAGAGGATGAATTGGGGGAGGAGAGATTGGTAGGCAGACCAGCTGATTTTGTTTTTAAGTGGTTTTTAACTTTAATTGTGAAACAAGTTAGTTGACAGCAACATATTGGTGTGAAGTGACAAAGGCTTTAGCTGTGGTTTTTGGAATAGAAGGTGGAAGTTGGAAAACAAACAAACCTGTACTTCATCATATCTCTGATACCATCAATTATAAGATGCACCATTATTTATGTAGCACCAAAAAAAGAAAAAATGACAAACTCTGACACAATGCTTATTATCACTTAGAATTTTTATTTTATACTTATTGAAAGAGTTCTTTCAGGCTTACTTAGATACAGATGTTAATCATACTGCTTTTGTAAATACATAAAAAGGAAAATGTAAGTGAAATAAATTTCCTATTTCTAAATTTTTTTTTAGCTACTCCTGAAACTTTTTCACACTCACAGTCCAATTCTTCTGGATTACTTCCTGTTTCAGAGTCATCATTGTATGTGTGGTTTCATGTAATATTGTCCTCTGTGCCATCAAGAGCATGGGTGGTGCTTCATTTCTTTAAAAAGAGCTCTACTGTTGTCTCTGAGACTTTTTCCACGCTGCGACAAGTTTGATGCTGGTGCTTTTTGGTCTTACCAGAAGGATCACTGGGGAAGTTATCAGACAACAGCCAAGACTCACATTCCTTTCTGAAATGGTGCTAAATGGTTTGTTGATTTTAAAGGCCAGGGATTACAGTCATGCCTCCAGGGATAACAGCCATGTTCACATATGTGCAGTCAGTGACTGCTATGCCCCATAACACCTGGTCTACAGCAATTTTAACATGTATTCCAATTTCAGAGGAATGATAAATGTGATGGTGGTGGGGTTCATCTCAGGATTGATAGATCAGGTAGAATTGAAGCCCTAGCTTTTTAATTCTGGGAAAGTTAGTTAACTTTACTAAGCAGACTTAGAAATATTATGTTCACACCTGAATTTGTAAATTACTCTGAGGGATGCTTTACCAGCTTCTTTTTTTTTTTTAATCAAGATTTTTTTAAGGAATTATATAGCACGGGTAAGTTTAGCAAAATGCCTGGATCTGAATTCCTAGAATTCTGCTGACCCATACAAATGGCTGAAATTGTTTCAAACTAGCTAATAATGTAATAATAGTAATAATCTAATGATTTTTTGTTTTTGAATGCCAGGTGTTTCTGCACAATGAAATTTACCCTTATATTATTTTCATTCACTCCTACTATGGGAATACATACTAATATAATGATTTAACCTGATACATTAAAGTTCAAAGACCATAAACTAGGCTTACTCAATTTTTCTGTGAGTTGGTAGTGTAAAAACTCTACTTAGGATATAGAAACCTAGAAATCAGAAAATATGTATCCTTAAAGATGCCATGACAACACAGCTGTTTAGTTACAATAAATATATCAGCAGTAATTTTTGAAACTTTCTCTTTTATTGGAAACCAGGATAAAACTGAATCTCTAGAGATAATAATGATTCTACATGTTTGCACTATTTTTCTTTCATCACTTTTATTGTTGATCTATTTGGAAAACTCTGTAAAAGTTGTACATCGTAGCCAACAATAATTTTTACTTTTCCATATGCTTGAGGTTGAGTATGGGAATCTTCCTCTTTTAATCTTCATAGTGAGATATTTATAAGGAAGTGTGTGGTGATTGGAGTTCAGTCCACTTAGCAGAAAACCCAGGACTCAGACATTGTCATAACTTCTGGGTAAACCTCATTTTCTCTTACCCTTTTTTTTTTCTAAGATAATGGCCTGAGCCCTGAAAGCAAGTTAATTTTCTATCCCATCTTGTCACATTTCTATAATTCCATGGCTTCTTTGTTATCCCCAAAGGTATCCTCATCCCCCTTGTGTATTCTTGTAAGTGAATGAACCCATTATTGGTGGTGGTAGGATCCAGTGTCTGTCTGCCATTTCTGCTCATGATAGAAGAATGTGTACATGTACAATGTGCTGCTGTTAAGTTCTGTTTTTTGAGAGACCTTTCACTGGCAGTGGAAGGAATGGAGTCAGTAACAGTATCTACTTTCAGACCTGGGCTTGTCAGAGTTACAGATGCATCGTGGGTTTGAAGTTCACCTCTGTCACCAGGGAGTACCAGAAGGGAGGAGGACTTGACCTGTGGTGCTCTCTCTGGCCCTGGGCCTTACTGATAGTGACACCTATGACACCCAGCTAGTTTTTTTCTCTGATGCCTTTCAGTGCAGCCTCTTGTACACTTGAATCTCCTATTTGTTTGGTAGTCTAGCTTTGTAGGAAAGTAACGGCATAGGAAATTTTCAAATAAGTTTCTTAGAGTTTCAGAGACATAAGTCCTCAGTGATCTTGAAAATGATTTTGGTAATTAACTGCCACAGCTAGGTTTTATCAAATGGCCTGGGAAATACAGAATAATGAATGCCATTCCTGTTAGATCTGGAACAGGTATTGGGGCCAGCATTTACGGAGAAAAGGTGATTTTAACTGAGGAGCGGTATTTCTGTAAAAGATTTTTCCTCTGGCTTCTTTCTACAATTGTTACCTGTAATTTCATCATCTTTTCATTTAATTCTGTACAATGTGATGTCTTTGGGGCCAGCGGGTATTTTTATCTGCTAGCTGTGGACATGTTTGTTCTTAGGGCTCTGCAATGGCTGAGGGAGGCCCACCCCACCCACTCTCTGGTTGCTTGGCACCAGCCCTCCCTGGTTGTTGGGCATCTTGTTTACTTCTGCCCTTAATTCCCTGCAGGTCCGTAAGTACAAGAGCATGATCCTGGAAGACCTGGAGTCTGCCCTGGCAGAGCACGCCCCTGCGCCACAGGAGGTTAACTCAGAGCTGCCGCCTCTCACCATCGATGGAATTCCAGTCTCTGTGGACAAAATGACTCAGGTAAGGGGCAGGGAGTGAGGTGGCACAGGTGTGGGCGGGCCTCAGATCACTTTTTTTAGTTTTGTCCTCAGTGATATACCACCAGAGTGAGACACAGGCTGGAGTTTGATGGTGAAACAGTAGCAGCCTTGGAAAAGAAAATGTAGTGCCAGGAGAATGCTCCAGCCGAGGGCGTGGATATGGTCTTCTACTTCTGTTGGCAGTTTTTTCCTTTCACTTGGGCCCTTGGGTTAGATAAAGAAACTTTTAGCTGGAGTTGGTTTGGACAGGAGACTGTCAGGACTTTGATGAATCACAATCAGGGGGACAAGTAAACTTTCAGTCTCTTTTGGGCTGAGCTGCTCCTCTTTCCATATAACTTCTGAATACCACCACACTAGTGCCAAGGAAGGCTCGCTGCTCCAGGGAATAAGAATGGAAAACTCAGAAGGACACCCTCCTGAGTCATTGCTTTCCTCCTCTCCCTTTGAGAGGGGAAGTCAAAATGTACTCAGCCTGATAAATCAACATACCTCAGGGATTTTGCTGAGACTGTCCCTTATAAGTTTTTTAGCTTTAAAAGTGATAGCTTGATCGAGATCAAATGCCTTTTTTATAACATCTTTCTACCTTATTTCTTTATTACTGCTTCTAGCTTTAAATTCAGTTGTGAGTTTTCTTTCCTTATCTTGTTCAGACTTCCAGCAGCATTTAACATAGTTGATTACTCCTTCCTTCTAAAAATACTTTCTTCTCTTGGTTTCTGTACCCCACCCTCTCCTGAATACCCTCCTGCCTCACCGGGCGCTCCCTCTCAGCTCTGTGCTGGCTCCTCTTCCTCTTCTCACCTGATCAATATTGGCAAGTCCCAGGGCTCTATCTGTTTTTCTCCAAGTAATCTCATCCTGTCCTGTGAGCTTTATATCCCATCCGTATATCTGTACCCCGGCTTATACCACTGTTAGATCTCCAGTACCTAACATGCCTGAAACAGAACCTTTGACTGCCCCCACTCTCCACTCCAAATGTGTTCCTCCCCTGGTATTCCTCATATCAGCTGATGGCACCACGGTCCATCGGGTTGCTCAAGTCCCAGCATAGGAGTCATCCTTGGTTTTGCCCTCACTCCCCCACAAACCTCATCTAATTCATTAGCAAGTCATGTCATTTCATGTCTGAAATGTATTCTGAATCTGACCATTCTTCTCAGTTCCCATCACCACCCTTGCCCAAGCCTTTTGCATCTCATGCATGGACTGTTTACAGTGATCAGTTCTATTGATCTCCTTTCTACTGCAGTCCACGCTCTACAGAGCCACCAGAGATTTTTTAAAAAACTTAAATCAGGTAATATCACCCTCTTGTTTAAGCCCTTTAATGGCTTTCCACTATTCCTAGAATCAAATTAGACTTTGCCATGGCCTCTGAGACCCTATATTAACCTGGCCTCTTCCAACCTCATTTCTCATTCTCCCCCTCAGTCACTGTGCTCTGGCCACACTCACCCTCTTTCTTCCTGTCAGACACTCCAAGCTCTTTCTTTTACTTTTTCTATTTCCTCTGCCTGAAACATTGTTTTCCCAACTCATTGCATGATTGACCTTATCTTATTCAAAGTCTAACTCAGATATCACCTCCTGAGACAAGCCTTTCTTGATTATCCCATCTAATGAAGCTTTCTCCTCACCACCAAGTTACAGCCTAATACATCCCCTATTTTATTGTCTTTGTAACACTTACCACTACCTGAAATTATCTTATTTGTTAACATTTATACTTCTGTGTGGTCTGTCTCTTCAGCTAGAATTGAGAGCAAGGGCTTAGTTCTGTTCTTCACTGCTGTCCAGTACAGCTGCCTGGCACCAGATAATATCTGTATTCTAAATGCAGTTGGCCCTCCATATCCGTGGGTTCTGCATCTGTGGATTCAACTAGCCTCGGATTAAAAATATTGGGGGGAAAATATTGCAGAAAGTTCCAAAAAGCAAAACTTGAATTTGCAGTGCTGCACCTATTTACATAGCTTGTACATTGTATTAGGTATTTTGGTAATATAGAGATGGTGTAAAGTGTATGGGAGGATGTGTGTAGGCTATGTGCAGATACCATGCCATTTTACATAAGGGACTTGAGCATCCTCGGATTTTGCTATCTGTGGTGGGGTCCTGGAACCAATCCCCCGCAGATACCTAGGGGTGGCTGTAGTACTCAGTCAATATCTGTTCAGTAAATGACCTAAGAGGCGGAGCAGAAATGAATCCAGGGCGTGGGTAGCTGGGTCACAAGTCTCCTGAGTGGGTGTTCACTCACTGCAGACATTGATGCTGCAGCTCAGGAGATGGCGCTTTATTTTTACCTAAGTCTGAACTAACAACTTGGTTTGAAGTAATGCAGTATTTTAGAAATATAATGCTGAATTGTAATCTTTTGATTGTTGGATTCACAGATCTTTCTGTGGACACTTGAAGTATCTGGATAATGGTTCCGAAGGAAAGCGTTATCCAAACTTTTTTCCTGTCATTTCATACCTGCTGTTATTCTATCCCTAGGACCATTCTGACTGGTTAAAGAAAACATAAAGTGAATCTTATCTGATTAATGTACAGAATCTACTCCGTATCTCAGATAGAAAGTACATCTAAAGCTAACTAAGCTTCTGATTAAGAAGCTTACTTAATCAGAAGTAAGGAGTCATCATTAAGGAGAAGGAGTACACTATGTTTAGGTAAACTCCTCTCCTGCGATGGGCATGTTTTGCTTCTTTGTCACATTTGGTGTGTTAGGTTGAAATAATCTGAGGTTTTTATTATATTAAATCATGGCTACTGATAATTAGGAAAATTTGGGGATGGTCACAGAAGTCAGAGCAAACAGTTTAATTTCACATTGGAGGTAAAACATTTAAAACTATTGTTTTCCATTTTTATGAAATATGCGCTCAGTAGAGCTTGGTGCAGTGGTACATCCAAGGGAAGCTGATACTAAGTCATGAGTCGGTCTCAGAGGTACTTTGTTGGATGCATCTTGTTGGATGCATCTTCTTTATTGTTGTACATTCCCTCCTTACCCGTCTCACCACAGATGACGAGTAAAAAATAACGCATAACAAATAAAACAAACATGGTGAGGAGGAGTGAGCAAGGTGATGAAGAACCCAGCTTCCAGCTGAACAGGAATTTCTGAGGAGTCGGATCCTGCGGTTCCTCCCCCCACAACCCTTTTTTTTTTTTTAATTGTGTTTTATTTTGTTTTCCTTAAATATTTGCTTTCTTCTTAATGTTAGCAAAACACCTTTTTTTTTTTTTAACTTACTGATCCTAAAGCCTTTCACTATTAATGGTAGTAAAAGCAGGGTTCTATTTCAAACCAAACCTAGATAGGCAAGGTTATGGGAGTATAAAGCATCATCAATAGAATATACATTGGTACAATTTTTCCAGAGGGCAGGTTGGCAAAATTTTAAATGTGCATGTCATGCCCTCCAAGTAAGCAAAGATGTATGCTCATGGCATTGTTTACAGTAGGAAAGTCTGAGAACAGTGTGATTGAATAAATTATAATAGTGATGTTTAGAATTTACATGGAAAGAAGAGCAGTTTAGCCCAAAAAAGAGACTATTAGTGACTGTGCAGTGAAATATTAGACACTAAAAATGATGATTTGCTCTCTATTGCAGTAGAATAATACTGTGGTATATTAAATTAAAAACTAGTTATAAAATAGCATTTCTTAGGTACTCTAATTTGAGGGGTTTAGGGTTTTATTTTTGTTTGTTTTCTTCTACTTGGGGCGGGGAT
Source organism: Leucopleurus acutus (assembly GCF_964270905.1). NCBI lineage: Eukaryota > Metazoa > Chordata > Mammalia > Artiodactyla > Delphinidae > Leucopleurus > Leucopleurus acutus. The sequence goes on from NC_139144.1 coordinate 86,307,548, forward strand.
GGCTAGATTCCCCCCCCCCCCCAGGGAATACAAGATTGAGTTAATTGATCTCATTTGTTTAAAACATGCACACAAAACTTGCCTGTATGTGTGTGAGTGTGTGTGAAACTTTAGATGGATATACACCAGTATATTAACAGTGATTATATATGTGTGGTGGCATTATGGGTGATTTTCAATGTTTTGTCTAATAAGCATGAATTTCTTTTATAACCATAGAAACCCCAAATTGAATTTTTTAAAGTGTAAGTTTGTTGATGTTTCTGCTTTGTTTTGTCCAATGATTTTTTAATGTTCCAGTGAAGATGTCAACTCTTTTCTCTCTCTCTCTCTCTCTCTCTCTCTTATTTTTCTCTTCTGTAGCTACTGTGTATTGGAAGGCACAACACTAAGTTCTTTACGGGAGTATCTCATTTAAACCTTGCTCTCCAGTGTGAGAGAGAGAGAGAGAGAGAGAGAGAGAGAGAGTGTGTGTGTGTGTGTGTGTGTGTGTAATTTCTATTATAGTCAAGGAAGAAGAGCTCAGATATGGTCTGTAGCCATAAAGGACAACGTAAGTTTAAGTGGACACCAATTCTAGAGTTGAAACCATATGGATAATTCATGACTTCCTTGAAGTGATAAAATTCCAGAATTATAAAAGTGCACTGGAATAGAGATGGACTTTGGGTTAACCAGACAGCTCTATTAATCATCTTATCTGCACTGAATGCTATGGAGATAACTGTGTTTATATTGATGACCCTAATTTACAAGTATAATTCCATATACAATCCTAAGATGAGTTGTGAATCATCCAAAGAGAATAAATTATATTCAATATTGTTCTAAAGTTATGTGTCCCATTATTTTAATTCTTTACAAATTAGGAAGTTAGCTGGAAGATCTAGTCTTTAAATCCCCGTTCTACTACATAGTAGCCTTGGTTCTCAGTTTCATCTTATGAAAGTGAGAATAATACCTGCCCTCCTACCTTATGGAGTTGGAGGAAGAAAAAATGAGATGTTATATTGGAAAGTACTTTGAAAGCTAAGGAATTACACAAAGGTATTATTACTAATTATTAATACTAGTTATATACGTTACCTATATTAACTTTTGAATAATCTGAACATACCATTTCTCACCCATTTTTCACTTAGAGCAAGTTAATGAACCTAGTTTTTTTTTTTTTTTTTTGGTCAGCAGTGAAGTGGCCAATACAGGTCATAATGTATTAAAAAACTGAGGCATAAAGAGAGGAAGCAAGCTAGTGACAAACAAATAGAACTTAGGGTGGAGTCCATATTGGCAGTGCTTTCTTCTGCCTCTCTCTCTCCTCCTGCCCCCATTACTGTCTCTCCCTTTTTTTTTCAATGAAACTATACTGCCATCATCGCTCAGACTGAGTATCTCTGGTAATCTACACTGGACAGTTAACTGTTGTAAAAGAATTTCTTGACTTGCTCCAGCAACTATCAAAATTGTCTTCTGCAACAGGTTGAAGTTACATATAACATAGTATCTTAAATTCTGTGTGAGCTGAATGTCCTGATTCTTTCAGGAAGCGGCTCTGTAGTTGTGGTTTTTGTTGTGTTTTGCTTGTTGGTTTTGATAAAAGTGTAATTCTCTACGAGTAAATAAAATGTTTACCTGAAAAGCTTCTGTTTTTACTATTATAAATATATCTTGATTCCGAGAAAGTCTTTTTTGGTGTATGTGGTAAAAAACACATAGCTCTGCAGTATTTTTAGTGAAAAAATGAAAACTTGAATTTCTAGGCACCTTTAAGAATAGTGGCTAGTGGCTAGAACTTATCTCATTTCTGTCTGCCTCTTTTGTGTAAGAATTGAAGGAGGTTGAGAAAAGGCTTAGGAGAAGAAATCATTAATATGGTATAGATTCTGCAATCTCATTTACAATGAAATAATGAAGTCATCTTTTTCAGAGATTTTGAAAGTCAGGTCAGCAAAATTTTCTTGGATACTTCAGACCAGAGACCAGAGGATGGGCTAAATTGTGCTTCTCAAACTTCAGTATGCATAGGAATCACCTGAGAGTCTTGTTTGTTTAAATGCAGATTGTGAATCAGTAGGACTGGAGTGGGACCTGAGATTCTGCCTTCTAACTTCTAGGTGATGCCAATGCTGCTGACTCACAGACTACACTTTTTTGTGTTTTTTTTAACCTCTCTATTGGAGTATAATTGCTTTACAATGGTGTGTTAGTTTCTGCTTTATAACAAAGTGAATCAGCTGTACATATACATATATCCCCATATCTCCTCCCTCTTGCATCTCCCTCCCACCCTCCCTATCCCACCCCTCTAGGTGGTTACAGAGCACCGAGCTGATCTCCCTGTGCCATGCGGCTGCTTCCCACTAGCTAGCTATTTTACATTTGGTAGTGTATATAAGTCCATGCCACTCTCTCACTTCGTCCCAGTTTACCCTCCCCCTTCCCCCTCCCCGTGTCCTCAAGTCCATTCTCTACGACAGACTACATTTTGAGTTAAAGGACTTGTATTGTTTCTTATAGAGTCTTTAAGCAATAATTATGATTTTGCTAGTGGAAAATCAGTTATGTTCTTTACCACATTTGAGTCCTGTGGGAGTCTCTTGTTCTTGGGAGGTTGTTAATCTTTTTGGACTTTGTGTTAGAAGAGATCCAGGCAAAGAATATAATTATAGAAAAAATATCTCTGGAAAGACCAGTCCAGTATTACTGGTTAAAATCCACTCCTTTTCCCCCTCTCCCTTTCCTCTCCTCCCTTGAACTTATTGCCCTCCTGTTACTCTCACTGGGGCAGTCTTCGTTGCTTTAATATTCCCTTGGAGTGATGATGCAACAGGATAGAAATTCTTTACAAGTTTTAGGGGAAACCTTCAGAAGCACTCAACACAGCGACTGTTTCTTTGAAAGAAATTATTCACAGGGATTGACATGTTTTACTTAGAAAACATTCATCAGTTATCAGTTTAGGTTTTTTGAGTATTGTTTTGTTTTGAAAAAGCATAGATCTGGCCTCTTCTACCTAAAGAGTAGAAAATTATGCTAAGTGAAATATACCAAACACAAGGGACAAATATTTTGTGATTCCACTTACATGAGGTATCTAGAATGAGCAAATTCATAAAGACAAAGTAGAATAGACGTTACCAGCGGTTGGGGGAAGTAGAAATGGGGAATTATTGTTTAATAGGTCCAGAGTTTTTGTTTGATGATGAATTCGTTCTGGAAATAGTGGTGATGGTTGTACAACATTGTGAATGTACTTAGTGCCACTGAATTGTACATTGTAGAATGGTAAATTTCATGTTATGTATATTTTACTACAATTAAAAAAATTTTTTTTAAAGAAGAAGGGCTGGATAAAAAGTATTTAAATTAGTTCAGTGGTCCTTAAACTGGCTGCACAGTAGAACCACCTGGGGAACTTAAAATCCTAGTGCCCAGGCCACACTCCAGACCAATTAAGTCAGAATCTTTGGGGATGAGATATAGGCTTCTGCAGTGTTTAAACTCCCCGGGCAATTCCGGTGTGCAGCCAACTTTGAGAACCACTGTTGTAGATCACAGTTCCCAGCTGTTTCTCCTACTGTTGTGTCAGAATCTATGTGCAGAGTAGGCTTTTCTTACTGTCTGAAATGATCAAAAAATGTTGATGTATATGATGCCATTCCACATTTTGTAAATTTTAGGTAAGCAGGATGAGATTAAGGGAATATAATAGAACGCAGCATATTTTGAGAGTAAGATAATTGAGGGGTATATTCAGGAATACCAAGAGCAGGGAGCACGCATGTAAATTCCATATTCAGGACAGAACTAGATTAGGGAAAAGTAGTTGCATATTATATGACAGAATAGCTAGAACAGATTAATATTTCTTTCAAATTAATAAGAAAATTAGAAAAATAAGCAAAGCATTACGAACAGTTGTAAAAAGGAAAAATAGTCAGTAAACGTAAAAAGAGTCTCAGCCTCACTAGTAATGAAAATTAAATCATTTCCCTAACATCCGACGAGCCAAAATAAGAAAGCAGGGTAATTAAAAAATGTGAAGGCGACCCCTGGGGCTGCACGTGAACCCCCAGGCGCCCTGTGGCCTCGAGGCAGCTGGCAGGCAGGGGTCAGGACCTGCCCCAGCCTAGAGGCTGTGGACAATATACAGGTGACAGAGCTAGGCTCTCATTTCCTTTTGGAAGCAAAATGAAGGAAAAACATGAAAACAAATTAAAGATTTAAAGCTTTTTTTTTTTTTTAACGTGTGAAGGGAGGTTTTGAAATAATGGGTATTGTTCTGTACCATTGGTGGGAATAGGATTGACAAAGTCTTTTAGGAGGACAGTTAGGCAGTATCTATTAAAATGCATATACACTTTAACCAGCAATTCCACTTTTCTGCTACAGAAATACTCACAGGTGTGTTCAAAGAAGCATGTACAAGCACTGTAAACAACCTAAAAGTTTATCAATAGGAGAATGGTTAAATAAAATGGAAAAATCTATACTGTGGATACTAAGCAACTGTTTCTTTAAAAATGAGATTATTCTAGTTGTACTACTGTGAGAAGATCTCTATGGCAAAATGTTGAGTAGAAAAAGTGAGTTATACTAAAATATGTGAATCCGTGTGTTTTCTTTCATCACATAAAACTGCCTTTCCAGCATGTATTTATGTAAATGCATAGAATTTGGCCTGTACGAAAGGATGTTCATCAAATTGATGCCTCTGGACAGGTGACTAGATTGGGGAAGGGTAGATCAAAAAGAGAGCTTTGACTTTATCTGTGTTATTTAAATTTTTATACAAAAGAGTACAACTAGGATAAGGTAGCAGAAACTGACTAATCTGAGACTCCTTCAAAGAGAAGGTGGAATTTTAAGAGCATTTTGATTAATGGGAGGGAGACAGTGTAATGGGTAGATGGGGTATGGAGATAGAGAAGCAGAAGTGTTGGCTTGAGAGAGGAGTGTCTTCATTGGCTGTCCCTTGAATTCTCTAATTTTATCTTTCCTTCCAAACTTGTTCTTCCCATGTTTCTATGGGAATGTGTTTTATGGGAAAATGCGATTAAGAGAAACCAGTGTTTCTGCTAGCACTACTACCAAACATGGGGATATAGGATTGGTGTTTCTAGTAAGGAAAGCCACTTTCATTATCTCTATGAACAGAGGTCAGTGGTACAAATAATTACCAAAAGTGAGCAAAAAAATCATTTTGCTTTTATTTTCTAATGCCCTTTAAATATCCATTTGCGTATGATTGGGACTGTCAACCTGGAAGTTCATAATTTTAAATTACAGTTATGAAGCCACAGTCCGAAAATTCTTCACTTTTCCTTCCCTGCTACATTGCTGTTTACCTGTAGGGTATAGAAAACATCACCTTTCAATGTGGTTTGATTTTAGCTACCTTCTCTTTAAATCTGTTACATATTCTCTGATCTCTTCAGTAGATATGGAGTTGGCAAACATTTTGCTTTGAAAGGCCGTTTCTTGGTTACTGAACCTAAATGGACATCTGGAGCCTCAAAATTCCTCATCTCGGGTACATGCAGAGCAAAGAGAGAGGAAATGGGAGGAGAAGGGTACTTGGGAATATATAAGGATAATGCATTGTTGGACAGCAAAGTAACAAAATTTACAAGTGGAAAATTTCTAGCATAGTAAGAAATATTGTTTCATTTTGGCCAGATTAAAACTTTCAGTTTTAGAAAATCTTTTTTTTAAACCATCTGTGATTTCCACATAATCTTTACTATTGATTGCCACTGGCATGAATTTAATATCTTTTTTCTTTGCTGAGTGTGCCCTGGAAGGAGTGGTATTTTCTACTCTCTGCTGGTTTGAGGTGGGCTTACTGACCACGCCGGGCACTTGAAGCCCATCTAGAGCCCTAAATTAGAATGAGAGGCCGGGAAAGCTTGTTGCAGCCCAATTAAAGGATAGCCGGAGAGGATAGGCTTTACCTTTGCTGATCCTGTTGATTGTCTCCCCTGCGGATTAAAGACAAACCTTCCTTAACAAGCGCATTGAGTAGCTTGGGTTTCCAAAACTCTCCAGGACCAGTAATTAATCCAACTGGTAATGAGAGCACAGTGCTGAATTCTGGAAAGGAATCATTTAACTCTTTCTATACTGGACAGCTCATTTACCCTTATTAATATCCCTTTATTAGCACTAGTTATTTGGGACAGTATGAAAATAGTCTGGTGGAAAATTGCTTCTTTCAGTGAAGTCACATTATCTTTGCACTTAAAAGCAAAGATTGTCCTTCATCTCTAAACTGTGCAGTCTTGAAAAGTTAACTTTTGTAGTAGAAAGAGCTTTTTGCCTCTTGTTTGATGTAGGGGCAAATTTTGTACAGTTGATAGTTAGTACTTTAAAAAGCTAAGATCTGACTCTGAATTAGAACTTACTAATTTCACTCTGGGCCCATTTTTTTAACTTAATGAGGTTTTTGCCTGTGGAAGTAACCTTTCCTTTGTGCTGCTTCCGTTTCTCCTGCCTCTCATATTAGCCTCTACTGTCTTCTTCCTGGGGCTTTGAAACATTTCCCATCCAGAAATTCTAGCACATAAAACATCTTTTAAAAACTTTCATTTTTTGTTAATTTAGAGATATTTGGCCTTCTTATTTCATTATCTCCTCACTCTGCTGGGCGTGGATATAAAGAACTCTCCTTTTGGAGACTGGTAATGGGATTAAAAGAGAGAGGAAGACTTATAAAAGTCTGTGGTATGAGTTTATTTTGTTTATGCATCTGAGAAAGCTATTATTTCTTTATATGAAGAAATATAAATATTGTGTGTGAGGACTAAGCCTTTTCCTTCTCTATATAACTGAGGCTAGAAAAAGACACTCCCAGGAAGCCAGGATAAAGGGAAAAATGACTGAGATGCACTTTCTTAAAATAACTGAAGAAGTGACCTCATGACCAGCTGATAGCCTGGGTTTGCAAATGGATACATTTCTATTAGCCTGCTGCTTGATGCCACAGAGCCAAATATATAACGGAGTATATAATACCCTATCCTGCAGGCAGGAGACTGTCTGGGAGATGGGGGGTACTTAGAAGGAGGTGAAATGGCAGGCTTGGGGCAAGAATTAACGATGTAAGTACAGTCAGCAAGAACTATCTTTATTAGGTAAACATTACTGATTTGGTTTCATGCTTCCCTGTTATGTACTAATTTCTGTCATCTTCTGGTAAAATAGTATTTAAATGAGAACACTTGATATTTAAATAGGCTCTTTAATACAAGTTTTGCTGTACTCATTATCTCATTAATACTTAAGTATTCCCATTTCTATTTTTTTTCTTTCTCTATTTTACGGCTGCAAGCCCGTGTCCTTGCGTGTGACTCATGCTAAAATTGTCCTCTCCTTTTGGTCTTAGGAGGCACCATGAGTGTGTTCTTAGATGAAGGATGCTGCTTATCTCTGGTATGCTATAGACCACCAGGTTCAAAGGAAAGCAGTAGGTCTGAGGAGGAAGATTATAACTTGATAAACTGCTTCTCTTGCCAAAAATAATTGTCAGCAATTGAGAATATTCACAAAGTAGGCTCCCCTTCTTCCCCAGTATACACACACAGCGTGGTTACCATGCCAGGCGATAAAGAAAGGTAGTTGTTTCTGTGGTTTAACATCTGTCTGGTCTGGATTTGATTTGTAAAATAAATTTGAATGAAATTCATTAAGATCAACACATGCTTCATTACGTATATCTATATGTCAGACTCATAGACATTGGACTATCTTACTAGAAACTTTTTAGAAGAGTTTTAGGGTTATTTTCCCTTTTTATTAAGTAAAGCCCATTTATTTTCATATATTTTGTGACCAATCATGTTACCAAACTCTCATTGTTTATAGTAGTTTTTTCATTTTATTCTCTGGGGATTTCCAGATACACAGTCATACCATTTACAAATAGTGGTGATTTTATCTGTTCGTCACCTCTTATTTCTCTCATCTAATTGTTCTGATTACTACCTCCAGAACAACATGTTGAAGACATGTTGACCTTGACACCATAAATGCATGGACGTTCTAGAAGGGAAATAAGCTATAGCATCAATAGTACCTTAGGGGGCAGAAATCAAACATGGGGGCAGATATTCTTGATCTTATAGGAGCAAGTGTATGAAATACAGCTTAAGATGTACTTTACCAACACATGTATAATTCTCCATCACCCATGGAGCTATAGTGACCTATGAGAAACAGACGGTTCTCACAGTCACATTTTGGGGCTCTCCATAACCCTCCAGGAAGGCTCTCTTTTATAATCTTAGAATTTGTTGGGAGACACAAACACATCCCAGACGTCTTTCATGACTGCTGATGACCACACTCTTGTTTTCCAGGCCCAGCTTCGGGCGTTTATTCCAGAGATGCTGAAGTACTCCACAGGTCGGGGAAAACCAGGCTGGGGTAAAGAAAGCTGCAAGCCCATCTGGTGGCCTGAAGATATCCCATGGGCAAACGTTCGGAGCGATGTCCGCACAGAAGAGCAAAAGCAGAGGGTGAGGGTTCCTCTGGCCTGAGTTTCCTATTGCTTTTCCATTCTGAATCAACCACCTCATTTTTGTTATTCTACTTCTTATGCTATAAAGTCTAAAAACATTTGTGTAATAGTCAAACCTATCCCCCAAAAGAGGTTTGATATTCTCTGATTTATAGCCTTTCTCATTCATCACTCCATCACTGTAAAGACTTGGGATGGCTCTGTGAATTTACACTTCTCTCTACATAGTTGCCTTTTGGAGCAGTTTTAATTTTATAAGGTGCTTGGAAAAACTAACGAAACTTGAAGTAAAAGGTATTAATCACTTTGAAGACTTGAAATGTCCTTATTTCTGATTAGCGAGCATCACTGTTGAAAATATAAATATAGAGAGATGTGAAGTTAGTGAAGTCTGCTGATAATGAAACTTATTTTAAAAAAGAAGAAAGACTAAACCAGGTGTCCTCCCTTACTTGTTCTGCATATTCATTTTTTTCAGTTAGCTTTAAAAATCTACTGAGGATCTCAAATAAAGGGACTTCCCTGGTGGTCCAGTGGTTAAGCCTCCACACTCCCAATGCAGGGGGCCCGGGTTCGATCCTTGGTCAGGGAACTAGGTCCCTCATGCTGCAACTAAGAGCCCACATGCCACAACTGAAGATCCCACATGCTGCAACGAAGATCCCATGTGCCGCAACAGCAGACCCGGCACAACCAAATAAATAAATAAATAAATATTTTTAAAAATCTTCAATAAAATTCTTGATGAAAGAGTAACCTTCTTCTGTGAGAAGTTTAACAGTTGGCCTCAGGAAAACCCAAAAGTTAAACCCAACTTTGATCAGGAAGGAAACCAGTGTGAAATTGTTGGTACTTGGTGCTGAATTTCTTTATGTCCAAATCGGTCTGTGGGAAATAATCCTGAGAGAGTTACTCCATGCAAGTTTGGTTTGGTTTGATAAATAAGCAGCTGCTTATTCCACAGTAGAACTGAATAACCATTCTTTGTGACTTAATGTGCTTTTCTGGTCTTTTGATGACAGGTTTCATGGACCCAGGCACTACGGACCATAGTTAAAAACTGTTATAAACAGCATGGGCGGGAGGACCTTTTGTATGCTTTTGAAGATCAGCAAACACAAACACAGGCCACAGCCACACACAGTATAGCCCATCTTGTACCATCACAGACTGTAGTCCAGACCTTTAGTAACCCTGATGGCACTGTCTCGCTTATCCAGGTGAGTAAACCTTCTGGTTACCAGATTGTGATTTCTGAGGCAGATCAGTGGGCACCTCACCTCAGACTGGAGAAAGTTGTCTTTTTTTTTTTTTTTAATTTATTTATTTTTGGCTGCGTTGGGTCTTCATTGCTGTGTGCTGGCTTTCTGTAGTTGCAGCGAGTGGGGGCTACTCTTTGTTGTGGTGCGTGGGCTTCTCATTGTGGTGGCTTCTCTTGTTGCGGAGCATGGGCTCTAGGCGCACGGGCTTCAGTAGTTGTGGCACGTGGGCTCAGTAGTTGTGGCTCGCATGCTGTAGAGCACAGGCTCAGTGGTTGTGGCATGTGGGCTCAGTAGTTGTGGCTCGCATGCTCTAGAGCTCAGGCTCAGTAGTTGTGGCACACGGACTTAGTTGCTCTGCGGCATATGGGATCTTCCCAGACCAGGTCTCAAACCTGTGTCCCCTGCATTGGCAGGCGGATTCTTAACCACTGCGCCACCAGGGAAGCCCAAGAAAGTTGTCTTTATATAAATTCTTGTATTAATTTTATACAGCTCCCCAAGATCTTCCTACCTGAACTCTATTTTTTGAATAATATTTTAAATTGTTTGCATTTTGCTAAATACAAAGCTATAGATAGCATTTCTAGACATTTCCAAATCAAAGCACTGTAAAAATGGCTTCCTTTTTTTTTTTACCATTTCACTCTCTCAGTGGCCAGGAAATATTCCTTCTGAATTACCACTTCTGAGGTGAAACGCAATTTGTTGGTAGATAGAGGGAGCGTCTAAAATTCAGACTGGGGAGAGAGTAGAAAGTTGGTTGACTGACACTGGGCACCAATGATGAAACATGATGGCTTCTCATAGTGACTTATATGGTTGAAGTAAAACTCTGAAACTCATGTTAGTGTCTGAGATGTGATTTTAGTAATTCATTTCATATTACAAGGCATATTAATCATTACCTCTGCTGAATTTGGGATTATCTGAATCTTAACTTCTGAGTAAAGGAGAGGTTGGAGGATCCATCCACTGACACATCACTTTCCATGTTTTTTCTTTAGGTTGGTACAGGGGCAACAGTAGCCACATTGGCCGATGCTTCAGAATTGCCAACCACAGTCACTGTTGCCCAAGTGAATTATTCTGCTGTAGCTGATGGAGAGGTAAGAAAGGATTCTGTCTGTTTCCACTTAAATACTCAAATGTATAGGTGAGGGAGAGGGAGGGTCCAGAAGATGAAGAGACTGTAAGTAGCCTACACGTCTGTAGCATTGTTTTATTTAAACCGTTTAAGACATCACACCATGTCAGTTTTGTGAAGCAGCTTACTCTGTGTATGTTAATTATAACAATCGAAATTTATGGATCCTTATGATTCAGGCATAACTGTCAGGAACTTACAATTGTATATTTGTAACATAGGATTTAGTACTTTTATGCTGTGAATCCCAAAGAATTTAATCTTTGGACTTTATGAAAAAAATTAGATCATTAAAACTAAAGCTGACTAAAACATTCTTTGAAGGGATATATATATATTTGTAAATCAGTAGACATGATTTATTGCATTTTTAAATGAGCCTTTGAAAAGACTTCACAAGAAAATCCTTTCCTGGGAATTCCCTGGAGGCCCAGTGGTTAGGACTCGGTCATAGCGCTTTCTTTCACTGCTGTGGCCTGAGTTCAATCCCTGGTCAGGGAACTAAGATCCCACAAGCTGCGTGGCACAGCCAGAAGAAAAAAAAAAAAGGAACAGGAAAATCCTTCCCTATCAAAACTGAGATAATTATGGGATGTTAACTTAAAGGAAGGTAGCTAACCTTTATTGACACTCGGTAAACTAAGCACTCCTCAACCCTAGGAAGTATAGGTTCTGTTACCATCTTTGCTTTATACATGATGAAACTGAAAGGTTAGGTGACTTGCCCAAAGGCACAGTGTAAGTGTTGAAGCTGGGTAACGCAATTAGAAAAATGTTGTCTAAGCTCTGAGCCATTAGTGAAGTTCAGGAAAGGGTTCGTTAAGTCACTGTGGACTTTTCACCTAAAGATTATACTTCTGAAATTTGAAAAATAGTCAACAAATGTCAAAGAGCAATATCAGAAATAAAGCTAAAAATATTATCTCACCCTTGTTCAAAACCATGGAATATTTCCACTCAGAACACCACAAAATCACTATCATTTGTGCATCTCAGGAAAGGGAGAGAACTGATACAGGGTCATGGCTAGCAAGGTGAAGAGAAATACAGCAGGCTCCTGTCAGCCAGCATGTGTTGAGCCCCCCGCTGTGCTGCAGTTGAGGTGTTAGATATGTAGCGTTGATTTACACAGGAACCCTGCTCTCAGGGAGAGAGAAGCATCTGCATAAATGAACTGTGGTTCCTGCTGTCAGAGAGGCTGCAAAGTGGTCTGTAGCTTCAAGAGAGAGTGTTTCCAGTGAGGGAGCCTGGGAAGGTTTGGGGCAGGAGCTACCCTTTGCTGTTCCAGTATAGAAAGGTAGAAGTCAACAGATTTACTTTTAAAGGTATATAAACATCATGAAAGAGAATGGGTTAGCTGAGGGGAAAATTCGTCAGTCCCCAAACACTAAAACTAGAGGACAGACACTCCTTGAAGTGTGAAAGAGGTAGCAAAGACAGTGGTGGGTACATTTATGGGATTTGTTACTTTTTACTTTTTGACTCAGTCAAAGTTATTTAGGCATCTCCCTACTGAATGTTTCCTGGGTATTCTTTTAAAGAAAGTAACTTTGAGTTGCTTAAATACTTCTCTAGAGAGTAATTCTTTGAAACCCATTTTACAGAATAACTTCACACAACCAATCTATCCAAAAGTTCATGGAAAATATGAAGGATACAAAAATCTTAGTCACATATCTATTGCTTTTCCAGCACACTGATGTCGTTTTAAAGTCATCGTGTTGAAGTGTGTGAATGATATATACAAATAACCTGTTAGTTAATACCCAGATTCAGTCAGATTAAAAAAATTCTAACCCCACACTTACAATGAAACAAAAATATGAAGAAAAGAAGCATAGGTTATCTCAGAAAGTGGCTAAATGTTTTAGAGTCTATAGTTTGCTTCTATGTGCCTTCTGATTAGATGTTGACATGGTTGTCAGCATCTTAGTTTTGAGCCATGAGGACTGTAATTAGAATATCTCACTGACTTGGGACAGATAAGACCATATCAAGCCAACAAAGCATTGCATCAGGTGCCTCAGTAGAAACATCCTACTGCCTGTATGTAGCATTGTTTCTCCAAGGAACAGAAAGTTATTTACAAAAATAAACAATACCTATACTTCTGGAAGTTTTAAGGTTATTTTGTTATCCTAGCCTTGCCAGTGAGAGCTCTTACATTAGATCATACTGCATTTAACATCCAGTTAGTTGCAATTGGTTACATTTATAAGAAGGACCTTCTGTGGGCCTTTCTCTTCTGGTAATAAAATGGTCTCCCAACTCTGAGTACTCTGTGTGCTGAGAATATCGAATGATCTAAGTAGTTATAAGGAAACCAAAAGAATCTCTAACCTAATGCAACTTAAAACTAATTAGGGACACAGAACAAATTACATAAACATTTAGAAATGAATAAGGAAAGAATTTCAAAATAATATGAAATAAACTATATATATTGATTTCAAAATACACAGTTTCCATTTTGATGGCATATTTACAGTACAAATGGATTTGAGAATTTATTCTGTGGTAAGACCACCAATTGGTATGGGTGATATTAATTGCATTATGTGTCAGAAAAATTGAAATTTGAAAGAGAAACGATATCTGATAATAGTAGGACATGTGCTTCTGTTAGAAGAAGAAACCAAAGTACAGAGACATTAGAGACATGAATTTTAAACTGAACCATCAACACATGTAACAGTTTTGAAGTAGCACAGCTTATTTTAGGTGGGGTTTTTTGGAATATCAATTGAATATCAGTTTATTTGAAATATAGGTATGCTGAAGAGCAAGTAGGGAGATCTGAATAAAGGAACATGTTCTTCATCTATCCATTAAGTACATGCTTTCTGAGCCCTGTGCCAGACACTATGTATACTATAGGTAGAGGAGAGTAAAGACCATTCTTGGGCTTCCCTGGTGGCGCAGTGGTTGAGAGTCCGCCTGCCGATGCAGGGGACACGGGTTCGTGCCCCGGTCCGGGAAGATCCCATATGCCGTGGAGCGGCTGGGCCCGTGAGCCATGGCCGCTGAGCCTGTGCGTCCGGAGCCTGTGCTCCGCAAAGGGAGAGGCCACAACAGTGAGAGGCCCGTGTACTGAAAAAAAAAAAAAAAAAAAAGACCATTCTTGCTCTTAAGGAGCACACAGGTAGGTGGTAGAGAAAAACACATCAGAGAAAATGGCAATCAGATAAGGATCTAGTAGAAGCAAGCCCAGGGTACTGTGGAACCCAGAGGAGAGGTCCTGAGCCTTGGACTATAGGGAGTTGTCTTTAAGTGGAGTTGTCTTGGCTCTAATCTCACCTGAGCTCAGACTAGAGGGGTGAACAGGAAGCAAAGGATGGGAGTTGTGTTCCTCTCAAAGGGAGCATCACATGCAGTGCATCACAGTGTGAAAGTGTGGAAAAGCCAAGGTGGTTCACGATAGCAAGAGAGACAAGGATAGCCACAGTTTGAAGGGCCTCACTGTAGTGGGTCTCTCTCAGAAAAGCACAGAAGCTAACTGTACATCTTCTGAATATCTTTCCCTTCTAGAGTTTGTGGCCTTTCTCTGGGACATGGTGACATCCAGGCATAGATAACCACACAGTGGCTCCCAAAAGATGGAAAGGGAGCACAGCAAGAGCTCAAGCAAACACAACTCTAAAGCACTGAGACTCAAGAATAGGAAATTCCAAAGAAGCGTTAACACTTAAGCTGATTTATTTATTACCTGTCATTACTCTGAATAGAAATCTCTTCATCTGCTTCTTCCCACTTCTCCACCCTTTACCACCATCCATTAATCTTTTGTGCCACAAATTTAACTTCCTTAAAGTATACTGTGTATGGCAACATTCTAATACCATTTTCACTACAAATATAGCTGTAACCGAATGTATATGTATTAAGTTGCTGCCGTAGAGTATGAGTACTTGAGAGAGCTGCACTAGGCCATACTCAGCAATGGGATGGGCAGAAATATAGAGGGGCAGATCTGGAAAGAGGAAAATGCTACAGGGCTGGCCAGCTTCAGCTGGTGTTCTGAGTGGAATCATCAACCATCTATGGATTGGCAGTGTAACTTGCCATCTAAAGTGGCGTTGTTTGCAGTGATGCTCATTGGAATAATGAGATCAAAGAGGTAATACCTTAAGAAGCAAGAGTTTCGTGAATTCCTGAGTGGGCAACTTTGCAGCTCTACAGGAAGGAAGTAGGGTATCTCTGGCTCTTAATGTTGGGCCCTGGAGGCTTGCTGGCACAGCCCACTGTCTAGAAGAACTCAGGGCAAATACTAATGTAGCTCAAAGGAGTGTCTCATTCTCTGGGGAGCTTTTGACAAACATTTGGAGGAGCACTGTGACAATCCAAGTATAGCAATAGAGCCAAAGCGGGAGGCATTTTATTTTATTTTATTTTAAATTTTGTTTATTTTATTTTTGGCTGTGTTGTGTCTTCGTTGCTGTGCATGGGCTTTCTCTAGTTGCGGTGGGCGGAGCCATTCTTCGTTGTGTTACGCGGGCTTCTCATTGCGGTGGCTTCTCTTGCTGTGGAGCACGGGCTCTAGGCGCGTGGGCTTCAGTAGTTGTGACACGTGGGCTCAGTATTGTGGCTCACGGGCTCAAGAGCGCAGGCTCAGTAGTTGTGGGGCTTGGGCTTAGTTGCTCCGCGGCATGTGGGATCTTCCTGGACCAGGGCTCGAACCTGTGTCCCCTGCATTGGCAGGCGGATTCTTAACCATTGCGCCACCAGGGAAGTCCCGCGGGAGGCATTTTAAGTATCTGTGTCTCCTAGAGCTTGTGACACTTTCTTTGGGACACAGTAACATGAAGGCACAAGTTGACCACTCACTGGGCCCCAGAAAGAGCTCCAGTAAACACAGCTAACATCCTGAGACCTGAGTCTGTAGAAATAGTATACATGAGCTGCTTGATTTATCACCTACCATATTTTAGAATAAAAACTGCTTTCACTACCCCTGTTGCTTTTTGGTTTTGGGTGGAGGGGTGGGGGCGGGGGGCGAGGGGATACTTAACCAGTATTTATTGAGCAAAATGGACTGAAGTAGCTAGATTCAGGTATCCAGGACTGAAAAAAAATCTCTAAACGGCAAAGCATTGTACTAAAGTCAGTGGTTCTCAACCCGGGGCAACCCCTATACCCCTCAGAGAGGACATTTGGCAAAATGTCTGGAGATACTTTTGATTATCATGACTGCAGAGGATGTATTAGCATCTACCGGGTAGAAACCAAGGATGCTGCTAAACATCCCACAATCCACAGGACAGACCTCACAACAAAGAATTATTTAACCCAAAATGTTAATAGTGCTGTTGTTGAGAAACCCTGTTCTAGATCTAGAAAAGCTGAATTCTAATCTACTCTATATAACCAGATAGTATGTTTTTGTTTGTTTGTTTTGTTGCTTGTTTCGTTTCTTCATAATTCCTCCCCAGTAAAAGAAAAGGAGGTTTTGCTACATTAAAAAAATTGTTTACTGAATTTGGCAGTTTCCATCAAAAATAAAAATACAAAATAATTTTGATGTATAATTCCACTTCTAGGAATTTACTCAGTAAGTAGACTCACATAAACTATACAAAGTTAGTGTATAAGGATATTCATCACAGTACTGTTTGTAATAGCAAAACACTGGAAACTACCTAAATGCCCATTAAAAGATGTCTGGTTAAGTAAATCATGGTGTATCCATATAATATAATGCTATGCAGCCATTATTATGAATCATGAATGAGTGAAGCAGTTTGATACATTCCAAAGTAAAATCATTTCAGAGCTGTATTGTTTATGAAAAAAAGCAAGGTACAAAAAGCATGTAGCAAGTACTGCCATTTTTCTTGAGTGTGTGTATGTGTATGTGTAAATATGCTCACATATCAAGAGAATATCCCTGCAAAGATGGATGAGAAATAGAGAAATAGGTAACAACAGTGGCCTTTGGGTGAAGGGTCTGGAGTACTGGCATTATATTCCCTTTGGTACAGTTTGAATTTTTTTAGAATTATACTTATGATTTATTCAGAAACTTTAATTTTAGAATAGGTACTATATTGATATGACTCAGATATTTCAAAATTTATGTAAAAGGATGCAATGGAAAATCTTCTTTCTGCCTTCTATCCAACCTATTCCCACAACAACTCCCTCTGCACACACTGAGGAAAATATTTTCAATGGTTTCTTTTGTGTGAAACTCCTTCCAGAGTTACTTTACGCAAATATAAGCAAATTCAAATATATATTCTAATACCCCCCTTTTTAACACCAAAGATATGCTAAAAACCCTGTTCTATACGTTGTAATTCATGTTAATTTAAAAGTATGTATGTATTTGGCTGAGCACATAGCAGTTTTTTAGAAAAATGACTTTTAAAAATCATAATCCTTTTGTGAGTTTGATTTTTTAACTATCATGTCCTTTTCTGCCTCAGGTGGAACAAAATTGGGCCACGTTACAAGGAGGTGAGATGACCATCCAGACGACACAAGCATCAGAGGCTACCCAGGCAGTGGCATCATTGGCAGAGGCTGCAGTGGCAGCTTCTCAGGAGATGCAGCAGGGAGCCACAGTCACCATGGCACTCAACAGGTGGAGGCAGGGGTGGGCGATAAAAGAGGAGGTCGAATCTGTCCCTGTATACAGATGTAAAGAGAAATGTTGTACCTCAGTTTGTCACAATTGGCATTTGGAACTTAATACCCTTAACCCATAGGATACTGTAAGTTGTTTTATAATCAGCCCTCACCTACTGCATTCCCATCCTATCCCATCCCCAGCAACCAGTCCAGCCTGACTTCCAGCTCAAGCCTTCTGGTCAAGGGACATGGGTCCCTTTTGCTTTATCCTATTCTGTGCTCCTTAACAGACCAAAAGCAGCAAGATGTAAGTACTTTGTGTTTTTAAAGGGGCCAAAGGATGTAATAAAAAATCAAGAAGCTTCAGGATTGATTTTCCTTTTATCCTACTAAGAAACTGCTTTTTGTTATGGCTATTAATCCATGTTTTAGCTGGTCAGGAGCTGACTTTACTGACTTTCAGGAGGTTTGTTTCCCTTGCTTATCAGTGACTTCGAAATAAAATAAGTTTTGGATTATTGGGAGAAACTGAATTTTTTTTCTTCAGATATGTTTAGGAAGGATACTGCAGAATGGAATACTCTAGTAAGAGGTAATTTCCAAAACTAAATTGTTTTGTTCCGTGCTTGGTTCCTTCTATTCGTTGTTGACAGAAAAAAATCATCCCCATATTATTATTCTTGTTGTTCATTGCTTACACAATTTTATTTTCAATGGACCCAGACCTTTTAACTAATGGTTAAGAGTGTGTGCTTTGAAGCCAGGCTACTTGGGTTTGAATCCCAGCTCTGTCACTTACTAGCTGTTTGACCTTGGGTGATTTACTTGAGCTCAATGCCAAGGCTTTCCTCTATGTAAAATGGGGCGGGGGGGTAAAAACAGTGCCTGCTTTGTAGGGGTGCTGTGAGAATGGGAAAAGTCAATGCATGTGAAATCCTTAGTTCAGTGCCCAGCATATGGTAAGGTTGCTGTTAACATTATGTGCAGCAGCTGTTAGCCTCAAATAGTCTTTGAACTCTTGCGACATGCCAGCACTCTACTGGGTAAGGCTGTAAATAAAGAATGCTCTAAGATATAATGTCTGCCTTAAAAGAGATCATATTGTGAATGGGGAGATTGATTTAAGTAAAACACTTAGCAAACATATTACTCAGAGTGTATTTACTGTCCAAATGTATGGTGTAGACTATGAACATAGTAGGAATTCAGAGTAAGGGGATCACTTCCTCCAAAATATGAAAATCAGCTGAAGTTTAGGTTGGCTGTGGTAGACACTAGAAAGCCTTGATAGGCTTATGTACAGAAGATTTCCATCAAGCTGTATAGTATAGTGGCTGAGAAGAGGGTTCTGAGGTCGTATAGATTCAGGTTTGAATCCTACCTCTGCCATTTAGTTGCCATTTGATCTGGAGAAATTTAACCCCTGAGCATTAGTCTCATCATCATTATAATAAGGATAATTTTCATCATGTAGAATCATAAAGATTCAATGAAATGATGTATATAAAACTCTCGTCAAAGTGTCTGGCCTGTAATTAGCATTTCAAGAATTATACTTATTATCATTTAACTTATATTTTAAAATTTGTCTACTTAGAATTGTTTACAGCAAGAAGAGATTAAAAGTAGAAGGCCAGTTAAGAAGAGGCAGTCCAGGTATGACTTGTCAAAGGCGTGGAAACTAGTAGTAAGAGTGGAGATAAAGTGACTGATTTTGAAGGAAGTATGGTAAGGACTTGGTTGGTCAGGTATAAAAAACTGAAACATACACAAACGCTTCTCCTTCCAGAGTTACCAGTGAGTCCCTGAGTGACCTGGGATAGAAACTTTTTTCTTAGCCCATTGAACCATATCACTTTTCAGTAACATGAAAGTCTTATTTGATTCCTTACACTTTGACTCAATCCTACTTGTACCTTTGAGAGAGGACACACAGATAAACTTCCTGAAAGCTATGGCCAGAGTGAAACCCTCCTTCCTTTTGGTCCGGTAACCCCTCACTGTAGCATGGGGTCTAAAAGGCCACCATCAAATACCAGAAAAACTTCATTTCATCGAGCCAGCACCTTTGCTATTCCAGTGAAGTGGGAGTGTCCTGGGAACCCTGTACATAGTGGAAAACATGAGGCACATTCTGGCTCCCTTTAGTGTAAGGACCAGGGCTTATTTCTAAAGGCAAGGAGGGTAATGGTTTCCCCTGAGGGCTTGTTAACACACTCAGATGCAGCTGAGGTGGCTACAGTGTTTACTCCAAAGGAAGGAGAATATGGTTCACTGTGGCATGTAGGAGTAAAGAGATGTTGAAATCTGTTTGCAATCAGATAGTTCAACACCCCATGAGTGTTGGGGGATGGTGTGTTGCAGCCTCTGCTGAGGGTGAAGAAACCAAGCCTGGCAGTGAAGACTAGACTATAGCAGGCTACTAGGGGAACATCATGGGCTTCTAATTCCAGGAGCGGTAACCCACTGTCTAACGTCAGGAGGATTGGACTTAAGACACAAGCCCTTTGTGTTTGCTTCTCTATGGGATGAGACCCATTCCCAGCCTCTCCAAAGAATTCATTGCTGGAAGTCGTCTTAGTGAAAAGTACACTGCGTGGTACTTTGTTCCTGTGGTAACAAAACGATTTCCTAGAGCTGCTCCCTTCCAGCCTCTCTTTTTCAGGTGCAGATGGAACAAGCATGGTTCTCTAACAATCACCTGCACCTCTGCTGCACTGTAAACAGCAGATGTGGGTGCAGAGCAAAGAGAGAGAGGCAGGCTACATGGAATGGCAGCTGGAGAACAAGAAGGCAGAGGGGTTCTCTCAACTGTTGAGGGGAAAGGGGATCAGGACAGGTGCAGGACAGACCTTTTTTTCAACCATGCTGTTAAAAGAATTTTGTATAGCAAGTTAGAATGAGGGCCCTGGGCTCAGACAACCTGTAGCCCACCCTCCATACCCAAAAGGGGTATGGAGAAATTGTCATTTAAAAATCTAGAAGCTAGTTAATTTTAATTATTTTCAAAATACAGAATAAATTAACACTTTTAGGAAGGAGATGGAGAGAGAATCAAAGTGAACAAATGAAAAGCAGAGCGTCACACCTCAGACCTGTTCACCCTGAATAACCAGACAGGAAATGAAATCATCATTTGCTTGTTGCAATACAGTGATTAATTTGAAGTTTCAGGTCGTTGGTTAAGTTGTCCTAGACTTACATTCCCTCTTACACAAGTCCTGCAAAGCCAGTACAGTCCTTGCACATAGAGACAGATACATGATAAATACTGGTAGACTGAATCTACATTTGCTCTGGTAGAAATTTATGTGATGTTGTTGACAGGAAGACAGTTTTTACTCAGTGTCTACTGTGTGTAGTGCTGTGACTCAGTGCTATGGGGAAACAAATGCTCAAGAAAGTTAGAGTTGCTGTTCTTTTGCTGTGAAGAGACTTTGCTTAAAGAAAAGAAGTGAATCATATTTTTAAAGAAAAACTTACTCTTACCTTTTTTTTTTTTTTTTTTGCGGTACGCAGGCCTCTCACTGTTGTGGCCTCTCCTGTTGCGGAGCACAGGCTCCAGGCACGCAGGCTCAGCGGCCATGGCTCACGGGCCCAGCCGCTCCGCTGCATGTGGGATCCTCCCGGACCGGGGCACGAACCCGTGTCCCCTGCATCGGCAGGCGGACTCTTAACCACTGTGCCACCAGGGAAGCCCAACTCTTACCATTTTTTAAAATGAAAATATTGACTTAAAATTAGAGATCTTACTAAAATAAAACATGGCTTTAATATATGAACTTGTATTTATTTGTCCAGTAACATGGGATGGACAACCCAGATCAGAAATCCTCTCTGGAAATAGAGGACAGGGACTATGCAACTGCCTCTTTTTCCTATAGGTGAAGGTGGGACACTTGCAGATAAAACGTTGACAGAAAAAAAGGTGGGGGGGGGGGGGCTTGTTAGAAACTTCTCATTTGTAACTGGTTTGGAAATGACTTTTGTTGAAAAATTGCTAAGTGGTAGCTTAGAGACATTTTGATCCCTACTCACCTTTTAAGTGAAGGTAACCTTTTTCTCGCAGTACAGTTTGATCACTTCCCATGAAGCCTAATGGTTAGAATAGACTTGGGAATGATAGTCTGCTGACCGCAGGCGTCACCATTGTCTTTTGCACCATGTAAAAGAGCCATCCATTGCTGCTTTGCCCCTGGCCCCTGAACAGGGCATGCAGTAACTAACCTCACCGACCTGTGGACCTGTCATCCCTGTCGGACCCCTCATCCCTGGCATCCCAGATTGCTTTAGTTGTTGCTGCTTCACAGCTTTTCTTCCAGCATAACATATTTTAGAAAGGCACTAAAGAAAAATGACTTCAAATATTTAGAGCTTCAGACATTATAAAATGGGTATGACTGGATACAGGGACTCTTCCGGGTCAGGGCTTGGGTGGCTGCTCTCCCCCTCATAGCCTGTGAAATTTCACCCTGCAAGCATGTGTCCAAGAGTGGCAGGACGTCACCTTTGATGGTCATAGAAATAAGATTATTGTAGATTGTGATAAAAACAGTGGGGAAATGAGCAGTTGCTGAGGTAACCTGTAAACACAGCTCCTATTTCCATATAAACAGTTCTCATATACCAGCTTTCTTTTTCAAAATACCACACAGCTGAAGCATTTTCCAAAGAATATCCTTTTTGGCTTTCCATGAAGTCTCAGGTCAGAGTGTTAAATATTTTTATTGTTAATCTGTGATAGCTGAACACTGCAGAATTGGCTGGTAATATTATTTGACACAAGTTTCTCAGAAAAATATTAAAAGTTAAGGGTCTAGGCACTAAATAATCATTCGTTTTACTATCTCAAATAATTATAAAGCATCCTAAAATTAAAATCTACCTTGTAAAAGGTAAAGAATAGCCTTAGTACTAATTCCAGATCCAGGGTCCACTTTGGCTCTGAATTCATGTTACAGATACTATGGAATGACTGGCTGTGGGTATCACATCGGAAGTACTTTTAGCACAGAGATTGATCTTAGCTTTTAAAGGGGCTGCGTGGAAACTCTATGATTCTGTTCAGCTTTTTGCTCAACCTCAATTCCGTCCCCAAATTTTTTATAAAGGAAGTAAATAAATTTGAAATATGTAATCATGATCTTGAACTAAGTTAAAGGAAGCCTGGAAATTAAAAGTTACCACAGCTGAACAACTAGAAAAGGGGGTGGGGGGAATCAGCAGTTTTACATTTAACTTATTATTTTGAATAAATGTCAAAGAATATTTATATGGGGAAATGCCAAGTTAGGTAAGAAAAGCAGGCTATAAAACTGTGTGTACAGTATGATCCTGATTATCTGTTTAAAGTTGTGTTTAAGATTAGAAGGAGGGGGCTTCCCTGGTGGCGCAGTGGTTGAGAGTCCGCCTGCCGATGCAGGGGACACGGGTTCGTGCCCTGGTCCGGGTGGATCCCACATGCCGCGGAGCGGCTGGGCCTGTGAGCCATGGCCGCTGGGCCTGCGTGTCCAGGGCCTGTGCTCTGCAATGGGAGAGGCCACAACAGTGAGAGGCCCATATACCGCAAAAAAAAAAAAAGATTAGAAGGAAAATAGCTCTTATCTCTGCATGATATTTAAAAATTTTCTTTTATACTTAATGAATTTTTACAAGTTTCTACATGCATTTTATTATCAGAGAAAAATAACTTTTTAAACACACACATAACAATTTAAAAAGCAAGGCAAGTTAGCAAGAAGGGGAGAATTCTCTATTTATTGAGACTTTTCTGTCCATTGGACTTCTTAAACTGCTTCCTAACATCCTTATAGTGACCAAGAAGTCTTCCCCAGAAGAATGATTATGTCAGTTGCTTTACTTGTTTGCTGACTCTCTTAGATGAAAGTGACGCTGTTAAGTTTAGTACACATTGCTTTGCCCACAGTCGTGACACGTTTGCCCTAAACGGTCCACAGCTGCCCCCTGCCCATCCTCCCCTACAGCTTGTTTTTGCGAGATGACTGCCATAGTTGTGGCAAAGTCTGCAGCTTCAGAACAAAGCTGAATCAACTGGCTTATTCGAGGTCAAACCCAGGACTTTGTCCACCTCTGATAAACTAAATGACGCCACCTCCTTTTCTCCATGCCCACTTTTGATATTCCCTCAGTAACTGTGCAGAGTGGTACCTGGTACTTTCCCAGGAGAGGTGATGAATTTATCTGGTGGGTTCTTTTTTTCTTTTCTTCCACATTTTAACATCTCTGAAGTTTGGATGGTAAACTATAATCTTACGATTACAATTGTCAGGAACTTTTCTTTTTGTCTGTGCTGTGGGACTTGGGGATCTTAGTTCCCTGACCAGTGAGCGAACCCGGGCCCTGGCAGTGAAAATATGGAGTCCTAACCACTGGACCACCAGGGAATGCCCAGGAACTTTTCTTTTTTTGCTGGCACATGAAACAGTAATACATTTTATAGTTTGTATCATCATCGAATCAATAAAAGTGGGTATTTATGCATATAGTAAAAGCATACAATAAGGAAAAGAAAAATGGGATACAAACTGCTAGAATAGTGTTTGCTATAAATAGATGGCTAATATCTTTCTGTTCTGCAGAGTTTTTGGTTTGCAGTGAAGGGAGGTTTATTAATTCATTATGTTTGTAGAGTCAAAGATTTTGGGCTTATAGTGATAATTTAAACTTTTAAGTGTTAATTTAGTTCTGCCTACGTGTACATGAAGCAAAAGGAAGGGCTGAACTTTGCAAGATATTAGTCAGCCATTACTTTGTATTTGGAATCATGGATGTAAACCAAATTGCTATTATTTGATATATTTTTATGTATCTTTTAAAAATTTTTTATTTTATATTGGAGTATAGTTGGTTTACAATGTTGTGTTAGTTTCAGGTATACAGCAAAGTGATTAATACATATACACATACCTATTCTTTTTCAGATTCTTTTCCCATATAGGTTATTGCAGAGTATTAAGTAGAATTATTATTTAATATTAATTGAATAGCAAGTCCAGGTTGCTGACTCCTCACATTATCATCCATCCTTAGCTATAAAAGGCAGTTTCAGGGCTTCCCTGGTGGCGCAGTGGTTGAGAGTCCGCCTGCCGATGCAGGGGACACGGGTTCGTGCCCTGGTCCGGGAAGATCCCACATGCCGCAGAGCGGCTAGGCCCGTGAGCCATGGCCGCTGGGCCTGCACGTCCGGAGCCGCGACGGGAGAGGCCACAACGGTGAGAGGCCCACGTACCACAAAAAAGAAATAAAAACAAACAAAAAGGCACTTTCAGGTGGTCTGCCTTGTGTTACCGTAAAGAGAAAAGAGGAAAAAGAAAACATTGTGATTGACAACCAAAATGGCTTTTGAATATGGATCAGAGCTTCCACTATGGCTTACAGGCACTCAATTGATCTTGATAAAGAAGGGACTGGGAATGCGTGCCTTCTGTCCTTAAACACCCATTTCCTAGGTTTAAAGAAAATCTCACATTAGCTGTATAAACGTGAAAGACTTGGGATTTCTCTAGCTATTTATTATTATCATTTAAAAATTGCTCTGATTCTGTCAATAGCCTCATGTGCTGGTAGGCTCACAAACATGGAGTCAGTGGAGAGATCCTAGGAAAGGTTGAAAGTTTGGTTTGTCTTGCTGCAGTGCTATACCTTTATTCAACTCATACATTCCCCCCTCCTCTTTCTATACCCACAGCGAAGCTGCCGCCCATGCTGTCGCCACCCTGGCTGAGGCCACCTTGCAAGGGGGGGGACAGATAGTCCTGTCTGGGGAAACTGCAGCAGCTGTCGGAGCACTTACTGGAGTCCAAGATGCTAATGGTAAGAGAGCATAAATATTTTATTGAATTTCTTCCCTGTTTCCACTTAAACCTTCATGACATGACTGACAACAAACCCTTCAGAATGAGGTTGAACTTTGATTTGAGTTTTTTTATATTGGTAGGCAATTGATACCTAGGAAAATTCTAGGAGCCTCTGATTCCTTTCACTAGTAGGAGACTTGGGGTTTCCTGGGAGGGAAAAAAAGCCATAATAATGGCTACCTAACTGAATGACTTATTTGAAAAGTGACTATTTGCTGTGACAGTACTTGCTGAGAGGGATTTTTAAATTTTCCGTGGGGTACATTTTGTCCATTTTCTCCCATGGGGTAGATCAGAGTCCTTTACTATAGCTGAGACTCTCCTGTGGGCGAGTGCATTGTGGTAGCGAGGAATGTTCTGACTATCTCGAGAAGGGCACCACCATCTCACCACAAGGTCAGCCAGCAGGCTGTGATAAAGGCGCTTTTCTGATTGATGCTCTGGGTTCTGCTTCCTGTTAAATGTGGCCTCACCAAGGACCTCCGGATTGAGCCAATAACTTGCCACCACCCTGCCCTTCTTTCCCGGCTCTTTGACTTCCCGGATATTGGTGATATCCTGAATAAACAAGAGGGATAAAGTTCATAGAAATATGATGACAAAAATTTACAGCTCCAGCCCAGCTCTTTGGATCTACTTCAGCAGGCTCTGGGAGTCCGTAACGAAGTCTTGAGCTGCCTGGGAAGTGCCTCAAAAGTCTGAGTCAAAGAGGAAGACCAGTCCTGTTCTGTGAGACTCTGTGTGACTGTTTATTAAGCTTTTAAAATATACATATAATTAGGTTAAGTAGGACAAATTAACTACTCTATGGTTTTTGGAGATTTGTAGTTTAAAGTCCTGGAAAGAGGATAGATAATGACATACTTTTATTTAGGCAGACTGTTCCTTAATGGCATTTAGTGGCTGAAGGCCTGGCACTTTTTTTAGGGTAGATCCCTAAGAACTAAATAACATGTTAGTTGGTAAAGTCTTTGAAGAAAGACACAATGCTGCATCCTCCTTCAAACGTGGGGAGAAGAAAGCACTTCTGTCTTCCAGAGAAGAATAACAGGAAATGTAAAGAGCCATGTGGCTTCCGAGAATCATTTTCTTAAACAAAAAATCACATATTAAAACTACAGCCTGCTTTTTCTGTAGGGCTAGGGGCTTCCATGAACTAACCCAAATAGAGATAAAGTTGATCTTAGCCAGAACACTGCAAGGTAAAGGGCCATGTATGTTCAGGGTGAAATGGACCATAGTTGGAATTAAGGAAAACCTCCCTCTTGAGCTTGAATCCTACCCCTATTTCCTTATCTTTTTCTATTCCTCATTTCAGTCCTCATCTACCTTGAACAGAAGATATCTGACTGTGTGACATTCTTCTGAAGTGCAATTCCTGTTATTCACTATGGAACTACTAAAAATAATTCCCTGTGTGGGTTTGATGGGAGACTTTGTTATCCCTTCTAGTGGTCTTGACCTGTCCGGGTGAGGAGAAGCTTTATAGTTCTGGCTCCTCCCTAGCCTCACCTTTTCAGGTAGATGAATTTATAGGTAAGTGTAAGGACTCTCTGGGGCTCCCGCCAAGTAGATCTATTCAGCCATGAGATAAAGGTCAACCACACCACTACTGTTGATTCCTGGAAGCTGATTCTTTTCAGTAGCTTGGGTTGTGTGAATCAGTTGTGTTGACTTCATGTTGTTGGCTGCATTTGTGATAAGAGAAAATTATGATCTACATCCAAAAAGCCAGTGGTTCCCCAAAGCAGACCATTCCCTAGTTTGTGACCTGCCAACATGTGTGAACTCAGACTTGAGAGTTGGATTTACCACTTTCTTGGTGCTATATCAAATCAGACTGTTGAGTTGTGCCTTATCCTAGTAATATTAGGTGAAGGCACATATCATGTCATCTATCCCTTGGGAATCCAGAGGATGAATCTAATATTGGATATGATCCAGGTAATTCTGATGCTCTTTCTGCCTTCTAGCATTTTTACCCAGAGTACTGTAGGATTTACTCTGGGACTTGGAACCAAAATATTCTCATTTAACCAACTAGTTCATCGGTCTGGAATTTCAAGGGTTCTTTTTTCATTATTCTTTCAGATTGTGTCCTATTTGCATTGTTTGTCACTTTTGTCATGACAAGCTTATGGTATCTGCCAGTAGACTAAATTTATTATCAGGAAGAGTTTATTATCAGGAAGATGACAGCAGAACAAGGTGCTATTTGGTAACAGACACTACTGGGGAAAAAAATACATCCCAGATTCCAAAATATGGCTTAAATAAAAATCCTTCTAGCAGATGACTCTTCTAAGAACAATGCAGATATTGACCTGTTCCGACCTGAAGCAGGAGTTTCAGCATCTTCTGGGATGGAACTAGAGGGGATGGAGGACCATTGTGTGTGAAGCTTGACAGAGTACAGTAACCAATGTGAGATGGCTGGGGCAGTGTAGGTCAGTGGTTTTCAAGTTAAGGATAATGATACCTTCATGGCAGAAGTTTAAATTCCAAATTACCAAGGCAGACCGGACAAGAGATCTTGTATCTGAAGACTTCTTTTTTCTGGACCCTATCTCACCCCAACACTAAAGAATCTACTCAAGCACTAGCATTACTCTATTTCATTTATGTTCTCGCTTTTTTTTCTTCTTCTTCTTTTAAAATTTTATTTTTTAAAATTTGTTTTATTGAAGTATAGTTGACTTACAATATTGTGTCAATTTCTACTGTGTAACAAATTGATTCAGTTATAATATATATACATACATTCTTTTTCATATTCTTTTCCATTATAGTTTATCACAAGATATTGAGTATAGTTCCCTGTGCTATACAGTAGGACCTTGTTGTTTATCCATTCTCTATATAATAGTTTGCATCTGCTAATCTCAAACTCCCAATCCATCCCTCCCCCACCCCCCCTTAAGTCGGTTATCTTTTTTTTTTTTAAGTTGGCTGTGCTTTTATTAATTTTTTCTGATATTGAAGTTTGCAGTTGGCTGCAGTATTTTTCTTTTTTTCATTTTAACATTTTTATTGGAGTATAATTGCTTTACAATGGTATGTTAGTTTCAGCTTCACAACAAAATGAATCAGTTATATATATATACATATGTTCCCATATCTCTTTCCGCTTGCGTCTCCCTCCCTCCCACCCCTCCAGGCGGTCACAAAGCACCGAGCTGATCTCCCTGTGCTATGCGGCTGCTTCCCACTAGCTATCTGCCTTACGTTTGGTAGTGTATATATGTCCCTGCCTCTCACTCGCTTTGTCACAGTTTACCCTTCCCCCTCCCCATATCCTCAAGTCCATTCTCTAGTAAGTCTGTGTCTTTATTCCTGTTTCACCCCTAGGTTCTTCATGACATTTATTTTTCTTAAATTCCATATATATGTGTTAGCATACGGTATTTGTCTCTCTCTTTCTGACTTACTTCACTCTGTATGACAGACTCTAGGTCTATCCACTTCATTACAAATAGCTCAATTTCGTTTCTTTTTATGGCTGAGTAATATTCCATTGTATATATGTACCACATCTTCTTTATCCATTCATCCGATGATGGACACTTAAGTTGTTTCCATCTCCGGGCTATTGTAAATAGAGCTGCAATGAACATTTTGGTACATGATTCTTTTTGAATTATGGTTTTCTCAGGGTATATGCCTAGTAGTGGGATTGCTGGGTCATATGGTAGTTCTATTTGTAGTTTTTTAAGGAACCTCCATACTGTTCTCCACAGTGGCTGTATCAATTTACATTCCCACCAACAGTGTAAGAGGGTTCCCTTTTATCCACACCCTATCCAGCATTTATTGTTTCTAGATTTTTTGATGATGGCCATTCTGACTGGTGTGAGATGATATCTCATTGTAGTTTTGATTTGCATTTCTCTAATGATTAGTGATGTTGAGCATTCTTTCATGTGTTTGTTGGCAGTTTGTGTATCTACTTGGGAGAAATGTCTGTTTAGGTCTTCTGCCCAGTTTGGAATTGGGTTGTTTGTTTTTTTGTTATTAAGCTGCATGAGCTGCTTATAAATTTGGGCGATTAATCCTTTGTCAGTTGCTTCATTTGCAAATATTTTCTCCCATTCTGAGGGTTGTCTTTTGGTCTTGTTTATGGTTTCCTTTGCTGTGCAAAAGCTTTTAAGTTTCATTAGGTCCCATTTGTTTATTATTGTTTTTATTTCCATTTCTCTAGGAGGTGGGTCAAAAAGGACCTTGCTGTGATTTATGTCATAGAGTGTCTTGCCTATGTTTTCCTCTAAGAGTTTGATAGTTTCTGGCCTTACATTTAGGTCTTTAATCCATTTTGAGTTTATTTTTGTGTATGGTGTTAGGGAGTGATCTAATCTCATACTTTTATATGTAGCTGTCCAGTTTTCCCAGCACCAGTTATTGAAGAGGCTGTCCTTTCTCCACTGTACATTCCTGCCTCCTTTATCAAAGATAAGGTGACCATATGTGCGTGGGTTTATCTCTGGGCTTTCTATCCTGTTCCATTGATCTATCTTTCTGTTTTTGTGCCAGTACCATACTGTCTTGATTACTGTAGCTTTGTAGTATAGTCTGAAGTCAGGAAGCCTGATTCCTCCAGCTCCGCTTATCGTTCTCAAGATTGCTTTGGCTATTCGGGGTCTTTTGTGTTTCCATACAAATTGTGAAATTTTTTGTTCTAGTTCTGTGAAAAATGCCATTGGTAGTTTGATAGTTTGCATTGAATCTGTAGATTGCTTTGGGTAGTAGAGTCATTTTCACAATGTTGATTCTTCCAATCCAAGAACATGGTATATCTCTCCATCTATTTGTATCATCTTTAATTTCTTTCATCAGTGTCTTATAATTTTCTGCATACAGGTCTTTCGTCTCCTTAGGTAGGTTTATTCCTAGATATTTTATTCTTTTTGTTGCAATGGTAAATGGGAGTGTTTTCTTGATTTCACTTTCAGATTTTTCATCCTTAGTGTATAGGAATGCCAGAGATTTCTGTGCATTAATTTTGTATCCTGCTACTTTAACAAATTCATTGATTAGCTCTAGTAGTTTTCTGGTAGCATCTTTAGGATTCTCTATGTATAGTATCATGTCATCTGCAAACAGTGACAGCTTTACTTCTTCTTTTCTGATTTGGATTCCTTTTATTTCCTTTTCTTCTCTGATTGCTGTGGCTAAAACTTCCAAAACTATGTTGAATAAGAGTGGTGAGAGTGGACAGCCTTGTTTGTTCCTGATCTTAGTGGAAATGCTTTCAGTTTTTCACCATTGAGGACGATGTTGGCTGTGGGTTTGTCATATATGGCCTTTATTATGTTGAGGAAAGTTCCCTCTATGCCTACTTTCTGCAGGGTTTTTATCATAAATGGGTGTTGAATTTTGTCGAAAGCTTTCCCTGCATCTATTGAGATGATCATATGGTTTTTCTCCTTCAATTTGTTGATATGGTGTATCACGTTGATTGATTTGCGTATATTGAAGAATCCTTGCATTCCTGGAATAAACCCCACTTGATCATGGTGTATGATCCGTTTAATGTGCTGTTGGATTCTGTTTGCTAGTATTTTGTTGAGGATTTTTGCATCTATGTTCATCAGTGATATTGGCCTGTAGTTTTCTTTCTTTGTGACATCCTTGTCTGGTTTTGGTATCAGGGTGATGGTGGCCTCGTAGAATGAGTTGGGGAGTGTTCCTCCCTTGCTAGAAGAGTTTGAGAAGGATAGGTGTTAGCTCTTCTCTAAATGTTTGATAGAATTCGCCTGTGAAGCCATCTGGTCCTGGGCTTTTGTTTGTTGGAAGATTTTTAATCACAGTTTCAATTTCAGTGCTTGTGATTGGTCTGTTCATATTTTCTATTTCTTCCTGATTCAGTCTTGGCAGGTTGTGCCTTTCTAAGAATTTGTCCATTTCTTCCAGGTTGTCCATTTTATTGGCATAGAGTTGCTTGTAGTAATCTCTCATGATCTTTTGTATTTCTGCAGTGTCAGTTGTTACTTCTCCTTTTTCATTTCTAATTCTATTGATTTCAGTCTTCTCCCTTTTTTTCTTGATGAGTCTGGCTAATGGTTTATCAATTTTATCTTCTCAAAGAACCAGCTTTTAGTTTTATTGATCTTTGCTATCGTTTCCTTCATTTCCTTTTCATTTATTTCTGATCTGATCTTTATGATTTCTTTCCTTCTGCTAACTTTGGGGGTTTTTTGGTTCTTCTTTCTCTAATTGCTTTAGGTGCAAGGTTAGGTTGTTTATTCGAGATGTTTCCTGTTTCTTAAGGTAGGATTATTTTGCTATAAACTTCCCTCTTAGAACTGCTTTTGCTCCATCCCATAGATTTTGAGTCATCGTGTCTCCATTGTCATTTCTTTCTAGGTATTTTTTGATTTCCTCTTTGATTTCTTCAGTGATCACTTCGTTATTAAGTAGTGTATTGTTTAGCCTCCATGTGTTTGTATTTTTCACAGATCTTTTCCTGTAATTGATATCTAGTCTCATAGCGTTGTGGTCGGAAAAGATACTTGATACAATTTCAGTTTTCTTAAATTTACCAAGGCTTGATTTGTGACCCAAGGTATGATCTATCCTGGAGAATGTTCCATGAGCACTTGAGAAAAATGTGTATTCTGTTGTTTTTGGATGGAATGTCCTATAAATATCAATTAAGTCCATCTTGTTTAATGTATCATTTAAAGCTTGGGTTTCCTTATTTATTTTCATTTTGGATGATCTGTCCATTGGTGAAAGTGGGGTGTTAAAGTCCCCTACTATGAATGTGTTACTGTCGATTTCCCCTTTTATGGCTGTTAGTATTTGCCTTATGTATTGAGGTGCTCCTATGTTGGGTGCATAAATATTTACAATTGTTATATCTTCTTCTTGGATCGATCCCTTGATCATTATGTAGTGTCCTTCTTTGTCTCTTCCAATAGTCTTTATTTTAAAGTCTATTTTGTCTGATTGAGAATTGCTACTGCAGCTTTCTTTTGGTTTCCATTTGCATGAAATACCTTTTTCCATCCCCTTACTTTCAGTCTGTATGTGTCTCTAGGTCTGAAGTGGGTCTCTTGTAGACAGCAAATATATGCGTCTTGTTTTTGTATCCATTCAGCCAATCTGTGTCTTTTGGTGGGAGCATTTAGTCCATTTACATTTAAGGTAATTATCGATATGTATGTTCCTATTCCCATTTTCTTAATTGTTTTGGGTTCGTTATTGGAGGTCTTTTCCTTCTCTTGTGTTTTTTGCCTAGAGAAGTTCCTTTAGCAGTTGTTGTAGAGCTGGTTTGGTGGTGCTGAACTCTCTCAGCTTTTGCTTGTCTGTAAAGGTTTTAATTTCTCCATCAAATCTGAATGAGATCCTTGCTGGGTAGAGTAATCTTGGTTGCAGGTTTTTCTCCTTCATCACTTTCAATATGTCCTGCCACTCCCTTCTGGCTTGCAGAGTTTCTGCTGAAAGATCAGCTGTTAACCTTATGGGGATTCCCTTGTGTGTTATTTGTTGTTTTCCCCTTGCTGCTTTTAATATGTTTTCTTTGTATTTAACTTTTGACCAAAGTTTGATTAATATGTGTCTTGGCGTATTTCTCCTTGGATTTATCCTGTATGGGACTCTCTGTGCTTCCTGGACTTGATTAACTATTTCCTTTCCCATATTAGGGAAGTTTTCAACTATAATCTCTTCAAATATTTTCTCAGTCCCTTTCTTTTTCTCTTCTTCTTCTGGAACCCCTATAATTCGAATGTTGGTACGTTTAATGTTGTCCCAGAGGTCTCTGAGACTGTCCTCAGTTCTTTTCATTCTTTTTTCTTCATTCTGCTCTGCAGTAGTTATTTCCACTATTTTATCTTCCAGGACACTTATCCGTTCTTCTGCCTCAGTTATTCTGCTATTGATCCCATCTAGAGTATTTTTCATTTCATTTATTGTGTTGTTCATCATTGTTTGTTTCATCTTTAGTTCTTCTAGGTCCTTGTTAAATGTTTCTTGCATTTTGTCTATTCTATTTCCAAGATTTTGGATCATCTTTACTATCATTATTCTGAATTCTTTTTCAGGTAGACTGCCTATTTCCTCTTCATTTGTTAGGTCTGATGGGTTTTTATCTTGCTCCTTCATCTGCTGTGTGTTTTTCTGTCTTTTCATTTTGCTTATCTTACTGTGTTTGGGGTCTCCTTTTTGCAGGCTGAAGGTTCGTAGTTCCTGTTGTTTTTGGTGTCTGTCCCCAGTGGCTAAGGTTGGTTCAGTGGGTTGTATAGGCTTCCTGGTGGAGGGGACTAGTGCCTGTGT
Source organism: Leucopleurus acutus (assembly GCF_964270905.1). Taxonomy (NCBI): domain Eukaryota; kingdom Metazoa; phylum Chordata; class Mammalia; order Artiodactyla; family Delphinidae; genus Leucopleurus; species Leucopleurus acutus. The sequence continues at coordinate 86,341,193 of NC_139144.1, forward strand.
TCTGGTGGATGAGGCTGGATCTTGTCTTTCCGGTGGGCAGGTCCACGTCTGGTGGTGTGTTTTGGGGTGTCTGTAGACTTATTATGATTTGGGGCAGCCTCTCTGCTAATGGGTGGGGTTGTGTTCCTGTCTTGCTAGTTGTTTGGCATAGGATGTCCAGCACTGTAGCTTGCTGGTCGTTGAGTGAAGCTGGGTGCTGGCGTTGAGATGGAGATCTCTGGGAGATTTTCGCTATTTGATATTATGTGCAGCTGGGAGGCCTCTTGTGGACCAGTGTCCTGAAGTTGGCTCTCCCACCTCAGAGGCACAGCACTAACTCCTGGCTGCAGCACCAAGAGCCTTTCGTCCACACGGCTCAGAAGAAAAGGGAGAAAAAGTAGAAAGAAAGAATTAGTAGAAGTAGAAAGAAAGAAGGGAGGGAGGGAGGGAGCAAGGAAGGAAGGAGGGAAGGAAGGAAAAAAAGAAAGAAGATAAAGTAAAATAAAATAAAGTAAGATAAAATATAATAAAGTTATTAAAATAAAAAAATAATTATTAAGAGGGGAAAAAAACAATAAAACGGATGGATAGAACCCTGGAACAAATGGTGGAAGCAAAGCTATACAGACAAAATCTCACACAGAAGCATACACATACACACTCAGAAAAAGAGGAAAAGAGGAAAAAATCATAAATCTTGCTCTCAAAGTCCACCTCCTGAATTTGGGATGATTCGTTGTCTAAAGGAGGGAAGGAAGGAAGGAAAGAAAGAACGAAGATAAAGTAAAATAAAATAAGGTTATTAAAATAAAAAGTAATTATTAAGGAAAAAAAAAAGACGGACGGATAGAACCCTCGGACAAATGGTGGAAGCAAAGCTATACAGACAAAATCTCACACAGAAGCATACATACTCACAAAAAGAGGAAAAGGGGAAAGAATAATAAATCTTGCTCTCAAAGTCCACCTCCTTAATTTGGGACGATTCGTTGTCTATTCATGTATTCCACAGATGCAGGGTACATCAAGTTGATTGTGGAGCTCTAATCCGCTGCTTCTGAGGCTGCTGGGAGAGATTTCCCTTTCTCTTCTTTGTTCTCACAGGTCCCAGGGGCTCAGCTTTGGATTTGGCCCCGCCTGTGCGTGTAGGTCGCCGGAGGGCGTCTGTTCTTTGCTCAGACAGGACCGGATTAAAGGAGCCGCTGATTTGGAGGCTCTGGCTCATTCAGGCTGGGGTGGGTAGGGAGGGTCACGGAGTGCAGGGCGACCCTGCGGCGGCAGAGCCCAGCGTGACGTTGCACCAGCCTGAGGCGCGCAGTGCGTTCTCCCGGGGGAGTTGTCCCTGGATCCCGGGACCCTGGCAGCGGCGGGCTGCACAGGCTCCCCGGAAGGGGGTGTGTGGATAGTGACCTGTGTTCGCGCACAGGCTTCTTGGTGGCGGCAGCAGTAGCCTTAGCGTCTCATGTCTGTCTCTGGGGTCCGCGCTTTTAGCCGCAGCTCACGCCCGTCTCTGGAGCTCCTTTAAGCAGCGTTCTTAATCCCCTCTTCTCGTGCACCAGGAAATAAAGAGGGAAGAAAAAGTCTCTTGCCTCTTCGGCAGGTCCAGACTTTTCCCCGGACTCCCTCCCGGCCAGCCGTGGCGCACTAACCCCCTGCAGGCTGTGTTCACGCCGCCAACCCCAGTCCTCTCCCTGCGCTCCGACCGAAGCCCCGCCCGCTCCGGCGGGGGAGCAGACAAGCCTCTCGGGCTGGTGAGTGCCGGTCGGCCCTGATCCACTGTGCTGGAATCTTTCCGCTTTGCCCTCTGCACCCCTCCCTGTTGCTGTGCTCTCCTCCGAGGCTCCGAAGCTCCCCCCCTCCGCCACCCGCAGTCTCCGCCCGCGAAGGGGCTTCCTAGTGTGTGGCCACTTTTCCTCCTTCACAGCTCCCTCCCGCTGGTGCAGGACCCGTCCCTATCCTTTTGTCTCTGTTTATTCTTTTTTCTTTTGCCCTACCCAAGTACGTGGGGGGGGGGGGGTTCTTGCCTTTTGGGAGGTCTGAGGTCTTCTGCCAGCGTTCAGTAGGTGTTCTGTAGGAGTTGTTCCATGTGTAGATGTATTTCTGGTGTATCTGTGGGGAGGAAGGTGATCTCCGCGTCTTACTCTTCCGCCATCTTCCCAGAAGTCTCTCCCTTTTTTAATAGTGGTAATTGAGTCTTTGGTCTTTTATGATGGTGTTTCATGGTTTGGTTCAATTCAAAGATTTTCACAGGTGCCTTTCTCTTTGAAATGCCTAAGTCTGGGAAAGGCCTCTGGTTGAGTTCCTTCCTTTACCTCTTCTTTTCTTTCTTCTTTCTTTTTCTTTTTAACACAGTTATCCCTTGCTTTTCCCCCCAACACATCTTAAGAGGTTGAACAATTTTAAATTGCCCATTGGTTTCCTTTTACTCTGCCATCCTCTGTACCCTAGAACTCCCTTTGCTAATGGACTCCAGAACCAATGAAGGCAGGCTCACACGGGTTGAAGAACTCTCAAGTGATATTCACCTCTTATCCGTCCTTGCCATCCGTTGTTAGCAATTCTCTAGGGAACCAGATCCACAGATCTTTCAGCTTTCTTCCTATTTCTACAAAAAATAATGAAAAAAGCTAGATGGGGGGAAAACAAAACAAATAATTGAAGTTCATAGTTAATCAATAAAGGTAATGGAAATCATCTGCTTCAATTATTGTCCATCAAGCTTCGTACCAGAGCTGCTGAGAAGGGATCAACATTTTCTAAAATGGCTGACACTTTTTCTGACAAGACCACAAGAAAAAAGGGGAGCATAGCATTTCCTGGGGGTGTTTGTTTTGGTTGTTTTGGTCCTGATTATAAAAATCATCTATGATCCCACTACATAGAATGTTAATATTTTGAGGGTTTGTTTCTGTTGAGTTTTTTAAATACGGCCTTTTTTCCCCATTCATAAGGTTTTTTAACCTAATTAAGATCATGTTTTACTATTTCATAACTTACTTTGAAATAGCTTCACCATTTTCATGTGGTTAAATATTTTTTGATACTTGCTAATATATGTTTAATACTTGCTAATATATCATATTATCCATCATAATAACCAATTCCCTATTGTTGATAATTTAGGCTATTAATAATATTTTTACAACAAAAATAATACTCTTCATCTTGGTATAAAATCTTGTCCATACCTTTGATTCTTCGCTCTCTACATAGCTCATACTTGCTTATACTTACAATAGAACTGTTTAGAACCTGCTTCATTACCCTTCACCGAAATTGGATATTAGCATAATTTGCTTTGTGTGTGTGTGTGCCTATTTGGTAGGCAATAAGTTGTATTTCATTTTAATTTGCATTTTTTAATATTAGTGATAGATAATTTTACTTTTTCCTTCATGATTTTATCTACACATGTGTATTTTTGTATTTGTCTATTCGTGTTCTTCACCTGTTTTTCTGCTGAAGTCTTTAACATATGAAGAGTTTTTCCAAATCAATAAGAGAAACATGTAATCCCTTTATTGTATATGTTGCAAGCTTTCCCTGTTTATTTTTATTTCACTTCTGTTACTTTCACTTTTTATTTAATTTTAATTTTTTTTTAATTTTTTATTTATTTATTTATTTGGTTGCATTGGGTCTTCGTTGCTGCACACGGGCTTTCTCTAGTTGCATCGAGCAGGGCTACTCTTTGTTGCGGTGAGCAGGCTTCTCATTGCAGTGGTTTCTCTTGTTGCCAAGCTCGGGATTTAGGTGCTCGGGCTTCAGTAGTTGTGGCTCGTGGGCTCTAGAGCGCAGGCTCAGTAGTTGTGGCGCACAGGCTTAGTTGCTCCGCAGCATGTGGGATCTTCCTGGACCAGGGATCGAACCCGTGTCCCCTGCATTGGCAGGCGGATTCTTAACCACTGCACCACCAGGGAAGTCCCACTTTCACTTTTATTTCCTTAATTGTTTCTTTTTACCTTTATGTTTACATAGGCCCCAAGTCAGATCAATATTATATGCCCATTCTTCTATGGACTCAATTTTCATTTTAAATACTATAAAATATCTGGAATTTATTTTGGTATATGGCATTAGGTAGGACTCTGAATCATTTTTTCCCCTACATAATTAATTATTCCAGCATCATTTATCCTATAAAAAAGGTTGAAATCCATCCTTTTAAAACTGTTTTGAGGGCTTTCCTGGTGGCGCAGTGGTTGAGAGTCCGCCTGCCGATGCAGGGGATACGGGTTCGTGTCCCGGTCCGGGAAGATCCCACATGCCGCGGAGCGGCTGGGCCCATGAACCATGGCGTCTGAGCCTGCGCGCGTCCAGAGCCTGTGCTCCAAAATGGGAGAGGCCACAACAGTGAAAGAGGCCCGCGTACCGCCAAAAAAAAAAAATGTTTTGAAATCTCATCTTTATTATGCAGAATTCTTAAGTAGACTGTGTAAGGTCTTGTGTGGGGCTCTTTTGTTTCTATTCATCTGTTTGTTCTGTTCTTTATACTGTAATATTTTATTATTGTGATGTTATTCTTAGCAGCTAGTGAAAGGCCTATTTCCAAATTTGAAAAAAATTCAATCAAAATTCCAAAGAGTTTTTTTGCAGAGTGAACTTCACAATAATTTTTAAGTTCATCTGGAAAAATTAAGCGTCATCCTAGAAAAAAATCCTACCAAGCCTATTAGCAGAACTGCTAAGAAGTTTTAAAATTGACTAATTTAAGGCTTCTCTTCTCCTTCTGCCCCAGTTTTCCCTGGGACAGGGGACATGGGGAGTGTTCATTATGACAAAGGTGGACCAGGAGTAGGAGACAAGTGCTCTGAATACTGCCCCAGTGAATTGAATAATGGGACAGTAATTGTTGCTGGAGAATACATTGTCCCTGCTGCAACCATGTTCATTCTCTTAAGACCAAACCGGATGTATCTTTCTAGACTAAGGAATTGTGGCCATCCATTCTGTTTATGCAGAATTCTATGGAGGCTCAGTTCTTGCACTTTGAAATTTTAATTTCTCTTTTTTTCCCCAACTTCAATTTCATTTTTATATTAAAGATGATGGTGGGGGCACTGCCCACTTGTGGTGTACTGCAAGGTAGGACATAGCATTCTTTTCTGCTGTTAGCCTTGCATTCTGTCTCTCAGTCCCATTGTCCCATTAATTTTATTTATTTAACAAACATTTCTATAATGCTTGCTTATGGAAGCACTCTGCTAAGTGTTTTACATGCATTAACTTATCTAAAACTCAGAATATATGTATAAGGTAAACACTATTATCCCCATTTACCATATGGAGAAACTGGGACACAGAAAGTTTTGGTAACTTGACCAGGTTCACACAGAGAGTAGCAGAGTGAAATTTGAATTCAGGCAGTTTGTTTCCAAACCGCTCTGCTCTGCTGCCTCCCTTTGATGGGAACTGTTTCTGTCTGGACTCCACAAATACAGCGTGATGATTGTCTCCCAGTGTTGAACAAATAAGTTTGGAAATGTCAGGGCCTTTCTCCCATCTCTGCTGAAGGCCACTTGCCTTTGTCTGGTCTAGCCACAGTGCCCATCTGCCCCAGCTGTTCCTCATGGCTGTAGGGATCCTCTGGTGGTTTCTGATGCCAAGTGCTCCCCTGCTAGCATCCCCACCCACTGCACACGCATGCACGCACATGCACACACAGGCTTTCCTTTGCTCGCCTGGAGAAGCCTATAGGTCTGTGTGTTTCTCTGGTTCCGGAAGTCACAGAAGCAGTCAGCAGCTGGCCGTCAGATTTAAGTATTTTCAGTGAGCTGGTTACTTTGCACTTAGTGAACATAAGAGGGATGGGTGGGTGCTGTTTATTTTTTATTTATTTAATTTTTATTTTTGGCACGCACACACGACTTGTGGGATCTTAGCTCCCCAGCCGGGGATTGAACCCAGGCCCGGCAGTGAAAGCACCAAGTCCTAACCACTGGACCGCCAGGGAATTCCCGGGTGGGTGCTGTTTAGAACGAGGGGACACTGTCTGGGGCGGAAGTAGATGATGGTCAGAAGGGAGTAAATGCAGCTGAAGAGTTATTTTCTCACCTTCTAGAATCCTCTACCCAAGCCCTCCTGCTGCCCTTCAATTTATGCCAGGGCTCTTTCAGCCTCCCCACCTGTTTCCAGGGAAATAGAGAATGAGGTGTTAGGGTTGGGGAATGTGGGAAAGGGCTCAGGGGAGTTTACATTTCTGCTTAGAGCAAGTTGACTGGCTAATTTGCTTCCCCTGCTACTCACTGAAGCTTTCCCCTTGGCTCTGCCTCCAGCCCTTGATTTCATTCCCCAGAGCGTTCGTAAAGTACATCTTTCTCTGTTGTCCGACACCTGGAGACCATCCACTACCTGCTCTGTCCTGGTTGAGACCGGGGGCCAGCTACCTTCCTCATGCCCTGAATGAAGAGAAGTGGACTAGGGGGCTGGTCTGTTTAAAAATTGAAGCTGGTTACAAGGGCATTCACATTATACTCACAGAAAGAGCAGCCCTTCTCATTTCTTTCAGTGCCATACATCCCTCTCTGTTCTGGCCTGGCCCTGGCAACGGTCCTGCTGCTGAGGTTCCCCCTTAAGGTTTGTAGATATAAAATTTCCTACAACCCAAAGACCCCACTCAGTCTTGCTGCACTGTGTAACACATGTACATTTTACTACCCATCCCAATTGCCAGATCAAACTAAATCAATTTTCAGATTCTTTCAGAAAAAACACTTTATCTTCTTTTCACATTGACCATGTTATCACTTTCACCTCCCTGTTTTCCTCTGACCTTTTTATAAACTTTAAAAATATATATATGGGGCTTCCCTGGTGGCGCAGTGGTTGAGAGTCCGCCTGCCGATGCAGGGGACACGGGTTCGTGCCCCGGTCCGGGAAGCTCCCACATGCCGCAGAGCGGCTGGGCCCGTGAGCCATGGCCACTGAGCCTGCGCGTCTGGAGCCTGTGCTCCGCAATGGGAGAGGCCACAACAGTGAGAGGCCCGTGTACCACAAAAACAAACAAAAACAAACAAACAAATATATATATATATATATATATATATATGTTTTCCCAGTTGAATTTAATCTCAACCATGCTCATTGGAATGCCTTTTTTTAAAAAAAAATTGGCCTTAACAAGGGGGATAAAAGAGTATGTGGATGAGGACAGAAACATGGAGTTCAGATAAGGGAGCAGGACTTTTGGGTGGGGCCCTTGCATGAGGAACACACATTCCTATCCTGCAAGGCCTCCCAAATGAGATGGGTTGGCTGAAAGGTCTGTCCTGTACTTATTATAAAGAGGTAAGCCCAGCTGGACCTGAAGGGGGCAACATGTGTGTGTTTTAATTTTCTGTGGAAACCTACTTTATGTATATTATACGAATGTTAGGGCATCCTTAACTTGGGTCTGTGGACCCTGAGAAATTCTGCAGAAAAGTTTTATATTTTTCTGGGGTCCACAGCTTTGATCAGATGTGCAGATAGATCAGAGAGAGCTCCCATTTCCCCACCCCCTCCCCAAATTAAGAACCTCTGCTATAGAGAGTGTGGCTAGGGTCATTTCACTTTGTGAGTATCTGGTGTGGCACTGAGAGTAAAAGGAGGGGCAAGGGAGATGGGAGGACCTGCAGACCTAGATGGATACTCTGAAAGCTGCACCACTACCAAGCTCTGTGTTCAGCACATTAACCTCTCTGAGCCTTCGCTGTAAAATTAGGATGATGATAGTTCCATGCTCATAAGGTGGTCGTGAGCATTAAACAAAATGAGTCCTGTGGAGTGCTTAGCATAGGGCTTGGCATCGTGTGATGGCTACAGAGCCGTCGTAAACACGAAATTATTATTAGCTGTCAGCATCACTTTCTTCTCCAGCATTGCCCCAGATATGTTAAGTTGTACAGAGTGCATAGTACCGTCATAGACCCTGCTTTCCTGTCTTTAGGACAGATCTAAATGCTTACCTTATGCAGTTGAAGAACTTACGCTCCAGAGATGAATACTGTAAAAATGGGAATAAATCATAGCCTTTTCTATAACCTTGAGTGAAGGAAATTGAAGGTGATATTGTTTAATGGCTCCTGCATTTGGTTATATCACTCTCCTTGGGCCAGGGCTGCTGTTCTCTTCCAGCAGCATTTCAACTTCCATCATGAAAGGTGACTTCTTTCACTTTTTCCTTATTATCACCACCACCATCATCCATTATTACTTACAGCATGTCCTTCTGTTCCAGCTCTTCTTTAAAAATAAGAGAAAATGCCAGTCTTCATCTTGATAAACTATAAAATACATCTCTCATTCTCCCTTTTCCTCATTCTCTGGACACACTAGTATAAAGACTTGTTCCTAAATGAGTCAGTGGAGTTGTAAATATTAAATTAATTTAGGAAATGTGTCCACGGTATTAAGTGTAGTTTCACTGTAAATGTGCATATTCAGTCACCATTAAAGCATGATAATAGCTTGAAAAGAACTGTTGTGTTCTTTGATACTGTACCTTTAATGCAAAGACGGGGAGTTCAGTGCCTCCGGGACTGGAAGCAGGCAGCTCCTGAGCACCAGTGTTTAGTGTGAGCTGAGAGTCCCAGGCTGCAAGCCCCGCACCCTGACAGTCCCTAGAGAGCAGCGCCTATGGCGCTGGGTTTGCAGGTCACCCTCCTGTAAAGTAAATGGCCCTCTTTTCCACTGACAGGGAGACCTGAAAGGAAGCTAAGATACTAGGATGGTGTCAGTCAGACCAAGCTGAGGCATTGCCTGTTCTGTAAGAAAAAGCACCTGAAGGTTCATCTGTAATACAACTGTTCCCCTCAGAATCATGTCTTTTTTTTAAGCGGAGGGGGAGTGGGACATACTCAGAGACCTGAAAAGATTACTTCTTAGAACAAATAAGATAAGGAGAGCTCTGAGCTGTGGCTCAGAAAGAAGAAGGGTAAGGGCTGAGTGCAAGAACGGGACTTGCATCTGAGGCTGCCTGAGAAGCTGGTGCCACACTGGGGAACTGCAGTAGCCAGGGCAGCGCTCGGAACAGCACGCCTCGCAGCCTGTCCTCCCCGGGCTGCTCTGGGAAACACACTTTGTTTGCAGACAGGGTTTTCCCCATTTCAGCCAGCTAACTTTTCTCCTGAGATGAAGTTTTCGTTCTGGGAAGCATGTTGGTAGATGTCATACCGGGAAAATAACTGTTTCAGTTTTGCTCTTTATTTGCCTTTTGACTGTATGCGTTAAGCATTATTATTTAGGGCCTTCATCTTTTTTCTTTCTACATTCTTTCCTTTCCTTTTCTTCCTTTCTTGTTTTTTGTGTTGTTTTTTTTAACCAATACTACTACTACTACTACTACCACTGCCTTGCAGTTGACTAAGTAAGCAGTCTGCATTGGTCTACCTTCACCCAGTAAGGTGGGTAGAACAGAGCTTATAGCCCTGTTTTGCAGAGGCAGCTAAAGCTAGGATTTGCCCAGGGTCACTCAGCTACTAAATAGTGAAACTGGAAACCAAACCCAGATCTCCAGGACTGTTTCTACTGCCTCTGTGGGCTCCCTTTTTCCCCCTTCACTCCATCTTGCCAATCCACCCAACCAAGAAAGTAAAGAAGGTATAAAACAAATGAAAATCATCTTTACTGTTTATCTGATTAAACTATTACTTGATGTGGCTCACTGTTTTTGCAGGCTTGTTTTGAAGAATGGTCATAGCCATATTTTGCTCACTTTAGAAGTCAGTGTCATGATGAATCTTAACAGAAGCCAATAAGTAAATGGCATCAAAACCCAAGATCTAAAGGTGTGTCCCGGGAATTCTCTGACAGTCCAGTGATTAGGACTTGGTGCTTTCACTGCTGGGGCCCGGGTTCAATCCCTGCTCGGGGAACTAAGATATCCTGCAAGCCACGCCAAAAAATTTTTAAAATAAAATAAATAAAATAAAAGTGTGTCCCATACAGTAGCCACTAGCTATATGTGGCTATTTGAATTTCAATGCAAGTTAATTAAAATTAAATAAAATTTAAAATTCAGTTATTCAGTCACACTAGCCACAGTTCAAGTGCTTAATAACCGTATGTGGCCTGAGGTACTGAATTTTTTATTTAATTTTAATTTATTCACATTTAAATTTAAATAGCCACATGTAGCTAGTGGCTACTAATAGACCACACAGATACAGAACATCTCCATCGTTGCCGAACGCTCTGTTGGACAGCGCCGATCTAAAGACTGTGGCAGGAATACTGTAGTCTTCTGGCAAGTTGTGCCCCTCTGCACAGGGGAGGGCAGCAGAAATGCGTCATGAGCCTCCCTTCCCAGTGACCTCAGCACAGACACAGCCAGCCTTTGCTAAAAAACTGCCACGTGACTACAGTAATCCGCAGCCAGTGGACAGCTGGGCAGAGGGTTGCAAGAAGAACTGGCCTATTTTTGTGCACTGCAGAGTTCCGAGCAGGAAAACCTGAGCCAGGAGGCAGTGGCTACACCTACACCCACTTCCTCGTCGCCTTATTCATGACCTAGGCTTGGATTTCCACTTGGATGCCCCGCAAGTGCAAATTTCTCTTCTCAACTACAGCTGTCTTCAGGTCAGGTGCTCTAATGGATTTATCATGACCCCAAAAAGAATTAAATATCCAGAGCCTGGTGGCTTACAGGCTGAAAGAAGCCATTACCATTGGGTGAATTCCAGATTTCACAAGGAAACATGGCTGCTTTTGAGAAATGGGAGCATGGAGATGTGTAATGGGGCTCTTGATTCTAGAACCCAAAGGGGGTTACAGTTCTCTGCCCTATGTATGTTACTCACCCAGCCCTTTCACAGCATAGAAGCTTGTCCTCCTTTCCTACTCCCTTCATTGTGACCTCCTGAAGTCCAAAGGGCCTTCCAGAATAGCTCTCATTGTGGGGAATTCCCTGGCGCCCCAGTGGTTAGGACTCCACACTTACTGCCGAGGGCCCAGGTTCAATCCCTGGTCGGGGAACTAAAGTCCCACAAGCCACATGGTGCGGCCAAAAAAAAAAAAAAGTGTCGTGATGTTTAGATTCATCTTTCTCCTTGCAGAGTCTGGAAGTCCAGAGGGGATGTGTCGTCTCCACTACACCAGGGTGGCCTCAGGCATTTATCATTTTATACCAGGAATTGCTAATCTAGGCCCTGCAGAGAAAAAGAGGGCCTTTACAATGGAATGACCACTATACTTTGGTCTCTATTCTTAGTACTCATCTGAGCCATGGCCATGTCTTTCAGATGCTTTTAGATACTTCACATGTTGAAAGCTGAATGTCTTCAGAGTTGGCTCCTCGGGGCCCCAGAGGGAATTAGCACACATGTGAAGCCAGGTTGGTCTGACTGTATCAGGTATTCTCAGCTTGGGGAAACTTGACAAGCCAGGGATATTCTGGGCAGAGGACTCAGGTCAGGGCTTCAGAGCAGAGATTCCCAAGAAGGTGCCTGCCATCAGGCAGATGGATACCACTGACCATGGTATCCTCTCCATCCCCTGTGTCCTCAAGGCCAAGTTACATGTTTCGTTATCTCATTCTCCTTCCCTTTAGGTCCCCAGATCTTTCTGAGTCTTTGTATTCGAAAGACAGATTCTGGTCTTAGATGATTCCAGCTCCTTGTAACCAAGACAGAATCTTGGTGCCTGTCATTGCAGGTAATATTCTGTAAAGGGATTTTTTTTTTTTTTTTTTTTGCATACCAAATCCAGAGCCATAATTGGGCAAGTTTAACTGGAGTCATTTCTATTCAATATGTGGATGAAAAAACGGTTTTAATTGAGCATGTAAAAAGGGGATTAATCACTGTTCACACAAGAACAGCATATCATAACAGGAAAAATTCTTACAGAATAAAGTTTTTAAGGTTCTTGGGTAAAGGGAACTTTCCTCTTTTTACTTATGCTTCCATTAGGATTTTGAAGGAATGTCAGCACACTGTTATTAACTCTAATAGCTTGCACAGCTCAGCCAGTATGGTTTAGGGCCCTCTGCCTCTCAGATTACCTGTATAAATACAGGGATTCACTTCCCAGCTCTACCGTTTGCTTCATAAAGAGCAAATGTGCAGAACCCCGCAGCAGCAGCCTAGCAGGGCAGTAAACTGAACAGGATGAACGTGCTTCCTTTTTGTGTGATGCTCTTTCCCCATCCTCCTGCCAAGAGCAGGCTATCAAATGAAAGGGAGGTTGTGGTCGGAGTCAGTAAAGTGAATGTCTAAGTGGCACCTGCTTCATTCAGCAGATCTGCTTTCCCGGCGCCTCCCACTGCGTATCTGCTCCTGACAAAGCCTCTTTTCTCCTCCTCTTGGTCAGACTGAGAGCAAAGGCCCAGCAAGGAGACATATTGGTTTTACTTTGTCAGCACAATTGCCTGTGACATTATAATTATACCAAATCTTCATTATTAGAAAGGCCCCAATTTAGAGATTTTCAGAGCCTAAATGAGGTTTTCAAAAGTAGAATTGGTAAAAACATCTTTTCCGTTGTAAAACTAGCAAATGGATCTGAGAATCATTGAAGGGGTCTAAATATGGAAACTGAGACACTGCTCTGAGCGAGACTACAAAGACACTGCTATCAGATTGGCTCACTAAAGAGGCGTCCAGCAATTCTCTGACTCTTCCCAGCCCAGCCTCTCCCTACTACTTGTAGCGCTATAATGTATAGCTATACTATAGTACTCTCAAATGCTGATAAATTTTCTCACCCACAAGCCTAGGAGGTAGGGTATGTTAAAATAAGTTGATGGGGTAGGGCAGCAAAGGAAAAAACCTGTGATATAAATAAGAGGAATGCCAGGGAAATATATTTTAGGCAAGTGCAGAGCATCCAATTTCAGATTGAGTTTCCATCTAAACAAAGGCAACACTTATGTTCTACAGTGTGTGTGCAACTGAAGCATGCTTATGGTGTGGAGTTGGCTCACTGGAAGCTCTGGGAAGGTTTTAGAGCTGTGCCCTGGCTCTCTAAACTGAAATTAACTAAAGTAAAATTAAAAACTCAGTTCCTCAGTTACACTAGCCACGTTTCAAATACTCTATAGCCACCTTACTGTCAGTGCACAAATACAATGTGCCCATCTTCACAGTGAGTTCTTGTGTACAGGACTGTTTCAGAGATTGGTCTGTACCTCCTGAAATGTCTTGACTGCTTAAGTGAGCATTGGACTTTGAATTTCAGGCTTGCTGGAAGGGGAAAAGGAAATTGCCTGAATGTTTTTGGAACAACTTCCAGCCATGTTACTTGACTATTAGTTTTGTCTTTTCACCTTAAAATTATTTTTCCTCCAAGAATCTCATGTCCTTTCCCCACCCCCTGCTCACTCCTCACAAAACAATAATAATGATGATAATAATGAATTGTAACCATGAGAAAGGACTTTAATTTTAGGAATGCCCACTTACAGCTGACTTGCTTCCTGGCCTTCCCTTCCTTAAGCTTTCACATCCCTCCCTACTATTTGACTTGAGAGTTCTTTTCTCATTAAACAGAGCTTCTCATGGACAAGAGGGCATGTGAACACTCAGGGGCCAAGAGCGTGTATATGGATTGTTCATTTTGTGCACGACATGGGGCGTGAACAACACTCCCGGAAGTGGAGCACTGAGCTGGTGGCATCTTCCATTTTCAGCTCCTCTGGGGAGCAAGGGCAGGACCTTTAAGCTTGTTTCTTCCATTTGTCTGCCTCTAGTAGCTACTACATGGTTGATTTGACTCCTGGGAGAAAACCTGTATGAAATAATAGTACCTCTTTTCTCAGGAACTTAAATCATATAAATATAATGTTGCTTATCCTCAAAGCAGCCCTATGAGACAGAAATGGCCTGTCGGTTTTATAAATGTAAACATAGTCAATTCTTAGTTGCCACACACAGATTATCTGGTATGCAGATGACCCATGACACATTTTAAATCCTTGGACAGTTTCTCTAAGCAAGCCAGGGTAAGCCTGGCCCATCTCCTTCACCCCCAGCCAGCTGCTGTGTTCTTAAGGAATACAAATTAGTTTTCATATTAGCTTAAAGAAGACATAATTAGAAAGTAAGTCTGATACTCCAATAAAGATGTTTAAAAAAAGAAAGTAAGTAAGTCTGCTACAAGAAAAGCACATCATAAGTTCCAGTGTAATGGCGTGGTGCAGAGGAAATGACCTCTCCTGCCTTTGGCTCAGCTAAGAGCCGACTGTAAGACCTGCTTTTAGACACATGTGCATCATCGGCGCTCATTGTGCTGGCATGTTTGCTGAAGGATTTGTAAACCTCCACAGGTGGATGTCAGAGCCACCTTTGTGGCCCAGGCACCAGGGTGTGGGTGGAGGCAGTCTTCCTGCTGCTGCCTCTCCACACCACTTTCTGGGGGCCCTTCCCGCTCAGTGCTTTTTAAAAGTTCTGTATTCCTGTCAAGCCTCTGTATGGCATATGGCCCATTGCGAGTGGATGCTGACAGAATGCCACAGGGGGTTCATCTCTGCAGAAGGAAGGAAGCGGCTAGAGGATGGAGTAACTAGGAGGCTATACCCTTCCAGGTGCTGCATCCTGCCTGGGTGGTGGGATTCCTCTGATCTACACTCTTCATCACCCGATCACCTAATGGTTTTAGTAACCATTGATGACTTTGTGTAGATCCATTATTTCACCAAGAGTTTCAAAATAGTGATTTCTCTAGTGTTATTATTCCTTCTGCCTTTATTAGCTGTAATTCTTTTATAAAGAACTTGTTCCCATTAACAATTTGGTTATGCTAAATACAGTCCAGGTAGGAAAGGCAGGATAAATAATCGATTAAAATGAAGTTTATAAGATAGATTTCTTTCTTTGTGACCGTCAAACCCCATAACTGTTTATTTCCACTTTCCAGTATGCTGTCTTCAGGTGTCTTACTGCCTAAAGCAAATTTACTTCTGCCCTTTGCATGCTCTTAGAAAGTTCTAGTGATGTTTGTTTGCTTGCTTTCTAAATGGTGCTCTACAGACTGGGCTAAGTGAGGGCTTGAAGAAACAGGAGAGCATCTTTGGAAGCCTTTTGCCTCCATCTTTCCCTGTTCACATAGAGGAGGCAAGGACCAGATGCTGGGCACATGGGGCTGGGGATGGGGGTCCTTACCCTCGTCTCTCTCCTTTTGCGCCTATTTGAAATTTTCCATAATAAAAAAATTGAAAATAATAACAGAAAAATAAATAACTCTCCATTCTTAACTCTGGATGACTCCTGATTGGCCCTCGTATTCATTTCTACACCTGATTATTGCAAACTCTTAAACAGCTTGGTAGCTTTCTCCTGAGGTTTCTGTCATGTGGGCTCTATTTCCTGTTTAAAGATACCAGCTCTTCACATATTGCTCACACCCTGTCCACAACATAGACTTTGGAGACTTTGGGTGTTCTCCCTACCTCCCTTCCCAGTGATCTCTGGAAATTTACTGTATAGCTCCTGCCCTTTTCTGTACATCTCTGATCAGATGTCCTCCCTAGCATATACATGTCCCACCGGCTTTAGCTGAACACTTTCCTCTCCTGCCATTTTCAGTTTAAAGCCCTCTTGGTCAGACAACAGGCCTTGGAGTCGGCTTGTTCAATCTCACATTGGGAGTTCAGTCTCCAGGATATAAACCATGGTGATTCTGAACTCTGAAGCACTAAACCCTGATTTCGTTAATGTTCTTGGGCACTTCAGTAATTTCAAGAGGGAATTGTGAAATTATATCTCCAAAATATGTTTTGAAATACATTCACTAATAAAGTAAAAATGAATTCACTTTTAACGTTTGGCTTATGGGATACAGGCAAGAGGATTTTCTTGGTGGTCTGCAGAATCAAGGCTAAGGACACAGTGACACTGTCCTACCCAGAGAGAGGGGAGAAAACTTTGGATGCTGAGAAGTGCCTATTACACCAGGGTACCTGTGAGGCTGCTATTGGCTTCATGAGAATATTCAGTATTTGCCAGATGTAATACATATTTTAATCCATAAATCCCTCAAATGCCCTCAAAAGCCACGGACTTAAAGAACACGGAAAAGGAAGATTAAATGTCCCAGAAGCAGCTAATATAACAGAAACAGAACCACTGGGAGAGAAATGCTTTTTCTGTTTCCCCCTTGTCTTACTATTATGAGGGTTACCTGGAGCTCCTTTTCATTTGATATCGACATTCTTTTCATGACCTTCCTTTTCTCGCCCTCGTCTGTCCTCTTTCCATCTGGTCCATGTTTGTTATTCTCAGCCTCTTTATCTGCCTGCCACCTGCCTACTGCACTAGCTTCTTTACCTGATTTCCCTTCATATTCTCCCATTTCTATACCAGAACACAACATGCCTATTTTTCTTCATATAATAGTGGCTTTCCTGAGATGTCAGGCACTGATGTAAACTTCTTTCCAGACCTGAAGATAAGATTTTTTAAAGGACTCCCCTCCTGCCTGTCATCCCTAAAAACACTTATAGATACCCTCGATGGCTCTTTAAAAACTGCAGAAGTGACTTAGGTGATACAATACATGGTTTCATTTCTTATTTATTCTGATCCCTTCCAGTCACAGTCTTCTGGTTCCCCATTTAAGCCAGCATTTTCCTATTATTGATACATACAGTTCGCTTTCATGTCCATAAGCCACAGAAGGCATTACATTGTGAATTTTTCCTTTGGGCTTTAAGAATTATTGCGTTTCCACCAACTGTTGTGTTTATTTGATAATTTATTTGTTTAGCTGTTTTTCTCTCACAACTATCAATATTTTTCTTCCAGCTAAAGATATTTCCATGACCAACTTGGAAGGCCTTTGGGCTGAAAGATTCAGTTACAGCAAACAACAATTCCCAAAGGTTTCCCAGATTGTGAGGGCAAATGAAAGGCCCATTCTTCCTCAGGCCGTCTGTCCTGCTCTATCTTGTCATGGAGTGGGGTGGGGGGAGGGCGGTCTGTGGTTCTGGGTGACCCTGACTAGGCCTGCAGCTCTGTGCTCTACTGGGCTCTAGCCTGTGTTATTAGTTTTTGGGTTTAGAAGTTTATCAGCATGATGATATCATATCATACTGTCCCTGATCATATATTTAACATTCTTAATACTGATTAATGGTTTAGCCTAGGTTTTTTATTTACTGATGCACTGAATCAGCAGCTATTTCATATATGTCATGGTGCAGTTCCAGTGCCTGTTCTGACCATAGCTGCATTCAGAAAGGAAGCTGCCTGCCAGCCCATCTGCCCTGATTTCATGGTTTTTATCTCTAATCTTTACATCTTTGAAGGCCTTTGGCGAATGATGTGCTTCCTGGCAGGAGCAAATCGCTGCTGAAAGGAGATCTGTGCTGTCTCTGCTTTCCTTTCTGCTTCCTGAGAGCTTTAGTCTAACATCTGTGACCCTAGCCAGACTTCATCAAACCTCTTATTCAAAGTCATCTTTGAAAGCAGCTGACATTTATTGTACACCTACTGTGTGCCAGGCACTGTGCCAGACTTTATCTATGTCAGCACATCTAATTCTCAACAGCGCTGTGAAATTAGTAATGACCATTTTATGTATGAGGAAAGTGAGGCTCACAAGCCAGTAAGTGAAGGAGCCAGGATTCACATGTAGGTTTTTCTGCCTGGGAAGCCTTTAATGGAAATAAAACCTTCTATTTTACCCTCACATAAAATGCACCTGAACTACCATATGGCATTTGGCTGTGCTACCTTAATAATGTTGTGGAGAAAATCCTACTCATTCTGGAGCAGAGTAAAAGGCTCTAAGCCTCTTCAGGCTGCAGAGGCCAAGGCTAATGGGAATGTAATCAAGTTTCTGAAAATCATGAAGAACATGATCAATTGTCATATTCAATTATTAACATCTACTATGTTCAGGTTGCTCAGTATTCAAAGACATAGTCCTGCCAACAATCTAGGTAAGCAGATTTGTATAGGGAAAAACTAATGATTTGGAAACAGGTTAGCACAGATCTGGTGCCGAATGAATGGTGAGGCAGTCAAATCCCCTGAAGGGGAGAACCTAGTGGGCTGTTGTGTCTGGGGGAACCCCTGAAAGACAGGGCAATTGTTGAAAGAACAGGACCTAGGTTGGCAGGGATAATTCTAGGCCAGAGGAATCTGCCTGAGTAAATACATGTGATGGTTAGGGTATACTGAGAGGACAGATATGGTTGTGATGAAGGGGTAATATAGAGTATTTATGGGAAAGGCTGGTGTAATCCCTCATCTATTAGCTATTTGGACTTTATTTTTCCTTTAGTAGAGAGCCGCCAAAAAGGCAGGGAGAGGTGGTGGGGTGGCCAGTGCCAAACAATATTTCAAGAAGATTTAGCTAACTGTGCTGTATAGATTTATTCATCAAATCTCAGAATACTAAAAGAAGTTAGTCTTGGGAAAAATGAATTAATTCCCCTAAGTAACTTCCAATTATACGCATACGTTTGTGTGTGCGTCTGTGTGTGTACGTGCGCGCGTGTGTGATAGAGATCCATTACATGGTAGGTAAGTGACGAAGCTCATTACCTCACGAGGGGTCAGGAATAGAGTAGATCAGCTCATGAATGATAAATCCAGAGTGTGCAAGGCTGTGACACTAACCTTTAATTTACTCTCATTGGTGCCCATGGTCTACCACAAAGCCTCCCCTGGTGACACCATCAGAGACAGACCACTACAGAACCTCATGACCTCCTGTTGTGCAGAAAACAAGGCCAAGCAAATGTCTGAATTTTCAGAATGTGCCTCCATGTCCATCACCTCGTGTGGAAGTTTTAGAAGATCCCTCTGGCTTCTGTGGAGGGGAGAACAGGGTGCAGGGGAGCCAGGGCCGAAGCAGGGCGATTACAGGGGAAGCTAAAATGTAGTCCAGGCAAGAGAGGATAGGAGTTTGTCCAGGCTGGTGGCAGTCAGCGTGGTTGAATCCTGGGTTTATATTTGAAAGGAGGGTTGACAGGATTTGCTGATGAATTGCACGAGAAGTCAAAGATGGCTTGACTTCCAAGTTTCTGGCCTGAGCAACTGGAAGGATGTAATCACCACTTGTTGAGGTGGGAGAAGAGTGGGAGGAGTGTGTTTGACCATTTGGGTTCAAGAATGATACCCAGCTGGTAGAAAAACAGAGCAGGGTCAGGTCTCATTTTCTTTTACAAGGGAATGTGGTCCTGGAGTCAGCAGTTCCTCCAGGGTTTGGGGCTGACTGCTATTTGACAAGGAAATCCTTGTGCTGGGACCTGAAGTTCCTGAGTCTCTTTTGGCCTCTTTTTCCATTTTGGCCAATTCTGTAAACCTTACCAAGAAGCCTGAGAAGTGAGGCAGCAGTGAGCCCAAAGTGGGTAGTCCTCTCCCTTCTGGGTCCCTGCTGGACATAGTGTTCGATGGTAAGGGCTTACTAGTGCGTGCAAAGGCTCCCAGATGCTTCACTTTACCGCAAACTCGGTCATCTTGAGGGGGAAAAAAGTCACTCAGTCTCTCTCAGTCCGTGTTTTGTTTAAGTAAACTTTTTATCTGTTTACTTTTGAACTTAAAGAAAAGGGGGGTTAGATTTTCTAAACTGAAGAACTCTAAGGTTTCTTATAGCTTTGAAAGACGGGGGTATTAGAGATTGGGGTACTAAAATCTTCAGGATTTTGTTAAGTACGTGCCTTTATAAGTCCATAGTTCTGCCAAAGGAACTTGCCTATCATTTGCGAAAGCGAAGAATACCTGCCCTGCCTACTGCTACAGAGTCTTAGCAGAAATCTAGTGATATGCAGTGGGTGTGAGAGGCTTTGAAAAGTGCTGCACAAATGCCAGGAGAGTCTTATTACTAGGATTGTGCTAGTCTTATTACTAGGAAGTTCTCTTGAAGGGGAACTTCAAGTCCTTAAAGTAGAATGGGAGGGGCTTCCTGTTGCCTAATCAATCAAAATGACCCCGAATACAAGCTTAGATTAACATACGCCTTCTAGATTAGGGCTAATCGGGGGCAGGCTGAGCAGATGCAGGGACAATCCTGGCCTGATTACTGAACCTCAGCATTTAATCATCTCTCTTCCAAGGGCAGCCGCCGATTTAGTGCACGCTGGGTTTCCAAGCCTCTAGCCCCCTCCCCCTTTCCACAGACATAAAGGCTGCTAGGTCAGAGACACTGAGTCGATTTAATCTAATCCCATGTCAGAATGGCTGTGTGTGTGAGAGAGAGAGATTCTAAAATCCCCACAATGGGATGGTAATGCACTTATTTAAGGTAGAGGTAGACTGAAACTGCATGTAGAAAATAACGGACTTGGGATTTCAAGGCATTAGAGGTTACGAAATGACCCTGTATATGGAATTTCTACCTCCGAGAAGCTTTTTAGATATGTAGTCGCTGTCACCAGTTACTCACTCTCGAGACAGCTTTGTATGGGAGTCATTTTATCACCCAGTTGTAGAGGTCAAATTTACTCCTTCCCTGATGTGAGGTGAAGGACAGAAGGTGAAATCTTTAAAAATGGTTTTATTTGGATGAGCTCTGAGTGTAGTTGTTTTTGTATTGCTTTCTCTGGACTGAGAGCTCCCATTCTGAAACAGCCTGATCACCTGAAGACTCGCCCACTTCAGTCATTTAGTCCCTAGGCGAGGACACCTGTGAAATCTCAGAAGGCAGGTTTCATTCATGAGTGTAGAAAACATTTACTGAGCCCCTGCTGATCGCTAGGGACTCAGGTATGGAGACTCCATCTCTCCCTTAAGGAATTTACAGTCTCCTTGGAGATAAGACATGCAAACAGTGATAAAGAATATGACCATTGCCTCCATGGATGCCAGTGCAAAGTGCTGTGGGCC
Source organism: Leucopleurus acutus (assembly GCF_964270905.1). Classification (NCBI taxonomy): domain Eukaryota; kingdom Metazoa; phylum Chordata; class Mammalia; order Artiodactyla; family Delphinidae; genus Leucopleurus; species Leucopleurus acutus. The sequence continues at coordinate 86,361,919 of NC_139144.1, forward strand.
CTTGGGGAAAGAGGAGCTAAGACAGAGGAGGAGAGATTGGAGCTGACTATTGAAGGAAGAATAGAAGCCCATTCGAGGAACAAGCCAGGGACAGTCATTCAGGCAGAAGTCACAGTGTGTGCACACCATGGAGGTGTGTGTGGAGAGAACCTCAATCAAATAGTTCACCTGCCTGGAGTGTACAGTGGGTGAGGATTCATGGATCACCAGGCTGAACTGAGCAACAGGGGCTGATGTGAAGGGTTGAAATACCTGCAAAGGGATCTGGACTTTACATCCCACAGGCCATTGGAAACGACTGAAGAATTGTAAAAGAGTGCAACAAGATCAGTTTGTGTTCAAAAGATCATTCTGGTTATAGCAGTGTTGTATTTTTGCATTTGAACCTTTCTCCATTTTATTTTGGGGAAAATCTTCCACGATACTAAAAAGTGTTTTAACAACAGTGTTGGGCATGGACCTGCACCCTAGGTAACCCAAACACATCGTAAGCCAGGTTGGAAGAGATTTAAGTCTCACAGTTCTTCAAGGTTCTCTCCACCCCATCACTAACCCAGGACGGTCGCTCATAGTCAGGAAGAAGCTCCCCACCCATAGTATTCACTGTATTTGTAAAGTATGTAACTTGTTCCCCAAGCTTGGAGCTTTTGGAACTGAATCAAGCCCAGAAGCAACAACAGTGAAATGAGACTGATCTTTGCTTCTGGTTTTGGTTGCTGTTTACTAACATGTGGGTTCTTTGGAGGTGTCCTGGTTTTGCCACAGGGCATTTTGGGTTATTTCACTAACTTTTTCTGCTTTGACCAGAAGAGAGGATGAAAGTGAAGATGATCAAGATACACTGGGGTGATGGAAGGGGGTCATTTGGTCTTCAGATACACTCAGGCCCATGCCTGGAGTCTAGACACTGGGGAGTAGAGCCCAGCTGTATGTTGGTTGAGGCCAACAATAGAGTCCCTTGGCCTGCTGCCCTTGAGGCCGTGTTGATGCCAGTGTTTGGCACACCTTGTACCTCATACTGTGGGGAATAGAACATGAACCAGAGCCAAGCCTGGCCTTGAAGGAGCCTTCAGTCTAGTGGGAAGGCCTATCTACATACATTAACTGGGCCAAGCCAGATTATACCCCACTGTCGAGTGGTTATTGAGAACCCCAAGGAGGCTGCTATCAGTATTGACTAGGGCTGGGATAGGCTTCCAAGAGGGGTTTTAAAGGGGAAGGAGTGGGCAGTAAGGGAATTCTAGGTAGTGAACAACTTGAGCAAAGGCCCAGAGAAAGGAATGTGACCAGTATGTTGGGGAACTGAGAATAGTCCAGGGTGATACCCAGAGCACAGGGAGTAAGGGAAATGAGACTGGACAAATCACAAGAGGTTCTGAATACCATACCCAACATTTGAACTTTATTATAGGCTTTGGGAACCTTTTTAACATCAGGGGATTTGAAAATTTGAGGTTGGGGAATGACGGGTTATAGAAACATAACAGGTGGCAGGAAGGGGGGTGAACGGAAAGAGGAATTGATTAGAGACATGTAAGAGCCATTTGCAAAGGGCTAGATGAAAGAAATTGAACCCAACAGCCTTCTGAAGCCAGTGCGTGGCCCCTCAGCCGCTTGAGCTGGCCTCCTCCTTCCTCCTTTTAGGTCCCAGCATCTCAAGTGTGAGGATGGTGGGCCATGCCTTGCATTTCCATTAACACACACCAGGGTGAGCCTGGATTTCCAAAAATGTCGACAAAGCAGAACCTCAAGCCCCATTTCAGGTTGCATCATCGAATACTTATTTCTAAACTGGCAACACTTACCCCTAGAAAACAATTAGATACAATTTGACATTGTAAAATAACATTTTATTTTATGTTTGATTTTTTTTTTTGCATTAGGAAATATTTTGTTAAAATTTTTTAAATTTTATTTTCATCAAAGTGATATATAGTTTTAAATGACAAAAAGGACTAAAAGCCTTTAAAAAAAATATTTGTACCCCAAGGGCAACACTTCATGCTCTTTTTTCTGGTATGTATCTTTATTGCTCTAAACAATAGTCTTGAGTTGAGACATTATTTGTTATCAATTTTTGATAACTCAGTTTCTATGTTTATATTGTTAGAAACATAAAATTTTATAAACGTAAAAATTGTTCACTGCCAAGACGAGTGGGTATGGTTAATCCTTGCTTTTTTTTTTCTTCTACTTTTTAAGGAGTAATCACCGGTTCTACCCAATTCTGGAAGACCCCTCGAGGTACTTTATCCCACGAGCTCATGCCACTTCCCCCCTGTCCTCTCAGACGTGCTGCACAGCCCCCTTCCTGGGCCCTCCTGCTGCCCCCACGCTCCCTACAGTGGATTCTCTGTCTCCTAGACCCCACGGCCACTTATTTCTTAAGTTTTCTCTCTCGTTTCTGTAGGGCACATCCTTCAGAGCTTCCAAAGAAAGTGTGCGTGGCGGGCCAATTTTTAGAGCCCGTACAAGTCTGCAGATGTGTTTATTCTGCCCCCACGCTTAACTGACCTGGGTGTCACTTCATAGTCTGGAGAGAGAATTCTAGGCTGAAAGCATTTTCTCTCAGACATTTGAAAACATTGCTCCATCATCTTCTAGCCTCCAGGCTTGCTTTTGAGAAGTCCCACAATATTATGATTTCCAGTTCTTTGTATATGACGATTTTTTTTTTTTCTCAAATCTTTTGGGAGCTTTGCTTTATCCCTGGTGTTGTGAAATTTTGCAAAGCTGTGTCTTAGCGTCTGGATCTTTTTTCATCTGTCCTGCTGGGCACCTAGTGGGCCTTTTCAATATGAAACTCACATTTTTCAGTTCTTGAAATTTACTTACAACATGTCTGATGATTTCCTACCTTCTGTTTTTTCTGGTCTCTGGAATTCTCTTTTATCAGAGCTTGGACCTCTTAAGGTCTCCTGCTTTCCATCTTTTAACCTTTCCTGCTCTCTAGATTTCCTTGACTTAACCTTCTGATCTTTCTGTGGCATGGATTTCATCTATTTGATTTTTAAAGAAGTTTTCTCTCATTCCTTTTTAATAAAGCTATCCACTTTTATGATACAAGCCTTTTCTCTCTGAAGATATTAGAGTTTGGGGGCATTCGTTTTTGTTTTTTCTGCTCCCCACATCGTCTCTGTTCCCTCTGTGTTCCCTAAGAGTGAAACACTGAAACACTGATAGTCGGGGTATGCAGGGCAGAGCTGGGTGGCCTGTAGGCCTTGGGGTGGTAAATATTAGGGCCGCAAGCCAGGTTTTTCATTGTCTCCGCACCCCCCTCCCCTCACCTCCCCACCCACCAGATGTCACCGTAGGTCTTCCCTGCAGCCTCCCCGGGTCAGTTTCTCAATACAGTGGGTGAACTTCAGATGTCCTGTCAACAAAGGTCTGGGTGTTGGGGTTGGTGGGACCCGCTGGTCCAGTCAGTTGAATACAAGCTGTCAGCTAACGCCTGTTTTTGGCTTCTTCCTCTCGTTCTGCAGTGGCTGAGCCTCCATGTCCTGAGCTCTCTGGGACACAGGAGTTGCAGCTTCCCCTTCTCTGATAAGTCAGAACCCCTTTACGTTTGCTTTGCATCTTCCAGAAATATGTTGACATCCCTCATTTATATCTTTTTTTCCTCCTTCACTATAATTTTTATTTTAGAAAGAAGAGGAATTTTATATGTGCATTTATTCTGTCTTATTTAATTGGAAATCTTTTTTTTAATGTTATATAAAATTATCAACTTTCCTTTCTTAGGGAGGACTGCCCTTTTCTGAAATTATTTGCTTCCTCCTTTCTTTCTGTTAAACCCTCCTTTCTAAAATAATAGTGATATTAGGAGGTAGTTGGAGGTCTTTTTTTTTTAAAGTTGACCCCAGAACGTATTTAAAAATTTTACTGATCTATGAAATCTAATATCAGAAAACTAATTACCTAGGCTTTTTTTTTTTTTTTTTCTCTGTTAAATAAGCTGACTCTGAGGAGAGGGATAATGGCCAGAAGACAGGAAAGGATTGAGGGAGAAGTTTTTTCAAGCTGAGAGAAACGAGCATAGGCAGCCAGAGGGTTGAAGAAGTCAGTGTAGCAGAATATCAGAGAAAATTAACGGTGGCCTTTCCTGGAGAAGAAGGCAGTCAGAAGAGATGGACTTGTTGAGAGGAGAATTCACACCTGATGGGCCTGTGTATGCTTCCTAAAGTTGAAGGTAGGCCGGCAGGCAGGGTCATCTCTTGGCAAGTTGGGGAGGCCCTGTTCTGAGGCATGTTTCTACAATTTTCTTTTCTCCAAATTTTCTTTCCTGATAGTCTGTTTTAAAGAATTAAAATGGGGCGAGAAAAGGGTTGTATTCGTGCCTGGACAGTGGGTGTGCAATTACCTGAGGCTGCAGACAGTGATACTCTGAGGGCTGGAGCTCATTGCCCTGTCCAGCCAGCATCTGGGAAGCTGCACCCAATCCCCACCAACCGTCTCCCCTTGTCTCCCCAGGACTGGTCCAGATCCCTGTGAGCATGTACCAGACTGTGGTAACCAGCCTCGCCCAGGGCAATGGGCCGGTGCAGGTGGCCATGGCCCCTGTGACCACCAGGATATCGGACAGCGCAGTCACCATGGACGGCCAGGCTGTGGAGGTGGTGACGTTGGAACAGTGACATGCAGCCATATCATGGCATCGTTTTCTAGTCTACTTCAAAATTTTTTACACGTTTGCAGAGGTGCAATCAAATGAAATTAAGTCTCTCGACTTTGGAAGAAAAGTTTTGTTAACCTTTTTTTTAAAAAGGAAGAAAGGCAGCGGATTTTGGAATTGCATTTTTTTAAAGCACCACTCTTGATTTTCTGGGATTGGTGGAACAAGATACTGCGTTGTCAATTTCACTGTCCCCAAAAAGCCAAATTGTGGCAAGGACTTCTTTCTGCGAAAACGTGTGTATAGTTCTGTGTTTGTATGTGTGAGTGTGAATATATGTATATGTGTACATATGGATATACGCATTTACATATATATATAAAGTATATATATGTGTGTGTGTATGTATATGTGTGTATGTATACGTGTGTGTGTATGTATATGTATATATATATAATATATATATATATATATATATATATATATATATATATATAATGTATGTATGAAACCCGCATGGAATTATCTGTATGAGATCAAGGTGAGCTGTGGAAAAAATAATTCACCCAGTTTAGTGGGTGTTGGGTACGTGGCCAGACACAGCCACCGGTTTTTGTTCATACCAGGGTCATGCGTTGAGCTACTGACAAACTCAGGCAGAGGTGACCATGCCCTTCACCAAAGCTGCCTCCCAGTGGCCACCCAGAACTCTCCCTGCTGGACTTGCCTGAGGAAGGATGTTCCAGAATGGGGTGAGGTCCAGAAATTGTGCTTGCAGGGTCCAGGGCCTCGTGGTCTGGCAGCTGGGACGCTCCTCGGGCTGGCCCAGGTGCTGACCTTGCCACGGGCAAGTGAACGTCCTTAAAACTCCCAGGCAGGGGTGAGAGGGTTTTCCTCAGCCTCCCATCTCCTCCCCTCCCGAGGAAACCTTCTTGATCTCATGACTATTAACATGTCACTTTGGTTTTAAGGTCAGTCCTGAATTGGTCGTGTATATGAATTGAAGGTAACAGAAGTATTAAGGGTTTGAGGAGTGCGTGCGTGTTAAGTGTGCTTGTGAGTGTGTGCGTGGTGGGGAGAGAATGGGGGGGGTGGGAGGGGTTGGAAGGGGAAAGGAAGGAGGGAGAGAAAAATCTTCAAAGACCAGGTTACACCAATGGGAGCAATTTTTTCCTTTCCTGTAACTTTCTGTAGCTTAACAGAGGAGACTGAAACTGACGGGGGCACCTGTCTCGTGGAAGGTTGGCCGTCACGCTGGGGGAAGTTAGAGAGAGAGGGCTGAGGGTGCTTCCTGCACTCCTGGATCAGGCCCTGTTTCAGAAGGAACCCTGCAGTTTTCCCAGGTGCATCCTGCTGGGCCTGGGTCCCCGCACAGCTTCCTTCTCACAGGTGTTGATTGGTCTGGGTGTTCTTGTAACTAAATTCTGTGATTTCTCAGCTGCAAGCCCCAAGTCTCCAGCGGCTAAATTCACCTGACTTTGACAGGCCAAATCTCTGCTCCTTGAGTACAGGGACAACTCTTCCTCCCTCCTCCCGGGCCCCCCATGTGTGATAGTGTATTTAATGTGTTTATTTTCTTTTAATGCGACATTAAAAGATTCTTCACATCTTGCTCAGCCTTTGAGAAAAGTTTCAGATTCTTGTATTTGCTTGTTTTATATAAAACTATCCAGTGTTCTTTGTATGTTTTTTTCTGTACGTAATGGGGGAGGGAGGGGAAATTTACATAAAACAGCCCTAGTTCTACAATTTGTTATTTTTTTAATTATTATTTTTTATCGTCGTTGTGAAACTGTCCAGGGGCTTTAAAGTCCGTGTTCCTTTGTGGTGAAATAACCTCCTAATAGTTTGAGAAATTGCCAAGAAGAAGAAGAAGAAAAGCAAGACCCCAGTAGCAGAGCATGGATTCTGTGTCGTTTTCCATTCTGTCTATTACTGCCTCATTCAATAAATAGTAACAAAGTGGCAACAGGAAGTGGAACTGTTCATCTCTGTAGGAACACTTAGCCTCTTAGGAATTCTCTTTCGGGGAGGCTTGTTCTGCTTTGTAAAAGGCAAAGGTGCTTTTACTCAAGCTCAGTGATCTTTGAACTGTGCTCCTTGGCGCTGTGGAGCCCTGTAAGGGGAGTGCTAGGGTGAGGCTGGGGCCTCCTGTCCGTTCCCCATCACCAGAGCAGCTCTGTTGAATCAGTTTTGTAAAATGCTGTCCTGGGGGATTAGGGGGATCTACTTTGAAAACTTCTATTCTGGAGTCCCCCTTCTAGGGGTTAATTGCATCCCACATTAAACATCAGGGTGGGTGGTGGTGCCCGTCCATCTGTGTCCTCCCCACGAGTGCTGTTCACTACTGCAGTGGCTTGTTCTTCTTGAAGCAGGAGCCCCAAGCCATTAACTGTTTCTTTAGGCCCTCACTCCCTGGGCTCACGCACAGCTCGCTACTTTAATGTGGCAGCTGCCCTTCTTGCGCCCGTGCCTCCTGCCACAGCCCCAGCTTCAGGCCCTTCCAAGCCCCTTGAGTCTGCCCCTCCGCGTTGTGCCCCTCGTGCCCACTGCGAACCTCAGCCTGGAGTGATGCGCTCCTTGCCGCCTCCGCCACCCCTTTCTTTCCTTTTGTCCTTGGATGTTTGGGTCGGTTTCCTGGTGATAATGACTAGAACAGTTGCATGTGAAGGCCAGAAGTGTTTTCCTTGCTGCCTGACAGGGGCTCGATAAAGCCAGTGCCACCTTTTCCCTCTCTTTTTGAACAAATGGCACGTCATCACCTGTTGTCACCAGAGAGGGTGGACCCCAGGAAAGATTGATGGCAGCCAGATGAACCAAACATCACTGCCGTTGGCCACCCAGGGAGCAGCTGGGTTGTCTAGAGTACGTCTGTGGGGATGGCCTCTCTCCAGAGGCGTAGTGCATTCTGTTTGCCTGGCAAGACCCAGATGCTGCCTTTTCAGCAAGCATGTATCGAAACTTTCTTTGGTGGGGTAGGTGGAGACCTTTGCTTTCATTATTGCCCAAACCACAGAAGGAGCTGCGAACTCAGCTGCCTACAGGGACCAGGCAGGTGGAATCAATGCGTAAAGTGGAAGCCATTCAGTGGTGAGAGGAGGAGGAGTGATGGAGAGGACAGAGTGGAGAGCATCTGTCTAAAGGGAGCAGCCCCTCCTGAGTGCTAGCAGATCGTCTCCAAGCGGGAGGAACATGGGCCCTGAAGCCCCATCTTTTAAATTTTCCAGAGAAACTGGGCAGTCCAGGTTTGTGTATGAATCTCCTGATTTCAACAACAAATCAAAACTCCTTTACATACTCTGCAGGCAAAATAAAACCCACCTGTAGACCAGCTCTGGCCTGTAGGTCAGTTTTGTTTAACTTGGTGAATGCCTACCACTGCCAGGTGAATAAGTCATGGCAGTTGCCTGAGAAACGGGAGGAGATGAGGAGATATTCCTGTGAACAGATCGCAGCAGCCCGGTGTGATAAGGTGCCGTCTGGACAGAGTGCCATGGCAGGGTGAGTTATATTATCTCATTTTATCTCCTTAAGGGTCCTCTGCATTAAGTAGTTTATCATCCAGGCTGCAGACAAGAATCTGGTGCTCAGCGAAACCAAGATACTGGGCTAGCAATTCTTGGCTTTAAGTCCTGCATTTGAGAAGATCTGTTGACAATGCTGGTGACCACTGGAGTCTTCCAAACTCAGATAAGTGAGCCGAGGAGAACCAGAAGGGCAGGGAAGAGAAGGGACTGTTCACTCTGTAAGAAGAGCTCAGGCTGCCAATGCGCGCTAGCCTCACTCAGACCCAAGCAAGGCTCATCTCCAGCCGCTTCTCAGGTGGAAGAGGGCCTGCTCCTGCATTCGCCTTCCTCCCTACCTGCCGCCATTCCTCTCCCCTCCTCTATCATGCCCCCAAAGCCTTAGCTATGGATGGAGTTGTACTAGGCCTGTGGTGGCTCCATTTGGTGTCGGCACCAAAACCAATCAGGGGAAACTTCAAAGCTTATTTGGAGCAGAGGCTACGTGGGGTGAGGAAGACAAGCCCACATTTCTGCTCTCACCTCCATCTCAGTGGGCTGTGGGCTGCCCAGGTCATCAGCCCAAGCCAGCCTGTGGCCTCAGCACAGCTCATGCTCAGATACCAGAGTCAGGGGCACCCGTCAGTGCATTCCCACCTGGCCTCTGCTGTTTGCTCCAGGTTGGCAGCTCTTGGAGAAGATCCACTCAGGACAGTGGAGGCAGCACAGAGGAAGGAGGTGCACAGAGCGGGGAGATATGGCGTAAGGACTGGACCCTGAAATAGCTGGAGGACGTAAGCTTTTCTCCACCTGCTGTTCAGCTCCTGGTGCTGCTGGGCCCCTGAATGAGTCCCCAACCCACTCTGAATTTGAGTTTCTCCCTCCTGAAAACCGCTGACCTGTTAGCAAATATTTGTTGAGTACTGTAGTGTATTTCTGCAGAGTTGGGAGGGGAAAGGCAAAGGAACAGGGATAATATTCATCTGCAGAGGGGGGGGAATGAGGATCCCCCGAGAACCCGGGCCTTATCCAGCGCCAACTTATAAGGCAAGGACAGGCCTGTGCCCCCAGCCCTGTTCAGAGGCGTTCCTAGCTTTAGTTTATGAGAACTATGGCTTATCTGCAATTAAGAGTGTTTATATGGTAGCAATAATAATAGTTAACACTTATACAGCCCTTACAATGTGCCTTGTTCTAAGAGATTTGCCTATATATTAACTTACTAGTTTTTACAAAGTACTGTTATTGTCACTACTTTACAGATGAGCAAACTGAACCACAGAGAGGTTAAGAGGTAGCTTATTTAATATTTGGGGAAGAAAGCTAGAAAGAGTCCCCCAAATTTAATGCATTTGTAAATAAAATTGTTGGTGTAACTTAAATTAACTGGGTCTCAACTCAAATTTCTTCTGAACTTACCCTTTAAGAAACTAATAGTTACAATTATCAGTTACTAAATGGCTGGTCTGCATAGGACACTATGCAAAATGCTTTACGCCTTTATTTCTAATCCTTTCCACAACCTCCGATGGAGGTTTGATTCCATTTTATAGGTGTGGGAACTGAGACTCGGCAACTTCCCAAGGTAAATGCAGAACTAGTAAATGGAGGACTGGGGTCAGACTCTGATATGTCTGCCTTTAGAAGCTTTGCCCTTTGTGCCAACCACTCGGGGCAGGTGACAGAAAACGGGCTGCACATCCGGATTCTCTTTTTTTTTTAATATTTATTTGGTCTTAGTTGTGGCAGGTAGGCTCCTTAGTTGTGGCATGTGAACTCTTACAGCATGCATGTGAGATCCAGTTCCCTAACCAGGGATCGTTCCCGGGCCCCCTGCATTGGAAGCGCAGCGTCTCAACCAATCACTATGCCACCAGGTAAGTCTCTGGATTCTCATTTTTAAAGTAACCTCTAGCTGAGTCCTGAGCTCAGCCCATGTGCAGCCTCTCCCAGTGGTCCGTGTTTTCTGAGCAGGTCGTAAGGGACAGGCTGTGGTCCTTGCCCAGGGCTTGCCACACCCAGAGCAGCCTCCCAGTGGCTGGGCCTTTTCAGCACATGCATGCACACACGCAAACACAGGAACTTGTATACAGCAGGCGCCCAGTACATCCCATCGAATGAGAGACCTTAGTTTCTCAGTGATTCCTTAATCAGAAAATCCACGGAACCCAAAACATCCATTCCCACACATCCTCATTACTCAAAATATTTCTGCAAAAATCCAGTGTTAAGTGTTTTAACACTGTTTGATGTAAAATAATGTTGATTTTATTCCTAAGAAAAACTGGCCCTGTGAGATTGTCCCAAGGGTGAAAGGCAGTGAAGTTGCTGGTGCTTGAACACATTCTTGGGCGTGAGCAGTCACATTACGCTTTTTTCTTTTTTTTTTTTAAGCATTGTCTCAATATGATTCTAGCACGAAGCCCACTCTTGGAAAGGTATGGCTCTCATTACAACTTTTTTTTTTTAATGTTTATTTGGCCGCGCTGGGTCTTAGTTGGCACTCGGGATCTTCGTTTTGGCATGTGGGATCTTTAGTTGCAGCATGCGAGCTCTAATTCCCTGACCAGGGATCGAACCCGGGCCCCCTGCATTGGGAGCACGGAGTCTTGACTGCTGGACCACCAGGGAAATCCCCAGAACTTTTTTTTTTTTTTTAATCCTGCTGGGATTTTTTTATTTTTTGGCGGTGTCAGGTCTTAGTTGCAGGATCTTCCTTGTGGCATGCGAGATCTTTCGTTGCGGTGCGCAGGCTCTTACTTGGCGGCGCACGGGCTTAGTTGCTCCACGACATATGGGATCTTAGTTCCCTGCCCAAGGATTGAACCCACATCCCCTGCATTGGAAGGCGAATCATTAACTGCTGGACCACCAGGGAAGTCCCCCCAGAACTATTTTTAAAGACAGCGGGGTTTTTTTTCTTTTTTTTTAATTCACAAGAGAAAAGTTAAGGGAGACTAATCACACAATAGGGTTCTTTATCCTGGCCCACAGTTGTCATCTATACAAAACATTGGTTAAACTCCGTGGACAATGGACATCTCTGGGGACCCTATCACCAACGTAAAGTGGAGTCCCTTGCTTCTCCCAATGAAGTAGCTGAGTCTAGTGTCACTCCTGTTCCACAGATGAGCCACGTGAGCTGGGTTGGTCCAGGTGGAGTATCCTGGCTGTGAGTCCTGGCCTCAGTGTGCTGTCCATGCCCTGGCACTGCCCGCCCGCCTGCGCAGACGGAATGAGGTGATGCCGGAAAGCTCCTGGTGCCCACTAGTGATCAAAACCTTTCCGGTTGTGAACAGCAGAAATCCCAGAGGTGCCTGACAAAGACAGACCAGTGTCCTCGGTCTGTCCAAGTTCGCACCCCGCAACAGGGAGCTGCGGTCTCAGGGAGGAGGGCACAGCTGATTGGCCGGCTGAGGTCACATGTCTGTCTCCGGGCTAATCAGGGATGGGGCGGGGTACCCAAACCCGGCTGTGGGGAATGGGCGGTGGGGGCCTATCCCACAGGTAGAGAAGCCCCATAGGGGCTGGAATATGGGTCCACCAAAAGGGAGTTGCCGTCATTTCCACTGAAGTTGCAGCAACCAGGGAACAGTGAAGCTGGGGTCATAACAGCTTTCCCACTGCCCCTCATTGCCTCTACCAAAGATCCTCCTGAGTCTGAATGTCGTTAGTCCGAAAATTAGGGATCATTGAGTAACTGTGTGCCCATCTCCCCACTCCCGCTATCCCCAATAACCTCGAGGTTTTTAAAAACAGCTTTAATGATATATAATTTACATACTATTAAGTGCACAAGTCAAGGGTCTTTGGTGTATTTACAATAGTGCGCAGCCATCGCTACAATCCAATTTCAGAACGTTATCGTCATCCCCAAAGGAAAGGGGTTCTTTTTAACACTTTTCTCCAAAGATAATTTGAAGCATTTTACATGAAGGATGTATGCAGTGAAATAAGAAAAAAGAATAAATCAAGACCAAATAAAAGGAGGCCATACATTTGCCAACTGTGGAGTCAGCATAGTGATATGCTGAAAATCACCCATCACAGGAGCCACTCTCCTCCACCAGGGCTCACTAAGAGGCAAAAACAGCCCTGTCGCCTCCAGCTGCCACCCCAGCTGGTCCCTCCCCAGTCTGTATAAGACCTGCAGGGAACTGGAGAGGAGCTATTGGGGTCCTTGGTCTTGAGGAAAGTGCTTATAGCTAACAGGATCTCTGCCTTTCCTTTCCCGTCCTCCTTGCCTGCCAACCACGCTCCACCCCCCCCCCCATCCTGGAGGATCTGGACCACACCCCACCCCAAACACTGCAGGTCCTGCCTTCCCTCCAAGCATGGAAGAGGGTGAAGTTGAACTCAGGATTGAGACTGAAGCTTCAAATGGTCTGGACTTAATGATGGACCGTATTTACAAAATTATGGAATTCACTCAAAACCTCATTAAGGAACTAGAAGGGAGAGTCAACAGAACATCGTAAAGGCAATGACTGCAGAAAGTAAAACCGCTTTGTATTTAAACCCACCAAGGCAAGATGCCTTTGGTTTCATAAAGAGAAAACAGCTCAGACTTGCCGGTCCATCCGTGGCAACGAAGGGCTCTATTTCCACACAAGGAGCGCCTCTGCCTGCATCTCACCTCCCCTGATAATCTCCACAGGAAGCTGTCCTTGTTCTTCTGGTCTTAAAGACTTCCAGCCCCCATCCTGCCCCCATGCCGCCTTCTCAGGAGAGCTGAGGAGGCAGAAGGTAGGGACCTCCAGGGCAGGGCAGGGCAGATAACATTGATGGGCAGGGGAGCACACACATAAGACCCTCCAGAAACGTCTCTGTTAATGGTGCTGGGCAGGGGGCCCAGACTGGGAAGAGGGAGCCTTCATTGCCACCTCCATCGCCCTCCCCAAGGTCGGCTGCCTCCTCTTCTGGCCGGCCTCTCACCCTGAGAAACCCCAGTGGAGCCAGTGCAGGGGGAGACCTTCATTCCCAGAAGGTTCAAGTCAGGCTTCGGCCAACACTTAGAGCAGAGCTTTGAGAATCCTTATATAGGACCGAGCCACCATCAAAACCCCATAGCCCACCAGCCCTACCAGTGCAGCAATTAACTTTCCAGTATCTGGTGTTTGAGAAAAGATACAGCCACCATGAATGCAAAACTCAATCAGTTTGTAGTTTGTTCATCACAACAGCACTTACACACATTTAAAAGGCTGTGTGTGGGCTTCCCCGGTGGCGCAGTGGTTGAGAGTCCGCCTGCCAATGCAGGGGACACGAGTTCGTGCCCCGGTCCTGGAAGATCCCACATGCCGCGGAGCGGCTGGGCCCGTGAACCATGGCCGCTGGGCCTGCGCGTCCGGAGCCTGTGCTCCGCAGCGGGAGAGGCCACAGCAGTGAGAGGCCCGTGTATCGCCAAACAAAAAAACAAACAACAAAGAAGTATTGCCCTCAAAAGAGGGAGCCCCCTTTAGGGCTTTCCCTGGTGGCACAGTGGTTGAGAGTCCGCCTGCCGATGCAGGGGACGCGGGTTCGTGCCCCGGTCCGGGAAGATCCCACATGCCGCGGAGCGGCTGGGCCCGTGAGCCGTGGCCGCTGGGCCTGCGCGTCCGGAGCCTGTGCCCCGCAGCGGGATGAGGCCACAGCAGTGAGAGGCCCGCGTACCGCAAAAAAAAAAAAAGTATTGCCCTCAAAAGAGGGAGCCTCCTTTAGGGCTTCCCTGGTGGCACAGTGGTTGAGAGTCCGCCTGCGGATGCAGGGGACGCGGGTTCGTGCCCCGGTCCGGGAAGATCCCAAAAAAAAAAAAAAAAGTATTGCCCGCAAAAGAGGGAGCCTCCTTTAGGGCTTCCCTGGTGGCACAGTGGTTGAGAGTCCGCCTGCCGATGCAGGGGACGCGGGTTCGTGCCCCGGTCCGGGAGGATCCCACTGTGCCGCGGAGCGGCTGGGCCCGTGAGCCGTGGCCGCTGGGCCTGCGCGTCCGGAGCCTGTGCTCCGCAGCGGGAGAGGCCACAGCAGTGAGAGGCCCGCGTACCGAAATAAATAAATAAATAAATAAATAAAAACAGAAAAGAAATATCATTTAAAAAAAAAAAAAGCTGTGTGTGAGCTAATGCCTAGATTGTGGCCGGGAAGTTTAAGGAGGTGCAAGAGGCCCCCCCACTCCCACCTTGACTGAGAAACCAGACTAAGCCTGAACTGACACTTGGAACAGGGACATCTGGTCCAGCCCCCCCCTCTAAGGCTGCCATCCCCTGCAGCCCCCCAGCACCTTGGCTGGAACATCTCCAGAGATGGGGACTTAACCCGTCTTAAGTCAGCCCGACACACCAGTCAGGAAGTTCTGTGAGACAAACAGAATCTGCTACTCTGTAAAGTCTACCCATTGCTTCTGGGGCCACAGAGAACTGTGAAGGTCTCCATGCCTTCAAATACTTGAAAACAGCCTTCACATTCCCACCCAAACCTTTTCATAGCTAAAATCTCCAGTTCCGACATTTCCTAGAGATTGGTGAGCTGTTTCTAATTATAAAGTGGACTAGATTTCCTGAAGGACCCTCCCAGGGAAAACCAAAAAAACTGCATTAAAAAATATATTTTTTAATACCTCTTTAAATGTATCAACGAGCTAGCCCTAAAGTAATCAGTCTGCAGATGGGAACCTGGGTCCCTGGACTGTCACTTATCCAGATCTCTGATGCAGATGCTCTGAAGACTGCACCAGCCCCTGACCAAGGCACAGATATGGTCTTTTCACACACCCTATCCCCTTCCCACCCCACCACGCCCACATGACCTGCTGCAGTCCCTCCTTCAGTGCCGTCCCAGATGAATATGTAGTTAACCAGAGTCATCAGTGCTTTCTTCCACCTTCATTTCAGCAGTCTGGTCTCCTCCACTCTTGCCCTTGTACAACTGATTTTTCTTCTAATTGAAACATAGGGTTTCACACTTATTCTTCTCAGATGCCAACTTGGTGCTTCTCATCTATCACTCCGTACTGGGGTTTCTCAACCTCTCTTGACATTTTGAGCCCATCATTCTCTGTCGTGAGAAGCTATACCGTGCATTGTAGGGTGTTGAACAGCATCCCTGGCCTCCACCCACTAGATGCTGGTAGCAACCACCACTCCAGTCGTGACAATCAAGTCTCCAGATACTGCCAAGTGTCCCCCAGCGGGGCAAAAATTGCCCCCATGAGACCACTGTTCTGTCCTGTCCTGGTTGTGTCAACGACATGCTCTGACGGTAGCCTGTGGCCAGTGACTGTGGTGAGAACAGGATCACGTCCTCCAGGCTGAGCAGACTCTGAGGGGTGAGTCCAGGGCTCCTCAGCCTTATCTCCCACTACTCCTTTTTGACTCTTCTGGCCTCTCTTGGCTATGGCTTTGTCCCCCTGGAGGCCACTGCTGCCCGCTTCTCTCTCCATGTGATCCTCTCCTCTAAGGCTCAGTCTAGGTACTGCGTTTACTCAAAGCCCTGCCTTGGGGGCCATTCCTTCCTCTGGGCCCAGTGCCTCCTACCATCTCCACCGCACGGACCTGCCCTCCATCTACATGGCTGTTACTGTACCTGTCCTACCACCCCAGTTGAGCTGTATATGGCAGGACAGGCCCCGTCTACACCCTCCAGCAGCGAGCCCAGCCCTTTGCCGTTAAGGTCCAACAGGAATATCAGTTGGCTCACTGGAGCACCTCCCTTCGACCTAAGGGGGCTGATGGGCTACCTGTGCCATGAGTGTCCCTTCCAATTGTGGGGAACTGGGGCTCTGGGGTGACCAGGATCCTGGAGGTGCCCAAGGTCATGCAGAGTGTGGAAGCTACAATTCAATGCCCTGTCATTCCAGGGCCTCCCTGTCACATGCCTTGTTACACACCTTGCCGGCCCTGGGCATAAAAGTATGAGAGAGACTCGGCCTGGGAAGTGGATCTGCTAGCAGATGCTTTCAGTGAGGCGGCTAGGACTGGGGAAGAGGTGTGTCCCGGGCATTTGGGTCACTGCCAGACCATAGATGTAGATTCAAGGACACCGACAAAGGTGAGGGGTGGGGCAAGACCCCCACGGGGACTCCCCTCCTAGCTGAGCACGAAGGGAAACCAGGAGCAGCGACAAGGTGGCAGGCCAGGTCACAGGGGGCCGGCGTCGTAAACCAGGTAAGGCGCTTGGGTTTATCCTGGGGTGGGGGAGGGGCGGGTGCGATGGTCAGATTAGCGCTGAGGACGGTCTGGGGAACAGGCTGGGAGGCAGCAGTGGTGACAGTGCCCAGGTGCCCAGGTCCCCTCCATCAGCCCTGGCTATTTCCATCGCCCCGGCAACCATGGCTCCCAGGGTAGGGCAGGACCCTGCAGCGGTTAAAGGGGCCACAGCCCACGGCAGCTCCTTCCCGGCATGCAACGCAGCATTCGTTCACAGCCTCGGGAGGCGGATGGCCAGGGGTGGGCTTCCCTGCCCCTCACTGAGGTCAAGGCGCTTCATCCATCCTGATCCCGGCTGGCCCACTGAGTGTGAGGATTAATTGAAATCACGAAAATACACATAATAAGCTGCTCAAAGGTGGGTAGCTTTCACCTTGACTAAATCTGCCCAAAGCCCCCCACCCCCCGATTTCCTCAACTCCTCACCAAGTCCCCAGAATAATCCCATTCCTGTCTGCCCTTCCAGGCCTCAAAATTCCCTGGAGCAGGAAAGAGGCCCAGAGTGCTGGATGTGGGCGCCCTGACCTCCTGCTCTGCCCACCTCCTTGGCTTTGATGATAATTTATTCTCATCAGGCCGTTAGCCCAGTGCTTGCCCTGGAGCACCACACAGGGCCTGCGCCCAGCGGACCACGGGCTGCCCCTTGAGGGTGCCTGCGGTGTTATTACTACAGCTCACCCTCGCCTCGCCGCTCACAGGCTTAGGAACAGAGTCGTTTAAGGCAGGAGACCCATGTTCCCTCACTCGCCTTCCCAAGGGGTCTGTTTCTGGTTACTCTTCGCGCCCCAATCCAACCTCACCTCCTCCACTCATCCAGACCACCATCTCCCCCTCAGATCAACACGCGGATCAGCGCCCTCACCAGGGACCCGTGCCCGTCTCGTCCCTCCATTCTACCTCCGCCTACTGCAAGTGATATTGCCAAATCACACACCTGATCACATCCCTTCTCTCTGCCTTCCATGGCTCCCACTGCCCTCGGGTTCAAGGACAAACAGCCTCCAAGGCCCTCAACAATGGTCTGCCTTCCAGCCTGGCGTGGTCCCCAAGGAAACCTGCACTTTCTCCAACGGCTCCCTTCCTCCTCCTCTCCCTCATCCCAGTTCCATGTCCCTCATCCTCCAGGGCTCCCACATCCCGGCAAGTGCCCCTCACACCCTTCACACTGCCTGTTCCAGCTGTACACTGTGGTACGCAGTGAGTGCTTAATAAACGTGTGGCACAAGGAACAAACCCACGACCTCCCCATGCCTGGCCATAATTCATCAGGTTTTTAAACTCCTATGAAAGGACAGTCCCCTTCTCGTTCTTAAGAGCTATAGGCTCAATGCCCTCTTCTGGGGGACACACACTCAACAGCCTTCTTCTCCCTCAGACTTCCTCACTCGGCCCATCTCTTCCTGAAAGGCTGCAGCTGCATGGACCAGGGCAAGCCTAGAGCGGGCTGCCTGGCGATGCCCACCATCAGCCTCAGTGTTTGGAACCTCTGACAACCCTCTGAGGGTAGGTGAGGGGGAAAGACAGCTAGAGCTGCAGGGGACGCGGTCTTCCCAGAAATGGAAGGCTGGCCAGGCCTGGAGCCGGGGAGCAGGGGGGCAGGACTTTGCATTTGTATGGCTCCCCGTGAGTCAGAAGAGGCAGGCGCGCGCGCACACACGTGGAGCTCTAGTCCAGCTGCCCCCGAGCCTTCTGTAGGCACAGAAGGTTTCCCAACAGCCACGCCTCACCCCACTCTCCCACCTATCCTGACCCAAGCCACGTCCTTGACCCCGTGGACTGTCTCAAGGAGCTCCTGCTGCAACCAGGCTCTGGGAAGGCAGGTGCAGGCTTTGTTACCAGACTCTGAGGCATCAGCAGCCCATCCACCCAGCACAGAGCTGCAGCTGGAGGCAGCGGTCCAGCCCACGGGCCACCAGCTCCGCAGGGAGCCAGTCCCGTACCTATGCAAGCGGCTTAAACATCACATCTCGGGGGCCTTTGTCCCATCCGTCTGTCCCTCCACTGCCTCAGGAATATTACTGGATGCCTGTGGATGGACAGCCAGCCCTCCCTCTGCCATCATACCCTCAGCCAACAGCCCAATGGGAAGACCTGCTCTCAGTGTGGAAGAGGAGATCCTCCCCAGGGGCCTCAAGAGCCCACCCTGAACAGGGCTTCCGATGCAGAGAGTGAAGAGGCTCATCACCTAGAAGAGCCATGAGGGCACCGGAACCCCAGCGTTCCCTCCTTCCTAAGTCCGGCACCCCACCCACCCCCTCACCTCGGCCGGGACCGCAAGCTCTCTCAGTAGCTCCAAGGGCCAGAGAACAGCTTTTCCGCTGATTCAGAGACCTGTGACCTCAGGGGGATGCAGGGAAACACCGAGTGTCACTTCCAGCTGCACCTGCCCTCTGCCACTGCCCGGTGGTCTGCGGATCCGAGTCCCCTCTGTCCCAGCGGGGCAGCAGGTCCTGGTAGAGCGTGGGCCCTCCCTCGGCGGCTGGCTGCAGAGTTGCTTGCTGAGCCCTCGCACCATAGTTGGCAAGTCTAGAACCACCGGATCCCAATACCTCACCAGTGTGAGTTCTACCATTGCCAAAAACAGTGGGAGGCAAGCGGCGGCAGACCCGGGACCCCGGAGGCTGGGGAGGCCGAGGTCTGTGCTGAGGGAAGAGATAGGGACAGTTAGTGAGGTCCGGGGAGGGCCAGGAGGGAGGCACCCTCCCCACAGCTAGGACGACGTCACTACGGCCTTCTTCCTGGTGGCTGCCCTGGTGTGGGAGCCCGGCCCCTCCTCGGTCCCTCCCTCTCCTCGCAGTCCCTGTGCAGTCCCACTGGACAGGATGGAGGGGACATGGAGGGGGCAGCCATTAGGACCCAGCCCAGGCCTCGAGGCTATGCCCACCTGCTCTCGGGGGAACCCCAGGCCGGGTATCTCTACTCCAGGCCACCAGCAAGGGGTTCAGCAGGGGACAGGTGTGCCGCAGGGGGTGGGGGGAGTTCAGGGACTGGGGCACCTCTCTAAACCCGGGAGTCCTCTGCCTGGGCTCTAGAGAAGAGCCAGCTAAAGTGGCAGAGCTTTGCCGTTTACCAGGCACTCCATGTCACCGGCCCATTTGATCCAGGAAGACCCCTCCATGCCAGTCCCTCCTTCCGCAGGGAGGCAGGCGAGTTTCTGTACATAATACTCTTCCCTATCAAGCCCTGAAGAGGCAACCCGCTCCACTTGCTGCCGTCTCTTCCCTGAGGATGGTCGTGAACACCTGGGCGGGGCCTTCCACCCACGACTGGGCTAGGGTAGCCTCCGGGTGCACTGACCTCGCTCATCTTGGCCAGTCAGTGGCAGGAATGGGCCAGGCCAGAGCCAGCTTATCCCATGTACACAGCATTCCACGTACACCAAGGAACCCACCACATACACCCACACCAGCCCCTCTGCTCCATACACCGTGGAGGGTTAGTGCAGTCTGGTTCCCCAAAGTAGCACCTCCTCAGGCCTCCAGGTAACTTACCCCAAAGACAGCACACACCTGTGCCCCACATCCCCCAGATGTAGTCAGGTCCTTTCCTAAGGGGTGTTGAAGCCCCTTAGGTCCTCACGTCTTCAGTCCACATGGCAGCCCAGCCTTCCAAGGCTGGAAGGATCTATTTGCCCTAAAGGCCCCTGGCCAGTAAGACCAAATCACAGGTGGGCCTGTTTCCAAACCAGAAGCCCAGGCTGGAGAAGCAGCCGATTCCATCCCACAGGGCTGTGGCCCTCCGCGGGGGCCGGGAGACAGCAGCCCCGCCACTGGGAAGAAGAGAGATGCACACAACAGAGCCAGGCCATCCTCAGCTGTGACTCACCGGGACAGATACCCCTCTGCGGAGGGGTGCCTGTAGCTCCGGGCGGGGCCAGTGGGCCTGCCTGTTGGGAGAGGCTCCCCTGCGGAGAGAAATCTGCTGGATGGTGAATGTCACAGCGCTGAGCAAGGGCACGGCTTGTGGGCGTGGGTAGCCCTGTTGGAGGCACCAGAGCAAACGGGGCTGTTGGTCCCAGAGAATTGCCCAGGCAGCGACTCGGCCAGGAGGCAGGCTCCCCCGGGGGCTCCCAGAAGAGTGTGTAGGTGGGCAGGGTCGCGCCCTTCCCATCTGCAGGGGCCACACCGCAGGGCAGCCTGGGGCCTGTGGACGCCGTTTTGGGAGGGGGGCCTTCTCAGCCACGGGCGCACCAGCCCGGCAGCACTGCGGCCCCCACGGGCAATCAATGGAGCCGGATCGCATTTCGCGGAGCCAGGGCAGGGACTGGGATAATGGCCGGGACTGCCTACGGAAATGGAGTGCGGGGGAGGGCGGGGAGTCAGGAAAATCCACCTCACACAGCCCCTCCAGGGAGCTGCCAGCTCCAGCGGCTCCAAGCCCCCCGGGCGAGGGGCCCCGCACTGGGAGGCAGACACCCCCGGGAGCGGCTGCTCTTGAAAAACACCCGAAACCAGAGCAAAGTGCTTCCCAGACACCTTCCCACTCTGACAAGAAAATGCTTTCAGCTGCAGCGGGAGAGACTTAAGTCAGACCGTAGGAATTCCTGTGGGGCACAGGGCATTGGATGGATTAAACATCTCCCAGACTCCGAGGTTCCTGTTGAATGGGTAAAACCTTTTGCCCATTTCCCCTGGGAAACACGCAAAGGATTCAGGCCCCATTGTACAGGGTGGTGAGGAACAAAGGCGGGACAGACGGGTGGGGAGGCAAAGGAAAGCCTTCCCCCTCCACCCCAAACTGCCGGGAAATTGATCTCGGGGAGGAGAGCCGGCTGCAGGGGTCCCATCCTGGGGTCATCACTATTGTGGGCGAACTCATCTCTCAAGCCAGAAGTGAGGGGCTGACTGAAACTAATTGGGGCCTGCGGTCTTCCCCGGGGACCCCTGAGCTGGGCCCCCAGAGGCAGCAGGGCATGGAGGCTGGCTGGAGACACAGAACTGGTCCCTCCACCCCCTAACTGGCACCTGCTAGGCAGGGCTCAGCAAAGGTGCCCACCTGGGCAGGTGTGAGGCACAGAAGCAAAGCCACGGGAAGAATTGGAGCCCAGCTGCAGACCACCCGGGATCTGAGGGGCAGCTGCAAGGGCCACCCTCCAGAAGTCCCAGAGATGCTCTGTCGCACCCAGTGGGCTTCCAATGCCCCTGCTGGCCAGGGGTCACTCCCTTCTTCCCTGCCCCTCAGACCTAGAGCCCCGAGCTCTGGCGGGGAAGCTCTCGGGCAGGTCAGCCATTTTAGGCCTGGAGCAGAGACAGGGAGAGCACCGGCCAGCCCGCCCCGTGTGGGGCTGGGCTGTCAGAGGGGAGATCCAGCTGCAGGGGCAGCTAACCAGGGCAGAAGTCCCCTTCCCCGTCTACCCTGAAATAAGCCAACAGCTCCTTTTTTCTGCAGGGCTCGTAAGAACTTCTGCATGGCACTACCATCACCACACCCAGGAGGAACTAGGAAGGGGATCCTCCCTGCTGGGAAACAGGCAGGGAAATGGGCTGGCCCATCCAAGGTGGTCCTGAGGGCCCTGGGCAGGGGCGGTTGGGAGCAGCCCATTGGATCCGGCTGTCCTCCACTGACAGCCTCAACCAGGCATCCTCCCCCCACCACTCCCTGGCCCAGAAACCAAAATTGCCTCTTATTTTGGCTCTTGCTGATACAGACTAAGTCACCAGCCCTTGCCTGAGGCTCGCCCCTCCACGGAGAAGCAGCTCCATCAGGGACAGGGACAGTGACTTCAGGCCTGACAGCTCCCGGGTGCTCAGTATCCCAGGTCAGCTGGCAGGCCTCCTGGGTCCGGGCCTCTCAGCCTCAATGTCTGCTGTCTGGGGGCATCCTCGGGAGCCCAGGCCGATAGGTTCAAGAGCTGAGATGCCTGCAGGCCCTGGGGGCCCACAGCACAAAACCCATCATGGGGCTGACCCCACCCACGTTGTGGCTGGTGGCTGAAGTACCACTCATTGACTGGGCTCTTCAGCCAGGCCCTTCCCTCTCAGAGCCTGGTACCCTGTCCATAACATGACTTTAAAAATCCCACACCCCACAGGGCTAGGGCTGTAGTGGAGATCAACGAGATGACTTACGTGATGTCACCTGATACACCAACGACAGCAAAGATTCAATAATCAAAGCCCCTACCCAGGGAGCCAGGGAGCCACATTCCTGTCTGTGGTGTGTGAAGGGGACCATTGGCCTCTGTCCCAGAACCTTCCAGAGGCAGGGCCTGAACCACACTCCAACTCCAAGCTCACCAAGCACCCTGCTCTTAGCGCTATCCAGATGACCCAGTCCATGGCAGGCGCTCCCCCAGGGACAACAGCCCCCCGCAAACACCCAGCCTGATCTCAAGGCCACCCCAGTGCCAGGAGCTGCCTCCCTCAGTTCCTGCAGCAGAAGGCCAGGCCCTGTGCTGCCAGCCCAGGTCTCACCCCAAGGGTGTGCTGGGAGCCGAGCTGAGCCTCTCCAACCCATGGCACCACCCAGGCTGGCCCTACAGATGGTGACCCACCCCCTCCACTGCCGCAGGCAGCCCCATCTGCTGGCCCAGCTCAGATTGCCGGGCTTCCAGCTCTGCTGTGGCCCCAGGCAGTGTAAGGCGATCTGGCTGCCCACGGGCCATGGCCCTCGCAGCAGCTGAGCCAGATGGGCCAGGGAGACAGCGAGGAGCGTTGGGGCCCGGACACAAGATGCGGGGGGAGGTGAAAGGCTGCAGCATCCCGCTTCTCCCATATTGGCACTGCACATGATTGCTCAGAGCGGAGAGACACAAGCAAAAATGTGCTAGTGCCAAAATCGGCCAAGCAGATGGTAGTGGTGCGGACCCTCTGGGGACCCGCTGGAGGGGTGG
This sequence comes from Leucopleurus acutus, assembly GCF_964270905.1. Lineage (NCBI taxonomy): Eukaryota > Metazoa > Chordata > Mammalia > Artiodactyla > Delphinidae > Leucopleurus > Leucopleurus acutus. Next base: position 86,385,046 of record NC_139144.1, read on the forward strand.
GTATCTTAAGCATCCCTGCACTCCCTGGAAGAAGCCCGTTTCCGACGTCCAGGCCCACTGGGGAGGCCAGAGTGGGGTGAGGTGCTCCCGAGACACTCGCGGATCTGTCTCTGCTCTGTTTATGGCCCTTCGGTAATTCACTGACTGAGACTGTTCACAGTGAATTCTACCAGTGCCATACACAGAACAGGAGTCGCACTCTCCAGCCTGCCGACCCTGTGGAGAGACTCCCGCTCCCAAGGCCCAGCCTCCCACCCCCTGCTTAGCAGCCCCCGCAGCCCACACCTTCACAAGTCACTCAGAGCAAGCTGACCTTTGAGGAGACAATGACAGCAGGGGAGAAGGGCCGAACGCCTGGCTTTGAAAAGGGTGGGGGAGATGTCCATATCAAGGTGTTTCCTGTCTCGACCTGAAAGCCCACCACAGCCCCTGCCCCATCCCCCGGCCCACCCTGGCTCAGGCTGGGGATGGAGTAAATCCAGCTCAGAGCAGCCAGCGGCTGCCCAGAGCCTCCTCTCTGCCCGTCACGCCAGGACCCAAACGAACAGTGACCAGCAGGACATCCAGGGCACCTCTCCTGGCCTGAGCATAGACACCAGCAGTCCTGTTCCAAGAGGCCTTGGTCTCCACCATCCTCCATCCCCAGCCTGCCCCGTAATGGCAGAAAGAGCCCCAGGGGGCAAACCAAACCTGCTGCTCCCGGATTCCCATCCCAAACAAGATCAGACCGTGAACTACCCAGGCTGGGCATCTCTGCTTCTGGCCTGTGGCTAGGACCGAGGCAGGAGAAGGCCAGGATAGGAGGGCAGGTGGGCCGGAAGACCCACGGCCAGGCAGGCAGCACGGAGGGAGCTAGAGGCACAGCTGCCCTCCAGCAAGGGGAGACGCTTCTGGCTGGCTCTGAGGGAACTGAAGAGGAAAGCAGAGGCGAGGGAGGGGCAAGGAGAGGTTGCATCAGTGGTTGCCAGAGCAGCTACCTCGAGAGAAGTCACTGTGGCGGCTCCTGCCTCTGGTGCCAGGCGCCCTGGGAAGGCGGAGGAAGGGACAGAGGGCTGGCCCCAGGGGAGCTGGTGCCCAGGGCAGAGGCCAGGGGGCTCAGCAGAGCAGTAATTCGGCCTACTCCGGGGCCGCCTGGAGCCCAGAGGCACAGTGGCTAGCAGAGCCCCAGCGTTGTCTGGTCTGGAAACCCTGAAAACCCCCTGGCAATGCTTCTCCCAGTGACCTCGGGGTTGCTTGCACCTACGCCAAGTTCCCACCCAACTCTGCCCCTGTCACTTGTGCCCAGGAGGGCCCAAGTCACTGCTCTACGCTTCACCCTCCCCACCCCCAGGTACTCCCCAGTCCTGCCTCAACACATCCCACTGCTGGGCTCTGGTCTTCCAGAAGCCAGCCCAGCCCGGTGGGAAGGAGGTTTTTAGAAGTCACTGCCTGGCAGTCCGTCTCAGTGTCCCCCACTACAACTCTGAACTCTGCTAAAGAAAAGAAGAGACAGGGTATCTCCCAGCCTGGGGGGCGGGAGGGGGGTTTCGGGAAGCTTTGTTAGCAAAGACAGTGTGTCCAGGGGAGGTAGTTTTCAACGGCGCCCTGGGTGTAACCTGCAGACTCAGCCAGGGGGCCGCTGAAATGTAGATTAGGAGGCCCACCCATAAATCTGCATGTTAATAGGAACCCAGGCCACTCCACTGCAGAGGATGCAGATCCTCTTCGAGAAACGTCCGGGAGCTCTTTCCCAAGGCCTCCACTCTAAGCAATGAGAAGCCTTACCTGGGGTATTTAAACAGAACCCCGAATTCCTTTTTTCTTTTCTCTGGGGGCAACATTGGGCATTAGCCTGGCACCAGGCAACGAAGGAGCAGGCAGAGGTCTGGGGAGAGGACTGTAGTTATAGATCCTGCTCCCCCCAGCCCTGGAAGTAAAAGCGACCACAGGTAAGGGCGCCATAACAGGTCCCCAGGTTCTTAGGTGCTCTCCTGACTAACGGGGCATCTCTGGAGACACGCGGTCTCTGTTTTCCTCATCTTTGCAGAGAACAGCTTACAAGGCCAAATCCCCTTCCAGCCTCCATTTCTCAGCGCAGACCTGGGCAAGGCTCCTCCCCTGCGCTTGCCTCACCCCTGCTAACGGGAGTGCGTCAGGCCCCAGTGCCGCAGTGCCTGGGTGGCGCCGCGACTGCCACCCCCGCTGGGGTCAAGCCCCAGGGCCCTGCAGTACGTCTCCAATTTCAACTAAGGTGGGCTCAGGCCTGGCCCCCGGGAAAGCAGGATCTCCCCGCTCTGTGGAAAATGGGGGGGCAAGGAGAGCTGGGAGGGTCGTAAGCAACAAAAATCTCATTTGAAAAGTCAAGAGGGAAAACTGCGGTTTGAGGGGGTCCTCGGAGCCACCCCCTCTTCCCTCCCTGGGGGGCGGGGTGGGGGGGACGACACAGCCCTGACCTTGAAATCCAAAGGCACAGAAATCCACTTCTGGGAGTGGGAAGATGAAGATAAGGTCCCCGAGGAGGCTGGTCCCCATCTCCCACCCTGGCCGTGAGTGAGCTCCTGGCAAAGAAAAGAACACCCAAGGGCCGGCACAGGTCAAAAGGAGAGCTGACCTGCGGGGGGGCGGGTGAGGGGGGCAGGTTGACACCAGTGCCAGCAAACTGCCCAAAATACTTGAGGGTCTCCTGTATCCTACACACCCTACAAGGTCTCTGCTGACAAACCCCTTCCCCGGTGGTCTCAGCCCCACCATCCTGCACTGTACTAGGACCTCTTGACATCCGAGTCTCACTTCCCCTAGAGGTTTCCCTCTCTCAGCGCAGGTGCCCTGGAGCACAGAGCAGGTCCCATGTTCCCCTCCTGTGCTAAGGGCTCCTGAGAGGTCAAGAGGACGAGCCCTCCGAGATTCCGGGTCTTTGACCATCCTAAAGCCCCCAGGCTCTCCCCTTGACTTCTACACAGTGATTCTGGAGTTCCGGATCCCAGCTGCGCTACCCGCTCCCGGCAGCGACGGGGTCTCCATCGAATGTCCCCGAGGTCCAAGGGGCTGGAGGCTAGGAGTGTTTGGGGCCCCCGGACATGCCACGGATGCGGTACCTGCCGCCGTTTCTCCCCATGAGGTCGCAGGGGAGGGGCCCAAAGCTGCTTTCCTCGCTGTCCTGGACGCCAGTGCACCCACCATTAACACGGTGGCAGGAGTTGTGTGGGCTCAAGCCAGGAGCCACTGCGCCCCATTCACCCACTTCGTAGAGGAAAAGGCATAAACAAAATTCTTACAAGCGAGACTGGTACCCTGGAATTTTTTCTTCTTTGCATAAGACCGACTCCAGAGGCTCCCCCTTCCCTCCCAGTAGCAGGGCCAGGGTCTTCAGTGCAGGAAGGGGCGGTCATGAATGATAAAGAGACAAGCGGCGGAGGCTGCAGGTCAGCAGCCAGAATTTGAACCGAGAACCAACCTCACCGGGAATGTGCTGGCCGGCTGCAGCTAAGAGCTGGGCATGGGGCCACCACGTTCCTTTGGGTGCGCTCGGTCCACAGACAGGATAGATTTCTTTCTCGGCTGGGAGACCTGCCGACTCGGTGCCCGTTGGGCCCACTGCGGGCTGGGCAGAGGGTGGTGCGCACCCGGTTGAGCCCAGTGACCACCCCCCCTCGCCCGAGAACCAGGGGTATAATGCAGACATCCGCCACCTGGCCCCCAGGAGGAAAATCGGGCTTTTAATCCTCAAGAGCTTTGCAAAGCCGGGCAGAATGCAGAGAGGCTCGGTCCTCACCTAACCGATGGGGGTGGCGATAGGGGTGGGGAGAGGTTGATTAGGGCACCGCCGGCTTCCAGTTCCTAATCTCTCTGAGCCAGTATTAGCACCCCCAGCCCCTGGAGGGTACGTCTATACACAGCGTAGGGATGCCAGGGCTGGGGGAAGGGAGAGTGAATGGCTCAGCCTGGAGGGGGCCACAGAATGGGGCGATCCCAGACTCCGGGGCGGCACCTTCCCAGCGCAATCCGTAGGATGCGCTCACCGGTGAGGCGCTGGAGACGCGCCGCCCACCCCAGAGCAGAGCTCAGGGGCCTCGGGTGCTCCTAGAGCAAACAGGGATGGGAGTAGGGGCAAGGGGGGAGAATGTCTCAGCCGCGTTCTCCGAGGCTCCCAGGATGGGTGGCAGCGAAGCAGAAGGTCCGAGAACTGCTTGCCCCCTGAGACTGGGCGGGGCCACCCCGGGGCCACAAAAGTGGTAACGACTTGCAGTGATGCCCTGAGAAGGGACTGAAGAAACTAATTCTCAGAGCAGGAACTCCCTCCCGGCTCTGGTTTGCAGCCCTCCTCTCAGCCTTGCGCTTCCCCCGGAGCCCACCAGGGCGGCGAAAAGCCTACATGACCCCCGCTCGATTCCCCAGGGAGGTGCGCGGGCCCGCGCCGATCAAGCACCTCGCTAAACACCAGCCGCCCTCAAGCCGCGCTGCCGCCCCAAGTCCGGGGCACAGCCCTGGGCTCACAGCAATCTCCACTGGGGGACCCGGGACCTCGGGGTCGCGTGGGCGACTCCGGAAGGCGCGGGAGAGCCAGGAGGCCGCACTGCCGCGTCATCCCCGAAGGCCGCCCGCGCCGGGCAGCCCCTGCCCGCCCGGCCACCCGCCCGCAACTCGGGTTCTAGCACTGCTCGCCCCAGGGCGCCCGCCTCCACCTTCTCTTCCTCTCCCGGCGCTGGCTCCACCTGGCCCCGCCCCGGACACTCACCTGCGCCGGCTCCGGGCTGGGCGCACCGCCGCCTTCCAGCTCCGCGAGGAGTCCATACCGGAGAAACAAGGCAAAAAGTACCCTGTTTCGGAGCGGGCCAATGGACGGAACCCAAGGCGCGCCCGGGCCGCACCGAAGGCGGCGCCCCGAACCTCCACAGCGCGACGCTGGAGGCGGCGGCGCCCGAGCGCTGAGCCCGGCGGGGGAACAAAGAGGAGCCGGGATGGGGCCGCGCGCTTCCTGGGTGTCGGGTGACAGGTCTGCTGGGGGAGGCCCCGGCCCGGCCACCTGAGGAGGAGCCGCCTCCGCGCGGCAGGCGGGGTAGGGCAGGAGAGGCATGGGGGCCCCGAAGCCCGAGGAAAAGTGTGCGCAGGGTGCCCTGGACGGCGAGGCCAGAGAGGCTCGCAGGCTCCGGCACAGAGGTGCAGGGGCTACGCCGAGTGCAGAGATAATGACTCTGGGAGGGTTTACCGCCCCCTGAGCCCCGCCCGCCCCCTGCGCCGCGCCATTGGCTCAGGTGCCGTGAGGCGGGGGAGGGGCAGGGGGCGGGCCCGGGATGATTCACCTTGAATGTGGCTCCGGTTGGTGCACAGCGCAGGGAACGCCCGACAGAGACTGCGGAGACGCCGGGAGCCCCGCCTGCTCGCCCAACTCGTCCGGGTCCGGACACAAGGGGTCTTGCCGTCCGCCCTCTCTCCTTGCCTCCTGCCTTCAGGCCGGGGTGCAGCTGGCCGAGGTGCGCCCCAGCGCCCTGCCACCCCACCGCCCTCTGAGCCGGGAGCTAGCCGAGGTGTGTGTAGCGTAGCAAGCAAGCTTGGAAATCCGATCCTGGACTGGGGGAAGGGAAGTGCGTTTGGAGCTGGGACGCACTGTGGGGCCGCTGGACGGATCTCCGCACTCTCCCCCGCAGAAAGGTGCGCAAGGCTGAGTTGTCTCAGTGGACCCGCCGGGGGCGCAGGGCTGGAGTGGGTACGAGGGGCTTACGCCACGGCCTCACCCACCTGCGCTCGGGCAGCTCTGCGGCCCCACAGGTGTCTGGCCACTGCCGCCGCCGTGAACAAAGGCTGCCTGTCCCAGAAGGGGGAGGGGAGGGGAGCCGCCCCCAGACCCGTTCCCATCCCCCTTCCTCCTCCCCCCCACAGCGGCAATGGCTCCCCCAGGAGGGGGCGGGGCGGGCAAATGCTGGGGCGCGGGCGTGGATTAGATCCTTTTCAGCCGTCCTTCGCTCGGACACCAGCCGGAGCATTCCGAGGGGCGGGGCAGGGGCTAGGAGACTCCCGGGCTGTCAGCGCTGGGGTGGCCTCTTCCTCCCTCCCCAGCATCCTGAGCACCCGTGCGCCCCCACCCCCTGCTGTTTTGGGCGCCCTTCCCTGTCTCAGCCCCGCCTGGCTGCCCCAGACGGCAACCACGGTACAAAACAAGATTAAAATAAAACGTTAATCCGACCTCCTCCCGTTTAGCTCCTAGTTCTCCCGATAGACCCCTGAATGTCTGGCGGTTGAGAAGCCCCTAAAGATGAAGGTTCCTGGCCGGTGCCCCATCAAATCTAAAGGTCTCTTGTATTAAGATGGAAGACCGTTAGCACCGTGCCCTGGGCTCGAGCGAAGGAAGGGAGTAGGCAGTGGTGGTGGGATGGGGGTGGAGGTCTACGGTCCTTCCCACCTCCGCCCCTTCCGTGCCGGGAGGGGCCGAGAGTGCTCGTGCGGATACGAACCCTTCAATAGGTCCGACTTCTGGGTGGGGCCTGCTCCAGCCCTGGTTGTCGCAGCCAGAGGAGGAGGCAAGACCCCCACCCCAGGTGCGCTGGCCAGGCGAGTCGCGCAGCCTCGGTGTCGCTCTCAGCGCAGCCAGAGATGGGGCGCAGTGCGCCAGGGCCGGGACTGGGGAGATCAGGGGCAACGCACAGGGCCCAACAGGCCAAAGCGGGGAGGTGATTGGCTCCACATTAACCCCTCCCCGGCCCGCACGCATTCCCTCACCCAGCCAGGTCGCCCTGAACTTCCCTAGCTGAGTCCCCATCCGCGCCCTACCTGGTCCCCGAGGACTGTAGGATGCTGGGTGGTAACCTCGCGGTGTGCCTGGGACCGCAGAGCGGGAGCGCAGGCCCTGCCGGCTTCGAGTGGCCCCCGCAGCCTGCAGCGCCCCCTTTATAGCGCGCGCCCCGCCTCCCGTGCGCGGCGCGCCCCGCCCGAGCCCATTCACCTGCTGTTGAGAACCAGACACCAAACAGCGCAAAGCGAGCCACCGGGCCGCGCGGTCCGGCCGTCGGGGCTGGCAGGGCGGGGGCGCAGCCGAGACGGATCCAGTTTCCACCTTTTCTTAAATGCGCGGCTGAAAGTCGAGACGGCCCCGGCCTCAGGAGCCAGCGTTGCTTTCTCCCCCCGTGGCTCCCCGAGCACCCCGACGCCCCCAGCCCCACTCCGGGAGGGGCAGCGAAACTGCACCCGCAAGTGCTCATACATATTTTAGGGAGCAGGCCGGGCCGGTAACCGGAGCTGGACCTCGACGGTGAAGGGGCGGCCCCTGGGGACCCGATACCCCGGATCCCTTTCGGCTCCGGGCGCAGGCGGGGGAGGAGGTGGCTTCGGCCGACCTCAGGTCCTCACTTTGCTGCTCTGTCCCGCGCACCCTACGCCCGTTTCCTGCCTTCCCTCATCAAGTCCGACGTCTGTTTGGCCCGCGGCGGCGTCCGCCCCCCTACAGAGACTCCTTCCGCTTCGCCACCGACATCCGTCTCCGCCCGAAGCCGTGCATCCGCGACGTGTAGTTTTGGGTTCCCCGACGGGTCGGGCTTAGGAAGGACCCCTAAATTTTTAGGAAGGACTGCCTTGCTTACTCCAACCTGGAGGACTCGGCGCCCTTAGCTCTGACCCCGGACACGGCTTTTCTTTCTATTGGCGTCTCGACTTTCCTCTCTGGCCATCTTAGTTCTTTTCCTGGCCCTTGCCCCACTCTGCTTCCCTTACCCCCAACCTCGCCCCCTCCATGGCAGTTCCCGTTGTGCTGAAGATGTTGGGCGAAGAGGTCATCCATCAACCCTTGGCCTCTCGCTCTCTTCCCACTCTACAAGGCAGAGCTGGGAGGCGGGGTGTGTGGGAGGCAGGCCTCCCACCCCCACCTAGACCCGCCCTGACGGGGGCAATTCTGTCACTAGCCTCGCTCGGACTGGTCGGGTCCCGGCGCTGACCCTGGCTCTCCGCCCCATGACATGCGTAACTAGTACTCCCCAGTGAGACCGAGCCCCGGCTTTGGGTCCTCCTGCACGCTAATTACCAGCTGGGCGTTCTTCAGTGATTCACTTCACTTCTCAGAGCCTCAGTTTCCCCATTTGCAAAATGGTTAGAGTGACTCCCACCTCTCAGGAAGAAAAAGAATGCACGTGTAGGCACGCGCGTACTTCGTGACCCGTAGATCTCTGCCAACTACAGACCCCGTATTATCACTGGCGCGGACCCTGCATCCCGGCCTGTGGGATGCCTTCCCGGTACCCCACCCCGCCGCCACATCCCAGGCTCCTGGTGCCGCCCCTCGAGATCTCGCCACCACCACCACCACCCACGCCACGCCAGGGCCACGTGCCGGGGGCTCCAGTCCCCTGGCGGAGCCGCAGCGCTGTCTTTCGATCTTAGCCCAGGCCCAGCCCTCGGGGCTTTGTTCTAGAATCTTAGATGTGATGTGCTTCGGTCGACACTCGCAGGGGTGTTCGAAACCCAACTAATCCCCCGACATTTTTCGAAAAACGGTGTCTTTGTGCGTTTGTGCGTTTTTTCTTCGAGCAGCACAATGTCTCTGTAAGGTTCTCAAAGGGCGGGGAACCCCCAAGATTCAGCTCGGGCTGGGGGCGGGGAGTGAATGAAAGGATGGAGAAACAACGAGAAAAATAGACAAGTGAAAAGCGATCCTGTCATAGAAATTAATCTATCTAGCTTTCAAAAAGAGTGAGGAAAAAATATATAGTCGTTATATATTCTGGAAAATATCCTGGATGTTAAGTGAAAAACGCAAAGGACACATGGGCTTCTGGTTGTGTAAAAATATAAATGAGGGGGTGTCTAGGTGTCGGCTATTTTATGCGCAAAAAGCCTCTGCCCGGAGACCCAAGACACAGCAAATAGGGGTGGTTTCCGTGCAGGAGAACCGGGGACCAGAGAGCAGGGGACTTTCTGCTGTACGTCTTTCTGGACTATCTGAAGTGTATGTGTTTACCACATGCTTGTATTAAACTTTCAGTTAAAAAAGAAACTGCAGGAATTGGTTTTTTAAAAATCTGATTCGGGATGCTGAAGCCTGGAGGAGTCAATCACAGAGAGAGAGAGCTGAGCCCGAGAGACAGCGAACTGGGGCGCGGAGGGCGGAGAGAGGCGGGGGGCGGGGCGAGCGCCTCGGGGTTCTCGGCTCCGGGGCGATGCGGGTGCAGAACGCGTGCTCAGAGCGAGGGCGACCGGGGGAGGGGAGCTAGCGGGCACGGCCAGTGCAGTTTTGCAGCATTCCGTCTCCCACCTTCCCACCAGGTGACACCCCGGCTGAGTTTGGCCCCGGTGGCAGCCAAGGCTTGAGCGCCCACCTCAGAGGTGTCCTTGACCGGAGTCAGCGGAGGAGGCAGCTGGCGGGGATAGGGGACCGAGCACTGGGTGGGAGCTCACCGCTTGGGGTTGAGTACAGCCTCGGTTTCCTCTTCTGCGAAATAAGCTGAGAACACCCACCGCACTTTCCTTCTGGAGAAAAGAGGGAGAAAATCGGTGCATGGCCCTGGAGAGGAGCCCTGTGGGCCAGAGCTCGGCCAGGGTCTCTCCTGGCTAGAAATCTAGCTTTCCACCCCAATCCGAGGCCCAGGGACGTCTCCAGGGCTCGGGAACTCCGAGGTTCTGTGAGAGATTGTGTCTGCAGTTGGTGGGGGAGGGGTCCCGAGGCCTTCAGCAGATTATCCAAAGGTCGATGACCCAGAAATGGTTTTGGCCACGGGCTATGTTTCACTTCCTACGTCCAAAGCAGAATTTAACTGAATAATTCAGCCCCCAAACCAGGCAACTGCTTTTACCTGTATTTCTGTTTTGGGATGCTTCCAAGAGTGAGGATTTAATTGTCTCAAATTAGAAGAACCTGCATTTTTAACCACTTAACACGTCTGTGTTTGTTAGGCGCCTGCCTGACCTTTCTAAACGTTTCTTCAACTGTAAATTGGGAGCTTGTTCAAGTCAGAGAACTGCTGGGGGAATCAAATAACGAAATGTTTTTTTGCAAGCGCTTTGGAAGTTGCAAAGTATTTGTTCAGGGGACAGTTCTTTTTCGTCCTCCCAAATTAGATTTGCAGCCACCACCCCAATTCGAGGGGGTCAGGTTGTCCGCCTTTCTTGGTTGAGAGCCCGGAGCACCTGCACGGGCACGAAATGGTCTTTTCCCAGCTCGCAGACAGCTGTGGAGGGGGCGAGGCGTTCCGTTCAGGGGCACGGCGTCCTTCCTCTCTCGCTCCTAGCGGGAGGCGTCTCCCGGCTCGCACCGCCTGGGCCCTTTCCCTGCGGTGCGCGCTTCCCCGCAGCCGCTTCCCGGACGCCCTGCGCCCAGCCGGCCCCCGCTCGGGTTCCTCTCAGCCTCCGCATTTTCGCGGACACTCGCTGTCGGCCTTGGGGTCCATCTGGTTTGCCGCGCGTCCCCTCCGACCTTCCCAGGGCTGTGGAGGTTGTCTGACCCAACCCCTCAGTTTTTTCACGGGAGGGATCAGAGACCCAGCTAGGCCCCTAATTGGGGCCAGAGCCGCGACCAGAGCACACTTCTCTGGCTGCTTGCCTGGGGGCTTCTACCTCTGAGCTGAGTTGGGCGGATCCAGAGAGAACTCCTAGAACAGTGGTTAAGAAATACTGAGGGTGCACTCCCCCCCACCGCCCGCCGGAGCTCCGGGCCTCAGAAACACCCGGGTCCCTAGGTGGGTTTGGGCATCTAGCCAAGGGCGGGGGTCTGAGGGGACCTGCAAAGCTGCAGAGATTTTCCTGGGGACAAACCTGAGGGGTGGTGGGCACAAAGCAAGTGCTGGGATGTCTAGAAGGAGGGTATCTTGGGTCCCTACCTACAAGGGCTGCAAGCCAAGATTCCCTCCTGCCCTAGATGATGCAGGGCTGTGGGGAGTAGCGACTGGGCAGATCAGGAATTCCTGAATCTCTTTGATTCTCCTGGAGTCTGCTTTTCACACAAAGCTCTACCTAGAACCAGAGTCCAGCATTGGCTCCTGCCCTGTGGGAACCAGTTCAGACCGGCCCTCCTGAGACTGAGGGCAGCTGAGGGAGGGGCTGGCCAAAGTGGTGAAGATGAAGCTTATACAGTAAGTGGAAGCCCTGCCCTGAAAACTGTGGGGTCCCTACTGTAGGAAGCAGCCTTTGGACTGAGTCAAGGATGTGGAGCTGCTATGAGCACCCTGTAGAGCTGGATCAGGGCTGGGCCCAGCCTCCTTGGGTGGATTGGATTGGGGGGATTACCTGCCCCGGCCTTTAGCACTAGTCCCAGGTAACATAACATGCAAGCTTCAGGAAGGCAAGGGCCACATCTGTCTTGTTCACTGCTGTATCCCCATGCCCGATTCTTGGAAGGCCCTCCATAAATATGTGTTTGAGTGAATAAATGAGCCAGCATACAGAGTGCAGTCACAACCAGGGTCCCACAGGAATCCCCCTGCAGCACAGTGAGACCCATCTTGCAGAGGAGCCAGGCAGCAGGACAAGGACCAGAACCTGTCCCGGTCTCTTTCTCTCCATCACAGCTGCCTGCTCTACATCACCCCTTTTAGCTAGCAATGACCAAGGTCATCTCAAGGGAGGTGGAAACTGCTCAGCATGACTTCTGGGGGTCTTTTCTCTTTCCATTTTCCCATCTCATGGACTTTGGACAAGTCCATTCCCCCTCTAGGCTTCAGTTTCATTATCTGTAAAGGAAACCCTAGAGCTATGTCTGCTTTTCCAAAGCTGATCTTAAAACACTGTTCCTTTTCTCCTTCATCCCTTCGTTTTTCTTTTTCAAGACACATGGAGGGGGACTCCCCTGGTGGCACAGTGGTTAAGAATCTGCCTGCCAATGCAGGGGACACTGGTTCAAGCCCTGGTCTGGGAAGATCCCACATGCTGCGGAGCAACTAAGCCCATGCGCCACAACTACTGAGCCTGTGCACTAGAGCCCGCGAGCCACAACTATTGAGACCGTGTGCCACAACTACTGAAGCCTGCGCACCTAGAGCCCACGCTCTGCAACGAGAAGCCACTGCAATGAGAAGCCTGCACACCGCAACAAAGAGTAGCCCCCGCTCACCACAACTAGAGAAAGCCTGCACGCAGCAACAGAGACCCAACACAGCCAAAAAAAACAGACACATGGAGGAAGTATGCTGTGGCTATAGAAATGAGCTGGGCTGGACTTGGACCAGAAGAGCCCTACTGTGCTGGATATGAAGCTCCCACTATGTGCTGCATGGTGTGGGGCAGCAGGAGTCCCAGGCTGCTTCTGGATGTCACATAAATTAACACATGGTACCCCAGGAGCTGAATCAAGTCCTGGAATTCTACATCATAAAACAGACTGTTTGGGCATTCTAGGAGCTCACATTCTCTTTGAGACAAGAAGATGAATGCCAGGGAATGCTCCAACTTCCACTTCAGAGAAACCAAAGTTGGCTTAGAACTCCCCTTCCGGCAGGGACTGGTTGGGATGAGGTAGTCCCAGATGGAAGAGCCAAGCGTCTCAGCAAACACATTCCAACAATGTTCCTTATTCTGTCTTATTGACCTGCAGAGTCCCTGTGGGTACGGGCGCGGAAGCCCCATAGGAGGTGACAGGAGGAGTATGTGAGCCAGAGCTGGAGATCTGAGAGCCCCCCTCCCATTACACCACCACCACCCCCGCCCCAGGGTGCTGGGAATCTGCCTTCGCTTTGGACCTACCCTGGGCCCCAAGCCTTGGTCTCCCTTCCATCCTCTGCTTTGGAATTGGGAAGCTGCCCCTGCCCGCTGCCAGTTCCCACTTCACTGGGTCCCTATCACATGCTCAAGCCTCAGCCTTAGGCCCCCTGCTCGCTGATGGGATCTCTTTAAAGAATTGATTTCCACTAGTCCCTAAAGTGTTTCCTCAGCAGTAAATCTCCTGCCACCCAGGCTCTCTACCCCATGAATGATTTAGCACCTTGGAGGGGCTGGAGCAGTCTTCCTGTGCACTCGCAGGCCTGCAGCTGTGACATCACCATCCCTGCTGGTGATGGATGGTCTTTTCTGCACTAATGGGGAAGAGAGTGCACAGGGCCGTCTGGAAGGGGGGTCGGGCCATGGAAGTGAGTACCCATCTGGCTCCACAGACTTCTGGTTTGGGGGTCTTACTGATGGACAAGCTAGCTAATTGCCCTCCAAGGTACCTAGAGAAAGGGTCTGAGGCCATCGCTCTGTCCCCAGCCCAGAGGGACCCAGGCTCATTTCAGAATGAGGTTGGTCTTTCCAATTCCTGAAGTGTTGCAGAGAAAGGAGTTATGTACACCCAGTGCCTGCTTCCCCTGCTCTGGTTTTACAACACGCATGCACCCTCACACACACACGCACCTACATGAGTGAGCACACACGTGTCCACTTTCTCAAGAACTCTCTCAGGAAGTTCATCACTGTGGCCCACCTAAATCTTTCATGCTACCAACGAAGGCCATTTTTCTCTGAATCCATCTGGAACCGACAGAGAACAGCTGGTTATTATCTGCCATATGCTAACCCTCTAAGCACACGTGGTAAATAATGACATGGTCCTGGTCCCTCCCTGCCCTCACCCCCCTCCCATCATCTTTCCTCTAAGCGTCAATGACCCCAGTTGTCTCAGTTCCACTAGGCTTTGGGGGAAACATAAGTTTTGTCAGTCAGCTCCACAGGTTAGTGACTTCATGTGGGGGGCAGAAGGTGGCAAGGATGCCCACTGAAAGGGACAGTAGCCTGTGCCCAGTCTTGCCCTCCCTGACTCCAGCAGGCCCTGGCCCACCTCGGAGGAGGTGTAACTTGAGGTACATCTCCTGCTTCAGAATCGCTTTCCCATCGGCCTATCCTGTAGACATCAGGTGAGGAGTTTTCCCTAAGATTGGTCCTGCAGCCCGTGAACCCACAGTATCCCATATATGTCAGCAGAGAGAGGGACCTAAAGCAGTGGGACACAGAATGGGTAAGTCTTGGTATTCGTTTTTTTTGGACAACTTTGTTGAGGTATAATTTTCGTACAATACAATTAATCAATTTAAGCATACAATTAGATGAGCTTTGACAAATATATGCACTCAAGTAACCACCACCACAGTCAGGATATAGAACATTTTGATCACCCCTAAAATTTTCCTCATGCCCCTTCCAGGTCAACCTCCTTCCCCTGCCTCCCTACCCCCACCCCATCTCCAACCCCTGGCAACCACTAATCTGCTCTCTATCACTGTAGTTTTGCCTTTTCTAGAATTTCATCTAAATGCAATTATGATATGTAATCTTTTGAACCTGGCTGCTTTCACTTAGCTTGCCTTTGAGATTCAGCCTCGTTGTTATGTGTGTTACTAGTTCACTCCTTTCTATTGCTGAGTCATATTCCGTTGCCTAGATGTACCACAGGTTGTTCATCCATTCACCAGGTGGTCGACATTTGGGTTATTTCCAATTTGAGGCTATCATGAATACTATGTTACTATGAACATTCATGTACGAGTCTCTTTATGGGCATGTTTCCATCAGAAATTATGCTGGTAAATGTTTAACAACCAGCTCTTTGGAATGGAGGGAAGCCCTGATTTGCAGCCTCTGTTGGTTTCTGAGGTATGAGTACTCCCATTACGGCAATTTGAAACTATCAACGTGCTGCCACCAGTTGAGAGTTCCTGTTGCTCCACATCCTTGCCAACACTTGATTGGCCAGTCTTTTTCATTTTAGCCTTCTAGAGGGTGTGAAGCTACATCTCCTTGTGGTTTCAAATTGCATTTCCTTGATAACTAATGATGTCGAGCATCTTTTCATGTGCTTGTTGGCCTGGACGGGTAAGTTTTGAGGGGGCTGGGAACAAGGACCTGGCTCTGTGTTTTTTCCCCCCAACCAGGGATTGAACCCGGGCCACAGCAGTGAAAGCGCCGAATCCTAACCACTAGACCACCAGGGAACTCCCTGGCTCTCTGTTTTGAGGAAATGTTCCTCTTCTTTTTTTTTAATTGAAGTATAGTTGATTTACAATGTTGTGTTAATTTCTGCTGTGTAGCCAAGTGATTCAGTTATACATACATTCTTTTTCATATTCTTTTCCATTATGGTTTATCACAGGATATTGAATATAGTTCCCTGTGCTATACAGTAGGACCTTGTTGTTTATCCATTCTCTATACAATAGTTTGCATCTGCTAGCCCCAAACTCCCAATCCATCCCTCCCCCACTCTTGTGTCCCCCTTGGAAACCACAGATCTGTTCTCTACACTGAGGAAATGTTCTGAGTGCAGCGCCACAGTGAAGGGCTCCAGGCACCTTGGAGCCACCAGGGAAACCTGGGGCGCCTGGGCCACGGATTGACTGCGACCTGATAGATCACGGCTTACAGAATTCTCCTCCTCAGATCTCGGTGGCAGGGGAAGATCTGAGGTTTGCTGAGAGTGTGCCTTCTCCAAGTTCACTACGAGGGCCCTTGGCAGTGAAGGCTCGGACCCAGGTTTTCTCACTCCCAACCCCGATAATGCCACTTTGGCTGTTTACAAACAGCTTTTACACACTTCACCTCATCGGATTCTCAGGACAACCCTATTCCACCGATGAGGAACCTGAGTCTCTAGGAGATTGACTCACTCAAGTCCCACAGCTAGTGAGTGGCAGAGCTGAAACTTGAACCCTAGATTTTTGGCTGTCAGGATCCCAGGAATCCACTCTGCCCCACTTGAGTCTACTGGAGGCCTCAGTAGGGGCTTACTCAGGCCATCTGCCCTAGGCCCCAGCCAGCCCCAAGCTAGTTCTCGCTGAGCCACATTTATAGAACTGTTTTCTTAACATGGTGGCTTGGACCTTGCCTTGAAGACGCCTGGACATCTTGCTTCAGGTTGCCCTCAGTCTAGAGGTTAGAAAACCATGAAATTCCTCCCGAAGGCTCTTGTCACATTTGCTGAACCTTCCATTTCCCTCATGAAAATCCAAACGCAAAATGCCTCATGACCACACAGGTTATGTGTCCCTGTGTGTACTTCCTACCTGCAAGCTCAGGCACCACCCCGCAATTGTCTGAGAGCTCAGGTGTTAACGGTACCTTTCTGGCACATAGTAGGCACTCGTTAAATGTTTGTTGAATATATAAATGGCATTTGTTAATAAACATGGTTTCTTTTTCTGATCTGTAATTTATTTAAAAACCCAGGAGGTAGGAAATCACACTTATCGTGTGGGCGCTTTACACTCCTCCCCACAGCTGTGTGAGGTTAGCATTATTATGCCCATTTTATGGATGAGAAAACTGTGGCTGGAGAGGTTCAGGAATTTGGTCTCTCAGCCAGGATGGGGTGGGGCCAGGACTTGGACCAAGTCTGTCTGAGTGCCATTATGTGAGAGTGAGTGTGGATATCCCTGGAGGGACCCTCTGGCTTCCAGTGGGCAGAGAGGCAGCCCCACATCCTGAGCTCCAGACAGGCCTTGGCTCCATCTCGCCAACTATGCCAGTGAAGGTAGTCACTGCTCACAAAACTATGAGTTTCAAACTTTCTTCTAGAGCTGTGTCTCCGAATCCAGCATCAGCCATAACAAAGGAGACTATCACTCTGCTCCAAAGTATGAAGTCCAGGAGTCTTTCTATCCATTTGAAATCAAACAGGCCGGCCCAGCCATTCCAGCTCGTGCAGGCAGCGGGCTGCACACAACAGCTATTTGCAGCCTGTGGCTTCGACTGGTCAAGGCCACCAGAGGCCTGGGTGTCAGCATTATGGGAGGGGGAGATGGTGGTCATGGTGGGGATGGGGAGGCTGCTCCATTAACGTCCAACTTCCTGAAAACCACCGGGACACATAGCATTCATGCACCTGTTGATTTGAGGCCTGCTTCCAGAAGGAGCAGATGATGAAAGACCGTCAGCAGAAGAGCTGTGCACAGAAAAGGAACAGCAAAACCCTCACAGAAGGAGGGGGACAGAAACACACCGAACCAACAGCTAATGTAGTGGTGACCGAATGCTTACCTATGCACCAACCTCAGGGGCCCAGCTGAGTCCTTCCTACTTGCATTGTGAGGAGCAGAGTAAGGGTGGCCTTGCAACAGGACTGCAGCTTCCCCTGGGGCAGCTTGCACTCTCCCTCTACCTAGATGTCCGGGGGACAGGAGGGGACCAGGTCTTGGCCAGAGGCCAGATCTGAGCTTGGGCTATGCATTTGGGCACCTGAGCACCTCCATGTGTTCTGCAGGAACCCTGGCCCTCCGGTCTGAGCCCGTTGTCCAGCCATTATGGCCCTTTTGGGGAGAGACAAACTTCCAGCTTGGGAGGAACGAGGTATGAACTGGGGCCTGCCTGGCCTAGACACCCAGCCCCCCTGGGTCTTCCTGGGAGCCCTCTGCAAGAAAGAACAGCAACAGTGATACCTCAGGGCACCAGGAGGAGCCTATCATCTTTCTCTCTTTCCTTCACAGCCCATTCCATGGGGGCTTGAAGGGAGGGGCAGGGAGGCTGGTGAAAGGCCACCTGAGGCTGCTTTTCAATGAAACTATCCATGTACAGGATAGAATTACTTGTATCAAGTACACAAGACTTTTAATCCACTTTGTAATCAAACAGGGCATCACTCTGGGCCCCTACGAGCCTGAGATGACAGTGTATTTCCACCCACTTCACTGGTGGGGAAACTGAGGTGCAGGGGAGGATCAGAAGTAATCCATTCAAGCCGAGCAGGCAGTGGGGAGTTCAGAGCCCTGGGCTCCAAGGCCAGCCCACACCTTCGCAGAGAGCAGGGTGGGGCTCAGCTTGCCAGCGAGGGGCAGTGGAGGTGCTGCCGGAGGCACCTCTGCTGTTTCTGAAGTTTGTAGAGTCCCTTCTTGCATGAATTGGAATCTACCAAGACTCTCGGGGTTGGGTGAAGTTGTTTGCAAATACACAAAATATTCCGTCATCCAAGCATGCCCATTAACTTGAGTTTCTGTCTACAGAAGCTAGGTAACTTCTCTGGGTCCCTACCCAGACTGGCTGAAGAATGAGCAACAAGTTGCCCTGGGGTTCCTCACTTTGCCTGCAGCAAAGATGGCTCCGGTTCTGCTTGGAGCTCTACCACCACCTCTCTGGAAGACTTTGGGCTAGTTTCATATACGTGCCTCGGGGTCTGCATCTGTAAAACAGGGCCAATGCTGGTGGTTCCATCGGCATCTAGGGTGGCTGTGCACCCCAAATGAGACAAAGGAGGGGAGAGAACTTTGTTTTGCTAAGTAGAAAATACTGGATCCCCATGAGGGGCAGTAATATGTCATGGCCACAGGCCACAGTGGTGTGGTGACACTCCACACCGCAGTGGAAAGCACTGCTGTGAGGGCCAAGGGGCCTGGGCTCTGCCCCCAGAACTGCCTCTATGGGCCTCCGGGCACTCATGCCTAAAGCAGAGTTGGAACTCCCTTCCAGCCCAGGTGTTCTATGCTGTCCTGAGAGACTGCCTGGTGCGGGCTGGGGTGTTTCCCTGGTCTCCGCGCCCATGCCTGGGCCCCTGGATACCCTTCGCAGAAGCTGTGCATCCTCTGGGCACTTGCACCAGACCATCTGCTGCCACTCATCCCTGAGGAACCCACCTCAGCCCACCTGGGCTCCGCAGCATGGTTTCTGGGAGCTCAGGATGTTACGTCACAGGTCAGGGTAAAGTGGCTTCTGAGTCTGAGCCGGCATTTGAAGGGAGCGCCCTGTCGTGGGTCAGCATATCCCTACCCTGAGGGAAGGCCTGACCCCCATGAGACTGAGCGCGTCCCAGGACGGGGAGGCCTTTTCCCGGCTGTGTGAAGTTGGGGGTCAGTGGCCAGAGGGAGCAATTCAGTGCCTTCTGAGTGGCCTCTTCAGCTGAAGAAAACAGAGGCCCTGGCTTTAGGGTTGTCAGATAAAATGGGATGCCAGTCAGATTGGAATTTCTGATAACAATGAATCATTTTTTTTTTTAGTATAAATACGTCCCAAATATAGTTGGCCCTTAAACAACCTGGGGGTTGGGGCGCCGACCCTCTGCCCAATGAAAACTTATAGTTGGCCCTTTATATCTGAGGTTCTCTGAGGAGTCAACCTACCACGGATGGTGTAGTACTGTAGGATTTATTATTGAAAAAAATCTGCCTGTAGGGCTTCCCTGGTGGCGCAGTGGTTGAGAGTCTGCCTGCCGATGCAGGGGACACGGGTTCGTACCCCGGTCCGGGAAGATCCCACATGACGCGGAGCGGCTAGGCCCGTGAGCCGTGGCCGCTGAGCCGGCGCGTCCGGAGCCTGTGCTCCGCCACGGGAGAGGCCACGGCAGTGAGAGGCCCACGCACCGCAGAAAGAAGAGGAAAAGAAAAATCTGCCTGTAACTGGACCCATGTAATTGAAACCCGTGTTGTTCAAGGGTCAACCGTATTGCATAGGGCATACTTATACCCCCCAAAAGTATTCGTTGTTTATTCGATATTGAAATTGGACTGGGAATCATATTTTTATTTACTAAATCTGGCAACTCCACCTGGCCTCCATCCCCCACTGCACCCCCAGTCCCCAAAGCTGCTGGGCCCAGTGGGTGTCCCCTGTGTTCTCCTTGAGCCTCTCTGAATCTTTCTGTTGCCTGCTCTTGCTGGCTCTGTCTCCATCTTGCCCTCCTGTCCTCTGCTGTCTGTCTCAGACGTTCCCCCCTCGGCCCCCCTCGCACACACCCTGCTGCCCTCCTAGGTGACGCTGGACAGCACAGCGAAGAACACCGCTGCTGAGGATGCCCCAAAGGGCAGTCCGCACAGCTGGGAAGGCGAGACCCCGGAGGGTGAAGGGAGTACGGGGGTTCGGGCCCGGCTCCCCGTGATGTGAGAAACACAAACCCGGGCCTCCAGGCCACACACCACCCACAGCCTCTCGGGAGACCCTTCTTCACACTGGAACAGGCTGGTGCCCATCCAAAGGGCAGCTGGGCACGCGCCCTAAAGGGGTAAACACTGTCCGTTCTGCACCCAGTGAGGGGCAGGCAGCAGGAACAGCCTGTGCATGGCCAGGCTCCCAGGCCCCACCCACCTATGGCAGAGCTGGCTGGGCCTGGGAGCAGAGGGCCTAGTCAGACGTGTCCCACCCGGGGGCCCAGCTGAGCGGCAGCAGAAGGGACCTCCCACTGCCTTCCTGACCCAGGAAAGGGGGTAAGACCTGGCCCCATTGGAACAAGCCTGGGAGACTGGGGCTGAGCCCTGCCAGCGGCTAGGAGCGTCTGCTAGCTTTTGTGGCTGCTGTTACCCGAAACAAGCTACCTCACCTCTGTGAGCCTCAGTTTCCTCATCTGGAAGATGGGGATAAAAGTTTATCCCCCTCATAGGAACGTTAGACTTAACTTCAGTGATCTATGTAGAGCTTTGAGCACAGGGCGCAGGAATGGGAGACCCTTGAAATAGGTTTCTCCTCTTTGTCTCTGAAGGCCAGGGGCCATCTCCAGTGTCTCACTACGGGATAACTAACCAAAGGGCAAGAAGCCCTTGGCAGACAGGACCGCCCACACAAACTCAGAAGGTCCTGCAGACCCAGTCCAACTCCTGGACGCAGTGAGTGTTGAGCTAGAGGATCTTCCTCTTAGCCACGGCCTGGGCTCGCTGTACAGCCTGAGGCAGCATCTCCCTCTTCAGGCCTGAGCCCTGAGCCCAGGAAACGCAGCTGGCCTCAGAAAGAGGAGCCCAGGGAATGGAGACCCTCCTCACCAGGAGGGTCACATTACCTGAGTGACACAGAAGCAGAGGAAAAAGGGGAGGGGAGGGCAGCCACAGAAATGCCAGGCCCATGGGTGTGCCTCCTGGCAGAATTTGTTTGGAGGCCTTGGGGTTTTGTTTTTTTCCTTTTCCTCTAATTTTCTTTTAAAACTAATGTTTGCTGCCCCTCCATCATAGAAGTAACCCCTAGACTGCAGACAGAGAAGACCACGAAGAGGAATCCCAGAAAGCCGCCATCACCACCCGTGGACCACCACCCAATGCAGGCTCGCCCTGTCTTTCTCCACCGTGCATTTTGTTTTAATAATAATTTAAAAAAAGAGACCATTTTGTATGTACTGTTTTGTACCTCACTTTTCTCACTGAGTAAGCTTTCCCTCTTGGGAAGATTACATTATATGACGATTAGTTGCTGCAGTATTTCATCCTATAGTTATTCCTTAATTTATCAAGCTCAGCTTAAGGACATTTGGGCAGTTTCCAATTTCCCGCTATTACACAAATTCTTTTTTTTTATTTTTTATTTTGGTGGTGCCCCGTGGCATGCGGGATCTCAGTTCCCCGAAGACCGGGGATGAACCTGTGCCCCCTGCAGTGGAAGCACGGAGTTCTAACCACTGGACCGCCAGGGAAGTCCCTCGTATTTGTTTTTTTTTAATTTATTTATTTTTGGCTGCACTGGTCTTTGTTGCTGCGTGTGGGCTTTCTCTAGTTGCAGCAAGCAGGGGCTACGCTTTGTTGCAGTGTGCGGGCTTCTCATTGCCATGGCTTCTCTTGTTGTGGAGCACGGGCTCTAGGGGCGCGGGCTTCAGTAGTTGTGGCATGTGGGCTCAGTAGTTGTGGCTCGCGGGCTCTAGAGCACAGGCTCAGTAGTTGTGGCGCACGGGCTTAGTTGCTCTGCGGCATGTGGGATCTTCCCGGACCAGGGCTTGAACCCATGTCCCCTGCATTGGCAGGCAGATTCTTAACCACTGCACCACCAGGGAAGTCCCCCTCGTATTTTTTTAAAAAGATATATTTTGATAAATATATATATATATGTATATGTCAAAGGGTGTGCAAATTTAAAACATTACTGGTTCATATCACAGAAGCCACACACAGTGTCATAAATGCCAACGAGCCAGTCGTCGTGTATGTAGTAGGTGCTCGGGCATAGCCCTGGGAGATTGGACAACTGCCCCTGGACCGGGGTCTGCTGGGGGCGAGGCTGAGGGCGGCTCCGGAGGCCGGGCAGGTCCTGCGACTACATCCTAGGTCCCTGGAGGGCTGTTCCCCTCCCCTGCTCCGGGGTGCAGGGGTTCTGGGCGCACAGAAATACGGACAGTTCAGTACTAATGCCAGGGGACTGGGGGCCGGGCCAACTCCTCCTTCTTTTTCCAGGGCTGGGACTTAGGGCGTTTGTCCCTCTTCCAAAGCCAGCAACAGACCGGGAGGGGCCAGCGTGAAGGCGGGGTCACCAGCTTGAGCTGGGGATGTGCAGTGGGGGTCAGAGGACCATCGTGGGGTGGGGTCAGGACCATGGAGTCGCTATCGCGACAGATACCAAACCCAGAGATTGTCAAACAGCCTCCCAGGGCAGACACAAGAGGGGAACCTGATCAGACCCTGGGCTTCTCCCTCCCACTGTCAGTTGGCACAGCTCCATTTTTATCCATTGTTCTTAAGCCTCCCAAGAAAGACCTCCTTTAAGGAAAAGCTTCCAGGCTCTAATGCTAAAAAAATTTGGAAAAATGACTAGTGGTTTAGTTTGTCCCAACCTATGCCCCCATTTTACAGATGAGAACACTGAGACTAAGCGACCAGAATGACGTGATCAAGGTAACAGCTGGTTAGTAACACCCAGTGATGGAACTAGACTATGACCCTCAATCACCCTTCAGGTATTTCGAAACCTCCACCCGAGGGAAGGTTGTCAATACTGCAACCCCTTAATACACCCCACTTCCCATCTGCCATTCCAGGGCTTCCAGGCCCCTCCTGAGGGTTTTAGGGAGGGTAGTGTCCACTCCTGTGTTCTGAGGGCCTGCTCTGACTCCCCTTCCTGGCCAGAGGTCCCCAGACCCCGTGTTCCTGCCTCAGCTTTGCCCACACCAACTCTTCTGCCTCAATGCTTCCTGACCCACCCCCAGACCACCTCTCCTGCAGGACCCACCTTAAATCTGTGTGAGCCCCAGTACGAGAGGCAATTCAGCACATACATAGTAAGTGCTCAAAAGCTAATAATGGGTATTCTTACTTCCAGGCATCAGTAGTGGGGGCCCTACCCTGGGACCCCCATGTGGTCAGCCTCGGATGCTGCAGGGTGCCCTTAAGGGGCTCTGCACTGTCGGCCCCTGGAAAGGCCTGCTGAGTTATGACAGTGTCCTGCCCTCGGAGCCATGGGGTCTGGGAGAGGGGAGTTGGGGCAGTAAGCAGCCTGAGGCCCCCCCACCTAGGAAGGTGGGAGTTCAGGTCCTGAAAGCAGTGAAGGGCGTGCCATCCCCTCCCTAAGTCCTTCTGGAAAGCACTCTCAGACCTGGGGAATCAGAGTCGAGCAAGGGGGCCTACCCCCAGGGTACCCACTAATCTGCACAATGTCCCCCATGACCTGCCGTGAGATTCACTAAGATATTCCTGAACGCAGGCTGCAGGAGCCCAGCCAGTCCTGGCCCAGCAGAAAGAGGGAGCAGACCCTGCCCAGCAGATGTCGGGGGAGTCGGGGCTGGGGTGCCCAGGTGCCTCTACCCCTTCTGCCAGTCTGGCCTGGAGGCTCTGGGTGTCACAAGATCATCGTGGCGGTTGCAGCGCAGCAGGACTTCCTGTTTGCGGGGCAGTGAGAGGCTGGAGTAGGTGAGGGGCCGGGAAGCAGCAGGAGGGTCCTCCTCGCAGAGCTGCGGCCCTGGCAGGGTGAGGGCGGCCCCTCCTCGTGGAATCCTGTGATTCCACCGCCCTGAATCTGGACAGAGTTAAGGAAGGGCCCTGGCGTCTTTCAAACAAACAAGCCCATCATCTGCTGAGCAAGGGCTGCTGTGGGTGGCGAGGACTGCGTGGGCAGCCTGGACTAGCTGTTTAGAGTTCAGATTATCTTTGTTTACCACTGAGAGAACATAAAGCCGTCCACAGGCATTAACTGTGCCCACCTGCTTCCAACATTCATTTGCTCATCCAGGGTTCCAGCCAGTGGTGCTGGTAATAAAGGAAATTGCTCTTGAAGTTGACAGAGACTGAGTCCCTGGGGGGCAGGCGGGCAGGCACCTCCCCACCTGCCTGCCCCCCAAAGCCAAGGGTGTATAGCTGTCACCATGGAGCTGGGCAGAGTTCTCCAATTCTGTTGTATGTCTCTTTTTTTGTCCCCCAAAGACCCTCTGCCTACGTCTCCCAGCCCCACACAGGGCATCTGCCAGGGCTGCAGCACGAGAGCCTTCGGACAGATACCAAGCAGAACTTCCTGAGGACAGGCAACTGGAAGGTAAGGAAGGGCGTGGCACCTCCTCCCTAAGTTCTTCTGGAAAGCACTCTCAGGCCTGGGGAATCAGAATCGAACCAACGGGACTTCCCCTAGGGTACCCACTAATTTGGACGATGCCCCCATGACCTGAGTTGTGACATTCACTAAGATATTCCTCTTTCAAGGGGCTTCTCTGCTTTCAGGACACGAACTCCCACTTTTCTAGGTAGGGGGGACCTCAGAGAGATGGATTATCACCCCAGACCCTCCCAGCGCCATCCCCCAAACCGTTGCTCCTGTCACCCTGTCCCTGCAGAGGTGCTCGACTTTCCCTGCGAGCCACCTCAGTCTACTGCCACCTCCCATGTGCTTACGACCACTGACCATTAGTTAATACCATCAGTGACCACTGAGTAGGTGTGTGTTAAAAGCTTCACAGCAACAGCCTATTTCACTCGCGCAACAATCGCCCTCCAGACCGGCACTATTATTATATCCTTTGGCTGGCGACCGGCGACCGTGGGGGTGGGGCGATCTGGAAGGTGGGCCGCCCGTTTCTCTCCAGGTTCTCAAGTGTCAGCCCCTCCCCCGCCTGCCTCCAGCCTCCGGCTCAGAGAGAACCTTGGCGGGGCTGGCCCGGGCGCCTGCCCTCCCTCACGCCACGCTGGACCGCTTGCTCATGGCGCAGGGCCACGTTGGCCCACCCTCCGTGTGGCTAACGTCGGGGGTGGGGAAGGGGCTCTCCCAGCCTTCTTGGGGCTCACGGTCTAGAAGGCTCTTTTCCCCGGGCACGGGGGGCAGCCGGAACCTGCAGAGTCTGGACTCCACCTCCCTCCCCTCCCTTCCGCAACCCACCCAACTCCTGCCTCTTCTCTGCCTTTTGTATTTTCTCCATCAGCACCACCGGCGCCCAGAGGCTTCCCAGGCTGGAGGCCTTGTGTAAAGGACACCACTTCCTTGATGGGACAGAACCCTGGCTCTCTGAGGCTCGGCTCTGAGAGGAGGCTTCCAGGAGGGCAGGCCCGTTGGCCTCAAGGAGCTGCCTATGCCCTCATTTCCTTTCCCCCAGTGTCTCCCTTTGAGGGCTGCTGACACCACCTTGGCCCAGGTGAGCTGAGCCCCCTCTGTTACTCTGGTCCAACAACCAGGTTCTTTGCAACACAGCCAAGACAGACTAGAACTTTCAAAAGAGACTTTGTGAAACACCAAAGGAAATAAATCCAAGGAGCAGAAGTAGCATCAAAGCAAACAAACCAGAAATATCCACTCCCACCTTCTCCCATCCCCAAGTGGGTCCCTCTGCAGTCCTGCGGCATCCGAGGTCCAGCCCCGCAGGGTCCAGGTGACCTCCCATTCACCAAGTTCTTACCTGTTTCTTCTCCTTAATGGCTGGTGTAGTGGGTTAAATGGTGCCCCCCCCCCGAAGATATGTCCACCCACGTCCTAATCCCTAGAACCTGCAAATGTTACCTTACTTGGAAAAAGGGTCTTTCCTGATATAATCAAGTTAAGAATTTTTTAAAAAAATAAATTTATTTTATTTATTTCTGGCTGCGTTGGGTCTTTGTTGCAGTGTGTGGGCTTCTCATTGTGGTGGCTTTTGCTGTGGAGCACGGGCTCTAGAGTGCAGGCTCAGTAGTTGTGGTGCACGGGCTTAGTTGCTCCACGGCATGTGGGATCTTCCCGGACCAGGGCTCGAACCCATGTCCCCTGCATTCGCAGGGAGATTCTTAACCACTGCACCACCAGGGAAGCCCCTCAAGTTAAGGATTTTGAGACAAGGAGATCATCCTGGTGGGCCTTAAATCCAGTGACAAGTGTCCTTATAAGAGACATAGAGGAGACAGACACAGCAGAGGAGGTGGCAGTGAGAGGACGGAGGCAGAGATTGGAGTGACGCCCATACCAGCCAAGGAAGGCCAAGGGTTGCTGGCTGCCCCCACAAGCTGGGGGAGCGGCATGGAACAGATTTTCTCCCAGCTTCTCCAGAGGCAGGGGCCCTGCCAACTTGATTTCTGGCCCCAGAACTGAGAGAATATGTTTCTGTTGTTTTCAACCATCCAGTTGTGGTAATTTTTAACAGCAGCCTCACAAAATAAATATGGTTGGTGTTCTGTAACATCACCCAGAGCCCCACCACCACCCACTGGAGGCTGCCGATGGCTAAATCTGTCTCTCTCAGTGGATCTCCAGCCTGAGGTTCAGATCTCTGTTCCCAGTAGCCTCGTGTGGGTCCCACAGGAATCTCAAAGCCAATATGTTAAAAAATCCATAACCCACTCGTTCTCCCAGGCTCCCCCTCGCATGAATGGTACACCTCACTCTAACCTGGGAGAACTTTCTTGCCCCACATTCAGGCCACCCAAATAGCTCCCAGTCCTTCCAGGTCTTTCCATCTCCAGGATTGCACCCTCACGCAGGTCACCGGCTGTTCTCTCTGGGAGTAACTGCCTCGGTGACCTCTCCATTTACACTCCACCACTTCACATTAGCCCTGCAATACCGAGGACTGGTGAAGGTGACCCTCAGACACTTCTTTCTCATGCAACTTACTGTGTCCAGTGGGAAGGATCCACGTTCAGCAAAGGATTCCCAGGATACCTGCTGGTGAGATACGGCTCCTCCAGGCTCCTCTCTTGGTTCTTGGGGGACATATTCCAGTTGGTGGCTACCTGTCAGCCTGTCGCAAAGGAGGTTCTATAGGACACCCCAAGTGAGGGCTCATCAAGCCTCTAGTCCCCTGGTGTATTGCCTTGAAACTCCAGCATAATTATTTTATATTGATCCCCAAACTGCCATAAGCACACTGTCACCCATCTTGAAGGTTAGGATTCTCGGCACAGTTGTTTGCATGCCACCAGGGCCTCATGCCACACCATTTGAAGGTTCTATAACAATGGCCAGATGTCACATGGGCCCAGTCCGCTGTGACCAGTGACCGTGACCAGATGTGGACCTGGCTCTTCCCTGCATGGCCAGGCGTCAGAGAGATGGAGCACAGGGGGTGGCAGGATGCACCCCAGCCCCTCTTCCTGAAACAGAGCTGACCCCGTCTCTCTGAACTGGGGCTCACATACTGCATGGTATGGCCCTGCTTATCCCACCCTCTCACCTCTCCACTCTCCAATGCTCCCTATACTTCAGCTTCACTGAACTACTGCAGTTCCCTGAATGAGGATAGTTTGTACCTCTTCTGGAACATTCTTTGCCTGAATAATTCCTGCTGATCTTTCAAAACGCAGAGCAAGCGTTGTCTCTGCTAGCAGGTTCTTTCTAATCTCCCCAGCCTCAAGGCCCCTGGTGCCTTAGTCAGCTCGGGCCGCTTTAACAAAATACAGACTGGGTGGCTGAAAAAACTGACATTTCTCACAATTCTGGAGGCTGGGAAGTCCAGGATCAAGGTTCTGGCAGATCTGGTGTCTCGTGAGGGCTCTCTGCCAGGTTTGCAGACCAACACTTTCTCTGTGTCCTCACATGGCAGGGAGAAAGAGAGCTCTGGTCTCTCCCTCTTCTTATAACGACCCTACCTGCATCCTCATTCCATCATCTAAACCTAATTACCTCCCAAACGCCCCACCTCCAAATACATCACTTTGGGGATTCAGGATTCAGCATATGAATTTGAGAGGACACACACATTCTGTCCATAACACCCCCTCTGTTTGTTTGAACTGGAATCCATCTGTGGTCCATACATAGCTGTTGGTTGATATGTCTCTTGTCTCTTCTAATTGATCCCAAGACAGGCTCCCCTTCATTTGCTTTTTAAAAAATATTTTATTTTATATTCTATTTTATTACTTTATTGTGATAAGAACACAGCATGAGGTCTACCCGCTTGCCCTCCATTTCCTTTAGTTGTTGTAGATGCTTTCCAATTTTCTTTTTTTTGACTGTGCCACACACAGCATGCGGGATCTTAGTTCCCCCACCAGGGATCGAACCCGTGCCCCCCGCAGTGGAAGCGTGGAGTCTTAACCACTGGACCGCCAGGGAAGTCCCACTTTCCAATTTTTGGTTAAAGAAATTTGGTCATTTATCTTGTAGAGTTTCTCACAGTCAGGATATTTTCAGTTGCATCCCTGTGGGGTCATTTAATACATTCTTTTGTTCTTGTTTTTCCTATAAATTGGTATTTTGATCATATTCAGGTTTTATTTAGGCAAGATACTTTGTAGGTTGTACCGAAGACTTTCTTCAGATGTTATCAACCATTGATGACATTTTGCTTAGATCAGTGGTTCTCAAAATCCTTGGTTTTAGAATACTTCTATTCTTAAAAATTGAGGGCCCCAAGGAGGTTTTATTTATATGAGTTGTATCTATTTGCATTTACTTTACTAGAAATTAAAACTTAGAAATTTAAAAACTATTAGTTCTTTCAAAATTAACAACAGTAAGTGTATTACATGTTAACAACAATAACATATTTTATGAAAATAACCATTTTCAAAAACAAAAAATAGTACTTAAGAAGAAGAATGGCATTGTCTTACATTTTTGCAAATGTCTTCAACGTCTGGACTGTCCTATCAGCTTCTGCATTCAATCTGTTGTGATATGTTTTTTGGGTTGAAATATATGAAGAAAATCCTAGGATCACATGGCCCGCTGTGTCCAGGGTCATACTTTGAGAACTGCTGCTCTAGATCTGTTGCTTCATTAAACGTTTCAAAGCGGTGACCGTCTATCACTCCTTCTCCATTTATTCACAGCACTACTTCCATAAAGAGGGGTCTCCCCTCTTTGATTTGATTAGCTCCTTGGTACAGTATTTGATTAGCTCCTTGGTACAGTTCATATAGGAAAGGCAGTTCACACACTTGATTCTTTCTTTTAATTTGCCAGTTTTCAGAATGAAGTGGTTCCCTAACATCCTCCATTGATCAGAGAGGGCTTTGTTGTGGTGCGAGGGATGGAATGGCATTGATGTGTTTTAGCACTGCAGCTATTATCCTTTATGATGTTCACATCGTCTCACCGGTGACTTCAATTTGCATTTCCTTGATAACTAATGATGCCGAGCAGCTTATTCAGGCTGGCTCCTGAGTCCTTTTGACTCAGTTCTATTTTTCCTTGACAGCATCTTTGCTTTCTGGTATGACAAGTTCTAGATTCATCTTGGACATTTTCTGCCTCAGACCTGGAATCAACAATTCCTCCAATGACACCTGTTTCTTTTTAGTGGGAGATAATATTCAGAGTCTAGAATCTGGATGTCAGGGGGTACTCACTGCTACTGGATTGGTCATTATTTCTAGTCCTTTCCAGTCAGCAGAGCTAGGAAATATTATTTGTCTTAATAATTTTTTAAAGGAAATTCTTTAGGGGCTTCCCTGGTGGCACAGTGGTTAAGAATCCACCTGCCAGTGCAGGGGACACGGGTTCGAGCCCTGGTCTGGGAAGATCTTACATTCCGCAGGGCAACTAAGCCCGTGTGCCACAACTACTGAAGCCTTCGCACCTAGAGCCCGTGCTTGGCAACAACAGAAGCCACTGCAATGAGAAGCCGGGGCACTGCAACAAAGAATAGCCCCCGCTCTCTGCAGCTAGCGAAAGCCTGTGCGCAGCAATGAAGACCTAACACAGCAAGCAAGCAAGCAAGACATTTCTATTCATATTTAAGACCTAAGTGGTTTTTTGTTTGTTTGTTTGACCCAAGTGTTTTTACTTAACCTTATGATCTTCTGTGTTTGCTTTTAACCGTGCCAAATCCATGTCAGTTCTCAAGGACACCAACATAACGGCTCACTTGTTTTATTCTACAGTTCATGCACAACGCAGCTCAGAGCAACAAAGCTAACCCCACCACCAACAGCATGCTTGCTAAATTTCAGTGTTTTCAGTTCTTTTGTCTGTTGAGTATGTTCTGTGAGGAATATGCAGTTAAGTTACGTACCGTGTTTTAAAGTCGCTTGTTGGGGCTTCCCTGCCGGCGAAGTGGTTGAGAGTCCGCCTGCCAATTCAGGGGACACGGGTTCGTGCCCCGGTCCGGGAAGATCCCACATGCCGCGGACCGGCTAGGCCTGTGAGCCACGGCCGCGGAGCCTGCGTTTCCGGTTCCTGCGCTTCCGGAGCCTGCGCTTCCGGAGCCTGCGCGTCCGGAGCCTGTGCTCCGCAACGGGAGAGGCCACAACAGTGAGAGGCCCGCGTACGGCAAAAAAAACCCCAAAAACAAACAAACAAAAATAAAAGTCACTTGCTATAGTTTCTCACTTTGTGGATATGACCTTTAACTAGACATAAGGGTTCCTTTGTTTTAGTCGACTTCTGATTTTTAGGAATTTCTTTTTACATTTCATTTTTTTAAAAAATATTTATTTATTTATTATTTATTTACTTTGGCTGTGCCGGGTCTTAGCTGCAGCATGCAGGAGCTTCATTGTGTCCTGCAGGATCTTTAGTTGCGGCATGTGGACTTCTTAGTTGCAACATGCATGCGGTTTCTAGTTCCCCAACCAGGGATCAAGCCTGGGTCTCCTGCATTGGGAGAGAGAAGTCCCACCCACTGGACCACAAGGGAAGTCCCTTACGTTTCATTTTTAAATGGCATTTTAACTAATTTTTTTAAAGAGGGAATACATTCACATAGTCAAAACCTGAGACAACATAAAAAGATATACAATGAAAAATCTTCCGGCCTTTCTTTTTCATTTTCCCCTTTCCATCCACTTTTTTTTTTTTAATTATTTTATTGAAGAATAGTTGATTTACAATGTTATGTTTATTTTCTCCCGTTGCGGAGCACAGGCTCCGGACGCGCAGGCTCAGCGGCCGTGGCTCACGGGCACAGCAGCTCCACAGCATGTGGGATCTTCCCGGACCGGGGCACGAACCCGTGCCCCCTGCATCGGCAGGCGGACTCTCAACCACTGCGCCACCAGGGAAGCCCCCATCCACTTTTATTAGTATCTTGATTATCCTTTCAGAGTTTGTTAAAATGCAGGCAAATATGAATATAGATTACATTCATTATTATATAATTGGTTTATCTATACATTGTTCAGCACAGTATCATTTCATAAAATTAAAAGTCATCTTCATTCTTTTTTATAGCTGCATAGAATTCATTTTACGAATGTAGCAAAAGTTATTTAACAAGTTCACTACTGATTGACATTTTAGTTGTTTCATATATTTTGCTATTACAAATGGTTTACATTTACTTTTGTTTTATAATTTTGTAAAATATTTACACAGTTCCATAGCCAAATCTACCAAAAAAAAAAAAATCATTTAAATCTGGTGTCCATCCCCATTCCCTCTACCCTATAACCGCTCTGCACCTGTAAGTAAACATTTAAAATGTTTGTATGGGTTTTTCTTCCATTTTTTAAAAAAATAGAAGCATATGTATATATGCATTCATATTTCCCTTTCTTAGATAAATGAAGCAGACAGTACATACTTTTCTCTATCTTGATGTAAATTTTTTCAAAAGTGTGAAATAATTACAAACTTACAGAAAAGTTTTCAGTATAGTTAAAAGGAACATTTTTTTTTCCATTTGAGAATAAGTTGCCAACATGATACTCCATCACCTCTGAATACTTTTATATTTTCTATTAAAAAAAAATTCCTCTACATAGCCACAATACAAACATTAAAATCGAGAAATTATCATTGATCTTCACCAAATCCTCGAACCCCACTCAGTTTTACCAGTTGTCCCAATAGTGTCCTTTATAACGAAAGGCTCCAGCTCACAATCCTGCATAATATATACTTGTCAAGTCTCTTTGGTCTCCTTCGAGCCGGAACAGTTCCTTGGGCTTGCCTTAACTTTCATGACCTCGGCAATTTTGAAAATTCCACACCCATTATTTTGTAGAATGCCTCTCAGTTGGGGTTTGCTGACGATGACTCCTCATGATTGGATTCCTCAGGTTATGGGTCTTCTGTATAAATACTCAAAAGCAATGCTGCATCCTTCTTGCTCTCGTCTCCTTTGTTATTAATACGTATTTTGTGGGGAGATGCTTTGAGCCTATGTAAATACCCTGTCCCTCATCAAACTTTCAATTTGCGTGTGTCTATCAGTATAGACTCATGGATTCAGATTTTATTCAATGGATCATGATCTTTACTATCACTATTTTGATGCTAATTGTCTTAGATTTGGCCTGTGGGAGCCCTTTCGAGGGGACACCTGTGTGCTTTTGACACATCTCTATATTTCTTTGAGCACTTCCTTGGTTTTTGGTGCAAGATATCTCAGACTCATTTGTATATTTCTTGCCCGTGTACTAAAATCAACCAAGGCTCCAAGGAGTCCTGGTTCCTTTTAGTGGAAAATGGTATTTAGAACCAATCTGGGCACTGGGGGTGGACACTGCCATCATAGGAGCATCATAGGTGCATCAAAGGTGCAAAATAACCTTTGCTATCACTACCGTCGCTGATCCCAGGCCCTCCTAGTGGGTAGAGCTAGGAAGTATGTTTACATTTATATTTACTTCTGGATCTATAGATGTAAATACATATTTACCTGGAACTATATTTCTATATTTATGTATAAATGACAAAACACCACAAGTTTTCCAACTCCGTAGTTTCTCCTTGTTTTCTGTCTCTCAATATTTGTACCTTCCTCTCCAACAGTGAGAAATCTGGCTCCTGTTGATCTCTTAAAATATTGACTTATTTGGTTAATCCCTATATGTAACCAACCTCAAATCACAGCCACTTCTCCCCTACAGCTCCCCTCAGTGGAACAGAAGCTCTCTCACCTCTCTTGGAGTCTGATACCCCATTCGAGTCCACCCTCCTATGGGGGTACCCTCCTACTCCGTTTGGCCTCTGACACTCCGTGATGGGTGGGCCTCCCATGGAGATGCCCTTCTCGTCCTATTTGGGCTTTGACACCCTGCAGCGGGTGGCAGGACCGGCTGTATGGATGCCTGCCTTACACTGCTACTGCTCTGACACCCAGCCCACGCCCTCCTGCACCAATGCCCTCCTTACCTGGTTCAGGGTCCCACCTGCACCACAGCATGCATGTCTACCTTGTTCAGCCCACTTCATGGCTTTTGGAATGAATTGTTCAGAAAGGGAAGGGAAGGGAAAAGAAGGAAGAAAAAGAGTTCCACCTTAAACATTTTTTAAAAATTTTATTTAGGGCTTCCCTGGTGGCGCAGCGGCTGAGAGTCCGCCTGCCGATGCAGGGGACACGGGTTCGTGCCCCGGTCCGGGAAGATCCCACATGCCGCGGAGCGGCTGGGCCCGTGAGCTATGGCCGCTGGGCCTGCGCGTGCGGAGCCTGTGCTCCGCAACGGGAGAGGCCACAGCAGTGAGAGGCCCGCGTACCACACACACACACACACACACACACAATTATTTAATATATCTTCCATATCTATATCTATCTATGGAAGTAGAGATATTTTTCATTCCTTTTTTTTTAACAGTTGCAATATGTAAATATATCATGGTTTATTCAATTGCTCCTTTGTGGTGGCCATTTGAATTGTTTCCATTGTTTTGCTATTACAAATGGTTAGTTGTCAGGTATGTTTCTGAAGCACCTGGGAACAATCGACTTTGCTATTTTAGAGGTTCTGTACCCTCAGCCCTGTTCTGTATAAGCCACCAGGTGCTCCTTTTAGAACATGCCCCGGATTTCGGAGAAATCCCCCTCACCAGCCTGTCCAGTGCCAAGGATAGATGCTTGTGCCAGTCATTGGACCACAGACTGGACCTCAGGGAGGCCAAGAGCATTTGAGGAGGTTTTGAGCCCCAGTTGGGGCTCTCCATGTTGAAGGGGACCAAGGATCCGATCAGAGCCTCTGTTTCAGGAAGCATGAGTTCCTTTGGCATACACGGATGAAGGTCACAAGTGCTCTGGCTGTACCCAAATGGTCCTGGGATTTGTTCCATCAGAGGTCTGGGTCTCAGGACCCAGGGTGCAGCTGAGGAGACATCCTCCCAACAGCCGGTCTCCCTGCCATGAACTCCAAAGGCAAACTTGAAGAACCCTGTGCATGTAATTCTCGTAGGATATATATATATTTTTAATTAATTAATTTATTTATTTTTGGCTGTGTTGGGTCTTCGTTGCTGCACGTGGGCTTTCTCTAGTTGCAGCGAGCGGGGGCTACTCTTCATTGCGGTGCGTAGGCTTCTCATTGCGGTGGCTTCTCTTGTTGCGGAGC
Source organism: Leucopleurus acutus (assembly GCF_964270905.1). NCBI lineage: Eukaryota > Metazoa > Chordata > Mammalia > Artiodactyla > Delphinidae > Leucopleurus > Leucopleurus acutus. The sequence continues at coordinate 86,419,227 of NC_139144.1, forward strand.
ACGGGCTCTAGGCGCGCGGGTTTCAGTAGTTGCAGCATGCGGGCTCAGTAGTTGCAGCACGTGGGCCTTAGAGTGCACTGCCTTCAGTAGTTGTGGCGCGTGGGCTTAGCTGCTCTGCGGCATGTGGGATCTTCCCGGACCAGGGCTTAAACCCATGTCCCCTGCATTGGTAGGTGGACTTTTAACCACTGTGCCACCAGGGAAGTCCCTAGTAGGATATTAAATAAGGCTTTTTTCTCAATTATGCTATTTATTTACTCAACACTTTTTTGCATATAGAATGCAAAGGTACATTTCCTCTTACTCTTTTTTTTTTTTTTTTTTTTTTGCGGTACGCGGGCCTCTCACTGCTGTGGCCTCTCCCGTTGTGGAGCACAAGCTCTGGACGCACAGGCCCAGCGGCCACGGCTCACGGGTCCAGCTGCTCCGCGGCATGTGGGATCTTCCCGGACCGGGGCACGAACCCGCGTCCCCTGCATCGGCAGGCGGACTCTCAACCACTGCGCCACCAGGGAAGCCCTCCTCTTACTCTTGTTATCACAAATGTCAAATTATGAATTAAAAATGCTTTATGGTAGGTGCTCTTGCAAAGTGAGTGAGTGAGTGAGTGTGTGTGTGTGTGTGTGTGAACGTCTCATATTTATGTGTGGGCCAGAACCGAATGAATGATTTTATGAAAGAGATTCTAATCAGGATGATGCAAGGCTGCTTCAGGAGATGAGAGGCTCACCTGAGAAGGAAAGAGACATTATTTGGAGGGGAAGGAACTGGCTAAGAATTTTGAACACACGGGTTCTCCTGCTCACAGATGTGGATGGGGAACTGTCAGAGGGAGAGCAGAGAGGCTGGCGTTGATGCTCCAGAAAAGTGAGAAGAGGGATGTGGTTGATGACTGCCCTGCCAGCCAGGCACAAATTATTCATTGGGAGGTATAGAGTCTGGTGGAAAAAACTCTGGGCTGGCGATAAGGAGGCTGGTGTGTGACTTTGGATGAGTTCTGTTTGGCCTTAAGCAAGTCACTTAAACTCTGCGCTGAAGCACTTGTGGCTGCTCATGTCCCACAGGGCAGGAATCCACCCTCTGTATCTCACAGGACCGAGTAGGTTACTAGGTACAAAATGTCAATGTCTAAAATCCTTTCTGCAGCAAGGCAGGGTATAAACAGACAGACAGGGACTTCCCTGGTGGTCCAGTGGTTGGGACTCCACGCTCCCAATGCAGGGGGCCCAGATTCGATCCCTGGTCAGGGAACTAGATCCCACGTGCCACAACTAAGACACAGCGCAGCCAAATAAATAAATAAATAGTTAAAACAAAGCAAAACCAAAAAACTCAGAAAGACAGACAGACCAATAAAACCCAAGGCATCGGGGTCCAGGGTGGAGAGTGAGGCCCAGCCCAGGAAAGCCATGTACCCAAGCATCCCAGGAGCATCTTGATCCTGGCTCTATGGGGAGAGAGCTGCCTGGTGTGTGTCTGGCAGGGAGCTGCGTGGAACAGAGTGGCCTGCGGGGTGCCGGGCACCCCAGGAAGAGTCAGGATTATCCAGGGTGGAGGCCCTGGCAGGAATACAGGTCATTCCCCTTGCAAAAATGAAATTCACATCTCAGGTGGCATCAGTACAGAGAAGACAGCTGGGCACAGAAGTGTCCGGGGAGGCTGTGAGGACAGGTGATCGTGTCACATGACAGTGCTACACAGGGATTCCACCTGACTCCTCCTTTCTGCTGGTCTGGGCTCTCAGAACGTGGCGGCTGGCTCTTTCCGCAGACCAGCCTGCGTTTCCTCAGGGCTGTCTCTGGGGCCAGAGCTGGGTGAACATGGGCCCCTGAGCCTCCACCCATATGCACCCTGGGCCCAGCTGGGGAGCCTGAGATGGCCTCTTGGCCACCACCAGCACATGCATTAGTAATATCCACTGATCCTGCTGGCCCTGCGCCCTGTTTCCAGAGTGGGGCAGTAACCGGAGCCCAGGTGCCCCCTGCTTTCCAGACTCCAACCTATGGTGGGACCATCGGATACCTCTTCTTTTCCTGGTCCTCGATCTCTGCATCAAAATGAAAAGCAAAGAAGTTATTTCTCCTCCGACATCCTGAGCACTGCTTATTCACATTGTCACTTCTTTCAGAGGTTTCCCCAAGATGCAAGTGTTAGGAGGTGACCTGGGAGACCTCTTAGGGCACCTTGGCTGAGGTGCAAGGCCTTTCTGGGCTGGGCCTCAGTTTCCTCACCTGGAGTGCTCACGTCTGTTCTGAGGCTGGGATTCTGGGGTTCTTGGACTTGGTCCCTGCCCTAATGGGGGTTGCAGTGGATGGTGGGGGACACGGTAGGGCCGCAGTCAGACCACAGCAGGGTAACTGTGTGTGCCAAAGAGCAGCAGAGGCCCAGCTGCGGGGGCTCCTCAGAGGGCATCCTAGACCAAGTAGGTCTGGAGGATGGTAAGAGTCAAGGAGAATGGCGGGGTGCAGGAGGCACTGTTCACACCTCAGCCATCCTCTGGCCCAGGAGGGAGGGAGGAGGCTTTGGGAAGCTTCTCTCACCCTGGGCCTGCAGGAAGCTCCTCGTCCCTTCCCAGGGGCAGAGGTTTGGGCCCTGCCTCCCCCTGCACCACCCTTCACTCCCACAGCTGCTCTGCGATGTCCCCAAGGAACTCCAGCTCTGTGCTGGGGCCTGTGACCTGTCTCTGGCAGCTGTCCTTGGGTGGGAAGGACCTGGACACCCCAAAATGCTTCTCCTAGGAGTCCTGTAATTCTCCCTGTGAGAGATAAGGCATTGTTACATGAACACATATCACACTGGCGAAGAAAACACCTCCAGAAATGAGGCCTTCGGCGAGAGGATGGATAGGCCTGTGCAGGAAGGGAAACTTTGGGGGGAGGGGTTATATCTTAGGTGGGCAAGTGGGGGTCTGGGGCAGCCCAAAGGCACTGAGAAAGTGCAGACAAGAGGGAAGCGGGAGGGCGGGGCCAGCCCAGGCTCCTTGGGTGACCAGCTGTGTGACCCTAGAGGGCAGTCAGCCCACTTCCTGCTCACCCACCCACGGCCCTGAGTGCATCTCAAGACTGGCTCTGAACAGAGCTACCTTTACCTGTGGAGGCTGACATCTGGGTCCACAATGGGTGTAGGCCGGGACAGAGACACGGGTCTCGGGACAGGATGACCAGAGTGGTCTTCTCTGGCTGAAGCTTTCACAAGAGCCCAGAGTTTCAACTGACTGCCCAACACCAGGCTCTGGGGGTCAGGACCAGAGGCCTCGCCCCAGTGCCCACCTTGCCTAGTGGCTGCAGCTGCCCAGCACCAACACCCTGGGCCTGGGGATCCTGGTGGTAGAACTGGGTTCTGGAGAGATAAGCAGACAGATGGTGGGAGCTGAGACCCTGGACCAGGGTGAGGACATCACCCACCCTCCGAGCTTGGTTCTTGTTGGCCCGTCCAGGGTACCAGGCCCCTGGGCAGGAGGGAGGGGTATCAGAGAGAGAGAGCGTGCCCCAGCCCAGCCAGGCTCAGAGGCCCAGCAGCAAGCGAGGGGTGGGCTCTCTCCCTGGAGGCTCAGGGCCCCCCTGTCCCCAGCTTCCCAGGCAGCCAGCTCAGCAGCCTGGGTTTCTAGCGCCCGCCATGGCCCTGCTCGTGCAGTCACAGCTGAGAGGCAGCCGTTGAATAATTCAGCAGCGCTGGGTATCTTGATTCCCCGTGGAAGGCCAACTGCTGGCCCCATAGGCCTCCACCTGGGCAGCGAAGCAGATTCCGGGCATCCCCAGAGTTTCTCCACACCCCAGAGGGTCTCGCTCTCTCACCAGGTCCAAAACTCTCCTCCATCCTGCTTTCCCCACAGCTGTGATCCTGCCAGAGCCATCTTTGTCATTTCCCTCTCCCCCATCCCATGTCACCAAGTCTTTCCAGTTCCATCCCAGAAACCCCTTTTTATGAGATCCATCTTCCTGGCCTCCACCCTGGTGCAGACCAACACCATCCTCGACCCCCGACAGACCCTGGCTGGGCTCCCCGTCTGCAGAATAACACCATTTGCCCTGTGCACGATTGCTCACATCTCCCCTGCTTCCAGCGCATTCACGGTTCCCACATCTCAGGATCAAGTCCCACTTCCTACCGTGGTTCCACAGCTCTGCCTGCCTCCCAGGCCCTGCCCGCACCTCCACCCCTGCGTCTTTCACTCCCCCTACCCCCCACTGCAGGATCTGGGAACAATGTCTGTGTGGTCCCCCTCAGGCTGTTCCAGCCTCTCAGCATTAATTTAGGCCTCTTCCTCAGCCTGGGGTATCGCCCCCATCCTCCACCTCCCCAGCTGCCACTCAGCTCAGAAGATGCAGCTCAGGTCTCCTCCTCCAAGGAGCCTTCCCTGAGCACCATGGCCCCATGCCGCCCTGCCTGTGTCTCCATCACAGCCCTTTCTGCAGAGTTTATAACTGTCCAGTCCCGTGTCTGTCTTTTCCACCAGGGTATGGAATATAAATATCTACCTTTCCTGAGGTGTTTATCAGGTATTCTACCCTTTCTTTCTTTTTCTTTTACATTTTTCGTTTACATCCCTTTTTTTGGTTAAGATACACATAACATAAAATATACCATTTTAACTGGTTTGTTCTGTTTTAACTGGAGTGTACTCTTCAGTGGTATTAAGCACATTCACAATGTTGTGCAACCATCACCGCTATCCATTTCCAGATCTCATGCTCCTCTCGTCAGATGGGACTCCTCTCCTTATCAAGTCAGGTCAAGGCCCAGTTCATCCCTGCATCCTCCTCCATGCAGCCCTCCTGCACACCTTGGCCTCACCCTTCTTGCTGAAGGAACACACGTGGAACAATCTGTCACTTATTTATCTCCTACCTTGGAGTGACTACGTGGAATGTGGGTGTCGTTGCATTGGCACAGTCTGCTCAAATAAATTACAAACTGTTTGAGACGAGGGCCTAGGTCTCATATGCCTTCAGTTACACCCCCTTCCTCCCTGACCCATAATGCAAATCTGGGCACACAGAAGGATCCAGTAAATACCAGCCAATAGAAGTGTCTAGCTGGTATCATGGCCTGGAGGGACATCAGATCATAGGACATTTGCGCCACCTCTGCCAGGTAGGAATTGAACTAAGTTGCTAGAACTGGCAGAGACTGCCAGTGTGTCCCCGGAGCTACTCCTTACTAATAGAACTCCAGCGTTTTAGAACCTAAAATTTTAAAATATAAATCACAATACTTTTACCTAATAGCAGAACTTTAAAAATCTTCTATAATGAAACATTTATTATCTACTCAAAAGTAGAGAGGATGTATAATGAACTCCCATGTACCCATCACTCAGCTTCAGCAATTGTTAATACATGGCTAATCCTGTTTCATCTATTACATCCCCACCCACTACTGGGTTATTCTGAAACAAATCCAAACCTCATATTATTTCATCCATAAATTCAATATGTATTTTTAAAAGGTAGTCTTTGAACATGTGTATATACACACAATATAAAACAATACCTTTCTCACCTATAAAAAACAAGAATAATTTCTTAATATCATCACATACCACTAATTGTTCAAATTTCCGCAATTGTCTCATAATTTTTTAAATAACTGACTATTCCAACAGATTCCCAAAACACAAGGTCCACGTATTGCATTAGTAGAACCTGTTTTATTCAAGGGGGCAATGTGCCCAGCTGAAGAAGTACATTTCCCCCACTTCCCTGTGCCTCAGTTTGGCCAAGGAGGTGTAAGTGGAAGCGTGGAAGAGGCTTCCAAGAAGACTCCTTAAAAGGAGTTGTCAGGTGGGAGATAAAGACCTTTTATTCTTCCCTCCTTCCTTCTTCTTATTGCCTAGAATTTGGAATATGATTTCTGAACCTCTAGCAGCTCTCCTGGACTGTGAGGGGACATGTGCAAAGTGGAAGCCAAAGCTAGGATGACAGACAGAGAGTAGGAACCTAACTTCCCACTCCACTGTTATTTCTAGGCTATACTATTGAGTAATTTAATATTAGGTTCAGTTGTAATAAATAGAAAACAAAACAAAAATTTTAAAGCAGTGGCTTAAATATGATAGAAATTATTTTTCTCTCTCCTATAATGTAAGTGTTGAGATAAGCAGTCTAGGGCTAATATAGTGGTCCCACAAGGTCATAGAGTATTAGATATCTATGGCTGTGTAACTACACCCCAAACTTAGAGGCTTAAAACTACAAACACTGCTTCTCTGTTTCGGTTTCTGAGGGTCGGGAATCTGGGATCCGTGAGGCCTGGGCTGCAGTCCTTCCTAGCTTGACTGGGTCTGGAGGAGCCACTAGTTTAGGGCTTCAATTCCCAGTCACGTGGGTCTCTCCAAAGGGCAGCTCAAAACCCATCAGCTGACTCCCACCCCCTATAGCGAGAGGCCCAAGACAGAAAGAAGGAGCAAGACAGAGGGCGCTCAAGGTGGAGGCTGTGGTCTTCCACTGGGTCTCAGAAGCAATACCCCCTAAGCCTCTCTTATCCTTCCTGCCCCTTTCTCCTGCCCTTGTGCTCCAGACCCCCATTGCTCCTGCCCTGCTGCCCTGTCCCACCTGCCCCTGCAGCCTGTGCCATTGTCCCTCCTTGCCCAACCCTCTCACTTCTGCAGAACACTTTGGGCCCCTGTCCACTACTGTCTCTCTCTCTCCTTTTCTGTATTTTTGTTTTGTGCCTCTGATGCCTGACTTGGCCCCAAGCCACCATTCAATCTCCTTTCCCTGCATACCTCCAGGCCAGCTAGAACCCTGAGACTGCCCACCCCCTTCATCTTCCCCCCAGACCCACTCGCACCTCCTTGCACATCCCTGGCCACTCCCTTACCTGGGCTGCCCTGTGCCTTTCTCTCTATATACAACCCCTTCCCATCCAGCCAGGCCGTGATCAAACCCCTTCTTCCAGGAAGCCCCCTCGTTGTGGTTTGTGGTTCTTTTGAGAACTTTATTCCTCCCTGCCCAAAAGGTCAGTTGGGGAGGCCAGGTCAGGCGGGGTAAATTGCCTCTTCCCTTCCAGGAGTAACAGAGGGTTTGTAGAGTGGCGGGCACAGTGGTAGTACGCACATCAACTTTGGTGCCTATATGCTGAATTCCCTTTCTGCTCTGGGGGCTCTTTCCCTAGAGGGAAACCTCACGTTGAAGAGGTCTACATCCCTCGCCTCCGGGTCCCCACCCACTAGCACAGCGTCCTGGCTTCTGCCGGGACTTTTCTGTCTTCAGCACTTGAAGCAGAGAGGAGGGATGGTTAGATTCAGTGGGTGGCCGGGCAGTCTGAGGGGTGGACTTGTTCTGGCCGGGTTGCTCCCGAGGCCGTTCTCCGAAGTTCCTCAGCTCCTTTCATTTTCCAAGTCTGGTCTTAGAGCCTTCCAGGAATTCTGGGGCCCCGCCTTGACCTTCCAACAAGCCGCTGCTTACTTAAGCACTCTCATCTGTCGCTGGCCACCAGGAGCCACGGCCAAGGGGCCAGACAGGCTGGGAGGCTCTGGATCCTACTGAGACGGGCAAGGAGGGTCAAGGCCAGGGGAAGGGGGGGCGGGGGGCGGCCTCTGCGGCACTAATGGGGGACCCCGGGTGGGGCCCATGTCTCAGGCTTGTGTTTGCGTGACCTCGTTGGTTTTCCTTCTGGCAACTGCAGGGCACCTCGGCAGGTCCAAGTGGTGTCTCCCGCGTGCAAGACGCCCGGAGGCCTCCGGGTCCCAACCGGGTCGGCTGGGCGGGCGCAGGGGCTGAAGGGCGGGGCCTCCCGGGAGCCAGGGCCGTAGCGCGAGACCCGCGCGCCCCCTGGTGGCGAAGGGGGGGCGCGCTAAGATGGCCGGGGCTGGGCCGCGCCCCTCCGCGCCCGCCCCGGGCCCTTCGCCGCAGCCGGCTCGAGGAAGAGTCCCCAGACTCGTGAAGGAGCCACTTCCGTCCCCACAGGGGACACCTGCGAGCCCCCGGAGGGACTGTAGCGTGAGATCGCGGGCTCTAGCCAGCAGCGCGCGGCGGGGCGCACGGTCGGGGTCGCCCTCGCGTCCTGGAAGCCACGCCCCCGGGCCGGGGGGCTGCGGCGGCCGGACCCAGAGGGTGTCCCCCCCCACCAACCCCGGCCCCGATTCGCCCGCGGCCTGTGGGCTCTGCACGACCCCAGAACATTCCCTGCGGAGGGTGAGGTTATGGGTTCTGCGCCAGATCCCCCATAGAAGTCGCTTTTGCGGTTTATTTGCGTGTCCTAAAAATTCCTGCTCTACTTGGAGGCTTCCAGGGCTGCACCGTCCAGTAGGTGGCCACGACGAGCCACTTGTGGCTCTTGACCCGTGCCGGGTGATGACTGAGGGACTGAATTTTTCATCTTATTTAATTATAATTAACTTAAATTTTAAAACAAGCAGTGTACATTTTTCTGTAACCCAACTTTGTTTTGGTAGGACTACGTGTTACCTTTAACGTTGAAAATGTAAGCGTCCAAACTGAGATGTGCTGTGTAAAATACACACTGGATTTCAAAGTTAGTACAAAATTGAGAATGCAAAATATCTCATTCGTTTTTAAATAGTAATTACACACTGAAATAATATTTTGGATGGATTGAGTTAAATAAAACATTAATTTTGTTTTAAAAGAAACGTAGCTATTAGAAAGTTTTAATTATTTATGTAGATGGCATTCTATTTTTATATTTCTGCTCTAGGGTTCAGTCTGAGTTTTATATTCTGACTCCACTGCAGGGCCCAGAGGGTGGGGTCACTGCTATCAGTGGAAATGGGGATGTGTGTAGGGAAAGGCCCTGACCCTCAAGGACCAAGCCCACAGGGCCTCTGGGCAGGTCAGCCAGGCTCACCCGGTCAACCAGGAGGCATCTCGTAGGAGCCCCAGGTGGCAGGATGAGGCTCACACAGACACAGGTGCCCACAGCCCCAGTCGAGCATGGAAAGAACACTCATCTGTGGCCTGAAGATGTGGGTCCAGCATTGGCTGTGCCACGAACTCTTGTGTGCCCAGGTGTATTGGCACCTCACAAGGAGTTAATGTGAAGGGGCCAAGTCCTGGTCCACTTCCAGAGGGGCTCGCAGGGCCAGTGTGAGGATCACAAGGGGAAGGCCTCTCCGGCCACCGCTGATGCTGGTTGTCTGTGGAGGAGGGCACTGTGGAAGACTTGTGATCACAAGTTTCTGGAATGCTGATTTGTTACCAGCACATAATTTTTTGAAATCTGTAGAAGAGCACCTTTTTTTTTTTTTTTTTTTTTTTTTTTGCGGTATGCGGGCCTCTCCCATTGCGGAGCACAGGCTCCGGACGCGCAGGCTCAGCGGCCATGGCTCACGGGCCCAGCCGCTCCGCGGCATGTGGGATCTTCCCGGACCGGGGCACGAACCCGTGTCCCTTGCATCGGCAGGCGGACTCTCAACCACTGCGCCACCAGGGAAGCCCGAAGAGCAACTTTTAAACGCTTTTACATGCACATTAGTAGACTGTGGCAGGCACCTGATCCACTGTTTATAGAGCTGGAGAGAACAGAATTTAGGCTGAAGCTTCTCAAAGGGAGCTGCTAGCTCTGTGCTGGCTGATTTAGGTGGTAGGAGCCAAGGGAAGGGGAGCTGAGGGAGACCTGAAGGCCAAACCCTACCGGCTGTCCAGCAGCCCCTTCCCAGGTTAATTGTTAATGATGGGGCAGCCAGAAGGGCCAAGTTTGTCTTTTAGGGAGCCCAGGTCTGTTCCTGCCACCCCCATCATTTGACACCAGAAGCCAAGTTTGAGCCCCAAATAGCTCAGAGGAGCCCTGGCCCTTTTTCAAAATTAAACATCCTTCATTATAGACATATATGCGCCTACCCCGCCCCCCCCCAACACACACACACAAAGTGAGAGGGGAAACGCCCCTGTGTCTTTTACCTTCAAACATTAAATCCCTAGTAAGGGTAACTCTGCAGTTCTAAGAAGTTCTGGGTGCACAAACCCTACCATGTGAGGCACTGGAGAGCAGGGTTGGCCCGAGGCAGACTGTCCCAGGCTCACTCGGGCATCTGAGTCCCTGAGAAGCCTGTGGGCTCCGCATAAGCAAAGCTGCTCAGTCTGCCAGGTGGCCCCCAGGCCTCCGCAGGTCCAAGGATTGTGGGAGCCAAACAAATCCTCTTTGCCCTCGTTCTAGGTAGGGAGCAGAAAACTCCAGGGCCCAGTGTCATAGAAATTTATTCCCTGGGGTAGAGAGCAGCCTTCAGAGATAAGAAGAGCTTAAAGTAAGTAAAAGTTCTGGGGCTCTGAGCCCGTAACTTTCTGTTCCAGGACAATATGTTTCAGAAACCCTGCATCCCCCTTCTCAGGAAAGGGGCAGTGCCTCAGGCAGGCAGTGGAGAGCCACCTGCTGCTTGGGAAGCAGCTGGACTGAGGCTGAGAGGTAAGAGTGATGCTGGGAGAAATTACTGGTGGGGGAGGGACCCAAGCCCCACTGGATGCACTGAGATTCCTCATGGAATGTTTTTTTTTAAATGAATTTATTTATTTATTTATGGCTTTGTTGGATGTTCGTTGCTGCGCGCAGGCTTTCTCCAGTCGCGGCGAGCAGGGGCTACTCTTCGTTGTGGTGCGCGGGCGTCTCATTGCTGTGGCTCCTCTTGTTGCAGAGCACGGACTCTAGGCGCACAGGCTTCAGTAGTTGTGGCGCTCAGGCTCAGAAGTTGTGGTGCACGGGCTTAGTTGCTCCGCAGCATGTGGGATCTTCTCGGAACAGGGCTCGAATCCGTGTCCTCTGCATTGGCAGGTGGATTCCCAACCACTGCGCCACCAGGGAAGTCCCCCTCATGGGGTTTTTAAAAGCAGCTGCCTGCGTGAGATCAATAGGATGACTGTTCATGTGACCCATAGATCTAATTCTTTCAGCTGGAAAATGGGTGCTCTAAATTCCCAAAGCTCTTTGGGTCCTAAAACTCTAACCTCTGGTCTTGAAACCTTGGTGTTTTTCAGGTTGATATAATATCCTCTCTCAGGATACTGAGTCCTATGGTATGGTTTCATTTCAGAGCCTGTATGGAGTTCTGAGTCACAAAGTGTCAGTCAGAACCTACTAGTTTAGGGACCACATGTTAGAGATGAACCTGAGGCCCACAGAGCTCAAGGCCGCACAGCTGGTTATCAGAAGAGATGGCACCAGGACTCACAGCACTGGGTCCGTCCTTTGGTCCACTGTGACCATGGCTGAGGAGTTAGTGAAGACCAACAGCAAAGCCTTCTGTTGACTGTTTCGTTTCTGAGCACTGGAGGCAGCCAGGGGCGCTTGAGATGTCTGTTGGCAGGGTTCCTGGGTGGCCTTATTACCCTCCTCCTCTCTGGTAGATACAAAGCTGTGCCTACAGTCAACTACCTCGGGATGCAGTGAGGAAAAAAAGGGAGTGTGGGGGAAATGAATAAGGAGAAGAAAACAGTGGAAGAGAGCTGGGGGAATGAGGGCATGTGACCAAAGGACAACTTTTCCCTTTGTCCAAAGGGTCTTCTAACTAAATCCAGCAAAAGTAAATAGACTAATGAGGCAACATCGCCACCTGGTGGCAGATGAGGACATATGCTTTTAGAAAGGAACTGAAATGTTGGGCTAATGCAGTGATCAGCTTCAGAAGCAACACCCACGGCTTTCCCCCTTCCTTGTTGAGGCAGACCAGCCCCAGCAGGAAGCTGTACTGTCTGTGAACTCCAGACCAAGTGGGTACCCTTTGCTCAGCATTAGTTAACAAGGTCTAGAGGTTTGGGCTGAACAGCAACACAGGAGCCATACCTGTTGATCCACATGGGGGTAGGCGGGGTCCTCCAGGCTACAGGACTTCACAGAACAGATGGCTTTTCAAGGCTCTGGTAGAGAAGCCTCAGAGCCAGCCCTGTTTATAGCCAGCAGTCACCTGCCACTCCAGGTATAGGGGTAAGGCTCTTGTAGGCAGGGCCTCTCAGTTACTACTGCCTACATATGACAATCCCTTCCCAAACTAACCCAGTCACCTGCCTCGTAAGAGAGTCTCAGTTAAAAAAAAAAAAAAAAGGCAAGCCGTTGTCTGCTGCTCAGAGGAGCCGGATGAGTAGGGAGGGTGTTCTAAAATATCGGGCTTAGTAATCATGGGGGCCATTATCTTATTGATCAAGGTCCAGCCATTTGCCAAGGTATATACACATTTTATTTAAAAAAGTTTACAGTTTTCATTATACACAACTATTAAGAGGTTATAGTCAGAGGAGGCATTTGTCCTGTTGACAGAAGTGCCCACTAGATCATCACAATGCAAGGTAAAAGGTGGAAGGGAGGAGAGGGGGCAAGGAAAAAGTAAGTGATAAAAAGCTTAGATTTCAATTAAGGGCTGGTAAGTCCCTTTTATCTCTTCAAGTATCACACAATATGTACCAAATACAATCAGTAAATAATGGCCATTTCTTCCCAAGCCCACGGCCAAGATGAATATTTGCTGAATTAAGAGTCCTGGCCCTTCCTCAGGTGAGTGGAGAAACTGCATACCTGAGGGTTTACTCTCCCTTCCCCCCAAGGGGCCTCCACTCCATTCAGTCCCTAATGGAATCACCAAGGTGTTCAGTGGCCAGAGAAAATATGAACATGGATTCAGAAGTCCAAAGAAATGCAGGTCTTTGAGCTCAATCAGAAATGATTTCAGTCAACAAGGCTGTGAACCCAGTCAGGAAGTTGGTGAGATGAATAAAACTCTAACTTTTGTTAATGGCTTTCACTTTTCTAATTGAGTCCCTAGAACACAGAAGGGTCACATGCCATTTAAAGTCAAACACTAGTTCCCAGAAAGTTGGTATCTAACAACTTCACCACGGGGGCTAGCAGAGGATCTGTCTTTCATGATTCTCAGCCATCCCAATAGGAGGCCTAATAAAAAGCAGGTGTCAGGCCAAGGCCAACTAGGGCTTCAGGGAGCCTTGTGAGGGAAAAAATTCCTTCGAGGGGAGACACTCTTCTGGAGCTTAGATCAGCCAGTTGGCAATTAGAACAGCTTTTGGAGTGGAAGAAAAACGTTAGGTACTGGAGAGAGATATGGCAACTTCTGATAATTATCTCACTAGTATAAAACGCTGGTTGAAACTGCACAGCAACCTCAAGTAGCGCGATACGACTGAAGACAAAAGAGCAAATACGCCAGTGTCTAGGTTGGCTACCTTAAAACGCAACCCACGAGGCCCCGGTGCTGGGGTGGCTGGAGGGTAGCGGATTGCAGGCTGCTGTGGTGCAGCCATCTTGCTTGTTGGTGTTTGGCGAGAGCTGGAGCTCAGTCATTTGAACAGGGGCAAAGAATGGCTTGCGCTGGTAAACCACAAGGCAGGATTTCAAAAATGATGGGTACTAAAGAAGGGAAGGGAAGGGAAGGGAAACTGCCAGAAGCAGCTCTGACCTACCACCACCACCTTTAAAAGCAATAATGTGCAGCCTTTCTGAGGGGCTCTGAATGCTTCTCTGAGTGTTATGATGGGACAATGTGGAAATGCTTTTGGTGTCATACCACCCCCTGCTCCAGACTCACTCTACCATCTACTACTGGGGGCCCAGAGTCCTCAGAATCACAGCCAGGCCCTCTTCCAGCTTCCTCTCCTACTCCTACCTCTCCCAGGCACAGGGAAGGGATGAAAAGTTAGTGTAAGAAGGGATTCTGTTCAACATATCAAAAGTCAATTTCCAAGTGGAGAGGAAAAGCTCCACACAGAGCCAAAAACATGCATGGGATCAAGGTTAGTGCCCAAAAGGATAGACTTGCACAGAATGAGAGGGTACAGTGTGATCTGAGCAGCAATTTCCGGGAGCTTCCAGTGCTAGCAGAGAAGCCTAGTTACACCTTTATCACACAGACTTGGATGGGCGCGCACACACGTGCATACACACCGTAGCCATACTCAGATCTGCTTCTTAACCCCTGCAACCTCCAACAAATCTTCATTTGGAAATTCTGCACCAACAGATTCCTAGTGCTGGAGTTCTCGATCACAGGCAAGCTGATGTCTTTTGGTTAGAGAAACATGGATTTAGTCAGGGAGCAGAGCTGTGGCACTGCTCACATACCATCCCTAAACTTGGTTCTACTAGTTTTTGTTTTTGTTTTTTGACAAGATTAAAAGCAATTATTATCTGGACATTATTTTCTTTGAAAGGTAATTAGAACACTATTGTTTATACAATATTGAAAAAATACAGTTTTTTATTGTTTGAACTCAAATCACCACCCAGCACTTTAAGCCTACCCTAAGTCGCACCTACAAATAACGGTTATAGCACAAGCAAACTGCTAATTCAGCAGGTAAGCAAGTTAGACAGTGCCAGCAGAGACCCTCCCTCCCCCAAAGTAATGAGAAGACAACGTGCTAGATAAGAGTTAAAGTACTCCATTACATGTTAAATAGTTAATACTACCCTTCCAACAAGCCACAAATGCTAGATAGATAACTCAGTACGGTTAACTAACCACAGCCCTACATAACTGCACTTTTAATTTTTTTTTAAAAAAGAAAACCTTTTGCTTCATGCCCGTAATTAACATAAAATAAGTAAATTCTTTGTTTTTTATTTAGGAAAATAATCATGCTAAAAACAAGTTGTACTTCATATAGATTTTCAAAGAAAAGATTGTGCTTTTTGAATAAAAAAGATAGGGTATCTTCAATCTCATTGACTCAAATTTTGTGGAATATAGCACTTATAAACTAAAAACACACAGAGAGAAGGATTAAATTATCCCAGTAGGACATTCAAAAATCATCTCGAGAAGATTTCAGGATTGGCTAATTTTGCTATTGTCCTACTGGTTGTGTCAACCACCCCCCCACCCCCCCACCAGCTAATGTCTGAAGTTCTCCAAATTCAGCAGGCAACACTCAGATCTGAAAGAAACTCTGCCAGCAACCTGGACATATGGTTAGCTGAGTAAACATTTGATTAGCAGGCATTTAAACTGATTTCCTCTTAACACATACAGGAGAGAAAATTCTCTTCCTTCAAAACCTGTTCTACATCATATTTCTGAATCCTTTCCTCCTATTCAGTCTCACTCTGAAAAAAAAAAAAGCTGTTTGTTTTTCCCATGTAGAGTCACTTTGGGTACAAGAACCTTTATTTGTTCCAATTATTACTCATTTTAAATTTAGAATGTGAGTTGGGTCTAAAATACCTATTTCCCACTCCCACGAGCAGACGATGATCAGGCTGCTGCCAAGAGCAGCAGCAGAAGGGAAAACAAAATCAAAACCTGAATGAGAGTACCCAGGAGCCACAGCCACCAGAAGGGTCTTCTTCCCAAGTCTAATGGTCCACTGAGTGGCTGTCCAAGGAGGAGGCCATCTCTTGGTAGGTGAAGATTAAATTTGCAACCTAAGCACAATGCACACACACCAAAAAGAAAAAAAAAAAACCAAACCCCACAACCATCCTCAAATATAAAGCTCTGAGTCCAGGGTAGCAGTCTCACAGTGGCCAACAATAGGATGAGGATGTGACTCTGCACGTGTTGGATGAGAGGAAACATCTTCCCAGTCACTTTTCTCTTCCTGTCCTGTCCTCTCAAAAAACAGGTCTGGATTACAAATTCTACCCCCAAGAAAAAGAATCAGATTCAGAAAACATTTCCAAAAGGTTCTCCAAAGCAAAACACTTGTGGCTGCAGGGCCTGGTAGCGAGAAGGGCAGGAATCTACATATAAAAATGTACTTAAAATCCAAGTCAAAAAAATTATTAGCTCCCTGTTTTATACTGTTACTCCACAGAAATGGGGCCACCTAGGATGCACAGGAAGAAGCAGCTCTGATTCTGACATGGCTGGCTCTAAATGCTCCCAAGCAGGGCTTTTCCTCCCCAATTTCTTCCTTTCCAGTTTGAAAAAGTACTATTCTATCTTCACATCCAAGAGCTGGTTGGTTTGGTTTGTTTCTTTGGAACCGTCAATAAAAGAAGCAACTTTTTCCTGTTATTTTTACTCATGTCTATCTATCAGAGCGGCTGTTTCTTTTGACAGTTCAGTAGCACACAGGCTGACTTGGCTAAATGGACTTATGAATGCATGCATTCGGACCGCATATTGCTACCAAAATGGAATGTGGGAATATGCTATGCACCTCAGGTTGAGAAATGACCAAGAAATCAAGATCTAAAGGGTGATATATAATATATATATATCAATGCTATTATTCATAAAAACCTTGTTTAGTAATAAAAAAAATTGCTTTGTTTAAATATGAATATTATAGTCTGCTTCTCATGGTTAGGAAATAATAGTCTTTCTGAAAAGCAGGTGCTTTTTTTACTACAACTCCATATCCTGGGCCTCATCTTCCGAAAAGTCAGACATAGAACTCTCCGATGAGCTGTCTCCGGTGCCCTCTTCCTGTTCTTTCAGTGCCTCCTCTGTTGCATATTTCTGGATGTACTCTGCACAGGGGGTTGGGATAAAGAAAACACAAGGATAGTGAGCAGGCAGGCATGTGCTTCAGCGACCCCAAAGCTGGCAAGTCCCAGGGAGGTTCAAGCTTTCCCTATTCGGTTTGGGAAGTAGGGAACAGACAATGACAAAGATGACAGTTATTATAGTCACTAAAGCTAAGGGGAAAATTGTGCAGGGAGGTGTCTTTGGAGTTTATGCATTTCACCCTCTTAGTAAGAGAGGCAAATCTGAACACTTGATTTGCGGGGGAACAGATACACTGCACCACCATGCTAGATCTTCTTTGGGCCATTACCTCCCACGTGGATGTGTACAAGACAGCCGAGCACCCTGGGCCTCGCCTGCAAGGCTCAGGAAGGTCGGCAGACGTCCAGGACAGTGTCTGGGGTTAACCAGGACCCAGTTTTCCAGCCAGGGCGCTCCCACTCTCTCCTTGTTGCCTACTGATATGGCTGCACTCCTCCAAACTTGATGGACTGGGGAAATGTAAACCTCACATTTTCTTTTACTTTCTATGTTAATAAAACTATTCACCCCCCAGATAGAACAGGACTAGTTATGATTCCATAGTAACTTATAAGGAAATCCCCCATCATTTTTAGATTTGCAGTTATATAATTACAGTCAGCCCAAATCTATTATTTTAGAAATAGATTTTAGTCTAAACAGATCCTGCCTGTCAGGTTTTTGAAGCAGCTGGTGAAGACAGTCTCTCAATCTGCTCAGGAATGAGCTGCTACCTGGGGACACAGCTAGCCTGAGTGACTTTACCACCTATTAATTTATTTACCTGAAGATTTATGATGCTATAGCCTAGGCTGTATCTGCCAGCTGAAAAAAATGTTAAGAACTGCTGAATACACAATTAAACGTTTTCCTAAAACTCTAGGTGCAGATGGTTTTTCAAGTAAGTAGCCTACACACAATATGAAAAGACAGGACAGAATCCTATCCAGAAAAACACATCCTCACGTCTGAATGCTTTGTTTTTCCTCCTATGGAGTTGCAGGGACTAGAAGAGAAGGTATATGGGCCAAGTCTGAATGATGCAGTGCAGGGCCAGCTAAGATTATTTTCTATATTTTCAAAGGGCTGTTAAAAAGGAAGAAAGAAAGAAAGAATGAGTATGTGACAGAGACCATATGTGGCCAAATCTGGGCCTTTACAGAAAAAGTTTGCAGGCTTCTGACTTACACCCCTACAGATTCATTGGAGCAAAATTTTATGCTGAGATAATGAGATTTCAAAAGCCCCTGGCTAGGTAGGAACTTGCCTTCATTTTTTTGAGAGTGAGAGAAATGTTTACTGAAGTCTTAGAAATTGTATTTTTATTCTCTATTGGGTTGGCTACTTTTTCTTCCTTTGTAGAAAGAAGTTGCTGCACTTTGGCACTGCTCTTGGACACTGTAAGTCGACACTATCAGCCTTCTTCAGTATACTCAAGGAGACCAATGTGTATTAAGTGCTTACTGGGATAAGGCCTTTCAGGAGATAGAAAAATGAAGAGCAAGGTCACTAATGAGCAGGAAACACAGACAAAGATAAAAGCAGTTAGGGGGTTAAGTGCCATCAATGGGAAGCAGGAAGAAGGGACTGTGGCTCCTGAGAGCCAGGAAGGCAGTATCTGCACTGACCCTTGAAGCAGCTCTGGCAGCTGCAGCATAGGAGACGCCACTCCAGGGGAAAGGCATAGACAGCCTCGCCGAAGCACAGGGGAGAAGGAAGTGGCTGGGATATTAAAACACATTAAGAGAGAACTATATTTGTTTTCTTTCTTTTAAAAAATCTGAAGCAAGTAAGGCAAAATGTACAGGTTTTGCTACAGTTGTATAGTGGGTACGTAGTTAAGTCACTCTGTTTTTCTGTATGGTTGAAAACTTTCCCTGAAGAACTAAGGAAGCAGATACAGTTGGGTATCTAAAATTCATCCAATTGTGCGTTACATATTGATATATTTAGAGGAGTAAAGGCAAAGATGTAGATCACACACAGTAACAGAGAGCCCTGAATGGCAGGCTAAGATGCCACTCAGGGAAGGTTTTTGAGAAGTGACATATCTTTAGACAGCTCCAACGGTGTCCCATCCTACAGACAGTCCAATATTTCTTTTTTCTTTTTTTTTTGCGGTACGCGGGCCTCTCACTGTTGTGGCCTCTCCCGTTGCGGAGCACAGGCTCCGGACACGCAGGCTCAGCGGCCATGGCTCACGGGCCCAGCCGCTCCACGGCATGTGGGATCTTCCCAGACCAGGGCACGAACCCGTGTCCCCTGCATCGGCAGGCGGACTCTCAACCACTGCGCCACCAGGGAAGCCCAATAATTTACAAGATAAAATAGCACCAACTAAATATGAATCATGTTCACGGTAAGAAAGGTTACATACACTGACCTCAGATGTCAGGCATGGAAACTGACTACCTGGAGGGGATTATCTAAAGCGGTAAGGGGTGAATTAGCTCCCTAACGGGTGGGGGAAGGAGAGAGGGGCCGAAGGACCCAAATCTTATGAGAATGATCACGTTTAGGAATGGAATGAGAAAAGTTTTCAGAAAGGTAAGGGGTAAAATACCAAAGCTGCAGAGAGGAAAATGGGTCATGAGAAAAATCCAAATGATTAAGAAGACAGGAGGACTTTCCTGGTGGTGCAGTCGTTAAGAATCCTCCTGCCAATGCAGGGGACACAGGTTCGAGCCCTGGTCCGGGAAGATCCCACATGCTGTGGAGCAACTAAGCCCCTGCGCCACAACTACTGAGCCTGTGCTCTAGAGCCTGTGAGCCACAACTACTGAGCCCGGACGCCTAGAGCCCGTGCTCCACAACAGGAGAAGCCCCTGCTCGAGAACTAGAGAAAGCCTGCACACAGCAGTGAGACCCAATGCAGCCACAAAAAAAAAAAAAAAAAAGAAAAAAGAGGAGAGAGGAGGGGAAACAAAGAGCAGGACTCCTAAAGGAGTCCACAGAAACAGATAAAGGCTTCCGACATGGGGATACCTTTGAGTATGGGGGTGGTGGGTAACCAGGAAGAGAAGGAAGACCAACAGTGCTAGGAGGAAGGATAAATGGAGAACAAGATCATGTTGGTGGGGGGACTGGGTCCGAGAAATAAGATCTCTTATTTCCTGTAGGAAGAAACAAAGAAAAGATTGGTGGGGGCGGGGGGGGGGCGATATATATAAAGGTAGGAAGCTGCGGTGAGCTCAGGTCTGATAGTCATGATCTTCTCAGATTACTAAGGAAGTGATAGCCAACACTAATGTTTCAGAAATCTAGAGCCCCCTAAGCTAGAGCTTGCTGTTCAAAGATAAAAACGTAGGTTAGGTTCCTTTTGTAACTGGGACTATAACAGATACGTACTAAAACAGGAATAGTGTTAAATAGAGGCATAATGAATACAAGAACTATAGAAATATGCTCTGCACAGAGATATCTGTGGGTTGCAGACACTGTTAAGTGATTCTTATGTCAAAGTAAGACAGTCTCATAACAGAATTTTATCTGGTTAAAAATGAAATACATGTTTTCTTGAATTATGTTTCTTTGGCTATGTCTGGTTACATAAATTAGATATTAATTTGCAAAGCACCTGAGACCTAAGTAAGTTAATTAGAGTAGATTTATTTTTACTTTATCTCAACAAAAAGTACCAAACAATACCCTAAGAGACCAGGGAAGAATGAGAAGACGAAGAAAAGGAAAAACTACTGTTCAACAAATAGGCCCAGATGCTCACATCCTGTCTCATACTTTCATATTTAAGAGTGAAGACCTATGCATTCTGGGCTCTCATAAATTATTTCTACTGCCATCTCCTGCAAATGTACTCAGAGGGGATATACACTTTGCAGAAGCTCATGTTCTGAGCTGCTGTGCAGATGAACGAGTCAAGCTAAAAATTGGGTAAATACCAATGCCTGCCATTTGTTAAGAAGAGTAGGCCTATTTTCATGGACTTTGAACTCCTCTCCTTTCTGGTGGAACTTTATGTATCTAGACTTTTCACTATGAAAGTTCTCAAACATACACAGAGGTAAAAGGACAACGTGGTGAATGCTGGTAACCCTGTGTGTAGCTTTAGCTGTTCTTTCACAACCACATTTTCATTTTAATGAAATTCGTGTCCCATTAGCCTGTAAACTGAGAATGGGAAAACAGGATCCTAAATCTTAAAGGATGAGCTAACTAGTGCTACCACCATTTGCACATTTCTAAACTTTAATAGCACATTTTAAGTTTTAATAGAAAAATCCATAGCACCAGGGCACTGGGGCCAGGTATCTGCAGTAGAAATGTGCCTTAGATGTAAACTTCCCAAAATGTAAGCAAATCAGTATGGGACCAAGAAAAGAAGCCAGTTGGGTAATTTTTATTCAACAGGTAAAATGATATAATAAAACAAAGTCTAAAGATGAATTTGGTAATTATTTCCCAACTCCCAAAGTTAACTGCTGTCCTGAAGGGCCAGGATGATTCCATTTATAAACCAATGTGAGACTATGCCTTTCAATTAATACTTTACTCTCCAGTCCAATTTTCTAATTTTCTAAGACAAGAGGAAGCAAATGAAAGCAAAGGTTCTTTCATATAGGGGGTCACAGGGATTTCTGGCAGGGTTATGTCTACTTACCACCCAACTAATAAGTCACCCATTTCCTCATCTTTCCTTTTTTGCTTTCTCTCTCCTTTCTTGCTGAAACCTCCAGCTTTCTAAAGGTGTCTCTGACCCTTGAACCTACAGAGGCTAGTGAGCTCTGCTCTGGCCCACAGCTGTCTCTTTTTAGGCCTGAGAAAAATTACGAGTAACTAAGAAGGGCTTTTAACGATCAAAACCTAACAGACTTAAGTTCTTCTGTCTCAAGGCTAAGCTATTTGCCTTACCTTTAATTTTCTGCTTGTATTCTTCTGGTCGATGGAGGTACATAGCTGCAGCGTCACCATTGAGAGGATCTATGGGGTTGGGATAGGCCAACAACTGGGGCAGGAAGGACTCAAATATATTGGTAAGATCTGAAAAACAAGCAAGAAATATATCATGCACGGAACAAGCAAGTTCACCTAAAATTCACTTGAATTCAGTAGTCAACATATTTAACTACACTGATATTTTTTCATAAAACAGTGGTCCATTACATGTGACTTATATATTCCTTTCAATACCAATTTTTAAATTTAATTTTAATTTGAAGAACCAGGTACACTTGGTATTCTCTTTGAAAGGCAACTGTCCCAATTCGAATTCACTCTACTCTGTAAACTGAGATTTTAGAAATACTACATGGTTTATTAAAACTTGTACCCCAATACTGTACAGCACTCTACATTCTTACAAAGCAAGCAGTTAATTTCTTAACATCGCCATTTTCTACAGCTTTGAAAATCCCCACTCTGAAAGTATTCAAGCACCAGATCTTAAAAGAACTGAATACAATTATATAAGCCTTGACATTTAATTCAATTCTCCTAACTTCTAATGGAGGTAAATATAACCAGTTTTTCAATTATTCTAGGTAATGAGGGTAGGAACCTATATGAATTACTTAAAATCATAATCATAAGACAGATAAGTACCAATTTACTGCTTTTATTAATAATCATTTTAATAAACATTAACAACTCCCTTCTTACTAGATTCAGCACAAGGTGCTGGGTGCACATCTACATACACAGCAAAAACAACAAAAACCCTGCAGTTACCTAGTGTTTTATAAAGGAAGTAGGGCTTGAAAACCTGTAAAATAAACCACACATCCACGTAACTTCAGAGATGCTCTAACTTCCATTCTATTCGCTGCTCAGTTAGCAGACAGTGAACTGTGGAACCTTAGCGCTTCCATCTCTCTGCCCACTCTAGTTACTCATCATGTTTTATAAAAAACATTTCTGTTTCAAGAGGGAATGCTAAAGTATAGTAGCATAGAAACTACTCTTCAATTTATTCTGCTTTTCTAATGGATTTTGTTTTAGAGTGAGTGCTCTCATGCAGTATTTTAAGTGAATGTTTTGTCAAGCCATGTCACTTTAGATTAATGATTCTCAGCCAGGGGTGATGTTGCTTCCCAGCGGCCACTTGGCAATGTGTAGAGAAATTTCTGGTTGTCACAACCGGGTGGGGGAAGGTGCAGGGGTGCCACTAGCATCTACTGGACAGAGGCCAGGGATGCTGCTAAACACCCTACAATGCAATGCACAGGATAGCCCTTCACAACAAATAATTATCTGGGACCAAAATGTCAATAGTGCTGAGGTTGAGAAACCCTGGTCTAGATAAAAGGGGTCAGCAAACTTTTTCGTAAAGGGCCAGAGTAAATACTAATTTAGGCTTGGTGGGCCACATTTGGTCTGTCACAGCTACTCAACATTCAGCCCTGCCACTAGCACAGAAGCAGCCATAGATAATAGATAAACAGATGGGTGTGGCTGTGTTCCAATAAAACTATATACAAAATCAGGCAGCCAACGTTTGCTGACCTCTGCTCTAGAAAATCCTATGAGAAGCAGATCATCCTTGTCACTATAAGGTAAAAAAACTGAGCAGTCAAAAAAAACCTAGAGCTGCACTATTCAATATAACTTTCTGCAATGATGATAATGATCTGCATCTGCTACCAATATGGTAGCCATGTGGCTACTGAGCACGTGAAATATAGCTGGTTTGACTGTGAGGACTAAATCTTTCATCTTTAATTCTAATTAATTTAAATTTAAATAACTACATGTGGCTAGTAGATCCCATATTGGACCACTCAGGTCTACAGAGTGATATATGGACTGTGCTGGCTGTACTTCATGACAGCCAGCACAGTCCTATCCTCATGCACCAGATACTAACACAGAGCAGGTTTACCTTCAACCCCAAGTTAGGGACTTGGTATTACTGATAAGGCCAACTTTCCAAAGAACCACATTAAAGTAAAATTCCCACGTACCAGGAAACAAATGCAGAGATCCTTAATCAAAAAAGCAAAACAAAAATGATCTTCCAACATAACCCCAACCATCCATGGCAGGATTTTCACTGCTGTTTTACATATATATATTTTAAAGGAAGCAACATATTTAACAAACCAATAACTATTCATGGTACAAAATCATTGAAACTATTTGTAAAGGCTAAGGGACAGAGAAAAATGCTGATGTTCTAATGCTGAATAGAGAAAGTCTGTAAAATATTATGTTCTCTA
This sequence comes from Leucopleurus acutus, assembly GCF_964270905.1. Classification (NCBI taxonomy): domain Eukaryota; kingdom Metazoa; phylum Chordata; class Mammalia; order Artiodactyla; family Delphinidae; genus Leucopleurus; species Leucopleurus acutus. Next base: position 86,442,792 of record NC_139144.1, read on the forward strand.
GAATTACAATGATGTACACAGTATGATGCATAAAAATATTTTAAAAGTTATGCATAAGAATATTTTAAAAGTTATGTTGGACTTCCCTGGTGCTCCAGTGGTAAAGAATCTGCCTTCCAATGCAGGGAACACAGGTTCAATCCCTGGTCAGGGAACTAAGATCCCACATGCCGTGGGGCAACTAAGCCCGTGCACTGCAACTATCGAGCTTGAATGCCTCAACAAGAGAGCCCGTGTGCTGCACACTACAAAGCCCATGCGCTCTGGAGCCCACACGCCACAACTAGAGAGAGAAAACCTGCAGGCCACAACTAGAGAGAAGCTCGAGTGCCACAACGAAGAGACCACGCACTGTAATGAAGGATCTCACAGGCCTCAGTGAAGATCCTGTGTGCCCCAGCTAAGACCTGACATAGCCAAAAAAAAAAAAAAAAGGAAAAATTAAAAGTAAATAAAAATTTTAAAAAAGTTATGTCAAAGCAAAAGGCTTGTATTTTCACACTTCAAATGACACTTTACTTTTTTGCCTTTAAAAATAGTATTTGCGTATAAATGTGTCCTTTCTACTTTTGCATATGTTTGAAACATTTAATAAAACATGGAAAGTCTGAAAAAAATTTTCCTCTCTTTATCCTTAAGTGGGTGGGTTATCAAGGCAATGGTAGAAAATGCTAAAAGGTAAGCAAATTAAGAAGAAAAGGGGTGTGAACCCCAAGTTTTACAAACTGAACATGATCCCAAAGCAGAGTTACAGTAACACTAATAATAGTAACAGTAATAGTAATGGCAGCAAGAGTTTACACTTACACAGCCCTTACTACAAGCCAGGCCCTGTAAACACTTTACATATACACTCTTTTTTTTTTTTTTTCCGGTACGCGGGCCTCTCCCGTTGCGGAGCACAGGCTCCAGACGCGCAGGCCCAGCGGCCATGGCTCACGGGCCCAGCCGCTCTGCAGCACATGGGATCCTCCTGGACCGGGGCACGAACCCGCGCCCCCTGCATCGGCAGGCGGACTCCCAGCCACTGCGCCACCAGGGAAGCCCCTATATACACTCTTAATTTCACTACAGCCAATGAGGTAGGTACCATTACTATCTCCAATTTGCATATGGGGAAAATGAGGCACAGAGAGGTTAGGTAACTTGTCCAAGGGGCTGGGTTTCAAACCTGGGCTTATGCACTACACTGCTTCTGTTAGTGGATGAAAGGAACACTGTCTCAACCATGATGGCAAAAGCTCCCCACATCTCTGCATCAAACTGTATACCCTCAGAAATGGCCACCCTCCTCCCCAAAGTTTTTCTTTCTCACATGTTCAAGGCCAACAGGATGGTCTCTAAGCAGAGAATGTTCAGGAGTAAACTGGGGGCCTCTCCTGCCACATCAGCATTATTGGTGCTGCCCCCAAAAGATTAACAGCTGAATGTTCCTATCAAACAACAAAAAACTTGAAAAAAAAATAAAGTGCAGGTTTTAAGTTCAGAAGCACTTCAGGACTTGAGAAATATTGCAGACAACATGTCTCATAACTAGGTGTTTCATGTGTTCCAGGAAAAGATTTTATACCCCTCACCATTACTTTTAAGTTTTTCAAGCTACCAATAAGTGGCTTTGCCTATGTATTTGTTCCAAACAAATAAAAGAACCCTCAATTAAAAAAAAAAAAAAAAGAACCCTCAATTATTGGTTTCTCCTTTCCTGTGTCTACTGTCTTCCGACATCAACATACTTTTGATCCATTTTACAGATGTGCTGAGTCACACCTCTAAAACAGAAGAGCAGGAAAGGAAAAGTACGCAGCCCAGTTTTGGGTAAAGATGACAGCTTTTGAAGGCCAGGATGTTGTTGCCGTGGCCATTTTAAAGCAGTAAAGTATTCCTGAAAGTGGCTAACAGAATGACTACCATTGAGAGGTTCCTCCCCAAAGAAATATCTCTCAAACATGCAGATGTGCACAAAATCTTCTTTCAAGATAAATATTCTAGCAGAAGAGACATAAACCATAAACCAAGAATGAAATAAAGATACTCATCTTTGGAAAAATCCATCATAATAAAATTTTTTCCCCCTAGAATTGTTAATAATATAAAACATCTATCAGTTCCAAAGTCTTCTAAAAAACACCGACCTTCCACTTTTTGGAAGGGAGAGAACCAGACATGGATCGCACAATCTAGAGATTACAGTCAGGTGCCCCCATTACTGGATACCTTAATTTTTTTTTTTTTTTTTTTTTGCGGTACGCGGGCCTCTCACTGTTGTGGCCTCTCCCATTGCAGAGCACAGGCTCTGGACGCGCAGGCTCAGCGGCCATGGCTCACGGGCCTAGCCGCTCCGCGGCATGTGGGATCTTCCTGGACCAGGGCACGAACCCGTGTCCCCTGCATTGGCAGGCGGACTCTCAACCACTGCACCACCAGGGAAGCCCTGGATACCTTAATTTTTAAAGAAAGTCCCAAGAACCCTGATAAGTATGGTCTACCATGAGCAAACAGCTCTTACTTTTGCCTTGGACTAAATCAGCACTTACCAAAATGCAGTCCATTAGGACTGATTCTTCAACCTGATCTTACAGTATTAATGTTAACAATATTACAACACTCATAGTTCAGCTTAGGCACATAAACTAATGATTTATATCCATATTTAATTTTTAAAAACACTCAAATTATACTTATCTCTCATCAAAAGCAGCATTTACCCCACTCAGTCTACAGCAATGGTTCTTGGGCAAGTCTAGGTCCTGGTTGTTCGTCCATTAAAATTACCCACAGGGTTTTTCAAAATATGCATACCTACCCCAGGGATTCTGATTTAGGATTGGTTAGCATCTGCATGTTTGTGATACGTGTGCAGAAATGCACTGCCTACTCTACACACTCCTAACCCCAGAGACCAAATGGAAAGAGCTATGTGCTTGTGGGTTCTCTAGCTCAAGAAAATGTTTAGGTCTTGACAGCTAAGCTGCTGAAGAGGCTCTAATTTAGTAGCCCTCCCTGACCCTTTCATTGTCCTTTTTCTGCACACTGCTGTCACCATCATTCACTCCAGGTGGAGGTATTCCAAACTACAGGTAGGAAAGCAGGTCTCTTCCTCTCTGCATCTCAATTTCTTCATCTGCAAAAAGAGAATACTGCAGCTCCTTACAAGAAGAAATACACATTTCTAAAAATGACTATAAAATAGGCTTCAAACTACATCAAAGGACTAAAATATTAATACAAATATGCCATCTTCTCAGAAGAAATTTCAGCTACCTGTATCCCTCAAGGAATACTTATTAATAATTAAAATGAGTCACCCACACAAAAATGCACCAATTCTTTTTTTTTTTTTTTTTTTGTCTGTGTCGGGTCTTCGTTGCTGTGCGCGGGCTATCTCTAGTTGTGGCAAGCGCGGGGCTACTCTTCATTGCAGTGCGCGGGCTTCTCATTGCAGTGGCTTCTCTCATTGTGGAGCATGGGCTCTAGGCATGTGGGCTTCAGTAGTTGTGGCACTCGGGCTCAGTAGTTGTGGCTCGCGGGCTCTAGAACGCAGGCTCAGTAGTTGTGGCGCACGGGCTTAGTTGCTCCGTGGCATGTGGGATCTTCCCAGACCAGGGATCAAACCCGTGTCCCCTGCATTGTCAGGCGGATTCTCAACCACTACGCCATCAAGGACGCCCTGCGCCAATTCCTAAAGTAAAGCCACCCTACTCCAGGTGACTCACAAAAAGATGGGTACACGGCTTAAAAGAGAAGACACTCAGGAGGGGATGAATCACATATCTCATGTTTTATTCTTGGCTGTTTATGAACCAGTGACCATAAGTTATTTCTTCTTCCTCTATTTCCTTTGAACATTAAAATGGAAACCTTTGTAAAGCATACTGCTATCTTCAGGTTAAAACCCTGTGGATGCCAAAGCTTGACTTGGTCAGCCCCATCAGGAACCACAATTACCAAGCCGGCAGTCCTCTCAGAGACTTGAACTTGCATAATCTTTGTTTGTTTTTCAGATTTAACACCCCAAATGCTGTGACTCAGAAAACACCACCATGGTACAGCACAGTCACGGCCAGGTACCACCAGCCATCATAGCCCTTCTCCCTTCTCCAATGCCACCTATCCTTCCCCCTTTTCTCACCCTACTCCTTGTTCCCCAGATGTCCGAGCCCCTGGGTTCCTTCTTTTTAAAGCCAAACAAACAAAAAACATACAGAAAAACTTGTTTGGAAAGACATCAGCCACTTGCTCAGCAATGTGAATTCTGTGGTCTTTGTATTAATACAAAGAGTGTATTTTATACTCTTACTCCAGGAAGCTCATCATCTCACAATTTTAAAGAAATAAGTCTATGCTGATAACTAGCAAATCCTTCTAATTGGTCCTTTACATTTCTGGTCTTAAACATGCCTAAAATTATTTCCCTGAAAACCTATTCCTTTCTCCTAAAACCTAGATCGACGGCTCCAAACCTCTTGAAGGACCTTGGTTAGGCCTTCCTCCTTTATTCCATGTACTCAGTCAATTTCCCAGACTCACTATTAATCCTAGTGAAATGCCTCTAGTTCCTCTTCTGTTTCCACTGGCATGTAACTACATCAAGCCCAATGTATCTTTCTAGACCTGGATTAGGACAACCATCTCTGGATGGCCTTCCAGCCTCCAAACTCTTACCTTTGGAAGCAGAGAACACTTCCTTAAAACACTCAGGTCATTTCCCATCAAGAGCAAGTTCCTTTTCTTTTCCTACGAAACTTCGTACTCCAGAAGCATGCTATCCAAACAAACTTACATTTTACTGACCTTCTCCCTCCTGGAGGACTCCTGGCTTCCAAAGCTCAGAATCACTGAGTTAGCCATGACTCCTTAAGGTATTTAACTGTTTTGTAATTCAATAGGGAGCAGGGCTAAAAGGAGAGGAAGAAAGGAAAAGTCCTGCTCACAATCAGAGAGGTAAAAAGCTGGGTAAAAACCCACAAGAAGTAGATTCTAGTGAACCAGAACCAATGACTGCGACCTCCTCTTTCCATGGCTTTCGGCCATTATAGTTGAAGCTGATGGCTAAATAAGTTGAGATCACCTGGGAATTAAAACCATGTTATCCGGGGCTTCCCTGGTGGCACAGTGGTTGAGAATCTGCCTGCCAATGCAGGGGACACAGGTTCGATCCCTGGTCCGGGAAGATCCCACATGCCGCGGAGCAACTCAGCTTGTGCACCACAACTACTGAGCCTGTGCTCTAGAGCCTGTGAACCACAACTACTGAGCCCACGTGACGCAACTACTGAAGCCTGTGCGCCTAGAGCCCGTGCTCCATAACAAGAGAAGCCACCGCAATGAGAAGCCCGCGCACCGCAACAAAGAGTAGCCCCTGCTCACCGCAACTAGAGAAAGCCCGCGTGCAGCAACCAAGACTCAACTCAGCCAAAAATACAATAATTTTAAAAAACCAAACAAACCCATGCTATCCTTGATTTGCTAGAGAAAATCATCAGCTGACCTTTCAAAATCCCATTGATTGACTTTGCTCATCTTATAAGGAACTGTAATTAATCCATCATATTGCTAAGCAAGCCATGAATTTATAGTTACATGTTGAAAATAAAAACAATCATAAAATTCCATTTCATTTGCTCAAGGTTTTTTTTTTTTTGTCCTTTTTTTTGTGGGGGGTGGTGGTATCTAACTATATGTATGAAAACACACTGACATATATGTGGTCAAAGTTTACAAGACTGAAAGAGGACAAATAAAATTTCCAGATTTCTTCAGGTTATCTAAGAATTTTGGGTTAATTAATAGATCTTTACTTTTCTACTCTTGTCAGCTCTTAAGAAGTTGCACTATTAATGATGAATTTGAGTCTGTTACTTTAATTTTCTTCTGCTTGTAGTCTGTGAATACTAAAAACAGTGAAATTCTACCCCCTAAAAGGAGGAGGAGCCAGAAACCTATACCTCTCTTCAGCTGGAGGATCAGCATTGCATATAGTCAAGCAGTTGTTATGTATGAAAGACTGAGTAAGCAGTGGGCCCTAAAAGGTGACAGACATCCCCTAGAAGAAAACCTCAATAAAGCCAATTAGGAGGAATGCCTTCAGATAGGCAGGTAGATTTGAAAAAAGAAATGGCCTTGAGATTAAATATTCTCTTACTAGCTGTTTGAGGGCACACATGTGGCAAGCTGAAGCAGACCACCACAAAGACTTGTGTGGTGCTGTGACACAGAACCAGCTGGCCACTGAATGCTAACATGCTTTAATGGAATAATACATACAGCAAACCAGTATCCCAGATGATATATTCAAGAATGTGTCCAATCACTTAACTGAGAGGGTCTTCTGTGTGGATAAAATATACAAAGGGTGTGAAACTCATTAGATGTACACGTGATCTCGTGTTAGTCCATGAGGATCTTTTAAAGATAGAATAAAGTCTCATGAAGAGGGTCATGCATGCAAAAAACAAAACTCTTCTCTCCTCACACCTCTTAAAAAAGAGAGAGAGCAATCAGCAGGAATTAATAAGAATCAGCAAACACTTGAAGAATTTTTGCAATATTCCTGAGAGATATACTTAATCTCACTACACTACCATTACACTTTTTTAAGTATTCCAAGCTAAAAACAGGTATTCCTGTTATATGTGGGAAAGAGCAATGTCAAAGACATAGGGTACTAATTAAAACTTGGTGGAATACCAGATATATCCTAACTGCCAGATCACCAGGTCACCAACCAGAGGTGTGTAGTTTTATAACATGGAACGTTTTAAAGCATTCCACTGTCTTAGTAAATCATCTTCCATCCATTGCCTAATTGCAACTCCCTCTCCACAATGTATTTAAACCGTGGAGATCTGCAGAAGGAAATGAATGCTACTACATAGATCAGAATGAAGAAAACAGACTTTTGTTCACCAAAAAACATTCCCCTTGTTGCCATGTCGATCTCAAAACACTTCCCACCTTACTTAGGTGTTCTTGAGAGGGCAATTCATCCTGGTTTAAACCTGGTATGACCCTGCTTACCTTAAAAGACTGCAAGCTAAAACATGGTAGTAGGATTTGTTATTACCCTTCTAGAAATGAGGGCAGTTAATGTATAATTAGCTAGTTGGGTATTCTTACAGTCATACTAAAACTCATTATTAAAGTTTTAAATTACTAGGCAATAATTTAGTTTGTCTTTAATGTCAGAAAAGAACAAGATAACTTCATGCAATTATAAGATAAATGACCATGCATGGGGAAAGACTTTACCTAGACACAGTGATCACAAGCAAATGAAGACAAAACAAATCCACAAAATCACAATGGAGCCCTGAAGCTACAGCCCCAAAGAAAGAAAAACATGGCTGTGGCTGTCTTTCAGGACCATAGCCTGGCTCATATCCCACGATCCACAAAGCCTGGACCACTCCATGGTTCTAATGCTGACTGTCAGTGAATGTGGTGTTTTTAACGAATTTCTGCTAGGTTGTTCAACCCAAGAAAGCCCCATTTTTCTATGTATAGCTAATTAAACTCCTGGGGCACATGCCAACACCAAATCTAAATATTTACAAGCAGACAAAGGAGGTGGATCATGGAGCTAGCATTGTGGAAACCATCAAATCCAAAACTCAGCATATTTCTTCTTTATCTACTACAGCTGACCTTTCTCCATAGTACTAGAAAGAAACTGCTCTACCTGGGTCTGTCTAGGAGACTCATAATGACATCCAGCTGTTCCAAAAGCAGGATGATGTTTGTGATTCCAGCATGGATGGATCAATACTGAGTTCTCAAGCCTGTTGAAACAGTGGTTGCTGGCCACTCAATCATCCATGCAGATAGATAAATGTATCTCTTATCTCTGCAACTATACTAAAATGTCTAGAAACATAGCTAGCAAACACTCATGCAGCATAAAGCATTATTTTAAGATAAAGTTACCCTCAGCCAAAATTTGAGTTGTTTGGAAAGATTCACAGGCTACCTGACTGAAAAGAGGTATGTAATAACAATGTACTTCCAACACGAAAAGGCTTAAATTCATTCAGCCGCTTAAAATCATTAGGTTACAGCATAGTACTATTAAGTAAATTTATGATTTAAAATTTTTCTAAATGCCTAGTAAAAAGAAGCACTGTTTCTCCTAATTCTAATCCCAAAGTTCCTGAAGCATTCCTTTTGTTGTAGTCAAACTCATTTGTCTGTTACTGACCGCCCCCCCAAATGACTCTAGGGGAAATAATTTCCCAAATGTTGATTTTTCTCACCAGCAAAATAAGAGGACTATCCAGTCCATTGGCTAGCAACCCTAAAGGTGAGAATAAAATTATAAACTGCCCAATTTTATATGAAAATTGTCTTCTACATTACTTGTCCACAACTTAGTCCACAAATAAGTAATTTACCAAGTCAGTCGAGAAATGAGTAAAACGAAAGTCGGAGAGAGAAACACAATTTACGAGGGTCAAGTATGCATGGCTCAGAATGGCGGGAGGGAAACTGAAGCGGTACTGCAGTGAAGGTACCTGAGCTTCCAGGAGTGTGGGGTGAAAACACAACTATGGATAAAATATATTTGAGTAAAAAGGAAAACAGAAAACAAGCTACCTATGGCTTAATGAACTTTCCTTTCATCAGTCTTTAAAATTACAGTTGTTTTTGAAATTGAAATCCAGATCCCCTTGGCTGAATTTTAAGTTTTCCAGAGCTTTTATCATTCCTGTCTGGAAGAGCACAAAGGGATGTTAAAAAAAAAAAAAAAAAAAAAAGATGCCATCATACAGGAAGCCAAAATGAATCAGTTTTGTGATGGCATCTGCTACTTTCCTTTTAATGTCACAAAGAGTAACAATAGTAACTTCAAACTCAATAGATAGCTTCATACTGATGACAAGCTTCTTTACAAAATTAACCACTATAATATGCTCTCTTTCAAGATTAAATATAAAATTTTAAATTACTGGGTGATTAAACTACAATTATACCAATTTTGAGCTTCTGAATGAACAAACTGCATGTACACTTGGCAAAGGAAAACAGGAGGAGAACAGAGGCAAGGAGTCAAATGGGCTGCCAGAAATCAATTTTCTTTTGTGGAGTTGGTGAGGGGTGGTGGAGGAATAAACATAAACATTGTTTATTATCAGGTTATGATGAGTATAAATCTGAATTTCATCTGGGAATTGCTGTTATAATAAAAATATGTATATCTATTGCACAGTACATGCATGCCCTGGGGCAAAGCTAATTGCAGGAAATTTCACAAGTAACTCCCTGCTCCTTACCATATTATATAGTAGAGTTGAAACAAGTTTTGGTTACCAAGCTAAGCCTTTTGCTTTTCAGTTGAATATCTGTGTTAACTTGCCAACTTTCTCCTATTAGTTGTTTCGTATTAAGTTAGATTTGTTTTTGTCCTTTGAACTAAAATTCAAGAATCACAGCAGGAAATTGAGTGATTCAAAATTCACCAATGACGAAACTAACCTTCAATGCCGGAGGGTTTAGCAGCTTGTAATAAAAATTCAGTTTAGATCTCAAGATCAGATTAAGTCTAAAAGAAACTTCAAGGTCATCTAAACCAACCCTTTCTACCAGTACTTTCATATAGATTGTATTTACCTGCTCCTAAATCTTTCCATGAAAGAAATGTTGAATTTTCTTGAGGAATAGTTTGGACTTGAGAAAAATGTCAAAACAGTTTTCCCATGCTGAGTATAATTTTGACTATACTATAAAAATATTTTCTTCCTGCTTTCCTACACTTACCTGTTAGTGTGTTCATGTTCTTGTATTATGGAACACTTAGTGGTAACTTGTACACATGTAATACAGAAATCAAAATTCACTTTCATCAATGTGGTTTAATTCTTGTTACTTACTAAATGCTTTGCAAGGTAATACAAGAACACATTCTAACATTTTATAGATGTGATGAAACCTTAGTCACGTTGGCCTGTTGCTTGAAAGTCTATTCTGAACCTCATACACCTGCTGGCAGGAATGTTAACATGGTACCACCTGGGAAAATAGTTCCTCAAATGGTTAAACAGTCACCATATCTCCGAGCAGTTCTACCCCCAGGTACATACCCAAGAGAAATGAAAACATATGTCCACAGAGAAACCTGTGCACAAATATTTATAGAGGCATTATTCATAATAGCTAAAAGGTGTAAACAACTCAAATGTCTATCATCTGACAAATAAAAATGATATCTGTAGACTAGAGTATTATTTGGCCATAAAAAGGAATGAAGTACTGATACATGCTACAACATAGATGAATCTTGAAAACATTATATGAAGTAAAAAAGTTAGTTACAAAACACCACATATCGTATAATTCCATTTACAAGAAATGTCCTGAATAGGCAAATCTATACAAACAACAAGAAGGTTGGTTATTGCCTAGGGCTGGGGGCTGGGGCTGGGAAATGAGGGGATGATAGCTAAAGGGTACAGGGTTTCCCTTTGAGGTGATAAAAATATTCTATGATAAAAATGTGGGAATGGTTGTAAATAACTGTGAATATACTAAAAACTATCTTCAAATTACACTCTTTAAATGGGTGTATTTTATGTATGTGAGTTATAATTCAATAAAACTGTTATTTAAAAAAAATCTGTTCTGAGATGTGAGGTACTTGACAATCAGCAAACCTCTTCCACAAAGCTCTTCTGGTCAGTAGTAAAAGAATTAGTTAAACTAAAGTCCAATTTACTTTATTGTCATTGGAACCAGCTTGCAGCATTTAGTTATGTATATTTCTACAATGTGAATACATTATTACATCAGATATTCCAGGCAACCTGCCACAAGACATTTTTACCGAAAAACCATCTTAAAAGGAATCCCTTTAACCAACCTCAGTGTATATGTCCTTTCTTGTTGCCTCATCTCCTTATAAGCTGCTGTTTCCCTAAAACTCTCATGTTAAACAGTACTGGGCATGATTAATTCACTTATTAATTCAACAAATATGTGAACCCTCATTGTACATGGGCTACTGCTTTAGGCACTTGTACATATGTACACGCACACATGCACGCATGCGCACACATGAGACAAAGTCCCTGATCTTGTGGAGCTTACAATCTGACAGGACAAGATAAACAATAAATAAATTTTAAGGTTTTTAAAGAGGGTGCTGTGCTATGGAGGGGCGTTATTTCAGATCAAGTGGCCAGGAAATGAGGCTTCTCTAAGGAAGCATGTTTGAGATGATAAAAGAAGGTGCCAGCTACACAAAGGTCAGGGAGGATAACTCCAGGCAGAGGAAATAACTCTTGAAGGAATTAGGAGGAGGAAAAAAAAAAAAAGGATTAACTGTGTGCTGCTGGTGACCAACCTCTGTGATTCTTATCACCATCCTAGTACAAACAAGGTGACTTGCAGATGGTGGCTGGAATAAGGGGTCTTATGTACCTTAAGACCGCTAAAAGGTCTCACAACTCTCCAACAAGGGAAGGCCGTCTCTAGGTAACCCCAGCCTGAATTGATCTTTCCCGCTCTGCACCTCTCAGCAAGTGTTTGTTGTCTGTACCACTCATTCTTACAAACACATTGGTGCGAGGCACCGTGCTAGGAGTGCCAGGACTTAAACACAAATCAGACCAGCACCCTGACAGCCCTTAGGGCAGGAAATAATCCAGTAGCACAGAAAATGTAGGCACAGACAACAAACACAAGGTAGAAAGTAAAAGCAGGCCACAAAAAAAGAGCTATAAAATTTAGGCATGTCCAGAGATTACTTCCAGCTGGAGCATCAGGGGAAGCTTCACGAGGTGGGTGCACGAGAAGAGGGAGAGTCTGTGAAGCCTGAGAACTTGGACATGTGGGGAGAACAGATTGATTTGTTGTATCCCTAATAAACTTTAAATATATTTAAAAATACTTTTAGCTCCCCAAGCAAGTTACAAGGCCTGATAAGGCTTCTCTCTCTCTGTGATCTCAATTTACATGCTGATTCACTGTAAGAGATCATATGTCAATTTCAGCACTGAAGGTAAGGCTAAATTATTCTTTGCTTCATAACAAAGTTTTCACCTTTGAAACAAATGATGATCCCCCAAACCTCTTAATACACCATCTCATTTCAAAGGGACATTCCTAAGAGTTTTTCCAAAACTAAAAGGCATTACAGATAAACATGTATACAATGTGCTTCAGAATAACACATATATAAAATGTCTGCGTATGTATTTGTGTGTCTGCATATGTGTAACACTGTACATTAATTTCAGAATCTTACAAGATAATTTCAAACTTCCACTGCTAAACCAAAGTCTGTACTCATGAGAAAACGTTTTTTTCACTGATTAAACTTTCCCACCGGCTTTCAAAATCCTTTCCCATTCCCAACAAAACATTTTAAACCAGAGAAGAAAATCCAAACAACATTTTTTTAGGCAGTGTCTCAACATCTCTAAAAAATATTCCATGGCCAAACTCACCATACAGAGCTGTCCAAGTTTGATTAATTACATCTAGACACACAGTTCCTGACCTGAAACAGATGGAAAGAATGGCATTTTTAAAAAAATTAGAAAGTTAGCTGCATGTATTTGGCAACTAGTTTAATCATCAGGAAAAATATTTTTAATAGATTAAAAAAAAAACCAAAGAATCCCAATTGGGGAAAACATGATGAGGAGCAGAATATACACAAAGTCTTGTGTCTACTTACAGATTGAAAGGGAAAACCAGTAACTATACAATGGAGAAACCAGACAACACCTTAACCATGTGATGAGAATTACCATTGGTTATCAGGGCAGACAAACTTGTGTGCCTCCAAAAAGGATACCCTGAGGAGGACACAATCTCACTTTTTGGTCTTCTGGCCTTAAGAGCATACTCTGAACCTAATTATAAGGAAAAATCAGACAAACCCAAACTAAGGGACAGTATGAAATAACTGGTCTTTATTCCTTAAAAATGTCAATTTTATAAAAAGCTGAGGAATGGTTTCAGATTAAAGTAGTTTAAAGAAACATGACAACTAAATGCAGATGATACTGGACTGGATCCTTTAATGAATGAAAAAAAAAAGTGCTAAAAAGTCCATTACCAGAATATGGCAGTAGATGAAAAAGTACTGCATTAATATGTAATTCCTGAATCTGACAACTATACTGCAGTTACATAAGAGAACATCCTTGTTAAGATGACTGATACATGAAAGTATTAAAGGACCATGGGGCATGATGTATATATATACATACAACCTCTCAGAGTTCAGAATACTTCATATGTATGCACGTGTGTGCGTGTGTGTAATATCAAAATTTAGTGCCATGACAAGGAAAAACTGCAGGACAAATAGTATTCTAAATAGCACTGGAAGTATAAAATAGGAGGCACTGATATCACATTTTAAAATATCACTAATAAAATATTAGAAGGAAAGAAAGGGATAATTAAGATTCATTAACTGTTTGCTTTACTCTCAAGGACTGAGAAATACTTTAAGGGCTGAAAATAATATAATCTGTACACTGAAGACAGATCTCTGGACAGTGTCTATACAAAGAGAACAGAGATACGGAATATTACAAATGTTAGCTGGATATCAAGGGAAATGAAAGACCCATTCATGACAGTGGAAAAAACCAAGCAGTCCAATAGTGGACCCTGAACTAAGGTGGAATATCGTAGTCCTGGATTCTATAATGGAAGTGACCATTCTTACAGTCCGATCTGTTGTTAAAATCCAAAAAGATAATTGAGGTTTTTTTAATAACAGAGAGATGAACTCTAACCAAGAGCAGCTGCTGCTAAGATTTAAACATTTTTAAACAGTTACTTACGCTTCATCAATGTTGGGATGGAAAATTTTATTCATGAATCCTGTAAAAAGAGATGTTAATTAGCAGCAAAAAGTATCCAGAGAACAATTAGTTTAAAAGTATTTCAGTACGGAAACAATTTCAGTATTAGGATAACTCATTACTTTCAATCTTAGATCTTTGGTTACTGGTAAGACTATATTCTCCTGAATGTGTCAATTACTTAAAATACATCAGAGTTCTACTAATCAAATGAGCAAACTCTGAGAGCAATGCAGCTTCTAATACAAAACAATCATTACAAGAAATTATTTTCTGAGCTATGAAGGTACTTGCCAAGAAAATTTATAGTACTAAATGGTTTATAACTAGTGCCATGATAAAAGTTAAGAAAGCTACTCTGACTTTCCTCCCCAAAGTTTTATTGTTCAATCACTAAATGTGGAGGTTCTGCATTTGAACTTCTCCTTCCGAAGCTCAGTTACTCGTATCATTGTGCTACACCGTGTGCGGAACATGAATGAAGCTGCTGAAATGCTAAAGGAGTACTGCTTCCAAACCGCAAAGGATTTCATAAGAACAGTGCCCAAAGTATTTCCTTTAACTTTAGTCTACTCATTCCAGGAAACGCAGTTTTGATTAAAATTGGGGCAACCAAGAAATTAGGCAAGGTGTTTAAAAAAATTCTGTAAGATGGCTGTTATCTGTCAGGGATTCAAATTTTTTGATTTATTCCTAGAAAAACAAGTATGTATAGACTTTTAAACAAATATATTGATATTTAAATTCCAAAAAGAAATTATTTTCTAACTCAAAACCAGTGAGTTAATCAGTTTGTATACAAGCAAATGACAGTATTCTAAAGCAGAGATCCACTGTCAAAGCCCTCATTTTGTCATCCTTATCGCCTTACTTCCTTTTTTAAATTTAATTTTATTTATTTATTTTTTGGCCGTGCCACACGGCATGCGGGATCTTAGTTCCCTGACTAGGGACTGAACCCGTGCCCCCTGCGATGCAAGCACGGAGTCTTAAGCACTGGACCGCCAGGGAAGTCCCCTTACTTCCTTTTTAGACTTCCTTATTCCATATCCTCCTTTCAATAAATTGAAGTTCCTTATTAAGTGGCTATCACCACGTCCCAATCCCACCCTCCCTCACCCCACCCCCACCTTACATGTTCTCTTTCATTCATTCAAAATATATCTGGTCAACATCTATGTGTCAGGCACTGTGCTTATTTAGGGTACAAAACCAAATAAAGACAGTACTCTATTCTCGAGGAGGTCACTGGAGCAATGGGACAAGACACACAAAGAAATAATGCAGTGTGCAAAAAGAGGCGACAGGGGGCTTCCCTGGTGGCGCAGTGGTTGAGAATCTGCCTGCTAATGCAGGGGACAAGGGTTTGAGCCCTGGTCTGGGAAGATCCCACATGCTGCGGAGCAACTAGGCCCATGAGCCACAACTACTGAGCCTGCGCGTCTGGAGCGTGTGCTCCACAAGAAGAGAGGTCGCAATAGTGAGAGGCCTGCGCATCACGATGAAGAGTGGCCCCCGCTTGCCACAACGAGAGAAAGCCCTCGCACAGAAATGAAGACCCAACACAGCCAAAAAAAAAAAAAAAAAAAAAAAAAGCCAAGCATTTGAAGCCCTTTAAAAAAAAAAAAGAGGTGACGGGGAAGCATGTATGAGGAGAGGAAGATGTCAGGAAAGATGCAGACAAGTGGCATCAAAGGAAGATCCTCAAGGATGAGGTGTGACAGAGGTCATCTCCGAAAAGCTAAGAAACTTCTCTAGACTTAGAAAACGGGGATGAGACTATATGAAATCCCAGATATTCCAATCCTCACGTGCTCTAGCCACTCCAAGTACTAATCATGCTTCCAATTTTTGTTTTTTAATCTTTTGTGTTGAAATAGCTTAATGTTTTATTTACTACTATCAAGAGAGCCCATGCAATGTTTAAATGACTCTGATGCAAAAAGATTTGTGTCCAATTACCATTTCACATTCATTTTTCATTCAAGATGTTTCAAAGTCTAGATGTACAAGGTATGTGTTTATGAGGCGATTATACTAAGCCAGTTGAAATGTTCATGCCTTAATGTTGAGAAAAAAAAGCAGAATAAAAATTCTATCGAACCTCAGAAAAACACTGATACATGTGTCCAAGAAGGCCTACGAGGATATCTGTTGCAGCAGTGTTTATAAAAGCCAAGAACCAAGTTCAACCCCATCAACAAGGTATGGGAGAGACTGTAGTACATCCTTATACTGGGAGTCCTATACAGCCAAGGTAGTGAACTAGGTCAGTATGTATAGAGCCAAAGCTGAGGGGAAACAAAAAAGTTGCAGGATGATATATTTACAGCATGATACCATTTACATAAACTAAAACAAAGCGACACTACATATTCTCTATGGTAACGAGTACAGAAAACTGTATTGGACCAACATATACCAAATTTATAAGAGTATTTTAGTGAGGGTGCAGGGCCAAGGTCATGGTGGGAATAGGTAACAGAATGAGGAATGGTGATTAAAGATGAATTTATCTGTAAAACTATATTCCTTTAAAAAAGAGCTAGCTCTTGCTTCGGCAGCTCACATACTAAAAAGATATATGTGCTTGTATATTATTTGCCCTGGTATTTTAAAAAGTGTGCACATAGATAAAAAACTGGTAACAAATATGTACAAATATCAACAGTGCTTAGTTCTTAGTGGTGGGGATATTTTCTCCGTTATCCTTTTTAAACCAGCCCCACCCCATACCAGAAGTAGGATCGCAGCAATGGAAATGGGTTAGAAGGAATGAAGCGTCAGAAAACTAAAAAGAGAATCATCATATGATCCAGCAATCCCACTCCTGAGCATACACCCAGACAAAACTATAATTCAAAAAGATACATGCACCCTTATGTTCACAGCAGCACTGTTCACAAGACATGGCAACAACCTAAATGTCCACCGACAGATGAATGAATAAAGATGTAGTACATATATACAATAGACTACTACTCAGCCATAAAAAAGAACAAAATAATGCCATTTGCATCAATATGAATGCAACTAGAGATTATCATACTAAGTGAAGTAAGCCTGAAAGAAAGAATACAATACAAATGAACCCATCTACGAAGCAGAAACAGAATCATGGATGTAGAGAACAAGCTGGTGGCTGCCGAGGGGGTTGGGGGAGGGATGGAGTGGGAGGGTGGGGTGAGCAGATGTAAGCTATTACATACAGGATGGATAAACAACAAGGTCCTACTGTATAGCACAGGGAACTATAGTCAATATCCTATGATAAACCATAATGGAAAAGAATATGAAAAAAGAATGTATATACGTATAACTCAATCACTTTGCTGTAGAGCAGAAATTAACACAACACTGTAAATCAACAAAAAATTAAAAAAATAAAAGAATGAAGCTTCAATAATTTGATGTCACAGGGAACCTCAAAGGTATAAGTCAAGGAAATAGCTATGGTGAAAAAAGCTTTAAATGTTTATCAAAACTGTCTCTGAAAGATTAAGGTTCCTGCCTCCCTCCTTGTACAAGGTCTGGAGATTACATTTGGAATCAATATAGTTTCCACACTGTTTTCAATTTAATCTAGATTTTGGCTTGGTTGGTCCAAGACTATATAAGAAAGAGGGCCAAAAAGGGCTTAGTAAACATATTCTTTAGTAATAAATGGGTTGGAGCCCAGTCCCCAGTGCCCCTGATAAATATAAAACCCCATCTGAGCTCTGAGGTGGAGAGCAGAATCGGACTGGAAAGAGAAAAGTACTAATAGGGATTTGGCTTCTAGTCCCAACTCTGCTGTTAACTGCAGGCCTTGATCAGGTCACTATACTTCTGTGGGTCTGCTTCTTTACCTGCAAAGAGAAACAGCTGGGCTACATGACCTCCAAAACCTCCACTCTTATTCTGTTTGTAAAAGGACCATCAGCTCTAAAATCTGGGATTTAATAACAATGGCCAGACCTCTGAGAACAGAGGACTTAAGGGGAAATGGCCAATGGTTAAGTCCGTAAAGGAAATTAATTCTGTGAGGCACATTTTTAGGTACATAAGTATTCTGGAGAATATAATACAAAGTTACTAACATGCTAAAATACCACAAAGAGACAAAATCCACTGACTATTCCAAAGTAGGCAGAAATGGAGTTTATAAACTTGCCATTGAGCAACAAGCACAACCAGACCATTTCTACTAAAAAACAATTTCCACACTACAATCATCTCTTCCTATACCAGGCTTTTTCTATTGTTAGAAAAATACCCAACGCAAATAAATGGAAAGGGGTAGATTTATCTATATCTGTGTGTGTATATATATATATATATATATATATCTCCTTTAAATTTGTCCTTGGACAAGCTGTGGGCAGCATTTCTGGCAAAGCTATTTACATTCTGGATAATGATGACAACAATGGAACTTCTGCACAAGGAGGGGAGGAGAGAAAGAACAGGCTAGGAATTCAGAGAAGGAACATTCTCAGGACTGAGTGTGTTTGCCCTGGCATGTTTTCCTTCCTTTTGGCAACGCTATCACCACATTAATGAATTTGTCTGCAACAAGAGAATTTTCCCAACACTTGTTTCCATTTGACCAGGAACTATTTTGAAGATATTTTAAGAGAACATATTTTGAAAACTGCTTTTATGGAAACATGATAAGTGGAAGCAGCAAGTCACATTTAATCCATATGATTTAAGATTTTATTCACTACCAGACATTTTCTAATGATAACATTTCAGTGATTGATCGGATAAAGTTCAGAACTCCTTTGTTTAAATTTTTTGGACAATTATTCTCTGGCATGGATCAAGCATTTATAAACAAGGGGGACAACAGGTACAAAGGTTTAGCTAAAAATCTTACCACCTCTGTCCTCTGTCTTTTATCAGAAGGGAATCAGGAGATTTATAATTCTGGAGGAGGAATCCAAACCATGCTTAGTTGATGAAAAACTACATATCTTAGAAAACAAAAGCACAGATTATTAAAATAGAAAAATATGCCATGCTTTTGCTTGTTCCACTCCAATACTCAACTGCTCTAGAATAACAAATCTCTTGACCCATAGGCTAATAAAGAGAGAAAGTAAATAACGCTGTGCCGAGTCATGCTGAAAACTGTTTTTTATTTCAGACTGTTTCTGTGTCCAATCCCAGGAGGGGATCTATACAAAGTTGTACACTTTCGAATAACTGATATCGGGGTCAATATGTACATGAAAGAGGCAAAAATTAATTATACTTCCGTCTTTGTTCCATTTACAAGTGGGGATATTTTTAGTGATCAAATTTGTGGATACAATGAAATACCTAAGGGCCAGTCATCTATCCAGAAATTTCATCCAGAATAATCTTGAAGAAATGAGGTCAAACAAGGTGACTCATGAAACAAGGTAAATCCACCCTAAGGTAATAGGGTGAAAAGCACAAAAGGCAAAAATGAAAACTTTATCCCAGAGATAAAATGAACCTGGACTGCAGATGGTTGAGGCAGCTGTGGCTGATATGATTTAATTATAAGCTTATGAATTCCTGTGAGAAAACAGTAAATAAATATATTTAATTACTCTGATATTCTATCTTCAGGACAAATACCCACATAAAGTAGACCATTCAGAATGAAACTGATTAATTCTCTATTTTTAAAGTAGATATAATTATTTAAAATATATTTATTAAAGATTAAATCCTATCTCCCCTAGAAGTATCTCAGACTATAAATTTTTTAAGGGCAATAACTTGGATCTCCATTCCAAGCATGCAGGAGGTGATCAGAGTTAGGGTGTTCCAGATAAAAAAGGGGTGGGGATGCTGCCAGCTTCACTGGTGACAGCTATACTGCCAGCTTTGTGCATTAGTGCACCCTCAGATAGATTTTCATCTTACCTCAGACAGCCAGGCCCAGCCCGTGGCAGCCTGCACCCAGGCAGAAGTCTCTTCCGAGAGCTGAGCCTTTCCTACTCAGGAGAGATGGACCTGGGCCGGTCTCTTCTTGGGTGAGGAACCAAGCAAGGAGCTCACTCTCATTGCCCTGTGTCATGGGAACTTCTGAACTGATCCTGTGTGTGTTCAGGAGATCTAAACTCAACAAGGGGTCCTCTTTTCTGTTTCTTCCTTTCTCTCTGATAATATGGAGTCTGAGGAATGGGCTGGATGGATAAGAAAAGTTCATTTATTCATTTATAACTAAGAAAAGCTGAAGTGTTATCCTTCAACAGCGTAACTCTTCTACCAACCTAGCAGATTACCAAAGCCTGCAGCCTTAAATCTACTCTCCTGCACATCCATTTTTGGAAGACTGTAATCTCTTTCCTATCTCCATAGTTTATCTTTCTCTCTCCTGGTCATTCATATAACCACACTGTCTGAATCAGGCAGGATTTATTTTCATGTCAGAGGCAGCAGAGTATGGACAGAACACACTGGACTTGAAATTTCGAGACCTAATTTCAAGTCTCTGCCACTGTTACTACACAAAGTCGTGGTTAAAAGATCAGGCTCCAGTCAGACTGCCTAAGTTCCACTTAGACCTACTGTATCTCTTTGCCTTTCTGTCTCCTTATTCATAAAGCTGGGTTAAATAATGGTATCCACATATCACAGGACTGTCACCAAGATTTAAGGAATATATGCACAGCATGTGACCAGTAACTCATGAGCTCAGGCAAGTAATTTCATCTCACTTTTCTCATCCTAAAAATGAAGATATCTGCCCCTACATATCCATCTCTTAATCCTTTAGCAATTTTCAAGAGCATTAGAAGGTATTTTGATTATGGGATATTAGTTTTTTTTTTTTATAACCCTATCACACTGGAAATGGCAAATACAGTTACTCTAATATTTACTATTAAAAAGATTGTTCTGATTGTATTTGGCATATGGAAAAAACACTGGACTGGAAGCTAGAAGGCAGACTCTGCAACTAATTAGTAATAATATATCTCCGCCTTCCTGAGTCTCATTTTTACAATCCTTCAAATAACGGAACAGGATGATATAATCTCCAAAGTTCCTTCTAGCAATATGGTTTTCACCAACACCAAGAATATGAACAAATCTTGAACTGTGTGAACAAGCTTTTCCAAGGGAACTAAGATATTACTCTTATTTGTTTTTAAAAGAATTTCAGTTTAACTAAATAAAAATGAAGCTAAGAATATGTTTTCATTATAACACCAATCCTAAAGGGAAAATGAATTTTATGCCCAGAAGATGTCAGAATAACCAACCAGCTCAAAAGCTAGAGGAACTAAAGTTCAAGTAGGAACTAACCTAAACAGCAAGTTAGGTGGAACTTTTATACAGCAAATGGAAAGATTATATAATAATGAATTGCCAAAGGCAGAATTAAAACTGACATAAGCCAGCTTCAAGAAGGAAATGCACAAACCTTCTCACAGAAGCAAGCATGTGCAAAAGCAAGGTTACCCCTTAGAGGTGGCCTGGGGAAGGGAAATCAAAGCCGACTATTATTTTTACTCTGGCTATACAGCAAGATGAAGCTGAATAAATTTAGATATTACAAACTGCTAACAACAGGTTTTTCATTGACAGGGCCAATTTGACTACTGACTTCTTCCATCATTGAGAACTTCAGCACCTAAGCCAAGTCTCTCCCCCACCAACTCCCGTCATTTTTAGTGACATTATTACCTACACAGACCACCCTCCTCACACCCTGGGGCCTCTCAGTTCTCTAAGCTTCTTCTTAATGATCTTTCCTCGGTTCTATCTCATTCACACTCCCAGGACATGCCTTGAAGTCTGGCATCCCTACAAATAGCTTCACTTCCAAAATCACAAATTCAGACATCCCCTCTCCCACTACGGTCTCCTATCCTTGTCAAAGAGCTTCCCACCCCATGAACAATTCTTTCACCTGTGAACTCTAATCCACTCACCCTCCCTCTTTATTCCTACCTACCACCCTCTTATTTTCACGTCTTCCCCTAACTAGGTTTAAGAGCTATCACCATCATCACTCTCTGGCAATTCTCTGCAAATCCCCTGCCCTCTCCCCTCCAAAATACCCATCTACAACTGGAGAAAACCAATCATTCACAATTCTTGGACTTGAGGACGTCTCTAAATAGGCATTCACTCATTATTCACTAACTCACTCAACAGATATTCTTCAGCACAACAGGCAATGTATAAAGCCTGGAGGTGGGGAGACGGATTTTTAGTAAAACAGACCCAGGAACTGCCTTCATGGAGTTTATATCTATTGGGTTGGCAGGGAGGAGAGATGTAAGTAAACAAATGTATCAATTTTAAAAAGTATGCTCTATAACAACTTTTGTGGATTCAACATCCCCTATAATTTTCCTCTCTTCTTTCTCTAGTAGCTTGCGCCCCCATTCTCCAATGACTTGGACATTTTACCATTATTCTGCAAATCTCCCATTCCCTTTGCCCCTCCATTTCTCACTTTGACTTAATAGCCCTGCCCATTTTTTTGGGAAAATGGGTGCCAATTGGCAGGATCCCTCATCATCCCCAACAAAATCCACCCCCCCACATGCTAATTTTTCCTGCCTCATCAGCTTGCTCAAATGTTCATGTTCATGGTCTTCTCAAGCACCAGTCTTCTATTTGTGTTCTGATCTTGTCCCTTGCTACAGTGTCAAAGGCATTGTTCCTTTAATTCTCCTCCTGACGTCCAACATCACCAAGCTTTCCCTCTCTTCTAGACAACTCCCTGCAAGGAGCAAAATCTCTTATTCAAGAAATAAAAAGTAAAGCCTTCCTTTTATCTTCCTCTAGGTAACAGCCTCATTTGTACGCTTTCCTCTATATAGATAGGTTTCTTCAAGTAATGTGTATCTATTGGGTTGGCCAAAAAGTTCATTCGGTTAGTGAATAATTGTTCAATAAAAGTACTGGTGAAAATAAAAAATGTGTCTTTTATTTTTACTTAAAACCGAACAAATTTTTTGGCCAACCCAATACACCAGAGTTTTCAACCTTGGCACCTTGATCCAAACCACCAATATCTCTACTCTTTCCCCACAACAGCAGAGTGATCACTGAACCTGTTTAAAACGCTGCAATGATTTTTTTCCATTACATTAAGAATATAACTCAACCATTTAACCTGGCCAGCAAAGCTCTACAGGACCTCGCCCTGCCTACCACCTGGACCGCTTTCTCATATCTCACACTCTCCACCCAGCCTCCCAGCCTCATCTCTCTTCCCTGAGCATGCAAAGCTCCTGCCTCGGGGTCTTTGTCTTCACAATTTCTTCTGCCTAAAATGCTCTCAATCCCTGACCTTGGAGGATCAGGGCTGGCTTTTTTCCCCTTTTCATTTAAACCTCAGCTTAAATTTACTTTGTCAGAGAAGCCCTTCCTGAATACCTAATCTAAGATAGCTATCATGTCAATTCTATCACATCAGTTCTCTGCATAAAGCTATCAGACATTTAAAATTTTGCTTTATCTCCCCCTCCCATCATCACAAAAGGATTTAAGGGTGAAGGGAGCAATTTGTTCACTTCTGTATCCCTAGCACCTAGAATAATGCCCTGCACACAGCTGGTATCTGATGAATTTGTGGAGCTGATTAGAAGACATGATGCAAGATGTATCCATTTTATGAGAAAGCAGGTTCTGCCTCAGCTGCTAGACATAATCTTTTCAAAAATCTATCCTGAAAAATCTCATTTTCAGAACTCCAGTAAAAGGAGAGCTTTTAACAATGGCTTACATTCTCATAGCATTATCTAAAAAAATTTTTTTAGGAAACTTTTCTACTAGAATGTAACTGAAACAGGAACTAAATTCAAACCCAAGGTTGCAAAAGTAGAGAAGTATATAGGTGATCTTAATGGAATTTGCTTCCTCAGTCTAAGAATTCATTCTATTTGTGGAAATATAGTGGTTCAAGTAGTCTTTGTTAAATGACTGACCCCAAACCTCTCATGCATGACACACTCCTCTCTACTCCCAATCCTGGTCTACTCCTGACTAAGCAGGGCTCAGTTAAGTTACTCACAATAGTTCCTGAGGGAGTAATTGTACAACGTTTCCAGCTAGGAAGACACAAAGTAAATGGTAAATATTCTAAACTCTACAGTTAGTCATACCATATGTTATAAAACTCCATTCCAAAAATACTGTGAGGTGATTTCTGGCCATAGTGAAATAAAAAATGTATTATGCCAGAAGAGTCTGTGAATCTGCCAATGAAAAAGGTGAAAACATTTCCTTTAATCACTGGCACAAGTAAAAAGAATATGGTGCACTGAATATCAGAATATCTTTTAATTAAAAACTGGTGGCAGATTGGGAAATTTAGAAGGAACTCAGGTTATCTAGTCTAGTTTCCTTTGGAAAAGAATGACCTAAAACCATTCTATCTAGATGACAGTCTGACCTAATTGTAAAGGCCACTGGTATAGCTCAAAATAGCATTCTAATTTTTGTTATTGTCCATGACTCTTTCGTTTTGTTTCTATTTACTCAAATGGACTTGGCTAGCTCTTGCCATATGCTATTGACATCAATTACACTGAAGAATGAGCTTGGGTTTTTCCCTGGCCATTCTATTAACATTCGGCAAACACATTAAGTGGTCTCTCCAGAATCTTGTTCTCAACCGTTCCTCTTACACAGTCAGCTTTGGTATCATCAAATTACAGTCCAGACACACATAGCATATAGCCTGCTCCTGAGGGTCCTCCTCACTGTTAATATGGAGATACACACAGGTAGTATTTCAAAAGTGAGTTTCTAGACTTGTTAGCTGGCTCTTACAAAAGAGTTTTCTATTTTAAAAAAGTATAAATGGTGACAGAGTTCCCAGGCTGGTCTTAAGGCTATCTACAAAAGATTCTAAAATACTCTATAGTTCTATCTGAAATTAGTAGAATACATCTATTAATATACTAGTCAGTAGACATTTAAAAATAAGATTAAATGACAACTTTAAAATTTTCTGTTGAATGCTAGTGTTTAAGTAAAATAGGTAGATCTGATCAGGAGACTACTGTAGATCTTGAAGGGAACTTTTCAAGGTACTTTCAAGACCTTTAGAGCAGGGGTCCCCAACACCCCCGCCATGGACTGCTAGCGGCCTGTTAGGAACTGGGCCATACAGCAAGAGATGAGCGGCGGGCGGGTGAGCGGAGCTTCAGCTGCCACTCCCCATCGCCTGCGTTACCGCCTGAACCACCCAAGCCCCCACGCCCCCCGCGGAAAAATTGTCTTCCACAGATCCAGTCCCTGGTGCCAAAAAGGTTGGGGACCGCTGCTTTAGAGGCTGAAAAGCTTAAATTTAATATTGTATGTTGTATTTTATCAGAAGACATAATTTTGCCCTCTTGGGTGAGGTTTATCCAAAGTATTACTGTTACTGGATTTCCCTGGTGGCGCAGTGGTTAAGGATCCACCTGCCAATGCAGGGGACACAGGTTCGATCCCTGGTCCGGGAAGATCCCACATGCCACGGAGCAACTAAGCCTGTGTGCCACAACTACTGAGCCTGCGCTCTAGAGCCCGCGAGCCACAACTACTGGAGCCCACGAGCCACAACTACTGAAGCCCGTGTGCCTAGAGCCTGTGCTCCGCAACAAGAGAAGCCACTGCAATGAGAAGCCCACGCAACGCAACGAAGAGTAGCCCCTGCGTGACTCAATGAAGACCCAACGCAGCCAAAAAATAAATAAAATTTAAAAAATAAAAATAAATAAAAATAAAAATTCTGCCTGTTGAAAATAAGAGAACAGATTCTCCCCTCCCCTTCTGTTAAAAAAAAAAAGTATTACTGTTATTATTAGCTGTAAACGGGAGCCTTCTTGGTTCATATGAAGAGAAAAATGGAACAAAGGGAAACACAAGTGGAGGAGTCAGACTGAAAAAAGAAGCAGATAAGAATTGCTCAAGTAACAAGGGAAGGGAAAAGGGAAAGGAAGAAAAGGAGTGTAGAATAGCTATACTTAAAGGTTTATTCCAAGATGGAGTAAACTAAACTGTAAGCAGAGAAACAAAGGAAATAGTAGGTACACTTACACGCACAAATAATTAAAACTGAAGGTAAAAAAGAAAGGAGGGTGGTGGGAAACATGGGGGCCAGCAGGCCCTTAGCAAGCTACCAGGTAAGAATTCTGGCCAAGGATTGCTTGGTGGCTTTCTAGAACAAAACACAGGAAAAGCATAGACTCAGACAAAGATGTAGACAGCACACTCAAAAGACATGCACTTGCCATATGTTTTTAAATATTTACTTTTATAATAAAAGGGAACTTACTGCAGAATATTTGGGAATTACAGAAAAATGGTTTTAATTCCCTTAACAGCCATGGATAACTATAGCCAGTATTTGGCATTCATACTTGGAATTTGCGTGGAAAAAATTATTGTTACACTATATAATGTTATACATTTTCCTGTGTGTTCCATTATTTATTTATTTATTCATTCATTTATTTTTTGGCCGCACTGCACGTGTGACTTACAAAATCTTAGTTCCCTGACCAGGGATTGAACCCAGGTCCCTGGAAGCGACAGTGCCAAGTCCTAACCACTGGTTGGCCAGGGAATTCCTCCCTATGTGTTCCTTTAAAGATGGTGTTAAAATATGAGTAATGGTTGTGAAACATTTTGTCCATTAAAATGTACCACAATTTAACTACTTTATTGTCAACTGGGTGATTTAGGTTGCTTCCAACTTTTAAGTTTTAAAAATAACACTGCAATTTACATACTCTTATATATTAATCTTAGTGTACACCTCTGGGTATTTCCTTATTTTAAGTAAAATCACTCAAAGGATACAAAATTTTATCAATATATACTGTTAGGTTGGCTACATCATAATAACTTTGCCAACAATGTTTAACCTGCCAATTTGATAAGTCATATATTCTCTTATTTTTTTAATCTGCATTCTTTGGATTAGACACAAAACCATTTGTATCCTATGCTTATCGATTATTTTTAATTTTTATAAAAAATTGCTCCATGTGACCTCTGTATATATGAGATCACTCATTTTTATTTCCCCACACAGCAACTGCAAGTCTTATCTTTGACGGATAAAAGCTCTTCCTTAGTAGATGAGCACACGTGTAACGACTGAAAACTGTGAATCTGGAGAAGTATGGAATATGGGCAGTCTCTGTAGAAACTCCTCTGCATATAACATAATCTTCATGGGCTGGGCATTACTTCGGTTTTGAAAGAGTATTTGTAAAGTCCTTACGTTCACCTTCACATCTCTGAAGCTTTGTAAAGACTATTCTCAATATGTGAAATACAATTCTTGTAAAAGCCTATCTCCTCCATATACTCTTTCTTCCTCAACTGAGCTGCTAATTCACACTTCTCCTAAAAAGCAAGGAAATGCTGTCACTAAAGCAAATGCAGTATTTTGTATGTGTTGACTTTTTCCTCCCAACTAGTGAAAGCCTTACACAGCCTTCCTAACTATTGGGTAGAATGCCATATATCATGTATTCTGAGTATTTAATACATTGGTCAATATCAAACATGCAGAATTCATTTAATTCCATTATCTCATTTTCTAGAAGAGGAAACAACAGTTCTGATAAGTATCATTCTCACAGTCAAGGAGAATCAGGGCCAGAACCATTCTTTCCCACTCTTTCCTGAACCAGTCCACTGACCAATCACATTCGCCTAACTACACAGTGACACACCCAGCAGCACTGCTAGCATTCTAGGAATGTTTCTGAATGAAAAAGATAAAAGTCTGTACTTTCAAATAAATCAGAACTTAAAGATTCAAATATAATTTACATCAAAGCAGTCTCTCTGGAAAACGATGCAAATATTTCAATGACATTACAATTGATTAAAGGAGTTTTATAATTTCCTTTTGAAAGAGCCCATAGGGCCAGTTTAAAAGAAAACATAATCCTTAAACTTAAGTCACTTTCACAACCATATTTCATTTTAGATTTCAACTGATGTTACTTTGTTTTCAATTCATCTTATTCTCTAGAATTAAATGACCTTTAGCCATTTCAAAAATTTATATCCAGCTTCAAAGCATCAAGATTTGCCATCACTCATGATATTCAAAGAGAATGTAAAATTCCAAAAGATGAGCTTAAGATGTTTGGAACAATGATGGCATTGTAAGAGTAAGCTCATAACTTCCCCAGGAGTCTGTTTATATTCCCTCTCTTTCCACAGAGGAGTTGAGGGAGTTTATTGCTATTTGGGGGTAAAAACTTAAAGACGTAAACTGTTTCTGAAAGGACTTTTGTAGTTATACCTCATGCAATCATGTAACTACTGAAAACTCTCTAAAACTGTATTTGGAGTATATACCAAAGATGAGCCTGTCAAATTACATTGCATATACACTTATATATGCATAGAAAAATGTTTTAAAGTACATTTTTATGCACTTTATGCAAATAATGATATCTATTGAGGGATAGGACTATAAGACATTTTAATTTTTCTTTACTTTTGCTCACCTGGACCTTCTCACATTCCTACTGTGGATATGGAGCATTTATACAATTTAAAAAATACATAGTAATATTACACAAAAAAGTATATACATATACATTTTAAAATTCCAAGAGCTAAACATTAAAATACTTAAATCTAAATTTGCACATCTCAAAATTTGGCTCAGAAAGAAGGGTATGCCTGCCTAGATACTATAGAAGCAGGGTTTAAAAAGAGCAGTGAAGTTGGATTTATCTTATCTCCTTGCCCTTCTGTATAATTCTGCAACTATCTATACAATTCAAAAAGGAATCTTTGCCTATTCTACATGAGCCACCACCTCTCAAAATGTTTAACGCACATTCTAACAGTAATTACATTGTTGACGACCTGAAAATGGGTCACCCCACACAACTGATTAAAACTCTCTTATGCAATCTTCCTTTGGAGGAAACAAGGACAGCTTGTACAAATATTTCAACTAGATCTACTTCCCTAAGAGAATATGGTACACATTTGTAGGTATTACCAAGTTCTAAAAGCACACAGAAAGGCAAAGGAAAAATTATAAAGAAGTTAAATTTGCCTAGTCATTTGTCCTAACCAATTTCATGTTACATCATTAATTTAAGAAAGTACAGAGGCTTCTGTTGTGTCATTAGTTAATAAACAATGTCTGAAGTTTAGATATTTACACTTTGAAAGTTATGATGAAATAATTATATTACCTGGAAATATATGTTAAGACAAGACTTGAGAAAAAACTACATTTCTACAGGATATGTAATTGCATTTCTATAGATTCATTGTTAGTTTCAACAAGCTATACTGTTTCCTTTCTGACTAGGAATCTAGGGTAACAAAACTAGATTTACCAAGCCAATTTTTAGTCTTTAAGTAAATAGGTATGTATGAAATATATTTGAATGAATTTACATGGTTTGGACATTCTGTTTGTAAAGGTTTAAAGATCATACCACTCAACTACATAAAAGTTTTAAATGCCTATATAGAAAGAAACACCCTACAGTTAGAAGACAAATGGGGGATAGGGAACCAATGTGACACAAAAGCCCTCCCGAACTGAGCGAAACCTACATTCCACCACACTGGAATGGAACTGAGAAAGGGCTGGTGTCCCAAGTATGCTAAGGTATTAAGTCAGATACATTCAGGGATTGTCTCAAAGATTCAGCACCTCACAGCACTCTTCCTACAACACCAGCTGATAACTCTAAAACTTGGAGGCCCTTATAGTAATTCAATTATCCATAAAGTATCTTCTCAATTACTGAGTTTAAAAACTCAACTTTAGGGCCCTTAAGAGGAAATCACCAGTTTATTCTTAAAATGAGCACTAAGAATCCCAGTCTAAGAAGGGATTATAGATGCTCTGTAGTATTTTTATAGCATGAAATTCTAAAACATATAAAGTAGCTAGATGTCAGGGGGCTAGGCCATTGCATCTGACTGGGAATTAGCCTGTGACTATTCTAACGTTCCTGCATTATTTATCCGAGACAGAAATGTGGGGGCCTAGAATCAAAACATATAGCTCAGAATGTCTTTGGTCCACCTCTTTTAAAAAACCCTTTTGGGCTGGTGGGGCAGTCTAAATTCCAAGAGTTCTGGCATTAGCTCTGAAGACAAGCCCACAGCAGTAGCAAGATATCTGAAACTAACAATTCTGAACATGCGGTTCAGTGTGACAGAGAATGCTCTAATATATTCCAATTTTATCTTCTTCTTCCTTCTTAAAATTGGTCAATATTTTATAGCATTTTAAAATCATCTACAGAATGAAATTTTTAGAAGTGGGCTTAAGTTAGCTAAGTTACTACCATTCTACAGTCTCAAATTATTTAAAGGTTATCAATCTTCAATCAAATATACCTCTATAGCATCTGATGCTAAAATACCTAAATTGTCACTAAATGCCTTAATAGGGGTAATAGGTTAATATCAACAATTAGGGCAGAAGATGAAGGTGAGGAAAAAAATACCCTTTATACAACCCCACTGAGGTTTCTTCTCTACTTTCTTTAGCTGTTTAGAGGGCTAAAAAGATTAGGAATGTAGAGAATGGAAAAGGGTACCCAGAGTTGGAGTGAACAAAAGTAAAGTAGGATATACACAGGATTTTTAAATGGCAGAATTAGAATAGGCACTGTAAAATATTAATTCCAACAATCTGGCATTTAAAATGAGATTTAAGATGTTTATTATTTTACTGCTAATAGCCTGAATGGACAGTGGGTCTTAAAATTGTTTAATCTGACCCTGACAGAAAAATCTAGAGTTATAGTCATTACAAGCATGCAAAGGGTATATTTAAACATTTTCTATCACACTATGGAAGTACCCTCCCCACCAAATTACTAATTAACCTAAGCCAAAAAAGGAAAAAATTCAGTTAAGTTAATATTTCTGGAATTAATGATCTCCCATAAAACGTAGGATTTTTTTTTTTCCATTTCAAAACTCTCTAAGGAGAGAAACTGGGTAGTTACATACCTATAGATGGAGATTTGAAAGGGTATTTATCAGGAAGATCCACTCTAACTTTCCATACTCCACCTTCATATGGTGCTGAAATAAAAGCAAAAAAGTTAAACATTAGGATTGTGCCTCCAAATCAGAAGATAAATCTGAATGTAAGTTAAACATTAAATCCTAACCTGTTTTGAGAACCTTGCAAATTAATTCCTTCAAGAGTCAGGGAACTCTTATAACTAACTAACTACTATAACTAGTAGGTAATCTATGTTCAATTATAATACTTTTCTTTAAAAAATCTAGAGTTAGCAAAGGTTCATTTTTTCCCCCAAATTTACCTGATTCTTTAAAGTATCAAACACTGTTCAGTTATTTGGTAAGTAATAGCCTACTGTCTCAATCTATACCATGCTCACCCCACCCCCAAAAAACAACAAAAAACATTTCCACAAAACCCAGAATTCACAATTCATGTTTAATACTGTCACACAGAGATAAAAGAGAAAAGCATATAAAGTAATTATGATAAGAGCAAGATTTCCTCACTGCTTCTAGAATTAAATTAAATTTACTTTTCAAAAACTACACATATCACCATCTCCCTTGATATTCTCACTGTCTATTAAGGAATAGAGTAAAAGATTGTAATAAAAAACACATACCAACACATATACTTACTTCCTTGTGGTCCATAAAACTTCACTACAAATTCATTGAGTCCTCCTAGGATCGTAACCTCATGCTTACTCTCGATGCTAAGGTGGAAGGTAAAGGAAATTACACAGGCTTTATATTACCCAGAAGAACTAAAGGTGGCTTCCTCAAGATATGCCATTTAAAGTGTTACCAACATTTTATAATGAAAGCAATAAAATATAAAACATGAATAATAATTCTTGTAATTTAAAAGGCAATATACGCTCTTGTGAAAAGAATATGAATGAGCTTTAGATTCAGAGAAGCTGGGGTTCAAATCCTAGAACTGCCATATACTGAATTTGAGCCTAGACAAAATAATGTAAACTCACTCCCTGAGCCTTTTGTTCTCCTTTGCAAATCAGGAAAACACCACTTTACAGACCTCTGTGAAGATTAAATGGGTTAAGTATGTAAAATGTGTAAGACCACATTGTATATATAAGTATGAAAAATAGGCACTTAATTTTAGTTTTTCTCCCCTCTGTACTGTCCCCACCCCATCCTATCCCCAATGACCCTTTAACATAAATCCAGCATTCCCTTTAGTCAAATTCAAGCACTCAGCAAAACACCGATTCTCCTGAACTGGAAATGCTGTGCTCCTAAAATTACACATCATAATTTTCTCCCTGGCTTAGAGAATAATCAAAATAACTAGTGATATAACCTTGCTATAAGTAGCATTGCCAAATGCAAAAGACAAGCAAAAAAAAAATTTTTTTTTTTTTAAATCTTATCTGTAGTATTTATTTTCACCTACTCTTTTCCTCCCTCTTTTCCATCCCCTTGAGACTGGCCTCTAGGTTCTTATGTGCTCGGGGTTGGAATCACAGAGCGCTAACACTTCTGTGTTCCCTTCCTCAAAAATTTACTTGTCCCGAGACCCACCCCTTTAAGGTACTAAGATTCGATTATAGAAACCAAACCAACCCACATCAGCAGAAGAGAGGGCTACTGGCTTAATATCTGTTTTGTCTCTGCTTTGTGGTCTAACCCAATAATGACTCTACTGAGAAAAATTTTAGATGGTGGGGGCTTTCGGGAGCTCTCAAATCCCACTGTAACCTTAAAAAAAATCACCAACAACCAGATATGACAGACTGGTCTCATCTTTCTCAACCACCAGTGCAAATTACATTTTAATTATGTGTACTATTATACAAAAGAAAAAAAGCCAAAGAAATTTTAAGTGATCTCTTAAATAGAGAAAAATGTTAGTTTTAAAGGCTTGAAATTAAGTATTTGGCTCTCCAATCCTTTGTCCTGTAGGCCACAGAACAGAGGTCAGGTGTATTTTTGGCAAAGTCCTTGCTCAAGAGCAATGAACAGTATCCACTAGAGATATTAAATAATAAGATAATTCAGTCTATTTGATCTCATTCTTTTTGAAAACTATTTTAATAACATGCACACTGAAAGGATTCAAATAGTATCCACATTGGAAAATTGGCTTCATTTCTCATGGTCAAACGAAATATGCATGCATGCTTTGGTGTACTAAATTCTTCCTGGCACCTCCTTACAAAATATTCCAAAGCTAATGCTAATGTAATAAATTAAAGTACATGTTTAAATTGTTTTAAAACAAAAACAACCAAAAAAGCTCCCTTGTGTTAGTAAAAGTCAAATCTAGTTACAATAAACAAAGTTAATTACAAATAACTAAGTTCTCAAAAAAACAAACAAAAAAAACCTTGGGGATAAAAGGCTTTCTTAAGAATGACACCAAAGCCAGAAACCACAGAGGGAAAAATTAGCAGATGCAAGCACACACACACATTTAAAACTTCTATATTATAAAAAGTAAAGTCAGGACAAAGGACAAACTAAAAAGAAAAGACCAGAAGAGCCAAGTTGAGAAAACTGAAATTAAGCCATAAAAAGTCCAACTCATTAATTTAAAAATGAGATATTTTCCACTATTAATTCATAAAGATGAAAGAGCTAGATAAAACCCAGTGTTCAGTGGAGTATAAATTGGTATTCCTGAGGACAAATTTAGCACTATACTCTACTACTTAAAATGAATTTACTCTTTTACTCAAATTTCACTTCTTTCAAGTTATTTTTAAAAAAACAAAAAACAGACACTGCTGGTGGGAGTGTGATACGGTTTCAACCACTTTGGAAAACTGCTGGCACGGTAAAGCTGCACACATGCATGTCCCACACTCATCAGCACTTTTCCCAGTAGACAGGAATAGCTATGTTCACCAAAACACGTTTAAGAATGTTCGTATAGCACTACTTGTAATATCCAAAAATTAGGTTACAACCCAAAAGTTCATCAACAGTAAAAAGGATAAATTATGGTACAGTCACCCAAAAGAATATTACACAGCAATAAAAAATTAACTGTACATGTAAATGGATGAGTCTCAAAGATATTACAGTAAGTGAAAGAAAGCAGATACCAAAGAGCACATACAATATGATTCCATCTACACACATTTCAAACAGGCTAAATGAATCAAGGTGTTAGAAATTAGGATAGTGGTCACCCTCTAGTGGGGCCTGGTCATTGGAAAGGCATTTGAGAGGGACTTCTAGAGTGCCAATTATCCATTTATCAATGAGCTACAAAAATGATTTGTGCACTTTTTGTACGTATGTTACTATTTAATAAAAGAAGTTTACTAAATATAAGACTATCTGATACATGTACAGATATTTTTTATTTAAATTTTTAAAATGAAAATAAATTAAGTATTTATCAATAGGAAAAAGAATTATAAGCCATTTATGCAACAGGCTGCTACTAGTGTCTATTATTGTTTACTAGTGTCTTCTCCCCAACCGGAGCTCCTCTAATGTATGTTTCTGTTTAACTTGGGGTATCCAGAAGTAGTCAAAATGAATACACTGTAGTACCACATATAAAGATATCTCAGACATTAAACTAAATAAATTTGCAAGGATAATAATGAAGTAAGGTAGAGGATTAAATGAGTTTAACAAAAGAAGTCAAACTAATTTTACAATATAAGAATCTGTAAAAGCAGCATTCCCTATCAATCAGACCTAACTTGCTATGAATGACACTAATCTACAGCAATTACTCTTAATTAATCATTTAAAATTATAAGTTATCCACATGAATGTCCCCTCTAGAAAACTGAAGATATCTTTTCTATCTTTTATGTAGATGTAGTTAAGTCTGGGTTTCTTCCATTTTGTGATCTGTTTGGGATTTAGTCCATGCTGTTACCTACTTTTCAAAGAAGATTCTCCTTTTGAAAAGGTCATGTGAAAATGAGATTAGAAATTAATGCTCCAAACCTCCTCTTTCCCATGATCCCTGGTATAACCCACATTCCAGATACACTGGGTCTGTCTTAAATTACACATTATACTGTAAATTAAAGTGTTATTATAGTCCATTTCACATGAAAAGCTAAAAGTAAACTGAATGAAACCTTTAAAAACTTCTACCAAGTTGGTAAAATGAAGAAGCTGTACTAAATTTATGCTGCCTTGGAGTGGTACAGACACTAAATCAGATGGAAAAAAAGAATTTAAGTTTAGTTGAAAGAAAAACACTGCATTAAAAATAAGCCATTCCATCACCATGAATGAATGACTTACCCACAAAAAATATAAAATTACTTGACTACTGTTACCATGTATATTTATGGTAGAGGCCACGAGTTTCTTTCTGCTCCCTGCTGCAAAGTCAAGGGCAAGGAAGGCAAATGAGAAGGCAGGTTACAATGACAGGTTACAATGATCTATTTCTGAGATGTGCTGGTCAGGCTAGTAGCCTGGTGGGAACTCACTAGAAGGTTCCTTCATTACTTTCTCACTTTCAAAGCTTGAAAATATAAAATATCCTTCAGATACTGTTCTGGTAAAAATATGTTAAATAAACCCATAAAAATCACATTTTACTCACCTCTAAGTTATTTGTAAAATACTGCTTTTTACTTACTTAGCATTTCACTATTAAGGAATGTCAGCATTTTCAGTAGAATAATGATTAACATTCCCAGGAACCCAAGTTCATTTCACTTTTAAAATGCCAGCCACCCACCAACTTATTTTCCCTGAATGGCATTATGATTACACAATGTAATATTTAAAGGTTAATGCCAAGCCGTCAAGAGATAACTGACATTCTTGGCAAAACGTGTCTGTCGGGATTTTAGAAATGATTTTTATATACTTCTGGGATTTTCCAGAAAGGGAGCCAAGGGCTAAGCCTGTTAACAGGTCAAGGATTCAGACAGCATTGCTTCCTAAATTTGCTTAGTGAGTTTGTAAGATAAAGGAAGGTGGCCTCCCTGAGCTGTGCCCATGGCAGTAAGGGACTAGGATAAAGAACGGGTTGCTTCTGTGCAGAAGGTAAAAGCAATTTGCGTGGGCTTTCTATCCACATGTTCAGACCAGTCTGCTTAAACTCTCCTTGAGATTAATCACATCACGAAAGTTGAAGAAACTGGGCAACCTTCACTACCTAGTTTTCTTGATAAAAATATGGTATGTCTACTAATCCACTAACGAACAAAATATCACAAAAATAATACTGTGAGGATTATGTTTATAAAGAAACCTTCTCCTTTAGAGATATAAATTGAAATATTTACTAATTAAAATGTAGGTCCAGGATTTGCTTCAAAATAATCCAGTGTGGGAAGAGTTAGGAGAGAGAGGTACAGAAGATAGGACATTGGCCCTGAGTCAACAATTACTGAATCTGAGTGATGGGTACATGGGGTTTTCATTATATTTTTCTCTCTAGTTTGAATTTTTTCATTATAAAAGTTCTGAAAAATTAATGTAGTCAGTTATCAGAACTTTAGCATTTAACAAGCATGACAATTTAGAAGAACTTAGCTACTGCAGCTCTCTTAAGAGCTTATGAGGGACCTTCTCTGGTGGCACAGTGGTTAAGAATCCACCTGCCAATGTAGGGCACGCAGGTTTCAGCCCTGGTCCAGGAAGATCCCACATGCGGCATGCAACTAAGCCCATGCACCACAACTACTGAGCCTGTGTTCTAGAGCCGGCGAGCCACAACTACTGAAGCCCACGCGCCAATAGGATTGTCTATTTTGTTCACTGCCATTTCCTAGCGCCTAGAAGAGTACCTGGCACACAGTAGGTACCCAATCAATATGTATAAAATGAACACATGAATGAAGCTGTAAGGCAGGCATAGACTGAGGCTGCCAGTCTGAGATCTAAGGATAGATTTAGGTTTGTCAGAGAGATGAGGTGATACTATTAAGGGCAAAGTGGAACAAAGATGCTAAGTTCAGTTCTGAACATGCTAAATCTGAAGTATAAGTGGACGAACCAAGAGGCAATATACTGTAAGCAGCTTGGGAAACTTGCGATTTAAAAGGAGTCACCTTGTAAACTGCTTAACTCGGAGTTTGTTTCTTAATCTCTAAAAAAAGGGGGGAGCTTTACTTTGGGGAGGGGTTACTACCTCACAAACAGAATTGTTGAAGATGAAATGATCTATCTACAAAGGTATCTACCTGGCTCAGCGTCAGACAGAACCAGGAATTCCATTTTTTTAACATAAAATAAATACACAAACTGACTAATTTCCACGTGACTAAAATTTACTTAAGCAACACTTTTTTTTTTTATAATATCTAAGAAAATTAAGTTTCCTTCTATATCCTTAAGCCTTTCTTTTTTTTTTTTTTTTTTTGTGGTACACGGGCCTCTCACTGCTGTAGCCTCTCCCGTTGAGGAGCACAGGCTCCGGATGCACAGGCTCAGCGGCCATGGCTCATGGGCCCAGCCACTCCACGGCATGTGGGATCTTCCTGGACCGGGGCACGAACCCACGTCCCCTGCATCGGCAGGCGGACTCTCAACCACTGCGCCACCAGGG
The DNA here is from genome assembly GCF_964270905.1 of Leucopleurus acutus. NCBI lineage: Eukaryota > Metazoa > Chordata > Mammalia > Artiodactyla > Delphinidae > Leucopleurus > Leucopleurus acutus. Next base: position 86,480,076 of record NC_139144.1, read on the forward strand.
AAGCCCCTTAAGCCTTTCTTGATGTTAAGTCATCATTATGAATAATAGTTGCTATACAGTACTACAAAATACAATGATGCCCTTAGGAACCGTAAGGGATATACTTATTTCCTGAAGTAGAAATTTCCCATACTGTTAGGCTGAAGGGATTGGCAGGTTCTTTTCCTAGTTTCTCTTCCTTCTTTAGCTGCGTTTGAGAGCCGTCACTGGGCTACCATTCCTTCAAATGTATCTATGGTAGGATGCAAAAATCAGATAACCAAAGTTCACGGAATTTTTTTTTTTTAAAAGGGTAAATAATTCTAAGCAAGACCTTCTCCAGTAAATAAAATACATAATTTTTAGCTGTATGTTTTCAGGTTTACAACTAAACTAAACAACTTCAGAGTGAGGAAGTTATCACTTATTTAAAAATAGCCTCTTCAAAATAAATATGTATTGTCCAGAAGTAAGTAAAGCAAACAATTTGACAACTTACTATGATATACTGAACACTTAAGACTCACTAAGGGGTAAAAAGTAGCATGCACGTATTTCTTAAATTTTACAAAGATAGTGCAAAAATTAAGTTAAACAGCAAGCATGTTCATTACCACCCAGCAGACTGTAAATCATACTAGCCTTTGGAGTTTTGGGGCTTTTTTTTTTTCTCTTCTCAAGTTTATGCTTTCATTTAAAGCTTCCATGTCAGAAACCAAAGTAAACACTGGCAAGATCTAAGTAAATGTTAAATGGGAAAATCATTATAACTTAGCTCTTCCCTAGATGCATTATTCTGCTACCAGATTCCCAAATAATAAAGTAAAAAACTCAAAAGAAAAATTAAGAGTCATAAGTTATGGAAAATAATTTTTTCAAATAGGCTTTAGAAAAAAGAAGTGTATCAGAGAGATACATAAGAAATCTAAGCCCCATTCGACCCCAACAAAATGTTTTATACAGCAGATTTACAAAGTCAGATAGTCAGAAATGACCCAGTTGCAGAAGAAGTGAGAGAGAGAGAGAAAACCAAAGGGAAATATGGAAAAACAATGAGGCCATCTTGAGACCAAGAAAATACAGTCAAAACAGAAATAAGATTTACATTTTCTAAAAAGTTCAAATTCCTATTAAACACCTCAAAATATTTAGAAGGCTATTGATAAAATAGAAACAGCTCTTTAACACACAAACTTTTCTTTTTTTTTGATCTTTATTTCAAGTTGGACAACTGCAGCCCAGGACTTTCTTTTTTCATTTTAGTTATTTATTTTTGGCTGCATTGGGTCTTTTTTGCTGCATGTGGGCTTTCTCTAGTTGCGGCAAGAGGAGGCTACTCTTTGTTGCGGTGCATGGGCTTCTTACTGCAGTGGCTTCTCTTGTTGCGGAGCACGGGCTCTAGACACGCGGGCTTCAGTAGTTGTGGCTCACGGGCTCTAGAGCACAGGCTCAGTAGTTGTGGTGCACGGGCTTAGTTGCTCTGCAGCATGTGGGGTCTTCCCGGACCAGGGCTCGAACCCGTGTCCCCTGCATTGGCAGGCGATTCCTAACCACTGCGCCACCAGGGATGTCCCTAATATACTTTGATGCTTTGCTATTTTATGGCAACAAAGCATTGCTTATTTTTAACTAAAAATGTACAAATCCATGTACATAAATTAACAGTGTATTACTTAAATAGTATTATTACTCTTAAATAACTCATAAAAGGTTAATGAAAAGCTTACTTTTCAGAATTCGGTTTGTTACAGCTTGATTCACAGTATGTTAAAAATAAATCACCTTCCCTCAAAACTGCTTATTTTCTTAAATGTGATAATGTCATTATGTTTATTTAAGAAAACGTTCACATTTTTAAGAGGGGCCTACTGATATATGTAGGTGTTAAATGACAACAATGTCTGGGATTTGCCCTAAAATATTTCATAAAGAAGAGAAACAGATGTGAGAGAAAATACTGATAACTGTAAAATTTTAATTTGGATAATGGGGATTAATTTTTTTTTTTTTTTTTTTGCGGTACACGGGCCTCTCACTGTTGCGTCCTCTCCCGTTGCGGAGCACAGGCTCCGGACACGCAGCCTCAACGGCCATGGCTCATGGGCCTAGCCGCTCCGCGGCATGTGGGATCTTCCCGGGCCGGGGCATGACCCCGTGTCCCCTGCATTGGCAGGTGGACTCTCAACCACTGTGCCACCAGGGAAGCCCTAAAGTAATCTTTAATCTTGTGTACACTTGAAAATTTTAATGATATTATTTCTTTTTATTTAATTTCCAATACTTATCATTTCTTTTTTTTAAAATCAGAAGACTGTATATATTTAACTACACTCTACTTATGTGGATAGGGGACACTCACTGCTAAAGAACTATCAGCTGGTCAAACACCCAGTTTAAATGTGTAAACTTGGAATACAACTTTGAACTGCTGAGAAAAAATAAAGACTTGCAAAATTCTCAAGATGCAGGATACCCCAGAGACATCAAGTTGACAATGAAAATCCAAACCAATGATCTAGAAAATCTGTTAAAAATTTTTTTAGAAGATAGGACATATTAAAAGAAAGAACGCTGTCATTCCAAAGGCAGACCACCTAATCACAGAAGGCTGGAGAAGAAAAACACATGAATCACAACCTTATAGATGACAATAGCACCTGAAAACTTCGAAGTCCCAGGCAACGTATAATTTCCCCAGAGATGAATTCCCCACAGTCAGGTGGCCATCTGCAAAATCCTAACGGAAACGTCTATTTAAAACACATTCTACCTCCCCTTCTGGGCTACTTCACCAAGCCATCCACGGTGCAGAGTAAAGTGCATCATGAAGCAGCTTCTCAGTAAGAAGCTAATACTGCTTTATGGAATATCTATGCAGTGTATTTGTAATCATGTTTCCAGTGTTCTTCTCTTCTCAGAAAATCCTTGAGAACTTTACTTCTTTTATTCATTTTAAATATAGCAGACCAGTTTTTACCCTAACACCTGACATGCAGACTACAATGCCACTCAATGAAAATAGAATTAAGCTAAGTGTTTGATAATCCCTATCCACAGATATTCTAATCAAGGCATATGTGAGTCTTTCACAGTAAGCAGTGACATTTTAAAGGAAATATTTTCTTTGGCAGTCTCCAAGTGAAATATAGTACATTACAAATGCAAGGTGATGTATGAAAATTAATAAATACCATGAAAATTAACAAATACCAAGCAGTGGTACCCATTTAGTAGATGAAGATTATGAAAGAGTGAAAAACAGTGGATCACAGAAATGAGAAGGAGATCTTAGATATATGGTCATACTCTTAAAAAACAAAAAAAAAAAGAACAATCAACACACCTTGAAGTCATGGAACTACTGATGGAAAGACCCAGGTCCGCGACCCAGGCCATGGCTCTTCTTCCTTTCCTTCTCTGCACTGGCTATTTACGAGTTTGTGTCTCTAGAGACCAATGATTCCTCATCGTAATTTTATGACTTCAATAATCTCAAGGAAAATTTCTTACAGCAAGCTCTTTAAAATTCAAATATAAATGCCTGTAAACCCAGAACAAAGGGGGAAAGATAACAATTGGCTTGCCCTTATAACTCACTGCTCTATAAGCCCTGGTCTCAGTGCCTCCTCACTCCCTAGTTCTTTCCCAGAACATGAATGACCAATGCCTGCCGTTCCCTTTACTACTCCATGTTCATTAGGCAGAGTAGATGTCAAATGTTAATAACAACCCTGATTTCATAAAAAGTATAAGGGAGAAGTGAGCAGCACGGACTCAGGCTTTTTTAAAGCAATACATGTACAAAGGAATAAGTGGCAGGTTCAAGATCACTGTCAAGATTTTATACTGAAAAAAGCACAACTACAGATGAATACACTGGATAGGATGCTAAATTAAAGCACAATCCACCATGTAGAGAACTCTGCATTCCACAACAAACGAATATGCTTTTATTCAACTGGGCCCAGTTTCTATTACCCATTTGGAAGACTTATGAGAGGTAACATAGCAAGTATCTGTTGGAAATTTAATAAAGGCTTGGCTAAACAGTATAAAAAAAGGATTAAAAAGTAATCTAAAGTGATACAGAAAATAGCAGTGTCTTCTTGATTGAAATTCTGCTTAAAAACTATATCCAAGGGTAGTTGGTAGGCAAATACTCTATCTGATATGTTCAAGTAGCCATTATAAGCTGCCTTCATTTATTACCTTTATAAATAATTAGGATAAAAAAATGGGATAAAAAATTACCAGAAACTTTAAATGTTGCTTTAAAAAAAAAGTCCATAAGGAAAATAAGCGAAAGAAATAAAATTTTAAAATAGAAAAAAAGTTTCTTTTAAAGAAACATCCTACCCTAAGAAAAAGAACCCCAATGTGACTGAGTTAAGTAGAAAACCCTGGAAAGTCAAGAGATGTGGGGTGAAAGTGGACTGTAAACTAGGTGTGCAATGTGATACAACAAGGGAGGTTGCAGCTATTTTAAGCATCATACAAGTAACAGGTGACAGAGCTGAGAAAGGAAGCTTTCTTCCTATGTTAGTAAACTTGCTAGCTCAAGACCAACAGAAATGATTCATACATACTAAGAAATGGGTTGTCAGGTACAATTAAGAGACATGGGAGTGATAAATATGTGATAAGCTAGCCTAATAATTTAAAGTAAACAGAAGTTTGAGATTTAAATATACACACACAATAAAGTGAATAAAGGCTGTATTGTTATGAGTTATGGTTAAGAAGTTAAAAATCAAGGTTCTCACTAGGAGTGTTTCCTGAATAATTAAACAATGAGGGGAAAAAATTGGTTATTTAGCAAAATAAGAGAATATAAACCTAGACATACACAACAGTGGGTATATATATAGTAAGAAAATTTGGCATTGAAAAGGTGACAAAACTATTAGGTTTCCCTCTCCCATGTCTGTACCATGGGGAGAAGTAGGATTGATAGGCTCAGGTGCCACTAAGTGAGACAAACAGTTTGCTGACGGCACAGTCACAGGGCAAGAGTGCAGTTCTGAGAACGCCTTACAGTACAGCTAAATAACCTCATCTGGTGAAGCACTGAGTTCTAGGTTTTTAAAAAATTGTCTTTTAAAATGTGTGTGGGGCATAAAGCAGCCTCCCCATTCCCTTAACGCTCTAATCCCACTGCCCAGATATTATTATTGTCTATATTAATGTTTATATATACACACATTAACATCATCATGTACACCCAGACACACAGGTGTAAACTCTTCTGTAAACACCTTTCTTCAGGTTATATATGGAGGACCTCTTTATTAGTACACATAGATCTAAGCTCCCGTAAAAAAAAATGCCTGTGCAATGTCCATGTACCATAAGTTAAATAACTAAGCATCCACTAGTGAGCAGGTAGGTTGCTGTTAGTGTTTTGCTATTACATGGTTACAATGAACATCTCAGTATGCGTATCTTGCTGTACTTTTTTTTTTTTTTTTTGCGCGGTACGCGGGCCTTTCACTGTTGTGGCCTCTCCCGTTGCGGAGCACAGGCTCCGGACGCGCAGGCTCAGCGGCCATGGCTCACGGGCCCAGCCGCTCCGCGGCATGTGGGATCCTCCCAGACCGGGGCACGAACCCGTGTCCCCTGCATTGGCAGGCGGACTCTCTACCACTGCGCCACCAGGGAAGCCCCTTGCTGTACTTTTGATAGTGCCTAAATGTCTTTCAAAAAGGGTGCATACAGTCACTTTCTAACCACTGTCATATGAGCCAACCTGTTTTCCTCGTACTCTCAACAATATTGGCATTAAAGCTTTTCCACTCTGCTGAACTTCCTTCTTGCCTCTCCAACACAACACCTGATTGTGAAGGTGGCCCTCCAAGATTCATGAACAAAAACACACTAGGATATGAAGCACCTTTCACTAACTATCTCAAAGACAAAGCTAGCCAATTAAATCTCACTTAACTCATCGAATAGGTTAACTCCAGAACCTGGACAGAAAAAGCTGAAAACAAGGAAAGTCTAGTCTGACATGGCATCACTCAATTAAATGACAGGAGTAGTATCTTACCTACTTCTCTAAATGCTTAAATCTTTTATACGTCTAAACTTATGCCCCAACTAGGATGTGAAGTTAATTTCTTATTTCTTGGGTGAATCTGATATTTTAAACAGTTCTCTTTAGACCAAACTACGTTTGCTGTTACAGCATACAAAATAATGAATTCTCACAAAAGAATTACAGATTTGAATACTTCAACAACAGATATTTAACATTTAAAGAAATACGTTAGTCTCCAACTTACTAAAAGCCACACAGTTTACCTGTGACTATTTAAAACAAATGAGAGATCTTGTAGTAATGACCATGTAAATATTATTCACTGCTGAGCCATACAGTACTATAAGATTTTTTCTTTTCAGTATTTTTTCTCAAGGAAATAATCACTGCCTTAAATAACTAAGCAAACAAGAAACCAATGTATCTATCATTATTTGTCCCTCAACTCTGACAGAACTGTCTCTTGATGTTTAAACCCATCAAGATGAATATCTGTATTCGAATGTTTCCCCTCGTAAATTTACCTGCCTCACTCTTTGGCTTGATCAGGTACCATGCATTCCCCAAGCTGACACTGGCTGGACAGCCAAGGAAGGTGACTCATGAACATCCCAGCTGACAGAAGGAAGCCAGACAGGGATCAATACCTGACCGCACTCTGCCCAAGAGTAATTAAGAATTTTTCTGCTAAAACTACTAACATCACTTTAAAAGAAAAAGAATATCCAACATCAGCATTATTTACAGAGTAAAATCCAGGACTGCAGGGGCACATGCTGGAGACTGACAGGACGGCAAAGAAGTCCTACCTACCTCTGCCACTCAGTTTTACCAGATCACCCAGTTGCAGAGTACCACTTCCCCAAAGGAAGACGGCTCTTTCCCAGGAACAGAGATTTCACAGTAAGTCTGGAATTCTAGTGGTTAGAGAGTGGGCTCATTAGTTTGAATCTCAAGATGCCATATGGGTCTTGGGCAGACCATTTAACATCTCTGTGCCTTGGTTTTCCTCAATGTACACAGGGAGTAATAGTAAATATATCATAGATTAAGGAAAGGCTCAGTATTTGCTATTATCATTAATACTTCCAAAACAATAACCTCAGATTTAACAAGGTACATCTATTAGTCTAATCTACCTTAGTTACTAACCTACAAAGCTGAAATTACAGCTCTTCAATTTTGAGAAGAGTTAAGTACACAATGACTTTTTACCTTTAATATGCCTAGGTCCTTAATATATTGACATTAGCAATTGCCAATGAGGGGATTATTAACCTATAATTTGTTCCAAAGATAGCATTCAGCCCAACTTCTATGCTGGTGCAGCCCCTTCCGAATTTTAAAAATTGCTACTTCCCCTTTAGTCACCAATATTAACAACAGCTACCCTTTCAGCAGTTACAATGCACTGAACACCATTGTAAGCCTTCTGTACTAACTTATAACCCTTACAACAGCCCAGGGAGACAAGTTATTATTACAAAGACAGGCTAAATAACCTGCTCAGGCTCACACGGCCAGTAAGTTGTAGAGCTAGGGATGAAACCCAGGCAGGCTAGTTCAAGTCTGTGCTCTTAGCCATCCAGCACTGTCTACACAGACCAGAGCTTTTGGAGAGGGGTGTAACATGCTCAGACTTGTCTTGATTTAGGAAGATTAACTCCAGAGAGACTGCGGAGCAGCCTGGGAGACCATGATGGGAGGAAGGCCAGCTGGGATCTGATGAGCAAGAACAGGTAAGAGCCGATAGGGAGCAGGGGGCTGGAGAGGAAGCCACATTTCAACAAGATTCTGAGAACTGAAAGAACTTCATGACTAATTATACGTGAGGGGAGAGAGGACTCAAGAGTATCTGTTGAGGTAGATGACACTGTTCTAACAAAAATAAAAGGGAAGGCAGGAAGAGGAGCAAATTGGGGGTGGGGTAAGAGCAATATGGGACATTTAAGTGTAAGGTGATGAGACACCAAATAATTGTCCAATAGACAATATGAAGTAATATTTCCCCATTTTTAATCTAGCCCTACACTTCTTTAAAAAGGGGATACAGCACATTAAACATTCTAAGTAAATGTTGAACTAATGAATAAAATACAACTTCAGATTCTCACTAGTCTAAGAAATTATTAAATAACCAACTTACAGGTCCCTCAATAAAACTCTTGTTCCACTGGTGAGAGTTAGGGAAGTTCTCTGGGTGGTGGAAGGCTTTGGAATAGAGTAAACCTGGGTTTCAGGCCCAGCTCCATCACTTTCTAGGTAAGTAGCCTAGGGTCTAACTACTCAAGGTGGCAAACTTGTTAGAAATGCAGAAACTGGGTCCCATTCCAGACTAACTGAACCGGTATCTGCACTTTAAAAATATTTGCCATTAATTTGTGTGCACATAAAAGTTTGAGAAGCACCAGCCTAGAGCAAGTGAATGTTCTCCAAGGCTTGCTTTTCCCGCCTGTACAAAAGTGGAGATAATCATATTTATGCACAGGGTAGTTGAAGATTAATAGGTGCCAAATACTTACCAAGCCTCTACAAAGAGATGTTAGTGTCATACATATATTACTTCATTTAATCCTCTCAATGCCTATCATGCAGGTACTTCTTCCACTATAAAGATGAAGGTATGTCCAGTCTGTGACGCCTTCCAAGGTAAGTGGTAGAGCTGCTACTCATTGTCTACCTACTCAGGATTCTGCTCCCCATTAAGCCCAATAGTGCTTAAGCAACCTGGGCAGAGAAAGGCACAAAATGGATGAGAAGGGAAGGAAAGTAGTCTTGCACCTACCAAAAATTCAAACAATAGTTTTTAAAAATATATAGTTTTTAAAAATATAGATTTATTTATTTGTTTATGGCTGCACTGGGTCTTTGTTGCTGCGTGTGGGCTTTCTCTAGCTGCGGCGAGCCGGGGCTACTCTTCGTCACGGTGCGCGGGCTTCTCATTGTGGTGGCTTCTCTTGTTGCAGAGCATGGGCTCTAGACATGCAGGCTTCAGTAGTTGTGGCACGTGGGCTCAGTAGTTGTGGCACGTGGGCTCAGCAGTTGTGGCACATGGGCTCAGAAGCGCAGGCTCAGCAGTTGTGACGCACGGGCTTAGTTCTTCCGTGGCATGTGGGATCTTCCTGGACCAGGGCTCAAACCCATGTCCCCTGCATTGGCAGGCAGATTCTTAACCACTGCGCCACCAGGGAAGCCCCCCAAATATAGTTTGTTTGTTTGTTTTTTAATTAATTAATTAATTAGTTTTATTTTTGGCTGTGTTGGGTCTTCGTTTCTGTGCGAGGGCTTTCCCTAGTTGCGGCGAGCGGGGGCCACTCTTCATCGCGGTGCGCTGGCCTCTCACTGTCGCGGCCTCTCTTGTTGCAGAGCACAGGCTCCAGACGCACAGGCTCAGTAGTTGTGGCTCACGGGCCCAGTTGCTCCGCGGCATGTGGGATCTTCCCAGACCAGGGCTTGAACCCGTGTCCCCTGCATTGGCAGGCAGATTCTCAACCACTGCGCCACCAGGGAAGCCCCAAAATATAGTTTTTTAAATAGTATTTTAAAGTTACCTCAATCATTATAATTCAAAATTCATGAGTACAAAACAAAATGTACTCATACAAGTTTAAATCAGCTATGCTTATCCTGAATTGGTTTTCAGATGAGGATATCATATTAAATTAATAATATTTATCTCAAGAGTTGTGCTGAAATAGTAGATCAACCAGCAGAAAATAATGACAGTCAGTAAGACTAAGTGAAAATGCTCAGTATGATATAGAAGGCTTATCTGGCTGTACTATAGGCTCCCTAGGGATAGAAACTTAGGCATAAAAAGGAACTTCCTATGAGTGTTTGGCCAATTGTAGGCTATGTTTCACAGAAGACTGAAATTCTCAGTTCTCTTTCAATCATTATTTGTGAAAATTCACTTTCCAGAAAGGAATATGCAAAAAGAAAACTTAGAATCACAAGTTCTAACAAATAACCAAGTTCTAGTTCCAAACAAATCTTAACCTATGTGAATCACTGTATCAACAGTTGTCTTACTTCACTCATCCGAGCCCATAATATGACCGACACAGTACATTCATGGCCCATTCTTCCTTTGTTTCTAGCTACACTGGTCTTTCATTTCCTGAAACACAAGCTCTTGCCCTCCTCAGGGCCTTTGCAATGGCTACTTCTGGCTAGCCCTGACTTCTTTACTTCTACAGATAGCTTGCTTCTTCTTATCCTTTATGGTGTGTCTTAAATGCCACTTCCTCAGCAATCTTTCTTATCACCTGAAGTACATACCCCAACAGACCCCCAACTATTCTCTACTTCAGCCCACTGTCTGTTTCCTTGTATGTCTTACCACAGTACTATTTTGTCTGTTTACATCCTCCCTCACCTCCAGAAAATCTAAGTTCCAAGGTGGCAGGGAACCTTATCTGACTTATTCTTTGTCTGGCTTATGGTCGGTGCTCAACAAACACTGGTTAAAGTGAATTATGTAAATGGGTGCCAGGCACCATGCTAGACAGTGGGATCGGCCCTCAGACAGCTCAAGTTCTTATGGGGAAACAGACAGGCAACCAACTACCAAACGGTGAAATAAATGAGTGTTATGATAAGGGTTACCCAGAGGTGCTAAGGAGGTATACAGAGGATGCTCCAAACCCAGGAGGGTGGGGAAGGGAGAGGGTGTTTTCAGGAGGTAACGTTGCCAGCTGAACCCAAGGGGAGATTAGCCTTTTGCTCTCAGCAGCTACAATGAAGTTTTCTCCAAACACAAGAAATAAGAAGGCCCTCAAACTTCAACTCAAGATCAACACATAATGACTAGTAAGAGAGGGGTGCAAGCCATCTAAAAGAGAAAGCCTGGTTTGCCACAAAACAAGATTCAAGCAGAGCCAGAAAGAATGTATTCATACATGTAAAGAAACAAGGTATTCAACAGCAATGGTCTCCCCTGCAAGCACTGAAGAAGAATTAAAAAAGAGAAAGGCTGGCAGGGGCCAGTGAAGCAACTAGGCAGGAGAGGAGGAGCCTTTGCTCATAGATGAGTTTTTTGGTCACAAGGGATCTCCCTGTTATGAGACGGTGGTATCGTATCATCTGATCGTGACAAGCCATTAAACATTTGATTTAGCTTTTGTTCTGATTCCTTCTCAGATAACCTTCTCTAATTATGGTATGGGCTCCTGGCTATGTCTAGGAGAGAACACACTGAAAATTATATACCAGCTTTCCAATTTCAGACTCATGAGCTTGGTTAATCTGAAGCCAGGGAAGTGGATCTGCTCTTAGTTCACCAATTAAAGACTTGGGGGGTGGGGAAGTCACCCTCCCAACAAAGCATGAGGTTAGCCTGACTTCAAACAGAGTTAAGGAAAAGGATTTAAGGGAAATGTTTGAGGTGAATCTGACTGATACGGAAGGTGAGGGAAGAGGGACATGCCAAGGATGATTCCAAGGTTTTAGGCTTCAGTTATTTGGGGATGGTGATACCATTCAGCAAGAGAGCATTAGCAGTAAGAGAGGGCATTAGACTTGTAGAAGATGTCCCATTTAGGACATGCTGAATCTGTGGTCTCTGAAGGCCAGGTAATTGGAGATATCCAGTAGGCATTTGCCTATCCAAGACTGGAACTCAAGAGAGATGGAATTTTTAAAATTTGGAGACACTTGTATTTGGGCACTAATAGATGAAATCACCCAAGAAAGGCATGGCAGCTACCAAAAGATGAGGAACCTGAGTAAATCCATTATTTAAAGGATGGAAGAAAAGAAACCGGCAAGGTAGGCTGTGAAATAGAGAAAGGCACCTATAATTGTCCTAAATACTTGTTAGGTTATCTTTCAACGTCAGATTTCTACAAAGCACATCTGCACAGAGAAAGTAAAAGAAAAAGAAAAACAATCTTATAGTAAAGTTACTGAAAAAGACACAAAAGTTCTTTCAGAATACCATAATATGGCTTCCTGGAACAGGAAGGAAATCAATGAGATACACCCTACTGACTTCTTACTAGGACTCCAAAAAGTGAAATAAAGCTGGTTGAAAGGAACAAAGAATTTTCTTTTGGGACCTACTTTAAATGTTTAAATCTTGCCAAAAGTTCAAAGTCCATGATGCTAACCACCTTTGGATGAATGTTCAAGGCAGATATAAAAGCTCCACTGTGCATTTTAATGACTAACACTGGTTTTGAGAGACTTTACTGGCCATTTATAAATTTATACTCTGTGACAAACCAAACTTTCATCCCCTAAGAGATCTATGATATAGCACAGTACTATTCTCCCCAACAGTGTCACTGAGTTGGTAGCTGATTTGGGAGAGCCACTGAAAAGGTTACTGTCATCAAGAACCATTTATTGGGCTTCCCTGGCAGCACAGTGGTTAAGAATCCACCCTGCCAAAGCAGGGAACGCAGGTTCGAGCCCTGGTCTGGGAAGATCCCACATGCCGCGGAGCAACTAAGCCCGTGCACCACAACTACTGGGCCTGCGCTCTAGAGCCCGCGTGCCACAACAATTGAAGCCGGCGCGCCTAGAGCCCATGCTCTGCAACAAAGAGAAGCCACCACAATGAGAAGCCTGCACACCACAACACAGCCACAACTAGAGAAAGCCTGCGTGCAGTAACGAAGACCCAACACAGCCAAAAATAAATAAATTAAAAAAAAAAAAGAACCGCTTAAGTCTTTTTTTTTTTTAAACAAAGCCACGTGCTAAAAATTGAGCTGTACGACATTTTCTACCCTATCATAGTTTACAACTTTGCTAGGGAAGACCAAATTACTCCATAAAAAACCTGGAACTTCAATATAAGTTGCAAAGTTAAGTGCCGAACAGTGGTACAATAGGTCAGATGAGGGAGAAATCACTAAAGACTTGATTGTATAAGAAGAAAATGGGATGTGAGCCAGATTTGCAGAAAGGCAAGACAGTCAAGAGAAGAAGCAATGTGAGGTTACAGTAGTGTTGCAAGCAGGGTACAGACACGAGCAGAGGGACAGATACAGGAACTGTGTCAGAAACCAGCTGAACAGTTTTTGTTTTGTTTTGTTTTTTAATAAGAGATTCACGTAGCCAAGCCGTAGTAAACAAGGCGAGAGAAGCCAACAAGAGGCAAGACGGTTGAGCGCCAGGCTACGGAATTCTGCACTTTATCGTATGAACAGTATATGGCACAGGTGAGCGGTGGATGCAAAGCAAGATCTGGGGAAATCCATCTGGCGACTGCACGCAGAAGAGGCAACAGGTGTCAAGACTGTGGCAGGGCACACATTCGTCAAAACCCATCAAGCTGTACATCTGAAACTGCTACATTTTGTTGTGCGTAAGTTATACATCCATAAGGCTAGTTTTTAGAAAATAAAGGACAAAAGTACAGTCAGGAATGAGACAAGTATTAAAAGTACCGGCTGTAAGATTTTAAACATTTAGTGGCTGAGGTGAATTTGGCAGTGTGCTGAAGCCAACTGATTATATGCATCTCTTCCCAACTTCAAGTTCAGTGACCTCACCATCTGTAGTCTGAAATCAGGCATGGTGGAGTATATTTATACCTCAAAAATCAGTAAATGCTACAAATCAGGGCTTTATCCCCCCATAGGTGGTTGTTCAGCATTCACCAGCACACCACTGTGTCATTTCTACACAAGGTCTCGTATGAATATGGCACTAAATGAAGTGACAACATTTTCTTCTAATTCAAAATAATGACATAGTTCTGAAGCACCAATTCTTAATCTTAACCATCGACAGATGGTTACTAAAAAAGTATAAGATTTAAGAGCCTAACATTTATTTAGTTTCAAGAACTAAAGCACGCCTATGAATAAGAAACCTTTGTCTGCATCTCTCAATCAAGGTTTTCTAGCTATTATGCGGTTCCCCTGGGACTAACATCAATTGATGATAATAATACACAAAAAAATTCCAGCATCCACTCCATTATAGTAAAGGCTAATTGCATGGGCCTATTATTGGAATATGCTTTCCTAGTTCAAACTAGCTGCATTTCAATAGAGTAAAGAGGGTTTTCTGGAGAAACCCTACTGTGAAAAGATGAACTTTGTCTTAACAACTTTAGTTTCAAAAACTATTCACTTATAGATGCCTATTTCACATCTCTGAAGCAAAATGGCTCATTTGTTATGTAGATTACTAAGCAGTCATTTAAGAATAAAGAGCTTTCTTCTTTAGAGGCTCCAGCTAACTATCTGCATAAACTCAATCTCAAAACCAGCAAAGTGTACTCTAAATATGACAGCAAATAATTGTTTGAACCTTTCTGATTTGACTGCAGAGAAATACAAATGTGCACCTCCTCCCCATTTTCCAACCCACCTTCCAGAGGGGCCAACTTGGAGTTCCTCCCAAGAAATGCTGCCTTTATAGAACTTCTAGGTCACTATCTGCAAAGCTAAGAAATCGGGGTACTAAAGGAGGGGGGGTACAGCAAAGGGTACAGCATGATGGTAACTTCACCACAGCAGGTAAGCCCTTAACTAACAGACTTAAGTTTTGTTTCAAAATTTCTTAAAACTCAGAATGTAATTTCTCACAAATAAAAGCCAATTTAACTCATATCTGAAGTACACTATTTTATTTGGATTGTTAATCCTCATCTATATCAATATTTCTATTAGAAAGTACCAATGCATCCAGAGTTGTACACTGAGATGCTAACATCATCATCATTTGAACTTCGCTGCATCTAGAGCCCCTCTCTCAGAAGAAGGGAAATAAGACATTAGAAGAATCATCATGAAGAACTCTGAAATGGAAGGAGCAGGGAGAAAATGTCAGGTGGGAGAAATGACTGGAAATGCAAAGAAGAAATATACATGTAGAAGAATCAACAGGACATGAACATCCGCTGCCCCTACTGCTATAACTGGGTGGGGATAGTGGGCAGTAGGTATTCATCAGACATGCATACATTCTTTGAAGCACCACTGCTCTAGGGAGTGAGCTGCCAGGCCATGAAGAACATGTAAGGGGACAGTTCTAAGCCCCAGGCCTGTCCACTGTGCATTCTTTGTACCACAGACCCTAGCCCAAGGATCTTTTCCTTTTGCCACTTTCCTTAGGCTTTTAATTCCCCTGGAAGAGCAGAAATAAGAACCCCCCACTAAAAGGGAAGAAAAATGTACATGTGTCCCCACCTCTTTATTAATGAATATTTACCACTCTTCAAAATGTCCAAACCCAGATGTACAAGAAGCTAGGGGCAAAGGTATAAAAGATTCAGGATCTATCCTCCAAGGGGCAGCTTGAAAGAGGTGGGAGTTGGAGCCACAAGCACAGCTGATAATAAAGTGGTAACGGCTCATCTGAGGGGAAAATAAAGGGTGCTATTAAAATAGGTAGAAGGCAGGAAAAGCATCTAAGGCAAATATGGAGATGGGGTGTTTGAGAAAGATGCAAAGCCTAAGGTGAAAACTAAAGAATAAACCAAAGTTAGCCAGAAGAAGAGAAAGGAACTATGTAGAACAGTTAGGAACTGTCCTCTGAGAAGGCTGGCGTACTGCAGGGTGGGTGCAGCACCACATCTCAGACTGTCAAGTAAGGAGGCAATACCTCTCTATTGAATTGACTTTTATACTAAGGTTAGGCTTTAAACCACAGAGACTAAAGAACAACTGAGGGGTTTTAAGCAGGAAGTGGCATGATCAAATGTACTAAAAACAGGATCACTCTAGCAGCAAAACGAGAGGCAGACTGGAAGGAGACAGAGGCTAGACATAGGGAGCTCTGAAGTTGTGAGATGATTTGCAACAGTCCACGTATATGATGAGTGCCTGAATAAAGAAGTGGTGGTAGGGATGGAGAGAAGGGGAGAGAGTAGAGATTTCAAGGAGGCAGAATAAAGAGGATGAGGGAGGAGTTAAGGGAATATCTATGTTTCCCACTTGGGTAACAGATGAGTGAACACATGAAAAGACTACAGTCTGATTTTGAAGGCTACAGTACTAAAATCAGTATCAGACATGTTAAGGGGCTTGTTGGGATATTCTTGGAGAGAAGTTGGAAGGCAGGCAGCTATACTAATTTAGAGATTGGGAAACAATTCAACTGAAGATGTGTATATATGAATCATTTTATGGTAAAGGAAGTGTTATGTGAAAAGAAGAATGAGGATAAAGCCCATGGGAAAACCAACCTTTAATAAATCTACATTAGCCTACAGAGAGAGATGTAGGACCAAGGTAGGGCTTTACAATGAGATAGAACTGAATATGTTTCTTTAGTCCAGGGGTGCACAAACTATGGCCCATCGTCTGTTATTATAAATACAATTTTATTGTACCAGGCCAAGCCCATCCATTTGTGAATTGTTGATGGTGGCTTCTGTGCTGCAATAGCAGAGTTGAGCAGAGCTGCAAAAAAGACTGTGTGGCCCACAAAGCCTAAAATATTTACTTTTTGGCCCTTGGACAAAAGTCCATCCCTACTTCCTACCTCAGTTTCTCCACTTGAAAAACAAAAAGTCCATTATATTTATATTTAAATGCAACAAAAACTTAAAAGGCTCATGAAAGTTGTCAGTATCAAAGCCTTTCATCAACCAATGCATTTCCAATTAAAATCAAGGTTTTAAAGTATACAAAAATTTACAACATATAATTTGAGAATACTGTAGTATTTAAATTCCGAGGCAATTTACTGATTTACATGACTACAAAATAAAGGGAATCCCAAACTTTACCTTATACCCAATTCAGAATGTTACACCACAGTCTACTCCAGAAAATATTCACCACTACAAAAACCTTTGGTAACAGAAGAGATGGCCCACGAAGGAGAATAAATCATCACCATCTCCATCACCACTGCCATCATTTCCAGAACACCTTCCATGTCCAGATACTATGCTGAGCACCTAATGCTTTGTCTCATTCTAACCCTACAATGACAGTACCCATCCATTTTACAGATGAGGAAACTCAGCCTTAGAAAGGTTAAGGCTCATCTCAGGTCACCTAGTAGAGAGTGGGTGGGAGAACCAGTAACTAGTGCAGTCACAATCAGAACCAGGTCTGACCTCAGAGGCTCCACACTTATCCTCAACCCCATACTTTATAGTTTGTTACCTACACCAAGGGAGATAACATCTGTAAAGGGACAAACGGAACCTGGAAACAACTAGGAACACATATCTGCTTCTCTTACTCCCTTGGAACTCAAAGCAGGTCTTAGAACCCAGGTTGGTATCACAGCGTAAAGAAGGTGAAGCATATCGATTGTCCCAAGGGGCTCTGGCCTTGGAACCATAACCAGGTACAACACTTGTTGCCAGCAGACAATGTATTCTGAGTTCCAAACCACCACCTCACAAATGAACTTTTTAAACAACTCCCTCTCTAAACTGAGGGCAGCCAACACAAGAAATAAAAAGATCTTAGTAAATCAGATATTACAGTAATGTACTCTAAGAGGTAATACAATACACTTAGTGGAAAGAACACGGGTGTTCACTTCAAACCGACCCAGGTTTGAATTCTGGTTTCAACACCAGCCTTATGACAGTAAATTACGTACCTTCTCTGAGTCCACTCCCTCCGGGAAATAAGACCACCCCCTCCCCCCTCCTTGCCACGTGGTCTGGGGAAATACCAGTACTACAGTGTGAGTTTAGTGGCTCAGAGTCAGAGAGCCTGAGTTTATCACCCAGCTCTGCAACTTAGCTGGCATGAGACTGGAGCCTAAACCTCAGGTTTCTCATCTGTGAAACAGGAAAAATGACAATAGGATCTACTTATTGGGGTTTTTTGAGGATTAAGCAAGATATCCAAAGTGCCAAAGCACAAGGCCTGGCACAGAGTAAACACTCAAAAAACCTTTTTATCAGTTTAAGTTACAGACCAAATGACAAGTCAACTTCCAACCCTCCTAGAACAGATCTTTAAGGGAAGCAACATCTTTCCCCGAGGATATGAAATTAACTTTTACAGTTTTATAGGAGTAGTAGTAGAAAAACATTCCCTCCACCCGAAAAAAAAAAACGGTGGCTTGGCTCCATTTTGTTAATGTCGGGAAGTTTTCTTCATCTCTTGCCTCAAACCTTAAAATAAATATTAAATAATACTATTGGTGCTTTCAGGCAGGCAACGCCCTTAACCTTTAAACAGAACAAGACTCTTTCCCCCCACATATGGTTTTCAGAAAGCCAGGAAGAAACACTGGAAAGGCATCTGTTTAGAAGCAGAACTTTAACTCTTTGTAAAACAGCCTGCCTGCACCTGTGGCCAAAGCAGAAGCAAACAGGCTAAGTGGCCCACGACCCCAGTCTGCCTGTCTTTCAAAAGAACTCCCCCTGCCCCCAACACGCAGTCACCTTTAAGTCCCACCCCCAACTCAAAAGCCATAATAGTACTGAGTTCCACAGATTTTTCTTTCAATCATTAGCTCAAGATACAGAAATAGATCACAGGCAATGCAAAGACATTCTATAATAAAAAAAAATTCCTTGTCCTTTACAAGCCTTGTAAGTCCATCCAACTAAAATGTGTCTTTCACACCAAGTTCAATTATTAATGACAAGAAATCCATAAAACACTCTGACTCTCAGAAAGCTTTCTCAAATGCACTTTACATTTTCAAATGGCTTATATTCCTGCACCTGTTCATTTTTCTTCAAATGACTTTAGCGATTTTTTTATAGGCAGATAATCACATTTATTTAGTCCAGAACTCTCATACTCTAAACACAAAGTTTCGATGGGCACTATAACTGGCTTAACATAGAAATCCTCTGCCATTAAATATATCCAGTTCCAAAGGGATCTAAAAAAAATAGGAAAACAGTCTTCAGATATGACACTGGCTTTATCTACTACAGAAATCAACACGCTTAGCTTGGGCTTCCCTGGTGGCACAGTGGTTGAGAATCCACCTGCCAATGCAGGGGACACGGGTTTGAGTCCTGGTCCGGGAAGATCCCATATGCCGCAGAGCAACTAAGCCCACGCGCCACAACTACTGAGCCTCTGCTCTAGAGCTCGCAAGCCACAACTACTGAGCCTGCATGCCACAACTACTGAGCCTGCATGCCACAACTACTGAAGCCCGCGTGCCTAGAGCCTGCGCACCACAACAAGAGAAGCCACTGCAACGAGAAGCCCGCGCACCACAACGAAGAGTAGCCCCCGCTCACCGCAACTAGAGAAAGCCCGTGTGCAGCAATGAAGACCAAATGCAGCCATAAATAAATAAATAAACAAATTTATTAAAAAAAGAAAATGCTCAGCTTATACAGACCTCAACAGATTTGGTTAAATTTCTCAGCCATTTGCTATAGAATATGCACAGTGATCAATGTCCTGGGCTTTCCTCTCATTTTTTCAAAACCATTTATCTATGTTCAACTTCTAACAGAATTTTTTAAAAAGGGAAATCCTCACCAAAAATCAAACCCGGGAACAGAGCCATCCTCTCCAGCACTATGCAACAGTCTAGTTCAGATTATAAACTTCACTTTTGTTTTGAAAGCTAAGGAGAAGTAGCTTTTCTGTTTTAGATTTCATTCCTGGGGAAATGGAAATAGATGCAAGTCTTCAAGGTTATACAGTACACACAGAGAACATCCTATCCACTTGCCTAACATACTCCTAGCATGCTCACAGTTAATGCCAAACCACCTGCAAAAGTCTCATTTGCTCAGTCTCACATGTTGCCCACGAATTCAAGATTATGCTGTTTCATTTTGTTTATTTTAGAACAGTCACCTTGTATCCAAATGACCCAGCCTACTTCTGCTGCCAAGATGTTAACATGTATTACATTTGCTAGAGGCGGTAAGTAAATACAACAGACCTAGCTCCTACCCCGAGGACAGACCCTCATATCCCTACTCCTTCCCCACCTGTAACTGTGTGTGTATGTGTGTTGGAGGCTGGGTGGGTGATTAAGAGATGATGAGGCTGAGAGAATCAACACTGTGGGAGGTTCTGAGAGAAAAGGACACACACAGGATGACTGGGCAACACAAACTTCTAGTTCTTTTAATCCCAGGCATGGTCCTCTCCATTAGAGCTCTCCCTGGATTAAGTCCTATACTAATAAAAAGCCCTTTTAGAGATCTCATGGAGGGAACCGGGTATTTTTAGGGTATCAAGCAGCTAGGAAAGACAACTAAGACTTTGAACTGTAAGGTTTAGAAAAGTTCGTTTAAGAATCTACTTGCAAATGATTTTCCTAAATTAAAAATAATATCTATGCAGTACTCAGTGTTGCCCCAGCAACTCAATGAACATACCTCTGAACACTCTCCTTAAAACTAACACAAGTGTGAGATCTGTTACAAGTGCTGACTGTTCTGTGCTAGATGCTTAACATTCATTCTTTTAAGGCAGGGAGTTTTTCAAAATACTGTAACTCTCTCCAACCTGGTCTCTAAAATCGCTTCCATTTAAATTAGGTGCTGGGAGGCCTCAACTTCCATGCCTTAAAGCAAGACAAATACTCCCATGAAAAAGAACTGGCAGCCGAGGAATGCCAAAAGCGGCAAGGACCCCCAAAAGACCTCTCAGATCACCTATACACACACACACACAGAGCTGGCTGACAAAAAGCACTCAAGCTTCCTAAAGAAGTTCTTTCAACTATACAATATTTGCTATGATGTAGCGAGAGACATGAAGACTGAAAATTCCTTACAAAAGGCATTGTCCAAAACCACAAATTCTTAAAATTACCATCTCTGTGCAAACCTATACCTATTTGATAACAGAAATAAAATACTGTGAAGACCATCTGCTGTCCCACTTAAAACCAAGGAGCATGGATGAGAGCAAATGCATCATGTGCTACGCTATAATTATTTCTATTTTGGAAAGCAAGTGACCAACTCCAGTTCGAAGGAAAAAATATCAATTTCTATCATCTTTCTGTTTCAAATGGGCAATAATAAATAAGAGACAAGCTAGAGCATGAGGGGGTGGAGCCTCAGGCACTCCAGGATCATGACGAGTTGCAGCAGGGACAGGGGAGGATGGGGGCGTCGGCTGCTTCTTCTAGACACTAGGGAATGCAGCTGGACCTGGATCCAAAGCAGGCTCTCCATATCGACTAGGGCTGGAGGACAACACCTGGCTGGAAGACCGAGCAGAGTGCAGAAGGCTGGCCACCCTGTGTCGTTGGATTGGAGAATTTAACCCATTTACACATAAGCCGCGTGGCTGACAGGGTCTTGGTGCTCCAGCCGGGTGTGAGGCCTGAGCCTCTGAGGTGGGAGAGCCAACTTCAGGACACTGGACCACCAGAGACCTCCTGGCCCCATCTAATATCAAGCGATGGGAACTCTCCCAGAGATCTCTGTCTCAATGCTAAGACCCAGTGCCACTCAATAACCAGCAAGTCCACTGCTGGACACCTCATGACAAACAACTAGCAAGACAGGAACACAACCGCACCCATTAGCAGAGAGGCTGCCTAAAATCATAATAAGTTCACAGACACCCCAAAACACACCACCAGATGCAGTCCTGCCCACCAGAAAGATCCAGGCTCATCCACCAGAACACAGGCACCAGTCCCCTCTACCAGGAAGCCTACACAACCCGGTGAAGCAACCTTACCCACTGGGGGCGGACACCAAAAACAACAGAACTACAAACCTGCAGCCTGCAAAAAGGAGACCCCAAACACAGTAAGTTAAGCAAAGTGAGAAGACAGAGAAATACACAGCAGATGAAGCAGCAAGGTAAAAACCCACCAGACCAAACAAATGAAGAAGAAACAGGCAGTCTACCTGAAAACGAATTCAGAGTAATGATAGTAAAGATGATCCAAAATCTTGCAAATAGAATGGAGAAAATACAAGAAACGTTTAACAAGGACCTAGAAGAACTCAGGAGCAAACAATGATGAACAACACAATAAATGAAATTAAAAATTCTCTAGAAGCAGTCAACAGCAGAATAACTAAGGCAGAAGAATGGATAAATGATCTGGAAGATAAAATATGTAAATAACTACTGCAGAGCAGAATAAAGAACAAAGAATGAAAAGAAATGAGGACAGTCCCAGAGACCTCTGGGACAACATTAAACGCACCAACATTCCAATTATAGGGGTCCCAGAAGAAGAAAAGAAAAAGAAAGGGACTGAGAAAATATTTGAAGAGATTATACTTGAAAACTTCCCTAATACAGGAAAGGAAATAGTCAAGTCCAGGAAGCACAGAGAGCCCCATACAAGATAAATCCAAGGAGAAACACACCAAGACACATATTAATCCAATTATCAAAAATTAAATACGAAGAAAAAATATTAAAAGCAGCAAGGGAAAAGCAACAAATAACATACAAGGGAATCCCCATAAGGTTAACAGCTGATCTTTCAGCAGAAACTCTGCAAGCCAGAAGGGAGTGGCAAGACATATTTAAAGTGATGAAAGGGAAAAACCTACAACCAAGATTACTCTACCCAGCAAGGATCTCATTCAGATTCGATGGAGAAATTAAAACCTTTAGAGACAAGCAAAAGCTAAGCGAATCCAGCACCACCAAACCAGCTTTACAACAAATGCTAAAGCAACTTCTCTAGGCAGGAAACACAAGAGAAGGAAAAGACCTACAATAACAAACCCAAAACAATTAAGAAAATGGTAATAGGAACATACCTATCGATAATTACCTTAAATGTAAATGGATTAAATGCTCCAACCAAAAGACACAGACTGGCTGAATGGATACAAAAACAAAACCTGTGTATATGCTGTCTACAAGAGATCCACTTCAGACCTAGGGACACATAAAGACTCAAAGTGAGCGGATGGAAAAAGATATTCCATGCAAATGGAAATCAAAAGAAAGCTGGAGTAGCAATTCTCATATCAAACACAACAGACTTTAAAATAAAGACTATTACAAGAGACAAAGAAGAACACTACATAATGATCAATCCAAGAAGAAGATATAACAATTGGAAATATTTATGCGCCAACATAGGAGCATCTCAATACATAAGGCAAATGCTAACAACCATAAAAGGGGAAATCAACAGTAACACAATAGTAGGGGACTTTAACACCCCACTTTCACCAATGGACAGATCATCCAAAATGAAAATAAATAAGGAAACACAAGCTTTAAATGACACATTAAACAACATGGACTTGACTGATATTCATAGGACACTCCATCCAAAAACAACAGAGTACACTTTCTTCGCAAGTGCTCATGGGAACATTCCCCAGGATAGATCATATCTTGGGTCACAAATCAAGCCTTGGTAAATTTAAGAAAACTGAAATCATATCAAGCATCTTTTCCAACCACAACACTATGAGACTAGAAATCAATTACAGGAAAAAAACTGCAAAAAATACAAACACATGGAGGCTAAACAATACACTACTAAATAACCAGGAGATCACTGAAGAAATCAAAGAGGAAATCAAAAAATACCTAGAAACAAATGACAACGAAAACACAACACAAAACCTATGGGATGCAGCAAAAGCAGTTCTAAGTGGGAAGTTTATAGCAATACAATCCTACCTCAAGAAACAAGAAAAATCTCAAATAAACAACCTAAACTTACACCTAAAGCAATTAGAGAAAGATGAACCAAAAAACCCCAAAGTTAGCAGAAGGAAAGAAATCATAAAGATCAGATCAGAAATAAATGAAAAAGAAATGAAGGAAACAATAGCAAAGATCAAGAAAACTAAAAGCTGGTTCTTTGAGAAGATAAACAAAATCGATAAACCATTAGCCAGACTCACCAAGAAAAAAAGGGAGAAGACTCAAATCAACAGAATTAGAAATGAAAAAGGAGAAGTAACAAATGACACTGCAGAAATACAAAGGATCATGAGATTACTACAAGCAACTATATGCCAATAAAATGGACAACCTGGAAGAAATGGACAAATTCTTAGAAAAGCACAACCTTCCAAGACTGAACCAGGAAGAAATAGAAAATATAAACAGACCAATCACAAGCACTGAAATTGAAACTGTGATTAAAAATCTTCCAACAAACAAAAGCCTCAGACCAGATGGCTTCACAGGCGAACTCTATCAAACATTTAGAGAAGAGCTAACACCTATCCTTCTCAAACTCTTCCAAAATACAGCAGAGGGAGGAACACTCCCAAACTCATTCCACGAGGCGAACGTCACCCTGATATCAAAACCAGACCAAGATGCCACAAAAAAAGAAAACTACAGGCCAATATCACTGATGAACACAGATGCAAAAATCCTCCACAAAATACTAGCAAACAGAATCCAACAGCACATTAAAAGGATCATACACCATGATCAAGTGGGGTTTATCCCAGGAATGCAAGGATTCTTCAATATATACAAATCAATCAACCTAATACACCACATTAACAAACTGAAGGAGAAAAACCATATGATCATCTCAACAGATGCAGAAAAATCTTTTGACAAAATTCAACACCCATTTATGATAAAAAACCCTGCAGAAAGTAGGCATAGAGGGAACTTTCCTCAACATAATAAAGGCCACATATGACAAACCCACAGCTAACATCGTTCTCAATGGTGAAAAACTGAAACCATTTCCACTAAGATCAGGAACAAGACAAGGCTGCCCACTCTCGCCACTCTTATTCAACATAGTTTTAGAAGTTTTAGCCACAGCAATCAAAGAAGAAAAAGAAATAAAAGGAATACAAATCGGAAAAAAGTAAAACTGTCACTGTTTGCAGATGACATAATACTATACAAAGAGAATCTTAAAGATGCTACCAGAAAACTACTAGAGCTAATCAATGAATTTGGTAAAGTAGCAGGATACAAAATTAACGCACAGAAATCTCTTGCATTCCTATACACTAATGATGAAAAATCTCAAAGAGAAACTAAGGAAACACTCCCATTTACCATTGCAACAAAAAGAATAAAATACCTAGGAATAAACCTACCTAAGGAGACAAAAGACCTGTATGCAGAAAACTATAAGACACTGATGAAAGAAATCAAAGATGATACAAACAGATGGAGAGATATACCATGTTCTTGGATTGGAAGAATCAACATTGTGAAAATGACTCTACTACCCAAAGCAATCTACAGATTCAATGCAATCCCTATCAAACTACCAATGGCATTTTTCACAGAACTAGAGCAAAAAATTTCACAATTTGTATGGAAACACAAAGACCCCAAATAGCCAAAGCAATCCTGAGAAAGAAAAACGGAGCTGGAGGAATCAGGCTCCCTGACTTCAGACTATACTACAAAGCTACAGTAATCAAGACAGTATGGTAGTGGCACAAAAACAGAAATATAGATCAATGGAACAGGAGAGAAAGCCCAGAGATAAACCCACACACATATGGTCACCTTATCTTTGAGAAAGGAGGCAAGAATATACAATGAAGAAAAGATAGCCTCTTCAGTAAGTGGTGCTGCGAAAACTGGACAGCTACATGTAAAAGAAATGAAATTAGAACACTCCCTAACACCATACACAAAAATAAACTCAAAAGGGATTTAAGACCTAACTGTAAGGCCAGACACTTTCAAACTCTTAGAGGAAAACATAGGCAGAACACCCCATGACATAAATCACAGCAAGATCCTTTCTGACCCACCTCCTAGAGAAATGGAAATAAAAACAAAAGCAAACAAATGGGACCTAATGAAACTAAAAGCTTTTGCACAGCAAAGGAAACCATAAACAAGACAAAAAGACAACCTTCAGAATGGGAGGAAATATTTGCAAACGAAGCAACTGACAAAGGATTAATCTCCAAAATATACAAGCAGCTCATGCAGCTCAGTATCAAAAAAAAAAAAAAAAACAAAACCCAATCCAAAAACAGGTAGAAGACCTAAACAGACATTTCTCCAAAGAAGACATACAGATTGCCAACAAACACATGAAAGGATGCTCAACATCACTCATCATTAGAGAAATGCAAACCAAAACTACAATGAGGTATCACCTCACACCGGTCACAATGGCCATCATCAAAAAAATCTACAAACAATAAATGCTGGCGAGGGTGTGGAGAAAAGGAAACTCTCTTGCACTGTGGGTGGGAATGTAAATTGATACAGCCACTATGGAGAACAGCATGCAGGTTCCTTAAAAAACTAAAAATAGAACTACCATATGACCCAGCAATCCCACTACTGGGCATATACCCTGAGAAAACCATAATTCAAAAGGAGTCATGTACCACAATGTTCATTGCAGCACTATTTACAATAGTCAGGACATGGAAGCAACCTAAGTGTCCATTGACACATGAATGGATAAAGAAGGTGGGGCACAAATATATACAATAGAACTTTACTCAGCCATAAAAAGAAACGAAATTGAGTTATCTGTAGTGAGATGGATGGACCTAGAGTCTGTCATACAGAATGAAGTAAGTCAGAAAGAGAAAATCAAATACCATATGCTAACACATATATATGGAATCTAAAAAAAAAAAAAAAAAAAAAATGTGGTTCTGGAGAACCTAAGGGCAGGACAGGAATAAAGGCACAGACATAGAGAATGGACTCGAGGACACGGGGAGGGGGAAGGGTAAGCTGGGAAGAAGTGAGAGAGTGGCATAGACATATATACACCACCAAATGTAAAATAGATAGCTGGTGGGAAGCAGCCACATAGCACAGGGAGATCAGCTCCGTGCTTTGTGACCACCTAGAGGGGTAGGATAAGGAGGGTGGGAGGGAGACGCAAGAGGGAGGAGTTATCGGGATATATGTATACATATAGCTGATTCACTTTGTTATACAGCAGAAACTAACACAACGTTGTAAAGCAATTATACTCCAATAAAGATCTTAAAAAAAAAAAGAGACAAGCTAATGAGTTTGAAACTGAAATTAAAACAAAAACTAGATTAACTTTTAAAATACACAAATTCATTTCTAGACTTAAAAAAATCTCCTGCTACTACCCTGCGCTTAAAACTTTCACCAGTGACTATGGATGCCTGCAGTACTTAACTCCTTCAGCCTGCCCATACGTCTGCAGATTCTCCTCTGCCTCTCCCTTGGCCTCCCAATGCTGGGACTCTACGCACAGTCATTAACACTAAGTTCTTTGAATGATGTGGTTTTACAGCTCTATTCCTTTGCCTAGTTCCCTCCTCTCCACGTGTAATGTCCTTCAACTGTTATGTGCTGTCTGAAAATGCCTACTCACCTTTCAAGACCAAGGTCAAGCTTCATCCCTTGCAACAAAAATACCCAAGTGGGCTGCAAATTGCCCCTTCCTCTGTGTCCCTCTGCTACTCATAGATCGACAAAGTTCACCTCTCTCTCCTAGAACAGAGAAGCCATGTCTCACTTGTCTTGGTAGCATCTTTCCTGCTTTGCAGAAGGTCTGACAGAGAAAAGGCACTCAAAATATTTGATTAGAAACAGGCTGAGAAAACATTAGGATACCATATCACATTCATTAGACTGGCAAACATTAGAAAGCTAGACAAGTGCTGGTGTGGATATGAGTAAACAGAAAGTCTCACATGCTGCTGAAACGTAAAGCCTGGTACGACCACTTTGAAGAGTAATGTTTTCATCTCTAGCAAAGCTGAAGATGTGCACCATTAAGACCAGCAATTCTACTTCAGGTTAAATACACTGGGCCATTATTTGTCAAAAGTAGAGCATGATTAGCATTTTTTCAGAGAGATATCTCAAGGGTGTATGCCTAAACTTTTTTTCAGAGTAAATATTATTATAAAAGTAAAATTTCTGTGTGTGTGTGTGTGTGTATATATATATATATATATATATATATATATATATATATGGTGTGTGTGTGTATATATATATATATATATATATGCTGTGTCTCACTGTAAAGTATATTTCTTATTGTGTCCAATGAACAAAAAAGTCTAAAAACACTGTCGTAGAGAAACACATATGCGCTCAAAAAGACATTCATAAATGTTCTTTACAGCACTATATGTAATGGTGAAAATCAGGAAATAACCTAAATGAAAATTAACAAAATGGATAAGTAAAATATGGTATATGCATGTAACTTTTACAAACGAATTAAAAATGAGTTACAAATGGAGACCACCAGAGATGCATGGCTCCCCCTGACCATCACGACAGCAATAAGAGTACCAACGAGAATGATGATTAGTAATAAACGGTATAATGGAAAAAAAAATGAGTTACAAATGAAGTAGATCTACTTCTATCAACATCAAATCTCAAAAGTAATACTGAACTAAAATGTATGCTATCATTTATTTAACCATGCAAGACAATGCTACATATTTATGGATATGTACATATATAAGAAAGTCTTTTAAAATGATTGGAAAGATAACTCAACATAGTAGCTACCTCTATTTCATAAGAGAGGGAGGGAAGTAGAATCTGGGAGTATTTCACAGGGGGATTCAATGTAACTTCAGGTCTTACTTCTTTTTAAAAATGAATTCTCTGAAGCAAATAAGGCAAAATGTTAAGACCTGACAAAACCTCTTTTACTATCATTATCTTACTCCTCATATTTGTTGTGGTGCTCAAAATAATTCGTCATTTTAAAAACATTCTAAATGAGTAAATAACTAGAATAAATCAAAAGAAAAAAAAAGTAATCTTGCAAATGTCCTGGTGTCTATAGCTCCAAATCAATACGTACACATTTTTCTTTAAAGCTAACATTTGAAATGCTTACATATCAGACACTGTGTTAAGCTCTAGGTACACAGTCTCACTTAATTGATTCAACAGCCTCTGTGGCAGCCACTATCATTTTTCTATTAGGATGACTATATCACTGCCTCTGGTCTTTAATCTTGAGGGTCCAATTGTATTTACCATTCCACATTTTCTGAGGGCAGAAAAATGGATTAATCTATTTTTAAAAGATTTTAATATAGATTCAAATCAAAAGGGTTTCTTCTGCTCAATTTTCAGTTAATCCAAAGAATCTATTCCAAAATCACATCCAGCTGAAATTTTACTAAAATGTATCCTACTTTTGCAGTTTGTGTAAAAAAAAAATACATATACAATGAATGCTAATCTAGGCTCCATTTGGTCACCTTGCTTTAAAAAATCAATTCAATGAATATGGGGGTACACTTCAAGTTAATTCTATGTAAACTGCTAAATTTTTTAAAAAATTTATTTATTTCATTTATTTTACTTTTGGCTGTGTTGGGTCTTCATTGCTGCACGCGGGCTTTCTCTAGTTGCGGCGAGCGGGGGCTACTCTTTGCTGAGGTGCGCGGGCTTCTCATTGCAGTGGCTTCTCTTGTTGCAGAGCCTGGGCTCTAGGCATGTAGGCTTCAGTAGTTGTGGCTCGTGGGCTCTAGAGCACAGGCTCAGTAGTTGTGGCGCACGGGCTTAGCTGCTCTGCGGCATGTGGGATCTTCCCGGACCAGGGCTCGAACTCGTGTCCCCTGCATTGGCAGATGGATTCTTAACCACTGCGCCACCAGGGAAGCCCTAAGTGCTGAATTTTTAAAAGATGTGCAGCTGTAACCGCTAATTTAAACTCTAATTTAAAAGCTGAGCTTAGGGGCTTCTCTGGTGGCACAGTGGTTGAGAGTCCGCCTGCCGATGCAGGGGACACGAGTTCGTGCCTCGATCTGGGAAGATCCCACATGCCGTGGAGAGGCTAGGCCCGTGAGCCATGGCCGCTGAGCCTGCGCTTCCGGAGCCTGTGCTCCACAACGGGAGAGGCCACAACAGTGAGACGCCTGCGTATCACGAAAAGAAAAAAAAAAAAGTATATGCATTTCAAAATACTATCTTAATCATTCTTATATAACTTGCCATAAAATCCATGTATTCCCTTCTACTAACACCATTAAAATCCTGCCAATCCATGACAAGATTTCAACAACCTATGTGAGTAAATTCTTTACCAAGAGTCCTTCTTTGGTTGACTAAAGATGAGAGATCATACCTCCAGCAAATAACAGGTGTGGCCCTACTGGTTCCAGAGTGTCCATTAGATGATAAAAAGCAACAAGACTCAGCCTGTTCACCTTACAGCAACCCACGTAATCATGGTCACACACACTGCACTCTAGTACATACATACTTACAGTGACAAATAATTTACAACCTCTGATCCTTTCATCAGTCTAAGCCACCAACCACCTGCCATCCCCACAGGCACCTTTTTGCTTACTTACCTCCTGTCTCTATGAAATTCAGCTTCCTCCAGAAGCCTTCTTGAATAGACTCAACTCCTTACTTTTCCAAGCTCCTACCCTCTTTTTAAACTTTTTTTTTTTTAATTAATTTATTTTTGGCTGCATTGGGTCTTCGTTGCTACGTGCAGGCCTTCTCTAGTTGCAGTGAGTGAGGGTTGCTCTTCGTTGTGGTGTGTGGGCTTCTCATTGTGGTGGCTTCTTTTGTTGAGGAGCATGGGCTCTAGGCACGTAGGTTTCAGTAGCTGTGGCACGTGGGCTCAGTAGTTGTGGCTTGCGGGCTCTAGAGCGCAGGCTCAGTAGTTGTGGTGCATGGGCTTAGTTGCTCCGTGGCACGTGGGATCTTCCCGGACCAGGGCTCGAACCCGTGTCCCCTGCACTGGCAGGCGGATTCTTAACCACTGCACCACCAGGGAAGCCTTAAACTTATTTTTAAGGATGCCTTTGTTATTTATTTGTACAGTATCTTTTAATCTTCATATTATGGTCCTACTCTTTTTTTTATAGAATTAAACAGAGGCACAAGGTTAATAATAGAACCCAGTAACTTATCATTTACTAGACCTATTCAAGAGAACAGAAAAAGCTCTAAAGATGAAGAAATGAGCATCTGTACCTCCCAGGTCCTGATAAAACCATGCAGAATAAATATTAACAGCGTTCTTATTCAGAATAAGAGACGCCAAAAGTGAACTTGTGAATTCCTCAAGCTTCAGTAAAGTATTAATAGATTTAAAATTTTTTTAATCAAAAGAATTTTAAAAAATTTAATTCTGCTACTCTTCTTCATTCATTTTCTAAGAGCTACACAGTAAAACCTTCCAAAGCCTGCTTTACAACAGAAATGGGAATAACTCAATACTCACCATTATGGTCCATCAACAATATGATTAAATAGAAAAACAAAAAACTTTACATATAAAAAAACCCCATATTTATATCATGTTCTATGTTTTATCTTAAAAGCCTGAATTCCAGCATTAGAGTCTAGTCTTCCAGCTTGGAATAAAGATAACTGCTTTATGAATGGAATATTCTGACAATGGGCCCACTGTCAACTGCCCATAGTCAACTCAGTGCCTGACAAAAACATTTAATGCAGCATATACTGTAGCCCAAGAAGTAAACTGCTATCCAATGTGTTTCCTCCTCATCTCCACACAACAAGCACTACCTTATTTCATCACATCTACGACACACCAAGAAAGAAAACAGCTGACAATCAAACCGACTCACGACCAATTCTAAGACTTCTCAGTTTCAAAGACGTTAAGGGAAAAAATGTCTTAGAATCTGTGAAATATGATGCAAACCTGACATTCTTTACTATCATAAAATCACTTGCCATCTTCACACATCAATTTTCCTTCTTGGCTAAATATGTATTTACATGGTTTACTGTACAATTCAATCTGATTCAAATATGTTATTAGAGAACCTACTATTTTGTCAACACTATGCTATATACAAATAAAGCGCATCCTAGACTTCATAACAACATGACAACCTCTCAACTGACACACATTTGTTAGAGTAGCAGTTCTCGAACTTTTTGGTCTTAGCACCCTTTTCACTTATAAAATTGATGACCCCAAAGAGCTTCTTTATGTGGAAATATCTATTGATATTTACCACGTAAAAAATTTAAAACATTAATTCACTTAAAAGTACTAATAAGGGACTTCCCTGGTGGTCCAGCGGTTAAGAATCTGCGCTCCCAATGCAGGGGGCCCAGGTTTGACCCCTGGTCAGGGAACTAGATCCCGCATACCGTGACTAAAAGATCCTGTGCGGGCTTCCCTGGTGGTGCAGTGGTTGAGAGTCTGCCTGCCGATGCAGGGGACGCGGGTTCGTGCCCCGGTCCGGGAAGATCCCACATGCCGCGGAGCGGCTGGGCCCGTGAGCCATGGCCGCTGAGCCTGTGCGTCCGGAGCCTGCGCTCCGCAACGGGAGAGGCCACAACAGTGAGAGGCCCACGTACCGCAAAAAAAAAAAAAAAAAAAAAAAAAAAGATCCTGTGCGCCGCAGCGAAGATCCTTCCTGCCACAACTACGAATCGGCGGAGCCAAATAAGTAAATAAAGAAATAAGTATTTTTACAAAGTACTAATAAATCTTACACGTTAACATATCATCTTTATGAAAAAAATAACTAATTTCCAAAAGAAAAAACAATTTCACAAATCTCTTTGATGTCTGGCTTAATAGAAGTGAGCTGGATTCTCAAATTTGCTTCTGCATTCAATCTGGTACAATATGTTTTGAATGTAGTTAGGAAAGAGAAGAATACTTCAACAGACTTTTCAGAAAATTCTGGACGTTCTTCACTGATATTACACCAAAACTTGACAAGTGGTAGATTCCTAAAAGCTAACTGCAATGTGGCATCTGAAATAGTACCAATGAAATTTTCATATTGTTACATTAAAATCCACTAGTCCACCTTGTATTTTAAACAGATCTTTTATCCAAGCATGATTTTTCTATCATGCATTAGCTGTTCAGAAAATACTGGTTCACTGACTTATACAGATCTTCCAAACACTGGCACATTTCATCACACAATATCAAAAAATTATGTTAATATCATCACTGATCTCATCAGAAATGTCTAAGTATTAGACAACTGTCAAGCATGTGGTGGCAGATACAAGTTTTCCCAAATTCTGATTTTCACTTTAAAGTTTGTATATTATCATCAGCAACACACACTATCAGTTTTCCTTAAAGTGATGGGCTCACTTTGTTCCCTTCTGAGAAAATGTCTGACAAACATCCAAGTATGAATAACCATAGTTTGTCAGTCAGTCATACTTTCAAGTTCAAATGGCATTCAATTAAAAACAAACAAACAGCTGGTCGCCCTAAGTGCTTTTTCTGGAAACCACCACCATACTTTCAGTATGCAGGAAAGGTGCTCCCCATTTCAACACACAGAAGAGAGTAAAGAGACGTACTTGAGGGTCAAAAGTTATTGTCATTACTCCTTATCAAGAGCATGTTCAACTGAAACTGCCTTTTTAAAAAACTCTACATGTGTTGTGATGAAGAATGACTATTAATAAGGTTTTGATGTGCTAAGGCTTTGAGAGTTTTGTGTGTGCGTGTGGTTTTTTTTTTTCTGGCCACGAGGCATGCAGGATCTTAGTTCCTTGCCCCCTGCAGTGGAAGTGTGGAGTCTTAACCACTGGACCGCCAGAGAACTCCCAAAGCTTTGATAGTTTTATCCATTGTCGGTTTTGGCCTTTGCACCATCAGTACAAATGTCACTACAGAATAAACAAAAAAGGCAAAAAAATTAATTAATGTAACTATGAAACAAGTTTTGACCTTACCGTCTCCCTGAAAGTATCCTGGGGATCCCCAGTGGTCTGCAGGCAACTTTGGAACCTCCAACCTTTGTTAGAGGGTTCAAATGACTGAAAAACTTACCAAAAACCTAAGGAGCAAAAATTTGTTCTTTCCTAAGAGCCTGTGCACGCACACAGAAAGAAAAAAAATATACTCATGTGTCTATACAGTTTAAATATATCACTAAACCTCAAGTTTTGCATCTGTAAAATGAGATTTTAAATATCTCACTGTTACAAAGACATGGAAGCAACCTAAATGTCCAATGACAGATGAATGGATAAAGAGGATGTGGTACATATATACAATAGAATACTACTCAGCCATTAAAAAGAATGAAATAATGCCATCTGCAACAACATGGATGGACCTAGAGATTATACTAAGTGAAGTAAGTCAGAAAGACAAATACATGATATCACTTATATGTGGGATCTAAAATGTGACACAAATGAATTTATTTACAAAACAGAAACAGACTCACAGACATAGAAAACAAGGTTACCAAAGGGGAAAAGGGGTGGGGGAGGGATAAATTAGGAGTTGGGGATTAGCTATTATATATAGAATGGATAAACAACAAGGTCCTGTATAGCAACTGTATAGCACAGGGAACTGTGTTCAATATCCTGTAACAAACCATAATGGAAAAGAATCTGAAAAAGAATATACATATATACACACACACTCATATATATGTGTGTGTGTGTATATATACGTAACTGAATCACTTTGCTGTATACCAGAAACTAACACAACATTGTAAATCAACTAATACTTCGATTAAAAAAAATTATTTTTAAATATCTGGCTATTACATTTCCCCCATTATTCTGAGTAACTAAAAATAGACAGCATATAATTTTTATAGCAGGTGTGAGCTGTTAAAGCATTTCTTAAATCTCCTTTCCTCACAGAGTATGGGTAAAAGGTAAAAATAAACACAAAATAAAGTAAGGTCCTCAATAAAATCCTATACAAACCAAGAAGTTCATAGTATCAAATATTAAGCTAGTAAAAGTCACCTTCAGAACCACTAATTTGTAAGGGGGGACTTGAGACACTTTACAAAGTACAAAATAGAGTACTAGTAAGCTAAATGATTTGATGAGTTTAAGGTATTCTATTTTACAAGTGAAGTAACAAAAGTTTCAGCTGTTTCTTTCCCCAATCCCCAATCTTAATAATTTCCTTTGATCTTAAATAAAACCAGCAATCAAGGAATCTTTAAAAAGAACTCCTCTGAAAATGGCATTTAATAAACTAAAGTACTAGCATTTAGGACAATTTCAGAACACAAATACATGTCACATGTGGAAAAATGAACAGTGTATATGAAATGGCAAATGGCATCTGCACATAAAAGAACTGAAGTTCTTATCATATAAGGAAGATCTGCCTCTCTCCTGTGAGGTTTCCATATTGTTTCTATACAGAAACAAAGTTCAGTCTAAAACTGATCCAAGGACTTGGTGGAAACCTGTGGTATATTATTTATCAAAATTCATTTAACAGGTGTTTCCTGAACACCTACTTCATATGCAAAGATAAATATGTGCTAGAAGGGACAAAAGCATGAGAAACTCTCATAGGCTCCAGACCCATCACAAGGAGGACTTAACTCTGTGATCTCAGCACTTTCAACCAATCTCTGTAACTCAGGTTTCTTATTTACATAAAGTGAGTCGTAATATCTCAAAGCAAGGATTGTACCAGAATAAATGTGAAATATATTAGAATGAGAAGTAGCACATTACAGAACAAGTATAATGGGATAAGAAAGGTAGAATTGACGATAGAATGGGGCAGCAGTATAAAATTCAGCTACTTGCTACTAAGAGATTTTTTTTTTTAAGTACAAAGGCTAATCTGGAAAAATGAGAAACCACTAAAAGAGTTATTAGCTCTGTTCACAAAAAAATGGCTCACCAAGGTGAACGGACAAACTGTGGTACATCCAGACAATGGAGTATTATTCACCTCTAAAAAGAAATGAGCCAAAAAAAAGACAGGAAGGAAATTTAAATGCAAATTACTAAGTGAAAGAAGCCAATCTGAAAAGGTCACAAACTGTATGATTCTGAAAAGGTAAAACTATGGAGACAGTAGAAAGATCAGTACTTGCCAGGGGGTGGGGTGAGGAGGAATGAATAGGTAGAGCACAGAGAATTTTTAGGGCAGTGAAAATACTCTGTATGATACCATAATGATGGATACATGTCATTACACATATGTCCAAACCCACAGATGTACAACACTGAGTTGTAGAGTGCACCCTAATGTGAACTGTGGACTCTGGGTGATAATGATGTGTCAGTGTAGGTTCATCATCTGTAACAAACACCCTACTCTGGTGGGGGATACTGATAATGGGGGAGGCTGTTCATGAGTGGGGCAAGGGGATATAGGAAATCTTTGTACCTTTCCTTCAATTTTGCTGTGAACCTAAAACTGCTCTAAAGAAACAGTCTTAATTTAAAAAAAGCCATCCAGGGCACTCAAACTTAAGAAAGTGAGCAAAGGAAACAGGGATACAAAAGAACCAGCTGAACATCTGCCCAGAGTCATAACGCCAGTAAGATGGCACTAAGTGCCACACTATTGACTCTTAGCACTGACATGACATCCAGGTGCTCGCATTATTTAAGGTCAAAGGTCTAAAAATGCACCACCAGGGTCACTAAACCAGTAAACAGCTGGTTACAAACACTTGACTCACATACCACACAAAAACCCAGGTGTCCCCATGAGTTGATAAATACTGAACTATTCATAAATTCTGAACTATTCTCTACAGTCTTAAAGAATATATTACTACTAGCAAGATAGTAATTCTTGTTACCTTGCTACCACAATTTCCTCACTATTTTCAAGGACTCCCCTGAGACATAAATAATTTGGCTTAAGTTTTTAGCCTAGAAACCAAATGGGTTTGGCCAAATTTTAATCTCTAATACTTCTTCAGAGGTCACTTACCCAATAACCTCAACTATAAATATACTCTGCAAGAAAACAATGTTTTATATATACTTTAAGACTTTCATCATATGAAAATCAGTTAGTGTTATCCCAGGGAGAAAGGAGAAAAAAATCAGCCAAAATAAAAACACACCAAAAACTGTCAAAGTAAACAAGTTTTCTCATTTAAAGGAGTAAGCTTCAATTGCTTAGAAAATTCTGAAGAAAAAGTGAAGTTCTACACAGTTAATCTTCCCATAATAATTGAATTTCTGGTTAATATCGCCAACTACAATTATGTCAAGGTTTTCACTGAAACTACAAATAGAACTGCAAAAAACAAAGAAAAAACAACCAGATATCAAAATGGTGAAAAATATGCTCTTTTAAGATAGAATAA
This sequence comes from Leucopleurus acutus, assembly GCF_964270905.1. Taxonomy (NCBI): domain Eukaryota; kingdom Metazoa; phylum Chordata; class Mammalia; order Artiodactyla; family Delphinidae; genus Leucopleurus; species Leucopleurus acutus. The sequence goes on from NC_139144.1 coordinate 86,516,918, forward strand.
AACGTGTCTATGGGCCAAAATAATGACCCTTTGCTAGAATTCACAGCTAATAACATATTCTTCTAAGTTAACTATATAACTAGTTAAGAAGGTATACAGAATGTAATGGCATTTTATCACTACCCCATTCCCAAATTCTTTCTGATCTAAAACTCTTCAAGGTGATAGAATTCCTTGAGTTATAAGGCTTTTAACTAATATTTTTGCAACTCATCCTAAGTTTATCTTCATTTTCACATGTTATTATAGATCTAAAATCAGCCAAATGCTAAAAGTTAAATTTGCATGCAAACTGCTAAATAAACAAACCCATCAAATCTGTGTGCTCCTAGACCACATCCTCATACTTTTACACCCCATTTTATTTCAAAAAAGGCAGTACCAATTTACACTTCATTCAAAATCAAGTGTAAGTTCTGTACAAAATCCACTAATAACTAAGATTAATGCACTATTACGTTATGATCAAAAGTCAAAAACAGGGCTTCCCTGGTGGCGCAGTGGTTGAGAGTCCGCCTGCCGATGCAGGGGACACGGGTTCGTGCCCCGGTCCGGGAAGATCCCACATGCCGCAGAGCCTGTGCGTCCGGAGCCTGTGCTCCACAATGGGAGAGGCCACAACGGTGAGAGGCCCGCGTACAGCAAAAAAAAAAAAAAAAAAAGTCAAAAACAATTACTCCCTCCAGGAGGTGGAGCCTAACTCCTCTGGCCCCCTTGAGTGTCAGGTACACTTAGTGACTAGCTTCCAAAGAATAGAATACAGAAGGGAAAAATAGTAACTTTACAGTGGAGAAACTTGGCAAGTGCCACCTAAACCAAGTGGATCAAAGTTAACATCACCAGTAACGTCATGAGGACACAGGTAACCCCCACACACACACCCGACTTGTGATAAGAAGAGCGCTTCACCTCTGCAGTACTCTTTCCAAAACCCACAATGAGCTTGGCTAAATTTTTTTTTGGCTGCGTTGGGTCTTCGTTGCTGCGCGCAGGCTTTTCTCTAGTTGCAGCAAGCAGGGGCTACTGTTCGTTGCGGTGCGCGGGCTTCTCACTGCGGTGGCTTCTCTTGTTGAGGAGCACAGGCTCTAGGTGCACAGGCTTCAGCAGCTGTGGCACGCAGGCTCAGTAGTTGTGGCTCACAGGCTCTAGAGCACAGGCTCAGTAGTTGTGGCGCACGGGCTTAGTTGCTCCGTGGCATGTGGGATCTTCCCGGACCAGGGCTCGAACCTGTGTCTCCTGCAGGCAGATTCGTAACCACTGCACTACCAGGGAAGTCCCTTGGCTAAATTTTAATACCTCACTATTATGAGGGGAAAAAAAATCAGATAAACTGAAACTGAACACTCCAAAATATACCCGACCAGTACTCCAAAACTGTCAATGTCATGCAAAACAAGGAAAGAGTGAGACACTGACACAGACTAGAGAAAGCTAAGGAGACATGACCACTAACTAATGTGTTATCCTACATGGAAGCCTGGAACAGAAAAAAAACACATTCATGGAAAAACTGGTGAAACCTGAACAAAGCCTGGAGTTTAGTTTATAGTAACATACCAATGTTGGTTTCTTAGTTTTGAAACACGTCTCAGTAATATAAATAACAGGGGTGACCAGAACTGGGTGGGGTACAAGAACTCTATCGTCTTTGCAATGTCTCTGTAAATCTAAAATTAAAAGTTTACCTAAAAAAAGTTATCAAAATATTAAGGCAAAAACAGTAGAAAAAAGGCAGGGCAGCTTGTATCCCAAGCTTTCCGTTATAAAAATCATCCCAACTTTTAAGAAACTAAGCATCTAAAGTACATGTTTGGCTGTCTTGAGACTAATAATTAAAATTACCATAACACAAAGCAAAACTGATCCACTAGAGACACTCAGTTTAAATATCAATAAAAAATGTAGGCAACTAAATTTTCTTCAAAAGATATATTTTAAATATCTGGAGAGTATTAAAAGATATAAGGTATCTATAAGCACTATTATTTCCACTTCATGACTTTGCAGAATGCAAGATATTTTAGTAATGCATTTGTGGCATTATAACAGAAATATCTCTATGTCAAAATTTAAAATATGATCTGGGGGGGGGGGAAGGACAAAGGTAAAAAATATTTAGATGCTTAAGTACCAAACTGTTTCAAACTCTGATAGGATCCTTCACTGGTTCTGGGCATATTCTTTTACTCAATTATACTCACATTCCCTAACTTTACCTTTTAAAAACCAAAATATAATTTAGGTAATTAAATACATAAAATTTTGAAAGAACAGCATGCTGCCATTCTATCCTGATAAAAGCTTTCATAAATCAGGCACTTTTACAAGGCTTACTTTATTTAAAAATTATTGACAGGGCATATATAATTCAGACATCTCAAGAATACCAAATGCAATGCCATCTAATCTACTGTTGTAAAGAGATAACATAACATTTATATTAAAACCTATTAAAGTCATTTTTATTTTTTCTTTATGACACATTCATAAATAGAATTAACTAAGGCATTAGGCTGTATACTGCTTTTATTCTATTTGTCACATAACAAATGTGATTACTAAGAAGTAAAAGTGATTTTATAAGTCACAGATGAAAAGCAGACTCCTTATTTCAACTTTGGCTTCTATTTTTTCTATCAATAATGAAAACAAAGTTACCAGAGTTTACTCTCCTAATCTGAAGCAGTACAGCCAAGCATTAGTATTTCTCAAACTGTTACTTGAGGCCACAAACGATACTGCCTAAAAAGAATACAATTATTAATTTCAACTCAAGGAGCCCTTATATTCAGAAAGCAACCATTGCTTTATAATACTATTATCTGCATTCCAGGTTTTCTCCAACTAGAAAAACATGCTAAAAATCTATGAAAGTGTAATACCTACTAAAATTTAACTTCAAATAATAAAATGTCATCAGAACTTCAACAGAGCTGGCAAAACACTATAGGAATGACATTTAAGAAATAAACCAGCCAGAACTGACAGACTAAAGCCATTATGCTTTACCCAATTCTTTCAAATGAGTAATAAGCCCTGATTTAAAAGCATAAATCATACACTAACTTTTGATTCTATAAAAAATAGGATTTCTAACTCTATTTTTCACTAAGCAAATAGAAAGATAAGGCATGTATCTCTGTCAATTAAGATAATCTAGTTCAAAGGCTTGAGCATATATACCGGATCACCCCGCAAAATGGAGAGTAAGCACAAGCAGATGTGGTATTTCGTTAGTCATTCTCTGAACTACAAGATGCAAAGGGGGGGACTCCCTGGCGGTCCAGTGGTTGGGACTCCACGTTTCCACTGCAGAGGGCACGGGCTTGATCCCTGTTTGGGCAAATAAGGTCCTGCATGCCATGCAGCGCGGCCAAAAGAAAAGAAAAAGAGGCAAAGGGGCTAAAACTTAATCCCAGGAATAAGCTCCCATGGGGCAGGGGACTGCTCCTATCTACCTTGCCTGAAGAGCACAGGAGAATGCTGAGTGAGAGAGACCTCTAGATTTCCCACCTTGAAGACTTAAATACAGTCAGTTAGCAGCTCCTGAATCTCAGAAACACTGGCTAGACTATAAATTCAGCTTAGAAAAACAGAATTCTTCGGAGGCAATGAGAGACAAGGGCCTTTAAAGTGTAAGAATGCAAGATTCAGGTGCCAAGGTCCATCATGTCTCACTTCACTGAACAGAGAGTTAAGACAAATCTAAGGCATAGCCTACTTTTACATTCAGAGAATGGATACCAAAGTTGTAAGCTACTATACATTTTTAGCATAAGTAAGTTCAAGTTTGATATATAATTGCCAAATTGCACAAAGTTAAATAGGCCAAGTATAGTCTGATTTTCAAACTTCTAGGAAAAAGAACCGGACCTCACTACTACTTTTAATTAAGGAAACACTTTCTCTCCAAAGGTTTATTTGTGTACCTTCCTGCCAGTAATTTTAACTCTCTTGTTTGATTTCTAGAAATTAGACAAAGTATAAGCTAGGCACACTAATAGAAAAAAGACATACAGACTGAAATATATGAAAAGAAATTAGTCTTTATGAGCCACCAATATAGTCTTCCTGATATATAACTGTTAACATGTTACAAAACTCTTAGCTAAGTCTCAAAGGAAAAGCCACATTAATTACTCAAAGACAGATAGAATCTGGTACCTAATAACTATTCTAACCCAAGAGCCTGTAGAAAGAGAAAAGCAAGTTAAGTATTCACAAAAAGGTGAATGACTCAATATAGGTATACTCAAATATATGTCATTTGATAATCAAAGCCAGCATTCAAGAGCAGCAATCCAGATAATGAGACTAAAGAACACACACACTACCAAATGTAAAACAGATAGCTAGTGGGAAGCAGCTGCATAGCACAGGGAGATCAGTCGGTGCTTTGAGACCACCTGGAGGGGTGGGATAGGGAGGGTGGGAGGAAGGCACAAGAGGGAGGGGATATGGGGATATACGTACACGTATAGCTGATTCACTTTGTTATATAGCACTGTAAAGCAATTATACTCCAATAAAGTTGTTAAAAAAAAAAGAACACACTCAAAGGTGTACTTCCTCTCCTTCTTCCACTCATAAAACAAACCTGATTTAAAAGTACCTTGTTTTTTTTTAGTCTCTAAGGAGACAAATGAATAGAAAGGCAAAATGCAGGGTTTTTTGGGGTTTTTTTTTCTTATTATCATCAAGATGGCAGCTCTGGTGAATTGAATGAATTAGTTGGCAAAATCAACAGATGCTAATAATGTCAAAATTGTGTTGCCAAGATCAGTAATTCTGTGATCAAATATACATTATGTTCTATATTTTAATATACTTACTTAAATATACTCTAAAGCAACATTGAGACCAGCGACCAAATTAAGATAAATAGTTAAAACTCCTCTTGTCAGAAAACGCCACAAGCATTTAAAATGCATTTCCCTCCTGTGTTCATCCATTTCAATGTAAATATAATTTGTAATAAAGATCCAAAATGCCCAAGAAATCATCATGGGATGATTTCATTGTAGGAGCCTTAGTGTGGATTAGTGAACTGACCAAGTACCAATTCCCAGCTGTGAGACTCTTAAGGTGACCATTTGTTAATGAAAAAAAGCCAATCCAGTTTCTTTCCTTTGGAGTGAAACAAAAAGTGTGATCTAGTTTCAAGCTTTGTTGCCAAGGAGACTTACTAATTTATTTACAGATTTAGATAAATAGATTAGCCAAAGGGTACTAAACATTCAGTAGTCTATAAGACCATAAAACAATATATCTAACTATATTACGCCTGGTGATCTCTTATGAACACAAGTCTAACCGACTCAACGTTCTACAGATAGACACTACAATGGAAATGTTTACCCGAATTTTTGAATTAATCAACTGTCTACACAATAGAAAGTCAACTGATTAAAAAGCAATATTCAGATAACCAAAGTTATACTGGACCATTTGAACAAAACAACTAAATCTATATTCACTAAGCTGAGTAGTAACCCAATTGCTTATGAAGTAACAAGAACCAGGCACACACTCTATCTAATTTTCTATTTATATTACATCAACTAAGATTTCATAATCCAAGAAACCTTGAAAAGTGTGCATGATAAAAACATAATACATGAAAAAAGAAATACTTTGCCTAAGACTAAAAAGAAAATGCATAATTTACAACATTAATAACAATTTCACATGTAGGGAATATCTCTTACTTTGATACATAATGCCTCCACGAATCTGAACAAAAGACATAAAGATTCCATTCCCTGATCCCTAAATATGGTCCCTCCAAGTGCTACAGCCCAGGTACCTTTTGTGAACCCAAAGACAGACCCACCAGCCATGCCTGTCCTGATGATGACAAAGTCCAGTCAAGCCTCTCCACTTCACATGGGTTTCCTACTCCTCCCTGACTTCACTGCAGGGCCAGGTCAAAAGATCAGTAGCACCTATTCAAACCACCTACCCAATGCCCTAGACACCTAAAATGCACCGGAAGGCGGAAAGGATCCTTCATCCCTCATGTGCACAGAACTGCCCTGTGGGGCTTTCCACAGGCTCTTGAGGATTTGGGTTCTGCCAGGCTTGGGCAGGTGCCCCCACAAGCACCAGTCTGCAAACAACCAGCCACCTTTCCCAAGCATCTGATGAGGTACAAGAAGAAACCTTAATAACCTTAGCACCCCCATAAAAGTATAACAATTCCTCTCATACCCCACCTGAGAATCACTAAAGTAACAACAGCCTCTCAAAAGTACACAGTGACTTCTCTGTGTTTTCAAAGATTTCTACATTGCACTTGAATTACACTTCGGCAATCTGGAAATAATACACTCTAATATATATATGCTCAGAGCACCATCCTCGTGTTTGAGGACTGAACCAAAGTCTACCCACCGAATAAACTGTCACTGACTCCAACATTAAACAGGTTGTCTTTCTTCTTGTTAACCAAGCTAAAAATTCCAGTTGTCAGTAATAAGATGTTAACTTTTTAAGCAACATGCATGTAAACTCCTAACTTTTTAAGCAACATGCATGTAAACTCCTATATCTAAATTCAAATGTTTGTAATTTATAAGAATGTGACAGTAACAAGTTTTACAAAGCAATGTCTAATTTTTCATTATGGCGATGTCTAATAATTAACTTATAAAATAATTTACATAGGATGCCAAAAAGTAAAAAAGCAAAACAAAAAGCCCCACCATTTTGTTAAATATTAACTTTAAAAAAGATTCCAGGAATACATATTAAGGGATGCCCTCTTAGAATCTGTTTCCAGTTCTGCCACTGAGTTGCTGTGGGTTCCTTTTACCCGAGTTTAGTCCATATGAAAATTGAAGATACTATTCAGACCTTAACAGAGTCCTATGTAAATATTTGTAAACTGCTGTAAATGTAACTGGAGGTGCTAAGTAAAACTAATGTTAAAAAATTCTTATCAATACTCTACAAAAAGCAAGAAAAGTGTACCATCAACAAAAAGTGTGCTTACCTTTCCAAGAAAGTATAGTCTTACTAGCAAATGCAAAAATAAAAGTTATTTGTGACCATAATTCTTGAAGTACCACTTCAAAGGGCCACAAAACAAAAATATTTCACAATGAAAATTTAATTCAGTAATTTTGAATGGGGGAAATGGAAGAGCATCCACAAAACTAGCTTTGACAGTTAGGTTAGAAATCAGTGCTTAGGATCATGCTATTTAATGGGATTCCTTTAAAACACACAATTGAAACAGGAATTCAATGTCACAACATAATTGTGTTTGAAATAGAGACCATCATCAGTAAAAGTTAAATTCAAGCTACCTGTTAAAAAGTTAAACCCACACCTATCACATGATCCAGCTATTCCACTCCTATATATTTACCCCAAAGAAAAGAAAGCATATATCCACAGCAGCTTTATTTGTAATAGCCCCAAACAGAAAATAACCCAAATGTCCACAGAAGTGAATGTATAAACAAATCGTGGTACAGCCATACAATGAAATACTACTCAGCAGTAAAAAAGGAAAGACCTACATGGTAACAACATGGGTGGATCTAAAAAATTCACACAAAGGAAAGAATTCACACAAAAAGAGTATATACTGTATGATTCCATTTATATAAAATTCTAGAAAATGCAAAATAATCTACAGTGACAAAAATCAGATCACTGATCTGATGGGGGCGGGTGTAGGGAAAGACTACCTAGGGGCAAGAGAAACTTCGGGAAAATGAATATGTTCACTATCTTGATTGTGGTGATAGGCTTCATGGGTGCTACTTATGTCAAAACTTACCAAATTATACTTCAATAAAAGACAAAAGCAAAAAAAAAAAAAAAATCAAGTCACCAAAACTAATTCTACAGCTCTTGCCAGTCAGATCTATCTGCTTATGAATGTATTATGTCTAACCTACCAACTCACAGTAGGCACTCTGAGAAGTACAAAAGTATCCCTAATTCAAAAATCACTATTATCACAAAAAAACATGAAAATTTAAATAGAGATCAGAACTCATCTTTCATCACCATGCCAGGCTGACTGCTTCAGTGTTGAAATGACCAACTAAAACACAACAAAGTGAGAGCCCACTGAGTGTGGGGCCCCAAGATTTTTAATTAAATATTTTAATTCAAAAGCTTACCTTCTTTGATCTAGAATCCCATTTCTGGGAAATAGAAATAATCCAAAACGGCAAGAAAAGCCTTATGCACAAGATGTTAATTTCAATCTTATTTATCACAGAAAAATGGCAAAGAATTAAATCAATGGCACAGGCATGGAATGGCATATTACATGAGCTATTTATTAAATCTGATATTTTTAAATGGGAAAAATAGTTGCAAAAATATTAAGCAAAAACAGGGCACATACAGTATGATCAACAGGTTGACAATAATACACTCTGGGGGGAACCTATATTTGTAACTTATATTTTCCTCAATTATCTTACTACTTGTATAATCCAATTAAGTTTTTCATTAAAGTACTTTACTAAAATGTACACTGTAGGTCTACAGTTAAAAAGCTATTACACTGTAAGCACTTTTGCAGGTCTGAATTGCATGCCTAAAACTCCAATGATTCTTGGAAACATCAAATCTGGTAAGACTGAGATAAGATACCAAATTATATATATAATTATATATACATTTAATATATAGATATAACATGCAGGTCAAGGTGCTAGGGAAACTGCACAATACTAGAAAACCAACAAATCCAGGTTCTTCTAAAACACACACACACAAACAGGGTAAGGGATTTTTATGGGTCACATCTGCAAAGATTGTTTTCCCCTAAAAGCTGAATTTTTAGGCTTGTGTGTAGTTTACTAGAACTGTACTGCAGGAATCAGATGTTCTGAACCTGTGAACGCTTACTCATGTAGGTTCCTGCTTAACCAAAATAAGTACCAGTATGTTATATTTGTCACCAAAATCTAGGCAGAGAAGACAAATTCAGAACACTGGGAGTTGACAAAGCTTTAACTTTTAGCTTGAAGACCATAAAACTGTTCTACCTTCCATCTCATCATCTCAGTAAAACAGAAACCACAGGAAATAAAAGGCAAACCACAGGTTCCCAATTGACACTGGAGCTAGTTAAAAGATAACAGAACAGTCTACACTTTGAGCACAAATTAAAGAGCAACAAAGACTACTAATTTAGGGATAGTTACTAAACTACTGATTAACAGCAAAATACCAAAGCTGAAGTCAAAGACAAATGGCTACACTTTTTAATGTTTCTTTTTGTTTCAGTTTTTAACATCAATCTTTTAAAGAACAGAAATATAGATCCCCATACATCCCATCAACATAAAAGTCACTTTAAACTTCCTATTTCTTGAAGTCAATTCTGAAAGTAAATACAAGTTATTCAAAAGGCAAGGTGATACATACATACAGTGCTCACCTGCTATAAACACAGTCTGTACTCTGATTTTTTCAAAAATTGTTTAACTAGTTACATAAGCACACACCAAATTTTTCACTACTAAACCCCCAGCATCTAGCCCCAAGCCTGGCACAAAGAGGGCACAGAAACGTCTGAGGGGATGAACTTACTACTGAAAGCTTCTGAAACCCTAAGGCAGACAACCAGCATTCTGTAAGATTCACTAACGCTGTTAATGAATTTAGTATAAGACACTGCCCTTTCCTGACCATTATTACTCTTAAAGCTTTTGTAGGGGAAACTTACATTTCTACCATACTTTTGAATCCCTGCAGGAGTCAGTTAAATAAATTTAAATTGGTAGCCATCCAGGTTTAAGTTACCACACTCCCTCTGAAAAAGGGACTCTTTGAAAACTCTTGGTATTATAAAAATAAGTTCCAATATCTCACACCAATAACAAATACAGTGTATGCCAAGTCCCCATTACTATCAGATCCACTTTTCTGATTTAACCTTGAACATTTCTTGTACTCTAACAGGTCAGGTTTTCCTCTCCTCTTTTTACCCCTTGAAAACACACTTGATCCTGTAACACCACTCACAAGGCCTCCCCAGCCCCTGCTTCTTTTGTATATAAACACACTCTGGTCACACACTCCATCAGCTGTTTGGTAGCTCCGCCCCTCCTCCTTTTCCGGGTAGTAACAGAGCAGCCAATGAGCTGTGAGGAGCTGTGCCTGCGGCCTTTTGCCTGCATACGCTTTTCCAAAACAAGCAGCTCCAGCCTTCAGCAGGGGCCACTGGTTCACAGATAAAAGGATCACCAGGCTGTGCAACAGGGTGAGACGAGTAACCCCCACCAACAAGGAAACCCGTGTAATCTGAGCTGTTTGTTCCTCCACCCAGGAGAACTTAAACCGATATTCCTTTAGGGCAAATCACGCTTTAAGGTCACCAGAGTCCCAGTTCTCAGACAATCTAAATAATCAGCCGGGTTCTAGATGGAAACCCCAAAGCTTGCCAGGGTGGGAACAGCACAGTTATCACCAATCTACCTCACTCTGCAAACAATTGGCAACACTATTCAACCACCATTCCACAGGATTTGGGCTCACTGCAAGTTTCTTGATTGGGACACATTCCTACAGGGCCCAAGTCATGTACCTCAGTTTGAGGTTTGCACAACCCTCAGCAAAGGATCAGAAGAGAAACAATGAATGAGTCAGAGTTTCAGAACATATTCGCCCAGCAGATTATTAAGTGCATCGGTGCAAAACACTCACTCCCTCCATAACTTGGAAGTCAGCTCTCCTCCTACCAACCCGTCACAAAAGAAATATCACCGACTCCAAACAACAACCAGAGACCAAAAGAACCTAAGGAGGTGGTGGAAGGCAGTGGCCAATTAGTTACACATCCTCTTTTCTCCCTACCCCCCACACCACTACCTTCCTACTATACAGGTTCCCTGCCAGGCTGTAAATCGTGGTGGCATAATTACACTCAGGAGACATCCAAAAATGGGCTGAAACAGGAGACTGCAAGGAAACCAGCTATCAGCCTCCACACCAAAGAAATCAAGGGGCACTGAGGGGCAAAAAGCAAGTACATTCCTTCAGACCTTTCCTACTTCCTCTATACCTTCCTTCATTTTCAACCCTCAGCCCTTTCACACCATTGTATTCATTTTAGTAGTGTGTTGCTTAAATTCTGTGGTAAGTGTACCTTGCTCAAAAATTGTTGTCTCCATTTGGGCCTACTAATGTGAATTCAACAGAGAAAGGAGGCCAGAAAATCTCTCACGCCCACAACACACATGCACACACAAAAGGAAATACAAAAAATTGAACTTAGACAAGAAAATAACAAACACGAAACAAAGATAACCCCTGGCTTTTAAATCCCGAGACTGTTGCCCTCCTACCTCAGACATCTATGATTTTAAAGCGCCTCTGCTTTCTTTTGTCAGAAAGGAGGAAGGTGGGGAAAGCACAGAAGGCCAATGCATCTATGCCTTTCTTCATCTTCTACTAAAAATAAGCTATGAAATAAGCCACTTAGGGAAAGAAAAAAAGAGAGACACCCTGCTGTTCTTTGTCTGTTTTCCTCTCCCTCTCCACCCCCCCCCCCACCCCGACTCCTAAATACGGTAATCATTCTAGATGCCTCAACTACTAAATGAACAAAAGGCACTGTATGGAAAAGGCATCAGGTCAAGTTAGGCCTCACCCTTTATCCTCAGTCTTCTAAAAAATATATAGGTCTACAATTTGAGAACCTGACATTGATCAAAGACAGCTGGAATTCTCTCTCCCAGCCCCATCCCAATTAAACATTAGGTAGAAATTTGCATTAGGTGTGACAGCAAGTCTCAATTCAAGATAAAAATAACTCAGATTCTGCCACCATGTCATTTCCTAGTTTCTAAACAAAAATAAAACCCGATATTGCTTTGTGTAAACTGTACACACAGCCATAGTTACAAGTTATCCTGCCACCTTATGAAAAGCCAATGTTACTGGTATCATTCACACATTGACAAAACTCAATCACAGCCACAAACAGCTCATAAAGAGTCAATTTCACTTGTGCCTAGGCATATATTTGGTACATAATATATACTTTATTACTTGCTCCTCTCTCTAATCCCCACTCCCACCTCCCCAAAATTCTCAACTTCAAACCCTAAAACTTAGAAGTTCATCTACTGTTCCTAATTTCTAATCAAGTTTTCCTGAGTGAGGAGAAAAACACCTTATTCCTGAAAAGATTATGGTGGGGAAAAAAAAAAAAAAATCACTTGCCCAGGCAACTTCCCTCCCATCCCCCACTTCCAAACCAAATGCAAAATCTACTTTTTAAAAACTTCAGCGAATTCCATAACTGAGTATCTAACAATAATCACTGATCTCTACAAACAGGTAAAACATCCAATCAAAAACAGCAACAATAAAAGGAATAAAGAAGGAATTCACCTGAAGAATCTAGCCAAACAACTTGAGTTATATAAACAAAACCCTGCAACAGGGGGAAATGGTGGGGGGATGGGGGTGAGGGAGAGACAGAAGCAGGAGACAGGACTTTTTAACTGCGTTTCACACACTACCACTCCCCACCCCCGGGTCCCCCTCTCCCCAGGGATTAGTTGTTCAGAACACTGGGCTCATTTCCTCTCTCCCCCCACTCTCTAAATTACCCCTCCAAAAATGTCTCGATTTGTCACAGGAACCTTCGCGAATTTCTCAAGCTAGTCATGAAATAATCAGCCTGGACTCCAACCAAAACCACTGCCTGAAGGACTCTTATCAGTTATAGCTTTCCCACTGCTACCTTCAAAGTACATAAAGTTGGGGAGGGGGGGCGGGGGAGGAGTAGAAAAATAGAGGGTGTCACTTGGCAAGATCAGGGCAATTATTCCCCAAGAACCTTATTCTCATATGGAGAGTTTGCTTAAGTGGCTAGTACAGGGGCTATTTGGTCAAGGAGATCCTCTTTCTCTCCTTCCCCCTCAGCTGTCATAGCCACAATATGGAGGGTGGCTTGCTGGAGGGACTGGGGGTCCTCACCATATACAACTATGGGTGGGATAGGCTTTGTCGGTAGGAAGAAAAACAGTGGGGTTCTTCTAAGAACCAGAAAGCTTAACAGGGGTCTCTGGTTTAAAACACTCAGAGCTCTTTATTACAAGAGGGGGCACTGAGCAGACTACTCTCTTCCTAATATAGAAAGGAATTAGGGATAAAGGAGGTCACTTGAGTTACCCCAGTTCAAGAAGCATTGTGAGTGGAGGGAGTGGAGGCATCTCAAGAAAAGGAGAAAGGGAATTCTTCGCTCTCGGGAATTTCTACCTCGAGTCCCTAAATCCAGAGCGAGCAAACAGGAAAAAGAAGGTGGGCTCGGTGGTGAAGAGAGGCGGCTGGTCCTGGGGGGTGGGGGGGGTGGGGGAAAGGCCTACTTGGGAGTCCAAACGTCGTGAAGAAAAGTCACGGGCACTGGGGGTGAGGAAAGAGCGTGGAACAACGCACATTTCGGGGTGCTGCAGATAAAGGGGGAGCTGAGAAGGCTCTCGGCTCCTGGGAGGTGCCAAGGAGCCTCCGTAGGCACTAGGGGGAGGGAGATGGGGGAGGGAGCCTCGGACAGTGGCCTGGAGTGCCCCTAGGCCCCTGCTTAGGTTTCAGGGGGTGCCCTGGGCATCCCCAAACCGCCCCCCACGCACAGCCCGAATTCCCAGTCCACGAAGGATACAGCTTGACCACGTCCGTGTCCATCCGCCTCTTTCCCGGACTAGGGGATGACATGGTGTCGCCGCTGCCTCCCCGTCGCCTGCGCCGCCGCCGCCTCTCTCCCTTCCTCGGCCCGTCTGTCACGGGCCCCGGGCCCCGGCTCTGAGGAGCCCGCGGCCGCGCCGGCTCCTCGGTGGAGGTGGCAACACCCCCGCGGTCCTGTCCGGTCCCGTCAGCCGCCGCCGCCGCCGCCGCCCCCCGCACGGGGGAACACCGGGCACCGTCCGGCCGAGTGGGGGTGGGGACCCCGCGGCGCCCGGCTCGGGCTGCCCCTCTTTGGCTGTGAGTCTCCGCTGCCCGGCCCCGGCGCTCCTCTGCGCCGCGCGACTCTCCCTCCTGCCTGCGCTAGCTCACTCGCCTGCTCGCCCGCTCACCCTCTCGCCGGCTCCCTAGCAGCCCCCACGACAAGCGGACGACTCCAGCTCAGTCGGCCTCTCTACCCCAGCCTCGCTCTGGGCGCCGTGACGTCACCTCTGTGACGTCATCGGAGGGGGCGGGCCCAGCTGTCGAAAGGGGTGGGCCGCCGCGGCCGTAGCGTGGGCTTTCTCGAGGGATTCTGGGAGTTGTAGTTCCTCTTTCTCCTGCCCTCCCAGCTCTCTGCCCCCTCCCCCAACTCCCCCACTCATTTAATAGCTCAACTGCCAGTGTTGTTATCATCATCATAAACGATAATGGTTAAAGAATGGAAGTATTATTATATTCATGTGTTTTAGGGTAGGAGATTCTGATTCAGAAGGTCTGGGGTGGGCCTTGGACATCCAAGTCTTTAACAAGCTCCCCAGATGATTCTGATGCAGGCCAAAGTTTGAGAACCACTGCTGGAAGATTCCAGTAGGCATCAGCACTTTCAAAACACCTGCCTGACCGCTCCAGGTGGGTCCTGTGCTTCCATAATGTCCTATGAAAATAAGGACGTTTCCTCCCCACCTGAGACCAAGGTAGCAGACTTAAAGGATCTGAAGCTATTTTTTCCAGAACAGAAAGAGCTGGTCAAGGATGGGACACTTGAGAAAGAAGGGCATAGGGTGGATATAGAGATTTTCCCGTGATGCTTTAATCTTCACAGATGTTATGATGCTGTGGTCTAAGTACTAAGCAAAAATCATCAGAGGAGTGTTTAGTTAGAGAGACTTGTTCTGGACCACACTAGGGAAGGTGAGGCTGCTCTATTTAAGAATGCCATGGTGATTTAGCCTCTGAGCAGGCTAAAGGAATCACCCTTCCTAGTAAGTATCTTAGCCCTGGGTTACTTAGGACAAACCTGCCCCTCCCCAGCTCTTAATTATGCCTCAGTTAATTGCTTATATCCTCCCAAGCCTCAGTTTTCTCATCTGTAAAATGTGGCTTATAATGCCCTACCCACTCGAGTGGGTTGATGGAATAAATGGAAAAGATGCATGTGAAAGCCCCTTGTAAACTATAAATTGCTTTTTATGAAGACAACGTGAAGTGTTGATTACAAGGTGTGATGATATTACTGATGGTATTATTAATATTAATCCCCCATTTGCCCCACCCCTTATACACTTGTATGTCATTTAAGAAGAAGAGCATTCAATTTGGGAGGGAGGGTATTTTTAATTTAATTTTTTTTTTTTTTGGCTGCGCCACACGACATGCAGGATCTCAGTTCCCCCAACCAGTGATCGAACCTGTGCCCCTTGCAGTGGAAGCGCAGAGTCCTAACCACTGGGCCACGAGGGAATTCCCATTTTTGGTATTTTTTTAAATACGTCACAGTGTCGATCTTTGTGGTGAAGGTATGTTCACATTTTTACCAGACGCTTTTCTCTCTGGGCATTTCGACGTCTGCTCCTTCATAAATCCACCTCCCTTATTCTGACTTCCTCACCCTTTCCTCCTCTTTCCAGAGCTTCAGAGGACTCCTGAGCCTACCCTTGACCAGGTAGGTTCAAAAAGTAGCTCCAAAGTGGTGCCAAATGACAGTCTTGGTTTGACTTATTTTTTGCTTATGGACCTGGAGCTTCCCTTGAGCGGAGTCAGTTTGTGCTCACCTTTCCCCCCAGTGTCTCAGCCACTCAGAATGTCAATAATTTGCTCTAAAACAACACCGGGACCTGCGAGTGTCTGTTTATATGTGTGCACACAAGGCAGTACCCTGGAATGAGCCATGTTCTTCCTTATCGGGGACAACCAGGGGCGCTGTGAGGGAACAGCTGTGCAGCCTTGCCTGACGCGTCAGTGTTGCAATCTGGGAAATGTATTCGGGCCTGTTTATCTCTCCCCAGGGCAGGGCCAAGCTTGACCAATGGAGCCTCTGATCTTAGGAGCAGCTTCTCAAAGGCAAGAAAACAAGTTTGCAGAGAATATATTGCTTTGAGCAAGACACTAAGAGGGAGTAAGATGAAACCCATCATTCGGTGGAGTGAGTCGAAGAGCCCAGCCCAGAAGCTGCTCTATCTCTGAAAGGTCCCTATTAACCCAATGGCTCTAAAACTAAAGTGAATTTATCAGTATCCCCGCCAAATGTGAAAGTCCCCCAAATAAGGCTTCCTGATTCCATTTGACCATTTCTGTTGAGAAATAGGTTCATTTTAAATCCGGAGCTCTTGGTATCTGAGATCACAGGTCCAGACCCCTCAAGAGGGCAATAATATCAGCAATTTCCTTGCTGCCAAGAAATAAAAGCTTAAAACTCATTTCAAGTCATCTCCATGTAACCCTGTTATAATTTTTCCCCATAGAAGCAGTCAGTGGGGCACAAGAACAGCCAGCAGCAGAAAGGATGGAAAGATTGTACAGAAAGGATGGAAAGATTGTATCTCCTTCACTGCTATCATGCCCATGGGATTCTTTGCTTGCTCCCTCTGGCAGCTGACCCCCTGGGGAAGCACCAACCTCCCCCAAACAAGTGTGATTCAATGAGAGTGTGGAACTTGGAGACAGACGCCCCCTCATAGTCCCAGATCTGCTACCTGTTATTGTTGTAACTTGGGCAAGTAATCTAACCTTTGTGTCCCAGTTTACTCATCTGTAAAATGGGATGATAGCACCTACATTACCCTTGCTTAGATCAAATAGGAGAAGAGATGTTGCAATTTCTAAAGATCTAGTCATGGATAAGATATTATCATGTCCCCCTTACACACGTGCACGCACACACACACACACACACACACACACACACACACACACATACCCTAATGCCAAGGCTCAAGGAGAGAGCAAGGCTGGGGAAATTTTTCACACCTACATTATTCGTCGGGGCCAGCACCCCTGTTTGGAACCCTTGTTTTGCCAGTCGTGGCTTCCTGCTTCCTCATTTCCCTGATCTGGAAATGCTAGAGGCTCCAGGCTTGGTCTCCAGGCCTCTGTTCTTCTTTATCTACATTTAATTCCTAAGTGATCTCATCCAGTCTCAGAGCTTTAACTGCCCTCTATGCTCTGACTCCCTAATATACATTGCTGACTGGGGCCTTGCTCCTGAACTCCAGACATGTATATACAGCTGACTATTCAACATCTTCTCATGACCAAAAATAAACTTCTGATAATCTCCCCACCTCTTCCTCACATAGTTTTCCCCTTCTCAGTAAATGGCCACTAGTAAGTTAGAATATACGAAATAACCTTTTTTTTTTTTTAAGGTCAAGAACAGTCAAGTATCAGCAACATCATTTGGTTCAACCAAATACATCCTTCCATCTGCTCAGGCCAAAGGCCTTAGACCTTACAATCCTTGACCCCTCTCTCTAATTCTGCACCTTGAATCTATCAGGAAATCCTGTTGGCTCTACTATCAAATATATCCACAATCTTTTCCCCACCACCTCTACTAAGCCATTATCATTACTATATACAATCACTTTCCAACAGGCCTCCTCTCTTTAATCCCTGAATTCACTCAGATAGAAACCAGTGATCCTTTTAAACCATAAATCAGATCCCCACTATTCAAAACTCTCCAAGGACTTCCCATTTCACTCTATGTTAAAGCCAAAGCCATTGCGGGCTTCCCAGGCCCTATAGGAGCTGCCCCTACCCTCTTCCCTGACTCACAGCTTTCTAGCCACACTGGCCTTCTAGCTGTTCCTCAGATATACCAAGTATGCTCCTGCCCCAGGGCCTTTGTACTTGCCACTCAGTCTGAAACATTCTTCACTTAGATTAAAAACATGGCTTCCTCCCTTCTCTCCTTTAGGTCTTTGCAGAAATGTCACCTTCTCTGTAGAGCCTTCTCTGGTCACCCGATTTAAAATTGAAATCCCAGGGACTTCCCTGGTGGTCCAATGGGTAAGACTCCGCACTCCCAATGCACGGGGACTGGGTTCGATTCCTGGTCGGGGAGCTAGATCCCACATGCATGCCACAACTAAGAGTCCACATGCCGCGACTAAAAGATCCTGCATGCCGTAACGAAGACCCAGCGCAGCCAAAATAAATAAAATAAATAATAAATAAATAAATATTTTTTAAAAATTGCAGTCCCAGCTCCACCGCAGTGCCTCCTCTTCCCCTCCCCTGTTTTGCTTTTCTCCCTAAGACTTATCACCATCTCATATATTACATGCTGTATATTACTTAGCTATGTTTGTCTTCTCCCTCCACCAGAATGTAAACTCTATGAAGGCAGAGGTTTTGTCTGTTTCATTCACTGCAATACATCCAATGCCTAGAACTGCACGTGGTACACAGTAAATGCTCAAATACCATACGACTAAAAGGAAGAAAGGACGACTCTAGCTGAAAAGGCAACAAAAGATAAACAGCTTAAAGCAGTACTTTGGATGCTCAGAAAGTTAGTTCTTCCTAATGGTCTCTATAGAGTAGCAGGAAACCTTATATGTTGAGCACCTACTCTGTGCCAGGCGCTGTGCCAAGGTGTGTTACAACCTAACAACCTGGCAGGACAGTTGTTATTTTGTCTATTTTACGGATGAGGAACCTCAGGTTCAAAGAAGTTAAGTAATTTGTTCAGGGTCACATAGCCAGTAAATGGCAGCATCGGGATTCAAACCTGCTGTGCCACCCTGTTTGTTAACCCACATGAAAACCTTAATGTGTTGACATTGATGAACTTATTTTGAAGGCCCAACCCCAATTCCAGCTCCTCCATGACGACAAAGACTTCCAGGCCATTCTAAACCAAAGTAATGTTCCTCTGGAAAGGAAAAGCCTGTGCCTCCCCTCCAGAGTTCCCTGTCTCAGCAAATGGCGCCACCATTTGGCCAGATGCTCAGACTGTCCTTGGAGTCTCCTTTGACTGTTTTTTCCCCTCATTCCCACACCCAGTCCATCAACAAACTCCGTGAGAACTCCCCTTCTGGGACATATTTGCCAAAACTAAGCCCTTCTCCCTGTGCCATCACCTAATCTGTGACGCCACGCTCATCTGCAATAAATCCTATTATTCAGCCTCTCTGTTTCCACTCTTGTCCACTATGACCCCCACCCTCACCTCACAGCCTATTCTCCACCCAGGAACCAGAGAGATGTTTTAAAATATAATTTGACCCAAGTAACTCTCCACTCATGGTCCTTTAGTAGGTCATCCTTAAACTAAAATCTTAATTCTATGATGCTGTGTAATCTGGATTTAGGCTACCTTTTCAACCTCATCTCCTGCCTCCCTCACATCCCCTCAGCCTCTCTCAGTGCTTGTGTCCAGGGATACACCAAGCCCGTTTGCACTTCAGGGCCCCTGAGATGGCTGTTCCCTCTTCCTGGAATGCCCTTCCCCTGGGTCCTCATGGCCAACTCCCTCCTTCCTGCATTTATTCAAATGTCCTGCCTTCAGAGGCCTTCCCCGACTACCTTGTTTTAAAAGATAGGCCACTTACTTTTATGTGCTTACCTTGCTTTCAGTTTTTTTTGCTTTGTAATTTTTTTAGATTTTTATTTTGGAAATGTTCAAATATGCTGAAAATTTGAGAAAATAGTACAATGACCACCCAAATACCCACCATCCAGATTTAACAACTGTTAACATTTTGCCATATTTGTTTTACTTGCATGTAGTCAAGTGTGTACCTTTTTTTTTGCTAAATTTTTGAAAATAACCTTCAGACACCATGACACTTCAACCCTACATACTTCTTCAGCATGCATACCCTGCAAATCAGGACATTCTCCTTTATAACCATATCATTAGCACACATATGAAAATGAGCAATGATTCTCTAATGTCATCTAATTTCCAGTCCACAATCAGATGTTTTTAACTGTCCCCTCTACGGCTTTTTTTTTTTTGAGCCAGAATCCACTGAAGATTCACCTAATGTATTTTGATTTTATATCTCTTTAGTCAGAGGACAGTTGGGGAATTATATTTATAGTTCTTTGGGTCTCGGCCCTCCTACATCCTTTCCCTCACCCCTACACCTATCACTGTGCTATATACACAATAGGCAGTTAATAAATAATTGATAAGGACTAACTGGAAAGTCCTACTCCTCCATATAAAAACTTGTACACAAACGTTTATAAGCACCATTATTCATGATGCCAAGTGGAAACAACCCAAATGTCCATCAACTGATGAATGGATAAATAAAATGTGGTGTAACCATACAGTGAGATATTATTTAGCAGTGAAGAGAAATGAAATATTGATTCACCCTGGATGAACCTTGAAAATATTATGCAAAGAGAAATAAGCCAGTCACAAAAGACCACATTGTATGATTTCTTTTATGTCAAATGTGCAGAATAGAACTATGTATAGAGACAGAAAGTAAATCGGTAGTTGTCTAGGGCTGGGGGAATAGGCAGAGTGGGGGGCGGGGTTACCACTAAGGGGCACAGGTGTCTTTTCAAGGTGATGAAAATGTTCTAAAATTGTGGTGATGGTTGCACAACTCTGTGAATATACTAAAAAACATTGAATTGTGCACTTAGAGTGGATTGTATGGTATATGAATTATAGCTCAACAAAGGTATTATTAAAAAAAAAGTCCTACTCTTCCTTGTTGCTCCGAGTCACAGCAGGAACAACTGTTGACCAAACATCCTCTTCCCTCCTCTCCCATCTTTTCGCACCCTCTGTTCTCTCCTCTCCTTGAAGAGCCACAACTTTTCTTTTCACTAAATGTCTTACTTTACCCTCTCTGGGGCAGACACCCCATTTTGCCCCAACAAATGTGGGGCTAGCCCTTTCCTCCAGCTTGTGGGGCTGCAGCACGTCCAGGTCCCCTTCAAGGGCAGACGCAGCTGCCCATCTAAGGCCACCTGCTGGAGTCACAGGCAGGCTTGCCAGGGCCCATGTGTACCCAGCACTTCTATTTCATGTGTGTCACGTGGTTGGAGTGGCTACTTGTTTCTGGTGCAGCTTCCCTACTGCCCTGTGGGTAGGAGCTGTCTTATTCCTCTTTGTATTTTCTGTGCCTAAAACAGACATTTGCTCTTAAAAAAGGCAGAATGTGTGGAGTCAAGGCTTCCACACCCAGCGCCCCGATCTGGCTCTCTGGGAAGGGAGGGAGAGGCTCTGGCCCTAAGGCAGATGGCCTCAAAATCTGGGGTTCTGAATTCCAATCCCAGCTCTCATGGGGCACCTGGGGAACTCATCAGCTCGCCCCCAGTAGACTGTGGGGAAAACTGCCTAATACCAGGAAGGTTACACATGGGATACTTTACATTGAGTCAGGACCTTAAAAAATTTTTGGTTAAGTCTGAAAAGACTTAGCCATTTTTTTCTTATTCCTCTCAATGCCTGCCAAGTCTCTTTTGCTATGCAGGGGGAGAAATGAAGAGGTTGCATTAGGGGAAAGTGAGGTGTATGAATTTGCTTAGTTGAGCAAAGAAAAAGAAAAAAGTGAGCAAATGGGACTCCTGTTCCCTTTTCCTTTCTAAATATCCTTCCTCTGACTTTCTCCCAATGTCTCAGGAAGCAGTTTGGTTTTCCCTAGGGCGCTCTGGCTGCCTTGGCCTTACTCCAGTGGTCAAATGGCAAAGGGTCCAGGAAATGTGCCCTCAGCTGACTGGCCCGCAATGGCAGAAGGTGGGGAGGGATGTTACCAAACTCTACCATGATAGCTTTGATTTAATCACATTCTTCTTGGTTAAAATGAACATTTCAAAATATATACATATATCAAATCACTATGTTGTACATCTGAAGTGAATATAATGCTATGTCAATTATAACTCAGTTTTAAACAGTACACATTGATATATACATACATAAAGTAATAAAAAGATATGCATCAACATATGTTTTTTGATTTAAAAGTTTTGTACTTCAAAGGACATATCAAGAAAGCAAAGGACAACCCAGAGAGTGGAGAAAGTATTTGCAAACATATCTGACATAAACACTATCCAGAATATATAAAGAATTCTTACAATTCAACAATACATAAATAACCCAATTTAAGGATGGGAAAATGATTTTTTTTAACTTTTTGTTTTATACTGGAGTATAGTTGATTAACAATGTTGTGTTAGTTTCAGGTATACAGCAAAAAATGGGAAAATGATTTGAACAGAAATTTCTCCATGGCCACTAAGCACGTGAAGAGATTTTCGACATTATTTGTCATTAGGAAAATGCAAATCAAAACCACAGTGCGGTATCACTTCTCACACACTTGGGTGGCTATCATCAAAAAGACAGGCAAGGGCTTCCCTGGTGGCACAGTGGTTGAGAGTCTGCCTGCCGATGCAGGGGACACGGGTTCGTGCCCCGGTCCGGGAAGATCCCACATGCCGCGGAGCGGCTAGGCCAGTGAGTCATGGCCGCTGAGCCTGCGCGTCCGGAGCCTGTGCTCCGCAACGGGAGAGGCCACAACAGTGAGAGGCCCACGTACTCCAAAAAAAAAAAAAAAAAAAAGAACCAATAAGTATTGGTGAGGATATGTAGAAATTAGAAGCCTCAGAGATTGCCGGTTGGAAAGTAAAATGGTACAACCACTTGGAAAACAGTCTGGCAGTTCCTCAAAAAGTTCAACATGTAGTTAATGTATGACCCAGCAATTCCATTTTTAGGTATGTACCCATGAGAAATTAAAACACAAAAAGCTTGTATATGCATGTTCATAGCAGCATTACTCATAAGAGCCAAAAAGTGTAAACAACCTAAAGGTCCATTAATTGATGAGCGGAAAAATAAATGTGACATATCCATACAGTGGACTATTAATCAGCCATCAAAAAGGACTGAAGTTCTGATACATGCCACAACGTGGATGAACCTTGAAAACAGGCTGAACAAAAGAGGCCAGTCACAACAGGCCACATATTGTATGATCCCACTCATATGAAACATACAGAATAGGCAAATTCACAGAGAAAGAAAATCAGTTAGTGATTTCCTGGGGGAAATGGGAAATGGGAAATGGAAGGTGACTGCTAATGGGTATGGGATTTCTTTTGGGGTTAATGGTAATGTTCTAAAATTAATCGTGCTGCTGGTTGCAAAATCTTGTGAATGATCTAAAACCACTGAACTGTATATTTTAAAAGAGTTAATTTTAGGGGCTTCCCTGGTGGCGCAGTGGTTAAGAATCTGTCTGCCAATGCAGGGGACATGGGTTCGAGCCCTGGTCCGGGAAGATCCCACATGCCGCGGAGCAACTCAGCCTATGCACCACAACTACTGAGCCCGTGTGCCACAACTACTGAGCCCGTGTGCCACAACTACTGAGGTCCACACATCCAGATCCCGTGCTCTGCAACAAGAGAAGCCACTGCAATGAGAAGCCTGTGCACTGCAACCAAGAGTAGCCCCTGCTCGCTGCAACTAGAGAAAACCCGCGTGCAGCAACAAAGAACCAACGCAGCCAAAAAGTAAACAAATAAATAAACAAACAAACAAAAAGTCTCCCAACATCATTAAAAAAAGAATTAATTTTAAAGTACGTGAATTATATCTAAAAATATAATAAAACCATATATAGCTTGAGATAAATAAGTAAGTTAAAATTGATGCTGCTCCATCCCACATGCCGCAGAGCAACTAAGCCTGTGCACCACACAACTACTGAAGCCCGCGTGCCTAGAGCCCGTGCTCTGCAGCAAGAGAAGCCACCGCCGTGAGAAGCCTGTGCACCGCAGCGAAGAGTAGCCCCCGCTCACCGCAGCTGGAGAAAGCCCACGCGCAGCAACGAAGACACAACACGCATAAAAAAATAAAACTGATGCTGTTCCAATGCCATGTTTTTGGCTGTCGGGTCAGCGATTAGAACAATGGTCCAGGCTTCTCTGGGGTTGCAGGCCCGGCTCAAATTTGCAAGGCCTCTGGGCCCTTGCAGACAGTTGCATCATTTCATCATGAGGAGAGAGCACATCCTTTTTTTCAACCAGCGCTTACCAAAGTTGCAGTCAAAAGACATCTGACTGCCCAGAGCATCAAGGGCCTGAGCAATTTCAGAATCAAAGACAGTTTTTTCCTAAGTTACTGTCTGGACCCAGTTTATATACCTTCCTAGATTGGCTAAGTCCCACCTTTTCTTCAGTCTCATCTTGCCTCGTCTTGCCCTGCCTCCCAGCTAGAGAGGTGCTGGCTTCTTTCTGCAGCCCTGCAGTCACAGCTGCTGTCCTTGTGCTGTCCTGTCAGGTGTGACCTCAACTGCCCCAAGGGAGCCAGGGCACAGTATCCAAGTCCAACCCAGCTGGCCTCCAGGAACCTCTGGCTTCCCAGCAGCTGCTTAGAGGGGCTCACACGGCCCAGACATGGGGAGTTAACCCCCAGGGGGTAAACTTTGACCAAAAAGGGAGATGAGACTGGGAGGGGCTGGCAGTTGCTCACTCTGCTTCTTTCTCTCCAACTGACTCTTCCAATCCCTGGAGACATCCCAAGTGAGTGAGTGAGCAACTTTGTGTATTTTCTTGTGGGCCCGTAGCCAGTTTGATAATGCACAACCTTGTGTTTGCTTCCCCTCCTTCCCGGCCTCACCTCTTTTCCTCACTCTTGCTGCTCTGGGCTTGCAACCTCTCCACAGAAACATTAACCCTTAGGCTTTGTCCCAAGCTCTGTTTTCCAGGAAGCCTAGTCAAACTCTGCATTTACTTGAGGGTAAAGTGTTTATAAACCCTCAAAGGCTCTTTGGGCTGTTTTCATCAGCCTGCATTCCTACCTTGCCCCATTAAATAGAAACTTCTGCTGGCTTCTCTGGGAGGGAATGGTACTGGAAAAATAACTTGAATTCTCGAGACCTCCCGCACTCCATGGGGTAAGCAGCCAGTCTTGGCAGGAAGGATGGGGGTGTTTGCCCTGCAGTAATCCAGCTGCTTTGCTGAAGACTGTGTGGGTAAGTTTAAATCTGGGTAGAAAAAATAGGAAGCCCGTTTGGATGTAGGTACCAGCCACATTTTCCAATCCAGCTTTATCAGAAATAAAGCTATGTTTTCATCTCAATTTTTCTCATTCCTCAGCCTTGTTCTCATTTGGTTCAGAACCTGTCGTGGTTGGAAAGGATATTCCTATGAATATTACAGTAATGATAATGAGCCCTCGTACTCCCCCCCATGTTAGAGTAGATATCTAGAGACCCCCCGGGCTCTCTCCAGGGACTTCAACATCATATTACAATGTCCTTGGGACTTCCCTGGTAGTCTAGTGGGTAAGACTCTGCGTTTCCAATGCAGGGGGCACGGGTTTGATCCCTGGTCTGGGAACTAGATCCCACACGCATGCCACAGCTAAGAGTCCCCATGCCGCGGCTAAACACGCTGCAATGAAGATCCCGTGCGCTGCAATGAAGATCCAGCGCAGCCAAAATAAATACATAAATAAATATTTTTTAAATAAAGTGTCCTTGTTTTGCTTTGGACATAAATTTAAAATGTGCTCACAATACTTAAGACATGTAGTTTAGGTCTTTGCTGTGTCGCTGACAGACATGACTTCCATTTATTAATTCTAGGCGTTTTTGTTTTTTAGTGGCTGGGCTCCAAGTGTCAGATTGGGGGTTCCCAATAGTGTGCCAACATATGGGTTACAGGTGTGTGGAGGAGATGAACCCTCGCAGCCCTGGAGCAGCTGGCGCCTGGTGACAGTGTCCAGCCTCACACAGTTTATCCTTCATGTCACATAAATATTACAGTTTACCGTGATGTGTGCCATGATGTGAAAAAGTCTGGCAAGCACTGAGATACATCACGCTTTAATAAGGGCTGTTTTGCCTTTCCTGAAGTGGCCTGCTAATTGGAAATGTTTGGGAATTATTGATGGAAGAAGCAGGTCAGAGAAATATGTGTTGAATGAATCTGAGAGTCAGTGACACAACATGAAGACAACTTATGTCTTCTCGTGGCCCCTTCTGGGGAAATAAACCCAATTTACCTGCACGGGGAGATCATTTGGCAAAGGGCAACAAGGGAGAATGAGAGCACATGCTAGAGGAAGGACAGCAGGGTGTCCAGAGTTTCCCCCTCAGGCCTTTCCACTCCAGCCCCTAAGAGATCTTTCTTCCTTCCCTTCATTATTTGCATCTCCTTGACGTATAAGTAACTCTGTCTCCCTTGAAGTTAGTGGTAGACTTTCTGGTCCCCTGAGGCCAGTTTCCTTTTCTTCCCACCTCTAAATAGAATATCCCAGTTTCCCCAGGAGGCCCCAGTCCTCACTTTCCTCCTCCTGCCCTCAGTTGTTGTCTGTGCCTTTGTTTGCAGCCCTGTTCATCCTTGGGCTACTTGAATTTTGAACTCCTGAAAAGGAAACTTTCTGATATTCACTGGCACTGATTAAAGACAGGAAACACCCTTGTAGTGTGGAAGGATCCTAGTATGTGCTACATTGTCTAAACTGTTTCCTGGCCCAGGATTTTTAACCAGTACTAAAACAGGGGTTAAACCTCCTACATCCCTTACCCAGGAGCTTCTGAAACACACTAAAGGTCTCAGAATCACAGGCCTGGCCTCTTCCTAACAATGAGGCTGGTTACCAGTTACCAATGATTATCAGTTGGGTACAACACTTCACCCAGCCCAGACTCAGCCAGGGTTTATCTATCATCCTTGATATTTCCCTTGTTCCATTCCTGATTTCTAGGTTACCCCAAATTAGCAAATACTCCTTTCCTACCTTGAAAGGGAGGAAAAGGGGCACAGTCAGTAGTTGGTGGGAATGCCTGTCTTTAGCACAGGGAAGCTGCCAGGCAAAGTCCCCAGAGCCACCTCTGCTTCTCCCACCCCAGAGACTTCATTGCCCTGCCTCAGCTAACCTCCCTCTCCCCCTCCCCTTCCCTCTCCCTCTTCCCCTTTCCTCTCCCCCTCCCCTTCCCTCTCCCCGTCCCCTTACTTCTCCCCCTTCCCCTTCCCTCTCTGCCTCCCCTTCCCTCTCCCTCTTCCCCTTCCCTCTCCCCCTCCCCTTCCCTCTCCCCCTCCCCTTCCCTCTCCCCCTCCCCTTCCCTCTCCCCCTCCCCTTCCCTCTCCCCTTCCCCTTTCCTCTCCCCTCCCCTTCCCTCTCCCCCTCCCCTTCCCTCTCCCCTTCCCCTTTCCTCTCCCCCTCCCCTTCCCTCTCCCTCTTCCCCTTTCCTCTCCCCGTCCCCTTCCTTCTCCCCTCCCCTTCCCTCTCCCCCTTCCCCTGCTAGTCACAGAACTATTTGCCCCGCCCCTGTGGTGTATGGAGTCACCTGCTCTCCTCCCTGGGAGGGCAGCCAAGACCTGGGGATTGCTATTTTCAAGGAGTGCCAGGAGGCCCCTCAAAACTTACCGAACCAAATGCTCACCCGCACCTTGCCAGCCCTTAGTTCCTTAAATGGAAACAAAGGGAAGAGGGAGGAAGCAGGAAAATGGAAGAAAAACTTAGAATTCAAAACTCAGCCTCAGCTGCTTACAGGCCTGAAATTATTGTTTTCCATTTGTAATAACCCTTTTCTGATTTTAAAAGTGATTTCTTCCCAGTGGGAAAAGCTTAGAACGTGTGAAAAAAAGTAACAGTCATCCTAAGCTGATTTCCCAGAGCAAGCTGCCTTAATATTTGGCATATTTTTGTTTTTATGTTCACATATTTTTACACAGTTGAAGTATCTTGTATATATGAGTTTGTATCAACTTTTTTTCACTTACTACATCATGAGTACCTGCTCCTATTGTTTTTAGCTGTTGCAAACTATTCCATCATAAGGATGTGTTTAACTGTTGATAGGTTCATGGATACTCATATCCCTTTTTCTTGTCGTTGTTATAATTAACACTGCATGCTTGTGCAACTAATTTTTAAGAATTTCTTATGTTATATTTCAAATAAAGTGGAACTCCTGGGCAAAACTCTGTAAGATTCTTGATTTTCAGAAAGGTTGGACAGCCAACTGCCAGAATATTTAAATAAATAATGACACCCCCTTCCATCCCAAATGAGCTTAATTTTGTTCATTAACAGTTTGCCTCCGTAGGACGTTGAGGTAAGAAAGATATCCTCTGAGATCTACAGGATGTTGTGTTCGAGCTGAATATGTCTTTGGCCGTAGCTGGAGAATACAGCTGGTGTGACAAAGGCAAGGCCCTGGTCAGTACCAGGAGACTAGAATATTTGTGGAATGCCAAAGTTCATGACTGTCATCGTGGAATTAATTGACTGATGTCCATCTCTCTCACAGTACTAGAAGCTCTGTGAGGGTGAAAACCAGATCTCTCTTACAATACATTCCTGGCGCCCAGCAGAGTCACTGGCATATATAATCAGGTGCTCAATAATGATTTGGTTTTTTTTAAATATCTTTTATTTTACTTTTTTCTATTTGTATTTATTTATTTTTTAAACATCTTTATTGGAGTATAATTGCTTACAATGGTGTGTTAGTTTCTGCTTTATAACAAAGTGAATGAGTTATACATATACATATGTTCCCATATCACTTCCCTCTTGCACCTCCCTCCCTCCCACCCTCCCTATCCCACCCCTCTAGGTGGTCACAAAGCACCGAGCTGATCTCCCTGTGCTATGCGGCTGCTTCCCACTAGCTATCTATTTTACGTTTGGTAGAGTATATATGTCCATGCCACTCTCTCACTTTGTCACAGCTTACCCTTCTCCCTCCCCATGTCCTCAAGTCCATTCTCTAGTAGGTCTCTCTTTATTCCCATCTTGCCCCTAGGTACTTCAAGACCTTTTTTTTTTTTTTAAGATTCCATATATATGTGTTAGCATACAGTATTTGTTTTTCTCTTTCTGACTTACTTCACTCTGTATGACAGACTCTAGGTCCATCCCCCTCACCACAAATAACTCAATTTTGTTTCTTTATATGGCTGAGTAATATTCCATGGTATATATGTGCCACACCTTCTTTATCCACTCATCTGTTGATGGACATTTAGGTTGCTTCCATGTCCTGGCTATTGTAAATAGAGCTGCAATGAACATTTTGGTACATGACTCTTTTTGAATTATGGTTTTCTCAGGGTATATGCCCAGTAGTGGGATTGCTGGGTCGTATGGTAGTTCTATATTTAGTTTTTTAAGGAACCTCCATACTGTTCCCCATAGTGGCTGTATCAATTTACATTCCCACCAACAGTGCAAGAGGGTTCCCTTTTCTCCACACCCTCTCCAGCATTTATTGTTTGTAGATTTTTTGATGATGGCCATTCTGACCGGTGTGAGATGATATCTCATGGTAGTTTTGATGTGCATTTCTCTAATGATTATGATGTTGAGTATTCTTTCATGTGTTTGTTGGCATTCTGTATATCTTCTTTGGAGAAATATCTATTTAGGTCTCCTGCCCATTTTTGGATTGGGTTGTTTGTTATTTTGATATTGAGCTGCATGAGTTGCTTGTATGCTTTGGAGATTAAGCCTTTGTCAGTTGCTTCATTGGCAAATATTTTCTCCCATTCTGAGGGTTGTCTTTTTGTCTTGTTTATGGTTTCCTTTGCCATGAAAAAGCTTTTAAGTTTCATTAGGTCCCATTTGTTTATTTTTGTTTTTCTTTTCATTTCTCTAGGAGGTGGGTCAAAAAGGATCTTGCTGTGATTTATGTCATAGAGTGTTCTGCCTGTGTTTTCCTCTAAGAGTTTGATGGTGTCTGGCCTTACATTTAGGTCTTTAATCATTTTGAGTTTATTTTTGTGTATGGTGTTAAGGAGTGTTCTAATTTCATTCTTGTACATGTAGCTGTCCAGTTTTCCCAGCACCACTTATTGAAGAGGCTGTCTTTTCCCAACTGCATATTCTTGCCTCCTTTCTCAAAGATAAGGTGACCATATGTGCGTGGGTTTATCTCTGGGCTTTCTCTCCTGTTCCATTGATCTATATTTCTGTTTTTGTGCCAGTACCATACTGTCTTGATTACTGTAGCTTTGTAGTATAGTCTGAAGTCAGGAAGCCTGATTCCTCCAGCTCTGTTTTTCGTTCTCAAGATTGCTTTGGCTATTCGGGGTCTTTTGTGTTTCCATGCAAATTGTGAAATTTTTTGCTCTAGTTCTGTGAAAAAGGCCATTGGTAGTTTGATAGGGATTGCATTGAATCTGTAGATTGCTTTGGGTAGTAGAGTCATATTCACAATGTTGATTCTTCCAATCCAAGAACATGGTATATCTCTCCATCTATTTGTATCATCTTTAATTTCTTTCATCAGTGTCTTATAATTTTCTGCATACAGGTCTTTTGTCTCCTTAGGTAGGTTTATTCCTAGATATTTTATTCTTTTTGTTGCAGTGGTAAATGGGAGTGTTTCTTTTTTTTTTTTTTTATAAATTTATTTTTTAATTTATTCTTGGCTGCGTTGGGTCCCCGCCACTGCGTGCGGGCTTTCTCTAGTTGTGGCAAGTGAGGGTTACTCTTCTCAGTGTGCGGGCTTCTCGTTGCGGTGGCCTCTCCTGCCGCGGAACACGGGCTCTAGGCGCGCGGGCCTCAGTAGCTGTGGCACGCGGGCTCAGCAGCTGTAGCCTGCGGGCTCTAGAGCGCAGGCTCAGCAGTTGTGGCACACAGGCCCAGTCGCTCTGTGACATGTGGGATCCTCCCGGACCAGGGCCCGAACCTGCGCCCCCCGCACCGGCAGGCAGACTCTCAACCACTGCGCCATCAGGGAAGCCCTAAATGGGAGTGTTTCTTAATTTCACTTTCAGATTTTTCATCATTAGTGTATAGGAATGCTAGAGATTTCTGTGCATTAATTTTGTATCCTGCTACTTTACCAAATTCATTGATTAGCTCTAGTAGTTTCCTGGTAGTATCTTTAGGATTTTCTATGTATAGTATCATGTTATCTGCAAACAGTGACAGCTTTACTTCTTCTTTTCTGATTTGGATTCCTTTTATTTCTTTTTCCTCTTTGATTGCTGTGGCTAAAAATTCCAAAACTATGTTGAATAAGAGTGGTGAGAGTGGGCAACCTTGTCTTGTTCCTGATCTTTGTGGAAATGGTTTCAGTTTTTTACCATTGAGGACGATGTTGGCTGTGGGTTTGTCATGTATGGCCTTTATTATGTTGAGGAAAGTTCCCTCTATGCCTACTTTCTGGAGGGTTTTTATCATAAATGTGTGTTGAATTTTGTCAAAAGCTTTCTCTGCATCTATTGAGATGATCATATGGTTTTTCTCCTTCAATTTGTTAATATGGTGTATCACATTGATTGATTTGCATATATTGAAGAATCCTTGCATTCCTGGGATAAACCCCACTTGATCATGGTGTATGATCCTTTTAATGTGCTGTTGGATTCTGTTTGCTAGTATTTTGTGGAGGATTTTTGCATCTATGTTCATCAGTGATATTGGCCTGTAGCTTTCTTTTTTTGTGACATCTTTGTCTGGTTTTGGTATCAGGATGATGGTGGCCTTGTAGAATGAGTTTGGGAGTGTTCCTCCCTCTGCTGTATTTTGGAAGAGTTTGAGAAGGATAGTTGTTAGCTCTTCTCTAAATGTTTGATAGAGTTTGCCTGTGAAGCCATCTGGTCTGAGGCTTTTGTTTGTTGGAAGATTTTTAATCACAGTTTCAATTTCAGTGCTTGTGGTTGGTATTTTTAAAAAACATTTGTTTATTCATTTAATTTATTTTGGCTGCACCAGGTCTTAGTTGTGGCACGTGGGATCTTTAGTTGCAGCATGCAGACTCCTAGTTGCGGCATTTGAACTCTTAGTTGTGGCATGCATGTGGGATCTAGTTCCTGGACCAGGGATCAAACCCAGGCCCCCTGCATTGGGGGTGCGGAGTCTACCCACTGGACCACCAGGGAAGTCCCAAGTGCTCAATAGTGATTTGTTTATCGTTGCTTAGATGGAGTCCTTTACCTCCTTTTTTTTAGTTCACCAGGCCCCTTTCTCCAGTTCCATCTCAGGTGGCCATTGCCCAGGTTTATGTGGAGAATTTTTCTCCCGGACTTCCTTGCCTTCTAAGGAAGCCCTTGGGGATTCCTGTGGCAGAGCGGCCTTCAATCCTCCAATATTCCCATCCTCTTTCCATTTCCCCATTCTGCTCTGTGCCCTCCTCATTGGATTCTGTGTGTGGCAGATACATAGTGTGTTGGTTTCCCCTGTTGCCCCTCCTGTGGGGAGGCCTCCATTTGCCCCTACTGGTGCTCATCCTCCCCCTGCCCAAGTCACTATGGCAGGACGACCTCACGTCTAACCTGAGTGTGGCTGCTTTAGCAACGAGGGGAGTATTTTCGATTATAGTCAGAGGGCTTGCTTCCCACTGCATTCCAGCTGTAGACCAGATCAGTAATTAAGTCGGGGAAAAAAAGAAAAGAATCTATAAATGTGTTTGGTATGATTTGCTTTGGAGAAATAAGTGTTTGTTAGTTATTAGATACCTTACTCTCAAACCCTGCTGTGTTTTGATTGGTATCCCTTGAGCTCCCACACACAGATCTCTGGAATTAAATTCCTCTCACTGAGGGATAACAATCTGTCTGTTACTGAGATAACTAAGTGCCTTTCCGAGCCCTTCTCTGTTTCTAGGGGAAGGGAAGGAGATCTTGAGTCACAAGTACTAAGGAGAATGTGCCAAGGAGCCCTCCTTTGGCTGCATGCCTTCTGGGATGGAATAACCCTACTTGCCGTGGTCATTTGGGCTAATAATGTTCATTTTCAGCACAGGTGGAAACATTTCATCCCATGGCACCTCGGTTTCTGGGGCAGTGTGCTGATTGAGCTGTTTATTATTTGGTCAGTTTTACTAACACCCTGAAGCCAAGGTTTTGATGGAGCAAGCCCAAAACAAAACAAAGCACAACAAAAACAAGACAAGCCCCCCCCCCCACACACTAACACAAACAAATGAAGAAACAAAAGGCCTGCCCAACCACATGAATGGTCTTCCAATGTTTTCCTCAGGTGAAAATATTCTCGAGTCTGTATTGGCTAAATTATTAACACCTTGGCCCTTAACTGCCAGGAATCAGGAATGTCAAGTCTATGGACTGACCATGGAACTGATGTTCACAAGTTGACAAAGACTTGGCCACATATGATAGAAAATTCCAGTACAAACATTCTGCCTCATTCAAACGTGTCCCCAGTCTAGAAGACAAGGTGCTATCACACTCTGAAAAGCAGGAGTTCTTTGTTAGTAAAAGGGACTGCCAAGCAGGCCTTGGTATTTAATCCTTGTAACATAGCTGGTAAGTACAATATTGTACTGAGTTCTGAATTCCACAGGCAATTCGTTTATTCATCCAACATTTATTAAGCACTCATCTTGGGAATACAAAGGTTTGTAATATGGGGTATCTCTCCTCAAGACCGGCCTAGGGCTATTTATTAGGGAGACCGAAACATACATAATTACAGCACAGGTGAACGTTCTTTTTCTTTTTGGTTAGGGTGAGATGTAAATGTGCGACATGAAGCAGAGTAATAATCTATTAAGAATCAGCTTTTGCTGCTGTGGATGCTGTAGGAGGGAATGGAAGGCATTTTTCCCCTTTCAGGATGGTGAGCAGGCCTCTATTCAGAGTCCTGAGAAATCTTTACATCCAGAAGGTGATAACAGGAGGGGGTGAGGGTCATTTGTGTAATCGCCTATCAGTGAAATTAGATTTTATTATCTAAGAAAGGGGTGGGAGGTTCAGGGGGTAGGAAAGAGGCAGCCGCCAGACCCCAGGAGAGTCTCAAGGACTAGGAAGAAGAACTGGGTTGGGAGAGCTTTTGGAGCCTAGGGGAGCGGGGGAGATGCTGTGGAGCCGGCCTCCACGGGGGAAATCCTTAAGCTCTGAGCAGGGAGCTGGACCAGGAGGCTGCAGGATCCATGGAACAACAATGACAAAGAGGCGGTCGTGAACGGGTCCTGAATCAACACAGCCAACCAGGGCCTCTTCTGACTGGAGGATGGGGAGCCTGGGGGACCCCTTCTAAGCACTCCAGGGTTGACTGATGATCCAAGGGAGTGGAATCCATCTCTGGAACAACTGGTGTCGAACTTCTCTCCAATCTAGGTGGGTGGGCTTGAGGTGGTTCTAGTTAATGTCAAGAACATGTTTTAAGTAATATAATTGGTGTCCTCGTTGTTGTTGAACAGTTCATACCTGCTACATATGTGGGAGGCTTAGTCTGGACACCTACCCCAAAGTGAGGACTTAAGGGAGGGCTTCCTGGAGGAGGCGACCCTTTAGTAGAGACCTAAGAACAGATAAGTGAGCCAGGTTAAGGCATGATTTGGGGCATGGGAAGTGGTATTTGGGAAGAAGGAGAAGAAGAAGCACAATTAAAGTGTGGGGGGGGAGGGATAAACTGGGAGATTGGGATTGACATATACTCACTACTATATATAAAACAGATAACTAGTGGGGACCTACTGTATGGCACAGGGAACTCTACTCAATACTCTGTAATGACCTATATGGGAAAAGAATCCAAAAAAGAGTGGGTACATGTATATGTATAACTGATTCACTTTGCTGTACAGCAGAAACTAACACAACATTGTAAATCAACTACACTCCAATAAACATTAGTTTTAAAAATATATATACACATTAAAAAAGGTGGGGGTGCAGGAGGGAGACCTAAAGAGCACAGCATGTTAGATGAATTCCTGATAGTTTAATGCGGCTGGAGTACAGGGAAGGAGGAGAGAGGAGGTTCCGCATCCCATATTCCAGCGTCTGCATGTAGGTCAGGTGACCTCAGGACTGCTGCCATAAGAGTATCTCAAAGTTCACTATGAGCTCTCTCTGTGAACTCAGACCCAAACCCTGACAGTCATTCTTTGTTGAATGAAGAAGGGTAAGAAAGTCCTCTGGACTTTTCCACCCTGGAAAATCCCAGCCCTGAAGCCAGGTGAGGTCTGCCCATGTATCTCTGCTTCCGTCCCTCATTCTCCCTGTCTCTCTGTCTCTGTCTCTCTTAGGCTCCAGCCAAACAGTAGACAAGCTGGTATGGCTTTGGATCACTAGCAAGCTGAGAAAATAGGCAAACAGACACTCTGGACAGAGTCAGGAGCTAAGTCACACACAGTAGCCATATAATCTTATCTATTTAGAACCCCTTTATCTATCTGTAGAACTCTTGCCTTTCCAGTGCCCCAGATAATAATCACAATATCTCACGTTGTATAGGATTTTTCACACTTTACAAAGGGCTTTTACAAGTGTTTCCATATTTAATTTTCACAGGAATCCTGTAAAAAAAATGCAGGACAGGTGTTATTTATTCTAATTTTTTAGAGGAGAGAAAGTGGATTGCCCACCACATACAGTGAGTGGGAGAGCTGATCTGAACCTCTATCTTCTCACTGTAGACCACCCCTGCTCAGCAAGGCAAGCAAGGCCATGACCCCAGATTTCCATCCACTTAGATGTTGAGATTCCCATAGAGAGATGACTGTGTACCAGGCTCTTGAAATGTATTTAATTTAGACATATTACCTGTGTTCAAGGAGTTTCCAATCTAGTGATGACCAATCAAAGGAAGGCAGGTCACTATATAGTTTTAGAAACATGTGCAGAGATAAAATTCTGAAGTAGAATGTGACAGGGTCAAAAATACTAGAGCACTGGTATTTGAAACCCTACTCTTCTCCCATGCTCAATCTAAGAGCCTGTGTACTAGGAGCTGAACGTTTGTGTTCACCCCAAATTCGTGTTGAAAACCTAACCCCCAATGTGATGGTGTTTGGAGGTGGGACCATTGGGTGGTAACTAGGTTTAGATGAGGTCATGAGAGTAAAGCCCCCATGCTGGGATTAGTGCCCTTATAAGAAGATAAAGAGACCAGAGCCTTTTCTCCCCATCATGTGAGGACACAGCAAGAAGGGGACCAGGAAGAGGGCCCTCACCGACGCCTAATATGCCAGTGCCTTGATCTTGGACTTCCCAGCCTCTAAAACTGTGAGAAATGAATGTAGTTTAAACCACCTAGTCTATGGTATCTTGTTATAGCAGCCTGAGCTGACTAAGACACCCAACCTCTTCAGTTGTGTGGGATGGAGCTCTAGGGCCGGAAGAAGCTTAGAGAAGGCATGGAAGGAGGGGAGGATTAGGGAGGTGATGGGAGGAGAGGCGGTATCTGCCACAGGGAGGCACCAAAGGTAGAAGCAATAGAAGCAGAGACTTAATAGTTAGCGGGGGTGTGGGGGGGCGGGTGAGAGCAATGCTTGTTTCCATCTCCCAAACTTGACGGGAGAACCTGATCTAAGTGCCGCTATAACCTCTTTCCAGGTCCTGTGTGTGCGTGTGTGCGTGTGTGTGTGTGTGTGTGTGTGTGTGTGTGTGTGTGTGTGTGAAATTCTTGGGGGCAGGGGAGGTGGTAGAGTAAAGCTTTCCAAGGTGGAACTTCTACCCAAGCATCAGAGACATCCCCACTATGGGCCTAAGGAAGGCAAGGGAATCCACATACAGGTTTCAAGACCAGCTAGAGGGAGAGTAAATTAAAGCCGCGGCCACTCCCACTGCTACCCTCTACACCTGCTCCTTCCTTTCCTTTCTCCAGAGGGCTGAGAGAAACTCACCCTCTGGGCTCTTCACCCAGGCTGCAGGACTGTTACTGAAGAAAAGGGTCACAGAAAGGAGAGGCACTCAGCTAACTTGGAAGGATAAGAGGAAGTGCTATGAGTTGACTGAACAGAAAAAACTCAAATGTTGGGGTAGATTTTGAAGGATAAGATACAGAATCACAATCCCTCCTGGGCAGAGACCACAGTTCCAGATCCAGACATCAGCTTGAGTGAAGGATCTGAAGGACATCAAAACCAGCTGTGGTTATATTGATGGAGCACATAACTTTAACATGTTTACTGAACACGTAGAATAGATTGAAGTGGGGAGGGGGTGTGCAAAGGTGAAGACTGTTCTCTTGAACTCCAGGTCCACATTTTCAACTGCCTGTTAGAAATCTCCGGACAACATGCTCAAAACCTCATACAGCATCTTCCTCCCAAGCCTGCTCGTTCTCCAGGGTCCCCTGTGTGTGTTCTAGCACCCTTCTCTTCCCACTCACCCAGGTTAGATGCCCCTTCTGTCTGCCTCACCCTCACCTCAGCAGTTATCAAGTGCCATGGGTCCCACCTGGAGAATGTCTCTCATGCCACACTCCCTCTCCTGCTAGCCTGGGTTAGGTCTTCCTTACCTATTGGTTGGATCTCGCCGATTAGAGCAGCTGCCTAACTGACCCCTCTTCTTCCAAGCTCCCCTCTAATCTAAGCCTTTACACTGCTACCGAGTTTACTGTCTTCTTAAATATGGGGTGCCCATCCCTTGGGTCAAAAACCCCATGAAACCCCTGGATATCTACTAGAACCCCATTCACAATTGGAGACATGTATAGATATTTCTGGTGGGTTTGGGAGTGGGGGGAGAGAAGGCCCCCATCACAAAAGAAAGACCATTCCCCCATGGGATAAGGAGCCCAGTGCAGTAGCCTTGATGTTGTATCAGAGCCCAACCATGGCAGGAAGTGGTGATCCTATGAGCAACCTGGAACCTACTTCCAGAAAACAATGGATCATGTTACCTCCCTGCTTAATAAACATACACTGGCTCCCATTGTCTATGGGATAAAACCCCAACTTCCTAGCTCAGTGTACATACAAAGTCATTTGCAGTCTGATCCCACCTGTCTTCCCAGCTTCGCTCCCATTTTTGCCACCCACTCTCACTCCAGTCTCCCTGCACTTGCCTCCGTGCTCTGAACAGGTCACGACCTTTGACAACAGCTTCCATTTGCCCATACATTCCTCCATCTGGAACGCCCTCCTTTCCATATTTCTCTGGCAAACCCCTGCTCCTCCTTCACGTGATCTTTTCCTCTGCAAAGCTTTCCCTGACTCTCAGGCCCGGGTTCACCTAGGCCTCGGCTCATTGTTTGGCACCAACTATAGTCTACTATAATTTATGTGTTTACTCGTTTACGTCTACACTTGGTATATTTGACGGACCCACCCTTCCATGTGGGTCTGGGAAGAAGCCTATTCTCATAGGCACTGAAGGGGCCATAATTCGTTCTTTTTTTTTTAATTGAAGTATAGTTGATTTACAATGTTGTGTTAGTTTCTTGTGTACAACAAAGTGATTCAATTATATATATATATATTCTTTTTCATTATGGTTTATTACAGGATATTGAATATAGTTCCCTGTGCTTTACAGTAGGACCTTGTTGTTTATCCATTCTATATTTAATAGTTTGTATCTGCTAATCCCAAACTCTTTTTTTAAAAATTTATTTATTTTATTTATTTATCTTTGGCTACATTGGGTCTTTGTTGCTGTGTGCAGGCTTTCTCTAGCTGCGGCAAGCGGGGGCTAGTCTTCGTTTCAGTGCATGGGCTTCTCATTGCAGTGGCTTCTCTTGTTGTGGAGCATGGGCTCTAGGCACACAGGCTTCAGTAGTTGTGGCACGCAGACTCAGTAGTTGTGGCTCCTGGGCTTAGTTGCTCCCCGGCATGTGGGATCTTCCCAGACCAGGGCTTGAACCCATGTCCCCTGCATTGGCAGGCAGATTCTTAACCACTGCACCACCAGGGAAACCCCTAATCCCAAACTCTTAATTTATCCCTCCCCCTACCCTTTTCTCCTTTGGTAACCATAAGTTTGTTTTCTATGTCTGTGAGCTGGTTTCTGTTTTGTAAATGAGTTCATTTGTATCATATTTTAGATTCCAGATGTAAGTGATATCATATGATATTTATCTTTCTAACTTCACGTGGTATGATAATCTCTAGGTCCATCCATGTTGTTGCAAATGGCATTATTTGCATACATATATATGATATATATATATATATATATATATATATATATATATATATATATATATATATATATATACATGTGCCACATGTTCTTTATCCATTCATCTGTTGATGGACATTTAGGTTGCTTCCATGTCTTAGCTATTGTAAATAGTGCTGCTGTGCCTCATGGCACAGGGATATCGGCTCGGTGCTTTGTGACCGCCTGGAGGGGTGGGATAGGGAGGGTGGGAGGGAGGGAGACGCAAGAGGGAAGAGATATGGGAACATATGTATATGTATAACTGATTCACTTTGTTATAAAGCAGAAACTAACACACCATTGTAAAGCAATTATACCCCAATAAAGATGTTAAAAAAAATAGTGCTGCTGTGAACATTGGGGTGCATGTATCTTTTTGAATTAGAGTTTCTAAGAAGCCATATTTCGGAAAAGACTCTGCTACCCGTGCCCACAATTAATTGGACTGGAGCTGCATACTGAACAATCCATAAGCTGCCCAGCAACTTGTCACTGGCAGCTGCCTCAAAAAGGTAAACTGAGCCACTCTGATGTCTTTGTTGGAAATTGGAAGTTGGAAAATTGAGAGACTGAGGCAGTTAGCGGCAGGGACAGAGATGAGACATGAAGACTGTGCCAAGAACTGCTGTCACGTAGAGCAGCTGTGGAGTGGGAGGGCCACTGCGGTCATGTTCAAGCTGGGACTGTGCAAAGGTGCAGGGCACTGGGCTGCGGGTGCGGCAAGAAAGAGCAGGCTGGCCGAGACACAGGGATGCCATGAGATCTAGGAGAAAAAAAGAGGGCTCCGTCAGTTTCTGGCCTGGTCCAGTTTCTCCTGGGTTCCTCTTTCAGCAACACCCCACCTTTCCTCTCTCTTGAAAGAATCTCTGTCTCTTGTAACCAAAAGAACCTGGAACATTCTCCTCCTGCAGACTGTGAGAGCATCAGTTTTTTCTGCAGCACTGCACTGGAGTAGCAGTTATTATCTGGCGAGTTTTCTGTCTTGCTGGGCTGTCCCTTTCCTGGTCTTTTGGATAGGGAGAGCACAATGTGCTGGGGCTTTTTTTGTCTGTGCCCATTCACGATTCTGGTTGCTGGCTCCTTTAGCTCCACCTCTGGGGTACAGGAGGCAACAGAAAATCCAGGGAGCACACGAGCGTGTCCTTGGAGGTCTGATGTCCCCAACTGGCTGGGCTTCTTCCCTCCACCTTTCAAAGTCTTCTTATATTTCTCTTTATTTAATGTCCAGGCCTTTTAGTTATAGCGGTGGGAGGATAGGGAAAAGTTTGTCTACTCCATCTTTACAGAAGCAGAAGTTCCTTAAAGAACAATTTTACAAAATGACCACCAATGCACCTTCCATCCCACCTAATGAAGGGCACACCACCAATGTCTTTGTGCTCCTTTTCCTCCAACCAATGGGAACCTCTTCCCTCCACTTTCTTTAGTTTCCCATATATGTATGTATGCTTAAACATTACTTGATTTTTTTTTTTTTTTTGCGGTATGCGGGCCTCTCACTGCTGTGGCCTCTCCCGTTGCGGAGCACAGGCTCCAGACGTGCAGGCTCAGCGGCCATGGCTCACGGGCCCAGCCGCTCCGCGGCATGTGGGATCCTCCCGTACCGGGGCACGAACCCGTGTCCTCTGCATCGGCAGGCGGACTCTCAACCACTGCGCCACCAGGGAAGCCCTACTTGATTGTTTTTGAACTTTATATAATTAGAACCATTGGAATCATGCTGTATTGTCGGACTAGTTTTATCACTCAATAGTGTTGTAAGTTTCACCCATGTTGATGAGTGCAGCTATCATTCATTCATTTTACTGAGGTATCGTAAACTTGGATATACCACCATTTACAGAGGTATTCTGTTTTGGATGGCCTTTGCATGGTTGCCGGTTTTGCACTCCTACCAACAATGCCACCACGAGCATCCTTGCACCCATCTTCTGGTGCAAGCACATGAGTTTCTCTGGGTATGTACCTAGGAGTGAGATTGCTGGGCCACGGGATATGGGCCTGCCCAACTTGACGAGGTAAGGTTAATTCCAAAGTGGCTGTATCGATGTGCCAGTGGGACTTTACCTCTTTGACTCTATTTATGACTGCTTTCTGCTCACTGTTTAAGAATGAGAATACAAAAACATATTATTAAGTGAAAAAAGAAAAATAGTAGATGAAGCAGGCAGACAGATAATCCTGGACATCCCTTCCAGCCTGACATCTGGTGAGACCATACATTTTCCCTGATGCCGGATGCACACTCCTGAGTTCTGAGAGACTGGGATCTGCTCTCTACACTCTCCCCGCCTCTCCCTGCCCAGGCAGAAGTGATGTGAATGAGTTGGAGGGGGATGTGGACAGTTGGCATGTGAAATTTACTTTCTCGGAGGACCTGCACACACGTTTCTCAAAGTGTATGTCTTTTTCTTCATCAAACTGCAAATTCCGCCCCTGAAGGAGAGCTCAAAGCTCCAGGTGCTTGCTCGCCAGGACCCTTGGCCTGGCTTCCGTTTGGAGTTTTCCCATCCTTCTTGGAAGAGAACACCTGCTTGGTTGTTCCAGGCCTTTCTGCTCTGGTGACATTGTTGTGGAAGCAGCCAGACTGGTGTCCACCCTGGTGATGACTCAGGCACATGGAGATGCCTGACAACCTTCACTAAACCCCCCTTTCAGGTAGGTAGACTGAGGCAGAGAGGGAGGAGAGGAGGGAAGGGAAGGTCTTGTTGGAG
This sequence comes from Leucopleurus acutus, assembly GCF_964270905.1. Classification (NCBI taxonomy): domain Eukaryota; kingdom Metazoa; phylum Chordata; class Mammalia; order Artiodactyla; family Delphinidae; genus Leucopleurus; species Leucopleurus acutus. The sequence continues at coordinate 86,558,365 of NC_139144.1, forward strand.
GTAGTATAGTTCTACTTCTTTCTGACGCTGGAATACAGCCAGCTTGTTTCTACCTCCAGGCCTTTACAGCTCCACTGCCTGGAATGTTTTGAGCCCCAGTTTTTGCTTGCTGGCACTTCCTGTCAATCGGGGATCAGCTGAAACATCATCTCAGAGAGGCCTTGCCCGACCTCCTGGTCTAACCCTGTCAACTTCACCCCACCTCTATCGCTCTTTGTCACATCAGCCTGCATTTATTTTCTGCAGAACACTTCATAGCAGACACAGTTAGCTGCCTCCCCAAAGCCCGTTTCCCCTTCTGCCTTGCCCACAGAACTCTGATTTTGTTCAGGTGATGTTTCCTACACCCCCATTCATCTCAGGAGTGAATCCTAATTCATCTAAGGTGCTTCCAGTCCCATTGCCAGTGCTTGGTTTGGGACTAAACACAGGATGACATTCTGGCAAATGAAATATAAGGGGAATCTATTGGGGGCCTGCTGGAAAAGGCTTTATTTTTCTGCAGAGGAGATACATGGCATGGAACGGTGCCTCTTTCCTTCCAGGCAGAGTGTTGTCCTGTCTGAGTTTGATGCCTGGAACTTTACCAGACAACTTACAGCCAAGTGAGGAGCTGAGGGCCAGGCAGAGGATGGCAGAGCAGAAGGGTGGAAGGAATGAAAGGGATGAAGCCCCTGAGCCCCTGAATTTCTCAAGCCGGGAGCCGTCTGACCTCAGCAGGTGTATTAGTCTGTCAGGGCTGCCATTACAAAGTAGCACAGACTGGATGGCTTAAACAACAGAAATTTATTTGTTCACGCTTCTGGAGACTTGAAGCCTGAGATCAAAGTGTCAGGGTTGCTTCCTTCTTAGGCCTCTCTCCTTGACGTGCAGATGATGTCTTCTCCCTGTGTCCTCACATGGTCTTCCCTCTGCACTTGTCTGTGTCATAACCTCCTCTTCTGATAGGGACCCCAGTCACATTGGATCAGGGCCCACCCTGAAGACCTCACTTTAACTCAGTCACCTCTTTAAAGGCCCTGTCTCCAAATATAGTCATATTCTGAGGTACTGGGTGTTAGGACCTCAACATAAGGATTTGGGGCAGGGGCCAATTCAGTCCATAATGTAAGGTAAGAAATCACCCTTATCATTTAAGCCTGGTTAGTTGGGATCTTCTGTTACTTGTGCTGGAGATCAACCTGATTCAACTGCAGCCTGACATTATTTTATTTACTTATTTGCTCATTTATTGACTGTTTCTCTCACTAGGATGTCAGCTTCATGAGGGTAGGGACCTGGTCTTGCCTGTTCAATGCTGGACCCCTAGTGCCTAGAATCATGTCTGGCTTACAATAACTGCTCAAGCAACACTTCTTGTATAAATGAACCAGATCAGGCCACCTCTCCTGACTCTGTTACTCTTGCTAATAACCCTCATGTTTTATATTTAAAAAGCAGAGTCTGATATTCAGAAAAAGCCAATCCTAGGCAGTTAGGAAGTTCTTCATGTTGGGGATCTGGTGTCTGCATAATTTCAACAGAAAACTTCACTTTTTAGAGAGGCAGAAATTACATGTGGCTCCAGTCCGAGCCTCAGGGGTTTCCAGTTTCAATCAAACAAGGAAGTGAGGATCAAAGAGAACCTGACTGATGAGGGCACTGACTCTGAGTCTGGTGTGAATCAGAATCACCTGGAACTTTGTTTAAGTAATTCAGACACCTGCCTCCACCACAGAGACTCTGATTTAATGGGTTTAACATGGGGCCCAGGCATCTGGATTGTTAACAAGCTGCCCAGGTGATTGATTTTAACAAGCCACCTGTGTTTTGAGAACGGCGTGACCAGGGCCTGCAGGAGGAATCTGAATTGAGGAAGGCCGGGAAGGGCCAGACTCAGCTGCTCTGAGGCCTGGACCTGTGAGGGGCAGAGGCTTGGGAGACTGTGGCCACTTCTCTGTTTGGTATAGCTGGGCCAGATCAAGCATGAAGAGCAAGCAGTCACCACAAGTCAAGACCTGTGCCCTCCAAGAGGCAGCTGGACATTTGACCTTCCACCCTGTACTGTGATCTTTATGTTTTTTGATTTCTGGTCATTTCTGGGGAAGAGACAGACATGGCCTGAGTTGTGGTAAGTTCTGCTGTGCCTTGGGAGTCTGTTCAGGACTGGAGATAATCCAACCTACTGTAGGTGTCTAAAAATAGAACCAAGCCAGTGAGAAGCCAGCTGGTTAGGGATCTGGAGGCCCTCCGGGGTGATGGAGAGGCCTCTGAGGCATTGCAGCTCTCTGGGAGCCACAGCCTTCTTTCTAGCTCTGCCCCTGGCAGCTCCCACCGTGGCAGGTAGCTCTACCACCTGACCCCAAAACAAAGCCACTCTTCTTCGGAGCAGCTAGTCAGGCCGGCAGGATGCAGGGTTCCGCCTCACTGCCATGATGGGTCAGTTGGGCCCCAGTGGGCCTTGAGAGCCTGCCCTTGCCACCTGGAGGGCCCTATTTTAAATTGTGATGGGATGGTCCCCTTGGAACAGCTGAAGCAAGTGCTTGAAATAGAGGGCCCTGTTTCCTGCTCCCACCCCACCCCTGGCTCACCCTGCTTCCAGCCCCCCACTGCTGTCCACCTGCCAGGGAGCAGACAACTGACTGCACCTAGGCAGAAGGGGAGACATCAGAGGGAAAGTACCCAAGATGAAGGGAGCTTAAACAGATGTGTATGTCAGGACACGGAGCTCTTGGAAGTGTGTGTGTGTGTGTGCACTTTATCCTGGAATAAGTTTTTACTGAGCATGTACCATATTGACAGCTCCATGCTAGGAACAGTGAGACCCAAAGAGCATGCCTGGTCCCTGCTCCCGAAGAACTAACATCATTGGAAATCACTCATTCACTTACTGAGCCTGACCGTGTGCCAGGCACTGTTCTCAATGCCTTACAATGTCCTAACTCATTTCATTTTCACAACTATCTTATGCAATTGTTCCAAGGCAGTCCCAATTTTTTTAAAAATTTTATTTATTTTTGGCTGTGCTGGGTCTTCGTTGCTGTGCATGGGCTTTCTCTAGTTGAGGTGAGCAGGGGCTACTCTTCGTTGCAGTGCACAGGCTTCTCACTGCGGTGGCTTCTCTTATTGTGGAGCACGGGCTCTAGGGTGCGTAGGCTTCAGTAGTTGTGGCACGGGGGCTTCAGTAGTTGTGGTGCGCGGGCTTCAGTAGTTGCGGCACACGGGCTTCAGTAGTTGTGGCACGTGGGCTCAGTAGTTGTGGCTCGCAGGCTCTAGAGTGCCGGCTCAGTAGTTGTGACCCATGGGCTTAGTTGCTCCGTGACATGTGGGAACGTCCCTGACCAGGGATTGAACCAATGTCCCCTGTATTGGCAGGCAGATTCTTAACCACTGAGCCACCAGGGAAACCCGGTCCCAATTATTATTATTCCTATTCTAAAGATGACACTGGGGCAGAGAGAGGCTAAGCTATTTGCCTTAAGTCGCAACTAGCAAGGGACTGAGCTGAGATTTGAATCTGGCACCTGAGGCTGGGCCATCACCCTGGCACTAAACTGTCCTCAATGTGCTTGGCACAGACTGGGGGCTGGGAAGATGCTGCTTAAGGCCCCTTCCTCCTCCTGGGAGTTCATAACAACAAAATAATGAGATTGTTTTTGATACAAAAATAGAGCCATAGGCACTCAACTTTAAAAAGAACTCAAAGGTTGTGGAGTGAACAACCCAGCCATTCTCTGGAACTTCACATACAAATAACTGTCGCCCTTTTCACCTTTGGAGGGCCGAACAGTGATGCCATTGTGGCTCCAAACATGCTTGGCTTTCCAGCTTTGGAGATGCTTCCAGAGGCAGTTTTTGAGCATGACAAGAATCAGTCACCAGAGAGTTACATTTAAAACAAGTTTGTTTTCTACCCACAATGTTATTACCTACTTTATCACACAAATTATTTGCCAGACTTAACTCTTCATGCCTTTTAACTATTTCTGAAAGTCAGATCTGCTGTAAACCATTTAGGCCTTTGCCACCACTGAGGTTATTCAAAAGAATACACCAGAGGCTCTAAAAGCTATTTCATGGGAAAAGCTAGACAAAACAAAACAAAACAAAACCAACCAACCCTTCTGAGCAGCGGTAGCTTTGTTAGAGGTGGGCGGGAGGGGGCTCATCTCCTGCTGGGGCAGTTGGAAGAGAGCTGATGTCTCAATCCTGCATGTTGGTTAGAAAGTCAATCTCACAGCCTTATGGTCATCTTTTGTCCAGTAGGTTGTCTGCTCTGGAGGGCACATGTCTGTTTTGCCAACTATTGTATTTCCAGCACCTAGCACAGTGCCTGACGCATAGTAGATGCTCAATAAATGCTTGTTAAATGAGTGAATGAAATGATACACCAAGTAATAATAGGAGCTGTAACAAGTAAAGGAAGATTGTAGGCAGTGTATGTCTGTGGGGTATCCTCAGAATTTGGAGATGGTTACCTGCCCAGAGAAATGAAAATGAACACATTCCCCAGATGCAAAAGTATTTCCCTTCAAAATGGGTTGTGTTGCTGATGAAGACTTGGGAAACCCTCAAGGCCATTCAAAGGTGTCAGATCTAGAACTAAAAGGGCTTGTAAGTGAGTTAATGGTTTTGTAAACTTGACTAAAGACAGACTGTCCTATCAGGGTGTAGGTGTGGGGAAATCTACCTGCAGTTTGGAAAAAAGGAAGTTGAAGGGCAAAAACACTAGTTGTTGTGATCTCTAGTGACAGGTCCCAGGGAGAGGGTGCCCTGAGCAATATAACTGGCCATCCCTGCAGAGGGTGATGGAACCCTAAGCGACCAGTCCCTAATGCCACCAGTGGTTAAATGCTCCTGACCCCTGATCTGATTCCACATGGTAAGGAATTTTTAGACAACAGATTGTTTTTCTAGGAGGCTTTCCTAGAATGTGCCTCTGAAGATCTAGTTGATCAGTTTCTAGGGAATTGACTTAACGAGTCAATTTTCCTGAGCCTGATCAACCCCAGATGCACTGACAATGTCATACTTTTGGATCTGTGTGGTCCAGACTTGGACGACTGTGATCTCCAAACCACTCTCTTTGACATCTATTAAGCTTTAACAAAGGCAGTAATATGAGAGATGATAATAATAGCTTACAACTATTAAACATTTATATATGCCAAGTATTGTTCTAAGCACTTTGTGTGTGGGGGTTAAATTGTGGTAAAATATGCATAACATAAAATTTTCTGGGACTTCCCTGGTGGCGCAGTGGTTAAGAATCCATCTGCCAGTGCAGGGGGACGTGGGTTCGAGCCCTGGTCCGGGAAGATCCCACATGCCATGGAGCAACTAAGCCCGAGCACCACAACTACTGAGCCTGCGCTCTAGAGCCCGCAAGCCACAGCTACTGAAGCCCACGCACCTAGATCCCGTGCCCCGCAACAAGAGAAGCCACCGCGATGAGAAGCCCACGCACCGCAATGAAGAGTAGCCCCCACTAGCCGCAACTAGAGAAAGCCCACGCGCAGCAACAAAGACCCAATGCAGCCAAAAATGAATAAATAAAATAAATTTATAAAAAGAAATAAATAAAGGACATCATTGAGACTACTGACAAAATTAGGATATGGACTGTAGCTTAAATAAAAGTATTGCATCAATGTAAACTTTTCTGAATTTGATAACTGGACTGTAGCTATGTAGGGGAATATCCTTGTTCTTAGGAAATACACTGAAGAAGTACAGGTCTAATGTATAAAGGGACACAAGACATGTAGTTCACTCTACTATAGTTCAGAAAACAAGTGTGTGTGTACACTCACACACACAATATTAAAAATTGGTGACTCTGGGCTTCCCTGGTGGCGCAGTGGTTGAGAGTCCGCCTGCCGATGCAGGGGACATGGGTTCGTGCCCGGGTCCGGGAAGATCCCACATGCTGCGGAGTGGCTGGGCCCGTGAGCCATGGCCGCTGAGGCTGCGCGTCCGGAGCCTGTGCTCAGCAACGGGAGAGGCCACAACAGTGAGAGGCCCGCGTACCGCAAAAAAAAAAAAAATTGGTGACTCTGGGGAAAGTATTTGGGTGTTTTCTTTACTAATATTGCAACTTTTCTCTAAGTAATAGTATCACAAAATAAAGTTAAAACAACAACCACCACCTGACTTGAGCCCGCTTAAACAATGAGGTCGTTTACCGTCTCATGTGACAGCAGGTCCTGGGGCAGGGCAAGCTGCAGGCTAGTGGTCCAGGGACCCCTCCACATGAGAGCATTTCGGTTCTTTTTATCTCTCTGGTCTCCAGTCTTCAGCACAGACTTCATCCTCAGGCAGCCGCAAATGGTCCCAGCAGCTCTAGGGCTCACAAGCAGACCCGAGCTCCGTGAAGGAAGGAGAGAGCCGCTTGCCCCCTGCTGCTCTCTTTTGCTTGGACGCTGTTCCCTCCTTTCTACTCAAACACCTTGCTCCGGCACTTAACTCTCTCCCTTTTGTAGCAGCACTTTTCATCGTCAGTTTTTCCACCCCTACTGGATCATTCCTATCAGCATAAAGACATTCGGTAATGTCTTAATCTTGCAACAAAAAGCAAGCAGAGTCCTCTTCTGGCTACCGCTCCACTTCTCTTTACAGCAAAACCCCATCATGGTGTTACCTATACCTGTCTCCCTTTCTCACCTCCCCCCATTGGTCTTTCTAATACTTTCCAGTCAGGACTTTGTCCCCATCACTCCACTTGCCTAGGCCATGGCCAATTCTCAGTCCTCATCTTATTCAAATGGTCAGGAGCATTCGATATTGTTGATCATTCCCTCCTTAAGACTCCTTTGTCACCTGTCTTTCAGGACACACCCTCTTCATTTCTGTGTCCGTCCATCTCTTATCTTCTTGACTTTTAAATGTCAGAGTTCCCAGGGCTTGATTCCTTAATTCTTCTAGGTGTCTTCCTGCAGGCCCATGATTAAATACTAAGTGTATTCAGATGACCTCCAAGTTTACATCGTCTTGTAAGAAGTTTCCAGCTCTTCCTGGAGTTCCAGACTCATATGCTGAACTGTTTTCTGTTTTATTGTTATGGAAAAATGCAAATATATAGAAAAGTAAGGAGAACAGAATGGTGAACCCCATGGTCCTAAGTGCTCTCATGCTGTCTTGCCATGGATTTCTAATGAGCATCTCAAAGTTATCTATGGTCAAATTAAAACTCTTGACTCCCCCTCAGATATGCTCGTTTCTCAGTCTTCTCCTCTCTGAGCTCAGACCCAAACTCTGATCGTCATCTTTGTTGAATGGGTAAGCAAGGCCCAGAGCATAAAGGTCCTCAGAGACCCACCTTGCAAAATCCCAGCCCTGAAGCCAGCAAGGTCTGCACATTCAGCTCTGCCCACAGGGTAAGTACACACCCTTAAAAGACGTGAGGCTGTAGAGCCCTTACCTTCCAATGCCGGGGGGTAGATACACAAGCCAATCCCTGGATCCAAGAAAAGCTGAGTCCTTTTAGGAAGGAAGAAAGGGAAATGTGTTCTGGGTGGATGATGACTAGTCCACTATCCTGGAATACTAAGGGGAAATATGCACATCCCCAGCACCCCCTCCCCCATAAAACAAAATAAGATCAAAAGGCAAAAAACAGTTGTAGTTTTTATATCTATCTATAGCTATAGATATATAGATATATGCATACATATACATACAGACTGGGACAAGTCTTTCCTCATCTGTAAAACAACATTCCTGTAGTATCTTAACTCACTTAAATCTCATAATACTGTGATAAAGTAACAGCATAATTAATATCTAAGTTTTATAGATGTAGAAACTGAAGTTCAGTGAGGCAAAATGACCTGTTTACTGTTGCAAAGCTAATAGGGGAAGAATTGGAACTAAACCCCCAGAGTCTGCGACTTCACATCCGTTACTACCTTCCCGCATATCCCAAAGATACACCATGTACTGCTGGGCAGGTTGTTCACCATACAAACAGCTCATACTCTGCTAGAAAGACTTCATATGGACCAGCAGTAGCCCTGATAATGCTGTATTACAACTAAAAAAACATTTTGTGTATACATAAAGCTTTGTTTTACAAGGAGTTTTCAAAAAGATCTTTTTGTTTAATTGTCTTTCGTAGAGTTGTAACGCAATCAGTACAAAGTAAAATACATATAGTAGAAAGAGGACAGGGCTCTGAGTTGGATAGACCCTTTACTGACTCTGCAATTCTCACTTTTCTCATCTGTAAAAGGAAGGTGAGACTAATATATGCTTACCTAATTCTATGAAGTTTTTTGTAGGGTCAGATGAGACAATTGTATGGGTTAGGGTTTTGTGAAAGGTAAAGTTCATTGCAAGGTTAGTTACCCTTATTTTAATTAAAACAAACAAACAAACAAAAACCCAAGCACTTCCACGTCAGTTCTCTCATTTACCTGTGCCATTTTGAACCTATTAAATGAGACGGTGAGGAGCTATAGAAGTGCACGTTGCGTCAAATTTTTCCTAATGTTATCAAATTCAGGGTGCGTACTTGGTGGTGCACATGGTTCCCCTCTTCATTTCTCAGCCTAAACATAGCCCAGAATTTCCCCTTTCCAGCCCTTGTGTAATTTCCCCTCCCACTTCGTAGACCAGTCTGACTTCTTCTCATCAGGAGGAGGGCAAATCATGTCTTCCAGGCCCCTTTCAAAGTAGCTTCTTCGAGGGACCAGAATGGGACCCCTCAACCCACACCAGGGTTGCAATACAAAGTTCTGCCTTCAAATACCTACGCCAACTATAAACGTTCATTTATGCAAAAAATCCTTCCTGAGCACTTTCTCTGTGCCAATCACTGGGAAGATAGCACTGGGGAAGATCCACGTGGCAGAGGGTGGATGAAACAGCTGAGAATTTCTGAGAGATCAGCATGATCTTACACATGGTTTCACATCTTTCAACACCCAATGCGTGCCTCGTCTTGTTTGTTCCTCCTACCATTATGTAATGTTGTGCCCTGCTGAAACTCAGTCCTGAGATTTTCAGAGCCCAGGGGAACAATCCAAACCAATTTCTCATTGGAAAGCTGTTCTTGTATACATTGAGGGCACCCAGTTTTTTGTTTCAGGAAAAAGCACTAAAATCAATCTTGTAGATATAGAAACATAAAGAACAGCTTCTTCTGAGATGGAGCTGTTTTTGTGTCCTGGCTCTAAGAAGCGACAACAGCCTTGGGGTGCCAAAGGAAGAGGGCAGAGGGAGGATCTCGGTGGAGAGAAGGAGGGCTGACCAGGTAGGTGTCCCCTCCCCGTCAGACCCTTGGTCTCGGATTAGGCCCTCATGTTTGAGGGCTAAGAGCCAGAAGCTAACCAAACCGATAACAAAGGGCTTTGAGATTGGACCGTGCACTGCAGCTTTGGGGTGCACTGACAATGTTGGCGCTGAATTGGGGAGGGGGTTATCATCCCCACAAAGACAGGGAACTCAACTTCTTGGGGTGCCCGAAGCATGGCAGCTTTGGCTCCCTCAAGTGGCTTAGGGGTCTGTGAGGTTGGCTAGTGGGAGCCGAAGCCAGAGACAAAGATCTTGACAGAAGATGCCCCGTGACAGACTGGCTTGTGGACATGTGTGAAGCACCCCTTCGGGACTCCCCAAAAGATCTGAGGATCCTGGGTGGCACTAATTTCCGGCTTGGGCAGTCGAGGGGGCAAAAATCAGAATTTTCTCAAAGGCTTGTCTTACTTGCCTAGGATGGGCCCAAAACCTGGGCTTTGTGAGCTGTTCCGCAGAGGTGGTGTCAGTTCTGGCATTCACGGCAGTCTGTTGGCCTCTGCTGCTTGCTTCTGGCTCAGCAGGCAGCAACTCTGAGGCCCGCACGGCCTGGGACCCCAAATATCTTGTTACTCAGTTGGCAGGCGGGGCCCTGACTGCAGGCCTGCAGGCACCCCAGAAGGTGCAGGAAAGAATGTCCTCTGCCCAGGTCACCACCTCATTCACTTCTTTCTTTCAACCCATAGCCCCAGGGCTGCTCGGTCTCGTTTCTCAGGGCTTTCTCCCTGGTCCTTGACTTTCCACCACCATCTCTCACTTCTGCTCTTTTCCTGTTCTTGACACAGCTGTCCCCCAGCTGCTGTCCCCTACCCCCTCCCATGGTAGCACTTCCCATGCCCAAATTAAGTCCTTATTTTTTATCTTCATTTTTTAACAAACTTGCAACTAGTAGATATAAAAATTTTGGAGATCTAATGCACAGTGTAATGATTATAGTCAACAATACTGTATTATATACTTCAAAATTGCTGAGAGACTAGATCTTAATTATTCTCACCACAAAAAAAGTGCAAAGTAATGATAATTAGATAATTACGTGAAGTGATCGAGGTGTTAGCAAACTCAAAGGTGGTAATTGTATTGCAATATATAAATGTATCAAATCAACACATTCTACTGCTTAAACTTACACAGTGTTATGTCAATTATATATCAATTTTAAAAGTACTTTGGTTTGGGGCTTCCCTGGTGGCGCAGTGGTTAAGAATCTGCCTGCTAATGCAGGGGACACGGGTTCGAGCCCTGGTCTGGGAGGATCCCACATGCCGCGGAGCAACTAGGCCCGTGAGCCACAACTACTGAACCTGCGCGCCTGGAGCCTGTGCTCCGCAACAAGAGAGGCCGCAATAGTGAGAGGCCCGCGCACTGCGATGAAGAGTGGCCCCTGCTTGCCACAACTAGAGAAAGCCCTCGCACAGAAACGAAGACCCAACACAGCAAAAATAAATAAATTAATAAACTCCTACCCCCAACATCTAAAAAAAAAGAAAAAAAAAAGTACATTGGTTTTGATAAAGTTGATAATTATTGACTAAGATTTGGTGGAAATATAGTATGAAGAAAAGAAAAAATATATAGATCAAATTTTTCTGAGGATTAAGAAATATTTCATAATTCTCTAATTCTTTCATTCTTAAGAATTCATGTGGCTTCCCTGGTGACTCAGCGGTTAAGAATCCGCCTGCCAATGCAGGGGACATGGGTTCGAGCCCTGTTCCGGGAAGATCCCACATGCTGCGGAGCAACTAAGCCCGTGCACCACAACTACTGAACCTGCGCTCTAGAGTCCATGTGCCACAACTACTGAAGCCTGCACTCCTAGAGCCCATGCTCCGCAGCAAGAGAAGCCACCGCAATGAGAAGCCCTCGCACTGCAACGAAGAGTAGCCCCCACTCGTCGCAACTAGGGAAAACCCGTGCACAGCAACAAAGACCCAACGCAGCCAAAAATAAATAAATAAAATAAATAAATTTATTTTTAAAAATTCATAATTCTTTAGAAGAGTCAATATAGATTAAAATTTTGGACATATCAGAGAGAAGAAATAGAAAAGTTATTTAACGAGATATCAGAGGAAATCAAGGATCTATGTGGAGGAGATAGTTTTGAACAACAAAATAACAATATTTGAACCTGAGTTGGACAAGAGAAGTGGGTTTCAGTGTAGGATACAAGTCTCAATTTGAAAAAGAAGTGGAATGTGCACACACACTGCAGATGCACCCACACATAGAATGGGAAGAGGAGGAGTTTAAGGTATATTCTACACAGCTCTTAGCATTTCAAATGTTTAATTACAGTTTTTAATTTTTATATAGTTTTAATTATCTAAAAAGCTATAATAAAAATAATATTACAAAAAATTTAAAATATCAAAAGACATGTCAAGGTATGTTCCCCAATTTAAATCTGCTGGAGATAATTGCTGCAGTACTATGTGCTACTGATTTAATTTTTTGGGGAGGACACCTTGGAATAAAATCTCTCTGCATACCTTTGTTAAATTGAAGTGTATTCTGAGATTGCAAGTTGAATTGTTAATAAAAAAAATGGCTATCGTTTGAAGCTAAAAAAGAAAGAAAAAGAAGTAGAGGTTGGTGTTGGTTTGGTATTTATCTATCTCTCTCTCTATCTATACGTATATGTATATATTTATTTATGGGAAAGGGTACAATGACCTGATGCATCTGGGGCCCCATAATATAGCTATAGCGACACTTCTTTTAACATGTACAAACATGTATGAACTTTTCTCAAGATTCGGGAAATATAACAGGATAACCACAACAGCACAAAGAGTACTAAATAAATTTAAGTCAATTGACAATGTAACCCATCCCCCAAAGACATGGAACTATGAAAGAAATGGTAAGAATGTCATATCATGGCTAGAAAATTCCTTTGTGTACATTATTCTGACCCAGATGTATTACCTTTCCCAACGTCCTGAGGCCAAAGTCTCTGGGAACAATTTTTATTTTTAGTTGTTGACTCAATTTTGTTTCCTTTGGACATAAACTGTTATTGGCTCCAACTCTAATTTTGAGTAGACAACTCCAGACCCAGTTTCTTAAATCATAGATGTCCTGTTTGGCATCTGATCTTTAAAGAGCTCGTGAGTGGACTTCCCTGGTGGCACAGTGGTTGAGAGTCCGCCTGCCGAGGAGGGGACACGGGTTCGTGCCCCGGTCCGGAAAGATCCCACATGCCACGGAGCGGCTGGGCCCGTGAGCCATGGCCGCTGAGCCTGCGCGTCCGGAGCCTGTGCTTTGCAACGGGAGAGGCCACAACAGTGAGAGGCCCGTGTATAGCAAAAAAAAAAAAAAAAAAAAAAAGCTCGTGAGTGAGCCGTGAGTTCAGTGCTAGTTTTATGGTGAGATATGTAGAATAAGAGACTCATCTGCTTTTTTTAAAAAAAAATTCTATTTGAAATAAAAAACAAAACAGAAACAGTTCACCTGTTTCTCCCATTCCCCAAGCCCCACCTCTGGCAACCACCAATCTGTTCTCTGTGTCTATGAACTTCGTTTTTTAAGTTTTATTTATTTATATTCCACATGTAAGAGTGATAATATGGTATTTGTCTTTCACTGTCTGACTTATTTCACTTAGCATAAGGCCCTCAAGATCCAACCATGTTGTCACAAATGGCAAGATTTCATTATTTTTAATGGCTGAATAAGATTCCATTTTGTATATATCCATTCATCCCTCTATGGACACAGGTTGTCTCCATATCTTGACTATTGTAAATAATGCTGCAATGAACATGGGGGTGCATATACCTTTTCAAATTAGTGTTTGTTTTCTTTGGATAAATACCCAGAAGTGGAATTGCTGGATAATATAGTAGTCCTAGTTTTTATTTTTTGAGAAACCTCCATACTAATTTCCATATTTTCCATAGTGGTTGCACCAATTTACACTCCCACCAACAGTGAACAAGGGTTCCCTTTTCTCCACACCCTTGCCATCACTTGCTGTTTCTTGTCTTTTTGATGATGGCCATTCTGACAGGTGTGAGGTGATACCTCACTGTGGTTTTGATTTGCATTTCCCTGATGATTAAGGATGTTGAGCATCTTTTCATGTACTTGTTGTCCATCTGTATGTCTTCTTTGGAAAAATGTCTATTCAGATCTACTGCCTATTTTAATTAATTAATTTATTTTTTGTGGTACGCGGACCTCTCACTACTGTGACCTCTCGCATTGCTGAGCACAGTCTCCGGACACGCAGGCTCAGCGGCCATGGCTCACGGGCCCAGCCGCTCCGTGGCATGTGGGATCTTCCTGGACCGGGGCACAAACCCGTGTCCCCTGCATCGGCAGGCGGACGGACTCTCAACCACTGCGCCACCAGGGAAACCCTACTGCCTATTTTTTAATTGGATTATTTGGTTTTTTGCTATTGAGTTGTATAGGTTCTTTATATGTTTTAAATATTAATCCCTTATCAGATATATGATTTGCAAATATTCTCTCCCATTCAGTAGGTTGCCCTGGATGAATCTTGACTAAGTTGATGGTATTCAAGCCTGAGTTCTATCCTTGAGCTCCTTAGATGTCCTGTTTGAACTCACATAGATGATCCCACTGCATTCCAAGACTTCGCATATCCCTTTACCTTCAGGAGGTTGGCCTCTCCCTCTCATACCTTTGTTCTAATTGAAGGATTCACTTACATCCTTAACCTTTAAGGTTTTCATCCCAGAGAAGTTGACAAGGGAGGTGTAGTGTTTTAAAAGATGTCCTCAAATTGTGTGACATTTCTCTCTTTGAAAGGTGGGGATCCTTGTCTTTGGATTTGAGTTGACCTTCATGACTCGCTTGTAGCCAATACAATACAGAGGAAGTGATGCTATGTAATTTCTGAGGCTGGTTCCGAAAAGACCATGCAGCTTTCACTTGGTGTTCATGGCAAGCTTGCTCTGGGGAAGGCCTCAATATTCTTTATAAGGCTGTCGAAAAGGTCAGGGCTGGGAGTCACCCTAGGTTGGCAGGTTAACCAGAAAGCCAGTTATTAGGAGACTGAGGTCATGTTCTAGGCCGCCAGGTCAGAACTAGGTCTTCCCCCTCCCTCCTGCCTCTCCCTTCCCTCAGGGGACAGTCAGTCAGCCTCACTTCCTGCCAAACTAGAAAGCTGAGGGGCAATGGGTAGCAATGGAAATGCGGAGGCTTTAAGTTCTCATGGATTGCACAGCAGGGGGCGCCACCACCAAGCCTCCAGTTTCTTGGGGAGAAGGAGCCCAGCAATAGCCACAGCTGTGGGGAGTGAGCCTGACGCAATCCCCACCTCAGGTCCCCCAGGGCCCAGGGAAGCTGGCCTCTTGACCAGTGCTTTGTTTTATGGGGTTTTTAGCTCTCCTTCCTGGAGGAGAGCCGCATACCTAGGCCCACGGGATTACTGCCTTCACGCATTACTTCCTGTGACTCCTGTCCCATCCATACGTGTCTTCACTAGGCCGTTTCAGGTTTCCCTTCACCAGCTGTGCCACAGATGGTCCCCACTATGGAAATCACCTCAAGGCTGTAAACTTCTTCCTCCTGGTCCCACAGAAGGGGCCCACACCTTTTCTCCTCTGTCATGTCCTTCTTGTCTCCCCCACCCACTGAGTCAGGGAGAGAACAGGGGACTTTCATTCTCATTTATCATACCTTCTGAAAAAGTATTATCTGATTCTATTGTAATTAAATGTGTGTGTGTGTGAAATATAGCTCCTATTTTCTTCCTCATTTTACTTTGCAAAAACCCCAGATTGAGTTAGTGGGAGGTGACTCAGATCACTGCGGATCTGTGGGGTTGGCCTGGGGAGTGCTGGGGCTTGGCAAGAGTGCCTGCCCGCCCCACTCCCCGCCCAGGGCCAGTGGAGCACAGAAGTGGCTCAGTGGTGTAAAGGGTGGCATGGAGGGAGGAGGAAGCTGCCGCCCCATCCGTTTTCTACTTTTTGGTTTCATCTCTGGTCCCTGGAAGTGATTTTCCGAAGGCTCTGAGGCCTCAGGTCTGGTTCTGCTCATCCCAGGATGGGTCCTGGGGCCTTTGGCCTGTTGTCAAGGACCCTCTAGGCTCTTCACTCAGTTTGAAGCTGTGTCTCTGAGGCCAAACTGCCTTGACTTGCTTTCTGAAGGGAGAACACGCAGAAAGTGCTGGCACTCGCCAGCGCAGGAGGCAGAAGGTGTTCCAGCCTCCCAGCAGCCTGCTGGTCCAGCTCCAGGCCCAGGTGGCTACAGGCTACAGGATGGATGACTCAGGTAAGCTGCGCTGGACCAACAAGCTAGTATTCTTACCCCAGCACGGTGATGACTGTAATTAGCTCTCCTGTCATCACTGCACCACCACTTTCTGAGGGTGGGCTTGCCAGGCCCAGAGCTAGGACCCGAGGAGACTGGCAGGAATGTGGTTTTCTTGGTCTGTGTCTTCTTGCCCAAGATGCTTCCTGATGCGTCTAGAGCGGGGCTTGGAGCTGACTCACCAGCACCTGCATTGTCACAGAGGCTGCTGGGCTAAGAGCCCTACTCAGAGCAAGGACCGTGTGGGGCAGAGGCTCTGGTATGTCTCATCCTCTTGACCCCAACACCTGTTGTTTCAGTGCTCTCTGCCCTCAGGAGACCCAAGAGACCAGGCGAACTGGAGAAACTTCGCCAGAGAGAGCATTGAGCTGAAGCCAATAGGGTGGCTGAGTGGCTAGGTGTGCAGCTAAGGATTGTCATGCCTGCCTTACCGAAATAATATTTTTTTAAAAATCTAGTATTTACTGAGCACTTACTACATGCCAGACACTATTCTGAACACTTCACATATCTCACTTAATTCTCAAACATCCCTATGACATAGCAACTAGCATTATTACCTTTTTACAGATGAAGAAACTGAAGCACGGAGTCACTGGCGCAGAAGCACACAGGTAACCTGGGGGATCCAGGATTTGAACACAGCCTACTGGATCTGGAGCCAGTGCTCTTACACTCCATGTTACTGCCTCTTCTGCTGACAGTGGGGCTGTAGTGCAACAGGACTGAGCATGGATCCTCAGGATTCCAGGCCTGGTGCAGCCACAACACCCAGTGTGCGACCTTGGCCCTCACTCCCCAACTCTGGCCTTCAAATTCCCCACTGTAGAAGCAGCAGGTGAGGCCAAGTAGTCTTTGCAACTCCTTGTTGTTTTACATAACACTGTCGTATGGCTCTGCTCCACGTGGAAGTAGCTCGAAGAAAATGTTCCTCTCTCCTCCTCCTCCTCTGTACCGCCCTCTGGGAAGTATTTGCTCCTGATTTTCAAGGGCAGCTTCATGGGCATTTGATCAGGGCCTGGTGCCACTAATGGAGCAAAGCTGCTTCCCCACTCCACACCTCAGTTTCCCCACTCAATTCAGTGGAGACAATGACCTCGTTTTGCTCAGTGCTACAGCGAGTCAGGGTTAATTAGCATGAGTCACAGCCTTTGGAATCCTCACAAGGGTCATCTCCTGAGTCCAGCTGCTCTGTGGCCTTGGTGACACACCACTCTGGCCCGTGCTTCGAAGAACATGTCCTCAAAGCTTCATTAGTGGCTTGCCTAACTTTGTGGGTTGGCCCTGGGGTGACCCAGCCCCTAGTCCCAGTGCTGAGATGGGACACAAAGATGCCACCTCAGAAGGGCTGCCTCATGTGTGCCAATGTGCCCCGCCAATGGCTTATCTTGCCCTGGGTTTCCTCTTGCTGTTGAATTCCCATTCAATCAGCTTCTTGTCCTTGCTACTTGTTCTCCTAATCCTGGACACAGGGTCCTAACCCTGACCTTGGAACTTTTTTCCTTCTGTGGCTCCATTTTCTCCCTTTATCTCTGTCCCACCCATCTCAGTGCTTTCAGTCTGTCTCTCTCGCTCCACACTATATAAGCCTACGGTAGAAACAAGGCAGCTTCAGCCTTCAAAGAAGTTTGGTTAGGAGAAGACCTGTAACCAAATAAGGACAAAGTAGGAATGATGCTGAAAATGAGAATAAGCCATTTGAAAAAGTAAGTGCTGTATTGTCCCCCACTGTTGATCTGCTAGTGATTAGCAACGAAGTGCGGAGGCCAGGTATCCCGTCTCTGCAATGTCACTCAGTAGGGAAGTCAGGTGTGGAGCACGGCAGCCACCTAGTGGCTCTGGTAGGTACTGCTGCGTTACTGCTCAGCATACCTGATCTTGACTCTGTGTAGCTACTTACTCTGTGCGACTTACACTTCCTTATGTGGCATGATAATTAGGGAGGAGAGATGGCTCCTAGTCACTTAGTATCTGATAAGTTGCCTTTCGCTTGACATCTCATTTCTTTGGATCTACAGAAGAAAGCTCTCACATCTGGTTTCACATCCATTTTCTTCCCATATTAGAGAAAGAGCAACTTCAAGCTCATGGAAAACCAGGACCATGGCACAGCTGGAGAGCCTCAGAGCAAAGACATACCCAAACATGTCAACAGAAGGAAAAGGGATGATGAAGGATGCTGCCCAAACTTAGACTGGGAGGATGAAAGGGACAGAGTTCAAGTTGTGATCCTGCTCTGTACATATAAAAGGTTGGTGGCAGTAGAAGTGGCCCTTTCTTTTTAATGTGGTTAAAAAAACACATAACAAAATTTACCATCTGAACCATTTTTGAGAGTAAGTAGTGTTAACTACATGCATATTGTTGTGTAGAGATCTTTAGAACTTTTTCTTCTTGCAAAACTAAAACTCTAAACCCAATGGACAACTCTCCCTTTCCCCCTCCCTCCCAGCACCTGGTAACCACATTCCACTTAGTGTTTCTAGGAGTCTGACTCCTTTAGATACCTCTTTTAGATGTAAGTGGAACCTTGCAGTATTCATCTTTTCTCGACTGGCTTATTTCACTTAGGAGAATGTCCTCAAGGCTCATCCATGCTGTAGAGTATGACAGGATTTTCTTCTTTTAAATTTTTATTCATGCTGAATGTTCCATTATATATTTCCTATATTTTCTTTCTTTCATTTTTTATAACTTTATTTATTTATTTTGGGCTGCGTTGGGTCTTTTGTTGCTGCACGCGGCTTTCTCTAGTTGTGGCGAGCTGGGGCTGCTCTTCATTGTGGTGCTTGAACTTCTCATTGTGGTGGCTTCTCATTGCAGAGCACGGGCTCTAGGTACGTGGGCTTCAATAGTTGTGGCACGTGGGCTCAGTAGTTTCAATCAAGCGTGATTGAAATTGCAGCTTGCCCTCCGTCTCCTATTGCTGACGGTCCTTCAGCTCTACCATCTCCCCCCTTCTCTCCCTCCTCATCAGTAACTCTTCTTGCTGTTCACTCGATGCCAGTCCCTGTATGCCAGCTGTTGTACTGTACGACTGTACTTTTCAAGGTACTGTACTGTAAGATTAAAAATGTGTTTATTTTTTGTGTTTGTTTTTTATGTATTATTTGTGTGAAAAGTATTATAAACCTATGACAGTACAGTACTATATAGCCAATTGTGTTAGTTGGGTACCTAGGCTAACTTTGTTGGACATATGAACAAATTGGACTTACGAACGTGCTCTCAGAACTGAACTCGTTCATATGTAGGGGACTTACTCTATATGATATAGAACAGGTAGCTTTCCTGCCCAGTCTATAAACTGTGTAAAATGATATCCAGTATGAGCTAATAAATTACCAAGAATGTTTTTTTTTAACTTGTTTGCATAAAAACATTTACCAAAACTAGGCAATATATTTGGCAGCTTTCAAGCTAAATTCAAGCTATTAGTTACTTCTATTGTTTCTCACCTATCCTATATCAAATGCATACAAAAAGTATAGAAGAGAGCTTCCCTGATGGCGCAGTTGTTGAGAGTCCGCCTGCTGTTGCAGGGGACATGGGTTCGTGCACCGGTTTGGGAAGATCCCACATGCCGCGGAGTGGCTGGGCCCGTGAGCCATGGCCGCTGAGCCTGCGCGTCCGGAGCCTGGGCTCCACAACGGGAGAGGTCACAACAGTGAGAGGCCCGCGTATCGCAAAAAAAAAAAAAAAAAAAAAAAAAAGTACAGGAGAAACAAAATATAAAAACTTCTAGATTTGGATTAAGGAGGGAACAAAAACTTTACCAGAAATCTTTGCTAGGCCACAGACTACTGGTTATAGAATTAAAAAGATAAAGGACACAAAAAATTTTTCATTGCACTAAAGTATGTATGACCAAAAAATCCAAAGAAAATTACATAATCCCATTTTAATAATTTGGCTTTTCATTTTCTCAAGTTGTCTTCTAGTCACGGGTATATAAATCACAGTGGAGATACATGCTCCGGCATTGTTTTTCATGTGTATTGCAAACAACTTTCCACATCAACGGAATCATTACAATCACCATTTTAATAGCTTAAATTATATTCCACCAATTTAAACTCTATGTAGTTAATCACCCTCCAATTGTTAGATGTTTAGGTTATTGTCAACTTCTTATTATAAGTAACTATGTATCGAACATCTTTCATGTATGTAACTTTTTTTTTTTGGCTGTGTTGGGTCTTCGTTGCTGCCTGCAGGCTTTCTCTAGTTGTGGTGAGCGGGGACTACACTTCATTGCAGTGCACAGGCTTCTCATTGTGGTGGCTTCTCTTGTTGTGGAGCACAGGCTCTAGGCGTGCAGGCTTCAGCAGTTGCAGCACGTGGGCTCAGTAGTTGTGGTGCATGGGCTTAGCTGCTCCGCAGCATGTGGGATCTTCCCGGACCAGGGATCGAACCCGTGTCCCCTGCATTGGCAGGCGGATTCTTAAACACTGTGCCACCAGGGAAGTCCAACTTTCCCTCTTTTGAACTAGGTTCCCGGTTAGGAGACAGACAGTACAGTATTGGGAACACAGGCTTTAGAGGCAGTGTTAGAACAGTGCTTGGTTAAACACTAAGCAGTGTTTAATATATACTTGGAGTGACAGCTTTTTGTCGTAGTAGTAAAATCAATTTTCAGAGGTTCTCCTGTTCTAGACTGTTCCTCTCTCCTCTCTCAGGTCTAAGATGCAGACTCCACCTGCAGTATTTGCCTATCACTTCAAAATGGCTCAAAATCCATCCTGCCACCCAAGATTTCTTTCTCCTCCTTTGGTTTTGTTAAGCTGGACAAGACCAGCTAGGAAATGGATGGGGAGGCTAAAAATGATTTTGCCTTTGTGACCTTGGCTTCCTCATGAGAACAGTGAGGGACCTGGAGGTAAACCTAGAATTCCTTCCAGGTCTAACATTTTATGTTACTTTAACTTATGTTTACTTTAACTCTTTTGAGGGCTTTTATTGACCTACCTGGGAAATAGTCCATCTTTTCCCCATATCTCATCCTAGGATATTGCTAGGTAGCTGACAGAAGTAAGGACAAAAAGCTGAAAAGTATACTAAAGTGGTCTGAATCTTTGGATAATCTTCGGATACACGACCAATCTCCATGGCCTACCAGTCCTCCCCAGAGGCCTTCATACATGTTCCCCTTTCCCTCTCTTCCTAACTGGCTTCAGCGACACGACAGTCGAGTCAACCAGAGAGGCTCTGTGGAGAGAAAAATAGTAACCACCACCAACACTTCAGCCACGAAGCAATGAGAGAAAAGAGAGCGTGGGATAAAGATAGACTGATGGTCTCTAATTAAAGGGCTCGGGTGATGCATTCACTTCCAAGGGCATGGGTCACTCGACCCAGATAACAGCTATATAAAGCCAAAGAAAACCCAGAATAGGAATAAAACTAAAAATAGCAAGGAAAACTGAGGAGGAAGAAGTGTTTGTACTTTTGCCCTTGGTCAAGCTGTACATGCAGCTGTTTCTGTTCCAAAGATGGAAAAGGGTGCAAGGGATTTAAAAGCTAGCTCTGAAGCAGCCACAGCTGGTCTAGGAGTTTGATGAGTAAATGAGGAAAGCCCCCAAAGAGAATGTTCCCCCTGGTAAGTCTATTCAAGTTGGCTAAAATCTAAAAAGAGCCAGATAAGAAACTCATTCTGGATACTGGTGTCCCATGAATGGTTGTAAGAGATTCCTTTCCGCTGTGAGAGGCAGATCTCGACTTTATGTTCAGGAAAGGAAAATCTTAAGACTCACTGTGCTGAAAGGTATTCCAAGCTGTATTATAATGGAAGGAACAGAAGGCTGGGGAACATGGGTTTAAGTGTGGCTCTGCCACATTCTAACTGTATGACAGAGTTTGTTATTAAATGTCTTTGAGCTCCAGTCTTAACCTCTGAGAAAACATAGTCTACTTGGATGGGAAATGTAACTTTTGTGAAAACAAAACATAGAATCCAAGAGGTCTCAGTAAAGAAAAATAATACATGGAGAATCTGAAGGTTGGCAGGACTGGATAGTCTTGAACAGCTGGGGGTCTTCAAGGCACCACCTGCCTTGATCCCTGGGACCAAGACTGCAAAAGAAGGTTCTGACCTGGGAGGTAGAAAGGAAGGCATTGGAAATTCTATTTACCAGCGAGAGAGCCAGCAGGAGACAGATTACACAGTATCCCCATAAGCTACCTGGTCTGGCTAGGTACAAGTGGGAAAATTCCTTATAATGATGATTTATAATGCTATCTTTAAGATAGTAAAGTAGCAAAATAAAAATTCTAGGCAATTTCCTTCTTTAAAAGAGTCTGCCAAAAGAAAAAAATTATTTTTCAAATAATCAAACCAGGAAAAGTGGGTTACCAGAAAGGTCAAACCAAACACTTCTAGAGGAACAACCCACAAGAAGAATGAATAACAGGCTGGGGTTGAAGTGATGTCCTAGTGTATGGAAGAGAACAAACACTTTGGGAAATGAAGCTCATGAGCTCAATCCCATCTGTATTAGTCAGGATTCTCCAGAGAAATAGAACCAGTAGGATACATATAAAGAAACGTGTATTATAATGAATTGGCTCAAGTGATTACGAGGCTGAGAAGTCCCATTATCCACCATATGCAAGCTTGGAGGCCCAGGAAACCAATGGTTCAGTCCCAGTCCAACTCCAAAGGCCCAAAAACCAGGAGCTCCGATGTCCCAGGGCAGGAGAAGATGAAGGTCCCAGCTCAAGAAGAGAGCAAATTTGCCCTTCCTCAGCCTTTCTGTTCTATTCAGGCTCGCAGTGGATTGGATCATGCCCACTTGCATTGTTGAGGGTGATCTTTTTTTTTTTTTTTGTCTGCATTGGGTCTTCGTTGCTGCACACGGACTTTCTCTAGTTGCGGCGAGCGGGGGCTGCTCTTCATTGCAGTGCGAGGGCTCCTCATTTTGGTGGCTTCTCTCCTTGCAGAGCACAGGCTCTATGCACGGAGGCTTCAGTAGTTGTGGTGCACAGGCTCAGTAGTTGTGGCTCACGGGCTCTAGAGTGCAGGCTCAGTAGTTGTGGCACATGTGCTTAGTTGCTCCACAGCATGTGGGATCTTCCTGGACCAGGGCTTGAACCCACGTCTCCTGCATTGACAGGTGGGTTCTTAACCACTGTGCCACCAGGGAAGTCCAAGGGTGATCTTCTTTACTAAGTTTACCAACTCAAATGCTAATCTCTTCTGGAAACATGCTCACAGACATATCCAGAAATAATGTTTTACCAGCTATCTGGTCATATTTAACCCAGTTAAAATGACACACAAAATTAATCATCACCCCATCTGAGACCACCCATTGCTATTTGAAAGTATACTCAGTCCAGCCTCGTAGTATATTCACCATAAACTTGACAGGTAGTGTGGAGCCCTCAGGTACACTGTTAAACAGGCTGGCATTAAGATCCTTGCGAGATGATGAGGTTGACAGCATCACTCTCTGTGGCTTTAGATTCTATAGGTTCTGAGCATTTGAAACAATGATCCTTGACTTTAATGCAATGAACCCTCCTCTCCTGACCTCTAAAACACCATTTCTAGACAGATATTTTTACATAACTGAACTCAAAATGTTAAAAATAAAACTACTATCTTCCCTCCCCACCTGAGTTCTCAATTTTTTTTTTTTGCGGTACGCGGGCCTCTCACTGCTGTGGCCTCTCCCACTGCGGAGCACAGGCTCCGGACGCGCAGGCTCAGCGGCCATGGCTCACGGGCCCAGCCACTCCGCGGCACGCGGGATCCTCCCGGACCGGGGCACGAACCCCCATCCCCTGCATCGGCAGGCGGACTCTCAACCACTGTGCCACCAGGGAAGCCCTGAGTTCTCTATCTTGATTGGGCAGGCCACAAACCTCAAGACCATCCATGACTCCTCCCTTCTTCCTCACGCCCAAACTGACGTTGAAGTCACCACTGACATTTCTATCAAGGCATCCATTTTTCCTGCCATCACACCTCACTCAGACTCCTGTCTCCCCTACTGCATGCTATATAGACACCAGGATTATCTTCCTGAGCCTGAATGTCATTTCCCTGCTCAAAAATTCTTCAACGGCTTCCCTTTTCCCACAGATTCAAGACCAAAGTCCTCAGACTCCAAAGTCGCCCAACTTGTATTCTTTTATCCTTTCTCTTCTACTCAATGGAAAGCTCTAGCCACAGCAGAATACCTGCTCTTTAAAGAACATATGAAATTCTGCTCATTTGCTCAATGTTCCTTCAGCCTCAAATATCCTTGTATTTAGTGTCTACCATGTGCAGGGCAGTTTTAAGTGTTGAGATGATGAACAAGACAGACAAGGTCCCTGTCCTCATGGAGCATATATCTCCAGCTCATCTCCAAGGCCCAGGCCAAATCCACACCTTCCCCCCAGTTCTCTACAATTCCTTATATTCAAAAGATGAGAATTCTTTTATACTCCTGGAGTATTTAGCACTGTTTGTCTTGTGTAACATTTATGTACAAACATATCTTCCAGCCTGGACTATAAACACTTTCTTTTTTTTTTTAACTTACTTTTGGCTGTGTTGGGTCTTCGTTGCTGCGTGTAGGCTTTCTCTAGTTGTGGCGAGCGGCGGCTACTCTTTGTTGCGGTGCATGGGCTTCTCAATGCGGAGCACAGCCTCTAGGCTTCACTAGCTGTGGAATGCGGGCTTAGTTGCTCTGCGGCATGTGGGATCTTCCCGGACCAGGGGTCAAACCCATGTCCCCTGCACTGGCAGGTGGATTCTTAACCACTGCGCCACCAGGGAAACCCCTGGACTATATACTTCTTGAGGGTGAAAACCAGGTGGTCACTCAACTTTGCATTGTATAAGGGCTTGGACAGTGCCACACACATGGAAGAAACTTAATGTTTCTTGAGTCACATCAAGTCTATCCCAATCTACTTCCATTTATGATTGAAAAAACACAAAACCAAAAAAAGTGTGGAACTTTGCCTATTTTAAAGAAAAGTAAAAACATCTTTTGGAGGGAGGTCAAAATCAAAAATTGTAATGGAAAGACAAAAGAAACAACCCCACATTATTATAAACTGAAACTTAGGCTTGTAGTCCATTTGAATACCTTGTGTTAATGATTTTACACTACTCCTTAAGAAATCGTGATCTAGAGGCTATGAGCTTCTAGTGAGCAGACTTCTACATAGTCACTTGTCAGCAAATGGCTTCCCACCCTGGGCCAGAAGTCTCATTCCTGTAACATCAGAGAGCTGCCCATTAACCAGCCTCTAAGGGGACCATGGAGACTGGAGAATGAACAGTCAAGCCTTTCATTAGTGCCAAAGGCAAAAGAGCACCCCTAGAAAAATAACTTGGAAGCAGCCTCTAACAGGCTTATCCACGGAGGAAGGCTTGATTTAGGAAAGATATCAACACTATTTACCCTTTTAAAAAGTCAGGATTGAAAAATGACAAATTTAAAATCTGACATATATGAGAAAAAGGGACTGTCCTTTAGACTAAAGAGATTTATGCAACCCATGATCTTGAATTGGATCCTGGTTTGGACAAATCAAATGTAAAGGACAGGGGCTTCCCTGGTGGTGCAGTGGTTGAGAGTCCACCTGCCGATGCAGGGGACACAGGTTCGTGCCCCGGTTTGGGAAGATCCCACATGCCGCGGAGCGGCTGGGCCCACGAGCCATGGCTGCTGAGCCTGCGCGTCCGGAGCCTGTGCTCCGCAACAGGAGAGGCCCGCGTACCACAAAAAAAAAAAAAAAAAAAAAAAAAAAGTAAAGGCTATTTTTGGAACAATTGGGAATTTTGTATATGGACTGGGTATTAGATGATATTAAGGGATTATTAATTTTTGTTGGCTGTAGTACATAGAAAAAATGGTCTGTTTTTTAGAGATATAACCTAAAGTTTAGCATGGGTGGAATATTATATTACCTATGTTCTTTAAAATACTTCAGTATAAAAGAAGTTATAAAACCAACCAACCACAGTCACTAAAAGAAAGTACAACATTCTGGAGAATAGCTAGTTTCCTTCATGCTCACTTTCTCAATGGGTAGTCTATTCAGTTGGGGCAGGTCAGGGTCAGCTTCTCCACCATGGACACCAATGCTCTCCACCAGCAGTGAAAGAGCCTTGGGGAGCCCCACTCAGGGGAGCCTTGCATTAGAAGGCACATGGAGAGGGGTCTCTTCTGAAGAGTCTCTTATTCTGTTATTATCAAAGTGAAGAGAGAAAATTATCAGCTTACCATTCACTATAACACATCAGGAGATCTCCTGGTGATATAATGAACAACGTCTTGCCTCTGGTTTAGGAATACTTCTTCAACTAGAATCACAAATAAAT
The DNA here is from genome assembly GCF_964270905.1 of Leucopleurus acutus. Classification (NCBI taxonomy): domain Eukaryota; kingdom Metazoa; phylum Chordata; class Mammalia; order Artiodactyla; family Delphinidae; genus Leucopleurus; species Leucopleurus acutus. The sequence continues at coordinate 86,584,250 of NC_139144.1, forward strand.
TCCAGGCTTTGCAGCCAATCTGAAAACTGAAATTTTGCCTTTGTTTACTGCTCCACTGTAGTTTTCTCAGTCTCAGCTTCCTTTATGTCAGCCCATTAGACAAGGAGGAAAACAGTTCTCCAGCTGTGAGAATCTTAACAAATATTTTATTAACACATACTGATGTATTCCTGGGATATAAGAGTCCTCAAAACACTGCCCCCACTAAAGACACTAAAAATGCTCAAGTCCTGGGTCCTCAGTTGAGTTTTGGAACCACACACTCCTTGAACAGAGCCAGGGTCGCCCTACCTCTCCCAGCCCACATCCCTGTGTTGCAAACAGGTTTTCCCCTCAGTCAGATGCAGATGACGACATACATGCCTTTGCAAGGGCAGGGGCTCCTTATGATTAAACCAGAATGGAGAAAAACTTAGCATCAGCTGCTCAAAAGGGAATTCAGGCTTCATTTTTCAAAGCCACTCATTCCACTTCTCTGCAGGAAGGGCTGGAATATCTTCAGGATGAGGATAAAGATTCCCACTGCCGGAATATTCGGAACACCTTCCTTGATTTCTCAGAGAGACTCTATAAATAGAAAAGCTCATTATTAGAGATTAAATTCTTTTATAGAGACAAAGGATGGGTAATAGCTTTAAGGTGTGGTCTGTAAATTTCTCCCACAATGATCTACATATGTCTAGGAGTGAGTAAAACCAGTTAATCTTATATTGTGCTACATATAATATACACCTAAAGCCAGACTAAAAATCAAGAAGCTTGAGTCTACTGTTAGATTACTGCTAACATACTCTGGAGCCTCTAAAATACGGCTTATGTCCTCCTCCAAGCATCCGTATGTGTCCTAATCTTTGAATGTGAGGATGACACTTGTGACCCAGCATCAGTGCAGCACACATTTTGCACTGATTTCGCGTCTGTGATGCTGAATTGGCCGTATTCATCATCTCTTGTGAACAAGGATTCATATTTACAAGATGCCGAGCTGGTGCTAATAGTATAATCTAAGGCCAAGGAATGAAACAAAGTTAAATGACCCTTAAGAGTTTAAACTATGACCTTGGCCTTCTCAGACTCATGATTTAGCCAGCAGAGCTAATAATAGGAAGAATCTCACTGCCACTTGATCACGTCTGTGAAGTGACCTGAGATTCTGAGAAATGGTGTTACAGGGAGACAAAACAGTTCACTAAAAGATAAAAGTTCTCAGTGAAGCAGAACATGTGGTTCTCTCTGCCTTTGAGAGTCATAGTGAAAAGCACAGGGTCTCAGTGAGAGCACAAACATATCTAGCAAGATAATCCATAAAGTTCACTCCAATTTCTGACAGAAGACGACATTTTCACTGTTTTCTTATACTCTTTGTGGCTGAATGTCTCAATAAAATAAAGTTCCAGGAGGGAAAAGTTTGAACTCTTACTTGTGACTGAGGGCAATTTAGTTAATACAGTGACACAATTGAGAGATTTAAGTTGAAAAATAGTATAAACTTTTTTCTAACTTCAAGATCCTTTACTGCAGAGCTTCTAAGTTTTGTACTTCCCAGTCACAGCAGCTGTGGGGAATCTTAAAAGACAAGTTGTTAAAACGGACCTTCAAAGGTCCCGCGTGCCACGCAGTACGACCAAAAAAAAAAAAAAATTAATTAATTAATTAAATTAATTAATTAATTTATCTTTGGCTGCAATGGGTCTTCGTTGCTGCATGTGGGCTTTCTCTAGTTGCGGCGAGTGGGGGCTACTCTTCGTTGCAGTGTGCGGGCTTCTCATTGCGGGCTTCTCTTGTTGCAGTGCACGGGCTCTAGGCATGCGGGCTTCAGTAGTTGTGGCTTGCAGGCTCTAGACCGCAGGCTCAGTAGTTGTGGCACACGGCCTTAGTTGCTCTGCAGCATGTGGGATCTTCCCAGACCAGGGCTTGAACCCATGTCCCCTGCATTGGCAGGCAGATTCTTAACCACTGAGCCACCAGGGAAGCCCCTGAATGCACATTCTTGGGCGTCTAGCATCACTATAGCTCCCTCCAGTGGAATTCTGTGACCCTACAAAACCATGAATCTGGGAATGCTTCTGATAAACATCTGCTGGCAAGTATTATTTTACTTTGTCCTTGGAGGGAACAGAGGTCAGAAATTATTATATTTACACTAAGCAAGTTACATGGCAAATTTGGGAATGAGCCAGTAAAGGAAAGAGAATGCAGTTTTTGTGATTCCTTAATGCCCACCCTCCTCTCACTTCCGTCCTTTGCACAGAGCAAACACTTGAGTTGTTTTCTCAGCTGTCATGACGGGTTTGCATTTACCCACAAGTGTCACCAGCAGCAGTCATTACTGTGATGGCAGCTGAGGGTCAGTGCACAGGGGGCCGCGGAACACAGCAAAGTAACGTGCCCACCATAAGGAATGAAATCAAGGTCATGGTGGCGGAGCACAGTGCTCCATCCTGACAGCTAAGTTAACTGGCCAGGCTCCAAGTGCAAGTGACAGTAACTCAGATGGAAAAAGCAGCTGCTCTGCAACACTAGCAGCAGCCTGTTATCCCTTTCTGTTTCTGTATTCCTTTTCTACTTTGAGTCATTTGAGTGGAGAAGACAAAGAATTTATCAGAATTCGGTGGAATGCCATATGCTAAACTGCAGAAAGAATGAACCAGTCCCATGCCTGTTCTCTAGGATGAACCCAGACTGTGTCTACCTTGACTTATGAAAGCTGTGGGCAGGCAGGGTGCTAATTATAGGACCAGCCTCCTCTCCTCATCCCATAAACAGGAAGTGCTGCACATGGTCAGGGCAATGGCTTATCTCACCATGGAGTCGGTTTCAGTTGGCTGGTTAGACTCTTTGTGGGCCAAGAGGATGTTCAGCACTGCCTTCCAGCCTGGCTCTGCCGGGTTGCTGGCATCTACCTCAGTTCCACCATTCTCCCTGGTTTCTTTTCCAAATGTGATATTCACCCAAGGACACCAGTCTCTATGCTGAGAAGTGGGATCAAAGAAGCTTCGGGAAGATGTGTCCTGAGAGAGGAGGAAGAGGAATCCGTGTTAATGAAGGGCAGATACTATGTAAGTTCAGGGAGGCATTGCTATAAATTGTCAACTCTAGAATCTCACAATGCCCATGTTTCTAGTTTTACGTTCTCCTTTAAACTTCGCCTATGTATTTCCCTCTCACTTTTAAAATTCTTTTACTCCCTTTGTGTTAAACCATCCCTTATCAGGTCTATCCTCTTTTCTCACTACTGTCCCTTGGGCAAGACAAATTTATTACATTGCCAGAAGATGTCCCAAAGAAACAAATGGCAAAACCCTTAAATTTTTTTTCCCTCTGGTCACCCAACTGTCCCACCTTTAAACTTATTCTCATGGCCTCCTTATAGCCACAGGACCAGTCTCAGCTCATGCCTGCTTCTCTGTGCTGCATGGTGAGGGCTTGGGTGCTGCTGTGCTCAGGGGCCTCCGCACATGCAGGCAGACTCACCGAGCTGCTGGAAGAGCAGAGGCGAGCCCGCTTGGCTCTCCGAAGAGGACTAGATGGCACTTCTAGGCCAGTGGCGTCTCCTGTTCCCATGCTTCGTGTCACTGGGCGGGTTCTGGGGGTGGGGCTAGCGGCCTCTGGCTCAGGACGGTCAACAGGACTGGAAGAGTCCAAGCTTCGAGTTCTAGAGACAATGGGACCTGGGCTCCTTTCAGCCTGAAGGAAAGGGGAGATGATGGAAGTACCCTAATGACATTAATGACTACGGTCAGGAGAAATATTTCTAGAAGCATGTGAAAGCTAATATTTTTAAAACTATAAGAATTTAGTTTCTGAACTGTTTACATAATTAAACTCTTCAAAGAATATTAGATTTCTATACAAAATAATGAATTTAGCATCTCCATTGCAACTGGTGATAAAGCCACTCTGTAATATTCTTGTCAATGCGGTTATAAGTGAAGTTTAACCTAAGTTAATTATACAACCTAAGTTAATTTCCAACTTTTCTGCCAACAACACTTTTGGTAAGAATGCTGTTTTTAAAAAGTCCACCCTGAGCGCTTCCCTAGTGGCGCGGTGGTTGAGAGTCCGCCTGCCGATGCAGGGGACATGGGTTCGTGCCCCGGTTCGGGAAGATCCCACATGCCATGGAGTGGTTAGGCCCGTGAGGCCGCTGAGCCTGCGCGTCCGGAGCCTGTGCTCTGCAACGGGAGAGGCCACAACAGTGAAAGGCCCGTGTACTGCAAAAAAAAAAAAAAGTCCACCCTAGGACTTCCCTGGTGGTCCAGTGGTAGTGCTTAAGACTCCACGCTCCCAATGCAGGGGGCCCAGGTTTGCTCCCTGGTTAGGGAATTAGATCCCACATGCTGCAACTAAGAGCCTGCATGCCGCAACTAAAAGATCCCACACACCTCAACGAAGATCCCATGTGCTGCAACTAAGACCCGGCACAGCCAAATAAATAAATATTTTTTAAAAAACAGAATAAAATTTGAAAAAATAAATAAAAAGTCCACCCCAAACAAGCCAACTAAGTCTATACCTGCTCTGATCCTGGGGAAAACGTGGCATCCTGGCTCCGAGTCATCATCCTCCGAGGAGACTCAGGCACCAGAGAGAAGCGCTCTGGCCGGCACTCAGAGCCTGGGATGGGGGAGCTGGTCAGACCAAAGGACGCATCCAGGTCGGTCATGGATGACTCGATCTGCTGGAAGCCCCAGAGCCCCACCTTCCTCATACACTGTGAACATGTTATCAGGGAGAGCTGCATGGGTTCCAGCGAAGAACTAGGTAGGAATAGAAAAAAAAGTGCGTTTTCTCAGAGGATAACATTTTCAAGGGACTAAGCATAATGATCTGTGAGTATGCTTCATCTCATCAAACAAATCTCTGAAACAGGCCAGGGGACTGGGAACCACCTCCTCTCAGGACCCCGTCCTCCGATCCTAGGACCCAGCTTCATCATCTCTCACGTATTTCCTACAGAAAGATCTAGGGGTCTTAGCATGCTCTCTATGGCAAGCTTATTTTAAAGGTAAGTTTTATAAATTTCTCATGTCCCTTTTAAAGTTTTTCTGTGTAAATGAAAAGTATTGCTTAATCTACCAAAGAAAGCATATTTAAAGTAAATCAAAATTGGTCTGACAGTCTTCTGTCTCAGAGGGAGTCTGCTGAACTGAGCAGCTGGAATGCAGACACCAACTTGGGGCCTAGAGGATTCCAGCTGGTGCTTCCTTCCGTACTTCCTATCAATTAAACTGATTTTTCCTTTCTAAAACTAGAAAGGAGCTTCACTGTTTATACGAACACGAATTCCCAGCTGGGAAGTGATAGTAAAAGAAACAAAGTTCAGGCGTGTTCAAGAATTCCTGAGTTCTAATTCTGGTTTTGTTGCTAATTCTTTCTATCCCTCCTCCACCCCCTTAGTTTTTCTTTGTCACTGTTTTTCTCACAGGAAACACCATGTGATCTCCAAATGCTAGGAGTAACTGCTGTGTGTGGGTATATAATGTTGTCACAGTTTATGTCCCCAGGCAAATTCACTAACCTACACGCCCAGCCACACATGGAGAGAATACAGGCAGTGACATGGATTTGGATGATGTCTGAACCTAGTTTGGTTGCAGTTTTTCTCTCATCAGTTCCGTGATCAAGTTCATCTTCAAGCAGGTTCAGGAGAAGACTGATCTTGTCTTCTGTCAAGCACTACAAAGGAATCAAGAGAAAAGACTTAAAGTTTCAACCACCATGAAAAGTCATAGATAATGATGTACCTAGGTGGTACAAGGCAAAAATCATGAAAAAAATGACAAACACGAAGACAATTCTCTTCATTGGAGAAGACTTACTTCCAGCACAGGCTAAGGTATCACACAGGAGCTTTCTGAACTGCCCTGGATCTGCTGATTGAGAAAGGGAGCAGTGTTTCTGGAACTACCACATCTTCTCTTAGTACTAACTTGTTTTCAAATTACCAATTGCATATTTTCCCTGAAACCTGTAAACTTCAAACCCAAATAATCACAACAGACTACTACTAATTTCTTGGCCTGGCAATGAATTTACTTTTGACACCACAAAAGACCTTGCCACAGTCTTTACTTTTGTTCTAAGAATAAGAAAGCATTATGACAGGGTGAAAAAACTTTCATTGACTAGAGACAGGAGGACATTTATAATAGCATCAGAGGCTAACAGTTTGGTGCTAAAATCCATAATAGCTTCTCAACTTGAAGAAGCAAAATAATAGCTTCTATTTCCTACAGTAAAGTCTGTCTTGACAGAATACCCACAGGATGATGAAATGGGACAGTAAATATTCAGTTTCAAAGTGCAGATAGGACAGAGCATTTCAAAATTTCTATTTACAAGGGAAAAGGGAGTTTATAACTTCTCCAGCGCTTTCTTTTGGAAAATAGTATGCGATAAACCATATGAAGCCACATTTCAGTATCTTCTGTTAAATGTTTCAGTAACAAATTGAGATAAAATTGAATTTACGCCACTTAAAGAATCATATCTAAAAGTTTAAATGGAACTCACTTATTTAAACCCTCAAGTCCTCTTTACGGTAGAGATTGAAAAAGGTCAGTTAAGAGACAAACAAGTAGTTCTCTCCTTAGCTATCTGTAGCCTCTTGTCATTAAAAGAAATGCTTCATGCTAGCGACAACTGAAGGCCACTGTATGCTAGCCAAGAAAAACTCACCATAGTTTTTAAGTCCTCTGGCCTCAGGGAAGGAAGCTGGAAGTCCAAGTGACAAAGGCTTTGAAAACGATCTAGGAATTCACTAACAAGAACCGCAGGTTCATCCAATGGCAACATCCCAAATCGATCTGTGGAAAAAGTAAACTGGGAGATTATATTGGTACAAATTATAAAAAATAAAAAGCATGTATAGAACAACAGGGGAAATGTAAATTGATGATATTCAATGATATTAAGAAATTAACAATAACACCTAGACTTGTGATAATCAATTAAAATAATGTAACTGAAGTGCTAAAAATAGTTCCCAGTGTACAGTAAGTGCTATGTATCACAGTTACTTCATCATTTTTAATCACTTGTTTTTTAGGATTGTTTTAGGTATTGTTTTTAGGTTTAATCTCAGTAATGTTTTATTTTCCTTAAGGGCAGAGACAATATCTCACATAATTTACAGATTTCTCATTACTCCTACCAATAGATATATATATATATTTAAATTTATTTATTATTTTTGGCTGTGTTGGGTCTTCGTTTCTGTGCGAGGGCTTTCTCTAGTTGCGGCGAACGGGGGCCACTCTTCATCGCGGTGCGTGGGGCCTCTCATGTCGCGGCCTCTCTTGTTGTGGAGCACAAGCTCCAGATGCGCAGGCTCAGTAGTTGTGGCTCACAGGCCTAGTTGCTCCGCGGCATGTGGGATCCTCCCAGACCAGGGCTCAAACCCGTGTCCCCTGCATTGGCAGGCAGACTCTCAACCACTGTGCCACCACGGAAGCACCCAACAGATATTTGCTATTATTAAATAATATTAATTTTCTGATGCTAAAAGATCAGTTATCAGAGTACTGATTTTTATTTCTCAACAACAAAATGATTACAGTATGGTTTTTAACATCATTTGATAGAGCTAAACTTCTAGTACTTTTGGTCTTAAAATGATTACAATTTCTTGGGTCCCAGAATCAAATGCCCTAATATTTAAAATCCTTATCATCTCACTCTAATACTATACTTTGGTTCCTAGAAGCCCCATAATGCCATTTTCAAAAAAGAATTAATTTACTTGATGGGGGCAGGGAAATCCTTTCACAGTGTATATGTATATCAGATCACCACATTGCATACTTTTTAATAAATAAATAAATTTATTTATTTATTTTTGGCTGCGTTGGGTCTTTGCTGCTGCGCGTGGGCTTTCTTTAGTTGCGGCAAGCGGGGGCTACTCTTCGTTGTGCCGTGCGAGCTTCTCATTGCAGTGGCTTCTGTTGTTGCAGAGCATAGGCTCTAGGCGCACAGGCTTCAGTAGTTGTGGCACACGGGCTTCAGCAGTTGTGGCGCACGGGCTTAGTTGCTCCGCGGCATGTGGGATCTTTCCCAACCAGGGCTCGAACCCGTGTCCCCTGCATTGGCAGGCAGATTCTTAACCGCTGTGCTACCAGGGAAGCCCCCTGCATACTTTAAATATCTTACAATTTTGTCAATTATACTTCAATAAAGCTGGAAAAATAAACAATAAAAGAAAAAGAAATTACTGATTTTTTTGGATAGAGCTGTGATAGTACTTTTGTGATTATGTTTATTTTTTGGCCACACTGTGCAGCATGTGGGATCTTAGTTCCCAGACCAGGGATCAAACCCGTGCCCCTGCATTGGGAGCATGGAGTCTTAATCACTGGACCACCAGGGAAGTCCCTGTGATTATGTTTAAAAAGCAGAGTCTCAGGAAAGGTTTCTCAGAAGAAGTCAGGTCTAAGCTGAATTGGAAAGACCAACAACAGTGTGTAAAAGTAAAGCCCTAGAGGATAGCACATGTGGGGAATTCTAAATAGTCTCACAGGGTTGGAACACAGTATTCCTGTGGGGAGACTAGTCGGAGAGAAGGTTAAAGTATAGACAGCAGCCAGACCATGATTTTATTAATGTACGTGATGAGAAACTACTGGAAGATTTTTTTAAAAGGAAGAAGTGAAAGTGATATTATAGACAATATGTATTAGTTTAGAGCAGAGACTAAGGGGTCAGTCTGGATGCAAAGAAATAAGCTTAGCAGACATGAAGGTGATTTAAAATAGTAATCCCTCTAAGATATGAGTGGCATAAGGATGGAGAGAAGGAGCATCAATTTTGAATGAAGGAACACTATCAAGCACACCAACATCTGCATAATGGGAAACACAGAAGAAGGGCAGGGAAAGGGGCAGAAAGAGTATTTGAAGACATACTAACTGAAAACTTCCCAAATTTTATGAAAAACAGTAATCTATACATCTAAAAGCTCAAAATCTGTGTAAGCAGAGAAGGGAAGAGCGAATATGCTAAATAGAATCAGAGTAGGTAGGAAGTGTACCAAGTACAGGAAGGATTGATTAGCACTTGTGATGACATATAACTTGGGGAAAAGGGTGTTAGAGTTACAGTCACACACAACAATCATGTACAAAGATGGTTTGACAGGAGGTTCTAAAATGAATAAGCTAGTTTTCCCAAATGGAAAGTTAACTAGATAAACACTATCCCTCATCTCCTAGAAGACTAAAATTTTAGATGGCCCTACTTATTATAAAGCTTCAAACATGCTACATGTGACAACATGGATTAATTAAAAAAAAGTTGACTCCCCCTACAAAAGTAGGTTGCAGAATATATATAGAATGATAACATTCATAGAAAATTTTAAAACAAATAAATAGTGCCATATATATTGCTTCTAGATACATGTAAATGTTGTAGACATAGAAACCATGTAAGCAAATCATGGACACCAAATTCAGGATAGTAGTTATTACAGGACAGGGAGGCAGGGAATGAGATTGGGGAAGACTACACAGTTGTATCTGTAATTCTTCCTGATTAACAGAAAGAAAGCAGGGGGGGTGGTTTTGCGAGGATAGCAAAATGTTAGTATTAGGTGAGGTTGGGTGGTAGATACAGAGATGTTTCTTATATTATTATTATCTACAATTTTTTCTATACTTGAAACACTCCACAATCTTAGAAATTACTCAAGAAGTTAAAAATAAAACAAAGAGACACTTTCTATATTCAAGGGTAACAAAATATTCCTTAAGAGTTTATCAAATTATTTAAAGTTGGGACTTCCCTGGTGGTGCAGTGGTTAAGAATCCGCCTCCCAATGCAGGGGACACAGGTTCGATTCCTGGTCTGGGAAGATCCCACATGCCGCAGAGCAACTAAGACCGTGTGCCACAACTACTGAGCCTGCGCTTTAGAGCCCGTGAGCCACAACTACAGAGCCCTCGTGCCACAACTACTGAAGCCCGCGTGCCTAGAGCCCGTGCTCTGCAACAAGACAAGACACCGTGATGAGAAGCCCGCGCACCACAACAAAGAGTAGCCCCCGTTCGCCGCAACTAGAGAACGCTTGCGCACAGCAAGCCCGCGTACCGCAAAAAAAAAAAAAAAAAAACAAATCAAGGGATGATATAATTGGAAGGTCATATTTGAGATCTATTTAGGAGGTAGAATGGATAGGACCAGCTGGTGATGATAAGGAGGGGCATCTAAGGTGACTTTCAGGTTTTTGGGTAGCATAACTGGAGGGGGAGGTAAGTAACATCTACCAAGATGGAGACAACATAAGAAGTGAATAAAGTTTTAAGCATAAGATGAAGAAATCAGTTTTGTATATTTTGAGTTCTAGGTACCTGTAAGATTTTAAGTGGAAATGTTTAGAAGGTAGTTGAAAATATGAGTCAAGTTCTAAAGAGAGATCTGAATAGAAGTCTTCAAGTAGGTGGTAGCTGAAGTCACAAATGGGACCAAGAAAGTAGAGTGTATTGTACAACATGGGAAATACAGCCAATATTTTGTAATAACTATAAATGGAAAGTAACCTTTAAAAATTGTACAAAAAAATTAAAATGCAAAAAAGAAAAGAAAGTAGAGTGCATGGTAGCAAGAGTTCGCAACCACCAACATAGGCCTTAGCAGATAGAGAATCTATCTCTGCCCTGGGTGCACTGGACAGAGAAGATTCAAATACGCATAGGACTGAGTTTTGTTATACTACACTGTGAAACAGCTAGGCCAACAGCAGGAAATCCTTGTTATACAGTCATTTTCACTTTAAAAATTTTATTTCTTAATAATTCCTTTTCTATCACCTCTTCATATATCAGTAGATGGCACTCTACGGTCACTTTCCAACTATTTTTTCCTCTTAGTGGTCACTCATGGAATATTCCTGGGCATCAGTGACCCTGGAATTAGCCTGAGCTGTCCTACTGAAAGAAAAAACATACCTACATGGAGCTGATTTCCTGTCAAGCATGAAATATATGAATTAATAGTGCTGCATTGTAAACATGGGTCCAAAGAGTTTTGTCCCTGGTCTTGGTGAGCCCCCTGGCGGGCTCGGCTGTTGAAGCTGGTTACTCAGCAGGAATATGCCAACACGGCCAGCAAAATAAAAGCAAATCCCACTTGAGACTACGTCTTGGGCTCCCTTGTTCTGAAGCATTTTGTGCACACATCAGTGGTTTCTGATTCGAGAGAGAGTGCGTACTGCCACAGCCCTTACACGAGAAGGACAAGAGGAGCCTGCACCTGGCCTCTCCAGACCCCTTACCATGGGGCAGTCTTTGGCTGTGATGATATCCTTACTTCAGTGCTACTGATATATTGTGCTGTTTTACTGTAATAAACTGTAGATTTGTAATCACTCTCATGTGGGGTCCTGTGAGTCTTCTTTAGCAACTGAACCATACTTAACTGCCACCGTTAGTGCCATTAGTGTACCAGGAAGCCTGGGTAGAACATGGGGCTGTTTGCTCTGGTGGGAAAAGCAGAGAGTCTGAGATCAGATAAAACCATGGTCATGGCTCCTCACTAGCTGGTTTTAAGACTTCTGATTCTTGGGACTTCCCTGGTGGCACAGTGGTTAAGAATCCGCCAGTCAATGCAGGGGACACGGGTTTGAGCCCTGGTCCGGGAAGATCCCACATGCCGTGGAGCAACTAAGCCCATGCGCCACAGCTACTGAGCCTATGCTCTAGAACCTGCGAGCCACAACTACTGAGCCTGCGCGCCTAGAACCCGTGCTCCACAACAAGAGAAGCCACCGCAATGAGAAGACTGCGTACCACAACACAGAGTAGCCCCTGCTTGCCACAACTAGAGAAAGCCCGTGCGCAGCAACTAAGACCCAATGCAGCATTAAGCAAACAAACAAACAAATAAATAAATAAAATAGTAAAAAAAAAAAGATTTCTGATTCTCAGTTTCCTCACCTAAAAATCAGGTTGATATCTACCTCCCAGGGCCCCTGAGAGGATTAAATTGGATAATGTATGTACGATTAAACCTTTGGCATGTCAAATGCACTTAATAAATAACACAATAAGTGAATGAATATTAGTTCTCTTGTAAAGCGCAAATAGACAGGAGGAAAAAGAAACTTCAAAGGCTAGATTTTCTCAAAGAAATAGACAATATGAGAAACGCAATGACCAGGGGTGGGGATGAACTGGGAGATTGGGATTGACATATATACACTAATATGTATAAAATAGATAACCAACGAGAACCTGCTGTATAGCACAGGGAACTCTACCCAATGCTCTGTGGTTACCTAAATGGGAAGGAAATCCAAAAGAGGGGATATATGTATACATATAGCTGATTCACTTCGCTGTACAGCAGAAACTAACACAACATTGTAAAGCAACTATACCCCAATTATAAACAAATAAACAAACAAGCAAAAAAACAAAACAAAAGAACCCCGCATTGACCAAGAAGAGATGGTAAATGGGAAATTTTGTAAATAAGTACCTGGAGAGGGGCTGTCTGGCCAGAAACAGAACTTCTCATGGGCAGTACACAAGGCTTTCTTCAGCTCAGCACATCGTTCCTTATCTGAAACCCGAATAGATAACAATGCCTTAAAAACAATGTCTTATATAGATTCAAAATCCAATGACCAAAAGCCTTTAAGAGTATAGATACAACTAAGAATTAAAATAACTCAGAAAAATTTTAAAGACATGAAATATTAGCAACTGAATCATCTTAATATTTTTCACAAAACAAGTTCTAAATCAAGATTCTGAAAGCAATAACAAAGGAGATATCATGTATCTTATAAGGCAGGCATTCCAAAATGTGAGCCTTCATAAAAGTCCTGTGTCTCTTAGCCTAAGTATAAATTTCGGAACTATAAAATAAACATACTGCTGTTAGTTTCCCAGAATACACAAAGTCAGGTTCACTCTAAAGTAGCTGAGCTTTAAAAAAAAAAAAAAAAAAAAGTAATGACTAAAGCTAGTAATTAGGGTGAAGACAATCACAAATTCACCTTGTTATATACAGAAGTACACATTCTTTGATCAAACACAAGTGACTGGTCATTTCATAAAAACTAGTATAGGGCTTCCCTGGTGGCGCAGTGGTTGAGAGTCTGCCTGCCGATGCAGGGGACACGGGTTCGTGCCCCAGTCCGGGAAGATCCCACATGCCGCAGAGCAGCTGGGCCCGTGAGCCATGGCCCCGAGCCTGTGCGTCCGGAGCCTGTGCTCCGCAACGGGAGAGGCCACAACAGTGAGAGGCCCGCGTACCGCAAAAAAAAAAACCAAAAAACCTAGTATAGATGTCTTTTGAATATGGAGAAAAATGTAATTTGTACTTTATACTTACATCTGTCAAAATCAAAAGCTGGTTGTAAAGTGGCACAGAGAAAAGCTTGACAGCTGGAGCACTTCAGCATATCACATTCAACTGTGATCCAGCCATATTTTGCACAGACCAGTGGAGACAGCTCAGGGGGCTTACCTGCCCATTTCAAAGAGTATTCACATTAAGAAAAACAACATGCATGTACATTAAAATGAACAAGTCAGAAATGAAAACTTTAACTCAATGTATATAGGAATAAACACATTAAGAGGAAAAGCAACAGGAAGCCCTATGTATTTTATATGTTTAAAATGTTTATTTTATTACTGGTTGTGGGGTACAGTAGAAAAGCCATTCGCTTTTGCTTAATATGAACTACTAGGGATTTGAAAACACTAGTGAAAGCACTGGGATTTGCCTAAGCAGTAAGGGATGGTGAAGGTCAAACAAGCTGAAATATTTTATCACTCATCTCTGCTCTCCTATTGTATCACATCCACTTTTGCCTTCTGAAGAATAAAGTCAGTAAAATTAATAATATTCACTATTCCTCCCTACCCCAAATTTGATTGTTATATACTAACGTGTGTGTGGTATGTGTGTTTTAAGTAAGCTGAGAGCATCAAGAGCATCTGTAAGTATGTGCATGGGAAATATGTCCTAAAATATTTATTGATCTTTAACATTCAACACTCAGCTTTTTCTATTTTACCTATAAAGCTCTTGTTTTACAGAGCACAGGAAAAAAAAAGGATAAAACATAAAAGATGCAGGAAAGTTCTATATTTTTACAAGGGATATAGGAACTTGAAAACATTCTAATAGCAGCAAAAGGAGGACTGAAGGCTAGAAGCAGAATCTAAATATAAATGTTAAAGGAGTTTGGATTATGTAGAATAAAAGTAATAGAATCACTTAACTAGCTTAAGTTAAATAAATAATTATCATATCAAAGTGGCAATCAATTTATATCCAATGGGAACAAAAAAACAACAAAAGAAAATGATTTTAAATGCTTTGTCAATATCAGGAATTAATCCAAGGAACAGGAGTAGAAGCATGGTTAAAATACTTTCCCCTTCCTGAACAATTCAGTCCTAAAGCCACCAGGTGGTGAGCAAGGCAGAGGATTAAGCCAGGAGGTGGGAAGACAGCTCATCGCATGGTGTCAAAAGCCAAAAAAAAAAAAGCCAAGTCGGGTAAAGAGGGAGTCCATACAGAGGAGGGCCTACCTTGGGGTGCTGTAGCCAAGTGGGGTGTAAAGAGCATCTACATGGGGCTCCCACTCACCAAATCAGGGGCAACTGGAATCTCAAAATATATAATAGTAATGGATTATGACCCATTGAATAAAAAAGGAAATCATGAGCCCATGCTGCTACAATAAGTTACATAAAGTTTGATGAGGAATGTGATATTTACATGGTTTCAAAGCACATCCCCACAAAAGTTTAATTACAAAGGAGGAAAACGCTACTTTACAATGGAAAACACGACAGACACTCCCTTAATCAATTGATCAAAATGATGATCGAGGGTAAAGGGACAGATCAAAATCATGTGCCACCTGACAGGATGCAATGAGAACACAGCGTTACTTCTGTGATATTCCTACATAACCTGAATCTAATCATAATGAAACATCAGACAAATGCAAGTTGAGATACACTCTATAAAATAACTGGCCTATAATCTTCAAAAGTATCAAGGTCATGAAATTCAAGGAAAAACTGAGGATTCTCAACTGGATCCTTTTGCTATAAAGAACATTATTACTACAATTGATGGAATGATTATGATGTAAGGGTTATATGGCAGTAATTTATTATGTGAATTTCCCAATTTTGATGGTTTCATTGTGGTTATGTAAGAGAAAGTCCTTGTTTGTGGGAAATATTTGGGCGTAATGAGGTGTCACTCTGGCAACTTACTTTCAAGTACTCACATGGAAGTTCTTTGTAACCTGTGCAATCTTTCTATAAGTCTGTAATTGCTTTAAATTAAAAACACTCTAGCAAATAGAAAATGGCAAAAGTGATGTGATGTCAGTTGAGACCTAGCTCCTATCTTGCTCTCTCTTGCTTGCTCACCCTGACTGAAGCCCGCTGCCATGTTGTGAACTATCCCTGTGAAGAGCCCATGGAGCTCCAGCCAAATTTCTTACCAAGTTTAATTCTAAAAATTAAAAACATCAGAGAAAGTGGTGTTACTCCTAGAAGAATAATTCCAGAAGCAGGCAGAAAGTGCAACTCACTCAAACCAAAAAGGATATAGAAAAGGTTTCCACTCTGCTAAAGAAGGCTTCTTTGCTTCTAGATTCCAATGGAGGTTCTTCTGCTCGGGGTGATCCATTAACTGACTGGAGCGTGGCAGATGTGTCCTTCCTAAAATAAAGTGGCAGAACTATTGGTAATCCTTTCAAGGTATCACTTTGCCTAAACGTTTTTTATCTAGCTTCTCTGCACATTGTATCATCAATCACGCCACTGTGGATTTTAACCTTTCTAAATATCATTTCAGTCAGGTAATTTTTCTGTTTAACACTGTCAATAGTTTCACAATACTTACTAAGCAGAATCCAAATTCTTCAGACTGGCATTCAAATCTCTACAGTTTGGCCATAACTAAGTTTCAAGCAATTTCTACCTTGACCATGCTCCACTAATCCTATACTGGCAAACTATGCTACCTCACTCATTGCTCTCCAACAGTATTTTGCATAATTTTTGTAAACACAAAACAAGACTCAAGGCTTCTGTGCATTATCCAATTTGAACCATCTTAGAAATTTTAACAGCAGAAAATGACAATTTTGATATTTCTACCTGGATTGATCCTTGCTATGCACTTCTTCCCCAAAGGAACTAATTTGAAAATTTAAATCAAAGTAAAGAATTTTAGCTATTTCATGAAAAAATTCAAGGAGAAAAAAAACAGCAAAACAATTCTTTTATATTCAGTGAAAGGCATTTCAACAGCACCTGGGAAGTTTAGAGGGAGGAACTGCTGAAGACAAAAGTAATTTTAATAAAAGTAAGATTACACCAAGTATTATAACTCAAAATAAAGTAATTTATTCTAAGAATCCTTCTGAGAGTGACAGCCTCAGGGAGGTGTGGATCTTGGAAAAAATTCAGAGCTTCCATAAACTTGGATAGAAAAAAATGACATTTATTTTGGTAACCTCTAACTGAAATGTAGCATTTCCCTCCATTATGAATGAAGATAATTTAAAAAACCACAGTAGCATCAGCAGTACCTGTAAATTTGTCATCAATGGAAATCACAGGTATTTTGTCACCACATTATGGTTGTTGCACATGTTTTGAAATACCGTTTATGCTCTCGCTACTTCAAAATTATGGTAGATAACAGACCTATTACTAGATATTATTTAACTCTTAAATAATGAAGCGTTTTACTGCATCACTTTTTTCTTTTACTTCTTGATAACTGCATTCCAACGTAATTGGTATCCTTTATAATCCTATGTAATTTACCTTATGCATTTAAAAATATAATTCTCAGAAGGTGTTCATAAACTTTACCAGGCTGCCAAAGGTGTCCAGGACTTAAAAAGGTTAAGAAGTCTAAGAGAAATCAGGTGCGCATATTCAGTTCGCGGTCCTGTCTTTTTCCTTCCTCCCAAAACCTGTCTTAAGGCAAAATTGCGCCCAGTACCTCCCGAGCAGAAGATTAAAGCCGACTGAGCGAAGGAACCCCAGTCTCTTCAAGATCCCGAGTCGCAGCCATTCCCATCATCCGTGTTACAGACCCAGGGTATCCTACCCTGGCCTGAGTCCCCCAAACCCTGTCCAATCCGCCGTCGCTAGACCCAGGGTGGACTCGCGGACTCACGTTTCGGCGCCTCCCTCTTCCGGGGCAATCCCCTCATCTATCAGCTGCCGGACTTTCTGGGGAGTCTCTTCTGGAGAGCGAACAACCGCACTACAATTCTTTTCGACCCCCGCGGCAAACGTTGGCCCCTCAGTGGGCGCCGCCATCTTGGTCCGTTTCCGAGTTGCTTCCCCGCGCGTATGAAGGCTCAGGAACTTCCGTTCTGAGCTGTTAGGATCCTCTTTTGGCTTCCCACGCGTTGGCCCAAGCAACCTGCCGGGCGTCAGCGCCGCGCCCAGCCCTTCCTGGCCATTTTAGAACGAGGTAGGGACTTCCCTGGCGGTCCAGTGATTAAGACTTGCATTGCAGGGGGTGTGGGTTCCATCCCCTGGTCGGGGAGCTTAGATCCCGCATGCCCCGCGGCGTGGCCCAAACAAACAAACCCGAGGTAGACCCTCGCGGGAGGGCTCTGGTTAAACACCAAGATTAGTCGTTTCCTTTATGTACGAGCATACTTGGCTTGATAAGAGGTTTTTAGAGCGCTGTCTCTCCGAGTTCAGCAGGGTTGAGGGGCCCAATTTAGTCTTAAGGTAATTAACTGATAAGACTCTGCTAAGTTTATCTTTTTACATGTGAGGGAATGGCGACAGTCACTTGAGAGTAAATAATTTAGAATCCTTAGAAACCGTGTTACGGGTGGGTTTAGAAGTCTGGCGTTTGCCGTTATCGAACACTTCTTCCCTGCTTTGTCCAAAAATTATTTATTGAGGGTGTCCTACTGACGCTGTCCTCGGCGCTGGCAATGACAGCAGTGAATAAAGGAGACGTAATTTTTAGTGGAGTTAGACATTTAAAAAATACGTTTTCCTGAACTTTTGAAATTACAAGTGCTCCAAAGAAATCCCAAGGGTTAGGGTTAGGGTAAAGGAGGACCTAATTCAGTCTACAGATTCTCCTGAGAGCATCTGTGCTGGAGTTAAAATAGATGAGATTGTGGGAAAGAGATCTACACAGACTCTAACAGCATCCCAAACTGGAAGGAGTTTGCCTCATATAATAAACAGAAAAAAGAGACCGATGTGACTGAGCAATGGGCAAAGGTAAAAGTGGGGCCACCCCCCAACCCCCCCCCCCCCACACCCCGCCAGCTCACTCTCTGTGGGCTCCTAACTTCAGTAGTTGTTCCCGCCCACCAGGACTTTCAGCCTATTGATCTCAGCCTTTCCATTGTTCCGAACAACACCACCTTATTTCTTCTCTCCTTAGCCAGCTTCAGTTCGATGCCAATCATTATCATCATTCCTTTGCAAAATTTGCATATGGACAGAGAATTAGTTAATATTAAAGACTTATTTAGTTTTGTTATATGTGATAATGGCACTGTGATTATGGTTTTTAAAAGTCCTCACTGGGAATTCCCTGGTGGTTTAGGGGTTAGGACTCGGTACTGTTACTGCTGAGGACCCAGGTTCCATCCCTGGTTGTGTAACTAAGATCCCACAAACCTCTTGTCATGGCCAAAAAAAATCCTTACTTATAAGAGATACGTCTTGAGGGGTTTATGGGTGAACTAGTATGATGTCTGGGATTTGCTTTAAAGTTCTGGAGGAAAAGAAAATGTGAGGAGAATAGATGAAAAAAAAATTTTTTTTAATGTTTATTTATTTACTTATTTGGCTGCTCCAGGTCTTAGTTGCAGCACTCGGGATCTTTACTTGCGGCATGCATGCAGGATCTAGTTCCCTGAACGGGGATCCAACCTGTGCCCCCTGCATTGGGAACGTGGAGTCTTAACCATTGGACCACAGGGGAAATCCCATGATGAAAAATGTTTTTAATTGTTGGATTTGGGTGATAGACTCATGGGGGTTCATTATATTATTCTTTCTATTACTGAGTATTTTTGACAATGTCATAAAAAAGCAAAATATATAGCTGAAAATAATACATCCTCTAGAATGTACTCTCAATTTCTTTGGACCTTTCTTGCTTTGTAGTACTCGTTTGGCAAAACCTCAATCACAGTAGAGTTCAGCGTTCCACCACTCTGCTCCTGCACCCTGTCAGCTGAATACGGTTAAAGAAAAAATGCATGGCATTCTGACTTGTCTCTCTTTGTACTGTCGACCTCAAGTGGGCCCTTAATTCTGCCCAGTAATCATACTACATTTCCCTAGTGTACCTCCTCTCCTACTTTCATAGATGACTTTCATATTTCTCTCCTCAAATCTTCAGTGTCTCTTCGAATCCATCCTCTGTCTGCTGATGTCCTTGTTTCCTATTTCACTTAAAAAATTTAAGCAATCAGAAGAAAACTTCCACAAATTAACACCACCGCATCTACCCACTAGCATGTGGAATACTGAGAATTTTTTAAGTTCCCACATTCCCATGGTAGTAGCCAGAAATCAGAGCCAGTTTTAAGTTCAGTCTATTGATAACTCACCCCAGTGAACATGCTTTTGCAAGACCAGAGACAACCCATTGTTTCTGAAAATCAGCCAATCACAGACTCATTTCAGTACACACACCTCCAAGTGCCAACCAATCAACAATATTCTCATGCAAGTTATCACTTCTGCAGAGAATGTCAACACACTTAGACCTCTGAAAGGTCACCAATCCCTGAACTCCCCACTTTCTCTAAATCCAATATAAGATTAGCAGTTTGGTCTTCTCTAAACATGTGCCTGACAAGTATGACTCTCACTGCCTATAGTAAGCAATAAATGCAGCTTTGTCTTTTCATTTCATATATTGAGTGGTTGTCTTATCCTCTGATAGTACTTTACCTTTCCTCCTGTTACTATAGATCAGTGGCTCTCAAATAGGTGTAGTTTTGCCTCCCAGGGGACATTTGGCAATTTCTAGAGACATTTTTGGTTATTACAGATGGGGTGATGGTAGAGGCTGATGTTGCTGCTAAACATCTTACAGTGCACAGGACAGCCCCTCACAACAAAGAATTAGCTCACCCAAAAATGTCAAACGTGTAGAGATTGAGAAAACTTGCTGTAGTCTGTGCTCCTACATAAGGCCAACCTTGTACACTCGGCCTAGTCCCCTCTTGCCTACTCAAGGACATTGCCCAGTGATTCTCCCCTCTACTGAACATTCACGTCAGCATTAAGATATTATTTCTCCCGTCTTCAAAATGAGACAAAACAAAAACCTCTGATTGCAGTTCCTCGTCCAGATACCACTCCATTGTTCTGCTCTTCTTTACAGCAAAACTCCTTGAAAAAAATTACCTATTCTCACTGATTCCAATATCTTCCATTCTCCCCCTCATTCCCTCTGCTTCAGCTACACTGGCCTCCTTACTAGGCCTTGAACTTACCAGATGTAGTCCTGCCTTGAGACATTTGCACTCCCTGTTCCCTCTGCCTGGAAGGCTCTTCCAGACACCCACGTGACTTTCTTCCTTACCTCCTTCAATTCTTTGTGACTTCTTTATTCAAATGTCACCTTCTCAGTGAGACCTACCCACATCACTCTAGAGACACTTGCAACTCCTCCCCTCCCCAAACAGACACCTGGAATTCCTCTTCCACTTACCCTGCTCTGTTCTTCTCTATAGTGCTTATCTTCTTATAGCATATGTAATTTTCTTATTATGTTTACTTCTGTCTCTCCCTATCCCCACTAGAGTATAATCTTTATAATTTTCACAAGAGTAGGAGTTTTTGTGGGTTTTTGTTGTTGTTGTTCATTGCTGTATTCCCATTGTTTACAACAGTGCCTGGACCAGAGTACTCAATTAATAATTGTTAAGTAAATGTATGTTAACCTTCTAAAGGATTTAGACTTTATCCTAAAAGCCAAATGTAGCCATTGAAAGACTTTAAGCAACACAGTAGCATGCACAGTTGTGCATTTTGGGAAAAATCACTCTGAAGACTAGGTGATGAATGGATTGGAGCCAAGAGAGGATACAGAATGACCATTAGGGGGTTGCTAAAGAAACCCCAGCAAAAGATGATGATGGGCAAAGATAGCTGAAAGTGGGCAGATTCAAGGTACATTTTGGAGCTAGAAACAACAGGACGTGGTGATGGGTTATACATAGCATATGAGGAAATAGATTTCAAGGAGGACTCCAAGATTTTGGCCTGAACAAGTATGTGTGTATATATATACATATATATATACACGCATATATATATGTATGTATATATATACACACACATATATGTTTACATATTTACATGTGTATTTCCACACATACATATATATGTATATTTGTGTGCATGTTTGTGTATGGCAGACATTTTGTCTTTTTTCTATAATTTCCCAGTGCCTGGACATAATAGATGCTCAGAAAATGCCAATTTTAAGTCATGAGTCAATAAATACTTTTGAAACTTACAATTGTCAAAGAGTCACTTGGAAAATGTGATGTGGGAGAAAGAGTTTTAGAATCAGAGATGGCCCCTCCTCCCACTTCCATCACTCACCTTGTGACCTGTGTTTGAGGGACCTGTGGTTATGAGATTAAATGGGATAACGTCTATGAAAGTGGTTGGCACATATCAGTAGGTTCTTGGTAAGTCCTAGTTTTCTTCCCAAGCATTTTAGTATAGGTGGTGGAGGCAGTGATGCACCACCCAGATCCCCCTTCAGGAATGAGGAACTATTTCCTCCAGCCACTGGGAGTACCACCAACAGGAAACCCTTGGCTGTCAGTTCCCTTAGGAATTATTGACTGAAGAGGGCCATTTTGCCTGAGGTCGCCACCCCGCTTTCTCAAGGATATCCTTCATCCAGTGATTGATCAAGACAGAGGTATAAAAGGCCTAGCCCATTGCCCCAACTCTGGACAATGCTAAAGGGCCATTAGCTTTAGAGTTTCCAGTAGGGTCTCCTGGGGCCTTCCTTGAGACTGCATCACAGTCCAGCCTCTCCACCTGCCCAATCCTGCTTCCTTCCCCTCCTTTCCATGGTCTTGGTCCCATGTGCCCTCCCCCAAAACTTTCATCATGTTAATCGCCCTCTCAGGGTCACCTTATCCATTTTGTTTGTCCCTGTGAAGCAGACAGCTCTGCTGATAGCTCCAGTTGTCAGACTGTCTTTATTGTGTTTTTTTTCAGGTGAGAATATACAAAAAATGTATGTGGATAAGCTTTTTATGCTATGTAGGACCTCTCCTCTTAAGTCAAACATACGATGTTTGCTAGTATAATTCCTTCATGAAGTAGAAAAATTATCAAACAGCAAAATTTATATTTGTAGTGAAAATTTAGTTTCTATAAAACATGATACTTAATAGGCTTTTAATTGGGCACACATTTATCAAACATTTTGAATTCTTATGGGCTACTTTTTATTGATATATAACTAAAATAACATAAAATTCACCCTTTAATAAAGTGAACCTGTCAGTGACTTTTAGGATATTCACAGGTTTGTGCGACCATTATCACTATCCGATTCCAGGACATTTCATCACTTCAAAAAGAAACCCTGTCTGTACCCATTAGCAGTCACTCTCCATTCCTCCCTTCCCCCAGCCCTTGGCAACCACTAATCTTTTAATCACTATGGATTTGCCTGTTCTGAACATTTCATATAAATGGAGTCATACAATATGTGGCTTTTTGTGTCTGGCTCCTTTCACTGAGCATGATGTTTTCAAGGTTCATCTATGTTGTAGCATGTATTTGTACTTCATTCTTTTTTATGACTGAATAATATCACATTGTATGGATATATCATACTTTGTTTATCTTTTCATCTGTTGATGGACACTTGGGTTGTTTACACTTTTGGGCTATTGTGAATAATGCTGCTATGAATGTGTACAAGTTTTTTGTGCAGACATATGTTTTCAGTTCTCTTACATATAAATCAAGGAGTAAAATTTCTGGGTTGTATAGTAACTATGTTGTTTTTTGTTTTTTGGGTTTTCTTTGACCATGCTGCGTGGCATGTGGGATCATAGTTCCCAGGCCAGGGGTTGAACCCACGCCCCCTGCATTAGAGGTGTGGAGTCTTAACCACTGGACCACCAGGGAAGCCCAGTAACTCTATGTTTAACTCTCAAACTATTTTCCAAAGTGGCTGTAGCATTTTACAATCCCATTAGCAATGTATGAGTGTTCTAAACTCTCCGCATCCTCACTGATATTTATTATTGTCTATCTTTCTGATTTTAGATATCCTAGGGAATGTGGAGTGGTATCTCAGGTGTTTTTTTTTTTTTAAATTTATTTATTTTTGGCTGTGTTGGGTCTTTGTTGCTGCCCGTGGGCTTACTCTAGTTGCGTCGAGTGGGGGCTCCTCTTCGCTGTTGTGCGCGGGCTTCTCATTGAGGTGGCTTCTCTGGTTGCAGAACACGGGCTCTAGGCGCGCGGGCTTCAGTAGTTGTGGTATGCGGGTTCTAGAGCGCAGGCTCAGTAGTTGTGGTGCATGGGCTTCGTAGCTCCGCGGCATGTGGGATCTTCCCGGACCAGGGCTCGAACCCGTGTCCCCTGCATTGGCAGACGGATTCTTAACCACTGTGCCACCAGGGAAGCCCCTCAGGTGGTTTTGATTTGCATTTCCCTAATGACTAATGATGTTGAACGTCTTTTCATGTGCTTATTGGCCATTTGTATACCTCCTTTGGAGACATGTCTATTCAAATCCTTTGCCCATTTTTAAATAGGGGTTTTTTTGTTGTTGTTGCTGAGTTTTAGGAGTTCTTTATGTATTCTTGATATTAAACCCTTATCAAATGTATGATTTGCAAATATGTTCTTCTATTCTGTAGGTTGTCTTTTCACTTTTCTGATAATGTCCTTTGATTCATAAAATTTTAAAATTTTGATGAAATCCTATTTATCTATTTTGTCTTTTGTTGCTCATGCTTTTGGTGTCATATCTGAGAATCTATTGCCAAATCCAGGATAATGAAGATTCACCTCTATGTTTTCTTCTAATAGTTTTATGGTTTTAGCACTTATATGTAGGTCATTGATACACTGAGGATTAATTTTTATATATGGTGTGAGTTAGGGGTCTAGCTTTATTCTGGAAATCCAGTTATTGCAGCACCATTTGTTGAAGAGATTATTTCCCCATTCAATGTACTTGACACACATGTCAAAAGTTCATTGGCCAGGGCTTCCCCGGTGGCGCAGTGGTTGAGAGTCCACCTGCCGATGCAGGGGACACGGGTTCGTGCCCCGGTCCGGGAGGATCCCACATGCCGCGGAGCGGCTGGGCCCGTGAGCCATGGCCGCTGGGCCTGCGCGTCAGGAGCCTGTGCTCTGCAACGCGAGAGGCCACAGCAGTGAGAGGCCCGCGTACCGGAAAAAAAAAAAAAAAAAGTTGGCATGCTATAAAGCACAGGAAGCTCAGCTCGGTGCTCTGCTTCAACCTAGATAGGTGGGATGGGGGGTGTGGGGTGGGAGGTAGGTCCAAGAGGGAGGGGATATAGTATACATATAGCTGATTCACTTCATTGTACAGCAGAAACTAACCCAACATTATAAAGCAACTATACTCCAATAAAAAAAATTTGGCTTATTCTAATCAAAATGCAAACAAGGCTCAAACACTACGTTTGGTTGATATGTCTCTTAAAACTCTGTTAATCTGTGGATTTCCTTTTTCTCCTTCTCCTTGAAATGTAATGGTGAAGAAAACAGGCTATTTGTTCTGTAGAGTTTTCCACATTATATATTTTCCAGGTTACATCCCTAAGATATCATTTAACATATTCTCGGTCCTTTTATTTCCTGTGAACTAGTAGTTAGAGCTAAAATTTTGACTTTATTCAGATTCTGGGTTTTTTGTGTTTTTTTTTTGTAAGAATACGTCATCGACATAATGTCTGCTGGTTTCTTTTTGCTGTGCTAGCAGCCATTGATTATCATTGCTTAGATCTATTATGTCATTAGGGGTTACCACCCTCGCATTTTGTTTTTGTGTTATTTCATTTTGTTTTTTATGACTGACTTATTGGCAAGATCAGTCTAGCTATTATGGAGACTGTCCCTTTGGATTTGTTAGATCATTTCACATGCCATTTAACTTGTTCCTTTGTCCCCTGAAAGTTCCTATAAACTGGACATTAGCACATATCTTCATTAATTCAAGTTAATGTTTTTGGCATAATTACTCCATAGGTGATATTGTGTACTTCATATTATATCATGTTAGTGGGTATATATTGTCTGCATGCACTTATTTTGAAGGCCCCTCTCCAAAGCATGTTGATACTCATCAGTGTACCCACACTCCATGTTAAAAATCAGCTGTAACCTTTTTAAAAGGCTTTTTTAAAAAAAAAAAAATTATTTATTTATTTACTTTTGGCTGCCTTGGGTCTTCATTGCTGCGCAAGGGCTTTCTCTAGTTGCGTCAAGCGGGGGCTACTCTTCGTTGTGGTGCGCAGTCTTCTCATTGCGGTGGCTTCTCTTGTTGTGGAGCACGGCCTTTAGGCACGCGGGCTTCAATAGTTGTGGCTTGCGGGCTCTAGAGTGCAGGCTCAGTAGTTGTGGCGCATGGGCTTAGTTGCTCCGCAGCATGTGGAATCTTCCTGGACCAGGGCTCGAACCCGTGTCCCCTGCATTGGCAGACAGATTCTTAACCACTGGGCCACCAGGAAGTCCTAAAAGGCTTTTAAAATAATTTAATAATTTTAAATTTAGTTCAGAATAAATCTTTCATTTTGTTCTTGGAATTTAAAATGGTTATATATTTATGTAACTGTATGAGATGGTTTTCAGTTGATTTGTTAATATCATCTTATTTTTGTAGATTTTTTTCCTTCTTATTATGAAGAATTTTTAACATATACAAAGGTGGGCTAGCTCCCCATCCACTTCTCCCTCTTATCAAAAGGATTGATAAGGATTGTGTTACCAAAAATTGTTTTTAATGAGATATAATTCATGTACCATAAAATTCACTTTTCCAAGTGTACAATTCAGTGGTTTTTAATATATTCACAAAATTGTGTAACCATCACCACTATCTAATTTTGGAACATTTTTGTCACCTTAAAAAGAATCCCTGGGCTTCCCTGGTGGTGCAGTGGTTGAGGGTCCGCCTGCTGATGCAGGGGACACGGGTTCGTGCCCCGGTCCGGGAAGATCCCACATGCGGCGGAGCGGCTGGGCCCGTGAGCCATGGCCGCTGAGCCTGCGTCTCCGGAGCCTGTGCTCTGCAGCGGGAGAGGCCACAGCAGTGAGAGACCCGCGTACCACACACACAAAAAAAAGAATCCCTGTACTCCTTCTTCTCTCCCCCAGCTCCTGGCAACCACCAATCTCCTTCTCTATGGATTTGCCTATTCTGGACATTTTTGAATAAACAGAATCATATAATATGTGGTCTTTTGTGATTGGCTTCCTTCACGTAGCATAATTTTTCAACATTTATCCATGTATCAGTATTCCACTTTTTTATTGCCAAATAATATTCCGTTGTATGGATATACCATATTTTGTTTATTCGTCAGTCAATGGACATTTGGGTTTTTTCTATTTTTGGGCTGTTGTGAATAATACTGCTATAAGCAGCAATGTACACATCTTTGTGTGGACGTATGTTTTCATTTCTCTTGGGTATACACTTAGGAGTGGAATTGCTGGTTCCTATATTATTTTGAAACAAATAAGTGACTTATATAATTTTATCCACACATATTTCAGTATGTATATCTAAAAGATAAGGACTCTTGGGGAGTTCCCTGGTCCAGTGGTTAGGACTTGGTGCTTTCACTGTCGTGGCTGGGGTTCAATCCCTGGTCGGGGAACTAAGATTCCACAAGCCATGTGGCATGGCCAAAAAAAAAAAAAGAAAAGAAAAGGATTCTTGTTAACATAGCCACAATAATATTATTCCACCTAAAAATTAACAATTCTTTATGTCATAAAATATTCAGTGTTCAGATTTCTAGTGGTCTCATCCATGCTTTTTGCCCCAGTTTTTATGAATCAGTATTCACATAAGGCTTACTATTGCACCCTAGGGGTCTTCCCAGGACAGACCCCCCCCGACCCCCACACCATGTCCTCTGCCTGCTGCTTGTTTGTAGAAAAGCTTTAGTCTCTCAGGCCTCCCCTAAGTCACAAAAGGCTGGCTCAAGAGTTAATGTCTGGAAGAATGTGAACATGTAACAAAAGATAGCAGTTGGGCCAGGAGAACTGGTGACAACTTAAACAATAGATCAGCCATATAGTGTAGTCACAGAACCTTTAGTTCCTCCCTGAAGGACATAGACGACAGTGTCTGATGTGCATTCCTGAGTTGTTTTACAGATACTGTAAACCCCACCAGATGGAAGAAGCTAACTGCATGATGACCATGAACACTTAGCCCCCAGACAGGCTGGAGCCTGAAGACTGATGATGTTAACCCCTGTGACATCCCCCTGTTACCTCACCATCAACCAATCAGAGAATTATGCACAAGCTGATCACACACCCTGTGACTCTCCCTCACCTTGCCTTTAAAAACCCTTATCTAAAATCCATCTGGGAGTTCAGGTCTTTTGAGCATTAGCTGCCCCTACTCCTTGTTCGGCATCTGCAGTAAACGCTGCACATTCCTTCCTTGGCTTTACTGTGCATGGGTGAGTGGACCCAAGTTTGGTTTGGTAATGCTACTAAAGGGTGAATGTTATTGCAATTCGTTGGTATACCTCTTAAGTTGCTCTCTTTTAAAACAGCTTTATTGAGATATAATTCACATAACATATAATTTACTGATTTAAAATGAAGTCAGTGTTGTTTCATCTATCTCACCATCCACTCCTCCCATGTTATTTAAAATTTTTTTGAGATATAATTCACATAACATAAAATTCTCCCTTTTCAAGTGTACAATTCAGTGGTTTTTAATATGTTAACAAAGTTGTGTAACCAATGCCAGTCAAGATTTTTAATATATTCACAGAGTTATACAATCATCACAAGTCTCTTTTTAATCTATAGATTTTATTTCCCTTCAAATCTTTTTCCTCTGGAATTTTTGTTGAAGAAATTTGCTTGTTTATCCTGTAGAATATCCATAGTCTGGATTTTGCTTTTTGCATCTCTGTAATATTTTTTAATGTTCCTCTGTCCTCCATATTTCCTATAAATTGGTGGTTAGATATAGACCTCTGATAGGATTCAGGTTCAATTTTTTCCTACAAGACTACTTCATAGTCATGTTTACATTCTAGAGGCATGTATGTTTCAACTTTCTTTTTGTGATAACAGCACTGGTTGATGCTCAGTGGGTTGATCTCTGAATTCATTAGAGATTGCAAAATGGTGATAGTCTATCACTCATTATTTATTACTTGGAATACTCCTATAAAAAGAAAATTTTCTTCATCTATTATTTGGTTAATGCTACAGTTTCTTTATAAAAATTAATATTGATTAATTTTGATTTTCATATTTTAGAGCCATAGACTTTTTTTTTCAGGTTTCAAACATTTTTGTAAGCAGTGCTTTCTAATGCTTCATGGGTAAAATACCTGCCCACAGGGCCTGAAAGTAGCAAAATAAGGAGGCGGGGCCAGTGGAACATGAAATTTGCACCAAGAGGATACGCATCCTCAGCTCCAGCAGATTTTCTTTTTTCTTTTCATCACGTAAGGTTCTCCTACATGAAACGTCACGCAAAAAAAAAAAAAAAAAAAAAATCCACCAGATCTAAGAATCTTGAAAAGTTTTGTTTCCCTTGAGGAATTAATATGGTTTTCCCTTACCACTCATAAACGTCAGTGAACAATCTATTTTCCCACTTTGCACTGTGCCCAGTAAGTTCAAAGACAAATTTTCTGTTTAATTTTGGAACAATAGGAATTCCTGATCTGTACATCTACATTTTTCTTTGATCTTGATCCTCCGTACCTGTTCCTGTCTTCCAGCTGATTCAAATTTTCTATGAGCAAAAAGGAATTTGAACAAAAACATTTACATAGCCATCAGTCATCTATGAAAGAACATTTTTCTTGGGACTCTTAATTCACTGCTGGGTGTTATTTTAACAATCCTTCTAACGTAATAAGCCTGAAACGGCTTCTCATTGGGGTCTTAATTTGTATTCTATGATTACTGGTGAGCTTGAACATCTTCCCATGTTTGTTAACCAGGTTTAAAACTGTTTGCCCGGGACGTGGCTTATATTGAATTAGGGAGGAGTTCCGCCAGTCGACTGAAAGACAAGACAAATGAAACCGCATTCTTACAGTTAAGCTTTGACTCCGCCCCCTGTTTTTTTCCCCTCGAAGAGAGCTCTTTGTGTAGTGTGGGAAAGGGATCTCAGCCTGTAAAGCTGGCAGAACACAGTACTGCCTCAAAATATCTGTATTATGTGCGCGTCCCGTTCCTGAATCCTGACACGCCTGGAGTCGCCACTGGGACTCTCTGCAGGCGTGGCCTCTCTCACTCGGCCTTCGATTGGCTCGCCTGATCCCGCAGGAGTCACCACGACGCGGTCTTGCTTAGCGCGGTGGATGCGAGTGATGAGTGGCTGCTTCTGCCTTTCTCTCCCCCCACTTTTTTTTTTAGCCATAGCTATGGTTACCACGTCTCTCCCCGCCTCCCTCCACCTACCAAGAAGACGACTGGCCATTGGTTCTCTGTCACCAAGTCCGTCAGTCATTGGCCGCTGGTGAGACAGGGCGCTCCCCCTTCCCCTGTCTCCCGGGTCTCTTGAGGAGCCCAGGAAGGAGCCTCAGCTAGTGCCGCCGGGCCACGGGCTGCCGCGATCGGATTGCAGCCGTCGTTAGCGGGTCATGTCGGCCGCCCAGGGCTGGGACAGGAACCGCCGGAGGGGAGGAGGCGCCGCAGGCGGTGGCGGCGGCGGCGGCGGCGGAGGTAGCGGGGCCGGCGGGGGCAGTGGGGGCAGCGGGGGTCGGGGGACCGGCCAGCTCAACCGCTTCGTGCAACTCTCCGGGCGGCCGCACCTGCCAGGTGAGTCGTAGGGCATGATCCTGACAGCTCGCGGGCGCGGCGGGAAGGTGATTGCTACCTTTCCTTTTCTCCCTGTCTTTCTTTTCCTTGGGAGGAGGAAAGGCAGGCCCCACGCATAGCAAAGCGACTGGGGCTTAGAGAAAAGGAAAGGTGTCTTTGAGGTCGGGGAGGGAACAGGAACACAGCGGAAAATAAAAAGTATTTTTGCTCTGTTGAAAGGTCTGTGCTGAGAGTTGTGTTTTCTTTTCAAAGGAGAGGCCGCTGTCTCATTGACATTCTCAGATGTTTCGCTTACTCGATTCCCAGTCTCGTCCTCTTCCGCAGTTTGATCTTGTAAAAGAAAGACATTGGCGCCTAGCTGTGGGAGATATTTTTAAGGAGAGA
This sequence comes from Leucopleurus acutus, assembly GCF_964270905.1. NCBI lineage: Eukaryota > Metazoa > Chordata > Mammalia > Artiodactyla > Delphinidae > Leucopleurus > Leucopleurus acutus. The sequence goes on from NC_139144.1 coordinate 86,614,687, forward strand.
AAAGGAAAGAGCATCCCAAAGAGTGATTTTTGTAAAAAAAAAAACCACCTCGAGTGTGTAAGAGTTAGGCATTCTGAAACAAGAAAGGAGGAGGAAGTGGGGTGGGTGGGAGGTGGGTGGGAAACAGAACCAAGAGAATTAGGGAAAACTAGTTGAATTATTAATATTTTGGAAGGTACAGAGACAGAATAGATAGTGTGTATGGATTTTAATGGGAGAAAATGAAGATCAGGAATATACTCAGTGACAAAATTATGCAGTGTCTACCATATGAAAACAGCTGATTGAGAACTGGAAAAATGTACCCAGTGTGATTATTTCACGTTTTTGCCTACGATTTCCTATCCTTGTGTCCTTGTGTTCAAATGACTTGAAAGACAGACAAATCAAATCGATGTGTGTGTGCAGCAAATTTAAAGAACTACATTTGTAAGTGAATATTCAGTATAGTAGAATAAAGGTGTACTGCCCAGAATGTCAGGTATTATATTGGGCAAGGTTATTTTTACCATGACGAGAACTATCAAGAATGTGTGTTAATCTTTCACCATGTTTTTTGTGAATAAGATTGAAGTTGATTTTACCAGTGATATATTTGTTTAGCTGATGAGTTTTGAGAATATGAGGGTTTTTGAATTGTGTTTACTACCATGCCTTGTACTTCCAAGTAGTAAAAAATTATTATTTGATTAATTTGAAGATAAAGGGAATTTTGCATATTCAATGAGACAATTGCTTGTGTTTGTGATAAGGTTATTGATGTATGCTAGAAATGCACCATTTATATGTGCCATTAAAATTAACAGTGAAGCAGTTTTAGTCAAATATATAATACACCAAAAGTTGGATTTGAGATGATAGTATCAGACTGGGTATTCTTAAAATTGCTAAATATATGCTCTTTAACATGAAAAAAAGGAGAAATCTTTTTTTCTTACCCCAAATTAATAGCAAAAAATTTCATTTTTGTGTATTGACAGGTTAGAAGATAAATCTGTTACCAAAGACTATAACCAGTTTGTCCTCTACTACTGCAATCTTAGGTCTTTGGTCTTAGATTAATTATACCATAGGCTTCATATAGGCATTCATATAGGCTCGAAGAAACTGGTTGGTGCACTTCCTCACTGCCACCACCTGATGGCAGTGGAGGCCATAATTTCTGAAAAGGGGGTTAGGTGTGGAGCTATCTCTGCATTCTCTTAGCACACAAGGCCAAGAACACCCATTTGCCCAGAGGTAAAGATAAATGTGTTTAAACTGTGAAAATTCATGCAGTGGAACCAACAGCTCTTCTTTTCTGCTTTCTTTTCTCCTTGACTGGCACTTAATTCTTCCTTTCCCAAGTAGGAAGCCTCTGTCTTCTCTTCACTCTCAGAATTAAGAACATCTGATGTTTCAGTATATACTTTGAAATTCTTTCACACCAATTCTTTATTTTTACAAGTATTGCAGTTTAAGCCTTACCTCTCCCCTTGATTGAAAGATTTTATTTTGATATGTTTAAAAAGATTTTAGGTGATGGGGAGGGGTAGAAATCTCTAGGCCTGTTTTATGGTTGACCATGGAGGTTAAAAAATAATAAGTTTTTGAGCTAACTTTCTCCCGCCTTTGAATTCTAATCCCATTTTCCATTTTTCATCCTTCTCTAGCAAGATTTTCAGATACTGGGCACTCAGAACCCTTTCTTACTTTTTTGCACATCTACCCTCTCTCTAGCCCCCAAAGAAACAAAACAATAAAATCAAAACAACTTCGTCTTGGAGTGTTCTCTCTTTCAGTGATAGCATCTTTATTCCTGCAGTTATACACACCTGAAACTTGGGCATCCTCCTTAAGGGTTTCCTCTTCCTTGCATTTCAGGTGTAATCAGTCACCAAGTCCTATTTATTTTATTTGTGGCAGTCCATGCTGCCATCATCCCTGATTTAGGTCTCCTGCACCAGCTTTCTAAGCAGTCTTCCTGCTTCTACTCTTACCCTGCAGTGCGTACAGCACACTAATCTTTTGCAAGCACAAGTCTGTTCTCATCTCAGCTTACAACCCTTTACTAGCTTTTCATCGCTCTTAAGATGAGGCAAAAGTCCTTAACATGGCCCAAAAGCCACCGCATGGTCTGGCCCCTCTCTAGCTCTCCAGATAACCCTACATCATGTTGTCTTGCTCTTTGATATTTTTCTGCCTCCTTAGATCATGCTCCCTTCTGCCACAGTGCCATTGTACTTACTATTCCATCATCCAGCAACCCTCTTACTCCTCCTGTTCTTTTTTTTTTTTTTTTTTTTGCGGTACGCTGGCCTCTCACTGTTGTGGCCTCTCCCGTTGCAGAGCATAAGCTCCGGACGCGCAGGCTCAGCGGCCATGGCTCACGGGCCCAGCCGCTCCGACCTTCCCGGACCAGGGCACGAACCCGTGTCCCCTGCATCGGCAGGCGGACTCTCAACCACTGTGCCACCAGGGAAGCCCTCTCCTGTTCTTTTTTTAAACTTATTTTCCGTTGGATCTCAGCTTGATCACACTGTTTTTCAGGGAAGTCTTCTCTGACCTTCTATTTGTTCTTTTCTCCCTATACACACTCATGCTATCATGTGGTTCTCCTTGGGCATGTATTACCATTTGTGTGTGATTCCTTGATATGCATGATTTGCTACTCTTTATATATACATATACACATATACATCAAATATATATGTATATATACATGTATACACACACACACATATATATTCTTAAATTCTAAATTAATACATTGGCATTATGTGTAAGCAACTAAGTTCTTGTGAATGTGATTGGTTAGTGTGGTTCAATTCCCTGTAGCCCCATTGACTCTGGACAAATGGATACAATCAATTTCTTAAACATAAAAATAGTGGACTAGACTCTGCATCCACGGTGACAGCACAAATAATGTTTCGTGAAACCTTGTTTGAGCAGCTTCTTACTTTTTTTCTGTCTCCTAAAATACAGTAGTGATTATGTGTTTGCCCCATAGGCCAAGAAATTCATAGCTTCTTAGTCCTGGATTTCTCCTAAGTCATAATCTCCATATACACAGTAAAGAACAGGGACAGTGCTCTCTGTAGAATAAGTATGCAGGTGTAGAGCTCAGGGGCAAGGAGATCATGGGGACAATGAACCCACATTACTATTGTGATTTAACTGTGTGAATTTGAGTAAATGCCATGTGTTTCTTGGGGAAACAGTTAAACATTGTTGCTAATGTAGGAACTGGAAAACTGACAAAGAGGAGGAAAAATATAACAATTGGTAAAGCTGGGTAAAAATAATACTGAAAATCTTAACTTAAAAATTTTCAATGTGATATAAGATATAAGATACAAATGGTATAAGATACAAATGGTACAAATGGTAAAGGCAGATTTTCCTTGATATAAGATACATACATGATATAAGATTTCCATGATATAAGATACAAATGGTACAAATGGTAAAAGGCAGATTTTCCTTCTTCCTTTGACCCAAGCTAATTGGCTTGTGTGTGTGTGTGTGTGTGTGTGTGTGTGAGTGTAGGAGGGGAGAAAAATGGTAGCATTTCTTTGTTTGGATGGGCATTTAAAACGTTTACAGTCTTGCTAATCCAAAGGATGATACAGTTAATATCCCTTTAGAGTAAATTGCTAGACGTACAATTGCTGGGTCAAAGGATATGTGCTATTTAAATTTTGATAGATATTGTCAAATTGCCCTTCAGAGACGTTGCACCAGTTTGTGTTCCACTATTGGTGCTGGAGTTCTGGCTTTCCATACCTTTGGTAACGGTGTGGGTTATTAAACTTTTTTTACATTGCCAATTTAAAAGGTATATTTTTCTTCATCTTTTGTATAAGAACCATACAGCCATATTTGTTTCCTTTATTTATAACATCTGCTTATCATTCTTATTCATCTGGTTATATTTTTTGTTCATTTTTCTACTGGGATGTTTAATATTGTTTATAGGAGCTCTGTTTTACGGAAATTAGTTGCCTTGTTTATGTGTTGCAGATATTTGTCACAGTTTCATTTAGCTTTTAACCTTGTTTATGGTATATTTTTTCAGCAGAAATTAAAGTTTTTTTGTAGTTGTAATTATTAATCTTTTAGGATTTTAGGGTTTTTTGTCATAAGAAAGTCCTTTCCTATTTCAATATTATTTCTAATTAAAATTCTTGTGTTTTTCCTGGTAATTTTATAATTTATTTTTAAGTTAAGTTATTCATACAAAATTTAAGTTATGTAAAGTATTCAGGTAGGAATTTACTATTCTTCTAGGTGGCTACCCAGTTATCACAGTATTGAAATATTATCTATAGGTGTACTTAGTTCCTACATATAATTTGGCACTCTTACTGGACTTTTTATTGTGTTTCATTGATCAGTTTACCTATTTATACCTAGTGACCCCATTCTTTGATTATAGTCCTCTCTCATTCTACTTCTTGGAGTTTTCCTGAATATTCTTTGCTTGTTCTGTAAAACTTAGAATTAGTTTATCGAGCTCCCCTTCCCCATCTTTTGGTATTTTTATTGATACTGCATTATATTTGTAGACTGATTTAGAGATCATTGACATCTTTTTGAGGTTCAGTCTCCTGTTCAGGAACAGGGTGTACATTCATTTCTTGTTGTTCAAGAGTTCTTTTGTAGCCCTCATAACATTTTAAAGTTTTTTTCATGTAGACCTTTCACATTTCTTTTATGTTTATTCCTGGTGTTTTATCTTTTTTGTTGCTATTGTAAATGGGGTTTCTATTGCTATTATGTCTTTTATCTTGTTGTTTGAATATGGTAATGCTATTAATTTCTGAGTATTAATTTTGTACCTGGCCACCTTTGGAATTCTCATACTATCTGTAATGGTTTCCCAGTTGTTTTTCTAGGGTTTTGCAGCTAAATAATCATATCATTACCAAGTAAAGATAATTTTATCTCCTCCTTTCCAGCTTTTATACTTATTTCTTTCTTTTGTCAAATTGATTTGGCTAGTACTTTCCAAAAATATTAAACAATAAGATAGTAGTGGATCTTTGCCTTATTCCTGACATCAATTCGAGTTTTTTTTTTTTTTTTTTGCGGTACGCGGGCCTCTCACTGATGTGGCCTCTCCCGTTGCGGAGCACAGGCTCCGGACGCGCAGGCCTAGTGGCCATGGCTCACGGGCCCATCCGCTCCGCGGCACGTGGGATCTTCCCAGACCGGGGCATGAACCCGTGTCCCCTGCATCGGCTTTCCTGTTAAGATTAGACCTGACTTTAGGTTGAAGTACACATATTATGTTAAAGTAGTCAGCTCTTACCATTTTATTAAGATTTTTTAAAATATGGAAGGAAAATTTAGCCTCTGTGGGAATTATGTAATTTTTTTCCTTTGGTTACTATTGTGGTGAATTGTACTAGTAGATTTACTATTACTGGACCATCCTTGCTTTCCTGAATCAATTCACTTTGTTATTGTGTATTATTATTTTAAAATGTGCTGCTGGGTTCTATTTGCTAAACTTTATCTAGAAATTTTGCATCATTCTTCTTAAGCTAAATTGCTTTGTAGTTTTCTTTTATGTATTTTATCTTTGTTAGATTATGCCACTTTCATAAAAGTAATTTCAAACTTTTCTTTCTTTTTCTATGCTTTTGTCTTTCCCTGTCCAGTTAAATGGCATTGAAGTTAAAGATTTGGTTGAATTGCCTGTGAAATTACTTGGACCTTGAATATTTTGGGGGGAGAATTGCTCTTTGACAATTATCTCCTTACTTCTATGATAATTCGACTGCTTATAGTTTATATCTTTGAGAGGAAGATTTGCTAGCTTATATTATCCTAGAAAATAATCCGTTTCATCTAAGTTTTCAAAATTATTTGTGTGAAGTGGGCAAGATACTCTTTAACGATTAAAAAAAAATTTCCTGTGTCTGTGACTACATTATCACTTTACTCATTATCACTTCTTATTTTGTACATGTGAGGCCTTGCCCTTTTTTTGGTTTGTTTTTGTTTAGAACCAGCTCTTGGATTTTTTTTAAAATAAATTTATTTATTTATTTACTTTTGGCTATGTTGGGTCTTCGTTGCTGTGCACGGGCTTTCTCTAGTTGCAGTGAGTGGGGGCTACTCTTGGTTGTGGTGCACGGGCTTCTCATTACAGGGGCTTCTCTTGTTGCGGAGCACGGGCTTTAGGCACGCAGGCTTCAGTAGCTGTGGCTTGCGGGCTCAGTAGTTGTGGCTTGTGGGCTCTAGAGCACAGGCTCAGTAGTTCTGGTGCATGGGCTTAGTTGCTCCATGGCATGTGGGATCTTCCCAGACCGGGGCTCGAACCCACGTCTCCTGCATTGGCAGGTGGATTCTTAACCACTGAGCCACCAGGGAAGCCCACTCTTGGATTTTTAAAAAAATTAGTTCTATTATTTTTCTCTCTTCTCTTATTTATTTATTTTTTCTTTCATGTTTTAAATCCTTCCTTTAGGTTTCCTTCGGTTTATTTTGTGGTTGTTTTTCTGTCTTCTTATGTTAGTTGCTTAATGTTCTTTTCATTCTTTCTAAGTGTTTAAATTATGAGTTTTTTCCTGAATACTACTTGAGTTGTGTCTTGTAGGTTGTAGGCTTCTTGTAGTTATTTTCTAAATATTTTGCAGTTCAATTATTTATTTATTTTCTTTGGCACAATGGTGGTTAATCCTTTTAAACTTTAACATTTTCATTCCTGTGGTTTTAGTAGCTTTATTGAGATACACTTCACATACTATACAATTCACCATTTAAAGTGTTCAACTCAGTGGGTTTTAGTATATTCAGATTTGTGGAATTATTACCACAGTCAATTTTAGAACATTTTCATCACTTCAAGAAGAAGCCCCATGTCCTTTAAACTGTCACTCCCTTATCCTCCTGTCCCATCCTCCCCTACCCACTATCCCAGCTCTAAGCAACCATAGTCTACTGTCTCTATAGATTTCCTTATTAGGGACTTTTTCATATAAATGGAATCATAGAGTCTTTTGTGACTGCCTTCTTTCACTTTCCATACTATTTTCAAAGTTTATTCATTTGATGCAGATATCAGTACTTCATTCCTTTTTCTGGTTAAATAATATTCCATTGTATGGATATATACCACATTTTGTTTATCCATTGATGGAAATATAGATTGTTTTCGCTTTTTGTCTATTATGAATAATGCTGCTGTAAACATTTGTGTACAGATCTGTGTGTGGAGATACGTTTTCGTTTCTCTTAGGTATATACCGAGGTATAGAATTGTTGGGTCATTTAGTAACTCTGTGCTATATGTTTAATCATTTCAGGGACTGTCAAACAGTTTTCCAAAGTGGCTGGAATTTTACATCCCTACCAGTGGTATAAGAGGGTTCCAGTTTCTTCACATCTTTGTCAACACTTGTTGTTATCTGACTTTTTGATTTCAGTCATCCTAGTGGGAATGAAGTGGCATCCCATTGTAGTTTTTGATTTGCATTTCCCTGATGTCTAATGATGTCAAGCACTTTTTCTTTTTCTTTCCTTTCCTTTCCTGCTTTCTTCCTTTCTTTCTGTTTTTTTTTTTTTTTTGAGGTATGGTTGACATTGAGTATCTTTTCATGTGCTTGTTGACTAATTGTATGTCTTTGGAGAAATGTCTATTAGATCCTTTGCTCAATTTTTAATTGGATTATTTGTCTTTATTATTGAATTGTAAGAGCTCTTTGTATATTTTAGGTACGAGTCCCTTATCAGGTATATGATTTGCAAATATTTTTCCTGTTCTGTGGTTGTCTTTTCACTTTCTTAATTGTGTTCTTTGAAGCATGAAAGTTTTAAATTTTGATGAAGTCCAATTTATCTTATTTTTTTTCTTTTGTTGCTCTTGCTTTTGGTGTCATATCTAAGAATCCTTTGCCAAATCCAAGGTCATGAAGAACTCACCCCTTTGTTTTTTTCTAAGAGTTTTATAGTTTTGCTCTAACACTTATGTTTTGATTCATTTTGAGTTAGTTTTTATGTTTGGTTTGTGGTAAAGGTTATCCTAACTGACTGTCCTGTTGTGCCAGCACCATTGTTGAAAAGACTGTTCTTTCCCCCATTGAATGGTCTTGGCATTCTTGTTGAAAATCAGTTGACTTTAAACATGTTTAAGTTTATTTCTGGATTCTTGATTCCATTAATCTATAATATCTGTCCATGTGCCAGTACCACACTGCTTCTGTTACTGTTGCTTTGGAACAAGTTTTGAAACCAGAAAATGTGAGTTCTCCTACTTTATTGTTTTTGTTTTTTTAATATTTATTTTTTATTTGGTTGCACCGGGTCTTAGTTGCGGCTCGCTGGCTCCTTAGTTGTGGCTCCAGGGCTCCTTAGTTGTGGCATGTGAATTCTTAGTTGCAGCATGCATGTGGGATCTAGTTCCCTGGCCAGGGATTGAGCCCCAGCCCCCTGCATTGGGAGCACAGAGTCTTATCCATTGCGCCACCAGGGAAGTCCCTCTCCTACTTTATTCTTTTTCAGGTTTGTTTTGGCTATTTTGGGTCCCTTGCAATTCCATATAAATTTGAGAATCAGCTTGTCAATTTGTATGAAGAACTCAGCTGGCGTTCTCATAGGAATTGTGTTGAATCTGTACATCAGTTTGGAGATACCACCATCTTAATAATGTTAAGTCCTCTAATCCCTGAACATGGGATGTTTTCCCATTTATTTGGATCTTCTTTAATTCTTTCAACAATGTTTTATGGTTTTCAGAGTTTGTTTATATCTTTTTTTGGGGGGGTGAAAACAGTATTTAAAGAAAAATTTTTATTGGAGTATAGTTGTTTTACAATGTTGTGTTAGTTTCTACTGTACAGCAAAGAGAATTGGCTATACTTATACATATATCCCCTCTTTTTTGGATTTCCTTCCCATTTAGGTTATATCTTGCTTGCCTTTCTCAGTCCTGTTGTCCAGGTCCTTTACTGTGTTTTCAACAGTATTTGTACTCCTTTGTGCTACTTACAATGAAGATTTCATTTCTGCATTGGTTTTATTTTTTTCCTTCCATTTCTTTTCTGCTCTCTGCCTGCTAATATTTCATCTTTCTCTATTATCTATCTTCCTCAAGTTAGAATCACTTAAGTCTTTTCTGCCCCTGAAGTATCATTAATTTTGGTAAAGCTTATTGTCTTCCACCTCCTACCACCACCACTATAAAAGGAATACAAGCTCTCATAGCAGCACTATTTACAATACCCAAGATAAGGAAACAACCCAAGTGTCCATCAACAGATGAATGGATAAAGAAGTTGTGGCTTATATATACAATGGATTACTACTCAGCCATAAAAAAGAATGAAATTTGCAGCAACATGCATGGACTTGGAGGGCACTGTGCTAGGTGAAATAAGTCAGACAGAGAAAGGCAAATACTGTATGATATCACTTATATGTGGAATCTAAAAAAACACCTCAAACTAGTGAATAAAGCAAAAAAAGAAGCAGATACAGAGAACAAACTAGTGGGTACCAGAGGGGAGAAGTAAGTGGGGAAGGGCAATATAGGGGTAGGAGATTAAGAAACTATTAGGTAGAAAATAAGCTACAAGGATATATAGTACAACATGGGGAATATAGCAAATGTTTTATAATAATTATAAATGGATTATAATCTTTAAAAATTGTGAGTCACTATATTGTACATCTGTAAAATATATAATATTGTATATCAACTATACTTTGATTAAAAAAAGGAATACAAGCTCATTATTAAAATTTGGAAAATATTGAAAACTTGAAACAAGGGGAAAATTATCTATAGTAATTCCACATAAAGACAACTGTGTCAACACGTTGATATTTTGCTTTCCTTTTAGTTCTTTATCAGTGAATTGTGTTTTATTTAATACAATATAAATAAGTACATATTACTAGTAGCAACTTGGGATTCTCCTAAAGCTGTTCTATATTTAAATGTTTTACTCATAAACATTTATGTTTTCTGTTATTTTATCAAGTAGAATCTGTTTCTTCTCAATTTATCATATTAATAACCTTTTAGGCTTTTTTCTAGTTGATGTGCTATTTTACTTCTTTCCTTCACAGCCAAGCTTTCAGAAAGAATAGACTCTCTTGTTTAATTTCTTTTTTTCCTCTTCAGTCTATTGCAGTCTCACTTCTACCTGTATCATTCTACTCATATTGCTCTTGGTAAGGTAATAACTTCCTAACTGACAAATCCATTAGTATCTCTTAGTCTTCATCCTACCCAGTTTCTCTAGATTTTGATTTTGACTACCTCCTGTACTAAAGCCTGGGAATACATAACTAGACACGTGTGTATTCCTAAAGAGCTCTTAGTTACTAAAGAGCTCTTAGTTATCCTTTTTATTGCTTGAATTTCTCATTAGTTTTTCTTTATCTGTCCCTTAGTATTGACATCCAAGAGTATATGTTAGTTTGTTTGTTTCCCTCCTTATTCTTACGTTTTCCCCTGGGTGATATCATTACTATCCTGACAACATCCAAATCTGTCTCCAATCCAGACCTCTTTTCCTAGCCTGTTTGCCATTGCCACCCAAGTGACTGATGAGTGCCTTGAATTCAGCATGTCTGAAAACAATTTCATTATCTTTCCTGCCAAACCTGTTCGTCCCTTTATGCTCCTTATTCTAATTTAATGGCTACCTCATCAATTTAGTGAAACAAGCCAGAAATCTGAGAATCACATTAGATTCTTTTGTTCACTCCTTATCCAATTGGTCATAAAGTCGTGTCAATTTTTCCTCTTTACTCTAACTTTTCTGTCTGTCCTTTTCTACCTCTCCAGCCTCGCCATTTATGTCTTTCATTTTATATTTCAGCTATAGATCTATTTGCCGTTAGTTGCCATAAATTCTTGGAAGAAGTTAGGTTGGGAGAGATTTTATTTTGAGTTGTAGTTTCCTGCAGTACCACACTGTGTCATGATTCTGCACATGACGGTTTTTCTTCCTAGATTGCCATTCTCCTACTGTCTTCTAAGACCCACCCAAGTATACTTTATACAGCTTTTTTTCTATTCTCTCTTTTAATACAAATAAGTTACTTGTACTGAGTAGTTACTGTGTGTCTGCCTCTGTCCAAGGTGTTTTGCAGGTATTAATTTATTTAATTCTCATAACTTTATGAGGTAATTAACTTTCTCATCCCCTTCTGTGATGAGGAACTGAGGCTTAGAGAGAAGCTACACAACTTGCACAAAGTTTATGCAGCTAATAAATGTCAGAGTTAGGATTCAGACCCAGTCTGTTGGACTTCACAGTCCATGCTATTGTGCCTCTTCTTTGTGTCACCACCTTCCTTTCTATATACAAAAGATTACAGTAATTATACTGAATTGCAAGTATTTGTTTTCACACTTATCTGCTTACTAACAATGGGCTTCTTAAAGACAAAAATAATGTCTTATTCTCTGTCACCTTCCACAGAGACTAGAACACTGCCCCACTTATAGCAGACTTTTACTAAATGTTTATTGAATGAGTTAGTAATTGTCAATGTCTATAGTTATTCATGCAAAAGAGTTGGGTTTAGATTATTTTACATTACATTACATAAGTCTAATACACTTTTTTAATCTAGGAATTTAGCACATACAATTTTTGTGTGGTTTTTCCAAATACTTTTTTTCCAAGTACAATTTTATGTTTAGTATTATCAGAATAGTTGTTGCATCCTTCCATCTGTGCCTTGATTCCTTCCCTTCCTGCCTTTTCAGAAAATTTACATTTTTGTCACTTATCTGTGTCTTCAACTTCATTCTCTCCATCAAATCATCCCTATAGCATTTGAGCTTTCTGAAGCTTTATATCTCTCTCTCCCTTTTCTTTCATAACCAAGTTCGTGAAAGCATTGACTGAGAGTTGCTGTCTTCATTGCCATATCTCCCCATTGTCTTTGAAGTAGCTCCTGCTAAAGTCACAAATGACATATATGTTGTCAAGTAAAGTGGTTGATTTTCAGTCTCCATCTTACCTGATCTCTCTCCATTTTGAAACGTCCTTTTTCCTTGGCTTCCTTGGCATCAGGTCTGGTTTTCTTTTTACGTGTCTGGCCTCTCATCCTTAGTCTTCTTTGTTGATCCTTTTTCTTTTACCAGACCTTTAAGTTATTGGAGTTCTCAAGTCTTGGTCCCTTGCCTCTGCCCTTCTTTTTTCAACTTATTTTAGGTATTCTCTTCCAAATCCATGGTTTTCATTTTTTCATTCATATGCTAATAAGTAGGGTTACTTTGTAACTTCTGCCCGGATCTCTCTTGAGGGCCAAATACTTGCTTTCTCCATGTCTGCGCTTATATGGCTTTTACCCCTCAAGTTTATCATGTCTAAAACTGAATTTGTGACCTTTCTTTATTCTAAGAAGGGGAGCTATTGGACAGTTTTAAGCAGGGGAGTATGTGATGTGATTTACATTTTTTAAAGCTCTCTCTGATTGCCGGGTGGAGAATGGATTGTGGGAATTGGTAAAAGTGAAGCATCAAGGCCATTTAGAAAAGTATTGCAGTAGCCTCCTAAAAAGATGATGGTGGTTTGGAGTAGGGTACACTGGTATAGGTGGTGAGAAGTCATTGAGTATGAGATATATTTTGAAAGTAGCATTAACAGGATTTACTGTGAAATATGAAGGAAAGAGAGGAATCAGGATGACTCCAAAGTTTTTGTCTTGAGCAACTTGATGGATGATGGTGTCATTAAATGTGATGGAGCAGACTGAGAGAAGCAGGATTGTGAGGGGTCAATCGAGAGTTCTGTTTTGGCTGTGTTAATGTTAAGCTTGAGATGCCTGTTTGACCTCCAAGTAGAGGATATAGGGAGGCAGTCTTCATATATAAATCAAACTCAAGGGAGAGGTGGAGGCTCAGGATATAAAGTTTGGAATTCTTAGCATACAGATGGTATTTAAAGTCACTGAATTAGGTGAGATCACCAAGAAAGATTAAATAGAAATAGCGGCAGAAGACTATAACTCTTGAAGGTGAGAAGGAAAGGAAAAGCAAGTGAGGAAGGTCAGTAAAATAGGAGGAAAAGCAGGGATGCTTGGTTTCACAAAGGCCAAGAGAAGAAATTGTTCCAAGGAGGGAGAGCTCACCTTGTCAGATGTGCCTGAGAACTTGAGTAAAATAAGGTTTTAAAATGGTGGACTCTGTACTGCTATTACTGCAGTACTGTAGTTATCATTGTCGGTATAGTAGGCTTTTGTGGGGTGGCCTAGAGACTTACTAACTATATGTAACATGGGAAACCATATTCAGAATTTCAAATCACAAACTGACATAAAAATTTAGAATTTTGAAATGCAGCCTAGTTTTTAATAGCCTGTATACTTTTTAAGGTTCATTTTGTTTATTCTCCCTGAACTATTTTTAAGACCATCTTTTTTAAAAAAAGCCTTTAGTGTCTTTGAACCCCCAGATCATTAGACTGTTACCAGAATCTATACTGGGCAAACTTGTAGAACACATAAAATTATGTTCACTTAAATATGTAAATATGATTTCTTACTATTGAACTCAACCTTCCCTGCCTGTCATTGTTTTTTCCTTAATATTTTTTAAACTAAAAAACACTGCATACACATGATAAAATCAAATAGTATACAAGGGAGACAAAAATCTCTTTTCTCCCTAGATCCTTGATTCTCTAGTCTCTCCCCAGAGGTATCATCTGTTAGTTTCTGGTGTATCTTGCCAGAATTAGAATTCGCATATACATGCATATAGGTGTATGTTAACTTTATTTTTAAACGAATTAGAGTAGAACATAAAGTATTCTTTCTGCACCTGCCCTTTTTTCCTCTTTTTTTTCTTTTTACTGAAAATATATTCTGGGGACTGTTCTATATTAGCGCATTTAGATTGATCTGATTCTTCTTAATGGCTGAAAGTATTGCATTGTATGGATGTACACTAATTTACCAGCCACACAAATTAAAAAAAAAATTTATTGGTGTATAGTTGATTCACAATGATGTGTTAGTTTCAGGTGTACAGCAAGGTGCCAGCCACACAATTGATAGATATTTAAATTGTCTCTGGTCTTTTACTCTTTAAAAGCATTGTGCAATGCATAGTGATAAGTATTGCCAACTTACCCTTTAGTATCTGTGTTTTCTGGTTTTTTTTTTTTTTTTTTTTGCGGTACGTGGGCCTCTCACTGTTGTGGCCTCTCCCGTTGCGGAGCACAGGCTCCAGACGCGCAGGCTCAGTGGCCATGGCTCACGGGCCTAGCCGCTCTGCAGCATGTGGGATCTTCCCGGACCGGGACATGAACCCGTGTCGCCTGCATTGGCAGGCAGACTCTCAACCATTGCGCCACTGGGGAAGCCCATAGTATCTGTGTTTTTAAAATTTTCTTTAAGTTACAGAATTAAAAAACTCACACTTATAGTTTATCTCTTTATGTTACTCAGCTTTCCCATCCAGCTAGTCTTTAAGTCCTTGTGCTTTATCTCCAAATAATATTCTTAGCTAAGCACTTTTATAAACATTTATTCATAACCTAATGAGGAGTAGGTAATGTTATCGTCCCCTTTTCATAGAGAAAGAAGCTGAGACCCAGAGGATAAGACGTTGTCCAAGGCCATATAGCTAGCAAGGGACAGAGCCAGGATTTGGATACAGGATTTGGATACAGCAGGATGGTTCCAAAGTCCATGCTTTTAACCACTGTGCCATCCTCGTCTCTGTTGCCTGTCTTTCCCAGTTCTGCTGTAGTTCAGGCCTTCACTGCCTCAAATAGGACTATATTAATACAGGTATCCCCTGCTTTTACAAAGTTTGCTTTATACCACTTCATTTCTTTCTTTCTTTTTTTTTTTTTTTGTTGGTACACGGGCTTCTCACTGTTGTGGCCTCTCCCGTTGCGGAGCACAGGCTCTGGACGCACAGGCTCAGTGGCCATGGCTCACAGGCCCAGCCGCTCCGCCACATGTGGGATCTTCCCAGACCGGGGCACGAACCCACGTCCCCTGCATCGGCAGGTGGACTCTCAACCACTGCACCACCAGGGAAGCCCACGCCACTTCATTTTTAAGAGAGTATCTGTTTTCACTAACTGAAAGAAATCTGAAGAGGATTTTCACTTTTATAAAAAAAAGGTGAAAAGCAAAACTTGGTTCAGCGTTTGTTTTGCAGCTAGCTGTTATAGAGGCAGAGTGCACCCCAAGCAGCATGAGTGGCCTTGCCAAGCTCCTTCCCTGGGAACTGTACTCATCATCTCAGCATCGAGCCGTATAGCTTTGCACTGTGTCTGCGAGCATCTGTGCTTTTTCAGGGTTTATTTTGTGCATCGGTTAGCACAAAGGTAATTAAGGTAATTGCTTCTGTGCACTACACCATTTCGAATTAGGAAATGTTTCATTAGGAACACTATACTTTAGAATAACAGGGGAGACCTGTAATGTTTTTGTCATTCTCAGTCTTCCTATTTCATTCTATATACGGAAACAAGATTAATCTCCCCAAAGCATAACTATTATTGCTTCCAAGATCAGAATCCTTAGTGGCTTCCTGTTGCATTTAGAATTCAGCTCGATCTAATACTCTTCCTTTTTATATATGCTATACTGTCAGTGAATTTGCTCCAAGCTTTATCTAAAGTGTGATCATTGAGTTTGTCTATAAGACTAGATAGTGAAATTAGAAGTAACTAAGCCAAAAAAAAAATGAGGTAGATAGTCATTGGAGTTGAAAGGTACTTTTTGAAAAAGTTGTTTCCCTTTTTACCCACAGTAGTTCTTGCTATATGATTTCATCAGCAAACTGTCAACTCAGTTAATTTGAATCAGATGTGTAATTGATCAAACCAAAGCCAACCGCAAATATCTGGGTGTCACATAAAATAAATTCCTTAAAACACACACAAACACACAAACTTGATGCAGGAATATGAATTTTATAATGTGAACTGTGTACCTTAGAAAGAGGTAATGTATTTAGCTTTAATAACGTGCATATAAAAAGAAAACACTGAGAAAACCATTCAGGGAGAGAAATAACTTCTTAAAGCTACATCAAAATCTTTTCAATTATGATTTTAAGTCCAAAACTGATCTGTGCACTTATAGAAAAAATGCTTCAATGTAAATGTTCTTGTGAAATGTTATCTTTTGAAATTTTTGTTTCTGAGTAAAGAATAGTTGTTATTTCCAGGGGCTTCCCTGGTGGCGCAGTGGTTGAGAGTCCGCCTGCCAATACAGGGGACATGGGTTTGTGCCCCGGTCTGGGAAGATCCCACATGCTGCGGAGCAGCTAGGCCCTTGAGCCATGGCTGCTGAGCCTGTGCGTCCGGAGCCTGTGCTCCGCAACGGGAGAGGCCACAACAGTAAGAGGCCCGTGTACCACAAAAAAAAAAAAAAAAAAAAAAAAGAATAGCTGTTATTTCTGAATATAATGCTTCATGCAAATGTCTTACTAGAAATCATGTGTACTTTGGCAGTATTCGTATCTGGCATCTTTTAGTTTTACATTTAAGATGTTCTTATTGGCTCCTCTGCTTTTTACATAACAGGATTATTATCAGTTTCTCAGGATAGCTTGTTTCTAAATATTGGACTTTTAAAAACAGTTCTTAAAAATATCTGGTATTAAAATTTTGTTATTTAGTGAATGTTTTGTTGCTTTTTGCCAGATTTAGTCCAACACAAGTTCTCATTGCCTTTGGTCAAGTATAGGTATTTTTTTAGGAAGACACTGCAGTTGCCAACAGAAAATGGCTACCTGAGAGAAGGGAAAGTGAGTTCATATAGAACAGCTGTGTCTTCTCTTTCAAAACTGATCACTTTTCTAGTCTTAATCAAGGAACAGAATGCATAGTAAAAGTAATAAATGACACTTCTGGATACATTCATTTAACTATTAGAATTTGTGGATTTCCTTCTCTCTAGTTTCTCAGTTTCACTTGCAGAAAGAGCGTGGACTCTGTACCTCTAAAGAGCTACCCATCTTTGGTGCTCCTTAAAGGAGGGAGGTTGCAAAATTTTAGATCAGTAGGCTTTGCCAAAATGTATTGATTTAAAAATCTATTTTTCATATTTAATCTCCTACATCTATACTCACCCAGTATATAGTCTTTTTTTTTTTCTCTGTCTCTCAGGGATGTTTTTGGGGAGAGAGGTTATTCTCTGGAAACTCAAGTTATAGAGTACAAGAAATCCAGGAACAAGAAAAGATCAAATAATGTAGTCTGGCTCTTTGAGTGAATTATTACTATAAATTTTTATTTCAGTATAATTAAGATTTAAATACATAGTTGTTAGTAAAGAAACTGATTGGGTTATTTTCTAGGGTTGTAGGATATATTCTATACGCTTTTTTTGTTTGCTTGTTAATGAAGTTCTGCTTGAGATAAAAAGGAAGGAGGCAATATTGAATTAAGAAAAACAGATCCTTTGGCTGTGGTTTACATTTCAAGACAGGCACACATTAACACAACATTGTGAATCAACTATACTTCAATTAAAAAATAAAGAAGACAGGCACATCGACACAGGTAACATAGAGCGCAAATGCAGACTTTTTCTTTTAATCTTAAATGTGGAAAACAACCTATAAGGAGTAAAAAAAAAAAGTTTTAAGATTGACTTTTTATTTTTCCCTTTTCCCCTCTTCTAAAATTCCTTAGAATCATAAAATTGAAAAAGACATTGGAAGTCATCTTGCCTTATCTTCTACCCAGTGTGGGAATCCTTTCCACAATACCTCTAATCTTTTTAACCTCTATTTTAAAGAGGTCTACTTATTTTGACCTCTTAAATTAATGGGCTGCCTATTTGTGGAGAGAGCTGTCAGATTATTTGTTGGCTCTAATTGTTGCCTTAAATTCAGCTGCAACTTTATGAGTTTCTCCCAGTTGTGTCTTCTGCTAGAATATGGAATAAGGTTATTCCTTCTTCCATTTAACTACCCTTTGAAAACAATTGTAACATTCTGGGTTAAATTCTTTTAATATTTTAACTTGGAGTCCCTCAATTCACAAGTCTGTGAATAGTCTTCAGAGGATTATATCGTATGTAAAATTGTGAGCATATATGTGCATTTTTCTGGGAAGAGAGCCAATAATTCTTATTAGTCTCAATAGAACCCGATTCCCTACCAAAGCTAATATACCAGACCTACTGGGATGGACCTGGTAATCTGCTTTTTTTGTTTTTGTTTTTATTTTTATATTTTTTAATAAGCTTGCAACGAGCCGTCTAGTCAGCATCTCAGGAACCATTGCACTGGGTAAGTTCTAAGATTCTTAGAGCATTTTTGATTCCACTGAAAATTGTAGAATTTTTAGAGCTTTAGAGACCATCTAGTATACATATAGTTTGTGGTGTGCTTATAGTTAATTCTTCCTATCAAAAGATGAAACTGGTCCCAAAGGGTGGGGTTTTTATTTAAAACTTTATTTCAGAGTCTTGGCAGCCATTCATAAACATTAGGAATGTGATGGCGCTATTTTAAGTCAGGAGTATTCCTAGAATTTTTGTTTGTTAGTCCCGATTTAATATTTTAATCTAACATAGGTTTATGAATTATAATACTTTTTGATTAATTTTTAATCTGTAAAATTTTTAGCCTCTTTCGTTTTTACTATTTCTAAGGAAGGATAGTATAACTTAGAATTCAGTCATTTATGAACAGTGGTTTCAGTATCACATCTGCCTTTCGGAACAGTTTGAGCCTGATACGACTCCTGTGCTCTCTCCCTCCCCCAAAGACAAAACTACTCACCCTACAAGGCTGTTTTTTCAGTAAAGTCATACTTTAATAACTAATGATATAAACCAAAATGACAAAGAATATCTTAAGGTTTGAAGATGTCTCTCAGTGTGCTGTGATTACTTCATTTTTATAGGAGGAAAGAAGTCTGTGATAGGCTATGACTTACTATGGTTTTTATTCCTTTTTTTAAAAAACATTTATTTATTTATTTGGTTGCACCAGGTCTTAGTTGTGGCTTACAGGCTCCTTAGTTGTGGCACATGGGCTCCTTAGTTGAGGCTTGTCAGCTCCTTAGCTGCAGCTCTCCAGCTCCTTAGTTGTAGCACACAGGCTCCTTAGTTGTAGCATGCAAACTCTTAGTTGTGGCATGCATGTGGGATCTAGTTCCCTGACCAGGGATCGAACCCGGGGCCCCTGCATTGGGAGCGTGGAGTCCTATCCACTGTGCCACCAGGGAAGTCCCTGGTTTTTATTCTTAATTAAGTGGCAGTATAATGATACCGTTGGCTCTTTGTATCCGCGGGTTCCGTATTCATGGATTCAGCCAACCTCGGATCAAAAATATTTGGGGAAAATAAAAGTTCCAAATAGCAAAAATTGAATTTGCTGCACTCCAGCAGCTATTTACAGATCATTTACATTGTATTTACAACTACTTACATAGCATTTACATTGTATTAGGTATTATAAGTAATCTAGAGAGGATTTAAAGTATACTGGAGAATGTGCGAGTAAGTTGTGTGGAAACACTTAGCTATGTTATAGAAGAAGGGACTTGAGCATCCTAGGATTTTGGTATCCTCGGGGGTCCTGGAACCAATCCCCAGTGGATACCAAGGGATGACTGTATAATGGAGAATAATACCAGAATCCTGGGAGAGGAGAGCAACTTCTTTAGGGAGTTGGGAGAGTGTACCTTTGGTTGAGAATTACTGCCATAGTATTCATTCATTCATTCATTCATTTAATAAGTATTTATCAAGTGCCTCTGTCAGACATACTTTTTCAGGTGCCAAATTGAATTGTGACTATGAGCATTATTGTGAGTGGTTAAGAGTGATTTGGATCCAAACTGCATGGGTTTGAATCCCAGAGTTTTTACTTGCTTACTTAGCGAAGTGACCTTGGTCAAATTACTTAATCTCTCTATGTCTTAGTTTTCTCATCTGTAAATTGGGGATCATAATTTTATCTAAGAGTTGTGGTGAGGATTTAAATGAGTTCTTGGAACAGTATTTTTATTAAGGAATGCAGCTGTTTTCACACACATAAACATACATACATATAATGCCATGACTAATTAAGCCATAACAGTACAATATTGTACTGTAATTCATATTTTGGTTTGTATTAATTTATACACCACTTTGTTTCAAAAAGGATTTGAGACAGAACCGAAGCCTCCTGAGGAATACTCTGTACCCAAGCAGCACAGAAGAACTCAGATATGGGTTCAGATCTTATTTTGAAAGGCAAAGGGAGAAATTTAAAAATGAGTGTATATAAGTGCTAGGAATAGATACTCAATAAATGTTATTTCTCTTATGTTTAAAAGAAAGTCATTCACTTAACAAGTTGGTCACTGCCAGCCCAAAGTGTGCCATGATGCATGTAGACATAGTTCTGTGAGTACATTGGGCAGCAAAGTGCAGGCTGGATTTTAGTCCCAATTTAGCCACTTGGCATAGAGCTCTCGTGCAGTAAGCAGTCTGCACAACTGTGCAGTGATTCTGAATACAGTGTTAATTTGCTTCTCTTTTGAAATTCTTTATAGATACTGAATTGTATAATGCAGTAGGACCATATCACCTAAACCAGAATTCTTAGATCATGTTCTCTATCAATAGTTCTAATTGTTAAAATATTCATAATTGTTTCAGATATATCATTTTGAATGCAATCTGCCCCATATCAACATAGTCAGGTTTTTTTCCTCTGCATTTTGGTTTTTATTTATTTAATTTTTCATACTTTTTACTTTGAGGTATTGTAGATTTATAATGCAATTGTAAGAAATAATACAGAGAGATTTATACACCCTTCATCCAGTTTCCCAGATGATATCTTGTTACTACTGCACAGTAACACAATCAGGAAATTGACATTGATACCATCAACTTACTTTACTCAGATTTCATTAGTTTTACATGCATTAATTTGTGTGTGTGTCTGTGCATGTGTTTGTATTGAGTTCTGTGTAATTTTATCACATGTATAGATTTGCATGGCCACCTAGACAAGATATGGAACAGACCCATTTACAAGGGCCCCTCATGTGCCCTTGTTTAGGCATAGCCACCTCCCCCTGGCAAGCCCCTGGGAACCACTAATCTGTTCTCCGTCTCTATAATTTTGTGATTTCAATAATGTTATATAAGTGGAATCATGTAACCTTTTGACATTGGCTTTCTTTATTCAGCATAATTCCCTTGAGAGCCATTCAAGTTATTGCCCCCATCAATTGTTAGTTCATTGATAACTGAGTAGTCTGCCATGGTATGGATGAACCACAGTTCATTTACCCATTCTGATTCATTGGAAGGTTGTTGCCAGGTTTTGGCTATTATGAATGAACTTTCTATGAACATTTATTTATTTATTTATCTTTTAAAAAAAATTAATTTATTTTTGGGTGTGTTGTGTCTTCGTTGCTGTGCGTGGTCTTTCTCTAGTTGCGGTGAGTGGGGGCTACTCTTTGTTGCGGTGCGTAGGCTTCTCATTGCTGTGGCTTCTCTTGTTGTGGAGCACGGGCTCTAGAGCGCGGGCTCAGTAGTTGTGGCTCACGGGCTTAGGTGCTCTGCGGCATGTGGGATCTTCCTGGACCAGGGCTCGAACCTGTGTCCCCTGCATTGGCAGGCGGATTCTTAACCATTGCGTCACCAGGGAAGTCCCTCTGTGAACATTTACGTACAAGGTTTTGTGTAAGCATAAATTTCTTTTTTCCCCCAGTTGGCTTGGTGTTGAATTTTATCAAATGCTTTTTCTGCATTTATTGAGATGATTGCATAGTTTTTCTCTTTATTCTGTTTTTGTGGTGAATTATACTGATTTTTGAACGTTATAACAGCCTCACAATTTTGGAACAAATTTCACTTGGCCATGATGTATTATTCTTTTTATGTAACTTTGATTTGATAATATTTTGTTTAGAATTTCTGTGCCTATGTTTATAAAGGATGTTGACCTGTAATGATCTTTAATGTCTTTATCAGACTTTGCTATCAGGGTTCTACTAGTTTCATAAATGAGTTTCTCTATTCTCTGAAAGAATTTGTGTCTTCTTTAAATGTTTGGAGTGAAGCCATCTTAAATTTTTTACATAATACTTAAATTTATATTTTCTATCAGTATCTGTATTAATCACTTTCTGGATCTTTCTTCTGAACAAGACAAGGACTTTACCATTCACCTGGTTTCCCTTCTCCAGCCCTTGTTCTTACCCTCATAATTACTCCTGTCGGTATCACTGAGATTACGGTTTTGAATGTTAGTAAGCTTTTGTGTTTTGTTTTGTTTTCCAGTCAGCACTTATTTAAACTTACTTTACTGATTTCTCTGCTTACTCTTTTCCTATACCTTTATTATTATTCTTGGATTATTTTTTTAAATTCTAGGTGTATATCTTTGAGTAATTCGTTCACTAGAACTCTGAGGGAAGCAAAAATTTTGTGTCCTTGTACATTCAAAAATGTCTTGGGAATTCCCTGGCCGTCCACTGATTAGGACTGTGCACTTCCACTGCAGGGGGCACAGATTTGATCCCTGGTTGGGGAACTAAGATCCTGCAAGCCATGTAGCACAGCCAAAAAAAAAAAGTCTTAATTTCACTCCCACAATTGACTGAGAGTTTGAGTAGATACAGAATTCTAGGTTTTAAAGTCTATCTAGTTGTCCCAGGGCCATCTGTTGAAGACTATGCTTTCCCCGTTGAGTAATCTTGTCACCCTTGTCAAAAATCAATTGACCATAAGTCTATTCTATGGGGTATATGTATATATATGTATAGCTGATTCACTTTGTTATAAAGCAGAAGCTAACACACCATTGTAAAGCAATTATACTCCAATAAAGATGTTAAAAAAAATCAATTGACCATAGATACATGGGTTTACTTGTAGACCCTTCAATTTCTGTCCCATTAATACACATGTCTATCCTTATGCCAGGACTACAGTTTTGAATACTATATCTTTTTAGTAAGTTTTGACACCAGGAAATGTGAGTCTTCCAATTTAGTTCTTTTTCAAGATTGTTTTGGTTTTCTGGTTTCCTTGTGTTTCTGTATGAAGTTTCAGATTAGCTTGTCCGTTTCTACAAAAAAGGCAGGTGGCATTTTGATAGTAGTTGCTCAATCCCCTTTTATATCTTAACTTCTTAAAATGCTTCCCACCTCTTTTTCCTTCTATACCATATTCTGGTGCATTTCTTGGCTCCATTTTTTAGATTACTAATTTAATTTGTTCTTTATTTTTTTCAGTCCTTAATTAGTTTTTTTATTTAAATGATCAAAATTTAACTTCTAAGAATTCCAATTTATTTCTTTTAAAATAAATGTATTATCATCTTGCATATCTCAGGGCAGTAATTGTACCTAATCTAAGGTTTTATTCTATTTAATTTGTCAACTCTCTTTCTTTGGGGACGAGTTCTGCTTGTCACATTAATAACTTTTTCATGTTTGAGTCTTGGTTTTGTGCTCATTCACCTTTATTTGAGAGCCCTTGTTAGCCTTCCTGTGAATGTTACATATGTTTATTGCAGCAGGTCTCCACTGACTGTGGGTAGAGATGGAATGTGCAGTGAGATAGAGCGTACCAATTGCCAGACTTCTTTAGTGTCTGTCCCCTCTTTTTCCTGGGATTTAATATCCACCCAGGGCTCTGTCCTGTCTTTCTGATCCAAGGGTTTATACTCATTGTTCCTACCTGGGGAGTGACACCTTTCTTGTTTGATGCCACTGTTCCCATCTAGGAGCAAATTATGTACCTCTATTCTATAATGCTTGAACCAAAATGGTAAATGGTGGGAGAGGTTGACCTGCTTTGTAACTTCCATGCCACCCCCTAACCAGTTATGCTGTAAATTCTATAAATTATTTCAGTTCTTTCTGCTGTCTTCCACCTCTGGGCTTAGTTTACTCTGAGGGCTGTTCAGATCACTTGCAGTAGCCCTCTACTTTGGGTGTATAGCACTGTGGTTTCCTTCTTTAAGCTGATTCTGTCAGCCTTACATCTTTCAGTGATTGACTAAGACCATTTCTTGCTTTCTTTTGATTATAGATTTTGGGGAGTTTTTTTGGTTTTTTTTTTTTTGCGGTACGCGGGCCTCTCACTGTTGTGGCCTGTCCCGTTGCGGAACACAGGCTCTGGACGTGCGGGCTCAGCGGCCATGGCTCACGGGACCAGCCGCTCCGCGGCATGTAGGATCTTCCTGAACTGGGGCACGAACCCGCGTCCCCTGCATCGGCAGGCGGACTCTCAACCACTGCGCCACCAGGGAAGCCCTAGGTGTTTTTTTTTTTAAATGGCTTTTGTGTTACTTGTGGGGCTTTGGGGAGAGGGGAGCTTGCTTGCAGTGTGCTCAGCCTACCATCTTGACTGTCAATGACTATGTCATATTTATAGTGAAATAAAAAGGAAAAATTGAAAAGCTAGCAAAAAATAAAATATTGATGAAATGATTGAAAAGATTATGGTTTTTGTTTTGAAGAGTATAAGCAATCACAAATGAACATTGGCATTCAAATATATAAAAATTAAAGCTTCAAGAACAAATATAGTTTTCAGGAATATATTTACATGAAATTGGAGAGGCATATGTATGCTATGTTGCTGGTTTCTCTTGTTTTCTGCTCTTTGGCTGAAGGAAGAAAATATGGATTCTGAACTTAGTGCCTACTTTGGGTGAATAACCTCTGTAGAGTCAACATTAGCCTGTGCCTGTGACAGACTTATGTTGGTTGCTGAGAGAAAAGCAGGCCAAAGATGTCTGACAGAGCTCTGAGAAAACACCAAAAAGGATTTTTGATTACAACTTTGGTTCAATAATTTTCAGTATTACTCCCTCACTGTTATCTAAATTTGTTTTATATTTTTCCATTATAAAACAATATGTCTTAGAATTTTTGGATAATATAAAAGGGGTGATAATCCTCAACCTGAATCATAACCACTGTTAATACTTTGGTATGTTTCTTTATAGTATTTTCTTATCATAGCTTCAAAAAAAATTAAAGTAATATGGTATTGTTTTTTTTTTCCAGTCCAAAAGTAATGCCTACTCAATGAGAAAGCTTGGAAAATAAACACCAGCACTAAGGAGAAAAAACCAAAATCACTCATAATAACTGCCCAAAGATAACCACAATTAAAATTTGATGTATATCCTTCCTGTATTTTTCATGAATATATACTTTTTTCTTTGTTGATATGGTATCATGCACTGCTACTATTTTGTACCTTGCACCTTTCATTTGCAATATATTGTGAATGTTTTCTCATGTTAGTAAATATTCTTGTATGTACTTTTTTTAGTGGTACATAGAATATGAATATATTTAAATATGTTTATTTAGCATACTTAACCATCTCCCTATCATTGGACACTGAAAGTGTTTCTAATTTTTTACTATTATAAATAATATCGTAGTGTGTATCTTTGTCCATACATCTTTCCATGCATCTATGATTATTTCTTTAGGAATAAATTCCTAGAAGTGGAATAGCTGGGTCAAAGGGTATGTACATTTTAATGCTTTTGATACATAAAAATGTCAAATTTTAAGCTAATCACTTGTTATATTCTGTCTTGTATTGCTATCTAATTGTTTTATGTGTTTGTCTTGTCTCCCTAATTAGAATATAAACTTCTTGAGGGCAAGGGAAGTTTCTTATACATCTTATGTATCCTTTGATAGTGTGATTGACAATTTTGGACTTATGAGTGATCAACAAATATTGTATTGATTTAAAGCTGTGCTTCTCCAGTCTTTGGATGTCATAAACCTATAAATTTAAATATATGTATATTTTGGGGATACATATAGGCTTGCAAGTTTTTTATTTTTCCGAGAAAGAATATTAAAAAACAAAATCAAGTACCATTTTCTATCTTCTTCATCTCTTAAAATAAAAGAATATTTAATAAAAAGTTTCTAATTTCTGAAAAAAGGACAGACTTTTAAATGGAACATTTTAGCATTTTTAAAAACTCATTGCCTTGTCCATATTTTTCTCATTTTGTGTTGGACTGGTGAATCTTCACCTTAGCCCACCAGTGGTCTGTAGACCAGCATTTGGGAACTACTGATTTAAAAGACTTGGAGGATTAATAGATAAACCTGTTTGCAACTCTTTTGCAAAATAATTCTTTCCCTTGCTCACGAGTCTGTCTCCACCACAATATTAAGTATACATGTGCAGGTAATGCTATTTCATTACACTGAATTTATGTATCTCTATGTACAAGTGCTCTAGTAAACAGACCAGACCTTGCTGATGAACATCTCAGATATTTCCAATTGCCAAAACCAAAAACTATATGCTTTCCAAGGAATTTGAGACAGGTTAAGTGTGGTATAGTAGAAAGAAGGCAGGTGTTAGAGTCAAACTGCCCAGGCTTGACTCCTGGCTTTGGCATTAAGTCACTTAATTTTTTTTTAGCTTCCTTACTTGTAAAATTAAGATGATAATATCTTCCTCAAAGTGTTTTTATAGCCCCTGTTATAGCAATTACTTCACTGTAATGTAATTATTAGTTTAGGCATCTGCCTTCCTCACATGAGTTCTTGAGGCTAGGAGTCATAGCCTCCTTTGGCTACCGTGGAGCCTAGCAGGGCTCAAGGCATAGCAGGTGCTTAATGAAATGACTGTTGAATCCATACAGGGTTGTTGTGAGGATCAAATGAGATAACACTTGTAGAAGCTGTTTTAAACTTTAAATTCTATACCAGTGTTAATTGTTTTTATTGCTTGTAAGAGCTGTCTTTGGGAGCTATCAAACCTTTGGGAAGAGACAAAATTATTCCATTTAACACTTCTACTATGCTTTGCAGTTTTCTTCTATGTTATAAGAAAACAAGTTTTAATTGGGGTTAATGTGCAGTTAATTTGCTTCCTGTGAAGGCAGAGGAATTTCCTTTTTTTTCTCCCCCCACAGTGGAGTGTCACGATATTAAATGTTTGTTTTATTTGGTTGCTACCACACAATTTTAATTATAGCAAGATCAGCTTATTTCATATTTAAAGAATGGTGCCCATTGCTTTATCCTCTTAACCATATAACTGATAAAAGAATACCAAACCTGGAAGAGAACAGGAGCCTACGTTATGCCAAAATAATTTTAGTCAGAGCTCCCTTTTTAACATTCACTGACTTGTAAAAATGTCATCGTTTCTAATCTGTTTATAAAGCTCCTGGTGAATTTTTGCCACAAGATGGCATTGGTGATTATTGAATGCATGTCTCTTGAACCAGAATTCTGAAAAATGGTGCACACAATTGTTCTTATTCTTTTGGGGATGAGTTGAAAACCTTCATCACTGCTTATGTATTAATTAAATTTTGTTTTGACTTCCGAAACAGGGTTAAATGCTACTTTACATCACTTCTTTCTGTATTCAAGTATTGTTTTGTTTCCTGTTTTTCTGTCTTTATAACTACAGTTACTATGTATTATTTGCCATGTGTTGTATGTGTCTGACTTATTGCTGATAATTGTGGTAACAGGTAAGAAGAAAATACGATGGGACCCAGTTAGGAGGCGCTTCATTCAGTCCTGTCCCATCATAAGGATCCCTAACAGGTTTTTGAGAGGTGGGTGATAACTAGCAAGAGATCTGTGCTTCGTATGGGTTAAAGGGAACTTTGAATGGATTTTCTAAACTCAAAACTCTGGTTTTAAAAAATTGTCTAAACAGCTAAAATTGGATGAAAGAAAATCTAGAATTTAATTTTAAACCTGTGTTTCATAGTGACCACTGTTGGAATTGTAATTATAAGTTTTAGGAAGTTAGAATCACTTAATGTGTATTAGGTCGTAGAAATAAATCATCTCATTGATGTCAGTATTATTCCACTGTAAACATATTAAAAAGAACTTTGAATAATTTATAAAATATGGGGTATGGGAAATAATTTTCTAAATATGATTTTAAGAAAGAAATAAAATTTATGTGACTATAAAACTAAAAACCTCTTATGTCAGAAACCATAAATAAAAAGATAAAAGGGGGAAATATTTGTAACAAATGGTTAATATCATGAATATATAAAGAGCTCTTATAAATCAATAGTTTAAAAGCAAATACCCACTAGAAAAATAGGTAAAAGAACATGAATAATCAATTTGTAAAAAAGAAAGCTCAATAAATATGAACAAATGTTTATTTTCACTATTGTTATAAACATAATTAAAATAATAAGGTTATCATTTTTACCTATTAGATTGGCAAGACTAAAAATAAGAATACTCAGTGTTGCAAGGGTATGGGGAAATGAAGCTCATATATTGAAGGAAGTGTAAATTTGACACAGCCTTTCTGGATTTAATTTGGCAATATGTATCAAAAGCCTTGAAAATGTTCACATCCTTTGACCTAGTAATTCTTACTTTTAGAAATGTTTCATTCTTTCTATTTTTTACTTCTTCTAGTAAAACATACTCCCTACTGAAAAAAGAAAATCTCAGAAGAGGGTTGAAAACTCTGGTTCCTACTGTTTTTCTAGATATAATAAATTGTCAGACAAGCGTTTTTATTGTTATAGTTTAGACCTTATTATTTATAAGCCAGTGTATCTATTTTTTTTTTTTTTTTTTTTTTGCGGTACGCGGGCCTCTCACTGTTGTGGCCTCTCCCGTTGCGGAGCACAGGCTCCGGATGCGCAGGCTCAGGGGCCATGGCTCACGGGCCCAGCTGCTCCACGGCATGTAGGATCCTCCCGGACCGGGGCACGAACCCATGTCCCCTGTATCGGCAGGCGGACTCTCAACCACTGCGCCACCAGGGAAGGCCCCCAGTGTATCTAATTTTGACTGAAGAGATTATTTAAAAAAAAACAAAAAGACTAGGAAAAAGACCTGCAGCAGCTAAAGATGTTTCTATATCTAGTGCCTAACCTATTTTTAGTGGCCAAGGTCCAGGTCATGAAAAAAAAAAATCTAGCCTAAATGGGTCAAGATAACATACTTAGGGTGCTATGCTACCTTTTATTTTGTTTTATTTTATCATTTGGCCGCGCCGTGTGGCTTGTGGGATCTTAGTTCCCTGACCAGGGATTGAACCCGGGCCATGGAAGTGAAGAGACCAAGTACTAACCACTGGACCGCCAGGGAATTCCTGCTATGCTACCTTTTAGCATAAATAATTTTATTGATAGAAACTAATAGGTAATTTTAGTGTTATGTGACAAAAAAAACCATTGTGCACACGTAGCCAAGCAGTACATCTAATTTGATAAAATTTTTCTTTTTTCTATTTAAAAATTAGAATACTAATTTTTTGATTTACAATGAGAAGGCTAACTTGGGGGCTGACTAAATTTAAGTATAATTAAAAAATTGTTTAATTAGGATGTAAAATTCAATATAATATCAGTTTTGTACAAATATAAACATAAAAAACAAAGGAAATAGTGAAATAACATTATATCTGGATGGTGGGATTTTATTTTCTTTATAGTCTCTGTTTTTCAATATTTTAATCATGGAAAAAAGAGATTAGCACAGGTAAGTTTCATATCTTTGGTTATTTTCGTAAGCCCTAAATTGCCTCAAAAAATTTCTGAGGAAGATGGTCTCTGACAGTGCTGAGAAGAGTGAGGCGGGAGTAAACTCAGCATTAGCAACAGCAAGATCACCAGTGACCGCTTCTAAATCAGTGGCCTTGTCTTAGTCCTCACCTTCTTTGACCTGTTTGTAGTGTTTGATCTGTTGACCACCTGTACCTTCTTAACGTTTTCTCTTCTTTTGGGTTATACTTTGCTGTACAATCTGAGATGTTTTCTTCCTGCCTCTTTGATTGTTCATTCTGTTTCCTTTACTGGCTTCTTTCTTCCTACTCACTAGAGATGGGTATTGCTCCAACGTTCTGTCCTCTCCATTATCTCCTTTGGTTATCTCATCAGATTTCACAGACTTAACTAACCTCGTTCGTTCGTTTGTTCATGCTTTCATTCTTTCAGTATTTTTTGATTGCCTCCTGTGTAACAGGCTTTGTGCTAGTTCAATCATCTAGATTATAGAGGATCAAGTAAAGAAACAATTACAGAATAATTTGAGTGTAATTCTTTGTGATAAGTGTCCTGATGAGTTAGTGTGATATGGGAGCACACAGAAGAGGTACCTGACTCAGCATGTGGGAAGGACAGGGGAAGATAAGTAGCCATCAGGATGACTTTTCAGAAGAGATGTATTGAGTAGTCTGAGTATGTGTTAACAGGGGAAGGTTGGAACATCTCAAACAAGGACCAAAACAAGGACCAAACAGCTTAAATAAAGGCAGTTAGGCAAAACAGAGCACGGTCTTTCAGAGAACTGTAGGAAGTTTGGCAGAGTGGGAAAGAGTGTCGAAAGAAGAAGCTGGAGAGGGCCCATATCAAGTGGAGCACCACCCAAGGGGAGTTTTCAGGATCAGTTTATTTAATTAATGAAGAGATTTAATTGGAAGACCAGTTAGGGTTATTAGAGTTATCAAGGTGAGAAATGATAAGAGGCTGCAACTAAGGTAGTTATATTTAGTAGGAATAGAGAGTAGCTAATTGATTTGAAATATAAGGAAGTGGAATTAGATGAGACTTGATGACCAATTCAAGAGGAGGAGGGAAAAGTCAAGAAAGCTTCCAGCTTTCTGTGTGGACCATTTTCTCTTTACCAGGTATTATATAGATGGATGGAAGAGCAGATTGAGAGAAAAGATGATAAATTCAGTTTAATCTCCCCAAGCCAATAATAGCATATCCTTGAACACTCAGTCTATGAGTTATTTCTAGAGAAACCTCCTTGGAAGGCTTGTCTCTTTGTTTTGATTGCACCCTCTGTGTATCTGCCTGTATCATAACACTTACCACACTGAATTATAGTCATTTGTTTACTTGTTCCTGCCTGCCATAGACTGTAAGCTCTGTAAGGGCAGGGACAGTGGGACAGTGCCTTTCATTTCTTTATCTCCAGTTTTTAGCTCAGTGCATGTAGTAGGTATATCATATGTATTTGAGTTGAACTGAATTATTTGTAAGGCTGCTGTCAGGGAATAGGATGGGACTAAAATTTTAGTACATTCTCAACTTCTCTCTGGTGGTGGTGACAGTAAACTAATAAGTTGCTGAGAATACGAAAATGCTACTTAGTGTTTCCTTAGATTTTTAAAACAACTTATCTATACTTTTGATATTGCCACTTTTTCAAGCCTTTCGTTTTGGGACTCCTACTACACATTATCTCTTTTGATTCTGATTAAACAGTTTCATAGGGCTCATTTTCTGTCGCTAGATTCCTTCACTAGATCCTGCATATTCTCTAAAAGATGTTGCTACCCATTATAAGTGGTGTGAAAACATTATCAGTGTAGTGAAAACAGTGTGTTTTCATTACAAAATGATAGACCGATTACACCCATTTACCCTCCCATACTTCTCACTTATTACTGAAAATGACAAAGCAGACCTACAAAAAAGAATGAATCATAACTATATTGAAAAACAGAAAAGGGAGGCTTTGAAGCCAGATTACCTATGTCTGAATCCAGGCTCTGCCATTTACCAACTGTGTGACTTTAGACAAGTTGCTTATTCTTTTTTTTTTGCCTCAGTTTCCTCATCTGTAAAATTAGGATGATGATAATAGTATCAACCTCCTAAGTTTGTTGTATCAAGAGAGGTAATATGTGCAAAGCACTTAGAAGAGTTTTTACGTTTAGCCAATGTTTTTTTTTCCCATAATTGAAAACTTTTATTTATCAGAAACAAAGTCAGCGTAACAAGCCAAATTAATTGTCTTAACTCTAGCTTGTCAACTAGCTAAAGACCAGGATAACAAATATTTATACTGACAGTCTGTTTAGCCAACGTTGACTTAATGTTAGCTGCTGTCATTCTTGCTATTGTTATAATACCAGCAAATTTGAGGAATTTCAGGGTAACAGAAAGCAGTTGGAATTCTAGTGATTGAGAAACCAGAACAGAATAAAATGCAACCCCAAATAGGTACTCCTACTGCACGCTGGAAATCAGATAATTTCCTAAAGAGCTCCTTTCCTGAAACTCAAGCCTAGAATCAGCAAGTGTAGGAGGAGGGAGCAGGTAGGGGTAAGATGGAACAGCAGGGCAAGTAATTAAGGGACTGCCTTCAGAACTGTTATTTCTCCTACTTCTCTCCCTCCCTCCCTCCCTGGCAATGGCATTAGTTCTAAGATAAAGCTCTAAGAACAGTTCTTCAAGCAAAGTAGGGGATTTGTTTAGGGGAGGGTTGAACAGGCAGTGCTTTCATGGACTGGGATTGGAAAGAGTGTGCGCACAAAGCAGAGCTTTAGGTAATGGACCTCCACAATAGATTGGATGAGGAGGGTGAAATAGGGGGAGGAGAAGAAAGCAAACTCCACCAAGGACTGATGTACATTAAATGACCATGCTAGCAAAATGCAGCCTTCCTTATTTTAGAAAAACTGCTTTTTCTCCACTTCTAAAGAGAAACCTGTCTGTGAGTGTACCACTTACCTGAAGACACCCATAATCAAACACATCTCCCATTTGGAGGTTTGGAGACAGAGTAATACAACTGTGGAGGAAATTCATTATCTCTTAGAATACTAATCAATGTAGTCCTTCACTTATTAATATGAATCAGTGATCAAGGCTTACCAGACATTTTAGGGAAACTAAACTTGTTCTGATCACAGCAGGTTTCCTCAGAGTCAAGAGAGAATTGGGTCCACAAATAAAAAGACAACTGCCATGCAAAAGAATGGTTAAGGAATTAGTTCCATATTGAAACTTGCTGAAATAAAGATGCAGTTGGAGGATTAAATAATACACAGGCTTAAGACCAATTTTTACAAAAATAAAGTAGAGGAAATTTACAGACCGTAAAGCAAGAGAACAAAAAGAGAAAGTACATGAGGAAAATTATACTTTGAGGATAGATCTAAGTGATCCAGTATCCATTTTATAATGTTACATAAGGAAAGACAGTGGAAGAGAGAAAATAAAGAAATAAAGAATATTTCCCTATGCTGAAGAAAGACTCTCAAGTTTTCAAGTATAAAGGGCCCACCAAGGAACAAGCTGGAAAAATATAAAAGCAAAAAGCATCTATCTGTACATTACTGAACTACTTATGATTCCAGAGATAGAAAACAGGCTACATAGAAAGACTCAAGACTGAGATTTCTCACCTGTAACATAGTTTGCTAGAAGATAAGTGCCTTCAGTGTTCTGAGGGAAAATTATTTTGAACACAGAACTGTACCCAGCCTCACTAATATTTAAATGTCTAAATGGAGGTCAAAATAAATAAGAACTCTGAAAGTTTATGAACACACCCTTTTTGAGAAAATTACTTGAAGAGGTGTTCCCAGTAAAATGAAAAACAAATCCAAGAAAGAGGAAGGTTTGGGCATAAGAAGCAGTAGTGCATAAAAAAAAAAACAGAAAAACTTAGAGTTGTGTCTAAATACAGGGACTGTGAAGCCTGGTATAATTGATAAGAAAAGTTTTCTAAATATATAGAAGAATAATGTAAATCTAGTGTATGTGTATGTATGTGTATGTGTATATATATATATATAACATTCTGTAACTAACATTTCAGATGATTTAAACAAACTGGGGATAGGAAGAAAGTAAAACTCTGCTAAAGATCTTATAATTTTTCATTTTAGAATTTCTAGGTGTAATATATGCTTATTAAAATTCAAATAATATGGAAATATATAGGGTGAAAAATGAATGTCCTTATCTCAAGCATATATAACAAATTTGTATAAATCAATAAGAAAAAGACATCTCAGTACAAGAATGTGTAAAAGGCTTGAGCAGCCACTTCCCAAAAGGATCAATCCAGTTGGCCAACAAGCATGAGAATGTGTTCAACCTCACTAGTAATGAGATAGATGCATGTTAAAACCACAGTGAGCTAGGTCTACAAACTCACAGGAATTGCTAAACTAAAAAGAATGATGATACTAATACTAAATATTTTGTAACCGGTTTGGCCTTTATCTGGTAAAGGTAAAGATTTCCATACATTATGACTCAGAAATTCCATTTCTACATTTATAGCCAACAAATATGGGCCCCTGTACACCTGAAAACATGTACAAAAATGTTTATAGCAGCATTAAGAGCCACCGATTTGAACAACCCAAATGTCCATTCACGCAACATAGACTGGATAAATTGTGGTATATATTCATACAAAGAAATAGTATTTGGCAATGGAAATGAACAGACTACCTCTAACCCCAGCAATGTGGATGAATCTCAGAAACATGATTTTGAATGAAAGATCCCATAAAGGAAACATACTATACCATTCTATACAAATACACTTCAAAACTAGGCCCAAATAAACAATATTGTTTAGGGATGCATACGTAGGTATAATAAAGCTATTAAAAGAAAGCAGGTTTTATGATTGCCATAAAAATGTGGAAATAGGTTTCCTCTGGAAGTGAAGGAGGTGGGATGGAGAGGGTTGTGATCAAAAGGGGCAGGTAAGAGGGCATCTGTGTGATGGCAGTATTCTATGTTTTGACCTGGATGATGACAACATGTTACTTTTCTGATAGTTTGTTAAACTATACATTTATAATTATGTTCCTATACATGTGTTGTATTTCACAATGAAAGAGGTTAAATTAAAAAAGCAAGGTCCCATTTCGCATCTTTACTCCTCACCTTATTCCCTTATCCAGAAGTAACCACTGTTAATAGGCAAAGTTCTTTCCAGACGTGGTTTACTCTGTTGTTAGAGAAATACCAATTTATGGGTTTTTAAAAAATATTAAGGGTAATACTATGTAGATCTCCCTAGGGAAAAAGGAAAGGAAAAAAGAAAGCTTGATTATTTCAGTAAAATTAGAAAAGTGGGAAAATGAAATCATAAGAAAGAATGGTTAAAAAAAAAAATATATATGATGGCAGGGATAAATCTAAATAAAAATAGAAATTAAGATCAAATTGGGTTTATCTGTGGAATGTATTTAGTACTTTAAAAGGTTAAAAGAAACAGTTTGATTTTTCCGTTATCAAAAGCATTTAATAAAATTTGATACTGTGTGTTCATTTTATTAAAATGGATCAAGCTATACTCTTACGATATATGTACTTTTCTATACATACATTTTAATAAAGACTTTATTTTAAACCATTCCTGGTTAAGAAAAAAATTTGCATCCAGGAATGAAAGAAATTTTATTTTACTGATAGACTATCTACAAGAAACCAATAGCAAATATCATGTATAATAGTGAAAAATTACCAGTATCATCATTAAAAATGTAAAAAACAAGACAAAAATGCCCATTATCATCTCCACTATTCAACCTTGTTCTGGAGGTTTCAGCCAATACAATGAAGAAAAAATTAAAAGGTACATATATTGGAAAGAAAGAGCTGAAAGTTGTCTTTAATAACAGGATGATATGATTGTCTGATGTAAAATTCAAGATAATTAACTAATGATAACTAATATTAGAGTTTAGAAAATTGGCTGGATAAAATTTAAACTTGCAAAGATAAATTACTTTCCTGTATATTAACAACAAGAAATTAAAAAATAAAAGAGATATCTATTCACAATTATATAGAAAATTATGAGGTACTTAGGAATAAAAAACAAGAAAACAATGAAACTATACTGATGATATCAAAAAGATGAGGATAAGTGGCTAGAGACTATATTTCTTCATGGGTCATCTCAAGTAAATTCCTCAAGGGACGTGCTTAAAATTTAGTTTTAAATTTTAGTCTGACATAATTTCAGACTTACAGAGAAGTTACAAGAATGGTAAAAAAATTGTCCTGTATTCACCCAGGTGCCCCAGATGTTAACATTTGATCACATTTGCTTTATCCTGCTCCCTCTCTCTCTCCTCTCCTCTTCCCTTTCTCCCCTCGCTATCTGTAATACATATGCATATACATATTGTTTTTCTGTTTGAACCACTTGAGATTAAGCTGCAGACACTATGCTCCTTTACCCCTAAATATTTTGGTGTTTGTTCCTGGAAAACAGATATTCTCTTATGTAACTGCAGAGCAAGTACCAAAATTGGGAAATTAACACTATTAACACTATAAATAATGGATTAAATTAACATTATCATCAGATTTACAGACCTCATTTCAGATTTTGCCAATTATTCCAATAATGTCCTTTATAGTAAAATAAAGTCCCAGAATCATGTGTTGCATTCAGTTCTCATGTATCTTTAGCCTTAATATTTTTGAACAGTAGGGACTTAGTCATATTGTAGAATTTCTTTTAGTTTGGGTTTGTTTGTCTTGTGTTTTTTCATGATTACATTCAACTTATACATTTTTGGCTGGAATACTACGGAAGTAATGCTGTGTTCATTTCACTGCACATGATGTTGATTTGTCCCTTTACTGGTGATGTTAACTTTGATCACCTGGATGAGATGGTGTCTGCCCAAGGGGCCTCTTACAGATTTTAACAAACTGATTCTAAAACCTAATGCAAGAGTAAATGGGGGAAAATAGCTAAGAAGTTTTTGTAAAAGAGTAACAAAGGGGAATTTGTCCTACTAGATGTTGATGGATACTTCAGAGCTTTCGTAATTAAAACGGTGTGGTAATGGTACAGGAATCAATAAATAAACAGTGGGACTGAACAGAGCCCAGAAGCCCAGGCTGATATGTAGTGACAGCTGTCTCCAGTATGCTTTGCTCAGCACTTGAAACTAACTCATGGTAACACCAAAGTCTGTCAAAGCAAGTTTCTTTTACTGCTGCCAACTTAGACTTAAGATTACTCTGCCCTAAGAAGCCAGATCTTTATATATGAATCTCATACAGTGTATGGAGTCTCTGTGGTAGGAGATGCTTACATAACCAATAATATTGTGTGCTGCTGTGGATGGATGGCCTTTGCCTGAGCAGCTTGGACTCTGGGAGTAGTAAAACGGTCTACGTACCAGTCAGGGATAGGAACCAGCTGGCCCAGTCTTCCCCGGCTTTCCTGTCCAGGCTTCCAGGTGTACAATAGAAGACCTGTCTTCTCAGGTAGAGGTAATACTGGGCTTTATATTTGGAAAGAAGGGACCAGTTAAGTTAAACTGAATTTATCATTTAGGCTGTATGATATATATAACTAGTTAATACTTTTAGCAATAAAGGTTTTAATTTTTTTTTTACAATGGCCTTATCACAAATGTTTGATAGCACATCTAGAGGTGGCTACATCTTGTGATAGGCTTATTAAGCAAAAATGTTATATGCTACTTAATTTGCAAGCTTTCGCATTTAAGATTGTGTGATGTGTCTTGATTGTGTGCATTCTTAAAGAGCAATAGATTTTGTGTCCAAGGTGATTAGACCTGAATATTGGGATTTTATTAATTCTACTCTAGAACATGTCAATTTAGTACACAATAAAGATGGCATTTCAGTTCAGTGTAGAAGGGATGACTTTCCATAAGGGGTTTAGGGACAATAGCCTATCCATTTTGCAGGAAATATTAGAGCCCTACCTCATAAAATACACAAAAATATGTTCTGAATGTATTCAGGTTCTGAATATTAAAAATCAAAACTAAAAAATTGTTAGAAATAAATAAGAATAGTAATTTTATAATGATGCAGAGCTAAATGAGATGTAAAGCAAATGAGCCTTTTGTTGTTGTTGCAAAGGAGCCTTAAAAGAAAAGATTGAGAGATTCAATTACACAAAAACTTCCATGTAGTAAAGGGTACCATAAACAAAATTAAAAGCCCAATAGCAGGCTGGAAGAAAGAAATAGAATAAATAAATAATTTCTACAAATCTGTGAGAAGACAACACAATAGATAGGAAAGTGGACAGGGGATATGATCAGGCAATTCCCCAAAGAAGAAATACAAATGGGCCAATAAACATGTGAACTAGTAAAAATCAGGGAAATACAAAGTAACCTGACACCCATCAGATTGGCACAAACTAAAAAGGTTGAAGAGGGCATAAAGGAATAGGCACTACCATACACTATTGCTGGGGGTATAAATTGTTGCAGTCTTTTTGGAAAGCAATATGGCTCTATAACAATATTATATCTGTCACAATTTGGGGGAGGCTGCGTTGGGTCTTCATTGCTGTGCGTGAGCTTTCTCTAGTTGCGGTGAGCGGGGGCTACTCTTCCTTGTGGTACACAGGTTTCTTATTGCGGTGGCTTCTCTTGTTGTGGAGCACGAGCTCTAGGTGCGCGGGCTCAGTAGTTGCAGCACGTGGGCCCTAGAGCGCAGGCTTAGTCGTTGTGGCGCACGGGCTTAGTTGCTCCACGGCATGTGGGATCTTCCTGGACCAGGGATCGAACCCGTGTCCCCTGCATTGGCAGGCAGATTCTTAACCACTGCGCCACCGGGGAAGTCCCCTATCTGTGTCAATTTTAAGTGTATATTCCTTTGACCCCAGAAATTCTGTTTCCAGAAATTTTTAGACATTTGCATATAAATCTACATAAAGAAAGCTTTGTTACAAAATTATTTGTAACAGTAATAACATTGGCGCAACCTCATCATTGCCTTATTTCTGACAGCTTCTTTCTTCCTTTGGGCTGCAAACTAAAGCCCATGTCCCTGGTTACAGTAAACTCTGGCTTACTCCCTGGGGTAAAGAGCAAGTGTGCTCATCATTGTCACATGATGAGCACACTGAAGCAAAAAGATGGCTTAGTTACCACAGGTACATACTCCCTCAGCTGCATGTTCCCTTCTGGGTATTGAGTTCACCTCTGCATACAGGTTCAGTTTTTGTTTTGTTTTGTTTTGTTTCTGGTACACGGGCCTCTCACTGTTGTGGCCTCTCCCATTGCGGAGCACAGGCTCCAGACGCACAGGCTCCGGACGCGCAGGCTCAGCGGCCGTGGCTCATGGGCCTAGCCGCTCCGCGGCCTGTGGGATCTTCCCGGACTGGGGCACGAACCCGTGTCCCCTGCATCGGCAGGTGGACTCTCAACCACTGCACCACCAGGGAAGCCCACAGGTTCAGTTTTAATTTTTGACTTCTGCATTTTCTAATTGGAGTTCCTCAATCAGGTAACCTAATTCTGTGGCTGATTTTATTAGTAGCAAGTACTTTTTAGGAAAGTGGGGTTTGCACATGGAGAATTTGGGACAAGATTCAGAGAACTACTTTAAGAATCTAAAACCCAGTTAAGTTTGGTCAACGTTGAGGAGCCTATGCTATATTCTTTATAATGAAAATTAATGTGTAGTCTCCATGACATTGACCCTGATAAATCCCCATGATTTATTCAAAATAAAATATGGCTTTCTAATATGTTAGTCACTCTTGGACTATAAATATGTACAAAGAAATCTTTAGTTACTGACTAAAGAGAAAGAATAGTTACCTCTTTACTCCTAGCTATAAGACTTCTTGACAGGATGTATAATATTTATCATACGTTGATCAGATGCTCTTTACCCAGCAGTTTAATTTGCATAGATAATGGCATTATTTACAGAAGCCAGCAATTGAGCTAGACAGGCGCTTTTGATAGACATATTATGTGAGCCACAAAACTTTAAATTTTCTAGTAGCCACATGAAAAAAGTAAAAAATAGGTGACATTAATCTTAATTTCTATTTGACTCAAGAGATCAAAAATGTCATTTCAACCTATATTCAGATATAAAAATCAGTAACTTTACATTTATTTTTGGATACTAAGTGTTTGAAATGCAGGGGGTATTTTACATTTAAAGCATAGCTCAGTTTGAACCAGCCTTAGTTCAGATGCTTAGGAGTCGTATGTGGCTAGTGGCCACTGTGTTGGACAGCGCAGGACTAGACTGTAAGCTGCAGAGGACAGAAAGAGTAATGGTCTTACCATTGTATCCTCAGCAACTAGTACAGTACCTGGTATGTAGAGGCGTCCAGTAATATTTTTGGCTAAATGAATGAATGAATGAGTGGGTAAATATAAAATCATCTTTCATTGACTCCTCAACCTTTAATCCATGTGAGTTACATTTGTCTCAAAAATAGTTGGCAGTAAAATTAGAATGGAATGTCTTCTCCGTTGTACAGTTGTTTAGAGAAAATCCTGGAATATACTGTATGTCTTTTCATATTTGCCCAAAAGCAGTTTCAAAAAGTATCTTTTGTCTCCAGGTAATAAAGCAAATGACATTATAGAGATTCTTAGAGTTCCTGTCTGTTGACCATAGCAACTCTGTTTTTTTTCTTAAAATTTGTCTTGCTAATTCTTAGAAACATTTGTGTTTTGAGAAGACCATTGCATAATCCAACCCCTATCCCCAAAATTGTATCTCTCTTAAGCACGATATCAAAGTCCACGGAGAGCTCTACACTGTTTTGATCATCCCTGTTACTGTTAACTTTGACCTGAAGTTAGTATCAGTGAAACTTCTAGTGTCTGTTATATATCCCTGTTTTAGGTGTTGTGGGTGATACAGGCTAATTGCTATACATGATTTTTGCCCTTTAGAAACTTAGAATTATTTGGAGAAGAAAAATAAATATTAACTAAATGAGTAGAGAAAAATTAAATTTGTAAATTTGTTCAGTGTTTTCTGTGTGCCTTAGGTTTGGTAATAGAAAGATGAATGCAAATAATTCCTCTTCCCTCAAATAGCTTATAGCCTCCTGGGAAGATACATATATTATTAACCAATAAACATTTTAACATAATAGCAAGTATAATAAATCTGTAAAGTACAGGAATAATAATCCATTCATACAAATGAAGAAGCTGAGACTCAGTGAGGGTCAGTGACTTGCTCAAGGAAGCAGTTAGAAAGAACCTGGATTCAAATCTAGATATTTGTAGAAGTTATTGCTCTTTCTTCCACACCACGTTTTCTGTGTTTCAAGATTTTTAGAAAGAGAAATTGAGTTCACTTGAGGTAAATCACAGCTTGTGAGTAAATTTCCTCAGTGATTATAGTTTGCCTAAAATTATATTTATTACGTATTTACATAGTTATGGTGTAATCGTCTTATTAATTGTCCATGTCTGTCTTATTATTTGAGTGGTATGGTACTGAATTGTAAGGGCTGTAGGTTTTTTCTTTTTTTGGCCGCACTGCGCGGCTTACAGGATCTCAGTTTCCCGACCAGGGATTGAACCCAGGCCATGGCAGTTAAAGCCTAGAGTCCTAACCACTAGGCCACCAGGGAACTTCCAGGCATTGAAGGCTAGGTAGACCAGGCCAAGAGCTAAGGGAAGGACTCGACTTTCTAAGCAGAGAGACAGACGTAAACAGGCAGGAGTGTGAGGGATCAGGATCAGGAAAGGCTCTGAATTGCTGTTTGAAGACTTCAAGCTTGAGCAGTAAGGAGCCATCAAAGATTCTCAGGACCAACAGGTTGGAATTAAGTGATTGGGTGATTCGTGGTTTGTTCGTTTGGTTTTTAGTTTTTCTAGCTCTGTGCAATTTCTTTTCAGTTCTTGTTTAAAAGCATACCGTAGGAAGTGGGATTTTGATTTAAAGTATAAATATGTGAGGCCTATATTAGGCTGGTAATAAATGTTTATATAACAAATGTTTATTAGGTGTCCAGCATTGTCATAAATATTAATATTATACTAGTATCTATTCCTAATATATGAAAGTAGATAAATCTGTAGGATAACAGATGACCATAGTAGCTTATTCCATCCAGTGCGTATTTAAGCATCTTTGGTTCTGTAGCTATATAAGGGTTTGTGTAGACTGGTGTAAAAATTGTAAGGATAATAGAAGTAATATAAATTCCGGGGTTTTTTACTCTAAAATAATCTTGAAGTAACTTTTAGTAAACTAGTTGACATAATTTAAACTTCAGAAAGCTTACAAATACAAATTGTAGAAATAGCTTTTTTTTTTCTTTTCTTTTGGCTGTGCAGCTTGTGGGATCTTTAGTTCCCCGACCAGGGATTGAACCCGGGGCCCCAGCATTGGAAGCACCGAGTCCTAACCACTGGACCACCAGGAAATTCCCTGAAATAGCTTTTCTCAGTAAAGTTCTTAATAGGATGAAAGATGCTCTTTGAGATAAATACAGGGATATTCTTTGTTAACTACCATAATGTCTGGAGTGGTATTTAAATTCCAGACATTGCTATAACTCTTTGAAAGCCAGTTTTCTTTTTAAGTGTATAATTATATATTGTGGAAAAATCACAGGTTTTATGTATGTGTATTTTTATTTATACATGACTCATTCACATTTGTGATTATATTTATGTAGTTCTCTAATATTTTCAGTTTAATTTCGTTGGCCTGTGTTTTCTTCTCCTCTAAGAAAATAGAAAATCTGTCCTTTTAGCTTTTGGATTATTAAACCCCTCCGCCTTCTTTTCTTGAAAACTCCAAGTAACCAGCCATTTTCTCAAGTTTATGATGCTATTTTGCCTCCCTTGGGAAAAATCTTTTTACAGTTATCAAAATCTGAAAATAGTCCAATGAAATAGAAATGGAGACTAGCTCCTTAAAATCCTAAGTAGTATGTGTGAATGTATAAAATAACCTAAGTAAATAAAAAGTACATCCACATTATAAATTTTCCCTGATTTCCTTTTAAAGATGAAATGTTTGTTGCCAAATTTTGTTTGTGCTTTTAATGTGCTGGGTCATCTGCGGAAAGCTGTCCTCTTCTCTCCTAGGCCACAGACCTCCACCAGCACGAAGCGGACATCGTTGTGTGGCAGATAATACCAATCTGTATGTGTTTGGAGGTTATAACCCAGATTATGATGAATCAGGAGGGCCAGATAATGAAGACTATCCTCTCTTCAGGGAGCTTTGGAGGTATCATTTTGCTACAGGAGTATGGCACCAGATGGGCACAGATGGCTACATGCCCCGAGAGTTGGCATCTATGTCACGTGAGTGCCAGCAGTTCTGAACTTTTGACTTTATGAAATGTCTGAGAGGTCTGGCTCAGTGTCACATGTTTTCCTTGTTAATAATGTTTAATAATACTAAATCATAATAGTAATATAATTAAACCCTGTTAATGGATAGACTCTTACTGTGATAATACTGTGTCAGTACTATAGCATGGTGATTCAGAATCAATTGTGAGCTGGGTAGTCCTGAGTTTGAACTTAGCTGTATGTCATTTACTTGACAGATGATTTTTAGCTTCTAGTTCCTTACCTATAAAATGGAATTAATAATATCTCAGAGGGTTCAACATAAAGTATCATATATATGCTAGGCAAAATGTAGTAGAAGATCAACAAATGGGGTTTGCAGCTCTTGAGCAAAGTACTTCACATGTGGTATCTGTTTAATCCTCACAACATCTCTATGATGCCAACACTGGAATTATCGTCATTGTACAGATGAGGAAACTGCGGCTTTAGAGAGGCCCGAAGGGCAGTGGCTGTGAGTGCAGGCTCTGGAGCCAGACTGCCTGGGATTGAACCCTAGCTTGGCAAGGTTCTTTTTAGGAAACCTTCAACAAATTATTTAAACCTCTCACCACTTCTATTTTATCATCTATAAAAATGGAAAAGATAATAATAGTTCCTACCTCATAGGGTTGTTGGGAAGATTAATTTAGAGATATTAAATAACTTTCCTGAGGTCACACGAGACTTTAAACCCAGCTCTCATGGGCACCAGAGCTCATGCTGTTGACTCTTACACTACATCAATTGAATAATTGGTTTAAAAAAAAAAAGTCACTGAAATAATACAGTAGCAGTATTTTCAGAATATTTGCCATCAGAGAGAGAAAAAGTATATACAAGTGTGTGTGATGACAGGAGCAGAAAGTTACTAGCAGGATATTCGTGTTCTTTTTATCTGGTGGAGGATTAAGATGACAGAAACTATAATTTAAAATGTAGAGAGCATTCCCCTGGCAAAAACCGAGTGGTCCTTTTATCCCTTCATCCTGAGTCCCACTGGGTCTTTGCTAAGGCAGTGATGATCCTTCATTTTCTTTTGCTTTACTGTGTACTTGAACTGTGTTAAGCAGCAGTGGTAGATTGTAGTTCATATCATTCTGTATTGTTATATACAGTGTTTCATGCATTTCACAATACATGTCACATATCAAACAGTGAGCTATGTGAAATTGTGTGAATTAGATCTTTTTCTGTAAAACTTTGTAGTAGTTATATGTCAGCGGTTTGAGCTATCTTCTGAAAGTATTAAAGCGGACATTTTTGAGTTTCTCAGATTTTCTGGGTTAATGTGGGAACACATTGCAGGTAGCCAGTACAAAAATGAAATTTGTGCTTCTCCTTTCCCAGTTGTGCTGCATGGAAACAACCTGTTGGTGTTTGGAGGAACAGGCATCCCATTTGGTGAGAGCAACGGCAATGACGTCCATGTCTGTAACGTGAAGTATAAGAGATGGGCTTTACTCAGCTGTCGGGGGAAGAAACCCAGTCGTATATATGGACAGGTACCAATCTATAGCCAGTCATTGTGGATGTATTTGTTCAGATTTTCTAGTTCCAGGAACAATGTCAGAATATTTATATTGCCACCAATTTTTGTTAATGGAGAATAAATTCATCGTGGTTACTATTTGATATTTCAGTTCTGATGTGAAATTGTAGTTTGTAAATCTGGTTGCTTGCCTTCTTCTTTCCTTTTTTTCCCCTTACTCTTTGTTTCTGATTAAGATCAATGATCTAGACCTGTATGGAGGTTTCTATAAATGTCAGGACCTCACCCACCTCACCCAATGAGAGATTTGGCTATTTATGGCCCAGGTCCTATCGTCTTTAGAGTGTTATGATGCTTTGAAGAGCTTTCTAACCTAAGTAATAGGGTAGATGATCCCTATCTACTGAGACCCACTGGGTCTTTGCTAAGGCAGTGATGTTAAGAGACTTTTATACAGATCTGAGCTAAAACACAGATTATGTAGAAATTAGTTTCCAGTTAGGTTCTAGTGCTTCAAACCTTAGGTTTGAAACGTTGTATCTAAAAAGGTAGGAAAACAACTCACCATACTTCAGGGACCCTTTGAGAGTAATGGGCTAAGCTT
The DNA here is from genome assembly GCF_964270905.1 of Leucopleurus acutus. Taxonomy (NCBI): domain Eukaryota; kingdom Metazoa; phylum Chordata; class Mammalia; order Artiodactyla; family Delphinidae; genus Leucopleurus; species Leucopleurus acutus. The sequence continues at coordinate 86,659,566 of NC_139144.1, forward strand.
AAAACAACCAAAGCTGTGGCTTCTTTCTCAACTAGCACTGGCTGGCACTGGTACTGATACATAGCTTCTGAACTATGTGTGAGGCACATACTGGATGACCATATCCCACCACAGGAGGCACTTAAACTCTAAGAAATTACCATAACAATAGCAAAACTTACACTGAGAAGAGTCTGGTGGAAAATGTCAAGTTTGGGGGACTGCCACCTCTAGACTTCTTACTTAAGGGATTCTGGTGCCTTATTTTCATATTTGCTCCTTCTCCTTAAGGGCATTTTTCTTCAGACTGCTTAGAAAGTGAAGCAGCTTTCAGTGGAAATGCTCATGTCCATGATCTATAAATTCTTTGGTTGGCTAGGACCCCTAAGGATCATCTGACGCCCTTTGCCTATCTAGATAGAACTTTCTTTCCAGTTGAGCAAAGTTAACTTTTCTAAAAATAATCTCTGTTTCTCTAAAATCTTTAGTCCTTTTTAAGGGTCTGATTTTTAGAAAGTTAAAAAATACAAGAAAATTTCATAAACCTGATTTGGGGATATCTAATAAGGTTACATTCTTCAATCAAGTGTTAACAAGGAAGTCTCGTTCACCTTTCCTCATTATCCAGGCCATGGCTATCATCAATGGCTCCCTTTATGTCTTTGGAGGGACAACTGGCTATATTTACAGCACAGACCTGCACAAATTAGATCTCAATACCAGGGAGTGGACACAACTGAAACCAAACAACCTATCCTGTGATCTACCAGAAGAGAGGTGAGATTCTAGGATTAAAGCATATTTATTCTTTCTTGCTAAGATTTTACTTTTTTTTCAGAATATTGGCAGTATGGTTTGAAGAAGACCCTTTGGCCTGGTTAAAATAGCTAACTGGCTGTTAGATCCCAGTTCAGCATTAAAGAAGGATCTTCTGGTGAGGGAATGATATCTCCCTCTGAATTAAAGAATTTTTTTCCTGTTATTTCCTCTTGTACTTCAGTTTTCCTGCATTAGGAAAATAGTGAAACCAATGGTAACAATTGTAACTAAATTTCATATTACAGGCAAAATAATTACATGCTAGTTACTTTTTGATTTCCCTTCTTAACTTGCATATTAGGATTCTTTGGCTTATTTGCTTACAACCGTATCCCCAGTAAGAACACAGTGCCTTGCCCATAGTGGTACTCAGTGAGTGTTGGTTGGATGGATGGAAGAAAGGAAGGGAAGGTCATTTATTTTAAGTGCTCTGTTAAACACTCAAACATCACATGATTCTCTTTAGTTGCCTTCTAGTAGCAGTCGTAGATCTTTCACTTTTTTTTTTTCCTAATAGCAGTTGCCTCTTCTTAGAATTAAACTCACTGGAAAACTTAAAGAGGTTTTTTTGCCCTCTAGTTTAAAAGCAAAGACAGTAAATAATTTTTTATTCACTGTTTAGACTATTATGTCTTTGTTGCCTTTGAAAAAACGACATATGGGTGCCAAGGAAGACTTATTTCTATTGTAGTATCTTAGTGGGCTGATTATTGCAGAACTACCATGAGAGGACTTGGGAGCTGGCTTCGTATGGGGAGCAATTTTGATGTAATTTGTTTTATCAGCACCAGGGCCTCCAGGGAAAGGAGGAAATAGATTGTTTTCAAAGCATTTTCACATGGTTGCCTTCTTTGAATCATCTTATGGACATATTATAACTTGTTTCAGCTTTTAGCTAGACTGCTTGGATAAAAGTTCTGGTAGGTGTTTCATATTATATTCACAGTTTTATGTAGCATAATTTTTCTGATATTTTTGTATCTGTTAAATAAGTGTCTTAATTTGAAAGCCCATAGTCTAAGCTTTCTAATTAAATGTAGGCAGATCACTTTTTAAAACTGTAATAATTTCCCCCCTTATACAAAGTTATCACAAAAAGATTATAGAAAATCTAGAAAATACCAATAAGCAAAATGAAGAAAATAAAAAGCAAAATCTAAACTCAGGGATAACCAGGGTTAACATTTTGTATGTATCCTTATAGTCATTTTCTGTGCATATTTGTATATCTATAAATTTTTAGTAGGATTATAGCCTATCTGCTCTTATATAACTGATTTTTTTTTCAGTTAATGACATGAAAAGAAGTTCTTAGTATATTAACCATCCTCTGTTCCTACATTCTTATTGGTTGCATGCTAATCCATTTTTTATATATTGTATAATTTATTTAACCAATTCACTATTATTAAACATTTGGGTTATTTCCAATAATTTATTATTATAAATAATGATGCAATAAAAAGTCTTGCAGCCAAATCTTAGGTAGATCATTTTTCCCATAATTATAAATGTATTTTATTGTATATTTTCAGATACAGACATGAAATTGCACATGATGGGCAGAGGATTTACATCTTGGGAGGTGGTACTTCTTGGACAGCTTATTCCTTAAACAAGGTATATTAAAAAAGAGAGAGAGAGGAAGAAGGCTAGAGAGAGGCATGTGTTATACTAAGCATAATAAGTAACAATTCTGTTACTGTAGATATTGTAATTTTCAAGCAGTTTCTTCATCAACACCTATTTTGTGTTAGGTGCTCTTTATAAGGTTGAACTCTGTGCCCCTGATATGCTTTCCAGTTGACAGTTGCATAATTACGCACTGAAAATACTTTATTAGAATTATCTCTTTATGCTAGATGAGAAAAGACATTAAAAGAAAGATAATAGTAGGTTAAATGGAGCAACTAATTAGATTTGGAACCAGGATTCTCAGAATGTCACATCCCTCTCATTGTCAGTGCTGTGTATCTAAAAAGAACAGGCATGTTTAGGACTGCACATCACTACCTTTAGAAAGCTGCGTTCTGAAGGGCTTTTATTCATCTGTCTCTGTGGCATTTCTAAATCCATATGTCCCAGGGGAAATCTGTAGGCCTCAGAGCTCCTGATTGGGAACCTTAATGGTCTTTTTCAAGTTTTGTCAAAACTGCAGTTCCGTGTTTTCTTACCAACACTTGCTTTCTTCTGTTATAAAAATGATACATGTTCATTGTAGAAAATGTGCAAGTTGCAGAATTCCAACTTTTTTCTTCATTCTTTTCTATGATTTAAAAATAATAAAATTATGTATGTGCTTAATTTTCAATTGCTTCATTTAATGTTTTGCCTTATATTAGAATTAGGAAAGATCAGAGAATAGCAAAGGAAAAGAAGGCTTTTCAACCAAGAATATGTTTGTACAGGCTGTTATGAAAAATCCAGTTTTCAGGCTAGCTAAAATTTTTTGTGTATCCTCTTTTTTTCTTTTCTCTCCAAGATTCATGCATATAACCTTGAAACGAATGCATGGGAGGAAATTGCAACAAAACCCCATGAAAAAATAGGTAAATTTAAAATATTGATTCATTTATCTTTAATAAATGTATTTTATAGTTTTACGTGTTCTGAAAGAGAAAAAGTAATTTTCTTGCATTATATGAGAAGAAAAATATCTGTTAAATTGGTATTAGAAATTACTTGTGGGACTTCTCTGGCGATCCAGTGGTTAAGACTCCAAGCTTCCACTGCAGGGCACACAGGTTCGATCCCTGGTCTGGGAACTAGGACCCCGCATGCTGTGCGGCGTGGCCAAGAAAAAAAGAAAAGAAATTACTTGTATTCCTTAGCCCAATTATTATTCTTCCTCAGCAACTGAGCAGAGACTTTTATTTTTTTTATTTCATTTTTTAAAAATTTATTTATTTATTTATTTTTGGCTGCATTGGGTCTTCATTGCTGGGCACAGGCTTTCTCTAGTTGCAGCGAGCGGGGGCTACTCTTCGTTGCGGTGTGCGGACTTCTCATTGCAGTGGCTTCTTTTGTTGCAGAGCACAGGCTCTAGGCACGTGGGCTCAGTAGTTGTGGCTCACGGGTTCTAGAGCGCAGGCTCAGTAGTTGTGGCGCACAGGCTTAGTTGCTCCTCGGCATGTGGGATCTTCCCGGACCAGGGCTTGAACCCATGTCCCCTGCATTGGCAGGCGGATTCTTAACCACTGTACTGCCAGTGAAGCCCATGAGCACAGACTTTTAATGGGGATTGGTGAATTCTGTGGAAGAGGGGAAATCTGGGTAGGATAAAAGTAGGCCCTTAAATCAAGATCTACCTGTCTCTTTGTGGGTAAAAGGGCTTGGGAAAGCCACTAGTAACCCCTGCCCACTGCCACCTCACTTTGTTTTCCTGACACCTTAACATTATATCATTATGATGAAACTTATGATGGCTTTATTCTAGTGTGAAATAAGGCAGGATTGGAAGGACTAGTCAATGTTTGCTTTAATGCAACAAAGGGATTGTTTTAAGCAAGTTGTTCATAGTATGTCTTTTGCTGTGTTGGATCACCATTACTCCCAGTCTTTCTGTGAATAATGGAATTTCTGTATTTATGTGTTTGGCAGGTTTTCCTGCAGCCCGAAGGTGTCACAGTTGTGTTCAGATAAAAAATGGTAAGGATTTTAAATAACAGGCTGGTTCCATTTTTGTAATTGTACATACTGAGATTATTTTATTTCTTAATGATAACTCTTTAAAAGAGGCATAACTTTGGGGAGAGTCTATTTCTTTTAGTTTAGAATTAAAGGGAAATCCATAAAGTTCTGCGTCTCTCAGCAATTTTCATAAAGTAAACGAATGTATTGTTTGGGTTCCCTCAGTTATCACAGAACTCAAAAATAAGTGATAAATAAGCTTTTACTCTACCGCCTAATCGTTCAGCACCCCACCTCAACAGATGTCTCTGGTTTTGGTGGGTAACACTAATAATCCTGACATACAGTAGAAACCTTGGTAGACATTGTATTAAAATTGTAATGGCTCCTTCAGAGTGTTATTTCATAAAGTTTATTCTCTTCTCTATCTGATACCAGATAGAACTCTTAGCGCATTCTTTGGCCATATTACAGCACAAGCATTGTATGGCTTCAGAAAGCAGCTGCAGCTACTTTATCTGAGTGTGATAAATGACTCCTCTTTGGACAACTGTCCTGTCTTTTAATTTACAGCTTATTTTATAGTTGGATATACCACCTTAAATTTTTGGAGGGGAGGAAGGTGTGTGTAAATGAGTTTGATAGCCTGTATCCTTTCAGCAGCTTAGTTCAGATTTTACTAGGATTATGCTGCCATCTCTAGTACAGAGGCGCTTTTTATTATGCTTCTGCTCTTTGGACAAGATTTATAGATAGTGGCGTTTTTCAGCTTTGCCTCTCTAAGAACGGATCCATACTTTTTTTAAATCCTAGCCAGAAAAGTTTCCAGTGTATTTTATAGTTTAATTTTATTGACTTAAACTTGATCTAGATTTGAGTTAACACATGTATTCATTTGGTTCTTTGAGTCCAGGCACCATACAAATGGAATTCAGCTATAGTTGTGGGCATTTAGCTTGAAGGTTCACATAGCCTTTGTTACATGTTGTCTACTTAGTTATAACTAACTGACTTTATAAAAACAAAAAGAACAACAAGAACAATAATAAAAAAAAAAACCTTTGATTTTGGGAAGGTTTTGTTCCTGACATAAATAACTGGTACAGGTCAAATGGGACTTCAAACTGTCCTCTTTGGGCTGAAGAAAGCTTGGAAAAACCTCTTTTGTGCCCCCAAACTGAACATTGCAGGTTAATTGTCTAAGTAGAGAATGTTTGTCTCTATGGGCAGAAAAATGTCTATCCTTTTCAGGATGTTATTTAAAAGGAGAGTTTGCAGCCTGGTGGCCTGCAGATGTGTTCTCTTTGGCTCATGTGTGTATTACAGTTTTTGAATTAGTGGCCAATATTTAAAAATCAAAATGTTTCACTTTTCAAAAAATCTGGATTTCCAGCATCTTTTAAAAAATTGGAAGATCTGGCAGTTGCTGACCCCAAGTCCTGCATGGCATCGATGAGCTGGAGCTGCATCGCCATCTTCCTCGTTAGAGCATGTGCACTCCTGTTTGTTCCCTGGACCTATTTGTTTATTTTCCCTGAACCTTCTTGCTCATTCACTTCCTATGCCTGGCACCTGTAGTTGAGAACCTAGACATGAAGCTTCCTCAGAGGCTTGCATTCTTAGCCCTAGCAAAGATCCCAACATAGTGTCCGAACTTTAGTGAGGGACAGGACAGCAGCATGAGCGGCCCGCCAGCTGGAGTCCTGTATGGTATGGGGACTGAACTGGTCCCGTGTCATCTAGCTGTGAGAGCTACTACAGGACATGCTGTCACCGTGGCCCTTTTCCTTTGTGTGATTTTGGCTTTCTCTTTTCCTGATAGATGTGTTCATTTGCGGGGGCTATAATGGAGAAGTGATCCTGGGAGATATCTGGAAGCTGAATCTGCAGACTTTTCAATGGGTAAAGCTCCCAGCTACCATGCCAGAGCCAGTTTATTTTCACTGTGCAGCTGTTACACCAGTAAGCTTTCATTTTCGTATCTTTTTTATGTAGTTGCAGATGATAAGGAGATATTTTTAGAGATATAGCAAGAAAAGAAGATTCTGATATTAGCAAAGCTTGGATTAAGAATGTGTTTTTAAAACCTTTCTTCCAAAGCTAGCTCTTCCTCTGAGAAAAGGGGAGAAAAACCATCATAATACAAGCTCAAAAGAGCAACATAAATGTAAAAGCAATGCTACATGTGGCATTCAGGCCCCGACAGTGACACCAAAGGTGTTTCCTGGGAAGGCAGAACAGTTTTACCCCCAAGAGGCCATGTTATTGAAGATTCTACTAGTTTCTTGGATGCAAAGACCTTTGTTTTCACCTTGTACCCTAGTACTGGGCACAGGGGATGCCTAATATAGTCTTAGTTTACCGTTGTTGGAGTTGTTGTTGAAGTAAAACCAGCCTCTTGCTTTTCCCTTAGTAACTCCTTCAGTATCTAAGCCTTTCTTGATCTCTGCACTGTGTTGGGATCAGTGAGAAACTTTTCTGTTTCCTGTTGTCTAATTCAGCCTACTATGAACTTTTTGGCTGAATCTTCAGCGTAAGTACCTGTTTCTCTCCCATGTGAATTTATCCTCTTTTGACTGCCATTTGTTCATAGGCTGGTTGCATGTACATTCATGGAGGAGTGGTGAACATCCACGAAAATAAACGGACTGGGTCGTTGTTTAAGATCTGGCTGGTGGTTCCTAGCCTGCTGGAACTGGCGTGGGAGAAGCTGCTTGCGGCCTTCCCCAACCTAGCAAACCTCTCCCGGACACAGCTTCTGCACCTTGGACTCACACAGGGACTCATCGAGCGCTTGAAATGAGGATTTCTGGACTGTTCATTGATACTGGAAATGTTAATTTAAAGAGACTCCTTTATTTATGGGCAGTGTAGAATGTGCTACAGAGAGGATTGGTTACCCTGATCAAGGCCTTATTCAGAAAATACATCAGATGCCTTTCTGTAAATTGTTTTAAGTTTATGGAATCTCACTTTCCCTCGTGCTTTTTTCTTTGCTTCTCTCCCTTCTGCCCCAGTACACACACACATACTCACATACTCCCTCTTCCTTGATGGAGTTGAGGGAAAGTCTGAAAGTACCTTAATAATGTTATGAATTAAGATAAGATAAAGAAAATTTTAGAGGAACTCTAAGGATATGACCCTGTCAGGCAGTGCTCTATAAATTAAAGCAACGTCATCGATAAAAACAAAAATAAAATTTAAAAAATTAAATCCAGCAACAACAACAAGAAGTTTTGGGGATAGAACAAGAAGGCTAACCTTGAGACTCTTGCAGATTATAGGGAAAGCTAGATGTTTAACTTCCTGTTTTCAAAGGTACATCTAACTGAGTAGCTGGATCTAATGGCAGCGGTGGTTGATGTCTTGCTGCCTAGGTACCCAAACCGATCCTTTGACTTTGGAAAAAAGTTAAGCAGCTCAGCAGCTCTTGATTAGTGATTTCTTTTCTCATCCTTTTGGTGCCAGCAGTGGTTAGAGTTGACTTGTCTAAAGACTTTACTGTGTGTTGTAATTGTGCTGTTTGTCGTTGCTCTTAGAAATTATGGCACCAAGAACATGTCAAATCAAGAAATTTATGGTGGTCACAGTTCTTCGTTCTGGGCAGTTTTGAAATTCTCCTATGCTTATTAATGGTTTCAAGTATCTTTTTGACTTCACTGTGGGGAATTGCAGACCCTAAGTGTGTGGCATAAATGCTGTGGGACATAAATGTAAGTTCGTGAGAGGCCTGAACAGAGCAGGGCAGGGAGGGCTTCTGCTCTGGGCTGTGAACTTTGTCATATCGGCCATTTCCTTTCAGAACTGTTTCTTTTTTTTCTTTCTTTATTGGAGTATAATTGCTTTACAGTGGTGTGTTAGTTTCTGCTTTATAACAAAATGAATCAGTTATACATATACATATGTTCCCATATCTCTTCCAGAACTGTTTTCTTTTCTCACTCTGGGCCGTGCACCTGCCGTATTCTCAGGCAATGGGTTTTATCTCTAGAAAACCAGTTGGCCCTTGATTTTTCTCTTAGCTTTTTGCCTCATTTTCTGTCTGCTTTAATGTGCATGGTGCTGTGAGTAATTGCCTAGTAACTGGATAAAAGGTCTTGGGGAAAAGCCACAGGTCATTCTTCCTGAAGAACTAAGTATCATTTTTAAAACTAGCATGAGGAAGGAATGAAACTGAGGATCATTCACTTTTTGGTGTGAAATTTTAGTTCTGGTTTGTTTTGTGTTGTATTTTAATTCTAAAAAAGAAATGACCTAAGTTTTTACTTGCTTTGCCATCGGGCTGCTAGAGTGGTCACTGAGACATGAGCAGTTGGAAGTCCTTCGGTGTATGAAAGGTGCTAAAGGTGTGCAAGAGGGCACAGTGCTGATCATTCCGTTGGTTACGTCATAACAGGAGACTCAGATGGGAGACTAGGGACATGTTTTTGCTTTAAGTGCCTCTTTTTCGCTTAGCTTTTAAAATTATTCTTCTCCCTTCGTCCCAGAAGGGAATCTCTTAGGCTCATGTGTGGATTGAAAATCACCTTTGAGTTATGGCTAAAAAGTTACCATCTAGTGTTCAATTCTGGGGAAGAGAAGAATGTGGCCTCTAGACTTGGACTCCTAACCTCCAGGCCTTATTATAACCTCCCATCCATGTGGGGTTGAGTTCATAGAGCCTGTGTTCTGCAAGGTCTTGTAACGTTTCATCTGTGAGTTTGGGTCCTTTTGGGGAATGAGGGGGTAGGGGGGAAGCAGGGAAAGCAGCAACTCCTCCAGAGGCCCCATCCCCCTCTTGCCATGACCAGTCTGGCCTTTAACTTCTTGCTACCCACTGCTAGGCTTGTTCCAATGAGGAGCTCTCTCCAGAGCAGGTCAGTCTGAGCAGCTCCATTAGTTCAAAACAAAGCTTTGCTGCATGACTCCAATCTAGTCTCTGGATGTTTGGGCAGAAACTATCCATAATTAAACAAGTCACACTACCCAGGGTGGCAAAAGGCTCTTTGTCCTGGATTTTTTTTTTTTTAACATCATTACTTTACAATGGTGTGTTAGTTTCTGCTTTATAACAAAGTGAATCAGTTATACATATACATATGTTCCCATATCTCTTCCCTCTTGTGTCTCCCTCCCTCCCACCCTCCCTATCCCACGCCTCTAGGTGGTCACAAAGCACCGAGCTGATCTCCCTGTGCTATGCGGCTGCTTCCTACTAGCTATCTATTTTACGTTTGGTAGTGTATATATGTCCATGCCACTCTCTTACTTTGTCACAGCTTACCCTTCCCCCTCCCCATATCCTCAAGTCCATTCTCTAGTAGGTCTATGTCTTTATTCCCGTCTTACCCCTAGGTTCTCCATGACTTTTTTTTTTCTTAGATTCCATATATATGTGTTAGCATATGGTATTTGTTTTTCTCTTTCTGACTTAACTTCACTCTGTATGACAGACTCTAGGTCCATCCACCTCACTACGAATAACTCAATTTCGTTTCTTTTTATGGCTGAGTAATATTCCATTGTATATATGTGCCACATCTTCTTTATCCATTCGTCTGTTGATGGACACTTAGGTTGCTTCCATGTCCCAGCAATCCCACTACTGGGCATATACCCTGAGAAAACCATAATGCAAAAAGAGTCATGTACCAAAATGTTCATTGCAGCTCTATTTACAATGTCCTGGATTTATAGGGACCAAAGACTGAATGTTCAGCCTCTGTGCTTATCCTTCCATAGTCCTTGGGATATAAGCAGGTCTCTAATTCTGTGACACCAGAGAGCTGAAAGAGAGACTGGTTCAATCCACACTTGCTAGCATCTTTTTTTTTTTTTTTTTTTTTTTTTTTTGCGGTGCGGGGGCCTCTCACCGCTGTGGCCCCTCCCGCTGCGGAGCACAGGCTCCGGACGCGCAGGCTCAGCGGCCATAGCTCAGGGCCCAACCGCTCCGTGGCATGTGGGATCTTCCCGGACCGGGGCACAAACCCCTGTCCCCTGCATCGGCAGGCGGACTCTCAACCACTGTGCCACCAGGGAAGCCCCTAGCATCCTTTTTAAAACCTTTTGAAGGCGGTATTCTTTGAGGTAGACTTTGGAGGCCTGACATCCAAGACCTTGTGTGTGACGTTTTCATAAAAGTACATATCTTTGGTCTAAAGTGTCTTCTTTTAATATAACACTAGTGAAAATGATGTAGTGTGATCAGCTCTGAGTGCTATAGAACCACACATGTGCACGTGTTCTGAATGCCAAATGAGACTGTGTGTATGATGACTTAAATGTAGATGACTAGAATTTTATATAGGGAGTCACCAGGCATTTTAGTATATCCAAAACCAGCACTCTGAATTCCTGACACTGTTACTTGACTTAGGAAAGTTTATGCCTGCTGCTTCTCTGCCTCTTTGAGGTACTCCCAGCTATCTTACTGCAGTCCTGTAAGTTTAAGTGCAATATATAGAAACACATATGGATATATACAGATTATATATAAGGTGTGACTATAAAGCAGGTAGACTACTATTTTGTATCTGTCTTGGGGAAGCCAGCTCATTACTTTAGAGTCAAATTATACCAAAAATTTGAGATGTGATTGGCTGGCTTAGGCCAACTCTTGGTAAAGCTGGACTTTCAAGTCCAGTGCTTCCTTACTCCAACTCTTAGAGACTTGTTGTTTCTCGGGTTTGTTAGAATTGAGACTTTTCCCCAGTCATATTTGTACTATCTCATGTTTGCATATCTTCTTACATTTCTTTGCCTAGGAACAAGGAAGTCTACCTGTAAGGAGTTTTCTAAATGGAGAATTAAAACCTAATATTTAATACTGTGAGTTCTCCCATGTATATACTAATTTATCTGTGAAAGTAATACTTTATTAAATGAAGAAAATGATGCTTTCTTCATTTAATAAGGTATTTTCCATATTCTGGAAAATCTATAAACCAATATAGAATAGATTGAAATTTTAACTGTTCAGGGGCCAAACTGAAACCCTTTCTACTGGCAAATCTTCTTTTTTCAGGGCCCTGGTGACATGATGTAAAAATTTGCTCTAAGCTATTCGTGTCCATTACATAGCTAGATTTAAAAATATAATAATAAACATTAACATTTCTAAGCAAAAGGTATATTAACAGTGACCTTTCATTACCCAGAGTAAAGCACAGATAATTGAAATCCATAGATAATCAGTGTTTCAACTTTTCTATCAAACAATTGATTGATTTATAGTTCTTCCTTCTCCCTACCCTTTCCCACAAGCATCTCCTTTTCAGTGGAGTGGGGCTAATGTGTAGTTAGAAATTGAAAAGCAGGAATCACGGAGGGGCTAGAAACCAGCAAACATATAGGCAGCCCAGTTAGCTGTAGGTGGTCAACCTGATGACAGTGGTTAATGGTGAGTTTAGATGTTACTCTTCACTCTTCTGCTTTGGCATAGTCTCCTGCCCTGAGTTCTAGGCTGTCTCTCCTATAACCACCAAAGAACTCTTAGCACATATTGGAAGAAAAAAGCTGTGTATGATGCAGAGGAAATCCCATCATTTGAATACATTTCTTTGGATCTTTGCAAATACTTGCTTTTCCACTATTCTTGAAGGAGCCTCAACCTTTCCTACAACCCATAGCTTGGCTTGTAGGAAAGGTTGAATTATCCTCTAAGACTACGTTGGTCTTAATTCTGTAAAACCAGTTTGTTTTTATGTGGTCTTAAAGATGTTTAGAAGGTGGCATAGGTTACTGAATTGTCCACCTGCCAGCACTCTGATATAGCACAAAAAGTCAATTTCCTCATTCTTCATTGTTCTAGCATTGAGCTCCAGGATGGATGAGGGTTTATGGTCCTATGATCATAAGCTTCCAAAACTGGTCACCATTCGCTTAAATTGCTTAGGTTCCCCAAATGCCTCGGGGCTCTAGGAGCGTTGGCAGGGCCTGAGGTAGGCTTGGTAGAGTTCTGTAACCTCTGTGTGCATCGCCACCAGATCATGCCCAGCAGTGGCGTTTCCCTTCTAAGGTCGTTAGATTTGGTGGAAAGCGACCTCTTCCCTCATCTGGTGTTATGGAAAGAAGTTTTGAGTTGTGCTTCAAAAGTGGTACCATCTTTTTAACATAACTTTCATGTTTTTATCTTTTATTTTTTTCACTTTTTAGAAGTTTTTAAAAGGCCCTGCTCAGTCACTGTACAGGGTGAGTCAGAGGCAGTTTCACCAAGTAGTAATTGCTGTTTTACTAGTTGCACATTTAGAATACAAAGGAGGCATCAGAAACACACTGATTTTCTCTAAAGCCACTTCCTTGTACACAGAGTCTGAGCAGGGACAGCGCCAGGCATCTCCCTGTAAAGGCACCTGCCAATGAGGATATTTCTGGAAGAACTAGGCAAGAAAGGGAAACCTCACTCACATGCAGTCTCTGAGGCGAGCCTGGGCTTGGCTCTTGGTACAGGGTATGCTTAGGCCACACACGATGCTTGCCTTACTTTAAAGCTGTTTGCCACAGTCCTGTTAAATAGTGTGGAAGTCCTTTTGCAGTCTGGTGTGCATGCCATATGATCAGGACAGCTTTTCCCACCTTACCTGGTTTCCTACAAGCAGGTAGGAAATATAGTGAATTTACCCTAAAATGTCCAGTCTGTATTTATGTATCTTGTCAGTGTTTTGCTGTTGGTTTTCTAAAACAATCTGATCAATAAATCTTATCCAGATCTATTTGGTTCAAGGCCACCTTGATTGTCTGACAGTAACTTGTATATGTGAGCTCACCTCTATGACCCAAGCGTCAGTCCAACCTACCTCCGCCACTCCCTTTACCACCCCACAGGATCCAGTTTTCTCTCTGTGTCGTCTACCTTTCACACCCACCCACTGTGGGCGCCTTCTCTCTGCTCCCCCTCTGCAACTCCTGGACACACGTAATCCACTCAACGCAACGTGGCTCCCTCCAGGACATCAGCAAGGGAGTAACTGTGGGGCAAGGCATACTCCCTTTTACTGCCCCCTCCCATATATTCCCCAGACCACCTCCACACAAGTTTATATGGATGTATCAAGACTTCTGAAGGGCTGGAGGAGCTACAGGGAATTCAGAGGAAGAATGTGAACCTTTACATACAGAGTCACGACTATCTGTATGATTCAAGGGAAAAGCCCCAGGAGGATCTGAGCCCTTCGCCAGGGTCCTTTGGGAATGAAACCACAGTTCCTAGTTCTGGAACTGGTCTTCCAAATGCTTCCTTCTCCAAGACCTCTGCTTTGTGTAGTTTCACTTCTAATGAGATCCCCTCTCCCAGTAGTACTTTTCTTCATGTCTCTTAAGTGTGAAGTAGGGTGGACACTCGCAAGTCTGGTCACTTTTAAGGTCTCCCATCCAGAATTGCACATGCACCTTTCGTTTTCCAGTGTTTCCATTGACAAACTTTTGGATCAAATACACCTTCCCGGGATGAATAATCTTAGATATTATAAATCCACAAGGAGGAAAAGATACAATTTCTGCCCCTTAATTAATTCATAAACCTTCCCAGCCCACCTTACAGTTAACATTTTACAGTTATTATGCAGAGCAATTTTATTTCCTTTGGTTTATTTTTCCTGTCTCTTCGAAAGTATACTCCCCTCAGACCTCCCAGGAATAAGAAATGGACCTTACACCTTTTAAACCAGCCAGAGCTTCAAAACGAACTCATGTTAGTATCTGATTTGGTTCTTAGATGAGACCCATTGTAGCTTAGGAGGAGTTTTCAGTGGCTTAGTTGGTTTGGGTGGGTTTGTTCTGCCAGTTTCATGCATAAAATTCTAGTTTGTCAAAATGCTATCACTAAACTACTGTTAACTGAATAGTACAACCACATTCTCTTGAGTTACTCTTCTGCAGTAATTGTTTGAGGGGAGAAGACATTGATAAAACTATCCAGTTCCCATACTACCTTCAGATGAAAGGCCCAGGTTCCAGACCAGCCCTAGACTATAGAATTTTCCATGATGATGGAAATGTTCTGTGTTTGCACTGTCCAATATGTAGTAGCCACTAGCTGCTGGCTCTTGAGCACTTCAAATGTGGTTTTTGTGACTGAGAAACTAAATTTTAAATTTGATTTAGGGCATCCCTGGTGGCGCAGTGGTTGAGAATCTGCCTGCCAATGCAGGGGACACGGGTTCGAGCCCTGGTCTGGGAAGATCCCACATGCCGCGGAGCAACTAAGCCCGTGCACCACAACTACTGAGCCTGCACTCTAGAGCCCGCGAGCCACAACTACTGAGCCCACGTGCTGCAACTACTGAAGCCTGTGTGTCTAGAGCCCGTGCTCTGCAACAAGAGAAGCCACTGCAATAAGAAGCCCACGCACCGCAACAAAGAGTAGCCCCTGCTCGCCACAACTAGAGAAAGCCCGCGCGCAGCAACAAAGACCCAATGCAGCCAAAAATAAAATAAAATAATTAAATCTAAAAAAACCTTTTTTTAAAAATTTTTGATTTAAATTTATTTAAATGTAAATAGTCACACATGGCTAGTGGCTACCTAGACAGTACAGTTCTAGAAAGAGACATCCTGGAGAATTGGGAGACCAGGGCTTGGCTCTTGGCTCAGTCCATAATAGTTCTGTATGCAATTTGCTTTCCTTTGGGCCTTGGTTTACTCATCTGTCAAGTGAGGAGTTTGGCTAGATAATCTCCAAGGTCCCTTTCAGATCTAACATTCTGTGATTATGACCAAAGGCCTGGAGCATAATGGTGAACATCATACGTGAGAATCCACACTAGGACTGGACTTGCATTAGCTCTTCACCTTGATCTTCATATTAAAATCGTTGATCCTACTTTGATAGGAGGTCTACTGCAAAAGCCAGGTAGTTCCTCAGTGAGTGACACAGTAAAGGGTACCCACTTGCTCATTGCAGGCTCCGAGGAAGAGTGCTGAAACTGGAGTATGGAATAGAACAAGGCCAGCTGCCAGACTCACCTATGACCCACTGGTTTCCAAGCACGAGGCCTGCTTGTTAAAAACAGATTCCCGGGCCCAAATCCCAAAGATTCTGTTCTTGTAGGTGGGTTATTTTAACATACTCCTCAGTTGATTACAATTTAGCTGGTTTACAACATTTGGGAATCCTTGTCCCACAGCTGAGCTGTCTGGTACTGGCTGAGATGACCAGGAGACCTCCCTACCTTACTTGTCACTGTCACACTTCATTGCCCAACAGGGAACTAGAGCAAAGGTCAGAATAAGTGCTTCCCAAAACTTGCTCTGTTAGAACTCAGTGTGAAGATGGCAGACTGGCCACCCACATTCCCCTCCTCTCCCTCTTGGAAAACCACTAGTAATGATAGTAAAATGGCCTTAGTTTTCTTTTCCCTAAAATGGGGTTAATAACAATAACCTGTCTCTTGACATTATTGTGTGCCTTAAATGAGTAGATACATGTAAAGTGCTCAGAACGATGTTTGGCACATAGTAAGCATTATTAGGTTGCTCTCTGGAGTTGATGGAACAAGAAATAAAGGTGAAGTACTTTTACCTACTAAAATTATAAAAATAACCGATAAAGAAACTAAATATGAGAGGATGAGACAGGAGAGGTGGAGTGATGGAAGTGAGATAAATCCTCATCTTCCATACCAGGAAGGAAAAATACAGAGTGTCTCAAATAACCAGGAAACACATTAATTAGAGATGTAAAGGTATCCAGAGAAAGACAAAAGAGCTAACAGTTGTAAGACAGGTTGGAAGGTAAGAAGAGCTGCAGCAGGGGCTGCTGTTTTTTCAAGTGTGTTCTTGGTTTTTGTTTGTTTTTTTCCTTTTTTCCCCTTTATAAAGCAGAATTTCACAGCTCTTTCAATTTAGTTCTTCAGGATACCGTAAATCTGGGTCCCTTCTGAGCAAGTCTGGCTGTAAATGATTGGGTAATTCAAAGGATGGGGAGGTCTTACCCCATTCACAGATTGCGAAGCCAAGACAAGCCAAGTCAGAGGATTTGCCACGAGAGCTAGCCTGAACCGCAAAGCCCAGAAAAGGGGCGCCCTGCCTGCAATTCCGAGAGGTTTTCTGTAATAACTGCCACCCGCCGGGCGGCGCCTGGCTGCAGGCAGCAAGTCGTTACCGAAAGAACCCTTATCGAAGGGCGTCTGGAGAACCACATCCGCCCACCCCAGCCGCCCGGGGGTGGGCTGTTCCGGGCTATGAAGCCCTGGGCTGGGGCAGGGAAGGGCCGTGCTGTCAGGACTTCGGGGTGCGCTGGGGTGACAGCTTCAGGGACGCCGGATCCCCGACGCGCCACCTCCACTCCTGCAGTGAGACCCCCGCCGCCCCGGCTTTTGCCCGGTTGGGCCTTGGACACACGGCAGGGCAGTCGAGAGTCGAGTTTCTCCGTCCGCAGCAAGATTACCTGGTGCTGCACTCAAGCGTCGCGAAGAGCCGTCCCGGTGGCTCCCCTGCCTCCCCCTAGCGGGGATGGAGCCGGCGGAGCTCCTCCCGGAGCGGGCAACCGCCAGCCGGCTGGACCCGGAAAGAAGTGGTGGTGGTGGAGGGGGTCCGGCGCTCACTACCTCTGGGTCGGTTCCTAACTGAGCACCTACTACGTGCCGAGCGCAGTGCCGGGTGCTGGGGGATGCAGCAGGGAATATGGCCCTGCCTTCAGGGAGCTTGCATCTGGGTGCGGGATGGGTGGGGGGCTAATGTGAATACTATTTTACGTTTTACATAGAAAAGTTAGATAAAGCCATTTTAAGAACCCAGTGAATGAGCAGGAAGAGCTAGAAAGCGCCATGAGGAAGAATGTTATGGTAACAGACCAAACCCACCTCCTGGAGTCTTCTAGAAGGAAGGAGAAAGGGGAACCCGGAAGAAGAGGTACTGGAGGCGAGAAAGGAGAGGCAGGCCAGGCAGATCATGACGAGCTGGGCAGATAGTTTAGCTTTTATTTTAAGAGCAGTGGAAAACTTTAAGGCAGGGAGAACACAAAAGGATGCTTCTGGCTGCCTTAGGGAAGGTGCAAGAGGAAGCAGGACTCTTAGGAGGACATGGCAGCGGTCCAGGCAGGGTGAGGATGCTTTGCGCCGGGGCAGCGGGCACGGCTGGATTTCAGCTCTCACTCCTCCTCACCCCCAGCAGGGCGCTCTTGTGCAGTGAACAACTGCCCAGCTCTGGGCTTAGGCCCAGCAACCTGGGCCAGCACCGCAAAGACTTTGCTATCACCCAGCCCCGCAGGGAAGAGGAGGGGTAGGCCGGAGAGAGGAGCCCCGGACCCTGCCCGCCCCAGAGCCCAGAGCCTCCCAGTGCAGCCCACCACGCCTACCGGAGCGGCTCTCAGGATTGGAAAGGGGCGGGGGCACCACTCTGAACCGGAATGATCTGGTTTAGAGCGGCTGGCTTTCCGTCCTCCCTCTCCTTCCGCGATAGGCTGGTTTTAGCCGCAGTCCCTGACCAAGGTAAACAGAGAAGAGGGAGGAGGGAAGAATGCTCTGTTTCCATGGCAACCCAGAGGGCAGTCGATACGGCGCTCTCGGGTGTGTGAGTGTGGCTTCAGGAGAAAGAAAAGGCTCATTAGAAAAGCAACAGGGAATAAGGCCGCTCCCCACGCACACGGTGGGGGGTTGTTCTGGAACATGATGTGGGCCTGGAGGAGGGGAGGAGAGGAGGCCGGAGTCAGGCACTCACGGTGGAGTGGCAGATGAGCCAGAGGGCTGGGGACACACCAAAGTGCTATTGTGACATCTATCGATCTGTCACTCATCCTCACACCCAGGAAGCAAAAAACAGAGATGCCAGAGCTCTCAGAGCCTCCCCAAACTCACACCTGGCTGTCCCTTTCCAGAAAATTTTTTCGTGGGGCAGCTCAGCGGAGGGGCAGTCACAGATTAGATTCAGAGCCCCAGGCCCAAAGACAGGGTTTGTCTGAAACAAACAACTGCGGGTGAGCTAGGGGACACCGCTGTCCCTTCTGTGCTCCCCTCAGAGGCCTCCTGGGCTCTTCCTGTACCTCCTTTAGACCCCTGGAAGGCTGACACCTCAGTGTGGCATCATGACTATGGAAAAGTCATCCTTTTGCTGAAGGGGGGAGTGTGATGAAATAGACTAACTTCCACACAGGATTTTGGGTGTAGGGTCACAGAGGAGTGTCCCCCTCAGCCCTCCAGAGGACAATGACTGTCTCTTTTTCACCGTGCCACTCTCCAGCCGCTGACTGGAGCCCTCTTTCGCACTGCGGTCTTCCCTCAGGAGCAACGTGAGGGCATCATTAACCGCTTCTGGTTTCAAGGCTTCATGTTAGATTCATCAGAAACTCTTTCCACCAGAGGAATCGGCCCAGCAGCTCCTGGGAAGGGCCCTTCTCTCGTTTATTTCACCTGTGTGCGCAGGGATGGGAGAAAATCTGGAACAGAGGGAACTTGTAGGTGGTAAACTTCCTGCCCCAGCGAAGCAGAAGGAACCTGCTCAGAGGAGAAGCGGCTGCAGTGACAGTACAGGGGAAGCTGGAGGGAGGTGCCCTCTAACCTCAGTTTCCCCAGGCCGTGTAGAGAATCCTGGCAGTGGGGTTTCAGAGCCCAGGAAATGCTCACCCACATGCTCTCCAGCCCACACCCTTCTCTTAGCCTGGGCCCTCAGGCTGTGGTCTGCCTGGGGGATAGACACCTTCAGGTCAGAACTGGGGTACAAGGGAACGCCAGGGGAGCACAGGAACAAGGCACAGAGATGCTCTCTTCCCTTGCAGAGCACCCAGAAGTGTCAAGTTTACTCAGCTCTTTCCATGGCCCGTGCATTCCAAACTTCTTTGACCTCAACTCCCGCCACCCTCTTCCGGCCACAGCACTGCCTCGCTGTTCCTTGACCAGTCAGTCATGCTCCTGTGTCAGGGCCTTGGCACTGGCTGTTCCTTCTGCCTGGAAGTCTCTTCCTCCAGCATCCACAGGGCTCAATCTCTCACCTCCTTCTGTTCTTTATTCAAATGTCATCTTCTCCATGAGGCAGAGCCAGGGATAGAGTGAGGTGAGTGAGGCAACCCAGCCTTCCCTGACCCCTCTATTTACAATTGTAGACTGCCACCCCGACTAGAAGTCCCTATCCTCTTCCCAAAGCATGGAACACCATCTCATTTAGTATTTATCCTATTTATTGTCCAACTTCTCTATTAGAATGGAAGTGTCATGAGGGCAGGAATCATCCCTGCCGTGTTCTTGTTCTGTTTTACCCCAGAGCCTAGAACAGAGCCTGACACACCGTAGGTTGCTCAATATACACTGCTGAATGGATGGATGGATGGATGGGTGGATGGATGGGTGGAGGCGTGGAGAGATAGATGGATGGTTGGGCTGGTGAATGGATAAATGAGGCCATGGGTTCAATAGGTTTTGTCTTTCACCTGTTTTCAAAACAAGTAAAAGGTGTTCTGCATGCAGCTTAAGAAGATGCTGGCAAAGTGACCTAACACTCTCTTGGTAAGGCACACTTGGGATGCACAGGACTTACTATTAAAAAGAAAAAGAAAGAAAACTAGCTGTTAGAAAAAAGAATGAAGATGGACTCTGCTATTTCTACCAGACCTGGTAGCCTCTGCAGGCTTTAAGATTCCTTCTGTGGGACAGCGATGACAGCACGGGTAGAGCCTGAGACTGGAGTCCAGGAGCCTGCCCAATGGGTGGAGTAAAGTGTAGTGGAGGGCAATAGCCAAGGTGCGCTCCCTGCCCCTACCCCATGCCAAGGACTTCTGGGTACTGCTCAGGGTGGGCAGCCATGAAGCAGCTCTCTGTGGGCTTTGAGCCCAAATGGGACACGCTGGGAGGTCTCTACCACCAAGAGACTCAGTGGGTGTACTGAGAGAAGATGCAGGAAAGGTGGTGGAAGGGGTGGGGGGAGGGACCACTCAGAACCACACTAGTTCTCTCAGGCAGGGAGCCCTGATACCTGCAACTGCAGGCTCCACATGCCCCTCTGCTTCACGAGGCTACCACTGTAACGCTCACTGATGCAAAGTCCCCTGTAGCTAACTGGCAACAGCAGGTTCGAACAATGTCAGTCAAACCCCACTTGCAGTGTGAGTCACCTTCAATTTTCTGCTGCCTGCCTCTTTCCTGATTGACCTGATAAATTCAGGACAGCTTTTATTGCTTTGGGCAAAAAAAAAAAAAACCCCTGCCATTAAGATTTACAGAGCCAAAATCTGGTACAATGTAATCTTCAGAGTACTTTACACAGTGAGTTTCAGAAGATGAGAAGTTAGCATTTCAGAGGTAATTTCATAAAAAGGATGATCAGATTAATCACTTTGTCAATTTATTAGTGGTGTATAAAATAATTAATTAGCTTTCTTGGAGTCAGCAGTGCGAAAAGGGACTCTAAAAGGTACAAAAATGACTGTGTCAGACAGTTAAGTATGTTTTGGGCACCAGATCTTGAGAAAATTCTCGCTGGTGGAATGTCTGGCATGGGTTCTGTGGCACAGAGACAAATAAGAAAGAGAAAAGCTCTGGGAGTGCCCAGGTCTCCCTGAGACCCTTTGGATGTGACTGGTGGAGACTTGTCTGCACCTGCCGAGTGCCTGCTGACCTGCTACGTGTTGAACTGTCCTGTGACACCTGGAAAATGTGTCTTGCCACGCTGCGGGTTGACAGGCTGCTCTGATGGGAGAGCCAGGGGTGAGTTGTAGTCCATTTGTGAAATTACCTGTGAGATTCCGAAATGGAATAAAATCAACTCGGCCGTGGCTGGTTATAAACAGTCTGAATGGTTCCGTAGCAACGTAGCACTCAATCAGCTGCCACATGCTGGGGCAAGGCTATGTCCCCAGCAGACATTACCGGTTGCCACTGTGTTCCTGAAAAAAAGATATGTTGCAGTCCTAACCTCTAGTACCTCAGAAGGTGACCTTATTCAGAGATAGGGCCTTTACAGAGGTAAATTAATATGAGGTCATTAGGATGGGTCCTACTTAACCCAATGTGACTAGTGTGCTTATAAAAAGGGAAAATTTGAACACACACACGGACACACAGAGAACGGCATGTGAACCTGAACGCAGAAATCAGGGTGATACATCTGCAAGCTAAGGAACACCAAAGATTGCCAGCCAACCACCAGAGCTAGGAGAGAGGCATGGAACCCACTCAACACCCTGATCTCGAATGTTTAGCCTCCAGAGCTGTGTGACAATATATTTCTGTTGTTTAAGCCACGTGGTTTGAGGTACATTGTTTTGACTGACCTGTGAAACTATTTCCGTGGGGCATCATGGAGACTTGGGTGTTACTGTTCTTAATGTTCCTGTACTTTTGTTTTTTACAAGATTGTCTCTTTTAGAGCAGTTTAAGGTTCATAGCAAAATTGAGAGGCAGGCAGACAGCGTTTCCATGTACCCCCGGCTCCCACACAGGCACAGCTTCCTACTGTCAGCATCCCCCACCAGAGGGATACATCTGTTGTAATGGATGACACATCATAAGTAGGCAGAGTCTACTTTTCATTAGGGTTCACACTTTGGACAAACGTTTAATGACCTGTATCTACCATTATGGTATCATACAGAAGAATTTCACTGTCCTAAAAATCCTCTGTGCTTTGCCTTTTCATCTCTCCTCCCCTCGACTCCTGGCAACCACTCATCTTTTTACTGTCTACATGGTTGTGCCTTTTCCAGAATGTCATAGTTGGGATCATGCGGTATGTGGCCTTTTCAGACTGGCTTCTTTCACTTAGTTTCCTCCACGTCTTTTCATGGTTTGACAGTTCATTTCTTTTAAGTGCTGAATAATATTCCACTGTCTGGATATACTACAGTTTATCTATTTCTAATTTTTTTCTTAAAAAAACCCCTTTTTTTTAAACACCAGCTCAGGGCTGAGTAGTAGATATAAGACAAATCTGAGTAGTAGGTATAAATATTCTGTATACTTTCACTTAAAGGATTTAAAAAAAAAGACTCAGCTTCTCTTTACTGGGGTTGGCGGCTCTGAGCCTGGGGCCGTGTGACTTCTGTTTGGGGAGAGCCTGCCCCAGGACAAGGCAGCGAGCGAGTGGGCTCTGATGCCCTGTGAGCACCTGGACTCAGCTGGCCAGGCCAGGAGGTTTAGTTACATGAGCTTTAAACAATACATAGCTTTGAGTCTCAGTGATTCTATTTAGAATGTGATCTGCTGGACCTTCCTTCCCTCCTCTCTAAAATGAGAAAAACTGCCCTCAGAAGGTTGTGAGGATCAAGCACGAGAAGAAAAACAGAGTGACCTGCAAAGTGCCAGAACGTCAGTAGGTGTCTGATTCGATACTTACTGGGTGATCGATGTCACACTTTACAGCCTGGGAGAAGCTCTGGTCCCAGCCTTGGGAGCCACACCAGCCACCCAGGTGCCACCCACCAGCCCCTATTCCCACCTCAAGCCCTTGCTGACCTCATGAGGATCTCTCTCCAGGGTCTGCTTCTCGTGCTTCAGGAAGCGACTTCTTCTTCACCACCACTTCTTCCCACCATGGTCTGGCCACCCTAACCTTTGTAGCCCAGGGTGCTCCCTGGGAGGATGACGGATGGCCACTTCCTTCAGAAAGGGCACCCGTGGCCAAGACGCCGACGACCTCTGGGGCCTGCTTGTGGTGTCCTACCCGCCAAAGGGGGACAAAGCTTCCACAGGTTGTGGAAAGGAGTCTGAGGGGCAGCGAGGTGAGAGAGGAAGCTGGCCAAGTGGCTCAAGGCTGCAGTGTGTCCTTCAGTGGGGAGATTTACCCCGAATGGCCTCATCTGCTACAGCCCTTTTGGGGAAGAAGAGCCCAGCCCCTTCCTCACGGTGGCGCTTCAGAGAGCTGAGCCCGAGCCTCAGCCCCAGTTTTCCGTCCTGCCTCCTGAGGAGTCTTCCTACTCTCTTAGCCTCTTTTTCCCAGGGACTCATCAGGTGGGGCTAGTCAGCCATTGCCAGAGGCGGGTGTGTGGGAATTTAGGGGCTGCCTCCCAGTCTAGAAACTCAGGCTTCCTCTCAATGTCTCCTCCAAGAAGGGAAGGTCAGCATGAACCGCCAGTACTCCTCCCTCCTCCCTCCTCCACGGTCACCACTGGGCAGTTTGCTTGCTCTGGCTTTCCTTCACAGATTTAGGTGTAAGTTCCCCCAGTGAGAGCAGGATGGCCTCGGGAGGAGGACTGGGAAATCCTAGACTTGGACTTGAGGGAAGAATTCCACACCTTTTCTTGTCTCTTCAACCAGTGTCATTTATTTCCTGCTTTTAAAGTCTTTTCCACATTTCTTCCCTGGGAGCTTTCTGTGGTGCTGTTAACCCTTCCCGAAGATGCCATGTTGGAACTGTGGACCTGGAATAGGGCACAGAGGAGGGCTGGGTTGGGGTGAAGGCAGTGGGATGCAGGAAGCAGATGATACTTTAGATATAAGCTGTTTCCGGGCACAGCTTTTCTTAATTTGGGTAAACTTGGATCCTAAAGTGTTGCAATCACTCACTCTTCCCCCGGAGGGAAGTAAAGCCCAGATGGTGCGATCCATTTCCCATGCACTCTGGCAAGGTCACTGGAAGGGCCAGCTGGCAGCTTTCTTGTTATTGTAGAGTTATTTTATTCCTTAACAGTTCTACTGATTAAAGTCCTTAAATCTCAAGAGGCCAGATGGAAGCCAAGTAATATTGCCCTTTCGGTTTCCTTTTAATGAGATCAGGATTGGGAGAGGACTGGCTTAGGACAGAGATGGAGAAGCCTTCTGCTGGGTGCCCTGGGGCTCGTGGCCCAGAGGGCTTGGTGAGCCGTGAATTACTTTCATCTTCTTCCCTACAGGGAGTGTTGTCAGTCTCTATTTTCCAGAAAACTCTCATAATAGTTTCTGTAGGACTTTGCGCTTCACAGGCTTCAATTAAAATTTGACTCAGCTTGGGGAGTGGGAGGATAAGAGGCCTGTCAAGACACTTGACCCTGAAAGCCCGGAATTCCTCCTGTTCCACCCCCGGGCTGCTTGGCATATAATCGTGGAGGGGGGCATTGAGGATGTGCTGCGCCCTCCCCCAGATCCTGCTGCCTGGGGACTAACGGTGGGGTGCAGCTTCAGGTCCTGCTCCCCGCAGAAGAGCTTCAAGCAGCCCACCAGCGGCAGGGCACTCGCAGTCCTGCTGGGCTGGAAGGGCCTGAGCCCACCCAACCCAGCTCTCCACCGAGAGGATGCTGGATAAGGACGGCCACCTGCTGCGCTGCCCCAGCTGCACCCACATCTGCTCTACGTCTGCCAAGAGTTGCCTCATCCCCACGTTCAGCTAATGAAGGGGGTGAGGGAGGGCCGGCCAGGCCAGGGTGCTGAGGAGGCAGCTGCAGGGAAGAGGGCTTTGCGGAGAGGTGCCTGCCAAGCGCCAGTAACTCCCACCGGCCTCTTAGTCTCTCCTACCCTCTCTACATTGTCACCATTTTCTTTTACAAACGGTTTTTAGCACCAGCTGTGTACAGAACCCCACATTAGACCCCAGGGAGCAAAAAAGAAACAAAAGAGACAGAAACGCATCTGCTTTCAAGGAGATTCTAATTTAGGTCAAGAAACACAAATCTACCCACCAAAGGGCCTGAGAACAAAACCAAACCAGGGGCAGTACATACCTAGGAAACCAGGAGGTTTCAAAAGATGGGGCCGAGGGGGCTAGTCGGAAGGGCTTTTTAAAAAGTTGAAGAACATTTGTGCGCAGGGAATGACCGAGACCCAGGGAGCTGTTTGCTACCATGCTAAGGATGGGCCACACCTGCCAGCGCCCCGCAGGCGTGGACGAAACCTGCCCACCAGCGGCGCCTGCAGGCTGGGGTTCTGCGCCCCCTCCTGGCCGGATCAGCGGCTTTTAGGCTTGAGGGGCCTGAAAGGACTATTTGAGGCTTGGTGAAAAAGTGCAGATTATGAGGCCTCAACCCTAGAGGTTCTGCTTCAGTAAATTGGGGGTCAGCTGTAGGATCCACTGTGAACCACACTTTGAGAATCACTCTTTTAGGAGCTCAAACCGAGGCCCTTCCCTGTAACAGCCTCTGGAAGGAAACATTAAGGGCCTGTCCTCTGTTCAAACCTCCTCTGCACGCAGCGCCTTCACCCCCAGTGCTGCCCCCCGCCACCGCACACAAGCCACACATGACAGACAAGTCACACACCACACCACACACCACACACACCCACACCCACCACACACCACACACCCCCCCACATACCACACACCACACACACCCACACATACACCACACACACCACACAAAATACACCACACACACCCACACCCACCACACACCACACACACGCCCACATACACCACACCCACCCACATACACCACACCCACCACACAAAATACCACACACACGCGCAGGCACACCCGGAAAATATACCAGGGGCCATTCACCCCTGTCCCGCGCCTCTAATCTGTGACGCGAGGTAGGGTGAGTTGGCCGCCCACGCGGTGACGCAGGGCGGCGGTGACGCAGGGCGGCGTCAGGACGACGCTCGTTCAGCTCGCTCTTGCCCTTAGAGAGAAAATGCGTCACCGCCTCACCGAGCTTCGAGGTGGGGCGAAGGTCCCGGCTATCGTTCCCTCCCCAGCTCTGCCGTGAGAGAGCCTCTTACCTCAGCGCCGAGAGGTATTGGTCTCATTTTGCAGACGGAGAAGATGGAGGCGGGTAAGGAAAGTGATCTGAAGGCGAAAGCAGCGAGGCCCTGAGCCTCTGAAGTGTCCATACCTCCGCGGAGGTATGGGAGGAGGGAGAGGACACTGCCGGCCTTGTGCGGGGTCGGGACAGAGGCCGGCAAGCCTGGCCCTCGCCCGGCCCAGGGCCGGAGCCGAGCGGCCGCCTCCTCCTGGACGCCTGTCCGCGCCACCCCCCAGCTAGGGCAGAGAAGCCTCTGGCAGGAGAGGGGCAAGCATCAGTGACCAGCACAGGGTGTGAAAAACTCCCTCGTCCTCGGGAGCCATTGGCACAGCTGTGGGAGGGCTAACATCTGGCGCGTGGCCGCCGGGTGACCTCCTGGATCCAGGGAGGAGCTGGTGCTTGAATAACTCCAGGGCCCGAGATGGGAGAGAGGCCGCTGCCGACCTTCCCCCCGCCCCCTGCCCGGGCCGGGCGGCAGCGACGGCCCGAGTGGAGGGCAGAATTCAGGGACAGGCGCTCCCCGGGCCCCAGCTCGAGCTGGGCCTCCCGCGGCCGCAGAAGTGCGGCGCCGGCCTGCTTTTCTGAACAGTCCCTCCCGCGGGCTCCCTGTCATCCCCGGCCTCGGCCCTCCGTCCCGCCTCCCACCGCCACAGCGCTGACGAGCCACCGAGAAGCAGAGCCCAGGGAAGAGGTGCCACGAGGGAGAGGGACAGTGCGGGGCCGTCGGCTCTGAAAAGGGTCTTCTAGAAACAGGGCCGCAGGGTGTGCATCTTCCAGGGATGCAGGGACCCAGGAGCCTGAGGGACGAGGGCCTGGCGGCGCGGGGAGCCGCGCACAGCTCTCCAGCCTACGGCGGGGGAGGAGAAACAGTCGGGCTTGTTTTGCCCACAACTCCCCAGGGCGCCAGAAAACTAGTGGGCAGCAGCCTAGGAGTCCTGGAGAGGAAGGGACGGCGTGTGGCCGTGACCGCCCGCGCCTCAGGGCCCTTTCCTTCCCAGCGGGGCCCCGGTTCTGTCCTCCGGGCGAGAGCGGTGCTGGGAGGGAGACTGGGGGGCTTTCTGCTTCCCTCCGGCTCTTCAGAGACCCCAAGTCCTCAGTGTGTGGTGGGAGGTGGGGGGGAGGACTGGAGGGCATGGGGCGGTGGGGACGTCAGGCCTGCTCGCCGGGAGGGTATCTGAGGCCAGCGAGGCCCAGAGGCAGAGATGCCCGCGAACTCTGGATTCCAGCCGGGAGCAGGCGGCCATCAGACCCCAGGCCCCCGACCCCACCTCCTGAGGCCCCCCGCAGGAAGCCTGGCACCTTTCCTGGTGCCGGCTGTGCCACCTGCCACCACGTCTGCACCCAGGAGAGCCCGCAGCCAGCGCGCGCTGCTCTGGGAACTGGATGCGACTCACTGCTTGCTTGCTAATCACTCCCTTCTTCTCTGCCTCGCCTCTCGCACAGCCTTCCCTCCCCTGGGGAAAAGCGTGCCCATCGGGCACCTCGCCTGCCTGCTCCCGGTGACGCATTCACCTGTCCTTGCCGCTGCCCCTGCTCTCTGCAATCCCCGCACCGCACTCCCCAGCCTGCGGCCTCCTGCTGCAACCTCCGCCAGGATGACTGTGTGCCCATCCCTCACTCTGGTAAGTGTCCCTCATGGTGAGCCTCAGGCACCTGGCAGGCAGGCTGTGTCCAGCAGCCGTCCTGTAACCTCTCTGCCCACCTCCACACTGAGGGGCACAGACCCGTAGCCTGGAGGCGTCGGACAAGGGAGCATCAGAGCGCAGTGGCCAAGCTCTTCCTTCTCAGGCCACCACTCAGCCTTTCTGTGACCAGTGGCACCTCCCCCAAAGGGAGCCGAGAACAGGGTGACTTCTGGTTTTGTCTCTTCTTTGACTAGAGGCCCAAAGAAGAGTCTAGACAGAGTAAGCAATGGGAGATCCCAAGACTGTCCAGAATGCCTGGGACCTGACATCACAGAGCCTGTCTGATGGGGAAAATGACCCCCTCCTGCAGTGCAGCCAGGGCTCCCAGGGGGCACAGTGTAGCGGCCAGACTTCTAGAGTGGGCTCTGGTACCAGCACCAAGCCAGACCCTGGGCACTCACAGGCCCACTCTGGGCTTCCGGGTCTTCTGTAAAATGAGACAGTCCAGCTGTTTGATCCCCCAGACCACTTCTATGTTTTCTGAGCCATGACGAGGAAAAAAAAAGATCACACCTAAAAGCTGAAGCAGGCTGAAAAGGCAACATTACTTGCCTGTGGGTTTCACGATATGTAACAGCTCCTTTCTTTCTTTTCTTTTCTTTTTTTTTTTAAGGCTAAATACAGAAACGGCTTCCCAGGCCTATGAGCTGGGTAATCATACAGAACCCCACGCTTAGAAGGGCCCTGTGTTGAGTTTAATGCTCTGCTGTGGCTGCCTTAAAAGTCTTGATAATTTTTGCACAAGGGCCCCCACACCTTCATTTTGCACTGGGTCCTGAAGATGTGAAGCTGGTGCCGGCCGCAGGTACTTAGGATGTTGGTCAAGGAGAAGCAGCATGGACATGTCTGCAGTGTTTTGCTCTATAGAATTTTGGCATCTGGAATACAGAAATGTTGAACATTTCCTCATTTTCAGTGCCTGGGGAAGGGGGAGAAGGTGAGCCAGTTATGGAAGCACTTGGCGAAAGTTAAATTGTTCAAGGGGACTAGGAGTTCTGTATGCACAGTTACTGTTCTTGGAGTCAAGCACATCCAGGGCTCTGCAGATTGATTCAGACATCTCCTGCAGGGAAATACTACTGCTGTTGCCTAATATCCATTCTCTGCTTCTTCTGTAGTACTAGGGTTATTAGCTGGCCATGACCCCAAAAACAACTTTTCCCAGGTTCCTATGCAGCTAGATGTGTCCTTGTGATTAATTGCTGGCCGGTGGGATGTACCTGGAAGTGTCTGCCACCACCCCACTGGTGTGTGCCCTTTCTTCTGAGTTGTATTTTTGATCTATAACATAGCAGAAGAGTTTTAAGCCTTTAGACTAGGATCTGATGGAGTCAGAAAAACATATGCTATTAGTTGTTATCATTTCACAGTAGAGATTTATTTAAGAGTGAATTGACACATAGGTACCCTTTAATGTTTAGTTCTTCAAACAGGAAGATGAGGCTAGCATCCCATCTCTAAAGGGGATGCTGGTGAGGGGAGCAGGTAATAAGTAAAATCTCAGGCATGGGCAATGAAGAAGAACTGAGCAGGTGGGGGATGGGGGATGGTGAGTGACAGGGGTGCCATTTTAAGGGTAGCATGAAAGGGTCCGAGGAGGTGATGTTTGAGCAGAGAGCTTGGTGAAGACAGGAAGGACCCGTTACAGATAGCTGGGGGAAGAACATTCAGGGAAGAGGGATACAGTCAAATTGTTTTGCCAAAAGTGGGGATCTCTCAGACGATTCAGACTGTTATTTCCAACTATCTGTTGTCATCTCCATCTGGATGTCCCAAGAGCAGCTCAAACCTAATGTGTTTAAAATTTCTCTTCTGCTCCAAACCAGTTCCTCTTCCTCTATTTCTGTTACTGCCACTATCTTCATATCATAATGACCTAAACTGAGACATTGGAGTCGTGTGCACCAAATTACCAAGTTATGACCAGTTTTCTTCTACAAATGCTCTCCAGTCTTTTCTGCCACCTCTGCAGTCCAGGCCCTGGATTACTGCAGCAGCCTTCTCACAGGTCTCCGTGCCTGCAGCTGCTCCAGCTTCTGTCCATCTTCAGGACTGTGGTCGGTCATCTTCCTTAAGTACTGCTTTGACTTCCTCTGCTCAAAAGCTTCAGAGTCTCTACAAATAAAGTCTGCAGTCCTTAGCCCAGTAACTAAGGTCCACCTTTCCTTCTGGTCCCATCTTCCCATGCTCTTCTAAATACATCTTGGTTTGGATTCTTTGCAGTTTTCCAAAGACAGCTCTTCCTCTTCTGTCTTCATGTCTTGATTCCTGCTGCTTCCCCTCCTACTGAAATTCGATTGCCACCTCTCCCATGAAGTCTCTCCTCAGCTTCTTGCTCAGCAGAGTTTTTGTTTTTTTGTGTTTTTTAAACATCTTTATTGGCGTATAATTGCTCTACAGTGGTGTGTTAGTTTCTGCTTTATAACAAAGTAAATCAGCTATACACATACATATATCCCCATATCCCGTCCCTCTTGCATCTCCCTCCCACCCTCCCTATCCCACCCCTCTAGGTGGTCACAAAGCACCAGGCTGATCTCCCTGTGCTATGCGGCTGCTTCCCACTAGCTATCTATTTTACATTTGGCTGTCTATTTTACATTTATATATAAGTCCACGCCACTCTCTCACTTTGTTCCAGCTTACCCTTCCCCCTCCCCGTGTCCTCAAGTCCATTCTCTACGTCTCAGCAGAGCTTTCTATCCTTTAACCTATAAAATTCTATTTGCATCACTTTTCTTTCTGGACCTTTTCAACTGTAAAAGGAATACAGCATTGAGAAAAGAGTTGAAAATGGAAAAACAATCTATATTCCTATTTCAACAGGTGAGTTCACATTTGATAGTTTTTCTAGTCCTTGGCGATCTTCATGCATATTTTTACATAACTGTTATCATAGTAGACATACAACTTTGATTTGTTTTTACTTCCACCCAACATTTCCCCCATCTTTCCACAGTCTTTTCAAAGTTGTAGGAGTTTTTAAAAGAGGTCAAAATAAGTCTATAAGTGTCTCATTCAAGGATGTATCTCACAGAGTTGATGTACTATAATTTATTAGACCATCTATCACTGAACACTTGATGGGTTTTGTTATAGTCTAGCTATGATAGACTAGAAGGTATTTGAGAGAAAAAAGGATATCTTAAGCCTTCTCTATATTCCTAGCACCTAGCAAACACTTCAATCCATATTTATTGGATGGATGGATACATAAATGAACAAATGCACATAATAAACATCCTTAGACATAATGTTTTTCCTAATGAATATTTTCCTAGCCAAGGAGTATTAAAAGAGCATTAATATTTTATATAAAATATTAATATAAAAATTAACATTTTGGTGGGCTTTTCACATTGTGACAGATTATATTTTTCAAAAATGTCCACATCAATATATGTCCCATCCCACGTGCTGTGATGTGGGACATCCCTCCATTGAGAGGTGGGGTCTGTGTTCTCTCCCTTTGAAACTGGTCAATTCTTTGTAGCTGTCTTGATCAACAGAATGCAGTGGAAGAAACATGGTACTTTCAAGCCCAGGTTATAAAAGGTAATATGCTCTGTCTCTACCTCCCCCTCTTTCTCAAGATACTTGCCCTTGGAATTCAGCCACTATATTATGAGGAAGCCCAGGCCACATGTGGAGGCCAAATGTGGGCCTTCTGCCCACATTCCCAGTTAGGTCTCCAGTCAATAGCCAGCACCAACCACTAGACATGGGAATGAACAGCCTTAAATTTATTCAGTCGTTCAGCCCCACACATTGTGGAGCAGAGAGAGGTCATCCCCATTGTACCCAACCTGAATTCCTGACCCATGGAGAGAGATACTAAATGATTATTGTTTTGGGGGCAACCTGTGCAGCAGGAGTGACTGAAACACACACGTAGTCAGTCCCATGTTGTGTTCCGAAAGGGTTGTACCAATTTGCACTGCCATCAGCAGTGGAGGACTATGGCAGATTCACCACAACCTCATGAGCCCTGGAGTGTGGCCTCTTTGTGGGCATTTACCCCAAAGTCTTAAAATCTCATCTCTGCTTCTCAACTGTAAGCTCCTTGAGGGGATACATCACTGCATTTTTGTTCACAGTTCTTAGCTGGCACTTGGTAAATGCTTATGCATTTGTACATTTGTTAAAAGTGTGCATAACTAGGGTATACATTGTCCTGGCCAGGAAGCACAGACTCTGACCGCCTAGTAGATTGAAGCTATCTTGGTTTCCTCATCAGAGAAAGCAGATTTCAGAGAAGCAGCTCGGAAAACACATCCTCTAGTCCGATTATACATAAACTTGGAGGAAACTGTACGGTGTGTTAGGGAACAGGATAATGGTATCCTATAACTGGATCAGAGTGTTCCCAGCCCTCATACCTTGCATCCACTCCCAATACAGCTCCAGCTTTGAGAGATTGCAAGATGCCTCCAATTTTGCATTCTACTGAGAAACTACTGGCAGATATGTATCTAGATGGGGTTTCTCCACCAGCCATGTACACACTCTTTACTATTGAATCAATTTTCATACAGCCCAACAAAGAGGAATGCATGGAAATGTAGAGCGGGCCCTCTGGCCTTTCCTTCTACAAGTTTACATCCACTGCCTGTTGCCAGTTCCTTGCTTCTTTTCTTCTCTGCCATGCTTCCACTCACCGGCCAGAGAGCTCTCCATGGTCTTCAGCATGGAAAGCACACTCGTCGAAAATTACAGTCCAAAAAAAGAAAAGGATTGCTTTTCAAGTGAATTCTGCCTGCTTAACCCAATTATTAATTTAACAAATATTTACTGAACACCTAACATGCACCTGCTCTCAAGGACCTTAAGGAAGCCACAGTCTAACAGAAGCTCCATCATTTACAGGAGTTCTGTTCATCTGAGAGGCCTGCAGTTTTCCTTGGGTATTTGTTGTAGCATGGCCCTACTATTATACCTGCCAGGATAGGGTCAGGAGGGCAAGCCAGCCTGGGGGTGGTTGAGTGGAGAGGGGTATGTGTGGTGAAATAGAGTTGTGGTAGGAGAAAGTAGCAACTTACTCAGAGAGATACAGTAGTTTAAATGAAAGATCATTTCTCTGGCTACACAGAAAAATATCTGTTTTATTTAAGAGACACTGTATTCTAGGATATGGACTTTGCCTCCGGGTTCTATCCAAGGCACTTGGTCTAAGTGGAGTCTAACCACTGCTTTAAGGTAGTTAACTCCAGGAATTTTCAAGATGGCATTAAAAAAACTTTAAAGAATGCATGCAGAACATTTAACTGGAAGCAGAGCATTGTACTGAACTTATTCTTAAGGGTGGTTGGCTAACTTGAGATGGAAGCCATATAACACCTTTTCAAACCAGCAGGTTTTGGGGCTGATGGCTTTAGTTCAGACTTCATTCTGTCAAGTCTCACTTTCACGAGTTAGCAGGACTACTCTTCTCCTCACGCTGTCCAGTGGATGATACCCTCCCCATTAGGAACAAAAGGGGCCTTTCTTTGGAGTTGGAGCTCAGTAAGCTAATGCCTGTATTCTGGGCCAAAACTATCACAGAGTTGCCTGATTGCAGTCTACGTACCATGTGTTTGAGGAAGAATCATGCCTGGCTGCGGCTCCTGAAAAAACAAGTTTTGCCCCCAACAGAGCCGATCACCACCTTCTGACTTTCCTCCTATGGGATGCAATTCATGAAAGCAGTCTGATTCAGGATTGTTATTTTTTTTCCTTCTAGTTTAGAAATGGGAAAGGAAGGAGACAGTGTTTTCTTGGTAGACCAGAAAGCCCAGCCTTCAAGATACAAGGGCAGTACTGTCTCTGATTGGGAAATGGCCAGGTCTGGGGTGGGGGAAGGAAAGAGGGAGCAAGAGGCAGATACAGCTGGGCTAGGACAGTTGGGGTGGGTGTGTGTCAAGGCATGAAGATCTGTATACATCTCAGCATGATCCAGGAATGACAGAGTTGCTTTACAATGCTAAAAGGGGCCATTTCCTAGTTTTATCCTAATGTTATTCTGAAAGACTTTTTAAAGCCATTTTTTCCTTACCCAAAAGCACTGTCATCCACTATTTTCATTCAGCTTCTCAATGATCTCTGAGGTATGAATAGTATCTTTCTTATGCCCAGAAATCACAGTGTAAAAAGTTAATTGCCCTGCCCCAATAGTGACAGAGCTCAGTCCTTCGAAGTCTCAGCCCATTCAGGCCAGTGGCTCGTCTAGCCAGACTGACTGTGGAATATTCGTTTTGGGGGCATGAAAGGATTTAGTTTCATCCACAGCAGTGCCTGGGATTGTTTGCATGTGACTTTGCTAGGGAATATCTTTGGGGTCACTGTTGTCCTAGGTGGACAGAATTCTGGGCACCCATGAGGCTGTTCTTCATACCCATCGTGCTGTATTGGACTCTTCTCCCTAACCCTGACTGAGGTGCCACCCCCTGTAGAATCCATAACCTGTCCCCCAGATCAGTGCAGCTCATTCAGTGTGGAAATGGAATTACTGATGACCATTCAGGGGTCAAATTAGAGATGTGGCTCAGAGCTAATGCCTAACAATCCAGCAGGCTCAGCACAAAGCCACTGGCATACACAATGAGATGTGGCAATGTCACTGGGGCCTAAGAAGCACAGGTGCTGATGTGCAAACCCCTCTCACTCTAAGTAGGCAGATTACCGCCCCTCCCACCCCCGCAAGGATCCTTCTCCAAGGCCTTCTTGCCAGAGATTCCAGCCCTCTGTTGCTTATCCTCAGGTATTGTTGGCCCTACCTACAAGCAGGGGAGTGCTGTCACTGAAGCCACCTGGACGGAAGGGTGGGCCAGCTAGCCTCTCCTGGCCCCTCACGGTGGACCCTGCAAGATCTGGGACAATGTGCTGCTGGTAAGTTTAACGGCCTCACCTCAGGTCACTAAGGAAGACCCCCAAGAGTACTGGGAATTGGTTGTGTATTTTCCTAATGCCTACACGTTTTAGGCAATGTCCCTGCTGCAGCTCTTCAGGCCTGGGAATGTTTCCTCCTCCTTAGGCCTAGACACAAAAGGAAAGTCAGTGCACCTGGCTGCTCAAAAGGTGTCCTTTGACGAGAACTCAAGCCTTTCCCAAAAGGTAGCTTTAGCCATCATCAGTCTTCCTGAACAGTAGCACAGCTCAGACTAGTAAAAAACTCAGGTCTTTCATGAGGATGAGACAAGCTATGAGTACCCATCCTTAGAGACTAAAAGTCACTTCTGAATTCATTCATATGGCGGCTGAGTGCCAAAAAAGGGGCACAGATCTAATCACCCTGGGGGAGAAATGACTGCCAGCTGCAGTGGTCAGGATCAGCTCCAAAAAATAGCGGGTTTAATTAGAGCAAAGTCTCAAGGGAAGGGTAGACTGTAGAGGGGGAGGGGACATCCCCAGGGAGTGATCAGGATGGGCAGGAGATACATGCAGACAGCCCAGCAAGGAGCAGCCTACAATGGCTGAAGCCAAGGATCCAGGTGGATAAGGCTAGCTTGGGGCCAGATTATGAAGGGTTTTAAATGTCAGGCCAAGGAATTTATCAGGAGAATGAAATGATCAAACAAGTGTTTTAGGAAGATGAATTTCAAGAGAGTGTGCAGGATGAATTGGAAAATCTGGAAGCATGGCAACAATTAGGAAGCTGTGAGATTAATTAGGCTGTTGTAGTAGTCCTGTGTGAGCTGATAAGGGTGTAAATGAGCATAGTGGCAGCAGAAATGGAAAGGGACAGCTGCAAGAGACATTGTTAAGAAAGAATGGATGAGATTGCTGCCTG
The DNA here is from genome assembly GCF_964270905.1 of Leucopleurus acutus. Lineage (NCBI taxonomy): Eukaryota > Metazoa > Chordata > Mammalia > Artiodactyla > Delphinidae > Leucopleurus > Leucopleurus acutus. The sequence continues at coordinate 86,695,004 of NC_139144.1, forward strand.
ATTGGATTGGGGACCCAGGGAGCTCAAGGAGTCAAGATGACAGCACAGTTTTGACTGTGGGCGACTGGTAGTACAATGAACAGAAAAAGGGATGTTAGAGAGGGAGCTGTTTCAGCAGATGTGAATTCAGTTCCACACATGGAGAATGTGCATGATATCCAGGTGGAAATGTCTGACAGGTCACAGGAAATGTAACACTAGAGCTCAGGAGAGACAGTATGGTTTGTGATGAACTTGGGAATCAAATGCAGAGGTGATAAATGAAGTCACAGAATGAATGAGATCTCTAAGGAAAAGCATAAGCAGTGAGACAAAGGACCAAAGCATGACCTTTGAGGAATGCCCGCATTCAAAGGATTTATAATCACAAAGCTGAGTTTAGAAGTGCCACCTACATGCTGCATGTCTTCACCACTAAATATCAGTTTAAAGTGTATATCTGAGAAAGTCAAGCAACACAGCATTTTTATGTTATAGTAGGAACCAAATTATAAACATGCCTCTAAACAAATCTGGCTGAAGAAAAGGCTGATATTCATAGAGAAAAAAAGAATACGTGATACAGTGAACATAATCTAGAAGATTCGTGGATTTGATCCCACAAGGATGAGTCAAGCAAAGAAAATAAAAACTTGTGAGAAATATTTACTAATTTTAACACAAGGACCAAAAAATTTCCCATGTTTGCAGTGCACTGTCTTCCTGAAGTATGAATTCAAACTAATTCATCAAAGTATTTTTAATAAAAGCTATAGTAAGTATATGCTGGCTCAAACATTTGTGAAGACAAGTTAATAAATGAAAGCCACCCAGAGTATAGTAACCCATACCACCCTTAGTATGCAAACAAAATATCTTTTCTTTTTAATGTGTACCCCTAGTCTTTTTACGTGAAATATTTACTGTATATTGCATTTCTGACACACAAACTTTTTTTAATATAAGAAATGACACATCATTTTTTATTCTTTGTAATTGTGAAGTAGACACACCAACTTCTGAAACAGGAGACTTCGATTTTTACATGTTCTTATATTTAACATGTTTAATTGGTATTTTATCATAAACAAATTTAACATACATCAAAAGCAGTTAAAAGATAGAAACTTCCTTTCCTTTGGACATCTGACTTTTAAAAAACAGGAACAAGATTTACAAATTACACAAAACGAGCTGCATATGTAATAATGACACGGAGTTATTGAGAAAATACTAGTTTTAGTCGTTTCCAGGTAAAGCAGTCTCTAGTAACATGTCAACCCCAAAAATGCATGCAATTGCTAACTAGCCTTAGATATACTACATATACATGTAAGATAATAAAGATGGAGAGTCAAGCAAAACTTACAAACTTGGTTATTTCATACTTTCCAGATATTTTGAACATATCTAAAAAATTTAAACAGATAAGATATATGATTTTAAAGGGAATTCAATACAATATTATGGAACAGTGAAACTGAGTTATTAAAACCAAGGCAATTGTTTTCTTGATGTCTTCAGCCTCTTAACTAAGACCTAAATAGTTTAATTCTATCAGCTAAATTTAACCCAAGAGTTGACTTTTTATTTTTACAGTTGTTTATTTCTTAGTTTACAGTCTTTTATTCCTATCAAGTCTTTGAAACCGGTGTGATTTTACACTTATGGCGCATCGCAATTTGGACTAGGTGTGTTTCAAGTGCTTAACAGCCTCAGGTGTTGCTGTATTGAACAGCACAGGTTTAGAGAGACATATAAAGAAATGCACGTGCCTATGTGATTTCAAACCATGGTCGGTGATATGAAGCAAAGGTGAAAGGTACCAAGAGAGAAAACAGTCAGGGGATCTGCGGGAGGTGGGAATGGAAGGAGTGGGGGGAAGGGAGAGCTTCTTTGGGAAAACAACATTTAGGCAGAGCCTAGAAGGGTGCTGAGGAGGGTTGGCTAGAGTGGGGCCGGAGTGTCTCAGGCAGCGGGAGTGCACGGAGGCCCTGGGATGAGAGCTGAGAGAGGGCCAGTGTGGCTGGGGCATGGAAGGAGAGGGGCAAGGCAAGACTGGAGTGGAGGCAGGGGCAAGGGGGGCAGGAGGAAGATCAGGCAGCATCTTTCAAACCATGTTCAAGACTGTGAACTTCATCAAGAGTTGACTTTTTAAACATTAATACCGTCAAACCTCTTCCAATAATATTTTTTAAATGCATATGAACTATTAAAAGTTTATCTCATTTCTTTAAATATGGGCCTTGGGCTAATTTGTTGAACACTGGGGTAATATAAACACTAAAAAAAATAAGCAATTTGCTTTTTTAAAAAAATTATTTATACTAAATAACTCAACTGAAAAAACAATTTTTGTGGGGAGGAATCAGGCAGATGATTCTTATTTGGGGGGTTACAGTGAAGAAGGACTCAATTAAGGGGGAACTGCACTGTTTTGGCCAACAAAAATCTGAAGGATTGCAGTTTTTTCCTGAAATGATAAAGTAATGTTTCTTGGTGTAGAAGATATAGGGCATACTTTTACAAAGAAGTTTCATAATAGCTAATTTTTTGTTAAATCTAAAGTCTGTAACATACACATATGTATCTTATTTCAGAAGAGGCAGTGACTCAGAGATACTTAGATTCAACTTCTGATTCAGTCAAATGAAGTCCAAAAGTTTGGAATTAAATGACCCACTACTCGCCAAAAATCCACAAAATATTCACACCGGATAGACCAAGATTAACTCTCCTATAAAGAGAAAAAAAAAAGTTTTAGTGGAATTGATTGCCCAGCATTTAAGGTCTTTTCTCAAATAACTAAAATAGGAGTCTTTACAAGGGGTACATGTTTAATTAACATTTAGTGCTTTTCTGAAATAAGTTATGTTACACATGGTTTATCAGGTGAATTCCAGAAACAGTAATTACTTTCTTAACTGTGCTTAAAACCCAAATTTAGAATAAATGGACTTATGGAGTGTTGAAAATTAATTTTTCAGTGGACCTCAAGAATTATTACAACAGATAGAGTTAAACAGGACAATTTTAGCAAGTAGGATTTAAGTAAAAGTGTCAATTAAATTTTTAAAAATTGAGGAGTTAGAGATGCTAGGCCTCTTAGAGAATTTTACCTGTTCAAAAAAGGTCATTTCATCAACTATATTTTCCCATTTCTCCATACCCTCACCAACACTGCAAATGATAAATTTCAATTTGATAGAAAAAATGTTTTAATTCTGGCTTGATTGTATATGAGACTAAGCATCTTTTCATGTTCATTAACCATCTGCACGACACTCTTCTATGAAAGTCTCTCGTGTCTTTGACCATTTCTTATATTTTTCTTTTCTAATTAACGTATATGCTCCTTATACATGATGGATATCAACTTGGCTTTGCTCTAAATGTTGAAATTATAAGTCTTTGTCTCAGTTTGTCATTTAGTTTTAAACTTTATTTATGGTGTCTTTTACTGAACAGGACACAAATTACTGTGCAGTCAATTCTGTCTAGGTTTTTTTTCCCTTTTGGATGTAAAACTTTCATCTCATTCCACTACCGCACAAATATGTGGCATTGAACTGATAATGGATTTGTATTAAACTGCTGTGTTATGGGCATGATTCCAAATGGTCTATATTTGAGCCACTTGCTTATTTCCTTTAAGCAAAGGAAATTTCCTTCCTTTAAGGTATAGGAGAGCAGTTTTTAACATTTGATTGTTCCAAAATGTATTAAAAAGATTAATCATATTTTAAGTTAATTTCAAAGACTTTTCCCTTGGTTAAAAAAAAAAACCCAAATAAATAAAACACAGATTAGTTTTAGTCTAAAATGTTTCATTTTCCACATGTAAGTTCCTCATTCAGAGAAGATAAGCACTTTAAATATTATACCAATTCTTTTGGGCCTCTGTGTAAATTACTGCCCCACTAAGATGTTACAGAAAACCCAAATGAACTTTTTGGCCAATCCAATACTTTTAAAGATTTTACATTTTTACGTATATGACAAACTATATATGGTACTCAACACAAGCTTCATGCTGTCATGACAAATCACTTATGTATCAAGTATCAATTTAGATTTTTAGAGAAAAGATAAATTTTCAATTAAAACCAAAAATTCATTATTTATTTAAAATACTTCTAAGTTAATTCCTCACTTCAAAATAGTCTTCCAGAAACACTGTTAAGAATTACAAAACAATATATTTATAGCACATTCCATCTTTCTAATACATGTATATCTTTCTAAATACTGCTAGAAAATTTAGGAAAAAAGTCTGTATTTACTGACACAGAAGAATATCCAAGATATACCATAAGATTAAAAGGCAGGTCACAGAGTAATATGTTTGGGTACAATATATTTTTAAACAAAATGAAAACTAAAAAAAAATCAACTTTCCCCAGAAAGGAGTCTGAAAATGTACACCTGAAACTGTTAACACAATGGATACCTCGAGGGAGAGTTGATAAGAAGAGAGAGTTGATCAGAGGGGAGTTTTCAATGTCTAGTTTATACACTGCTATATTGTTTAAATATTTCTATATTGAGCATGCATTATTTTTGTAATTAAAAAAATAAGGAAAAAAGAGCCATGGTAGCATAAATATTCTTTAACTCAGTATATCCAACGCATTATTTCAACATGTCATCAATATACAAAATTATTAGAGATATTTTACTTTTTCTTTTTTGGTACTAGGTCTTCAAATTCTAGTCTGTGTAGTTTACACTGATAGCCCATCTCAATCTGGACTAATCATGTTTCAAATGCTCAATGCCACATGTGGCTGGCGGCTGCTGTATTGGACAGTGGAGTTCCAGAACCTGTATAAAACAGGGCACCTATAAAACTGAAAAGAAGCATGCGTACCAAACTGGAACAGACCCCTGATGTTTTCTATTCAGCCCTTCCCTTTACATTTTTTTAACCTCTACACAGTGCAGGCAGAGATGGACCCAGAACACAGATTTTCAGACTTCCAGTCCTTGCATTACCAGATTTACCCAGCATTAGCTGAGGTCCATTTACTTCAAATATTATTTGAAGGACTAAAATTTCAAATCATCTAAATAACAAGACAGCAATTTTGAGTTTATTGTAACAGTATGTGAGCTTCATTACTAAGTATTTAGAATAAACAAAGTAAACAATTTCAACTGACCATTTTTCCATCCCAATTAACAATATTATGGAACTGGTGCTGACTTAGTCTCTCTGAAAGTGTAAACATTTTGCAGAAGGCTTTGTGTCTGAAGTGGGATAGCTTGAATAAATAGAACTCCAGTTTTGTTTTTGTTTTTAAATTTTAAAGTGGCAAGAGCCTGATATATCAGGGTTGTTCCTCTGGGGGACACAGCTGTAAAGCCAATGATGTGGTCAAATTGCCTTTTTATCAATGGGGAAACGGAGGTTCCAAGGAATTACTGTAATGGACTTGCTCAAGATGGCAGAGCTGGTTAGTGACAGGGGTGAGCTAGTACTAGAAGCCATATCTCTTACTGTTCAGTCCACAAATCTTCAGTATATGATGCTGCCTTCTGCAGAATCTGAACATAAGGAAAACAGTGTATAAGTTAAGTACTTGTATTTTTAAAGCATAAGTACTTACCCAAGCATTCCTGACTCTTTGGTCTTTATGATGTAGAGGAACATTAATAATGTATGAAACATATTATTTCGGCCCTGGAACAAAGACAAAAAATACAGCAAGATTTAAACCTAACGAAACCAAACCATTCAGCCTGATAGGTAAATGCGATCCTATCAATTTATATTCTACTAACTCGGAATTCCATGTAATTCAGCCTTTCATTCATTCATTAAACAAAGTGCCCACTTTGTGCTAGGAAGTGGGAATACTGTGGTGAATAAAACAGAGAGGATCCATGTAATTGAGGAGCTTAAGGTCTAGTAGGAAAGGCAGACAGGAAACTCAGAATTACAATAAAGTGTGATGAATGTTATGAGGAAGAAGAAGGTGTAGGGTGCCATGGGAACGTATGCATTAAACCCAGAGTAGTGAGGCAAGCAATGCCTCCCTGAGAGAGAAATTTTTAAATTGAGACCTGAAAGATGAGCAGAAATAAACACATTGGGAAGTTCCCATACACGGGGAGCAGCATTTATGAAGGTCTGGATGGGAGCTATTCTGAAGCTGGTACCCCTGTATCCTACACACAAAAAATACTCTATCCCCCAAATTAACAGCATAAACAACAATGTTGGAATTAAAAAACCTTTAATCACACTTCAAAATACATTATGATGTATGTTAACAGTGTAAGTAACATATTAAATGTAAATTTATTTTATCTACAAGGGACTATGAGGCAGCATTTTGCCAGCACTAAAATCAAACTATTATATGTAATTTCTGGTCTGTGAAATAGCTCCTGATTTAGATTTTCAATTTACTGATTAACTTATACCTGCTTATTCTGATTTAGTGTTTTTACTAAAAAATCTTAGGATATATGATTTTTAAAGACAGTGTTTCTTTAAAAAAAAAAAAAAAGGATTTGCATGGAACTTGAATGGCCCAAAATATTTACACTTACAAAGTTGAAATATTAAACTTAAAAAAAAAAAGAAATATTCTCTTCCGGGTATCTGATGAAGTGAAGGATACAATTTATGATTATAGTCTATGTAAAATTTCTTAGTATAGATGCTGGTAACAAAAATAACTGCAAAGGTCATCAACAGAACTGATGTTTGTAATCAAAAGTAAAATACCTGGATAGAAGTGTAAACTGGTACAATCATCTTTTTGATAACATATTTTAACAGCCTTGAAAATATTCTATAACCTAGAATTCCATTTTTGGACTTCAGGCTAAAAAACTACCCAAAATGCAGACAGCTATATGCATAAAGGTATTTATGATAATGAAGACTTAGAAACATCCAAAATATCTAACTGTAGGGGAGTGGTTAAATAAATTATGTTATAATTTTATTGTGAAGTTTTAAAATAGCCATTAAAAAGTGTTTTAACGAAGATTCTTAAAGGCATGGAAAATTGTAACATTAATTTTAAAAAGGATATAAAACTACATAAATAATATGATTTCAACCCATAAATAAGTACAGAAAAAGACCAAAATGTAATTTATCAAAAAAATTATACCAAATGTTAACAAGAGCTTCCTGTAAATAATGGAATAATGAACTTTTCTTCCTTTTCTTCTTAATTCTCCAAATTAAGCACATATTACTTTTAGAGTTTTAAAAAAAGGGATACAAAACTAGCATTTTTCCCCTAATTTAAAAAGTTTACCTATTCCATAAACAAGAGAATCTAATTTTAAAAATATTAACAAAGCAAGTCATCCATGACATTAGTAATAGCAACTGCTACATTTAGAAGTACCTTTGGAAGACTGTAGAAATGACGCTGGTAGATTAGCTCATAATGGGGAGGGTTGATAGCACTCTGATAAATGCAAAAAACATTCTCATTTGTCACGTCTGTAAAGGAAATATGCTACATTAAAAAAACAAAACCAAACCACTAGATGTATTTCATGTGAAAAGCTCAATTCATCCTTTTAGGAGAGGTTGTTTATACCTGGTTTATTTGGTGTCTGAACAAAGTGCTGAGAAGTAAATGTTTTTCCATCAGGGTATTTAGGATGTGGAGGTAGTCTGGAATCAAGGTAGGTGCAAAACACATGCATGATGATCTGAAGACGAGGAAACAATTTTTCAAAGTCAGCATGAAAATCGATCAAGTATGTATGTGGTACTTTTAAAACATGTTTATAATGACTCCAATTTTTTTTTTTTTTTGCGGTACGCGGGCCTCTCACTGTTGTGGCCTCTCCCGTTGCGGAGCACAGCCTCCGGACGCACAGGCTCAGCAGCCATGGCTCACGGGCCCAGCCGCTCCGCGGCATGTGGGATCTTCCCGGACCGGGGCACGAACCCGTGTCCCCTGCATCGGCAGGCGGACTCTCAACCACTGCGCCACCAGGGAAGCCCATGACTCCAATTTTTAAGTTTTTCTCCAAAGAAAGAATTAGCAAAAATGTTTTCAAGTGGTTGTATCTGTAAGATGAAATCTATGAAATGAAAAGATTAGAGCAAGACATTCCTAGTTTTCTGTTAAGGGGATCATTCACACCCATATAGGTAATTAACAGCAAAATCAAAATAAAATACATGGGGCTTCCCTGGTGGCGCAGTGGTTACGAGTCCGTCTGCCAGTGCAGGGGACACGGGTTCAATCCCTGGTCCGGGAAGATCCCGCATACCGCGCAGCAACTAAGCCCGTGTGCCACAACTACTGAGCCTGAGCTCTAGAGCCCGCAAGTCACAACGAGAGAGGCCACTGCAGTGAGAAGCTCGCTCACCACAACTAGAGGAAGCCCGAACGCAGCAACGAAGACCCAATGCAGCCAGAATAATAATAATAATAAATAATAAAAGAAAGCCAACTCCCTTGCTAATGTGAATACAAATATATGTTTAAAAAAAATAAATAAATAAAAATAAAAAATAAAATACACATACATTCAATTCTGAATTTGAGTATCAGCATTTAAACTTCATTTTCACACATAACAGTCACTATAAAAAACAAAACAAACATAATTTTGAAAAACTCTTAAATGCTCAAAAAATTTATACTCTTTGATTTCATAAATCTAATTCTAGGAATCTTTCTTAAAATCATAATCCTAAATAAGAAAGAAACATGCATTATGTTACTCCTGGCAGTATTATTTAAGACAGAAAAACAAAAATCCCTCCCCCACTACATGTCTCCCAAACTTTTAGGTCCAATATAGGAGAACAGTTAAATGACAGTGTGTAATAGTGCAAATAACACTGAAAAGTGAAAAAAAGCAGGAGACATAATTTTACATATGGGATTATTATATCTGTATCGATAAAAACATTAAAAATAGCACAATATAAGTAAAGAAAAAAAGAGAAGAAAATATACCAAAATATTCACAGTGGTTGGGTTAAGATGCTGGTACAAAAATTTTGTATTTCTACTTAGTTTCTAAGTTCTTTTTATTTATTTTATTTTCATTTTTATTTATTTATTTATTCATTTATTTATTTATTTTCTTTTTTGGCCTCACTGTGTGGCTTGCAGGATCTTAGTTCCCTGACCGGGGATTGAACCCGGGCCCATGGCAGTGACAGCCAGCACTGAGTCCCAACCACTGGACTGCCAGGGAATTCCCTCTAAGTTCTTTTTAATATTCATTTTTATAATGGAAAAATAAACCCAATAACAAAAATGTCAAACTGATAAAACTGGGGACTTACAGCAGAATCAGTGGGCAGGTCTGTATCCCACTTGCGGCCTTTGAAGTCTCCACCTCTATTCCATCGAAATGAGCTCATACAGCCTCCTTGGGAAAGTTCTGTAGCAACAAAGGTAAAATAAAACAAGCTAAGAATATACAAGAAAGAAGGAAAAAAAAAAGGCTAAGGGGGGGCTTCCCTGGTGGCGCAGTGGTTGAGAGTCCGCCTGCCGATGCAGGGGACACAGGTTCGTGCCCCGGTCCGGGAAGATCCCACATGCCGCGGAGCGGCTGGGCCTGTGAGCCATGGCCACTGAGCCTGCGCGTCCCGAGCCTGTGCTCCGCAATGGGAGAGGCCACAACAGTGAGAGGCCCGCGTACCGCAAAAAAAAAAAAAAAAAAAAAAAAGGCTAAGGGTTACAATAAGGAAAGTATAACATCTAAAAACCTGATCAAAACATGCAGACAAAGAAATACAAGATATAAAAAATTAAATAGCACCATGGGGACTTCCCTGGTGGTACAGTAGTTAAGAATCAACCTGCCAATGCAGGGGACACAGGTTCGAGCCCGGGTCCAGGAAAATCCCACATGCTTTGGAGCAACTAAGCCCGTGCGCCACAACTACTAAGCCTGTGCTCTAGAGCCCACGAGCCACAACTACTGAAGTCCTTTTGCCTAGACCCCGTGCTCCGCAACAAGAGAAGCCACTGCAATGAGAAGCCCGTGCACCACAACGAAGGGTAGCCCCCACTCGCCACAACTAAAGAAAGCCCATGCGCAGCAAAGAAGACCTAATGCAGCCACAAATAAGTAAGTAAGTACGTAAGTCATGATAAATGTTTATTCCTAAGTAAGTCATGATAAATGTTTATTCCTAAACCTCAGTCCAAACCTAGACTAGAGAAGGGGTAACATTACATTTTCAAATTAAGATTTATGATAAATCTAAAGAGTGAAATACTATTTCTAAAACTTGTTTTAGTGATGAGAACATTTTACAGAGTTTATCCAAATAAATGTAGGGAGGCATAAAGAGAGTATGTGGGAGTACCAGGGAGGCTAAATTTCCTGAGTCTCAAGTCAGTCTCCTCAGAAGATCATATTTCCCCCAAATAATCAGAATATAACAGAAATATAAAGAAGCAACGTATTACATATGACTTATAAAAATCGAAAGAAATAGGATCGGCATGCTGAAATTATAAAGAATGTCATTGTGGCATCCATTCTTGGTAGCTTAAGAATAGAAAATGAGTGAAATATTCATGTGAGCCCATTTAGCTCATATTTAAGTTTCCCTATTTAGAACAAAATTAGTAACTAATGTATTCAAGGCTAACTACATTATTTTGACCATTTTTAAGCATACAGAATATAAAACTCAAAAGTTGTTCAAGTATAAGCCTTAATAAAGCCATTATTAAATACATATTTATAAAATAAGATCATACTTCAGTGATACTTATAATTAAAAAAATTTTTTGTTCCATGTTACTTGTATAAAATTTCAAACTAGTGAAAAAGCTCTCATTTTTTCCCTCTTCAAATCAATAATTACCTTTGATCCTTTCAAACAAGTATTCCTGATTTGGCGTGAGGTCTAGATACTGCACGATTGTATTTAGAGTTGGAATGAGTGGAGCTTTGACCAGAGCAGCCTGCTTCAAGCTAGTAATACTAGCCTCTGTTAAAATGAAAACACACAGAAAACAGATTATTCCTTATGTGGATCTTTGAAAAAACTTCAAATGCTCTTCCTTCAATAGATGTTGAAGGAATAAAGGAAAGCAACGATAGTTTATCTTAACAAGCTGCATTATCTACTTTACCTACAAAATATTTGATCATTTCTGGCAAGGTGGCCAGATTTAAACAAACACATGCGTACTCCAAAAACAGCCAAATCCATTTTGCCAGATCTATAAACAACTAATAGAAGATTTTTGTGGGGTATATATAAAAAGACACATGAGAGCTTTCAAAATCAGGTTGAATTAAAAGTTGCCCATTATGCCAGTGACAAGTGAACACTTTTTATGAGTGATTTCACTCATCACTTCATGAAAGACAACTATCCAAAGAAATGAATAAACCAACAAAAAGTTTCAAAATGTACAACCATACTAGTAATACCCAATGCTGGGAAAAAGGCTTTCTTATATGTGACATTATTGCTAGAATATAAATTGGTATAAGCTTTTTGAAGGGTTATGTGTATTAAAAGCCTTAATATATTTATACCTATTGAACTTACAACTTCACTCCTAAGAAATTATCCTAAGGAAATAATTATGAATGTACACAAGTATTTAGGTAAAAGGACATTTACTTACAGCATTATTAATAACAGCAAAGGGAAAATCTTCTAAATTTTAAATAATAAAGATCACTTAAATACAATATATTACATACATAAAAAAGAAATACAAACTAGCCATAAAAATAGTACTGGAGAATATTTAACAAAATAGAAAAAGTGGAGGGAAAAAAGCAGGTAACAAAACAGTATGACCCCAATTTAATTAAAAATATATACATACATATGTACTATTTGCTCAACTCCTAAATATACACTTTTCACATTTTAATGTTGTTCAATTATGGTATAACTTACCATTGATATATATAGTATCATAGTATTTTTCTCCAAAAGGAATAAGTGATTGTGATTTAAAACGATTGACTGTGGTTATCTACTGGAGTGCAATCATGGGTAATATTCTTTGTGTATTTCTGTACTTTCCAAATTTTCTACAATGAACATATGCATGTTGCTTTCATAGTGATAAAACAATGTTATTCTTTTTTAAAAAGCACATCACACTGGTAAAAATGTTGTGAAAGATAACATATTTTTATAGCTTATAAAAAAGCTCAAAAAGGATAAGCATAGGTTCAAATAACATTACCAAGAAAGTAACCCTCTGACTTTGGAGTCAGAAAGCTCTGGCCTCAAATCACTGCTCTGTGACACTGGGCAAGTTACTTAACCTCTCTGAGTCTTAGTAGTCTGATCCATAAAATGTGGCACTAAAAGCTAGCTTTCAAGGTTAATGTGAGTGTTGTATACATTATATACAAAATATACGGATACTCAACACGTGGGTACTTTAGTGATGCACAACACTATATTAATTATTCCAGAGAATAAAGACTGATTAAAAAAAGATACCCAAAAGCAAGTAGAAAGTGTTAATGTGCAATCCAAAGCCCTTACGTATTTCAAAGAGAAATTTATTCTCTAGAAAGCTGATTCACTAAAATATTCCTTATTTATTTTGAAACCTAATTATTTAACACTAAATAAGTTATAGTATATATATACTTTAGGCAAATTATATTACACAAAACCTTAATAATTTTATTTTTAGCAGATAAGAAAAATGTATTTTTCTTATATTGAAAAAAGGGGACTTTAAATTAGCACTGTACAATTTTTTATGCTTTGTACAATTTTAAATTAATATCTAATAAGAGACTTGTATCTTGAATATATAAAGAACACCTACAACTCAATAATAAAGAGACAAGTAACCCAATTTAAAAATAGGTAAAGGGGAAAAAAAACTGGATAAAGGATCTGAAAAGATATTTTGCTTATGAAGATATATGAATGGACCAGCCCATGAAAAGATGCTCAACATCATTAGCCATCAGGGAAATGCAAACTAAAAATACAATGTGATACCATTTCATATGCATTAGGATAACTGAAAAAGACACATAATAAACAAGTATTGGCAAGGATGTGAGAAACTGGAGCCCTTATACACTGTAGGTGGGGATGTTAAATGGTGCAGCTGCTTTAGAAAACAGTCTGGCAATTCCTCAAAAGGTTAAACATGGATTTACCATAAGGCTTAGCAATTCCACTTCTAGGTAATACCCAAGAGAAATTAAAATATATTCACACAAACATTTGTATGTATGTGTTCATGGCAGCATTATTCATAATAACCAAAAAAGTGAAAACAACCCAAATGTCAATCAAATGATGAACAGGTAAACAAAATGTGGTAGATCCAAACAATGGGATATTATTTGGCAATAAAAAGAAATGAAGTACTGATAAACACTACAACATGGATGAACCCTGAAAACATTGTTAAGTGAGAGAAGCCAGTCACAAAGGACAACATATTGTATGATCCCATTTAGATGAAATATCCAAAACAGGCCTATATAATGAGACAGAAAGTAGGCTGGTAGTTGCCTAGGGCTGGAGGATGGGTGGTGGTTGGAAACGGGTCTATGGGGTTTCCTTTTGGGGTGATGAACTATTCAAACTTGACTGTGGGGATGGTTTGCACAACCCAAACCTTTGAATTGTAGACTTTAAATGGGTGAACTGCATATATCTCAATAAAACTGTTATATTTTTTAAAAAGTGATATTATAGACATTTAGTTTTTTTCTTCACCTCAAGATAACAAAAGGTGTTGTTAAACAGCCCATTACAAGAAGAAATTTTCCACTTGGCAGATTCACTGAAGGAACTCAAACGCTGGGCTCTATTTTCACATACCTCCTATTTGCAGCTCTGGACAACCCATTCGCCTCATTTGTGTGCTGACAGACTCAATCTCTTGTACAAGTGGCACTAATATTGTCTCATTGATCCACTAGGAAGAAATGAGGTAATGATTTTACACACTCAATTTTAAAGCATTTCTCAAATAATTATTTTCATGAAACTATTTTTGCTGTCTTGTACTTGAATATTAACAGAGTATAGTGAAAGAGAATGGAAGTAGCAGCTACCTGAAGTCTAGAGAGAGATAAGTAAATATGCTAACGGAGTATAACTTGACTAAGTTATATTCTTAAATCACATATGCCTATTTTTTAAAGATATAAAACTTTCAGCTACATGTTAAGTTTTTCTTAAATTCCTCTTTCTAGGATCATTATACTTAGCTAAAAGGATCATCTTCAGTTTACATTTCTAGGGTAATTATTCACACATTTACACATGTAGCATTTATACTGGTTTGTGATTAGCAGAATAGTTTTTAAAACTAAACATAACTTAGATTAACATAACATAACATAGATTAGCTCTCAGCAGGCTCACTCAATCCCCTAACCATGTGGAAAACAGATTTTACTGTACTTGAAACTAGTTTGTGAATATTACAATATTCACTTTAGGACTAGGAATTTCAAATTCCACTTTGCATGGCTGATATCAAACTCATTCTGGGATGTGAAAAGACTGCCCAAGGAAATACCCCATCTAGTTTTTGTGTTATGTGTTTTGTGTTTGTTCACAGCAACTTCAACCACCATTTCTGTTTCCACACTTCTGTTTAACCATAAAGTAGAAGGATGAAAACAAGCTTCAGATCAAATACAAGTCTATACAATTCATTATAAAATTTTTGAATTAAAAAGCCTCTGAAAATGAAGTGTTTTTATAATCTATTTAGCAAGAAAATTTGATATAATGGCAAGACCTGAACTGAATTCCTGTGAAGCTATTATTAGACTTTATCCTACCTAGTGTGACAGTTCATATGCTCTGCTGCAGAAACATTAATGTGGTTGATTACTGAGTACTAACAAGACCCTGCTACTGTATTACAAAATATATGGTATATGCATATACTGCTTTTTAAAAAAAACTACAAAAAACCCTAAATTTCAGAACATTGTAGCCTAAGGAATTCAGATAAAGGGCTGTGTTTGTATTTCTTCTAAGCTAATACTTCTGACCAAGACTTTATAAATATATTAACATTTTTAGATAAGCCTATGAGTGGAAATAAAAGAAAGTACAGTTCTAGGACATCATTTCACTTGTTCATTCTTCCAACATTTATTAAGTGTATCCTACTTGCCAGCCACTCCTAGCCTGCAACAAAATTATCTACTAGCTCCAGGAGAGAGATCTAGGCCTCATTCCCAGAAAACCTGATTGAGTAGTTCTAGGGCTGGCTCTGGAATTCTTATTCAAAAAAGCCAATCAGGCTTCTGGTTCAAGAAAGTAGGCTACTACTTTCAGCACTCCTTCTTGATACCCTATTTAAATTATAGTAAAAGAATAAAAAAGGGGCTTCCCTGGTGGCGCAGTGGTTGAGAATCCGCCTGCCGATGCAGGGGACAAGGGTTCGTGCCCCCGTCTGGGAAGATCCCACATGCCGCGGAGCAGCTGGGCCCGTGAGCCATGGCCGCTGAGCCTGCGTGTCTGGAGCCTGTGCTCCGTAACGGGAGAGGCCACAACAGTGAGAGGCCCGCGTACCGCAAAAAAAAAAAAAAAAAAAAAAAAGAATAAAAAGAACAAGTGATTTCAACATATTTCTAGAAACTATACAGTGGGTGGATGAGTGTTGAAGGATCAAACAGTGGAAGAAGCAGCAGCCTCTACAGAATCTAAGTGGAGGGGCTTCCTGCAGTGAAGGAGGGGCCAATTCGCCCCCCTGGAATCCGGACAAATGGGTACTACAGAGAACAACAGAAAGAGGCAGGGTTGAAACCAGGGAACTAACTCACTCTGTATATGCAAGAGCTGGCCTTGCCAACCTCTAGGCCAAAGATTAGAAGGTTCTTCTTTAGAAAAATCGAAGAAATTGATATACTCTGAAGTAGCTTCAAGCATATGTTATGTTCTCTAACTCTGAAGTTTTCTGACATTAAGGACCTCATTTTTGCTCCCCTCACATTTCTAGACACATAACAGACTGACAGGAAAGCTCTTTGAAAAGTAAAATTGAGATGTTGGGAAAGGGAAAATCTTAGCAACTAAATACACTGTTCCTTTATCCACTCAAAATACACTGATTTGCTAAATACAGAGGGAAAAAAAATCCCCAAGAATACGGACACTATATGGTAAACGTCATGTTTATTCTTATATATGTGCCACACAAATTGTACTTTTAATAATACTTAATTCTGATATTCTAATTAACATCTCTAACTGATATTCTAACAACATACTTTGTACATTAAGAGGCACTAATATTGTCCAAAGAGTAATGTCAGAACTTACATTTCTGAACTTGGCTGTCCATGAATCCATATGATCAAGAAGTTGTCTATTCATAGTCACTCTTGCCCAGACCTATTAAAAATGTTTAAAATGAACAATCAAATAAAATGCCAGTTATCAATCATTCCTTCCCCAACCCTCAGAAATATTTGGAATACTTTGGAAAAAACGTCATGAATATCAATACTGATCTAATTAATATGCAGTAGCTGCAATTCATGCACACATATATATTTAAAATTCCTTACATTGATATGTTTGAAGAACATTCTTCTTGCTTTTAAGAACAAAATTTAAATCCTTTATTTGCTTTTAAACTGATGAAGTTACAGAATATCAAATGTTCTAATCTAAATACTTCAAGAGCAAGAGTCTTGTATATGCTAATAAGTACAAGTAGATACCTGAGATACCTTTTCAATATAAATGAGTGCAGAAAAATGTTTTAGGCAGGAAAGTAATGTTAACTATGTGTCATAAAGAGTAAAACGTACAATATAATTCAGTTTTGGGTACACAAACTTAAGGAGTCTTTCTACCGTTTAATGTGTGCCAGATTTATGTTTCTAGCCAGTAGAAGTGGAGGTTACAGAAAAAAAAGTTCCAGAAGAAGAAAAGACTTTCTAACAATCTGTAAATCATAAATATCACGTCATTTTTATTTTCCATTTACCTCCTCTGCAGCTTGTTTAGAACTGAGATCAGCTTCATCTTTGTTAGCACATGGGGCCTGAGACCTACAGGCAAGCTGATACTGAAACTTCTTTAAAGTTTGTGCATAATCCCCCATAAAACGACTGTGGTTCCAGAAAGTAGGACTGGTGGAAGGCGAAGTAGAATCTGGGCTTCCTACAATGATTAATTTAAAGATTATCAGTGTGTTGTAGTAATTTTGATACCTGAAGCTGGTATATGAACTCTGGGTATCCAGGAATCTAGACAATGGCAATCAAAGACAAAGCCTCGGGCTTCCCTGGTGGTGCAGTGGTTGAGAGTCCGCCTGGCGATGCAGGGGACACGGGTTTGTGCCCCGGTCCGGGAAGATCCCACATGCCGTGGAGCGGCTGGGCCCGTGAGCCATGGCCGCTGAGCCTGCGCGTCCCGAGCCTGTGCTCCGCAACGGGAGAGGCCACAACAGTGAGAGGCCCGCGTACCGCAAAAAAAAAAAAAAAAAAAAAAGACAAAGCCTCCTCTCCTCCCTGCTCCCAACGTTCTCTCTTCTTCAGAGAAATGGAAAATTAAAAAGAACATTTTCTGAGCAGTATCACCTTGAGAGCCATATGCTCTCTAAGTGGCTGAAAGTGTCTGTTTATTTTTGTTGTAAAATTAAGCTTGTTTCATTCTCTAAGACTTTCAAATGATTCAGAGAGAAACAAAAGACAAATTTCTTCAGGAAATAAATAGGCTAAGGAGTTCTTGCTTGAATTTTTGGAAGCTCTTTCTGAATGGGATAATTACAGCCTCTTATTAATAAACTAGTCTTTTGGCTAGCAGCTAAACTCACTCTTCCCTGTACTACACTGTATTCTATTTATAGTCTGTAGTAATTCCTGCCTTGTATTAAGAGACCATCTGCTGATTACACTTCTAAATTTATAAATTTACTTTTAGGAAATGTAAATAGTCAAATTTAGGGACTTAATACTACAGAGGAATCTACCACAGTACTTATCACACTTTAAGGTCTGTTTCTTTTTCCAAATAAAATTTGAGCTCTTTGAGGGCAGGGAGTATTTTTTTTCCCGAGCATCTAGCCCAGTTCCTGAATAAAGAGCAAATTTTCAACGACAACTATATGATACTTATGAAGAGTTTATTTTTTCAGAGTTTACCTGATATCAAAAGCATCAATTAATATTTTATACCCTCACACAAAAGTCACAAATAAAAACTAGTTTTTTTTTTATCTTAGCAGAATTTTTAAAAGGAATGACTGTAAAATAATGAAACTGTTTTTCTAGTGATGTTTACAGGCACAAAAGACGAGAAATCATGAAAGGGATATGTGGCAGTATTTCAAGTCACAGCATCAAAACCTTGAAGGTTAGCCAGTCTTGTGCTAGTAGCACTAGTGAAAATAGTTTCATGCTGACATGAAAATAAATAATTACATATAATAAATACCACACTTGGGGTAAAAAAATTTCAAGTAGGACTTCTGGTAACACTGACTTAGAGGAATGAATTAATGTCAAGAAAAGTTTTAAACAAGCACAAATGATTTAATAAATAGGGACTAAAAAAGGAAGGTAAGAGACATGGTCATGATAGAGCACAAAGTTTATCCTATTTTGATTAATTATTTTGACTATTAACTTTGAAAATGATAATCAAGCTTCTGAGAGAAAACTTGAACTAAAATTTAAATAAAGTGTGGCTTTAGATGACAAAAGAAATTTTATACAGATGACAGAAATATGTTTTTATATCTGTTGTACATTAGCCAAAGTACAAGGAAAATATATATAGCAAGGGACACAATAGGGCTTCTCTGTAATGACCACCACCACCAAAATAGCACAAAACCTGTAGCTGGAGAACCACAAAGACCAAAGAATCAAAGCACAAAGAGATTTGGAAGTCTGGCAACATAACAAATCAGGTAACCTGAAACATCTCCAGATATATATATGCTTATCAAATAAAATATATAATTTAAATGAATAATGGAGCTTGCAATAATGTAAGAGGAAGAGTCACTGGCTAAAAATGAAGAGGGAATTGAAAGTCAGAGTGGCCAGTGGCCTGCACGTGAGCTGATGCCGTGGCTGCTCTGGAGCATTTTGTAGGCTTTGGGAAACCTATCAGCTTGGATTTCAGTGCCTGGGAACTGGAAATGTGGATACAGGTCCAGGAGAGGTAGACAGCTGGACTGAGACCTTCTTCCTGTCTCTATTCCCTGCACCCTGCATAGAGCCAGGAACCTCAAAGGGCCACATTCTCAGTGGATAAG
Source organism: Leucopleurus acutus (assembly GCF_964270905.1). NCBI lineage: Eukaryota > Metazoa > Chordata > Mammalia > Artiodactyla > Delphinidae > Leucopleurus > Leucopleurus acutus. The sequence goes on from NC_139144.1 coordinate 86,714,194, forward strand.
GAAAAAACATCTGTCCACCGACACCAGGAAATAATAAGGAAGCTTGTCTCTCTTAGGCTGTTTAAAAAGAAACCCCCAGAGATTTAAAAATTACAGATCTATCTTCACATGGGTTTATAGTGCCCGTTTACACTCCCTGTGAGGTCCAGGAACCTCCAAGCCCCAAAATTACTTAAGTTAGTTCAAGGTCAATGATGTTCCTTAGGCACCCGGTAGAGGCAAATATAAAACTGCTAGCAGGAAACAAGGCTTCCATCCAGCCTGCCTAGGACAGAAAAAGCACAGATAAAATTCTTCTGAAGATGAGCTTACCAAAAACAAACAAAAATTACATAAATCACAGGGAAACATGTCTCCAAGCAAATGAGTCAACAAGAAAAAAATGTTAGCATGTAATCTCCAAGAACTTTAGATAACTGAACTACTTGACAGAGACTTTTAAAAAGCATGTTTAAAGTGATTGAGATAGGAAAAAGAATTGAAAATATAAGAACAAAACAAGATACTCTAAATTAGGCATATCTGAAAGAGAACCAAATGAAACTCTGAAAACTGAAAAAAGAAAAGAAGACAAAGAGCTCAATGAGTTAGTTAAACAGCAGTTCAGACACCACTGAAGAAAGAACTATCAGTCCAAACTGGCTAAAACAAACAAACTGTGGGGGGCTTCCTGGTGGCGCAGTGGCTGGGAGTCCGCCTACCACTGCAGGGGACACGGGTTCGTGCCCCGGTCCAGGAGGATCCCACGTGCTGTGGAGCGGCTGGGCCCGTGAGCCATGGCTGCTGGGCCTGTGTGTCCGGAGCCTGTGCTCCGCAACGGGAGAGGCCACAACAGTGAGAGGCCCATGTACCGAAAAAAATAAAAAAAATATTAAAAAATTAATAGGGTACAGATCAAAATCTCTAGCCAGAGTACAATTAACTTAGGAAAAAACAGATAACAAAGCCTTTCATTTCACACACTTGGAAATTAAAAGCAACACCAATCACCAATAATACTTCCAACAATATTTCTAAATAACTCCTATATGTCAACGAAGAAATAAAAATGCAAGTCAGAAAATACCTGGATATGACAAAAATATGTAGAGGGTACATAGGGTTCTTTGTATTCCACTCTACAATTTTCGGTATCCTTGAAATATTTCAAAATTTAAAAAGAAAAAAAAGCATGTATCAACAAATAACAAGATAATATTGATTTGTTTCTTTGACATTTGTGGCACTTTCAGGCAAAATTAAATTAAAAATCAATAGAGAGATTTCAAGTGACACAAAGAGCCATGGTCCAATAATTGGCTTCCTCACTGTGGCCATGCTTTAGCACCTAATGTGCTTTCTGTGAAAGTTCCTGAGGGGGAAAAATCATTACTCGGCTCAATAGCCTAACTTGGTTTCAATAATAGACTTTGTAATAATCAAATCCACCCCAAATAGATTAAGATTTGCTAACACTGCTTCCCAAGGAAAACTAGAGACAAGTTAAAAAATGTTCCGAAAACAACAGCACTTCTGGAGTAAATCCATGCTCTCTCCAGCCTCCCTGCCACACCAACCTTCCCAAGGACTACCTGAAAGGAGACAACTATCACTTCACGAAGCTCTGCTGCGGACCGCATCAAAAACAGTTTTATGACCTCAACTTTTAAACAAAGTATAACTTACACGAAAAAGCTTTCAATAGTAATGTAGACAAAAGGTTCAAGATTTCTGTTAACTCAGCTATATTTTACATCTTAAATTTTGGTGAACTTAATTCTTCTAACTGAACAAAATACAAAACCAAAATGTATTTCTCTCCTAAGCTACACAAGGTGTATTACTAAAGGACTTAAACATTTATGCATGGGATCATAGTAAAGGTTGAAGATAACGTAAAATGACACAAAAATACGTACAATAGATCTAAATAAAATATATATGTACCCAGCTTAACTCTATGCTGTTTCTCTTCTTCACTTCTAAGAAAAGTATCCAAGGTTCGTAGGTCTGTCATGTAGTCTTCTTTGTCAGTAGGGGAGTTGTAGACGGTGGGTGAAGAACGGTAGCGAGATCTCAATCCACTGTTCTCCACTGGTCCAACAGTGGTAGGGTATGGAGAAGATGGAGAGGGACTATAGCTGGCCAACTATACAAAATAAAAGAACTTTATTTTATTTTTCTTTAACTGAAATTTCTTTGTTTTGGTTTTTGACTTTCAAAGAGCACACACCAATTAGAATGGCCAAAATCCAGAGCACTGACAACACCAAATGCTGGCAAGGATGTAGAGTAACAGGAACTTGGATTCACTGCTGGTGAGAATGCAAAACAGTCACTTTGGAAGACAGTTTGGCAGTTTCTTACAAAACTAAACGTACTATTACCATAACATCCTCCTCCTTGGCATTTACCCCCTAAAGCTGAAAATTTATGTCTATACAAAGACCTGCACACAGACGTTTATAAGTAACTTTATTCGTAACTGTCAAAACTTGGAAGCAACCAAGATGTCCTTCAGTTAGGTCAGTGGATAAACTGTGGTACATCCAGATGATGGAATGTTATTCAGCACTAAAGGAAATGAGCTAGCAAGCCATGAAAAGACGTGGAGGAAACTTAAATGCATACTACTAAGTGAAAGAAGCCAATCTGAAAAGGCTACATATTGTATGATTGTGGAAAAGGTTGGGGTAGGGGGAGGATGTATAAGCAGAGCACAAAGGATTTTTAGGGCAATGAAATTACTCTGTATGAAACCATAATGGTGGATACATGTCATATGTTTGTCCAGACACATAGACTGTACACCACCAAGAGTGAATGCTAATGTAAACTATGGACTCTGGGTGATAATGATGTGTCAGCGCAGGCTCTTCTATTCATACAACTCTGCAGCAAGATGTTGATAGCGGGGGAAGCTGTGCCTGTGCCGGGGGCAGGGGTACACAGAAAATCTCTTTTCTATTCCTCTCAATTCTGCTGTGAACATGAAACTGTTCTAAAAATAGTCTATTTTCCAAAAAAGTAATATATGTATTTTTTATTTTTTTGCGGTATGCGGGCCTCTCACTGCCGTGGTCTCTCCCACTGCAGAGCACAGGCTCCGGACGCGCAGGCCCAGTGGCCATGGGTCACAGGCCCAGCTGCTCTGCGGCATGTGGGATCTTCCCGGAGCAGGGCACAAACCCGTGTCCCCTGCATCGGCAGGCGGACTCTCAACCACTGCGCCACCAGGGAAGCCCTATATGTATATTTTAAAAAATGAAAAGCATGAAGAAAATAAGCCATACTTGTAACTCTACCACCTAGAGATACTATAATCCTTTTTCACATTTCATGTATTTTCAACTCTTTAAATGTACATATATGTTAATATATTTTTGTTTTTATATAATTGAGATAATACCCTTTAGCATTATATTGTTTTTTTAAAGTTAACAAGAATTTTTCTATAAAAATCCTTTGTAAATATTCTTATTAGCTATATAATACTTTGTAATACAAATCTATCATAATTTATTTTTACATTCTTATATTCTAGACATTTGGATTGTCTAAAATTTTTGGTTACTGTGAATAATGTTATGATCAGCATCTTTGTGCATAAATCTTAGCTTAATTTCTGATGACTTCCTTTAGGCGATCCCTAGAACTGAAATGACTTGACCAAAGCATATGAACATTTTTAATACACATTTCCATTCTATTAAATGAAAATGTTGTACTAAGTTATACTCCTATCAGAAGAGAATAGATAGGAATACCTATTTGGTATGTGTCCATCAGCATTACTATTTAAAAATATTTATGATATATAAAATTTAAAAAAATGTATAGTTAATTTGCATTTTCCTTATACTTATTAAGTTAAACACCTTAAAAATACAATTACTTGTCAGTAGTATTACCTATTATATTAACTACTTACTCCAGTATGTTGACAATTTTTTTTTACTGGGGTTTCATCATCAATTTATATTAGTTTGTAATAAATTAAGGATTAACAAATTTTATAATATTTAATGCTGTTTACAAATAAAAATGTTAATCCTCTTCCACATTGATTTTTCTTTTATTTCAATTAACATGTTAAATCCTTATATATATTGTGACTGTATTTGGGTTACTGTTTCATTAACTGGTTTTATCTTGCTCAAGGGGCACAATATTTTATGATTCATTTACATTACCTTATTTCATCCTCTCAGTAAGTGGTAAATATTATTACTGTATTAATTTTAGGTATAAGAGGTTAGGTAACTTCTCAAGATCATACCAGGACAACATTCCAGGTTTCTGATTCTATTCTGTTCGAAGGCAGTGATTTCCACCATTCTGTCTTCCAGGTCACTTATCCATTCTTCTGTCTCAGTTATTCTATTATTCCTTCTAGTGTATTTTTCATTTCAGTTATTGTATTGTTCATCTGTTTGTTCTTTAGTTCTTCTAGGTCTTTGTTAAACATTTCTTGCATCTTCTCAATCTTTGCCTCCATTCTTTTTCCGAGATCCTGGATCATCTTCACTATCATTATTCTGAATTCTTTTTCTGGAGGGTTGCCTGTTTCCACTTCATTTAGTTGTTTTTCTGGGGTTTTATCTGGGACATAATCCTCTGCTTTTTCATTCTGTCTAACTTTCTGTGATTGTGGTTTTCGTTCTGCAGGCTGAAAGACTGTAGCTCTTGCTTCTGCTGTCTGCCCTCTGGTGGATGAGGCTATCTAAGAGGGACTGGGTCTTTCTCTGGTGGGCAGGGCCATGCTCAATAAAACTTGTCTGCTGATGGGTGGGGCTGTGTTCCCTCCCTGTTAGTTGTTTGGCCCAAGGTGACCCAGCAATGGAGCCTACAGGATATATGGTGGGGCGGCCTCTAGGAGGGCTCACGCCAATGAGTACTTCCCAGAACTGCTGCTGCCAGTGCCCCTGTCCCCACTGTAAGCCTCAGCCACCCCCCACCTCTGCAGGAGACCCTCCAACACTAGTGGGTAGGTTGGTTCAGTCTCCTATGGGGTCACTGCTCCTTCCCCTGGGTCCTGGTGCACACAAGACTTTGTGTGTGCCCTCCAAGAGTGGAGTCTCTGTTTCCCCCAGTCCTGTGGAAGTCCTGCAACCAAATCCTGCTGGCCTTCAAAGTCAGATTCTCTGGGGATTCCTACTCATGTTGCCAGACCCCCTAACATGGGGCTCAGAACTTTCACTCCAGTAGGAGAAGTTCTGTGGTATAATTGTTCTCCAGTTTCTGGGTTACTCACCTGGTGGGTATGGGATTTGATTTTATTGTGATTGCGCCCCTCCTACTGTCTCAATGTGGCTTCTCCTTTGTCTTTGGTTGTGGGGTATCTTTTTTGGTGAGTTCCAGCGTCTTCCTTTCGATGGTTATTCAGCAGTTAGTTGTAATTTCAGTGCTCTCACAAGAAGAGATGAGCACATGTCCTTCTACTCTGCCATCTTGAACCAATCTCCTCCAGTTTTCTAACTCTGGAGCTTACACTTCTAACATGTTTTATTGGATCAGAATGATCTGTTCATACAATAGCAAAATGTTGAAAACTGTTGAAGATGGGTAATAGATATGCAGGAGTTCACTATACTTGTCCCTTCATTATTGTGTGTGTTTGAAAATTTCCATAATCAAAAGTTTAAAAAGTAATTGTTTCTTGAAAATTTAAAAGAACTCAATGGTAAAACTTCTGGGCCCTAATGTGTTCTGTGGATGTATTTGATTAATAGTTTTAAAATTTTCTTCCTTATTTAGGTTTTCTACTACTTTGTCAATTTTACCATTTTATTTTTTTTAACATCTTTATTGGAGTATAACAGCTTTACTATGGTGTGTTAGTTTCTGCTTTATAACAAAGTGAATCAGCTATACATATACATATGTCCCCATATCTCTTCCCTCTTGCATCTCCCTCCCTCCCACCCTCCCTATCCCACCCCTCTAGGTGGTCACAAGCATCAAACTGATCTCCCTGTGTTATGCAGCTGCTTCCCACTAGCTATCTATTTTATGTTTGGTAGTGTATATATGTCCATGCCACTCTCTTCGTCCCAGCTTACCTTTCCCCCTCCCTGTATCCTCAAGTCCATTCTCTAGTAGGTCTGCATCTTTATTCCCATCTTGCCCCTAGGTTCTTCTGACCATTTTTTTTTTCTTTTTCTTTTTTTTAGATTCCATATATATGTGTTAGCATATGGTATTTGTTTTTCTCTTTCTGACTTACTTCACTCTGTATGACAGTCTCTAGGTCCATCCACCGCACTACAAATAACTCAGTTTTGTTCCTTTTTATACCTCAGTAATATTCCATTGTATATATGTGCCACACCTTCTTTATCCATTCATCTGTTGATGGACACTTAGGTTGCTTCCATGTCCTGGCTACTGTAAATAGAGCTGCAATGAACATTTTGGTACATGACTCTTTTTGAATTATGGTTTTCTCAGGGTATATGCCCAGTAGTGGGATTGCTGGGTCGTATGGTAGTTCTATATTTAGTTTTTTAAGGAACCTCCATACTGTTCTCCATAGTGGCTGTATCAATTTTAGCATTTTTTTCTCCAGAAAAATAATTATTAATTTCATTAATTTTTCCAAAGTATTACTTTGATTCAACAGACACATATAGCATCTATATTCCATACACTGTGCTAAGGAAACAAAGATGAGTAAAAACACATAATCTTGTGCTCAAGGTTATAATATAGTAGAAAACAAGATAATTAAGCAATGTTATGAGCTTTATGTACAGAGCTAATTAGTAGATACTAATAATAATTTTTAAGAAATAAAAATAACTTAAATATTCAAGAGTAAACTAGGGTATATCCACTAGATGAGTATTAAATAGCCATTAAACAGAAATTATGTTTGGGTGGTAGGATGATGAGTGATTTTTTCTACTAATTTCCTAACTTTCCGTAATGATCATATGGTACTTTTCCCATGAAAACAAAGTAAAACTATTTTAAAAAGTCATATTTACCTATGGGTTATAAATTACCCTCATAATATTTAACTTATACAAAATTTTCTAAATTCCATTACTTGCGAAAATTATTATTAGGTAACCAGTAGTATGGAATTTCATTACAAAGAAATATTATGTAAAAGGGTAAGGGCAGACAGTGTGTTGATTTCATTTCCAGATATTTCTCATTTAACTATAGAGATATTAGTCTAACTAGTGTCAGCATCTGAATATGTTACCATCCCAGGAATTCCCTGGTGGTCCAGTGGTTAGGACTCTGTGCTTCCACTGCAGGGAACATGGGTTCAATCCCTGGTCAGGCAAGTAAGATCCTGCAAGCCACGTGGTGTGGCCAAAAAAAAGTACTTGAAAATGTGACCATCCCTCTTTTAATGCCTATTTTATAGCCTTATGCATCAGGCTGGAGTCACAATTTCAAATTTGTCAATTTTGTTTCTATCAAGCCTAAAAATTAAAACTAAAGTCCACTTTACTGTGGGAGATGGTATGAAGGTTTCTAATCATCCTATGGAGAGTATTCATACTCAAGAGTCAAGTTACATGACAATCCCAGTTTCTAGCTTAGAAGATACTCCAGTATGATGAAAAGCATTAATATTCTATAAGAATATATAAAAGTTTCACATAAAGAAGCAAAGAAAGAGGGAAAACATGAGTAAAGGAAACTAAAGTAGAAAATCATCATAATTTCAACTTGTTTTAAAGACTGCAGAAAAATCCTAGATGGTGAACCTCAGTTCGTTATCTTTTCAAAAGCTAAATCTTTTCTTTTGTTTTAAGATGTGATATAAAGAATTTCTAACTGCTGTCAGGAAATCTGGCTTCTATTCTTAGCTCTTAAATGGGCAATTTGGGCAAGTCAATTATCCACTGGTCCTGGGTTTCTTCATTGATAAAAGAAGGAGTTTCGACTCACTAGATGATTTTCAATTCAAACCTCCCAATTCTAAAATGGTAATGCGATTGGCCAAGAGTAAAGAGTCATTACCTTGTTATAACCACTGATGGGTGAGTAGGTCACTCCAGGGCTATAAGAACCACTGCCACCTGATGACAGACCTTGTAGCTGAGGGCTGTATCCAGTTATACAGCTGGTGGTGAACTTGGGGCTGGTACTGGGTGAGCGAGATGGGCTATAACTTAATACACTCTGACCCTGAATTGAAGGAGAAGGTGGAGAGGGAGGGATTTGGGGTGCTGCCAGATCACGTGGAGGAGTAGTCTGTACAACTAGAAGGAACAAACAAATAATTGTGTGTAAGTATAAATAAAATTTCTATGAAAACTGATTTAATGAACTGAATCTTTTCCTTCAGGAAAAGGGCAAGTAATAGAGTGACCTGGCTGTTAAATTACATAAAGTATTACTACCAAAGGACACAAATGGTTGTTTACCATTTCCATAGAGTTCAAAATAAGAAATTGGCTTTAATGTAGCAAAAGTTAGTAATTTAAGTTTAACAGTAATTAAACAATGGAACAAAATTCCATGAGACTGTGAATGTTACTCAATTTATATAAATAGGAAAGATAATCATTGATCTTAAGACCATTTATTGTAGAACTGTTAAATACAGTTGAACCAGATGGCCTTAGGAGTCCCTTCTAGCTGAGTCTATGAGAAGAGAAAATTAAATTGAGAAAGATTTATTGCCAACCTTTCACCCACCTTTGCAAAAGATATGAAACACTTACCAGCTGTTTTCAACCCTAAAAGTGTTTGCTGTCCAGGGCTAACAACCAGACTTGTTGGTGCCACAGTGTACTTGAAATATCTCCAAAAATCAAATAAAGCGTTTAGGCTGAAGAGAAATCCAAGGGCAAGCTCTGGAAGAGAACAATTTATTTATTTTTTAAAAGGGGGGTGGAACATTTAAAGGGGGAAACAAAACCATGCATACTTTAGCAGATTAACAACAAATTGAAAACTATCTTCTTATTCCTAAGAGTTACCACTTCACTTAATGAATGTCTATTATGTGTAGGGCATTTACCAATGAGTTTCAAAATATTATCACTAATCTTTACAAGCTTTTACAGTAAACATTTTCATCTCTGTTTTAAAGATCAACCACCAGTTGTAAAGAAGTCAAGTGACTTTTGCAGTAGCTCACAGCTAGTTATTGAAGCCATGATTCTAACTCAGGTATGCAGATTCCAAAACTCTTGCTCTTCCACTTGCCACACCACTTCCCTATCACAGACTTTAGCTTAATGTATGTATTAGACTTTGGAATTTACTTCAATGGCCATAAGGACCCTTTATACCCAAGGACTACTGAAGAGCAGACAGAGAGGAAGGATGAGGAAACTGAGGAAGTCATCAATGGAGTAGAAATCGGGTTGATCTTGAAAGGTGAAAAAGTAGAGAAGTAGGGAAGGCAATTGAGGGAGACAAATACAAACACAAATCTTACCAGCTCCAAACTTTATTTTTCATGATTATCTGGAATCGTATTATTAATTTGATTGTCTCTTCTACTAGAATATTCCTTGTTCCCTTCCTGGTGTATTCCCAGTTTTGGGAACACAGCAGGCACTCAAATATTTGTCGAATAAAGGAATGAATACTAAGCTGAATTAAACTGGAACACAGTTTTTCACTGGGAGTAACTACATTGCAGTGAAAATTAATTACTTACCTATATACCAGAGGGGCCAGTATCTCACATTATAATATAAACTACACATTCTTCCAGTCCTGAAAAAATTAAAAAGGCTTTTTAATAGTAACAAAACAAAACCACACCAAAAATTAAAACAAACACAAAACCTGTGGAACCAACCATTGGCCTCTTAAATTTTCACTTTTCCCTCCCTTTTTGGCTAATTAACTTACATTTCAGTATATATCATTCCAGCCATAGATACATTTAGGAGTCCCCAGGCTAAAACCACTTTCCTAGCTTCTGTTTCTTTTCTCATCTTGATGGTTCTGTCAATAAGGGAAGCACTAGGGTTTGGCTCCCCTTGCATCTGTTCAAAATCAAAAAGCAGAATTAATTAAAAGAAACTACTTCTCCATTTAAGAAATCAAACTTGTTATAAGGTAACTAAAAATTGCATCTACTTTTCCTCATCTTCAAATGTCTTTCCTAACTTTTTCTAATTTTAATATTAGTATATGAAAAGGGAACCCTAAATTACAGCTTCATTGGCACCACACTGTAATCAACATAGAACTGGCTGTTTCCTTCAGAGAATAATTTAACACTTCCAATAAAGAAAAATATCTTATTTTGTAATTTAAGGGTTAGTGGCTATGTTTGCAATTACGCCCTGTTGTGTTTTTGGAATATGTCACAAGGACTAGGCCAAGGGCTATAAGAAATTCAAAATACCAAGTTTTGGGAGAAAGTATTCCAAATAAGATATGTCATTACTCTCCTCCCACATGCTCGTGCATAAGTCATTAACTGCCTATGATCTTTATTTAACAACTCTGCACGCGACCGACACACGCCAGAGATCTCTGATTCGTGTTGCTGATAAAATATAGGGATTTAAGTTTGAGAAGGGCGAATACTCATGGTGTGAAGGGGATACGGGTGAGTTGGGGAGAGTGCGCAGTTTTGGTCCACATTAGGATTTATTATTTCCTCTGTCTGTTTTCCTAGGCCTCATCTCTTGCAGACAAGTGTTAAGACTTGTTCCAGATACATGGAGTCGTCTCCCACAGAGTAAGAGCAGTACCCTTCCCGCCACCCTGCCCCCGAGTCAACACTACCCAATGCGGAGAGCTTCCCTCCCTGGCTCTCGCAGCACAAACTTTACGGCTTCTTTCCTCCCTTCCACCACGGGTAGTGGAATGTCTGGCCACACTCCCCTTTGGCTGAACCCTCGGCAGGTCCACACGCACGTTAACTCCCACGGCCCGCGTGGACTCAAGAGTCCAAACACCACAAAGATAACCCCGAAAACGCACCGCGTTCTTCGCCCGGAAACGGCTGGCTCGCGCCACTCTCCACTGCACATGCGCGAAGCCAAGCATTAAGGCGAAAGCGACCGGCTTGTGGAGCTACAGTTACAGGAAGTACGAGACTCTTTCTTCTCGCGAGAAGAGGGGAGTGGGGGAGGGACAGGGGCTAGGAGCGTTACCAGGGAAACAGCCGTTGGATTTGTGGCGCCAGCTCAGGTGAGGGGAGAAAGCTCAGCCGGAAAAATTCATACCAGGTTCTGAGCCAGCAGTAAAAAGTAATAACTATAAGAAGCTGAATTTCTATATATTAATATAACTTTAGCTTCCTTAGGGCGCTTATGGACACATTTTTTTTTTGTTTTCGGTACGCGGGCCTCTCACTGCTGTGGCCCCTCCCATTGCGGAGCACAGGCTCCGGACGCGCAGGCTCAGCGGCCATGGCTCACGGGCCCAGCCATTCCACGGCATGTGGGATCTTCCCGGAGCAGGGCACAAACCCGTGTCCCCTGCAACGGCAGGCGGGCTCTCAACCACTGCGCCACCAGGGAAGCCCTATGGACACATTTTAAAGCAGATTTTATTAAGCAGGGTGGCCAAGTGTAGGATACAGAGTACTTGATGATGGGTCCAGACACCATCAGCAATGACAACGCATTTCTCATACCTCTGTGTTTAAAAAAAAAAAAAAAATTAAGTGTTCTGACCCGATGTAAATTCTAAAATATCCGTGTAACGAGGGTGCAGCAGTAACAAGAAAAACCAAATTGTTTTGTTAAAGTTGTTAGTGGTTTTGAGGGGTTTTTTTCTAAAAAAAAAACCCACTCTTTACTTTTCCTGCATATTCTTTGGAAGAATTTCTAATCCTGAGGAAAAGGTTCATCAGGGAGTTCAGTTTGCTTTTTTTTTTTTTTAACATCTTTATTGGGGTATAATTGCTTTACAATGGTGTGTTAGTTTCTGCTTTATAACAAAGTGAATCAGTTATACATATGTTCCCATATGTCTTCCCTCTTGCGTCTCCCTCCCTCCCACCCTCCCTATCCCACCCCTCCAGGCTGTCACAAAGCACCGAGCCGATATCCCTGTGCCATGCGGCTGCTTCCCACTAGCTATCTACCTTACTACGTTTGTTAGTGTGTATATGTCCATGACTCTCCTGTCACAGCTCACCCTTCCCCCTCCCCATATCCTCAAGTCCGTTCTTCAGTTGGTCTGCGTCTTTATTCCTGTCTTACAGTTTGCTTTTATCTAACAAATACAAACGCCCACAATGTGCCGCTGAGCCGCGCGAGGATGTGAAAATAAAATCTTCCCTGGTTACCACTTGGAGGAGCTTAACCCGGGGGAGCCCGGTAGGTTCTGTAGAAAGGCAGGTGAAGTGGGGCGCAGTGAGCCCCGAGGAGTCGCGGCGGGCTCAGCCCTGGATCCCCGCGAGCTTCCTGGAGGAGGCGATGAGGGCCTAAAGCAGACCGGCATGGTCCAGGATGCGTGCGCAGGGTCTGGAGACTTGCTCGTGGGGATGCAAAGTGTGCCTCTAATAAAAACATCATGCCGTGTCATAATAAGCTAACGGATTGTTACATCTTGTACGTCCCAGTGACCAAAATTTTTTCCTAAAATGCTCCTAAGTTCCAATAGAAGAAAATGAAGTTTCCTTGTGGTATTGCATGTTAATGAAAATCTGCAGGTATGCTGTGCTTTTAAAGATCTAACCAATTTTTTTGGAGTGGAGTTTTTATATTTTTTAGATTGCCTTAGCAGCAATGGTGTTTTGCTCTAGTTTTAGATATAGAGATGAACTAACTTGAAAATTGTGCAAATGTACAGTCAAAATTAGAATACGAGTTTCCTCCCCAACCCATGTCTGACTCTTTCATAAGAAGAAATTGTGCATGTTTGATGTAATTCACAACAGGTACATCTATGTTTTCCCTCTTAATGTAATCTATGAATTACTGTGCATTTATTCAAGGCTTAAAAAGGAACACGACTACTACCTAAATTAGATGTATTGTTGGCATTATGTATTAGTTTGCTAGTGTTGCCATAGCAAAATACCACAGACTGCGTGGCTTAAACCACAGAAATTTTTTCACAGTTGTAGAGGTTGAAAATCTGAGATCAAGGTGCCAGCAGGATTGGTTTCTCCTGAGCCTTGTGTCCTTTGGCTTGCAGATGGCCCCTTTCTCTGTGTCCTCACATGGCCTTTTTTTCCTGTGCTTGCACATCCCTCATGTCTCTTCCTTTTCTCATAAGAACAAGAGTCATTTTGGATTAGGTCCCCATCCTTATGACTTCATTTAACCTTAATTACCTCTTTAAAGTCCCTGTCTCCAGTTATAGCCAAATTGGGGCTTGGGGCTTCAACATAGGCATTTTGGGGAACACAATTCAGTCAATAATACATTAGAACTCTGTATGTTAATTTACAATGATATGATATATATCAAAGAGACTGAAAAAAATGAATGGACACCTCAGAGACTTAGATTTTAAAGACATTAAAGTACTTCCCTGGTGGTCCCTGGTGGTCTGCGCTTCCAATGCAGGGGGCATGGGTTCGATCCCTGGTCAGGCAAGTTCTGCATGCCATGTGGTACAGCCAAAAAAAAAAAAAAAAAAAAAAAAGACATTAAAATACTGTATTTAAAGAAAATACTGTATATACAAGTTTCAGGACAAAAAAAAAAAAGATTATGGCAGAGTGCACCATATTGAGATATGGGGCATATACCTTAAACTTTCATAGAAGTGATTTAGACAGATCTTCCAAAAACTTAGTAATCCAAGAAATGTTTGTCAGTTCCTGTCATAGTTACTGAAGAATATGTCATAATAGGTTGCCAAGGAAGTTGTCGTACACATGGAGTGAAGTACTTCCCAGTCTTCTTCATCCCTTTGAGGGGAATATGTTCAAGAAGCCATCATGGGAGACCTTTTTTCTTTATTTTGGGAGGTGGATCCTCCCCCCATACCTACAAGTTTTGCCATTCCAAATCAAGATTATGAATGCCAGAAGGGTGACTCTTGTGAGACAATAGGGAACTTCCTGCTTTGGTATTTTGTCATTTTATTGGTCTTCTCCCAACCATTATATTGGTTCTTCTCTCGGGCTTCTTTCTGGGTAGGATATCCTTTTTCATTTTAAATAATATATTTACTGTATACTAGGGGATTTTCCATAAAATAAATTTATTTTACATTGGTGAAACTACTTTTTAAAAGTTTGTCTTCTAGTTTTAAAAATAATGCAGTATCATTCTAGAGAACCCAAGAATATAGAAAAGGATGAAGAAGAAAATTTAAACTACTGTAATCCTATTTCCTAGAGAAAACCACTGTTAACATTTTGGAGTATGTTCTTCTAGTTTTTTTCTTTTTCTGCATCACAGTATATCTCTCTTCATCTGTCTGTCTTTGATCTTAGATGGTTGGCATTATATTTTATATATTTTTATAACCTGCTTTTTTAAACTTAATATTATATTGTAATCATTCCTCAAATTATATTTACATAGCAGCACTCTTAACGACTACATAATTTTGTCATGGTTGCACCATAACAAATCTGCAATTTTGAGATATTTAGGTTGTTCTCAGTTTGTCCAAATGCTAAGTAATACTGGGATAAACTTCCCTACTGGTTAATGACCTCCAAATTCCTTTTGTAGCTGTGTAATTCTAATCAAAGATACAGAAGTTGTCATATATAATATAGGATACATGTTGTAGGATTTTGGGTTTTTAGAATGAGGCATTACATTCTCCACATAGAAAAAGATACAGAACTAAACTAAACAGAGCTAAAGTCACCACTCTAGACCACCTACCAGGGGAAAAAATGCCATCCTAAGGAGTGAGATAGCCCACTTAATCAGGGCTGTGATGCTCCCACATATTATGAGTAACTGAGGTCTTATAAATTGCTGATGTGGAATCCTTGCTGACCATTAATACCAGGCTGATGATTAATAAAACCACCACTGGGTTTCCCTGGTGGCGCAGTGGTTGAGAGTCCGCCTGCCGATGCAGGGGACACGGGTTCATGCCCTGGTAAGGGAAGATCCCACATGCTGCAGAGCGGCTGGGCCCCTGAGCCATGGCCACTGAGCCTGCGCGTCCCGAACCTGTGCTCCGCAACGGAAGAGGCCACAACAGTGAGAGGCCCGCGTACCGCAAAAAAAACCTCAAAAAATAAAACCACCACCATTTAGCATTACAGCCAGAGCACTAGGCTGGCAATGGTCAGCTAGGCTGAATGCTGTTACCAGCTCTAGATGGAGAGGAGGAGGCTTGTTATGTCTATGCCAGCTGGATTCCATTGTAATAATCAAAGTCTCTTCCCCTCATCACCTCCTCCCCCTAAAAAGAAGTTTCATCTAAAGTCTAAATGCTTAAGATAGATACTTTGCCAAAAGAATATTTAGAATAGTGATAGCTTATACATGTCTTAGACTCCCTAGCTAAGTACATTGAATTTGTCTAGCCTGGCAAGAAAAGCTACTTTAGAAAATTAACAAAAAGTTGAAATTGATTCTTGGCAATTTCATCATGAAGACCCCCTTGAGAGGTCTAAGTTCTTTCTCTGCTCCCTTGCTTGCATCAGCTTTTGGAGTCACAGAGCCCTGAGCTTCAAGGACCTTAAGAGAGCTTATGGTCCAGCCTCCTGCTTGTAGGCAAGTAAGATATCAGTATCTATCCTTTGTATTTTTATTGATAAAGCCCAAAGAAATTAAGTGACTTGTCCAATGACACATGAGTGGTTATGACAGAGAGGAGAATAGACCCAGGTTTCCTGCCATATCATTTGTTTGTTTCATAGCATAGTTGAAATGTTGAATTATATCTATTCAGTGCTGATTAAAACCTTAATTATCTTAGAGGTTTTGTCTTTCACTTTGTACCCTTATGGCAACTATAATCCACTCAACTGCTTCTTCTAAAGGGTCCCAGATTTGAAATCTGAGAACCACATGAGAGCTAGTCAAAAAGGATGGAATTTTTCCTTCACTTTGAACTTCATTTTCTCTGCTAAATTATGAACATTTATTTACAAACCTTGAAGTAATGGTAAAAGCGTGATGGAAATGTGGTGGTAATTACCCTCAAACATGAAGCACACTGATTTCCTCTGGATTTGCCACTATCTAAGATGCATGTACCCTTTTGCTCTCAGAGATTATATATACTATATTTAGTTTATATATATTTTTAGTGTTTATTCAGACAGCTAGTGCTGGAATTTTTCCAAACAAAACCAGTCCAGGCTCTTCTTTTTGCATATGTGGAAACTGAGCTTAGGAGGTGTTACGTGGCTTGGTAAAATCACAATGGAAGAAAGGCAGAGCCATAGCCCAGATCTCACCACTGTCCTACCCTACACTTCAGGGCAGGCACTTCTGCTGTTTTCACTCAGCTGAGTCACACACAAAGACACTTAATAAAATGCTTTTGGTAACCACAGTTCATATGATTCCACTTAGCTTGATGTAAAATCTTTCTTTTGATTTTGTAATTACATTTTGATTTGACATCAAGTCAAATATGGAAGCTTTCCATGAAAAAGATATAAACCTAATAAGTGTTTTAAAACACTTTCCCCCTGAATTACAAAAGTACCCATTATAGAAAATGTGGACATTATAGGAAAGTAGAAATAATGAAATAAAAACCACTCCAGATTATATAGAAATAATCAACTACTGTTAACTTTTTAAGGTTCATAAACTTCTAATATTTTAATAATCATCTCTATACATTTTAAATTTAAAATAAGGCCACCCAAAAACATTTTTAAAAAACAGGTATCTTAAAAGAGGATTTCACTGAAAGCTTTCAGAGAATGATTTCAGTAACCCAGAAAGCAAAGAGGTACCTCGTTAGAGAAACTTGCCTACCATTGTGGAGATCAGGTATTAAGAAAGGAGTGGACCAAAGATCTTAGATTGCAGTTATGAATAACCAAGTGTGGTACTTTTCAACCCAGAGGCAGTATGACTTTCTACATAAATTCATTTTTTCCCTAATTGTAGACAATTTGAAGAATTAGAAGGAAAAAAAATCAGTTTTAACACTCAAAGCCACTATTGCTAACACTTGCGTACAACCCTTAGTCTTTTTTCTTTTCATATTTTTAGCTAACTTGTGATCATACGGCATATATAAATTTGCATCTTGATTTTTAACTTAATATTATAACATTTATTTCCTCATGTTAGAATATACTTTTATTATAATTTTTACAACTATACATTGTATGATTACATCATAATTTATTTAACTATTGCCTCCTTTTTAAAAAATCTATTTATTTTTGGATGCATTGTGTCTTCGTTGCTGCGTGTAGGCTTTCTCTAGTTGCGGTGAGTGGGGGCTACTCTTTGTTGCGGCGCGTGGGCTTCTCATTGCAGTGACTTCTCTTGTTGTGGAGCACAGGCTCTAGGCATGAAAGCTTCAGTAGTTGTGGCGCGTGGGCTCAGTAGTTGTGGCTTGGGGGCTCTAGGGCGCAGGCTCAGTAGTTGTGGCACGTAGGCTTTGTTGCTCCACAGCATGTGGGATCTTCCCAGACCAGGGATCGAACCCTTGTCCCCTGCATTGGCAGGCGGATTCTTAACCACTGCGCCACCTGGGAAGTCTGAGCCGACTTTTGAATTTTGTATTTATATTACCCTAATTACATTGGGATAAATATTTCTGTACGGAAAACTTTCTCTCTTTTAGAGTTTATTTCCCAGTGATAGATTCCCAGAACTATTATGTGCCAAAAGTGTTATGAGTATTTCTAACATACCTGATATATTTTGAAAGAGTTGCTTTGTATGCATATCTTTTAGCAAAACCATTTTCAGCATCAAAAAGTGGGACACGTGAAAAATGGGACAAATATATTTATGGAATATTGGGGCAGAATTAGAACTATTCAAAGAAATCAATTTCTTCTAGTTGCCATATTCACAGGTAATATATTATGGTTGCATTGTGGAGGAAAGTTTCCGAAGGATTTAGGAGATATAAGTCTATGAATTCATATAAAGATCTTAAAGAATTATCATAACATGACCTGATAAAATGTCCTTTAAAAAGTAATTTAAAACTGGGACTTCCCTGGCGGTCCAGTGGTTAAGACTCCGTGCTTCCAGTGCAGGGGGCGTGGGTTTGATCCCTGGTTGGGGAATTAAGATCCCACAAGCTGTACATTATGGCCAAAAATTTTTAAAAAAGTAATTTAAAACTAATCCTAGTACTATCATATCTGTTTTTAAATGACATTTAAACGATATTTCTCTATAAAATCAGTGAGTATAAGAAAACTTTGTAACTAATAGCTTCTCATCAGTATTATTTTCTCTCCATCTTTGTTCCATTTTGCTGGGTTCAAAACATTTTGGTAGATCCTGCTATCAAAGCATGGTCTTCTTAATGGGCAGCAGAAGTAGGATCACAATAATAGGAACTCAGTAAGTATTTATTGAACTGCACTGTTTAAAATTAGACATTGTCAAAGGGCCCAAGGCAATAGTGTTTCTTAACAAGTAAATACGAGGGAAAAACAACCAACTGAGATCACTATTACTAATCGATATTTCTGAAACAGATGTCTGAGAAGAAAAAGAATGAAGACAATGGGACAAGCAGTTCGCTAAGTAAAGGTGAGAGCCAGTGCATATTTGATATTGGACTATGATGAGAGAAATATGTGTTGTGTGTGGAAAGCAAACAACAGAGGTAAATAGCCAAGAGTGTTATAGAGCCTCCCCAGACCTGTGGTGGCCCACTGGATGAACACCTTGCTTTGGTGCAGAAGGACTGCTTAGCTACTTCAGCAAAGCTGCTAGAGGCTATAAATTACTGGTAGGTAGAGTTCAAGCTGTCTTTTCATTCCTCAGCATTCTCCCGTCACACAGCTTGCCTTTCACACACATTTATTGCTAGTGTTACCACAGAACTATGAGCTATATATGACATCTTTTTCAATAACCTATAAATAGTGGTGTGCTGATAAATGTCTAACAACTGGCTCTCCAAAAATGTGTGTATATATCATTTAAAAGATTTTGCTAACATAAAGGATGTATATCAGACAATTTACAAATAATAAAACATATAATACACTTTATGGTAAATTCCATATAGGCCACTGATTCTCACAAAATACTTTTTTGATTATAGCCTTAGCCAACCTATAGCTGCAATAGATGAATGAGTGTAGTTCTAATATGCATGTTATTGATACTTTCCTTTAAGTTAAGGAGTAAGATGAAAGAAACAGAAAGATGTATGTTGGAACTGAACTTGGTTGTTAATGATGTATATGACATCTTTGTTGAGCTGGATAATAGTTTTAGAATACTCTGGAAGAATATTTCCTCATTTTTGGGTGCTATTCACAATATAGCGGCTATAGGCATGACACCTTTAAATGTAATCTATGTCAGTAACATGTTCTCCATTACTTTAAGTCTAGACAATCAAGAAAACCATAAGTGAAGACCTGATTCTTAGTGCTTGTTGATTTTTATTCCCACCAAAACTAATTTCAGGTTACCAACATGATGTCACTGAACATAGGAGTTAGGAAGAGATGCACAGTAGCACATCATTGCATAGTATTTCTGATATCCAGAGACAACAGACATAAATAGTAGCTTCAAGAGCAAACCTCACAATAAAATCTAGTAAAATAATTTAGGAAGTGATGAGTTTTGAGTATTTATTACATTTATTTGTAACAAATTGATTTAGTGATAAGTTTATACAATTTAATTTTTACCAATAACTATGTTTAACAGCCATCTTGCAAAATTCCTGAAAGTTTATCAGTTCTTGTGAACTGGCTGGTGTGAGCCAACTCCAGCACACCAGTGTATAAAGAGAAGATCCTTTTTAGTTTTCTGCTACCCAAATCACATTCATATACACGCTTGCATCTTTAAGCCATCAAGGCAAAGGTAAAAAGGTCCTTCTCTGGAAAAGTTTGGAGACCTTTCCCTTGATATTATATCAAGGGTCCATGAAACTTCAAAAGTAATATGTCAAGCATCTATCTGACCCTTTTGGTTTTTAGGAGTTTTGGTATGGTACTGGAAAATGAAGTCAGCTGCCAACACTTGCAAATGAGTGGGGAAAAGTGGTGGCTTGGCAAATGGCAGCAAAGAGTGAGCCCACGCGATAGGCTTCCTTTTTAGGTAAGATGAGATTATAGTAACCAGCAATGTGCCTAACTTATTGATTTGTTTCATTGTTGTTAGCAAGCAAAGATACTTCCTATAAGCGGCAAAACAAAGATGGTGCCAGGGATTCTTTGCAAATGATGACAAAACCAAAACAGAACCAACTTCCTCTTGTAACTGACTCAGAAGTGGCTTTGGTCAATGCATATCTTGAACAAAGACGAGCGAGGCACCATTCTGAATTCAGCCGGGTGAATCAGACACAACCTGACAGTGATACTACTGAGTGTGAGAGTGAAGTATCTAACTCGGGAGCCTCCTCTTGGAAGGAGAGTGAAAGTGAACACCACCAATCACCAGCCAGTATTAAGAAGAGAAAAATAGCTCAGAGGCAAAGGAATATGGGAGGTTGCCAAATCAGGGAAAGGCCCTGCCTCCACTGCAAAGCCATGAGAACCAATGAATGGCTGACCCGCCATTTCCTTCAAAACGCTTCGGTAACAACCCCAATGCAGGGAGATATTCAAGAATGAAATTCTGGACCTGGTATTAACATAAAATTCAGTAAATTTTGAATTTTATCTAGTCCTTACCTTACTTGAAGCCAAATGAAAGAGATGAATAAAACACAAAAAATGACCAGAGCTCTAGGTGAGGAGGCTTTTACAATAAAGTCTCTCTACTAACAACAAAAACATTCTTGGAATGCAAGAGATAAAATTTCAGATAGGGCTTCCCAGGTGGCACAGTGGTTGAGAGTCCGCCTGCCGATGCAGGGCACACGGGTTCGTGCCCCGGTCTGGGAGGATCCCACATGCCGTGGAGCGGCTGGGCCTGTGAGCCATGGCTGCTGGGCCTGCGCGTCCGGAGCCTGTGCTCTGCGGCGGGAGAGGCTGCGGCAGTGAGAGGCCCGCGTACCGCAAAAAAAAAAAAAAAAATTTTCAGATAATTCTTTGTCCAAAAACAGACCAGTGAATTTGTTTATGGCACCATTGGAGCATCAAAGATCTGTATCCACTGTGATTTTTTTTATTCAGAAGAGCACAAGACAGATACTTTATGCCTTGAGTGTATGTATTTTGTTTATATCTGTAATACAAATAAGGAGCCTCTTTGAAAATATATTTATGTTTAGAAACTATTTAAATTTATTCATATATTTTGATTATCTGATTGACTGAATGAATTAGGTAATGTTGGTTGGAATAGAATTGGCTCATATTCTCCAGATCCATATTTACAGGTGGCTCTACCTGAGCTGTATTTTTTTTTTTTTTTTTGGCTGTGAGGTTGTGGGATCTTAGTTCCCCCATCAGGGATTGAACCCAGGCCCTCGGCAGTGAGAGCGTGGAGTCCTAACCACTGGACCGCCAGGGAATTACCTACCTAAGCTGTATTGATGCACATGTGTCAGCTTGGGGCTGGTGAGGAGGAGCTGGAATAAGACTGAATTCCTAGAGTAGACCAGAAGGACAGCTGGGCCATGGGCTGTCCGTGGTTATTGTCCAAAGGGCATGACAAGTATTAAAGAAAAAATTATTCTGACATGTGTTAAAATGATAAGGAAGACTTTATTCAAGACTATTTGTAATAGGGGTCCAGTCTATTGCAACTGGGGAGAGAAGTCAAGCTCAACTCCAAATACAGCAAGTTCAAGTGGGGATTTATAACCAAGGAGCAGGGTAAGGGTGTCAGTGGATGGAAAATTACTAAGAGGAGCCATCAAGCGTAGGGGGATTTCTACTAAATTGACCTGGCATGATTCTTGCTGAAGGCAGACCAAGGACTTATACAGCAAAGGTAGAGGATGAGGAACTTGATCAGATGTCAAGGGTGCTCAGATATCAAGGGTGGGGGACTGTCACTAAACTTACTTAGCAGAATTCTTGCTAAAACTGGACTGGGCAGCCAAAGACAGGATGGGCGCCAAGGTTGAGATCTGGATGAGAAGAGGGCTCAGAAGAGCCTAACTCAAATTTGTCAAAGAAAGAGTCTTTATTGAAAGTTAGCCGCAATCCAGACATAGTTGGGGCTGAGTTTTCCAGTTAGGCGGGGACCCCAGTGGTGGGGAATTCAAGCAGGCCTAGTAGATGGGTGGCTATTCTGGAGGATGGCAGAACCCCAAGTGGGATATCAAACAAGGCCCAGATCCCAGAGAAGAGGGCTGACAAGGACAAGATAAGCAGCAGGGGCTCTGTGCTGGAGTTCAAAGAAGGGTTTAAGTTTTAGGGACGAATTTGGATACTACATTGATAAAGACTGCAGCTTAATACTAAGAACTGAGCCTTTTATGGGGTATTGGGAGAAATACAACAGAACTATGACTGTGGGCTTGGGAGTTACTCCTGATAATTTCAAGTTCCTTAACTAACGGCAACAAAGAGACCCGGGAGGCAATGTGGAAGTCCCAGCCATTGGAACTAGGCCGCTAGAATCCAGGACATGGGGTGACATTTCTCAGCTTATTTGTGGAGACTGTCTTATTCAGATTTCCTCAGGATTGGAACAGGTCTGAGGCTGCAAGTGAAAAGAGGACAACTTCAGGTTTCGACTTCAAGCATCAACCTTTTCCACAAAGACTTCCTTTACTTCTTGATTTTACCCTCCTCCACTTTGTCCCCTCAGGCAGAACTCACTGTGCCCTCCCTTATGCTCCAATGTACCTTGAAAAGTTCTCTATCTCAGCACCCTTAACATTTTAATGCATGTATTTGTTTGTGTATATATATATATATATATATCTCCACCCTTAAAGATAGAGTCCATGACTTATCTGTATCTCTGTGACCCAGCACAGGGCCAGAAAACATGGCAGATAAATAATGCAGTTGAATCAATATGCAGAGGGATTCATGAATGCAAAAGGGAGGAGCTGAGGAAAGCAGAGGCAGAGAAAGCAGGGCAGGGGCCAATATCTAAAATTTAGTGAATGATTCTGATATTTTCTAACTTCATATGATCAAGATGCTTGTTATCTTGTTTATTTAAATAGCACCAAAACAAAATCCAAATACCAAAAGCCAAAAACACAAACTCAAAATATAGTAGTAAGTTGCAGGGGCAGGATTTAGACCCAAGTCATCTGACTTCAGAGTTTGGGCTCTTAATTACTGTGAGCTTAGCCATTATTCTCTGAAGATGGAAAAATCCTGATTTCAAGGTAAGTCAGTTGCCACCTCCCACACAGCCCTAAGTGATATCCAAGCTGATATAATCTCATCAGGAAGAGGACAATGACTGTATTCTAGATAACAGAGTACGATGGGTCCATGCCCCAAATGTGTTGCTTGTGGATCTAAAATATAAGCAATGAACTATTATCCGAAAAGTCATGTATGTCAAAGACTACTACTTTTCATGGTCTCATCTATGGGGCTAGCACAGGTCAGAGTTGGGGGGTGGGAGATAGCTGTCCACTGGAAGAAGGAATCATGGATGAGTTAAACCAGGGGCTATAAATATGAAGGGATTAATTAGGGTAATTTGTAAGTACGTTAATTGAAAAACAGACCAAACACAGCTGGGAGGACAGCCAAAGCCAAAGAAAGAAATACACTGAATCAGAGGAATAAGGCAAGGGCATTGTAAGATGAGGAGCAAAAGCATGGCCAGGCTCATTGGAACTGAATTAATGAGCAAGGTACAGAACACGTGAAGTGGAAGATAGTTCGTGAAACTAGGGCTGCAAACATCAGTTGTGGCTTGGTGTTCATTGTATTCAGAGCCTGTGTGAGCTGTCAAGGTGGGGCCCCTGGGCTTCATAACAGTCCCTTCTTCAGTCTGTCCTTGCTGAATGGGAAAAACTTGGGTACCTGTGGTTTTTATGGTAGAAGGTTGTAACCTGTTTGGGTAGCTTGCTTGTGGGGAGGCATGGAATTCTTGGGCTTGCTTCCTATCTGTGGTCCATCCATGCAAATAAATGGTCAGAACTGACCTGTGTAGCAATGTCCACCTACATCAAGCCTCACAAGTCTTGTCAGGAACTGTGAGGGTGGGAACTATGGGATGCAGGGAAGTTTTTTTTTTAAAAAAAACAATATATTCTTTTCTCTTTAAAATTTATTTCATTTATTTATTTTTGGTTGTGTTGGGTCTTCATTGCTGCACGGGCTTTGTCTAGTTGCGGCGACTGGGGGCTACTCTGTGTTGCGGTGCGCGGGTGTCTCATTGCAGTGGCTTCTCGTTGCAGAGCATGGGCTCTAGGTGCGCGGGCCTCAGTAGTTGTGGCTCATGGGCTCTAGAGCGCAGGCTCAGTAGTTGTGGCACACGGGCTTAGTTGCTCTGCGGCATGTGGGAGCTTCCTTGACCAGGGCTCGAACCTGTGTCCCCTGCGTTGGCAGGTGGATTCTTAACCACTGCACCACCAGGGAAGCCCAGGGAAGGTTTTAACTGAGATGGATGTGGCAAAAAATGAGAGTATACACATAGGTGTTTGGAGAGGGGTTGGGGAATAGGGGAACTGGAAACTATAGCTACATGGTAGATAGTCTCAAACTCTGAACCTCTGCCCTCCAAGATTGGGTGGTGTGGTTTTGGTGGAAGGAGAGGCAAGCCAGTAGCAATAACAGCAACAATAATAATACTGATAATAGGTGACATTTAGAGAGTGCTTGCTATATGCCAGACACCAAAGTAAGCATTTTATAAGGATTAATTTACCCTTCACAAGCTTGCATCCAATTTTATGGATGATGAAACCGAGGCTCAGGGAAATTAAATGGTATACCCAAGGTCATAGAGCTGGTGAGTTGGGGAGTTGGGTCTTGGGTTTTGTCTGATCACAGAGATTTTGTTTTTACCGTGATGATAACACATTATCCATGTTCTTAATGAACAGTGATTAGATAAGAACTTGAGAGACCAGACCCCAAATACCAAACCGAGTCCAGAGGCTAGAGAAGGACTGTTCATGGAGAATGGAGCCAAGGGTCAGAAGCTGAGCAGAGATGGGAGCAGTTAAGTAAAACAGGGGAGGGCTGACACTGTTCAGTGGAGAGGCCTTATAGCATCATCTTACCTCATTTGCAGTGAGTAAGGCTGGAAAACTATCAGTAGATCAGGCAGAAACTCAGGGTGGGCTTTTGAAAAAAGAAGGGAAATGGAAACTTAGCTGAAAGGGTTGGTGAAGGTAAGAATGAGCTTTGTACTGAATGTTGAGGAATAGGAGGCAGTAGTGACTAGAGCAGTGAGGTTGATGGCCAAAGTTTTGAGAGAATTGGGGGAGGACACCATCAAGAAAACCACATAGCTACAGCTCCTTCCACTGTTACTGACCCTCCTGCCTAGGGCCCCCAAAAGGGTCCTCCTGCCTGGTGTCATTGGAGCCAACAGAATGAGACTGAGTTTGGTTCAAAAGGAAAGGAAAGTTTTATTCTTTGATCAAAGAATGGGGAGGTGTGACCTCTCGCTCTAGAGTCCACACTCTTCCCAACAGGCTCTGGGCAGGGCTGCTGTGTAGGGATCTTGTCAGCAGGGAGGGAGGCAGAGATCTTGCGGGGCAGGCACAGCTGCTCTGCTCAAGGCTCCAGATTGCAGTGCTGGGCGCAGTGCCTCTGCACACGGCCTGCTGCCGCCGCCATCTTGAATTGCAGTGTCGTGCGCAGAGCTTCTGCCCACGGCCCACCGAGCTGAGGTGTCCAAGCGGCCATTTTGCACTAGCAGCTCTGGGCTGCAGTGCGGCGTGCGAGGCCTCTGCGCGCAGTACGCCATGAGCAACTGAAACTAGGCGAAGCGCAAAGGAAAAGAAAAAAAAAGGTTAGACTTTATTACCCAGATTCTATTTTTATTTCCTGGGAATTTTTAATGGGCTTTGCTGGTGACACCACCACCATCCCTTTCTCTCACAAAAGAATACTATCTCCCAACAGATTCCAGGGTAGTGTTTTCAAAACAGTGACCCATTAATAGACTGTGCAATCAATTTAGTGCGTAGTGACTAGCGTTTAGTAACAAATGAATAGAAAATAACAGTGTCGCACATAATAAAGGTAAGTATTGTTTTTGTTTTAGTGTGTGTGTACTGAGTTGCAATCAATGCAAAATGTGTTTCTTACTAGGTAGGATACAAAATAGGAGCCACCGCTCTGGAGGAGTTTTCTTTGTCGATTTTCTGTATTCGCCAGCTATTCCACCACGTTAGTGAAGGCAGGTGTCACTCCATGCATTCGTGATTGTTGTATGCTAGTAATTAGTAAATCGTCACTCAGAGACTAAAGGATGGACGAACTGTCTAGATTTGTGAAAAGCTTGAATTAAATTATACAACTTTAAAAGAACTTTAGATTTATTATTTTCAAATAGAGTAAGTGAAAGCAAGCTAACCAACTGTTGCCTGGTACACAGGGGTGGGTTTTGCCTTGGTGAAAAAACAAAAATAATTTGTAATTGACATTTCAAAGAAGCCTTAGAAACAGGCCAGCCTTTGTTTAAATCATAATTACCCTGTTTGTATGTAAAAGGATACTTCTAAAGCTTTTCAAAACAACTGGTTCTTTTAAGTAGATAATTATTCCCTTTCCAATCTTGTTTACACTATTCAGAACTGCAGTGAATTCTTTTTTTTTTCCATAGATAGTACAAAGGTTAACTTCAGCCAGCCCTTCCTCAAATTATCACAAATTCCCAATTAGTGAATTCTAAACAGGGTTTCCCTGTAACAATATACCAAAGACTTGTATGATGTGTTCTTTATTGCTTTGAATAACATCTGACAAGTTTCCAAGTACCAGGCCACCTGGATATTCTCTATCTGTCAGGAACATATGGCCACAGAGGTGCATTGGAGGGTAAGAGGAAATACAAATCAGGCACAAACATGCAGGGGTAGTGAAGGAGACAAAAGGGAGAAAATGTCCCTCCTCTTTTATTTAGTATCTAATACCAACTGAAGTGTACATTTATAGGCACTTTTTACTGTAAAGAAGAGTGGCACTTTAAATTTCACAAAGCTACAGATGGAAATAGAAAACCAAACTTTTTTGTATGAGACTGGA
This sequence comes from Leucopleurus acutus, assembly GCF_964270905.1. NCBI lineage: Eukaryota > Metazoa > Chordata > Mammalia > Artiodactyla > Delphinidae > Leucopleurus > Leucopleurus acutus. Next base: position 86,741,249 of record NC_139144.1, read on the forward strand.
AGTTATTAGAGAGGCCCAGAGAAGCTGGCAAAAAAAAGACATATTCCAAAAAAAAAATTATACTTGTCCTTTTTTGCATAACATTTCTCACTGCAGATCTCCACTCAGTGAACAAAAGGAAGTGCATGAAATACTTAAAAACAAAAACAAAAATGTTATAATCCCAGACAGTACTGTTTCTAGTTCTTATCTTTTATCTTCTGAGCTTGGCCTCTTTCACAGGCAGGCCCTCAAGCTGCCTGATTACAGGGGCCTGTAGTCTATAATTGTCTTTGTTTATTAGGGCTCTCTGTCACTATGAAGTTTCATGTGTTCAAAATCTTGCTTTAGCAGTGAGAACATCAGGCAGGGAGCCAACTCTGCTACTAATTAGTGTAAACCAAAAGAGGGAAGCAGGGAGATAAAAACCAGGTCCCAGTGGAAGGGTCTGCAGCCAGGGTTAGTAAAAGTGACGTGGCAGGTCAGAGAGTTGAATGAGACAAAAGCGCTTGGAGAAATGCAACTTAGGGCCAGAGTCTTTTCGTCTCTTTTCTTTGATTGCACCCCTTCAGATGCAGCAAGCGTCTGTGGTAGCCTCCATCAATTGTTTTCCTTCTGTTCCAGCTCCCCATTTTGTTCCACTGTTCTCCTTCCCTTATAGGAATTAGGTCCCAGTCGGTCTAAGGCAACCAGGGTGGTGCCATTCCCCTTGTCAGTGAGTGGTTCATGCATGGGCATGTGATCTAATTCTGGAAAGGGAAGTTTGCTGGTGGGGTCATTCTGAGAAAAGTCTCTTCAGTCTTAAAAAAGACCTGCACTGTCCCTTTTCATTTGGCGGGTGATGTTGATGACTTCAACTGTGGCAGGTACCTGTGTCCATAGAACATTAGTCTAAACATATCAAAGTGAAAATATGGAAAAGTCTCGGTCCTGAGCTGCTAAATTAAGAAATTCTGGAATCATCCTACTTTTGGACTTTTTGTTAGGCAAGAAAATTTCCCTTATTAATCATTTTAAGTTGGCTTTTCTTTTACTTGCAGCCGTTATGGAGTCTTAATCATCTTTTATCCTCTATAATTTCTAGAGCAGCTCCTTTTGCCTATTATAAGGTGCTCAGACATTAAATAAATACTAAGTAAGTACATGTACTCCTTTGATGGAGCCTGTGGTGGTGATGGTGAGAGCTGTTAATAGCTGAGAAAAGGTCTTTATAAATGTTGTGGACTTTTTGGGTTGACTGCCTCATCTCTTTTCTTTTCTAGGAGCCTCTTTTTTTCCCTGATTCTCATGCATGTTGTTACAGTGTGATCCTGCCTGTTTCCATCCCTTCACCCTGTCCAGTCATTGATTTCAGTAGGACTTTCTTCCAATCAAAGTTCCTTCATGAGAATTTGGAATTGGGACCAGGAAAGAGATCAGTCTCCTGAGGTGACTGGACTTAGAGCAGAGTAGGTTTTCACGTTTCCCTTCATATAGATTTGGAAACCAGGGAAAGCAAGTTGTAACAAGAACAAAAGAATGAAGCAAAGAAGGGCAGAGAGATGCAATGGAAAGTTCTGATGGTTTTCAAGTCCCTGGTTCCAGTTAATTCCTAAGGCCAATCGGTTTACCCTCTCATAGGCATCATGACACTTCACTCGCTGGCTCTTATAGTAAGTTCCCCTTTTTGCTTATGCTAACTCAAGTGAATTTCTATTACTGGAAACCAAAAGAATCCTTAAAACAGTGGTGTGCTGGTAAATGTTTAACAATTGGCTCTGATTGTTAAAAGCCCTGATTTTGTAGCACTTGCTGATTTCTGTGATATAAATACTCCCACTGTTGCTTATTTCACATTAACAAAGTGACACCACTGAACGTTGAGTTGGGAAGAAATGAGCATAGTGGCTCTGGTGAGCTGGTCTGTGACAGCTCCAGCACTGCCTAAAGAATACAACACACAGGGCTTCCCTGGTGGCGCAGTGGTTGAGAGTCCGCCTGCCGATGCAGGGGACACGGGTTCGTGCCCCAGTCCAGGAAGATCCCACATGCCGCGAAGCGGCTGGGCCCGTGAGCCATGGCCGCTGAGCCTGCGTGTCCCAAGCCTGTGCTCCGCAACGGGAGAGGCCACAACAGTGAGAGGCCCGCGTACCACAAAAAAAAAAAAAAAAAAAAAAAAGAATACAACACACAGCATGCTTTTCAGAAAATCATCTGTGTTAAGTGGGAGGTTCAAGGATATACACTGATGGCTGCTAAGCTGGGAATTCCGGTATTAAAATCTTTTAATTAATTTTAAATGTGCAGAGTCTTGGGACTCAGGGAATAGAGGAAGTAGGATTAAGTTCTTAAATATTGAAAAAAAAACTTTAAAAAGTATTATAGTGATTTGGGTGTATTGGGACTAGGTGGGAGGTAGGGAGCTTGGACTGAGGAAAGGAAAGAGGCTGGGAGTATAGCTGGAAAGTTGGGAAAGAAGGTGGCCTGTGTGATGGCAGGGTCCAGGCCTTGACAAAAAGGAGAATATCACCTTCTGCAGGTGAAGACAGGCATTCTAGGGGTGAGAAGCCAAGGCTACCTGGTACCCCAGGCCACCACACCAACAAAGGACTAAATTAGGTCATTTGGCTGTCATCTGTAAAATCTCCTGACCTGCTTTGCTTTTGTCTGAAGTTCCTTTAAAGAGGGAAAAGCCTTTTATTACACAATTAAAGATAAGATAAGAAGGTATAAAATGTATATGCAGGGTTGGAGTAATACATTTATTGCGAATGAGGTCAAATAATCAATCAGTAGGTCTGGCATCATATCCTTCCCTCCTTTTGAAGAGGGGAAGTTGGGCGGGGTGGAGAAAGATGGTATCAGGACTTTAAGAAGCCCCTTCCAAGCCTTGCCACCTTCCCACACTTGATTCCTCTGCCTGAAACACCAGTCACCAAATCTTCAAATGTTGGACTCTTCAAATGTTGAACTACTCCTCAATTTTAAGACCAATCTCAAAGATCACCCCTCTAACATTTTCTGTGGATCTCCCAGGAAAGTTGGGTTCCCACAGTTGAGACCCCTGTTGTAGCACATCATATCTTGCTATCATGAACCCCCAATCTTTCCTCTCTTAGGTTTGATGTTCAAAAACTGGATTTTTGGACAGTATGCATTGACACTCCTAAACCCCAGAACTTGGATTTTTGTACTTGAGCTCATGAATGAACATTTCAGATGACTGTATTGTTTAGTTTCAATGGCATCAATATCTTTGTTCACTGGTGTTTGTACATCTATTTGAATAGTTAGTCCTTGATATTTATACATGGAAAAATGAATGTGTCGATGTTAGTGATAAGAAGAATAGATTTTATAGATTTAGTTCACTTGAGACAAAGCTGGAAATCATTAGACATGCTGGAAGGGGTGCATTTTAGCATCAATTACATATTTGGACTTAAGCCTGTTGACTCTGCTCATTTGTAGAAAAAAAAAGATCAAAATTAAAGAACACATATAAAATGCTGGAAAATATATTCCTGAAGAATATATCTGAAAGGTGATGTGAACTAATTCCTTATATAAAAATTAATTCCAGATGGAACAAAATTGAAAGATAAAACAAGGAAACCATAAAAGTACTAGAAAAGTGCACTAGTAGAAAGTATCCTAATCTCAAGTAGGGAAGACTTTTCCAAGCACAGTACAAATAAAATCCAGAAGCCTGGGCACTAGTGGAAGAGTGTACACTGTTAGAGCCTTCAAGAGAAGGATTTAGCAATTCAAGTCTAAAAACTTACAGATATGAACCTCTCACCTACTATTCTACTTCTAGGAATTTATTCTAAGGAGATCATCATGGATATACACAAAGATTTACCTCATATTTATATTGTTTCAAATGATGAAAAATTAGAAAAATCCTAGTGTCTTCTAATTGTCAACTGGTTAAACAGAACAAATCCACACCAACCAAAGATAAGGGGAACATTGGGACTTCCCTGGTGGTCCATTGGTTAAGACTCTAGGTTTCCAATGCAGGGGGCGAGGGTTTGATCCCTGGTTGGGGAACTAAGATCCCACATGCCATGCGGTGCGGCCAAAAAAAAAAATTAATATACACTATTCAACAACTTGCCTTTTTTGCTTATAAATATACTTTGACATCATTCAATGTAAGTTCATAAAGACCTATATCATATCTTTTTAATGGTTGCATAGTATTCCATTGTATAGCTCTATCATAATTTGTTGAATGAGTTTCTTATCAATGAGCATTTATTGGTAACCTAAGTATATGTACTGACACGGAAAGGTGTCCAAATTATATATATATATAGAATGTATATATATTTCCTTTCCTTTCCAGCTCTAAAAATGTATGACTGTGTGTAGATGCACTTTTAATTTAGAGTTGCATGGTTTGGCTCTGAATTATAAGCTATATTATAATTATACTTTTAATGTATACATGTTAATTGCATCTCTCCATCTACTGTAAATTGTAAGCTCTTTGGAATGAGGGGTTATCTTCACTTCTGTGTTTTCCAAAACGCCTATAAAAACGTTTGGCACTCACTTGGGAAAACAATTCAGCAGATGCTAAAAAAGTTAAACATAAGAGTTACCCTCTGCCCCAGCAATCCACTCTTTTACTTACTTAATTCATTAAATTTAAATTTTGAATATGATTCAAAATTTCTGTCTCTTTTACATCAACTATAGTTTTTTTCTTTTTACCTTTTGGCCCCCTTTGCCCAAGTAATAATTTTTTTTAGCAAATCAGGAGGTTTTTTATTCTTCGAAAAAAAGTTTCTTGACATTTAAAAAAAAATCTTGATGAAGATCTTGAAAGGAAATTTCTAATTGCAAGTAATGTCAGTGTCATCTTTTTAAAATTTTTGATTCTGTAAACTTTATATACAAATGAAGCAACCACTAAATTCTACAGCTTTAAAAATTACATACCTATTACCATCGTTTGACAATTTCATCAAGAGAATATAGATGAGAGCTTAGCCAAAAAATTAAAAACACATCTTTTTGGATTTGGATTTTCTCAGGGGAAGTAGCCCACAACACTGCATCTTTTGTTTGAGCATATATGGCATCTCCCCTGAGCCTGGTCTTCTCCACATATGATAGAAATAAGTGTGGAAAAGTAAATGTAGCAAGTATTTGTTTTAGTGAAACCTTTAGAACCTATGTCTGAGGCTAGATTGGACACTAAGCCCAGGGACTTATAAAGGCCAAGCCTGCGCTCTGAGGTTTCAACCCTTGATATTCCTTATGAGTTGAGAAAAATAATGATTTCACCTTTGTGTGTGTGAAAATTTATGTGTTTTTTTCTCATTTTTTAATTGAAGTATAGTTGATTTACAATATTGTGTTTGTTTCATATGTACAGCATAGTGATTCAGTATTTTTGCAGATTATACTCCATTATAAGTTATTACAACATAATGGGTATAATTGCCTGTGCTATACAGTATATCCTTGTTGCTTACTAAATATATGTTTAAGTTAAAAAGTAAGTTTGACAGTATGTATAGTCTGTCTAAAATTTTGGAAAAGAAAAAAATAAGCTGATTAATATATACACAGAAAAAAAATTTCTGATAAGATGTATATACCCAACTGGTAATAATCATCAGAGATACAGATTGGGACAGGGCAGAGGGCAACATGAGAGGTAGTCATATTTTTGCTATAATTTTCAGCAATATTTGAATGTTTTTACTATAAGAATATTATTTTAGAAGCAGAAAAATATGTAAAAAGTATACAAAGGCAGTATAGGAGTGTTCCTTATAATATGCTTTGAAATAGTGAAAAATTGGATGTCATATACAAGGGATTGGTTAAATAAATTATAATATATCCATATCATGGAATATAATTTAGCTCTCGCCCAAATATAGTATCATCTCACACTTACAAAAGTAACCAGTAATAACAGTATGTTTTTATATAGCTCAAACTGTTAATTATCTCTAGGGATACCTTAACTTTCTGAGTTATTTCTGTAATATGTCAGTTCTTAATGAGCAACATGAATTATTTTTGCAATTGGAATAAAGGACTATTATTTAATGCATATTGAAATTAGGAATTTTATAATATATTTTAGCTCTTAAGAATTAACTACCCTACCCTGTTATATCAGGTAAATCTATTGTTTAACTTTTATGCATTAGACTTTTGTATACATTTCCAGGAATGTATAATGTATTTTAGTTGAAGACTATTTATTTAGATATCACTTTTTTTATCTCTAGATCAGTGCTATCCAATAGAAATTTAATGCAAGCCACATGTGTCATTTTAAATTATCTAATAACTACATTTAAAAAAGTAAAAGGAAACAGGTGCAATTAATTTTAATAATATAATATTAACCCAATATATCTAAAATACTATCATTTTGACATGTAATGAATATAAAAATTATTAATGACATGTTTTACATTCTAATTTTCATACTAAGTCTTTGAAATCTGGTGTGTATTTTTATACTTGCAGTATATCTCAATTTGGATGCTAAATTTCAACAGTTAAAATGTCCTACCAAAATATTACATTGTTTTTAAAGGAAGAATATTTTACACTGCTTCAGTTTTTAAATTTGAGTTAAAATTAATTTAAAAAATTCAATTCCCCAGTCACACTAGTCATATTTCAAGTGGTCAATAGCCGCATGTGGCTGGTGGCTACATTCTCGAAACAGTGCAGATATAGAACATTTCCATCACTGCAGAAAGTTCTGTTGGACAGTGCTAGTCTAGACATTGAGCTCTTGACTGATAAAATCTTATTCATCTTTGGAGTCCTACAACTTAACAGTGCCTGTCACATAGTAGGTATTCCATAAATGAGGGATCCATTCATGGAACCTGAGCTGGGGTGATCATAAATGGGAACCTGATGCAGACAGAGAAGGATGAGAAGACAGATCTTCACAATATGGTGTTGGGTGGTTATCTTCCAGCTGAGGAAGGACAAATAGTTATTGTACTGGAGGTTTTTTGAGCTTGGTGTTGCAAACAGCAAATGATCTATGAATTCTATTTGTTCTTTCCAACTGACTTAATAGAAGCAAGAATTTGTGTAATGGACTTTTAGACCTAAGTAAGCACAGAGGCTGTCTTTGGAAGAAGGCCAGGGCCCAGTGTAAACTGGGTCCCACTGGATTAACACGGTGATTGCTGGTGGCAGGTGAGGGCAGCAGAGAACCACCAGGGTCGTGAGCTTTGAGGAGCCCCGAGGTACGGGTAGGTGGGAAAATGAAGTATTAAGGTGAACCCAAATCAGGAACTCACAGACCAAAAGGAAAGCCAAGGCTACAAAGCACAGCATCAGGAGGGATGCCAAACCCAGTTGGGACCAAGGTATAAGGAAAGATGCCAGGACCTGTGGTTTCCCATCCCACCTTAGAGGGAGGTTTGGTCTTTTCTTTCTTTATTTTTATGTAAATTATAAGCAAATTGAAGAAAATTAAAGTTACTGTTAACCACACAGAAGTGTATAGCCAAATCACTTGTTTAAATTTTTGGTGTATTTCCTTCCTATATAGTCATTATTTTGAATGCATGTTTTGTTTTGTAAGTGGATTCTAAAAAAAACCACCTTAATATTCTGTAAACATCTTTCCATGTCTCTACATATTCTTAGTATTCTTATACATCATTAAAAAAATTATTTATTTATTTATGGCTGTGTTGGGTCTACATTGCTGTGGGTGGGCTTTCTTTAGTTGCAGCAAGCAGGGGCTACTCTTTGTTGCCGTGCGTGGCCTTCTCATTGCAGTGGCTTCTCTTGTCATGGACCATGGGCTCTAGGTGCGTGGGCTTCAGTAGTTGTGGCACGTGGGCTTAGTAGTTGTGGCACACGGCCTCAGTAGTTGTGGCTCGTGGGCTCTAGAGCACAGGCTCAGTAGCTGTGATGCATGGGCTTAGTTGCTCCTCAGCATGTAGGATCTTCCCAGACCAGGGCTTGAACCTGTGTCCCCTGCATTGGCAGGCGGATTCTTAACCACTGCGCCACCAGGGAAGTCCCAAGAACACTTTTCTAAAGACAGCTATCATCTTTCTCTTTCTGAATTACAGATTCCCCAGGGATAGGTTGATAAAGAGGTGTTTGGTCTAAAATGGTCTTTTCCTAGAACTGAGTGGAAATACCTTGGATGACTGGACAGTGAAGAGTGTTGGAGCAGTGACCCAGGGTCTGAGGATGCCTGCTGATCAAGCCCCTGATCACTCCTGGGGATTTGTGTAAGTCACTTCCCCTTTTGGGGCCTCATTTCCTCATCTGCAAAGCAAGGGGTCTTCAGTGGTTTCTTTCCATCTGGAGATTTCTCAGTGAGTCTCAAAAACAGATTTTATTGCGGTTGATGGATAGGTTCATGATGTGGATTGTGGTGATGGTTTCATGGGTATATACATATGTCAAAGCTTTTCAAATGGCATATTTTAAGTATATGCAGTTTATTGTATGTCATGTATATCTCGATATAGCTATCTAAAAAAACTTATTTTATCCAGCTTTCAGAATGATGAGGTGGTAGAAAGGATGATACTCTCTTCTGATAAGCATCTGTTTATATTGTCAGTAGCAGAGAGAAACAACAGTGATTTCTGGAGTTTTCCCTACAGCTTCCTACTAAGGCTTGTGCTTTCTCCTCCTCCAACTTCTTCTATTCATTAAAAAAAATTACTGATTTCATCCATTCCAGGAAATGTTCATTTTGTTCATCTCAGGCATCATCCTTGAGTCCTCACTCCTTTTTGGAATGCCCGAGGTTCAGGAGCAAGGGGTCTGAGCTTCAGTTGGATCCCCAATGTGGCTTTAGGCTCATCCCCACTATCTTTTTCAGGAAGAGAAGAGAGCTGTCATGTCCCTAACACTTACAGTGAACTCAACTCGTTGGGTAGTAACTCTCAGCAAAAATTCCTCTTTGAAAGCATATTGTAAGGGAGATAAAACAAATTCCTACAGTGGAACTTCACACACTGTGACAACTGGGTGAGGAAATGCTCAGAGGCTGCTGTGGAGGTGGCTATCTGCCCCTCCTTTCCAACCCACTGGTATATACCCTTTTCCTGACTTCTCCTATGCCCAGTCAGGCACCAGTCACTCACCAGGGACTCTGATTCTTCCACTGAAATGCCTCTTGGAGCCCTTCTCATGCATTCCCAGCCACCACCCAGCCCAGATGCGTCGTTTAAAAATCTGGATTTCTCCAGGAAGCTCCTTGCTTGGCTTCCTGCTTAAAGCATCGGTTGTGCATGATTCATCATTCTCAAGACTGCAGTCACTTACCAGCTCAGAAACCTTCTGAGGCTCTACATTTGCTCCTTTCATCAGGTGTAAAGTCTTCTGCTTGAACTGTGAGGCCCTCTATCACCTTCTCGTATCTTCTTATCATATTCTACCTTCTCCACCATGCCCAGGGTCAGGTCTGCCCAAGTGGGGCAAATTTCCTCCCAACTCTATCGTGTACCATTTCCCCCCAGTTCTCTACCTTTCTCATGTTTCCAAACCACCAGAAATCCATACTCTCCTCAGCAAATCCTATCTGCCCGTCTTTTCCAAGAAGCTTTTACTGATTCTGCAAGTACCTTAATTTATTTCTTTCTTTTTTCTAAAAAATTATTTTATTTATTTATTTTTGGCTGTGTTGGGTCTTTGTCTCTGTGCACAGGCCCTCTCCAGAAGTATGTTAATTTCAATTCATATGACTACTGTCTACTTGATAGGTGCTGGGGACATGAGGATGAATTATGGTCTCTGCCTCTTGGTTTCTTTCTTCTCACCAACACCCAAGAGAATGAAAAAACCAGAAACACCCGTAAAGTAGGTACTTGAAAATTCTAACCCAGGGATTTAGAGCCTGTGCAGATAAAGAATTTGACACTGAGTGAAATGGAGCAGGACCCTTTGGTCTTTGTCCCCCAGGTCCTCTGCCTGCCTTTTGTCTGTGGAAAAACTTTAGCCAAAAAATAAGTTTAATCAGAGAAGTGAGAACATGCAGAAACAAAGGAAAATAGTCAAAGGAGACCAAATAATAGTAGTTTAGTCATTAAGCATAGTCAAGGACCTTTAGTTCTTTCTCAAGGGCTATAGATAATATCCTGAGCCCTATCCTGTGAGCTGTCTTATAGATACTGAAACCCCTGCCAGGTGGAAGAAGTTAAACTACGTGATGACCAGGCTGTAGCCATGACATAAGCTGCCACGATTCCAAGAATTGGCCTCAAGGAAATGGGAACAAACAGACCCTGGAACTGAAGACCAACTATACTTGAAACAATCAAGATGATGCTGGTCAGACCACCTCATGACCAATTTCAAGATGACGGTCAGAGCTGACTGTGCTGTTTCTGCATGCAGCCCCCTCTCTCCGCCTATAAAATCTCTTGCCCCCTGATTGTCGGAGTAGGCCTTTGGACAGATGTCTGCCCTTCCCTCACTCCCCCAACAGTTGTAGGCATCCAAAATAAAGCAAACTTTCCTTTCCATAAACCTGGCCTCTTTATTGGCTTTTGAGCAGCGAGCAGCTGGACCCCACTTTCGGTTACAAGAGGACAGATGAAAATTTCCTTGTGTCTGTTGGTTGATACTTGCTAGGCTGAATATAGTGTGTGTGAAGCCTAAAATATAATAAAATATGAATCCTAAAAATAGAATGGTGTGTCTTCTCCTTTTGCAATGAAGAGCAAAGTCAGATCAATGTAGATGTATGTTTATAGACAAGGAAAGGTTGCCTTTGTTTAAAAAAACCTTTGTTTAAAAATCAGAATATATGTTATGGTCTAAACTTTGTTTAAGAAAAAGTTCTAAAACATTGAAAGAAGTTTGGAAAGATATACTCCAAATGGTTTTCTTTGGGTGGAGGAATTATTGGTGATTAAATAAAACTTCCTTTTAATCCAAACTTTCTGTAACAAGCAATTTCATTGTCATAATTAGAAAGACATTTTCATTTTGGGAAAAAGCACAGAAACAGGGACATCAATTTGGTACAAATGCAGATGGATCACTTTAGAAACAGTTCAAAATTGAATATTAAAAGGCCTTCTGTGGGCTTCCCTGGTGGTGCAGTGGTTGAGAGTCCGCCTGCCGATGCAGGGGACACGGGTTCGTGCCCTGGTCTGGGAAGATCCCACGTGCCGCGGAGCGGCTGGGCCCGTGAACCATGGCCGCTGAGCCTGCGTGTCCGGAGCCTGTGCTCCGTAACGGGAGAGGCCACAACAGTGAGAGGCCCGGGTATCGCAAAAAAAAAAAAAAAAGGCCTTCTGTTTTGTTTTAATATAGTGTGAGGACTGGAACAGGTCATATCTACAGGGAGATACAACAGATATGGACTAAGTGATTGCAGTGTTTCAGGGTAAACATTATAAAAATAAACAAATGAGGCAACTAATGGAATGTGATAGACAGGATGCCTGAGTAATTACTATAAATGCTGTGCCCCTTTTCTGTCAGAGACCCAGGAAAGACTTTAACCTCTAGGTCTATTAATCTGGCTTCTGTCACTGGTCAGAGTTAGTGGCACTTTATGTTCTAAATCATAAATGCATGATTTGCCCTTGGTATGCTCTAGCAATTTTGTTCTCTTTCCATCAAAGTTTGTTATCTCATTGAAAGAATGTAAAATGTATGGATTGGTGATATCACACAGGTGGGTGTCTACAGTCTTGAGAATTTGACATGCAGGTGGGAATTTTACCATGTGGGAATTTACTTGAGTTCTTAGACTGCCAACAGGTCAGCCTCAGCTGTGGTCCCTATAAATAAAGTTCAGGAGTGACACTGAATTCTGGACTCTTGGAAGATCCTTGACTATGCGATTGATCCTGTTTTTTGGTGTCCTTTTGGGGGCATATCTACTGTGGAGAAACATCTGTGGGGTAAGTTATGCTTTCTGATGCCTATTTGAATTTTGCTTACCTGATTCACAGAATATCTCACTGGATTGTTGCAGAATAATGAGTGTAAGCGTTCAGCATTTTCAGAGTTCTTTTAGATTTGGAGAGGGGGTAGTGGAAATAATAGGAATGAGTGATAAAAAAAGAGATGAATGAATTTAAAGGAAAAAAAAAAGTGAAAACAGAGCACATGCACCCTATTTCTCTCTGTCCTTAATCTTTTTCCCTTCTGATGATCAGAATGTGGGGATGACAGACATCAGTGAAAATAAAGCTGTTTGGTCATTGTCTCTATGTCATCTCAGTAAGTGCTGGGTTACTCTCCCATCCGCCTCCCTACCTTTCCGGACTTCATCCTCCATGTCACCTTAAGTCCTCCCATCTTCAGATCTAGTGTCTAGGCAGTGGGACCTCATGAAGTGGGAGGACCAGAGCTGCAGACTTCAGCCCAAATCCAACTCTCATGGCTTTGTAGGATCCATCTTTGCTCCAAAGTACTTTGGTTTCAAGATTCTATGAAGAGCTTTAGACAGCATTTCTTGAAGAGTATTCCAGGGAACTAATGAAGTGGCCAAATAAATTTGGCCCAAAAAAGTGGATGATCAAATAAATTTGGGAATCAGAGGGTTAAACAAACTATAGAATTTCTAGGAACTTTTACTAAATTAGTGTATATTGTAAACCTATAAGAGGGGATCTAGGTTGCTGCAACTATCCTTTTTTTGATCCTCAAACTCCTCCCCACATTTATTTATTTATTTATTTATTTATGCTGAACAACTCAAAGGGCTGTTATTCCTTAGAACACACACCAGGAAATATTAGCCCAATGTATTACTTTACCCAGTGCCTTCCCATTTTAAAGGAGGACTCCTGGGAGTCTATACATTAACCAAAAGGAATGAGACTCAAATGGAAGATTTTTCAGACCATCTATGGCCAATGGATACTGGGAGGCAGAAGAGACTTGAAGAGCTCACATTCTATCACTTATGTATTCCACTGGAGTTCACTGGAAATTGGATGATACTTGATTTCAGAGGGTCTGGGTTCTGGTCCCTTATTATGGCTCTTTGTACCAATCCCTTCCCCACTGCATAGATGGTCAGGGTGGTGATTCAGGAAGTCAGCCTACTCAGAGAAAGGGAGAGAGGAAAAACCTCTGTCACCAAGGAAGGGCTATAAGAAATCCAGCTCTACTACTGAACTTTTTTTAAAGGATATTTGTTTCTTGTTTTGCAACTTCTCTTTGCTGCCAAGGAGTCCTTGATATCCTTTATTACTCATTGTGTGTGTGCGTGTGTGTGTGTGTAGAGAGAGAGACACATACACACACACACCATGATTTGTCTGGGTTTCAATTGTCCCTAGCAATACCCCAAGTTTGGGCCACATGAATGGGGTTTGGAGATGGCACTCTGATACATTTCAGTTAACAACATCTACCCAGATGTAAATTTGATTCCTCTTTTGAGCACTTATAAGCACCAAATTAATTATTCTACCTTTTAAAAACTTATTTCTGAAAAACAGGAACAGACAAGTTTTAAAAGCCGATGCTTTATGAGCAGCAGGTGTTACTTGATAATCATTAGCTAAAGGAAAGGTAACTTTACTGGCAAAGTTCCTGCTAGGATTAGGTACAGCTCTTAATTATTATTTAGATAACATTTCCTTGGGGGAAGTAAAGCCATTCTATCAACTCCTCATTCTGGGGATGTGGGTCAGTATACTATTTATTAATTTCTTGATTGTCAAAGAGATTACTGACTGCTGCATTAACCTCTTATGTGCGGAGACATAATGTGCAGAAAGCAACAGGAAACAGTGTCTAGGTTTTGTTTTTAAGGTCATGTCTGTGGGTAATATTTTTTAGAGACCAAGTTCTTGAGATCACACCAAGGAATGAAGAACAAATAAAAACTCTGGTGGAATTGGAGGCTGAAGAACATCTTCAGATATCTGTCCTGGAGGGGGCTTCTGTTTCCCAAAGTGAATACTCCACAGTTAGACACGATGACTAAGATCTCTTACTTTGGATTGTATCTTGTCTTCTCTGATGAGAAGTATGGAATGCTCACTCATGGAGCTGGGATCCAGAACTCCTGGGCTCTAGTCCCAACTGTATGACATTGGGCATCTCAGAGAAGGTAGGTGACTTGCCCAATGTCATACTGACTTCTCTCCCATTCAGTATAATGAGGATAAATATACCATTCTTCTATCTCACAGATGTTTTGTAAGAACGAAAAGAGAAATCAAATGTGAAAGTTATTTTGAAAAATTATTGAATAACTTTAATGCATTATTTCCCTCCTAAATAATTTATAGTATTAATATTCTGTTATGAAATGATTTGGATCACCTGAATGTCAACTGTTAAAAAAACTGCCATAGTTTTAAATAATCTTTACCTTCTTCCAGTTTTAATATTTAACCATATGGGGGGAAAACCATATAACACATATGCTGATGCTTGGACATTTAAAAACACTTCTTGCAACATCATAGCGATTCCACAACGATTCTAGTCTTGGAGGCTTGAGGTAAAATAGATAACGAATTGATTTCTTGAAATCTATCCACGCTGAGCTGTCCATTTCCCTGGAATGACCCAGTCATTGCCTTGGCCTTTTATCCCTTTCAGCTTGATTTCTGGAAATCACCCACCATCCCAGGAGAGACAATCCATGTCTGAGTTCCCTTTGTCAGCATCCAGGCAGTCAAAGTTTCCTTAAAGTCCGAGGGAATTGCTTATTCCATTGTGATTGAAGATGTTCAAGTAATTATCCCACAGCCCACTCTTCCAGAGGCTTGCTGGTCCATATGAACTGAAGGTCCATCCTCTTTTATCTTTGGGTACCCTCTGCCAGGGAAGGGACCTGTGGGTACCACTAGGGCCTTCCTGAAGTCTGGACTACCCCTGCAGTGGGTAGGAAGGTTCTATCCCTCTCGTTTTTGCATTTGGTACAAGTGGATATGGTAATAAAAAAATGTAATGGAAAGGGCAAAAAAGAGTCTCTGGCATGAAATACAAAGGGCAAACTGAAGAGTGTGAGTCAAAGTAGGCAAATATAAGTTGTTACTCATTTAGTTTTTAATTGGAGGTTACCTCTGACCCTGGGTTCCCAGAAAGGGAGAATGAGCCATAACACAGCCACAGGACTGACTGTCATCCTATATTTGCAGCATCTGTCTGGCCCGAAGTCTCATTAATGCCCCATCCCCTTTCAGGGTGCTGCCAGAATAAGGGAAAGGCATGACCCCAAAGCCTATAGGACAGAAAGAAGAATGCTTGGGATTGGGGCCTGAATGTCACCACTTCCCTCACAACTGTAGATTCAAATGCATTGCTATAAACTAATCATAGGTGTGACTGATTTATCTTAGGTTCTCTTGGACAAGGAGAATGAAGAAATATTACTCAGAGAAGAGAACAGAACGTTAACTTCAACTTTGAGGCTTATCTATACCTTGGAAGAGGTAGGTGTTTCAAAATGAACATCAGAGAAATGGGCCATGCTTTCCCCTGATAACAAGGCCTATACTTCCACTTGGTGATTTAATGGAAATTATTCTCATATTATTTCCTAACTTCTCCAAATTTCCCTAGGATTTCACAGCCAGTATCAGTGTCACTGCCTTAAGTTAGGACCTGAAGCCCATCTGCCCATCCCAGCAGCCACTGCATTATTTAGAAGTGTCCAGGAGTGGCTTAAGTGAGCACAAGACAGCCTCTAATGCTCACACTCTCCCCTCGAGGTCCCCTGGCTGATTTCTGACCTGTGCCACCCACAAGCCATCTGAGAGCTGTGCTTCATGGCTACCACTGATGATGGAATCGGGACACTTGATACCACTGACTTCCAGCCAACGGTGGAGTCTCCCAACCTGCCAAATTCTCCTAGACCTCATGGCAGCAAAGTCTTGTGCAATTTCTCTGCTATCTTTCCTGAGTTTTGTTGGTGTGAAGAATGCCCCTTCCTTCACCTGGATCACCTGGACAGTGCTACATCTGCCTGTTTGTGACACATAGCTTTTCTTGGGGGGTACAGGTGTCTGCTTGCACTAACTGATTTGGGAGGGTGGGGGAGGGGATGAGGAGATGGGGGTTGGGGGTTAAGGAGAGAGGTGGAGGAGCAGGAAAGAGCCAGAGAGGAGATTGTCTGGTAGGTGCTGATTCCCTAAATCAGCAATTCTAAAATGCAGAGAACTTAGAAAACAATTTTCCCCCTGCATTTATTTGGTGGCAAACCCTGACCCGAACTAAACTCATTTAGGGGCAAAATCTCACCTGAACTGACTTGCTACTCACTTATTTTACTGCCAGAAATATTAATGTGCTTGAGTATGGAGCACTGCCACATGTGTAAAATGTATTTTTCTTTTTAAAATTGCACACACACACACACACACACAAATCTTAATTTGAAATATGTATGGTCCCTAAAGGGTTTCAGAGTAGGGACTGTGGACCAGTACAGAGAGTGAGGGAGAAAAGGGAGTGGCCGAAACAGGATGCGCTCCCTCCTTTGCCTGGCCTCACAAATTGCTGTCCACGTCCTACGGAGACCAAATGCTGGCAACAGCTGGAGGAGCCGTTTTCATGCCGATCACTCTCCAGACATGCCCAGACATGTCTCAATCCCAGTAATGGACACAGTTTGGGTGCCCCAGCTGTACAGCATTGCAATCAGCCCTGCAAATAGGAGCCGAAGTGGCTTGTGGCAGAAGTGCCTCTGAGGCAGGCACCCCGATGCCCCGGCCTGAACCAACCCGGCTGCGTTTTGCAGCGTCTGCTTCTAAATCCACCTTTTTTTTTTTTTTGGTGCCACTACCATTTGTGTTCCTCTGCTAGTGAGGGGAAGATGCTTTCTGGCTGGGGAAGTTCCACCTCAGAGCTGGCTTGAGGCAAGCCACAGGGCAACCAAAGCAGTGCTATTTTGTTTGAAGCACAAAACTGGAAAGAGCCGGCTCCGCTGCCACAAAATGGCTTCCCTTTTCCCAGCCCCTACGGATGCCCAGTGACTCATCATCTCTTAGCTTTGATTCCAGCGTCCCCAGTCCCACAGCATCTGCCGAGTGGCCCTCTCCATTCCCTGAGGGAATGGAAATGGAGGAGAGAGAAAAGTCACTAATGGATGCACCAGATTATTCACTTGCAAATGTGTATTTCTTCATCTTAAACATTTCAGATTTCCTGAGAAATGGATAACCTCGTTGCTGAGCACCCTGGTCTAGTGAGCAAAATGAACATTGTCTATTCTTTCAAAAACCGGCCCATGAACGAGCTCAAGGTACACAGGTGCAGTGATGATTTTTTCCTCTCGATGCTTCTAGAATCCCCGTCTTCCCAGGCGGGCCGTCAGTACAGTCTCTGCCTGCAGAGCTGTTCCTTTTTTTTTTTTTTTTTTTTTTTCCTCTCCTCCTAACCAGTCCTTGCTGGTTTTGACTATCCACCTCCCTGCTTCCCCCACCTCCCTTTCTTCTTCTTTTTATTGCACGAGCTGACGCAGGTCTGCAGGAGTGAATTAATGTTCTCCTCTTGATAGATTTGCTCTCAGGGAAACAGGCGTATGCACCAATAGGAACAGAGGAAGGGGGAGGTGGTTCGGGCCCCTGGGTGAGCTGGGAAGGGGGAGGTATTCTGTAATTAATCAAGGTAGCCGTGCTGTGCCTTGTTTTTCTTTTACTCGTTTCTTTCTTTCTTTTTTTTTTTTAAACCGAGAGTTTAAAAAAAAAAAGAAAAAGAGATAAAAGTTCCGTACTTGCTGGAGCCTCATTTAAAACCAAAACAGTTCTTGTGGTGTGCAGAATGATGGGCAACCAAATGGCAAAGGCAAATGCCCTGAAACGCAGGCATTTTTTACTTGCTAGCCGGAAAAAGGTTATGGTTTTACTTCAACCTGTACATGCTGACAACAGTTAGTGCTGATAATTTCAAGCTTTTTCACCTTGCCTTGCAAAAGAGTGAAAAGTATTTCCCCAGATTTCCTAGAAAGAGTTTGTTAAGGGTGGGGGGGGAAGATAATGTCACAACTCCCTGCTAAATTTGGAAACGTTATGGCTGAGGACCAACGGACTCACTGGGACAGATGGATTTCTCCAGAGCGGTTCTCCCGAAGGAGGCCTGGGAGGAGTGGTTTGCCTACTTTATGACACCGCGGCACATTTGCTCATATTTACTACCTTCTTTTCTTTTGATTTCCTTTTCCCTGTTTCTCCTACAGTTGGGTCAGGAAACCCCAGATTCTCCTCCCCCTTGGATTTTCCTGGACTTTCCTTCTCCCGGGTGTTTCGGTGGTTCGTGGTTGAGAATGTTGTTTGTTTTCCAAAGTTCCCTATGTGAGCTCTTTGGAGGAAAAAGCATGAAACACTTTAAACTAAAACTCTCAAAACGCTTGAAAAGTAATTTTTAGCAGGGATTTACATTTCTCATTTACCTTATCTGTGATGTTTAGAATGCTGCAGGAAGATAGAAGTTGATGGTGCAAAAATAATCTTTTCCTCCCCATTTACTGATTCAATTGGCAAAGCCACTGTTCCAAATAAAACTGAGTCCCTTAGATCATAAAATTTAAACTCTGGAAAGGACTTCCAGACCCTACCATCCTGTTTTTATGAAGGACTCAGAAGATTACCACAAGCATTTTTATTACAAAAATAACACAATCATTGCAAAAAATGGAGAACAGAGAAACAAAAAATGAAAAACATCCCTATTTTACTAATTTCACAACTATGGGATTGATAGCTATTAACATTTTGTTGTATATCTTTCTATTTTTTCCTCTCTTTTCTTTTCCCCCTCCCTTTTTCTCCTATGTCTGTGTGTGTACATATATATACATACACATGAGCTAGCCTTTTAAGAAATAAAAATGGTATCATACTACTTGGTAATCTATTTTTAAAAATTTATGGCATATGATGAACATATTTTCATGTCATCACGTTATCTGCAATGATTTTTTACAAACATCAAATGATGCCCTTCTTGTTAGCCTGTATTTAAGTTTATATTAAAGGAAAGGGACAAAAAAACCCTACGTTAAATGAAAAGCTAATTGACAGCATCACTGTCTACACCTCCTCCTTCTCAACCACATCAAGTACAGAAAGAGGAACAGACAAGGGGTGTGTGGTGGTGGAGCCATTCACATTTCCACGCTTGTTTTGCAGTTCAGCACGGGAGGAGACAAGCTGGCTATCTGGCTAGAGGCTGGGATCCATGCCGGTGAGTAGGTTACACAAGCTACTGCACTGTGAACTGCAAATAAGGTCATTTTGCTCCAAATTCCCCATTTATTTTGTCTTTCTGGGGTCAGGCCCCACCTAACCTCACAGCAATCTCTGTGGTCCTATGGCTGATGCTCTCATCCCAAGTCCTTCTCTTGTCACACAGTCAGGAAACAGACCCATTCAAACCTAATTTGGTATTGCTCCACCCAGCACCCTGGCATGTACCTCCGTACTCCCCCAACCTGCTGGCCACTGCGTGCTCTGTTAAAAGATAGTGAGAGCTATGGGCTTCCTTGGTGGTGCAGTTGTTAAGAATCCACCTGCTAGTTCAGGGACACGGGTTCAATCCCTGGCCTGGGAAGATCCCACATGCCGTGGAGCAACTAAGCCCGCGCACCACAACTACTGAGCGTGTGCTCTAGAGCCCGCAAGGCACAACTACTGAGCCTGCGTACCACAACTACTAAAGCCCGCGTGTCTGGAGCCCATGCTCTGCAACAAGAGAAGCCACTGCAATAAGAAGCCCATGCACTGCAACGAAGAGTAGCCCCTGCTCGCCGCAACTAGAGAAAGCCCATGCACAGCAACGAAGACTCAATGCAGGCAAAAATAATAAATGAAATAAATTTAAAAAGAAAAGATAGTGAGCTAAAAGAGATTAAGAGGGTGGCAAGTAAGGACACCAAGAGTCAGATTTCAGCATAAGAACAGATTAGAGAACATTGCTTTGCTGCCTGGAGCTCCTAGGGCTGTGGCACGATGTACTAGAGATCTATAAAATCACAAAAGGAGCTTAGATAGAGAATATAAATGGGCTAGAAGAGTTTACTTTGACCTGCAGATACAAAGTGGAACGAACTCGTTGAGGGTTTTTGGGTTGTTCTGAAAAATTTCCAAATCTCACTTAAAGTTAGGGTGTAGCGATATGTCTCTTCCACATGTTCATTGGAATTAGAGTCAGGACACTGTGCTGGGTGTGACCTAGTCTGGTATTTCTTAAGTAATTCAAAAATGACATGCTATAAATCAGAATGTTAATTCATGAGCAAAGGAAATCAATCCACATCAGATCATTCAAGCATGTGCAACCACGTGCTTACCGGCTGATACATTTTTCCCTTCAATTAAAATGCAGTTACCTTTAGGGTATTATGAAATGGATATTTAACAGTTGAATAATAATGCCTTAGGATGGCTGAGCACAGGAAATGAATAAATTTTAATCCAGCAGAAACCTCAACTCTACTGCAATTGATCACAAGTAGAAATGTAATTCCCCAAATGGAATTTAACTGGTTCTCTGGGTCTTTAGAGAAGTCTCTGCATAATTAAGTAATCTGATGTTGGTCGTGAGTACTTTTGAGAAGGTATAGCCTGTGTGGTGATTAAGGAAACTGAGAAGATTTCTTTGGTTCATAGATCCCTCTGAGCCACAAACACAGTTGCCCACCATTGCAAAATGCCTCACTAAAATTAATTGGAAGAATTCTGCTTTTGAGAGATAATGGATAAGTGATACCTGATTTTTATTTAATATAAGTAAATTATTCTGATTGGAAATAAAAGTATCGACACTGGCATATTAAACACGTTAATAGGAGATTGGACTGTAGTTCTGGAAGACTCTCACTGACCAGCAGTGTTAGTTTATGTTTGGAAAAAACACATTGCCTTAATATTCTCTCCTCTGTTCCCTGGTGAAAGGGGAGTGTGAGATTGACATATATGTTGTCTCTGCTCAGATTGCCTCTGATTATGGAAATGACCCATCCATCACTTTGATTGGATATGATGGACATCTTCCTGCTGCTCTGATGGCTAAGTGTTCTCTCAAACCAAAGGAAGCCTGGACTTTTTCTCTTCAACAAGAATTTAAGGAGATGTGTAGGAACTTCAAAACAAAACAAAAGTGATTTTCTGTTCTTGATTTACCCTAAATGGAATGCCTCATCTCTCAGTAGTGGCCCTGAATTGAGGCATATAGTGATGTTTACAATCATTTCATTTTCCAACACATGATATCTTTCCATATTGCCTTGGTCAGAGCCCATTTCAGCTGTTAGGCTGGGCTATTAGAGTTCAGTGTTCACTGTGAGTCACCTAGGAGATTTGTTCCAATTATCCCTGTGTTTTGATGGTAGGATTGATAGAAAAGAGGAGGCGGATGTTACCTGCTGACAATTAGATTGCTGTAGGATTTAGGTAGGCAGTACAATGCATCTGGCATTTTACTTACAATCTGTAGAAGAAATCCTCTGTTATATCACAAAAACAAGTTATGCAGTTTTTTTTTCTTTAAAAATCTCATTACACAACACCATTATGGCAACTGTGACCCCATGTATATTCAGAATGAATCAGAGCTTCAAGTTTATTTTTGAAGAGAGCAGACTACGATAGCATTTTTCAACGCGTGTTCAGAAGGAACTTGTAGAAATAGTAGTACTCATCTCATGATATACCCTATGAATAAAGGGTTCCACAGTCAAGTTTGGGAAATACCGCCCACTGTATCCCTCTCTTGGAGCTTGATAAAAAACATTAAAGCATTAAAAAAAACCTTTAGAAATTCTGAAGTAAATTAGCCAATTTAACCCTGTTATTTTCCCAAAATATTCTATCACAGAACCCTCGGGCTCTCCCAACTATTGTTTTGTTTTTTAATTTTTGTTTTTTGTTGTTATTGTATTGTTAACGTTTGAGAGGACTGTGGTTCTACGGAACATGGTTTAGCAGGTATTCATTGGAGGAGATGGGGGCTTATTTACTTCTCGCCTCGGTGAGACGGCCGAGAAGCTCCAAGCAGAACCCTGTGTGAGGACTACTGGTCAAGTCTGTGGGCAAGGGAAATGAGTGCAATTCCAAAAGGGCCTTCCCGTGAGGGATTGGGAGAAATTAACAAAGTTCTAAAGGAAACTTCTCATTGGACTGAATGACCGTCTTTTTTTTTTTTTCTGTATTTTCTTTCCGTTGGGATTTTAAAGAATCGTATGTGGCAGAAGACCCGGTTCAAGATATCTGGAAGCCTCAGTGTTGGTGTTGATCCTAACCGGAACTGGGATGTGGGTTTTGGAGGTGAGCATGGGGACTTTCCCCCAGGGATAGTCAGATGTTGTCTGGCCAGATAGCTATTTGCATGGCTCTGCAGTGCTGTCAGCCTGCTAAGCCCATTCAGGATTGAAGCTATTTAAAAACCTATTTGAAAAACACTTCACTAAATTCCCTTCACAGGCACACAGTGCTGTCACTGAGCTCTGAGGAGCATTTAATATATTTTGTCTCACATCTTGGTTTTCCCACAAGCTGTATCCCGGCTCAGCTTCTGAGCTTCCAGAGCAAGACTTTGTGTGGTGGTGGGAAGCGCCAGGAAGCCCTGAACCAACCACTAGAGGGGTTTGGGATCTAGTCACAGGAGAAGCATTACATCATCTATGGATGCTTCGAGAAAGAAAACTAAAATGAAGTACGAATAAGATTAAGAAATTGATTTTCAAAATAGATTCAAAGAGAAGATACTTGCTTCCTGCTCTGCCTTTGTTGACTTACAGCTCTAATTTTTCGGGGTCCAGTGCCAGGCTGGTTGGGGGGCTCCTTTTTGCTTTCAGGCACCAGTTAAAACCCCTATGTTTCTCTAATCACAGTTAAAATGTATTTGGTTTTTCCTCATTAGGTATGATAGCAGTAACATTAGAAACTGTCTTTTCCACTGTAGTGTTCCTAACACCTAGCATAGTGTCTGGCACATAGAAGGCAATCACTAAAGACTTGAAAGACAGATGAATTAATGAGAATCATTGAACCAAGAAAGGATACACTGTCAGGATATGGATGAGTGGCAACTTCATTCATCGCTTTTACAAATTCTTTTTTTTTTTTTTAGTGTAGGAAAGAAAAAAATCAAAGCATCAGATCCAAAATACTGAACAATGTCCAGCAATTCAAAGTCAAAATTTTTCCTGGCTTGTTGTTCTTATTAAATAATCTCCAAATGAGGTGATAGGTTGTATATATATTTTGTCCATATCATTTAGAGACTTTGTGGAGTCCCAGCCTCTACCTGTCCCTTCAGAGTTTCTCTAGCATTCAGAGCCCTGGCCAGGCCACAGTGGGCCCACTTCAGTGGTCATGGGTAACTCCAGTAGCCGAGAAAATGAGGCCTTTTTGTCAAAAGTAATTGTGACTTCCTCACCACAGAAAGGGTATCAGAGGTTCCTTGCATTTGTGGCTTTGTGACTTAGAAGTACAGATGCATAGAATCTTCTACTCTTGGGCTCTAAGAATTGGAAGAAATCCCAGAAAATGAGCTTGCTGAACTCCCACCCAATGCAGGAATTCCATCTATAATATTAAATCTAGCTTTTCTTCCAACAACTCCCACAGAGAGGAGATGATTTAATTTGATAGTTCTTTCTGCCATATAGAGGAGCCATGTTTTTAAAGAAGAGAGATGTGTCCAGAATCTCTTGAGTTAGGTCTCCTGACTGTGTCTTTAGGTAGTAATTCAATCTAACACAATGACAATCTTGCTCTGATTTCCAGAGGAGGAACTGAAGCGATGCATGGTAACTGCCTCCATACACTGTCTCCTTAAAGCTCACTGTTCTCACTTGGCATCTTCTGCATCCCATCACAACCTGGAGCCAGCAACAACCCTTGCTCTGACTCATACTATAGACCCAGTGCCAACTCTGAAGTTGAAGTGAAATCCATAGTGGACTTTATCAAGAGTCCTGGAAAAGTCACGGCCTTCATTACCTTCCACAGCTATTCCCAGCTGCTGATGTTCCCCTATGGGTATACATGTGCCGAGTCACATAAATTTGATGAGCTGGTAAGTTTCTGAAACTTCATTTCAGATACAAACATCCATGGTGTGGACAAATAAGTTTCAGTCATAAAGATAGGTATTGAGATGGGGGGATACTTGTGACAGGTTACAAACATGAATGAGACATAATATGTCCCACCACTGAGAAGACTGTGACACAGGCAAAGGTTTGAAAGACTTGCCTAAATTAAATTTCCTTGGGAAATAGAATTCATGAAATTATTGTTGCCTTTATCTAGATGAGCAGGAGCCTGATTCGACTATAAATTCCCAGGATGTGTTTTCTGTTGCTTAGGAAATAATCACTTGGATTTGGACCTGAAGCTCTTAGATCTGTAGTCAGTTGCTCTATGCTAAGCAATGCTGCCTCTCAGCTCTTTGCCTTATACCTTCCTGGTGTCTTTGGCTCTGTGATCCGTCATCATGCTGCACTGGTGTATGCTGGGCATAAAACACTTCCCTAAGGTATCACTTGATACCCTCCATCGTCTTTCCTGTTTCAGGAATGAGCAAACTGGTGGCAGCCTTAAGTCAGATGGTGACATCTCAGGGGGCTGCTTATAATTGAGGAAGTGCTACCCCAGCTGAAGAGAATGTGCAAATATTTCCAATTTGGCTTTTAGGCTTGGTTTTTGAAACCCATATATTAGAGAAAAGCCCTGAGATGGGACCTTTTGGTCAGTTTACTTTCAACTAGATTGTTGTCAGCAGCTAGCAGAAATGGAATAGATTATTCAGATTCAGGTGTATCTTTCATCTTATCAGTTGCATTTTAGCCCCTGTAAGGCAGTTTTCAGGGTTTTGGTGGTGAATATTATCACTAAAGGTTGAATCAAGGGAGAGAGAATGTCAGAGTTGAATATCAAAGGTACTTTTAGTAGCTCTAGATAACCTTACATTACCTAAACCTGGTGCTTAAATCTCTACCATATAGTCATCCAGCCTATGATTGGATAGCTCCCTGCCTCCAAGGGAGCCTTTTCCATGTTGGGGCAGATTTGATTGTTTGAGCTCAAGCCTTCTGCTTATGGTTTTCACATACCAGCCCTGGTTTATCGTCTTGCTCCAGAGAGTAAGTTTATTTCCCTTTGAGAGACAAATTCATTAATTACTTGAAGATAGTAACCTGCTTCTCCTAGGTTTTTCCTTATCCTTGCTAAGTACCCCCGTCCCTTCAAGCCCTCAGAATATGTCCCCAACTTCCCTCACCCTTCTGGTTGCTATTTTACGAATATGCTTTGATTTGTCTGTGTTCTTCAAGGGCAGCTCCCAGAAGTGAATGTAAAACTCGCGTTGTGGGGTTAACAAGCATAGCGCAGAGCATGACCGTAACTGCCCTCATCCAGCTTATGCAGTTGAGGGTCACATTAGTTTTTTTGGCAGTGGCGTCGTGCCGTTGACTCATGTTGGGCTCATTGACAGCCGAAACCCCCAGGCTCTCTGAGTATTCTGCTGAGCCAGGTTTCCCCCATCTGGTAATTGTACAGTCGTTTTCCTGGACCCAAGTTCAAGACCTTACATTTATCCCTAGCAAGGACAGTAAAGCCTCAATCAGTCAAAATTGGAACCCTCAAATAATGGAAAATACTTTGCTGAGCTCTACTTCTTGGAAAAAGAGACAATCATAGGGAAATAAGCCAATGTAGGGATCTAGTTTAAAAAAGAAAACCAACTTCCTGGATACATCCTTGAGTCAGTACACATTCTCTTTAGCCCCTTACTCCCACCCTATTTCCATCCACACTCCTGAACAAGGAGAGCTGGTGGCAAAATAATGACCCTCGTGTATTTATTGCAAGAACCTGAAAGATCAAATAAACAACGAGGGTCTGTTGTATTTTCAGAGCCAACAGAAGTGAACTTGTGCTTACTTCCCAGTGAAAATGGTTGAAACAAAAAGGGTGTTGTGCTTAATTAACCAGAATCCAGTTCATCAGACTGTCCCATTCTACATTCTGCAACTGGGCATCTGTTCTTCCAAGAGACAAGCACTATCTATCCACCTTTCCTTGGTTCTCTCACTCTAAAATGAAGTGGCCCAAAAGGCTGCCCAGTCTCTGACAAGCCTGCACAGCACCAAGTACAAAATGGGACCTGTCTGCTCAGTCATCTGTAAGTATCTAACGTGTTTTTACAAATGACCCACTAAGATAGCAGGCACCATGTGATTTGGGGTCAAAGCCTTTAAATGCTCTGACATGAAACGGGTAGGCCTTAAAAATGCAGGGAACCCAAACTTACACAGTTTTCTTCGGCGAGGCTAGATCTCCTCCATGATATACTTACTATGTGGTATTTAGAGCAAAGAACTTCCTAAATATTTGAGTTGTGTGTTCTCTGCTCTGCTTGTCCTGATCCTTAATGGCTCACTCTCATTATGTGGAATTTCTTTGCCTGAAAATGGGCATTTATCAAGACTCTGACCTAAGTTACCACTTTTATTAATTACCCATTTCTTGACTAAGAGAGGCTCACACCCTAAGTAAACCCATGGACTGTATGTGGGGACAGAATGGGTGCAACTCTTAAGAGGACCCAGAGGTTTCAGTGAATAGACCCTGTTGCAGCCATTTGTCCATGCAGAGCTTGGGGAAACAAAGAGGAGGACATGTCAGGAGTAATGGCAATGGCAGGTATAAAGCTTGGGAGCCTGCTGTCAGACTTCCCGATGCTCCTCTCTCCCATAGTAAATCGAGATAAGAACAAGAAATGACTGCAGCGCTGTTGGAAATCCTAATGCACCCACATGCAGATTCTTAGTCCTCCAAAGGAATCCCCTCACTTTGTTATGGACAAAGCCAGAAACTCAGGACCCCACAGTTGAATGCCCAGGAGTTCCCTAGTGCTCCCATGCCCATGGATCCTTTGGAAACAAATGACTTTTGCAGGCACCCACTGTGCCTAAAACACACGCTTTTATTGAGCATATATTATGTGCTAATCATTGTATATGATTATATACCTGTCTCCAAGTACTGGAGACATAATGAACCCACAGAGAACTCACTGTTTAATATGGGAGATGAATGGGAAGAAAAGCTTTAGTATGATATGTGCAATAGTAGGCTATACATGGTACAAAAGTATTAGAAAGTTGGGGGGATTTGATTTCATCTAGGAAGAGGGCAGGATTTTGAAGGCTAGAGAAGGGGAAGAGGAATGGGACATTCTGGCTCATTAACAGCACATGCAAAGGCACAGATGTGTGAAACTGCATGATGGGCTCTGTGAACTACAAGAAGGAATGAAAGTGGTAACAAGAGTCGGGGGAGTTCAAGTTTTTGTGTGCCATATTAAAGAATTTAGGTTTTAACCCAAAGGATTCTGGAAGCCATTGGAGCGTTTTCAGCAGGGCAGCGAGCGCACTGAGGCATTGTGTTTTAGATAAAACACGTTAGCAGCAACATGGAGGATGTGGTGATGATGGACTAGAAGTAGGAACATCCCACAAGAAGAGCAGGAAGAGTTCAGAGGAGAGATGATGGCTCACACTACAGCAGTGCCAGTGAGGAATGAAGGGAGACATTTACAAGGTAAAATCAAAAGTTTTTTGTCGTTTATCAGAAGTGGAGAGTTTCTCACTGATGGTCATTGAATGGTGCCATTAACTGAGGGAGACATCCAGGAAGGTGAAGGAGGGGTGGGGTTGGAAAGATGAGTTCAGCTCTAGACATACTGAGGTTGAGATAAGTGTGGTGTTTTCAAGTGGAGATGTCCTGTAAGCTTTGGGCTGTATACCCCTGGGATTCTGCAGAGAGAGATATTTAAGGGTAGTTGACACAGGGAAGGTGGTTGGAACAGGAGAGCAAGGAGGTCATCTGAAGTGGGAAAAGCCCTGGACAGAGGAGGGGAGTAAGATGTTAAGCAGCAGAAGTGGTTAGCAATGATGGAGGGCATGGCAACAGGGCTGGGCAGAGAGGCCAAAAACCTTGCATTTTAGAAACCAGGGAAGGAGCAATTGTTGGGAAGGAGGCAGTGGTTAACAATGACAAAAAGGTCACAAAAAGGTCAAATGTGAAAAGGACAGAACATTTACCATTGGGTTTTCATTACTAGCTTATGGTGACTGTAACCAGAGCAGTTTCAGAAGAGTGAGGGTTACTGGAGGAGTACATGGGATGGGAGAAGGGGAGGCCCAGTGAGTAGACTACTCTTCAGAGGAGCATGGATGAGAAGGGAAGGAGAGAGAGGAATGGAGGGTTTTGTTTTTGAGATAAGAGATTTGTTTATTGACTGTGGGAAAAGGAACAATAGAGAGGGAGAGATGGAAGATATAGGAGAGAGAAGAAATGACCAAGGCAGTGCTGTTCCAAAGAGGGGGAGAATAGGGGCAAGAAAGGGATAAGCAGAGGTGGGCAGATCAGGCTTGAACAAGAGGAGAGTGTGCTGACATGCTGGGGACACTGACATAGCTCTATCTGTAAGAGGGTGATGGTGGGAATCTGAGGGAGAGCACACTTGTTAGTAATGGTTTTCTTTTCTTTTCTTTTCTTTTTTTAAAGCATACTTGATTTTTTAAAAAAATTTATTTTATTTTTGGTTGCATTGGGTCTTCGTTGCTGCATGTGGGCTTTCTCTAGTTGTGGTGAGCGGGCGCTACTCCTCCTTGCAGTGCGCGGGCTTCTCATTGCGGAGGCTTCTCTTGTTGTGGAACACAGGCTCTAGGACGTGCAGCCTTCAGCAGTTGTGGCACGTGGGCTCAGCAGTTGTGGCACGTGGGCTCAGTACTTGTGGTGCATGGGCTTAGTTGCTCCACGGCATGTGGGATCTTCCCGGACCAGGGATAAAACCTGGGTCCCCTGCGTTGGCAGGTGGATTCCTAACCACTGTGCCACCAGGGAGGTCCCAGTCATGGTTTTCTTAATGGGAGTCTTGGAGAGCAGAGGAGTAATAGTTTACTCACCATATCTAGAACACTTAATGGAAATCCCAAAACTACGGATTTGGTAATATTTCAGAGCATGAAAGTTTCTCTTTTTTTCCAGATTATGGTTTTCTTTCTTTCTCTTTTTCTTTTTTGCTATTATGATGTATTTTTAAAACTTCATAGAAAAAAGAGTCTAATAATGATTATACTTTATTATCAGTTTCAGTTTCATTAATGTTTTGTCACTGAACACAAATATATTTATCTAGTTGTAATCAATGTCTGCATTTAGCTTTTTTTCATGTAACATCATTTCCCATATAGTTCTTTAAAAAATTTATTTTATTTATTTATTTTTTTTGTGGTACACGGGCCTCTGACTGTTGTGGCCTCTCCCGTTGCGGAGCGCAGGCTCCGGACGCACAGGCTCCGGACGCACAGGCTCAGCGGCCATGGCTCACGGGCCCAGCCGCTTCGCGGCATGTGGGATCTTCCTGGACCGGGGCACGAACCCGTGTCCCCTGCATCAGCAGGCGGACTTTCAACCACTGCACCACCAGGGAAGCCCAAAAATTTATTTTATTGAAGTATAATCGATTTACAATGTTGTATTAACTTCTACTGTATAACAAAGTGATTCAGTTATACATATATATATTCTTTTTCATATTCTTTTCCATTATGGTTTATCACAGGATATTGAATATAGTTCCCTGTGCTATACAGTAGTACCTGTTGTTTATCCATTCTCTATATAATAGTTTGCATCTGCTGATCCCAAACTCCCAATCCATCCCTCTCCCATCCCCCTTGGCAACCACAAGTCTGTTCTCTATGTCTGTGAGTGTGTTTCTGTTTCATAGATAAGTTCATTTGTGTCATATTTTAGATTCCACATATAAGTGCTATCATATGGTATATCTTTCTGACTTCATTTGGTATATAATCTCTAGGTCCATCCATGTTGCTGCAAATTACATTATTTCATTCTTTTTTTATGGCTGAGTAGTATTCCATTGTACATTTCCTACATAGTTTTATGTTATTTCCACTCTAGGTATTTGTTATTCAATTATACTGCTATATCCCAGTTATTGGGCCTTTGGATTGTTTCAGCTTTTTGCTAAATAGTGCTACTATGAACATATTGGCACAGACTTCTTTTTCTTTTAGGCGATTCCCAAGTCAAATGTAATGAACAGCTTTGGAGCTCTATCTACATATTTTTTAGGCTATTCTCTGGGAAGACTGATCTTACAGTTGCCCAGACCTTTTTAACTGTGTTCCATGTGGGATTGTCCTCCCCTTTGGTGGGGGAACCTCCAGGGAGGAGGGCCGTGGTGACAGTGGGGTAGAAGGCCATTATGGCCACTTGAGGCTGAGGAATGCATGTTTTCTCTGGTTGGCCACCTCTGAGTGGAGGCTCGAGTTCAGAATGTCAGCAGAATGGCATCATTTGCCCCTGAGACACATACATGGGGTCTCAGCCATTTTATTACAAGGAATCTAGTTTTCCACCTTCCTTTTCTGAGGTATTTACAAGTACTGTAGACCTTGAAAGGCCTACATTTAGTATGTTGTTTTTGGTAGAGTCACAGATGTTGAAGATACTTCCATTAAGCAAATGTCAGACAAGTATAGGGTTTGCTGTCTGATCTTTTGTAATGTGACCATTAATGGTTAATCAAGTTCTTGCTGCATCTCTGTCCAGAGCTGTCTCTGTTATCCTTGATTCTGGCCTCATTCCAGCTTGGACAAGCACTGCCTCTAAGAACGAGTCCCAGTTAAGTACTTTTTGCCTCTTGCCCCTGATTGGTATTCAGCTCTGGGCTGAATACCTGCTTCGCTCCACCCAAGACATGGCTGGACGTCTGTGGTGGGTGAGACATTTTCTGGGCAGTTTCTCATCTGGAAAGGTCTATAAGGAGCTGCATCACAACAGGTGTTTGGTCCAGAAGTTGTTACTTGAGCCTTTCTCAGGGGGAAATAAAACACAGACCTTGGGGAGAGAGGTCTGGGTTTGAGTTATAGTTCCATCACTTTGGAACCAAGTAACCTTGGGCAGGTCACTCAAGCCCAGTCACTCAAACCAGGTTCCCTTGGTTTTTTCATCTATGAAATGGGTTGTTGAGAAGCTCTAAAGATAGAATGTACAATAAAAGAGTTCACTAACTCGAAGGCACTATATAAATGTTGCTTGTTAGTTTCCTGGTGAACTACTCTCCTCCAGATACCTCTGATCCTTAATGTGGTCCAACTTTTCTGATGGGATCTTAGTCATTTATTGATAATGATGATTATAATCACAACTGACATTTACTGAATGCCTATTCTACATACATTATCCCATCTCCTTCACTTACTCTCTGAGATTTCCTCATCTGTAAAATGGGACTAATACTAATATCTACTTGTGACACAGGTGAGGATTAAATAAACCAATTTAGCATAACGTCTAACACATTTAATAAGCACTCAACAATTGATCGAATCATGAGCATTATATTATCCTATTTAATTCTCACTGCCCTATGAAGTAAGTAGTATTATTATCCTTATTTGACAGAAGAAACGTTTGGGATTCAGATAAGTGACTGTCTTAGGTCACCCAAATAATGATTTGCAGAATCAGGATTCAATCTGAAGCCAGTCCACTGTGGACCTCTTAGTGGGATCATCTGTGTCATGTGACCACACCAAAGGTATAAGTTAGTAATTTTGGTACCCAGGAAAATTCAGTTCAAATCAGCAGCCATTTGGTGTTTGTTATTTACCAGGTGCTACTACTGCTGCTGTGGGTGAAGGCAAAGACACAAGACACACGAGTTCATAGTGTTAATTCCCAATATTAACCACTAGTCCTACTTTTCCCTGGTATAACCTCCCTGGTCTTCCCCTTTGCTCGGCCCCATTCTTAGGGATTAGGTGACTCCATTTGACCTCTACCTGCCCTCCCTCGGATGGACCTCAGAGCCGACCTATTGCTTAGCTCTTCTGAGTCATGATTGTCAGAAGTCTTTGTAGGCTAATGCTACCTTCCTTTATCATTTGTCATGTAAGTGGCCACATATTACACAGGTGCACATTGTTGGTTTTACTCACACATATAGGTGCTGGGCATGTTATTTGTTATCAGAGCAAAGCCTGTTCCATCCTTATACTGAAAGTCCCCTGAGAGCAGGGACCAAATCTCTTCCTCTATTTGTAATCCCTTCTCTCCCACCAGAGGAAACAATGTTTACACCTAGCACCCAACTGAAGAAGGAAGTGGTGTAGCCTCCCTAAGCTGTAGAAGATGCCAGTAGGAGAGCAGGCAGGATTCCAAATGGGTGGGTGAAGCCAGAGGCTCCTAAGAACACCAAAGGAAGGCTAAGTATAGTGTCCATTTGAGTAACACCTTTTGCTTTTCAAATTAATCTTGTATTTTTTCATAAGCATGGCCCCCTACTAAGCTATCCCTGTTCTCAAGGTCCATGCAGATAGGGGCCTGACTTATTTTTGATAGTGGTGGAACTTAATATAGAGGTTACATAGCTGTGAGAGGCCAGTGGGAATAGTATAACCAGACTATATTCTCACTTGCCCTTCAGACCAAGCCAGTGGAGGAAGCATTGACTGGTCCTATGACTCTGGAATCAAATAATCATTTGAATTTGAACTGGGAGACACAGATCGATATGAGTTCCTTCTGCTGGCCAATCAGATCTTACCCACAGTGAAAGAGACCTGGTTTGGCTTGAAGACAGTCATGGAGCATGTGTGAGACCACCCCTATTAAGGCTCTTGGGAATAAACACCATTAAAAGCTCTTTGGTTTGAAGAAAAGTTGGGCTGTGATTATTTGTTTATTTTTTAAAATAAATTTATTATTTATTTATTTGTTTATTTTGTCTGCATTGGGTCTTCGGTGCTGTGCGTGGGCTTTCTCTAGCTGCAGTGAGTGGGGGCTGCTCTTTGTTGTGGTGCGTGGGCTTCTCATTGCAGTGGCTTCTCTTGTTACGGAGCACGGGCTCTAGGCTCACGGACTTCAGTAGTTGTGGCACGCAGGCCCAGTAGTTGTGGCTCACAGGCTCTAGAGCACAGGCTCAGTAGTTGTGTTGCATGGGCTTAGTTGCTCCGCAGCATGTGGGATCTTCCCGGACCAGGGCTCAAACCTGTGTCCCCTGCATTGGCAGGCGGATTCTTAACCACTGCACCACCAGGGAAGCCCCTGCATTGTGATTATTCCTTTTTCTTTTCTTTTCTTTTTTCTTTTTAAAGATTTGTAATTTTTTTTCCTTAAACTTATTTATTTTATTTATTTATTTTTGGCTGCATTGGGTTTTCGTTGCTGCGCGTGGGCTTTCTCGAGTTGCAGCGAGCAGGGGCTACTCTTCATTGCGGTGCACGGGCTTCTCAATGAGGTGGCTTCTCTTGTCGTGGAGCACGGGCTCTAGGTGTGCAGGCTTCAGTAGTTGTGGCTCACAGACTCTAGAGTGCAGCATCAGTAGTTGTGATGCACAGACTTAGTTGCTCTGCGGCATGTGAGATCTTCCCGGACCAGAGCTCGAACCCGTGTCCCCTGCATTGGCAGGTGGCTTCTTAACCACTGAGCCACCAGGGAAGCCCCTGATTATTCCTTTTTCTAATCCTGATATAGGAGCATTATATCTTTGATTTATGTTGCCCTTAAACACAGCAACACTGAGCTGTACCCCTTTATCTTTTTAATCCCATTTTAAGCAAAATGCTACCAACATCCTTTAAAAATTAAAAACAAAATTGTCGTGAAATATACATACCATAAAACGATTTTAACCATTTTGAGTGTACAGTTCAGTGGCACTAAGTACATTCACAATGTTGTGCAGTCATCACCATCCATCTCCAGAAATTTTCCACCGTCCCAAACTGAAACTCTGTACCCCTTAAGCAATAAGTCCCTGTTCTCCCTCTTTCTAGCCCATGGTAATTCTGTGCTCTTTCTGTCTCTATGAATTTGCCTGTTCTAGGTACCATATATAAATGGAATCATATAGTATTTGTCCTTTTGTGACTGGCTTATTTCACTTAGCAAATGTTTTCGAGATTCACCCATGTTGTGGCATGTGTCAGTTCGTTCATCTTAATAGAGTAGCATCTTAGAGCTAGAAGGGGAGTTTCGTGTTTATTTATTCAGTAAATACTAATTAAGCAACTGCATTGTGCTAAGTATCATGCTAGGTGCTGTATCCTCTGGTTCCATGTTGCCTTCTGCTTTTCTGTTTCTGGTATGCTGCATCAGAAAAACTAGTGGAGGCGCAAACCAATGACGCTCCTTCCTCCAGGCTGCCCCATCAAGTCTGGGTCTCAGATTCCATACAATTTCTCTTTAGACATTGGCTTCCATTAGAGATTTATATTTTCTTCATGTTGATGGCTTTCCCTGGGAGAAAAGGGTGGGAAGTGAATTTCAGCTTGCCTAGAATTCTGGGTACTTGATTCTTTAGTTCACATTTCTTGCAGATTCAGGTCTCAGCTTCTCTTTTTACTAATTTCAAAGCTGAGATCTATCATAGTGAAGTACAGCCCAGCCTTTGTGATAGACCAAGGTGGGCCTAGGAGTTCACTTCCAATGTTGGAAGGACAAAAGAGTCCCGATAGAGGCCCCCAGCTCCACAACTCCTGACAAAGACTCTTCTTGACCAAACCTTGGACAGGCTTCCCTGAACTCTCTTTTCTACTAGCCTTGTCCTTGGGCCCTAAGTCAGTCTTAGCAAAGAATCCTGCTAAGTAATCCCCCAATCCTTGACATCTGATTGAGTTCCTCATCCTCCACCATTGATGTCTAAGTCCTTGGCCTGCCTTTAGCAATAATTTGTTAGGTCAGTTAAGCAAGAATCCCCCCTACCCTGATGTCTCCTCTTAACAGTTTTCCATCCACTGATCCCCTTGCTCTGCTATCTTTACGTATTTGAAGTTGAACACAATTACTCTCTCCTATTGTATCTTGAATAAAGTCTTCCTTACAGTTGTAACAAGTGTCAGAATAACATCTCTTTAACACTCTCAACCATGACCCTTGGTTGAATCTACTCCCCTTGAGAAAGTGCAGAAAGTATGTAGATGGTGGGGGACAGTAGGGTGGAAGAGGCTTGTGGGATTTGGGGCATCTAGGACAGACTGAAAGGCCCTTCAAGAATCCTTGAAGAAGTCATGGAGATCATGAGTGTCTTCCATTTGTTCTGCTGTGACTTGGTGGAAAGGACACCAGACTCAGAATCTAGTAAATGCAAGAAAGTCTTATTATTAATAATACCATTAAACCTTACCTTTAGCTCAGATTTCAAGGAAAACTGATAATTTATTCAGACAAACACATTCCTCCTATACCACTTACCTCATATATTTCTGCCTTTTTAGTGGAGTCATAAGAATTAGGTGTCAGATTCATAACAGAAGCCACAAACTTTCATCATGACCTGCTGTCACCAGAGAAGGGCTTGTCAAGTGTGTTAAGTGTGTGGTCTTGGAGTTGGCTTGGGGTTTCTTTGATAGTCTTTATTTATTTATTTTTACTCTAGAGGTAACTTCATCTCAGGTTTATAACCTGGCCTCCTCTATCAGTATAAATTCTATCCAGCACTATGGGACTTGCGTATTTACTCAAAAGACACTATTTAAATACCAAGCGATGAGCATTATAGCACCCTTAGCACAGACTTTCCCAGCCTGAGGAACAAGTTCCTGACCTTGTAAATCAAGAGGCTTGGCTTTTATCACTCAGAAGGAATGAAAGAGGCATCTGACGTACTGTCAGAGTTTCAAGGGTGCTTGGGAGTCATATTAGCATTTTTGAGGACATGAGACTGCCTCAGACTCCTTATAAATACAGCTTGACTCAGCCACTCTATGACTGACACCCTTGGGACATGAAGTGGATACTGTTCTTTGGGGACCTTATTGGGTCCAGCATCTGTGGCCAAGAAAAGTTTTTTGGGTAAGTTCCTTTTGGACTTACTATTACTTGGTTAGTTCAGAGATATGGGAACCAAATGGATTTGGAAATGAATGGCTGATTATACCTCAAGTGGTACGGTGCTGGACTCCTGTCCCAGCTTTGCCCCTGTGTCATCCTGGGTCAATTACTTCTCTTTCAGGCTCAGCTTTATCTGTGATATCAGGACTAGGTGGTCTCCACAGTCCCTCCCCAGCTCCCTAATTCCTGCCAATACTTTTCCTTCCTAGTTCTTATTTGTAAGGTCAGTTTCAGGCATTTCTACTTTCTTACTCCTATATTATGAATTACTAAGAATTACCAGAAATTGTTTCAATTTCTGCCATGCTTAAGGGAAAACCTGGGTCATAGGCTTTTTGGCTTCACTTCTCTGTTAATGGTTAAGGTTTGGTGGAGCTTTCTCGTCAGCATTTGGCATATGGAGATTTGATAGGTCTTGCCTAGCCATAACTATGAAAAGTGACATGCAAGGATACACCTGTACATTCTGTGTGTGTGTGTGCATGTGTATGCACACACATGCACACGTGCTCCACACAGAATTCCTTGAGGTTTGCAAGGGAGAGGACATTTGGGAGGTAGGAAAGGTGAAAGGATGGTATGGTACCCTACTAGAAGATTGGGGCGGATGGAGTCAAGATGGCAGTGTGGGAAGACACGGAGTACATTTCTCCCCACAACTAGGGCACCTGCCAGACACTGGTGGGGGACCTTGACGCCCAAGAAGACAGGAGGAACCCCCAAGCGAATGGCTGGGGGTTGGGCCGAAGCTCCTGCAGTGGGAGCTCCAAGTCTGAACCACTGGACTAACAGAGAACCTCAGATCCCAGGGAATATTCATTGGAGTGAGGTCTCCCAGAGGTCCTCATGTTGGCATCAAGACCCAGCTCTACCCAACAGCCTACAAACTCCAGTGTTGGAAACCTGAGGCCAAACAGCCAGTAAGACAGGAACACAATCCCACTCAACAACAACAACAAAAGAGACAGCAAAAGAATAAGTCACAGGTGAAGGAGCAAGGTAAAATCCTACAAGACCAAATAAATGAAGAGGAAATTGGCGCTCTACCTGAAAAACAATTCATAGTAATGATAGTAAGGATGATCCAGAATCTCGGAAATAGAATGGAGGCACGGATTGAGAAAATACAAGAAATGTTTAACAAAGACCTAGAAGAACTAAGAACAAACAAACAGAGATGAACAACACAGTAACTGAAATGAAAAATACACTAGAAGGAATCAATAACAGAATAACTGAGGCAGAAGAACAAATAAGTGAGCTGGAAGACAAAATGGTGGAAATAACTGCTGAGGAGCAGAATAAAGAAAAAAGAATGAAAAGAATTGAAGACAATCTCAGAGACCTCTGGGACAACACTAAGCGCACCAACATTCAAATTATAGGGGTCCCAGAAGAAGAAGAAAAAAGGGTCTGAGAAAATATTTGAAGAGATTAAAGTGAAAAACTTCCCTAAGATGGGAAAGGAAATAGTCACCCAAGTCCAGGAAGTAAAGAGAGTCCCATACAGGATAAACCCTAGGAGAAACACACCAAGACACATATTAATCAAACTAACAAAAATTAAATTCAAAGAAAAAATATTAAAAGCAGCAAGGGAAAAGCAAAAAATAACATACAAAGGAATCCCCATAAGGTTATCAGCTGATTTTTCAGCAGAAACTCTGCAGGCCAGAATGGATTGACAAGATATACTTAAAGTGATGAAAGAGAAAAACCTACAACCAAGATTACTCTACCCAGCAAGGACCTCATTCAGATTCGATGGAGAAATCAAAAGCTTTTGAGACAAGCAAAACCTAAGAGAATTCAGCACTACCAAACCAGCTTTACAACAAATGCTAAAGAAACTTCTCTAGGGGGGAAACACAAGAGAAGAAAAAGACCCACAAAAACAATCCCAAAACAATTAAGAAAATGGTAATAGGAACATACATATCGATAATAACCTTGAATGTAAATGGATTAAATGCCACAACCAAAAGACACAGACTGGCTGAATGGATACAAAAACAAGACCCATATATATGCTGTCTACAAGAGACCCACTTCAGACCTAGGGATACATACAGACTGAAAGTGAAGGGATGGAAAAAGATACTCCATGCAAATGGAAATCAAAAGAAAGCTGGAGTAACAATACTTGTATCAGATAAAATAGACCTTAAAATAAAGACCTTACAAGAGGTAAGGAAGGACACTATAAAATGTTCAAGGGATCAATCCAAGAAGAAGATGTAACAATTGTAAATGTTTATGCACCCCACATAGGAGTACCTCAATACATAAGGCAAATGCTAACAACCATGAAAGGGGAAATCGACAGTAACCCAATAATAGTAGGGGACTTTAACACCCCACTTACACCAATGGACAGATCATCCAAACAGAAAATAAATAAGGAAACACAGCTTTAAATGACACAATAGACCAGATAGATTTAATTGATATTTATAGAATATTCCACTTGAAAGTGGCAGAAACACTTTCTTCTCAAGTGCACATGGAACATTCTCCAGGATAGATCACATCTTGGGTCACAAATCAAGCCTCGGAAAATTTAAGAAAATTGAAATCGTATCAAGCATCTTTTCTGACAACAATGCTATGAGACTGGAAATCAATTACAGGAAGAAAACTGAAAAGAACACAAATACATGGAGGCTAAACAGTGCACTACTAAATAACCAAGAGATCACTGAAGAAATCAAAGAAGAAATTAAAAAATACGTAGAAACAAATGACAATGAAAGCACAATGACCCAAAACCTATGGGACGCAGCAAAAGCAGTTCTAAGAGGGAAGTTTATAGCAATTCAATCTCACCTCAGGAAACAAGAAAAATCTCAAATAAACAATCCAACCCTACACCTAAAGCAAGTAGAGAAAGAAGAACAAAGAAAACCCTAAGTCAGTAGAAGGAAAGACATAAAGATCAGAGCAGAAATAAATGAAAAAGAAATGAAGAAAACAATGACAAAGATGAATAAAACTAAAAGCTTGTTCTTTGAGAAGATAAACAAAATTGATAAACCCTTAGCCAGACTCGTCAGGAAAAAAAGGGAGAGGATGCAAATCAATAAAATTAGAAATGAAAAAGGAGAAATCACAACTGACACCCAGAAACACAAAGGATTATAAGAGACTACTACAAACAACTATATGCCAGTAAAATGGACAACCACAAAGAAATGGACAAATTCTTGGAAAGGTACAATTTTCCAAGACTGAACCAGGAAGAATTAGGAAATATAAACAGACCTATCACAAGTAATGAAATTGAAACTGTAATTAAAAATCTTCCAACAAACAAAAGTCCAGGACCAGATGGCTTCACAGGCGAATTCTACCAAACATTTAGAGAAGAGCTAACACTGATCCTTCTCAAACTCTTCCAAAAAATTGCAGAGGGAGGAGCACTCCCAAATTCATTCTATGAAGTCACCATCACCCTGATACCAAAGCCAGAAAAAGATATCACAAAAAAAGAAAATTATAGACCGATATCACTGATGAACATAGATGCAAAAATCCTGAAAAAAATACTAGCAAACAGAATCCAACAACATATTAAAAGGATCATACACCATGATCAAGTGGGATTTATCCCAGGGATGCAAGGATTCTTCAGTATATGCAAATCAATCAATGTGATACACCATATTAACAAATTAAGTAATAAAAACCATATGATCATCTCAATAGATGCAGAAAAAGCTTTCGACAAAATTCAACACCCATTTATGATAAAAACTCTCCAGAAAATGGGCATAGAGGGAACCTACCTCAACATGATAAAGGCCATATACGACAAACCCACAGCAAACATCATACTCAATGGTGAAAAACTGAAAGCATTTCCACAAGATCAGGAACAAGACAAGGATGTACACTCTCGCCACTATTATTCAACATAGTTTTGGAGGTCCTAGCCATGGCAATCAGAGAAGAAAAAGAAATAAAAGGAATACAAATTGGAAAAGAAGAAGTAAAACTGTCACTGTTTTCAGATGACATGATACTATACATAGAGAATCCTAAAGATGCCACCAGAAAACTACTAGAACTAATCAATGAATTTGGTAAGCTTGCAGGATATAAAATTAATACACAGAAATCTCTGGCATTCCTATACACTTACAACAAAAAATCAGAATGAGAAATTGAGGAAACAATCCCATTTACCATCACAACAAAAAGAATAAAATGCCTAGGAATAAACCTACCTAAGGAGGTGAAAGACTTGTACTCATAAAACTATAAAACACTGATGAAAGAAATCAAAGATGATATAAACAGATGGAGAAATATACCATGTTCTTGGATTGGAAGAATCAATATTGTGAAAATGATTATACTACCCAAAGCAATCTACAGATTCAAACGCGATCCCTATCGAGCTACCAATGACATTCTTCACAGAATTAGAACAAAAAATTTTACAACTCATGTAGAAACACAAAAGACCCCAAATAGCCAAAGCAATCTTGAGAAAGAAAAATGGAGCTGGAGGAATCAGGCCCCCCAACTTCAAAGTTTACTACAAAGCTACAGTAATCGAGACAGTATGGTACTGGCACAAAAACAGAAATATAGATCAATGGAACAGGATACAAAGCCCAGAGGTAGACCCATGCACATATGGTCACCTAATTTACAACAAAGGAGGCAAGAACATACGATGGAGAAAAGACAGCCTCTTCAATAAATGGTGCTGGGAAAACTGGACAGCTAAATGTAGAAGAATGAAATCAGAATACTACCTAACACCATACACAAAAATAAACTCCAAATGGAATAAAGACCTAAATGTAAGACCAGACACTATAAAACACTTAGAGCAAAACATAGGAAAAATACTCTTTGACATAAATCACGGCAAGATCTTTTTTGACCCTCCTCCTAGAGTAATGAAAATAAAAACAAAAATAAACAAATGGGACCTAATGAAACTTAAAAGCTTTTTCACAACAAAGGAAAGCATAAACAAGACGAAAAGACATCCCTCAGAATGGGAGAAAATACCTGCAAGTGAAACAACGGACAAAGGATTAATCTCCAAAATATACAAACAGCTCATGGTGCTCAATACAAAAAAAAATAATCCAGTAAAAAAATGGGCAGAAGAACTAAGTAGACATTTCATCAAAGAAGACATACAGATGGCCAAGAGGCACATGAAAAGATGCTCAACATCACTAAT
The DNA here is from genome assembly GCF_964270905.1 of Leucopleurus acutus. Taxonomy (NCBI): domain Eukaryota; kingdom Metazoa; phylum Chordata; class Mammalia; order Artiodactyla; family Delphinidae; genus Leucopleurus; species Leucopleurus acutus. The sequence continues at coordinate 86,782,256 of NC_139144.1, forward strand.
TATTAGAGAAATACAAATCAAAACTACAATGAGATATGACCTCACACTGGTCAGAATGGCCATTATCAAAAAATCTAGAAACAATAAATGCTGGATTGGGTGTGGTGAAAAAGGAACCCTCCTGCACTGTTGGTGGGAATGTAAATTGATGCAACCACTATGGAGAACAGTATGGAAGTTCCTTAAAAAACTAAAAATAGAACTATCATATGATCCAGCAATCCCACTACTGGGCATCTACCCTGAGAAAACCATAATTCAAAAAGAGACATGTACCACAATGTTCATTGCAGCTCTATTTACAATAGCCAGGACATGGAAGCAACCTAAATGCCCATCAGCAGATGAATGGATAAAGAAGATGTGGCACATATATACAATGGAATATTACTCAGCCATAAACAGAAACGAAATTGACTTATTTGTAGTGAGGTGGATGGACCTGGAGTCCGTCACACAGAGTGAAGTAAGTCAGAAAGAGAAAAACAAATACCGTATGCTAACACATATATATATATGGAATCTAAAAAAAAAAAAATGGTACTGATGAACCTATGGGCAGGGCAGGAGTAAAGATGTAGACATAGAGAATTGACTTGAGGACACGGAGCGGGAGGGTGAAGCTGGGGCGAAGTGAGAGTAGCAGCGACATATATACACTACCAAATGTAATAGCTAGCTAGTGGGAAGCTGCTGCATAGCACAGGGAGATCAGCTCGGTGCTTTTTGACCACCTAGAGGGGTGGGATAGGGAGGGTGGGAGGGAGACGCAAGAGGGAGGGGATATGGGGATATGTGTATGCATATGGCTGATTCACTCTGTTGTACAGCAGAAACTAACACAGAATTGTGGAGCAATTATACTCCAATAAAGATCTATTTAAAAAAAAAAAAAGGTTAAGAATCCTGGCCAAGGCCACTTAGCTGGTAAGCAGGGGAGTTGGAGCAAAACCCATATGCTTTTGTTATAACACAAGTTAGTCTCCAGATAGAATCCTGTATCTCACTGATCTGTCTATATCTGTTAGTTTACTCTCCATTATACTATCTGGCTAAAAGGACTTCGGAATTGTTTATTGAGATAATTACTTATATGTGATTGAGTAATTTTTTTTTTTTTTGTGGTACGCGGGCCTCTCACTGTCGTGGCCTCACCTGTTGTGGAGCACAGGCTCCGGACGCGCAGGCCCAGCAGCCATGGCTCACGGGCCCAGCCGCTCCGCGGCATGTGGGATCTTCTCGGACTGGGGCACGAACCCACATCCCCTGCATCAGCAGGCGGGCTCTCAACCACTGCACCACCAGGGAAGCCCTGATTGAGTAATGTTTATAACGATGACTTCCGTTCACACCTGGTCTCTACTGCCAAATAGCTCAGAGGGTTTAGGCATAGCAGGTGGTCAGGGAAGGAGATTTTTCCACAGGCAGCTCAGCAGTAAGTGTGTAATAACTACGCTTGCTGCCATGTGGGCTGATGCGTAGAGCTCTCAGGCTCTCGCTGCTCCTATTCACGTGGCTGAAAAATCTTTCTTTCTCACGATACAGACTTCTCTTATAATGCAGCGGACGCCTGGGTTGAGGTTTCTTGGCTGAGCTCTGGAGTGCTCACCATAGGCGCTTGCACAGAAAGGGCTGTGTGCCTGAGCAAATTGCAGATGGTTTTAACCAATAGTGTCATCCTTACCCCCAAGTCTGTTCTTGCCTCATAGTAGGGAACGCAGCAAAGGTGGAGGCCACCATGGCCTCAGCAGCTCCCATGGGATGCACGGCCTAGGCAGCCAGCTTGGTGAACATTTAGAGCAAGGGGAAGCTGGCCTCTGAGCATTCAAGTGGTTGGAAAGCCAGGATGCACGTTGGCTTGGAGGGGGAACAGTGCTGATGGAGGTGAAGATGATGGTTTCTCCCCCCACCACACCCCCAGATCTCTGTTCATTCCATCTAACTCACCTACCTCCCCAGTCGCTCTCACTCTGCTGGTGTCTTCTGTCCTGGGATTCACTCATCTTAAGGATAGGATGGTGACCAGGATGCCTAAAGGTGCACAGCAAGCATAGAACAGGAAGAAGTTGCAGAACTTGTAACATCAGCAGTAACTGGTTGGCATTTAAGAGTTCTGTGAAATCATCTCTTGTGGTGGCTTCTAAGCCTGGCTGGGGATGCAGGTGAGAAAGGCACAAAGAACAGGCCACTTGGCTGCCCACATGGTAGAAGGGGGAGAGGTAGAAGCTCAGCACCAAGGTGACTATTGACTGTCCAGAACATGGGACACATGTGAGGGTGACTGAGAGTGGATCACTAGCCATTGCGCGGTGGCGGCTGGCCAGCCCTGGGTATTGGAGAGTACCAGAGTTAAGAAGAGCTCTAGGAGCACGTACCTGTGTAGAGTAGGAGGGGGGGTGAACATGGCAACCTGCCAACCCCAACATGTCCCCCTTCCCAGGCCAATCTTCCATCTTCAGAAAGAGCTTAAGGTCTGTGAAAAGATTTCCAGGTGGTGGAGATAGGTTGTGTTCTGCCACCCACACTTTCAGGAAGGTATTTTCCAAATAGAGACAAGGACAGTGAGGGCAAGAGAGAGGCTGCCCTTCACCTGGCACCCACTTATGTTCTCTCTGTTTCTAGATATTGATGGGCTTATGTTCATGAGAATAATATAAGATTCTCCCCGCGCCCTGCCAGCTTTTAGCACCATCTGAAGTCTGTCGCCAAGGTTGTCTGCTCTGGTTGGGGAAAACCTCGTGGGTGATGGGAACTGGTCCTAAGGCCTGGGTGGCAGATTGGCTAGGAAGGTAAAGAAAAGGGCTGGACATCCAGGCAGAGGGAACAGCATGTGCAAAGGCATAGAAGGGCAAAGTATATGGTGAATTCGGAATTTCAGTGAGGCTGGAGCCAAGAATGTGTAGAAGGGAGAGGTGGAGGAGAGACAGATGGGGAAAGGCTCCATTCTGCACCAGCCTTTCTGCCCTGTCTCTCTGCATGCTGCAGATGTGTCTTTATCCTTTGGAGCTGGGTTAATTAGGACATGATGAAATGCACTGTGGTTTTAATCATCATCTGGGCCAGTTAGATTCACTGTGTTCCCTTATCATGAACAGTGCCCAGGAGTATGAAAGTTCTGTTGTGAAGTTATCACTTTGGGAGAATTAAAACACATGCTGTGGATGAATGTGTAACATGATTTTCATACTCTTAAGAGCTCCTTATTCTTATGTTTCTCTTTTTTTTCCTCTTCCTGTTCCTTCTCTCTCCTCTTTCTCTTTGTGATTACTCAAGTCAGTGCTGTATTTTACCGATGCCTCATTTTGCTAACAGAGATGTCAATGCACAGGCACTTTCCAGAACACCCATTTTTAAGATGCCTCTTTTTCTGGGGTATTAGGGTGAGTTGTGGCAGAGCATGAGTTCTGCAGATGGGTCCTTGTACTCAGCCAGGAGGAAGGATTTCTCTTCTGTTTTCAACCTGTTTCTTTTGCAAGGCTGCTTTCCTGTGTCAGGGAAATGGTGGTTTGATCCCCCATCTTTGCAGGGCTGCAGTCCAACACCTAGCAAGCCTGTTGGGTTCAGGCTGAGACCCACCAGCCAGTGGTTTCTCCACCATGGCCTCAGCAGCTCCCATGGGATGCAGTTGGCTGCCCACCTCCGAGAACCCTGTGGAGACCGGATGAGCTGGGAGAAAGTGAAGCTTCATCAATGGCGTTTCCTCCAGACTTGCCATCTGCAACAGAAGCAACTCTGCAGTGGACCTTGCCTCCTTGATGCTAGCCTAGACCCCACGGAGATCCCCCAGAAGCTCCCAGAACAAAGTTAAACTCTGAGAGTCCATCCGGATTGAGCCAGTTTTCTGATGAGGAGATGCTGATCTGCCACATGTGGCTGCACGTTTAGCTCCCTGTGACAGAACCATTTTCTCTGTCAACAGGTCCTTCAGCCCACAGCCCTCTCCAGCAGCTTTTCCTGCATTCATTTGTGTCAAAGGGATGACGCATGTGACAGCGTTGAGTGTGGATTCATTCGGGCCGTCACCTAGCAACGGCCTAATGGCTCCCCTGGCTTTCTGAGCCGGCCCAGAGCACAAAGGCAGCTTTTCAGGCTCGGCCTTCTCCCACCCACACACAGGACTTCAGGGGCCTCTACCCCTGCTGCTGCTGCAGGAGCTAAATGGTGTATAGGAAACAAGTGCGGGACAAATAACAAAGGGGGACTCGGGACTGGCCCCTATCAGGGCCCCATAGGGAGGATGAATCCCGAGTTCAGCCCCAGCACCATGCATTTGTATAGGGTTCTGGAGCTGGAAGGGCCTGGGAGAGCACCCAGCCTCTCCCCTCTTTGCTAAGAGGAAAAATAACTAACCCTCCAAGGATGGAAGGTCTATTCTCTTTTCTAGCTCTTTCCAGCATGGACATTCAGCCAGAGTTTCAGTCCTAGACCCTGACAGTGAAGAAGTGCTTCTTTATGTCTTGAGTTAGCTTTGCGTGTAACTCAGGAACATTCCTTTCTGCAAAATATATATGTTTTTCATTATAAAGTAATATGACCACATTACAGAAAACAGATACGAGGGGAAAAAAGTAAGTCATCCATAATCCCATGACCCGAACATAAGCACTGTCAGCATTTGCTATATTTCCGTTGTCTGTTTTTCTTCCAATGCATCTGCTTTTTCCATACTTGCAATCATGGCATACATACAATTTTGTGTCCTGCTCTTTCACTTAATATTTCCCTTAAAGTTATACCATAAGCACTTTTTCATATTTGCCACGTAGTCTTATTTTTAATGGCTATACATTATAACCAAAGACTAGACCATTTCCTCTCATTCGGCCCAGTTATGTCTGGGATAGTAGGCCTGAGGTTTATTTGCCAGCTGAAAGCTCACCATTATCTTTTACTTTTTTTTCCTTTCTCCAGGGACCAAGTTTTCAGGATTAATGTCAGAAATGGAGATGAGATCAGCAAACTAAGTCAGCTAGTGAATTCAGACAACTTTAAGGTACCTAGTTCTCCTTCTCTTGGGTATCAATTAACTTTAGTGGGAGAAGACTCTTGCAGCACTGGCATTGTTATTCCTGAAGAGTTTCTGTGTATAATCCTGTATTAGTCAACATGCCTTTATACAATTGAGAGGGTTGGTGGGGGAGAAGTGCTGTAGATCGCAGCAGTGCTGTCCAGGGAGATGAGAGGCCTCAGCAATGGGCTCCATCTTTCTGTCTGCATTGACTTATTACTTCTTGGGCTTTGCCAGGTATTGCCTGCTGGGGAGGCCTGACCAGATAAAATTATGAAATGGCGAAGTTTTCCCTTGTGCAGAATCCAACCCCTCAGGGATCACCAAAGCTTTTGGCAGTTGTTCTAGAAGAATGAGCTCATTGTGCCTTTTACCTGAACTATCCTTTAACCTGGTTTTACTTCTGTTCTCTTCAGCTCAACTTCTGGAAATCTCCCTCTACCTTTGATTGTCCTGTGGATGTCGTGTTCCCTTCTGTCAGTCTGCAGCCAGTCAAATCCTTCCTGAAGTCCCAGGGCTTAGAGTACTTGGTGACTGTTGAAGACCTGCAGGTGGATAGGCCAAGGTCCCTCACTGGTCTCACATAGGACCAAGCAGCCAGAGTGGACTTGAGACATTTTCAAGTTCTGGTCTTATTCTTCTCCATTTAAAAGATGAAGACATTGAAGTATATGGAAGTAAAATGCAGTGACTTGTTAGAGGAACATGTTGTACTAGAAAGGGCATACATGGGTTAGGAAACCAGCCAGATCTGGATCCAAATCCTGATTTTGCTAACTGCTAGCTGTGTGACTTTGGACAAGCTGTTAACCTCTTGAGACTCTGTTTCTTCATCAGTAAAACGGTAATAGTTATACCTACTTCATACAATTTATTGAGAAGTTTAAGTGGCTCAATGTACATAAAATGTCTAACAGTGCCAGGTATGTCATAGATGCTCCACAAGTATTAAGTCCCTCTCCCTTTTCTTATTTGAAGTCAGGAGGGAAGAACAGAGTGTATGGTGGGTAGAAGGTGGGGCCCCGGTGGGGAGGTGCTGAAGACCAGTCATAAAAAGCATCCTTTGGGAATTCCCCGGTGGTCCAGTGGTTAGGACCCCACACTTCCACTGCAGGGGACATGGGTTCGATCCCTGTTCGGGCAACTAAGATCCCGTGTGCTGTGCGGTGCGGCCAAAAAAAAGCATCCTTTGAGAAAGGGAGAATGTCACCAGCAGCCCCCAGCAGAGGGAACATCACTGCCTAAGCCAGACACCAGCCTCATGAGCTGTATTTGAACAGCAGGGCAGTGTCTGGCTCATGTTCTCTCCTTCACTGAGGTGGGTTGTGGACTAATTGGTGATTTGGCCCAGGAGTTTCCTGATGGTGTGAGCAGCTGTGAGCTTATTAATCATCCTCACATGTCACAGACATCTGCCAGGAACCTTCAAAGTATGAGTGGTTGTAAGAATTTCTTTGTTTCTGAATGGTTTCCCAAGCTGGGTATTTCAGAGGCACTGGATACCAGATGCAGACTGATGGCTAGAGAATTTGTGGTATAGGATAACCAAATAGCACATATGTTGCTTCCAGGAAGTAAGTAGGTTTTGAATGAGGTGATGTACATTGGGCTCCAAGAAGTAAGATTATATAGATATGTGGAAGAAATCAGACCTCCTTTTACACCTTGACATTTGTGCTTCTTGATATGTGTGCCAAGGGTGCTGCCATCTTGGCTACCACATGTCCCAAGATATGGTGGAAACAGCATGAAGCTCCATCCCCAAAGGATCACTTTGTAATGTTGCCGTGTCTGTTTTAGGCCCTTTTAGATAATGAAGATGAGGAAATGCAATACAATGAAGGTCAAGAACGGAGCAGTAATAACTTCAACTATGGAGCCTATCATTCCCTGGAAGCTGTAAGTATTTCAGAGCAGGTTAAGATCAAGGTCATTGGCTACTCTTCAATTCTTTTCTTTTTTTTTTTTAATTTTAGAATTTTTTAAATCTTTTTATACAGCAGGTTCTTATTAGTTATCCATTTTTCAATTCTTTTCTAATTCTTCGTTTGTTTATCTCCCACCAACACCTAAGAGCATAGTGAAACACAAACTGAACATTTTCTCCCACGTGCATCGTTCTTTTCTTAAGCAACCCCTCAAAGAAAACCATGAAATAATTGCAATCATTTCCAGTCCTTGTAATTCAACCTTCTTATACCCCACCAGAATCCCTGTATTTTATTCACTCAGATTAAAGTGTTTCTTATCCCAGGCAAATAGACAAGTGATTATTTCCAAGGTTAACCAAATATTTCCACTCATTTATCATGACTACTTATAACGTATATTTATTCCATAATGCGCTTTGGTGCTGTGTTTAGTTAGAAATCACTTATATAGATGACTGACTTTCAAGGTAAGCCAACCCTTCAAATGAGAAATTTAGAGCAGAATAATTTAATATGATATTGGAATTTGAGGAACCAAGAAGGACTGGAATGGAACTGAATCACATAGCATACGGTTTTCTTAGGTCCCTCAATGTCTTCTTCCTTAGTCTGGAAACTCTCTACTAACTCAGGAAGACACCCCAAATCTAAATTGGTATTCTTCCTATAGCTGAATATATGTTGTTCTTTATATCCAAAGATAGAGTTCTTGGCATGCTTTTCATGAGGCATATCCTTTGAATTATTTTTCTTCTAGATGAGGTTTTTTTCAAAGCTTGACCAAATATCTCCCCTTCTTTCCCAGGATTGTCAGTAGCTTTGTTTAATGTGTACACTTCCAGCCGCACTGCCCCTTGATCCCTCTTGTGACCAATGACATACAGCTGCAAAACACCTGGATAAAGTTAGGAGTTCAGTCCAGGGCCATGGACGAAAGCAGAGCTAAGGGCCCACACAGGGATCAAACCCATGATGTTAGCCTCATTAACATGGGGCACTCCCTAGCTGAGCTAACCAGTAGCAAATGTCACCCCAGATTCTGGAAACTCCATCCCCTCACCTGCCTGCTGCAGGAGCCTCACTTTCCCATCCACTCACTTTTGTTCTCTGGCTTTAAGTATCATTGTCATCTGGCTTACAGCCATCTAACATTCCCTGCAAGGCCTTTTGCTGTGGGTTGGTGTACCATCTCCCTTCTGACTTGTTCATATTCAGTTCTTTTTAAAAACAGCTTTTAAGAGCTCATATTCCACAATCACTTGGGCCTTCTTAGGTCTCTAAAGGGAATTTCATGTTTGTCTCTGCCAGGGTTTCTAGTTTCAGATCCTTTGTGTGTATTGTTGTGGTTGCTGTTATTGTTGTTAGTTTTGTGGGTAAGTTTTCCCCTGATGTTGGCAGTGTGAATTTGCACCCCTCATCTGGACACAGCTTAGTGTTTTAACTTTTCCTGGGTGACTCTCTTTCCTCTCACGACTCAGGGCAGGCATCTGACGTTCTAGGGTCAGTGGGTAGAGTTTCCAGGCCCTTTGCATGGCCAGAATTACCAATTCCCAGCTCTCAAGTTCCAGCTCCTTGCCCCATGCAGGGTCCATTGCCCTCTACTCCTATTCCTGGTTGCTATAAACTCTCGGTGCCTAAAGTGGATATCTGGTTCTGGGGCTTCATCTTCTGCTCTTTACTGTGTTACCTTGTTCCCTCTAAATTTCTGGTACCCACAATTTTTCCTTTTTTTTGGCTTTTAAATTTGGCTGGGACTCATTTTCATTGTATTTTATCTGGCTTGTCTATATATTTGGGAGGTAGTTTCTTGCTTCTGCTCAATCTGCCATAATGGCTGCAAGTCTGATAAATCCTTTAAGCTTGATTTTATTCTATATTGATTACACATTTTCGTTCTTGGTAAAGCTCCTTCTTTCAATTTTAAGGTCTAAACAGAAATTTGTTTATTTCCTTATTTCAACCCTCAAAAGGTTTGAACAACTAAGATGGATGAACTCCATTTAAATCAAACTTTTTTTTTTTACTGAAAGCAAATGGAAGCATTTGTAGCCGTGATTTATACAGCTCTTCACGTGCCCTCTCAAAGCCTTTGAAGAATCATTTCCAAAGTGGGGTGCTTGTATGGCAGGGTATAAGCAAGATGGTCCACTGGGATGGAGAAATAAACTATTGCAACTTCTATTTATATTTCTACATATATTATTTTTATATTTATTATTATCTTTATATATATTTATATTTATTATTTATTTTTATCTTTACATATATTTATTATTATCTTTAAAATAAATTTATTTATTTAGTTTTGGCTGCATTGGGTCTTTGTTGCTGCACGTGGGCTTTCTCTAGTTGCAGCGAGAGGGGGCTACTCTTTGTTGTGGTGCACGGGCTTCTCATTGCAGTGGCTTCTTTTGCTGTGGAGCACGGGCTCTAGGCGCATGGGCTTCAGTAGTTGCAGCACATGGGTTCAGCAGTTGTGGCTTGTGGGCTCTAGAGCGCAGGCTCAGTAGTTGTGGCACACGGGCTTAGTTGCTCCGTGGCATGTGGGATCTTCCCAGACCAGGGCTCGAACCCGTGTCCCCTGCATTGGCAGGCAGATTCTTAACCACTGCGCCACCATAGAAGTCCTGTATTTATTGTTAATGCAACAATTTTTTTTAACATCTTTATTGGAGTGTAATTGCTTTACAGTTGTGTATTAGTTTCTGCTTTATAACAAAGTGAATCAATTATACATATACATATATCCCCATATCTCTTCCCTTTTGCGTCTCCCTCCCTCCCACCCTCCCTATCCCCCACCTCTAGGTGGTCACAAAGCACCGAGCTCATCTCCCTGTGCTATGTGGCTGCTTCCAACTAGCTATCTATTTTACATTTGGTAGTGTATATATGTCCATGCCACTCTCTCACTTTGTCCCAGCTTACCCTTCCCCCTCCCCATATTCTCAAGGCCATTCTCTAGTAGGTCTGTGTCTTTATTCCTGTCTTGCCCCTAGGTTCTTCATGAGCTTTTCTGTTTTTGTTATTTTAGATTCCATATATATGTGTTAGCATATGGTATTTGTTTTTCTCTATCAGACTTACTTCACTCTGTATGACAGACTTTAGGCCCATCCACCTCACTACAAATAACTCAATTTCATTTCTGTTTATGGCTGAGTAATATTCCATTGTAGACATGTGCCACATCTTCTCTATCCATTCGTCTGTTGATGGACACTTAGGTTGCTTCCATGTCCTGGCTATTGTAAATAGAGCTGCAATGAATATTGTGGTACATGACTCTTTTTGAATTATGGTTTTCTCAGGATATATGCCCAGTAGTGGGTTTGCTGGGTTGTATGGTAGTTCTATTTTTAGTTTTTTAAGGAACCTCCATACTGTTCTCCATAGTGACTGTATCAATTTACATTCCCACCAACAGTGCAAGAGGGTTCCCTTTTCTCCACACCCTCTCCAGCATTTATTGTTTGTAGATTTTTTTTTTTTTTTTGCATTGTGGAGCACAGGCTCCGGACGCGCAGGCCCAGTGGCCATGGCTCACAGGCCCAGCCGCTCCGCGGCATGTGGGATCCTCCCGAACCGGGGCACGAACCCGCATCCCCCACATCGGCAGGTGGACTCCCAGCTACTGCACCACCAGGGAAGCCCTGTTTGTAGATTTTTAGATGATGGCGATTCTGACTGGTGTGAGATGATATCTCATTGTAGTTTTGATTTGCATTTCTCTAATTAATGATGTTGAGCATTCTTTCATGTGTTTGTTGGCAGTCTGTATATTTTCTTTGGAGAAATGTCCATTTAGGTCTTCTGCCCATTTTTGCATTGGGTTTTTTTTCTGATATTGAGCAATGCAACAATTTTTGTTTCTATTTTTTGTTTTATAATGTACATAATATACTTGTGTGGTATTATATATATTCATGGTGCATACTGAATTTTTTTTTTAAGAAGATGTTGGGGGTAGAAGTTTATTAATTTATTTTATTTATTTTTGCTGTGTTGGGTCTTCGTTTCTGTGTGAGGGCTTTCTCTAGTTGTGGCAAGCGGGGGCCACTCTTCATCGCGGTGCGCGGGCCTCTCTCACTATTGTGGCCTCTCGTTGCGGAGCACAGGCTCCAGACGCGCAGGATCAGTAGTTGTGGCTCACAGGCCTAGTTGCTCCGCGGCATGTGGGATCCTTCCAGACTAGGGCTCGAACCTGTGTCCCCTGCATTAGCAGGCAGATTCTCAACCACTGTGCCACCAGGGAAGCCCAACTGAATTTTTTTTTTAACTGATGGAGAAAGTGATAAAAAAGTTTGGAGAGCAATGCTTTTTAAGAACCTTGGCTAAATGGGACCCTTGCTGATTATTGAGCCTAGTATACTGCAACGGGCCACACTGTTGGAGCAGTATCTGCACAAGTCTCTCTACTCTAGTTTAATGGGCTATAATTTTGTGGACAAATAAAATGTGTTTTTGTCTAGAAAACTGTAGAAACGGATTCTTAGGCAGTTGCTTAAGAATAAGCATTCCATGCCGATAATATTGACAACCCCCAGGTTAGGGGACTGTAAAAAATCATTAAGATCAATAAGATTAAGTTCACATATACCCACCCAGAGCTGAACAAAATTTTTAAACGCTCCTGTGTTTACCTTTTCACAGTTCAGATTTACCATGAGATAGACAGCATTGCCAGAGATTTTCCTGACTTGGCAAGCAGGGTGAAGATTGGGCATTTATTTGAAAACCGGTCAGTGTATGTACTGAAGGTGAGGCCCCATGCACTTTGAAGGGCCCGACTAGACTCAGGTTCCTGGTTCCTTGTGTCCAAGATTCAGCCCTCACACCTCTGAAAGAGGTAGCTTTATAGGACCTCCTTGACTTTAGGGAGGAGGGTGAGGTGAGGAGACATCTACCTGGATTCGAATTTGGTCTGACAGAGGGTCCCCTGCTTCTGCCTAATGTGGGAGGAGTAAGTAGGAGCACATCGCATTCCAAGTTTTGGCTGAAAAGCAGAATCAGGAAGAGGTGGGAGGCGGTTAGTGTTCAAGAAAGCTCTCAGATTGGTCACAGTCTTTTCCCTCCATTCCCATCTTCTGTAAATATTAAGACAAATTGGGATGGGCCTAAAAATTCTATTCTGCTTATTTTCCTTATTGGAAAAGCAATCTAGGAAGCTGATTTTAGGGTTGATGTAGTTTTAAGCCCAGTCTATGATCCTTGGCTGCATAAAGCCTAATTTCCAGATATTTCTAACAGATTTCAGGTCTATATTGGCAAAAGAAGTAGAGAATTTATGGCAGTGACATAAATTACATAAATAATCCAGCCAAATGAATAAAAAGGAATTTGGAGATACAAACCATGGAACAAGTGATGGTGCCTAGAATTTGTCAAACCCTTGAATCCATACAGGCCCTGAGGAGCCCAGGTTTATAGCAATGGTGAAATTACCAGTGGGAGAAGACCTGCCATTGAGCTGGTTGCTGTAAAATTACCTACATGAATTTAGATTATTTGCCAACTGCTGGAGACCCTTGCTTCATTAGCACCAAGCTCTGACCCAAGGGGGCCCCACACTAAAAAGCAACAGCCAGAATTCATTTCATGCTGTTTACAAAGAGCTTTAGTGAACCCTCCCGTTCCTCATTTTAAAACTGATTTCATTTATTGCCTCAAGTAGAACAGGCTGGTTCATGCACTTTTGTGTCTCTCTGTTGGGCTACCATTTGAGGTCTTTCAAGAGGCATAATAGTATCTCTAATCACACGGGCATTATAATTCACAGTAGCAATTGTTTCCCCTTCCTATTTGCTTCCAACCTTGGAGTGGCTCAAGCTGCCCGGAGCTGCGGTGCTGCAACTGGGCCCTGCCAGCCAACAAATTAAGCTCCCTGGTCACGAAGAAGCCCGATAAAGTGATGGTGCCCTCAGACATTTGGTCTCTGAATGATCTTAAATTGATTAAATGAATAGGGGCGAGCTGGGAAGAGGAGAGGAGAGGTGAGCGGAGATGCAGGCGGGCAGGAGGGTCATTTTCTGGCCTCTTTTTCCTTCCACAGTTCAGCACTGGAGAAGGCAGGCGGCAGCTGAATTCAGGTATCTATTCCCAGGAGTGGATCTCACAGGCCACGGTGATCTGGACCACAAGGAAGGTCATGTTGCCTTGTATTACCCCAGAATTCTGTTGGGCCCAGATTGCCCTGCAGCGTCCCACACAGCTAGACCCTGGAGATGAGATAGGAAGGTACTATGCACAGACATGATAGGCTGGGGGGGTGCCTTTTCGGATGGGAGAAGCAGAAGATCAGAGCCCCATAGTCAGGCCACTGTGGCTAAATGACAAAGTGCATTCATAGCAGCAAGCAAGCTAATGAGCTGCAGAGGTGGCCCTAAAACCCTGACCCACAGTCAGTCCCGCAGGAAGGGAGCAGGGTCTTGTCAGTAGCAAAGCTCAGGTAAGCTTTACCTTTAGTCCCTTTCAGGCCACCCAGACCCTCAGGGACCTCATGCTATCTCCATGTCCCTCTGGAAAGTCTATTTTAAGCCAGCACCAGTGGAGGGGTGGTGCAAGTGGAGGATCCATCTTCCCTACCCCTAGCACAGGGAGGGGGCGTGCTCAGATTCCTAATAACTATTATGAGCACAGTGCGGCTCTCCCCTCCCCGTTCCCGCCCCCTGGAAGGAATGAATAAACAAGGCAGCCCAGGACTCACTGAGGTTGATGTCATCAGGCAACCATGTTTCCCCAGGTTTTGAAGTGCTCCATGGGCTTTGCAGAGCGCTGCACCTATGAGGGTGGCAGGGAGGCTGCAGAGGGTGGATGCTGTTCTAGGAGTTGGGCATCTTGGGAAGATAAACGGACTTAGACCTAGCAACCCAGCCTGCAGGGCACAGCTGACAAGCTCGTTGTCTCTGCTTAGACTGTATCTGATTATGGGAAGGATCCGTCCATCACCTCCATCTTGGAGAAAATGGATATTTTCTTGTTGACTGTGGCCAATCCTGATGGATATGTATACACACAAACTCAAGTGAGTAATACTGACAGAATAGGCTGGGTTTGGAGTTAAGATTTTTTGTTGAATTCCTTGCTTTGCAACTAAATAGTTGTATGACCTTAGAGAAAACTTCCACAAAATGTGCACGTTAGGAGCTTCCTTGGGGTCTCATTTTCCAGTCATTCTCTGAGCTAAGAGTCACCAGGGAATATTTTTTTCTTAGAGAGAATAGTCTAATGAACTCCCTATTATGGATCTTGAACAATTATCAACACTTTACCAATCTTCTTTTCATTTCTTTCCCTCCCACACATTTTTCCTGATGTATTTTAAAGCAAATCCCAGACATAAGGTTACTTCATTCAAACTTCTTTAGTAGTCATCTCTACCTGATGATAATTAAAACAACGAACAATATACCACTATCAACGGTAAAAAATTCATGGAAGTTCTTTAATATCATCTGATATCCCTAATTATCTTTAAACTGTCTTTTGAGACAGTTTGTTGAAATCAGGATCCAAATAAGGTCTGTACCTGCATTTGGTTGTTACGGCTCTGCAGGCTTTTTTATTCTACAGTGGTACCACCCCCGCCCCCCCCCCAACATATCTTTTAAAATGTCATTCATTTGTTGGAGAAACCAAGTAAATTGTCCTGTAGAATGTGTCACATTCTGAATTTGCCTGATGGCTTCTTTGTTCTATGCCATTTAATTTATTCCCTCATCTCCTGTATTTCCTATTCACTTGTGGTCAGATCTACATGCTTGGTTGGAGTCAGGTTAATTTTTTAGGCAAGGATAAAATAGTTGCCGTGCACTTCCTGTCACATCAGTGATCACTGAGGCCCATAATGTCCATTTGTCCCACTTTTACTGAAGTCCAAAGTTATTCAGTGGACTCAGATGGTGTCAGCCTGGGTCCCATCAGGGCATTTTGGTGAGGTCCTTTTCTCCGGGCCAGAAGGGCTAAGCCTCCTCTCTCTGGGGCATGAGAGACTCTGCAGTTAGTGAGGGCTGTAGCCCTGATGATCCTCCAGATCTCTGGAGTTGCCTCCAGAGCTGCAGGCAGCTTGTCCCATCCATGGTGCCATCTCCATCATAGTCCCCCAAAGAAAACCTTCACCTCTCCTGTGCCCTGACCCATCTCTGAATGTTGTTCCTTCCTTGGTGAATTTTTCCAAACCGATTATGGAGGAAGACACGGTCTCTAAATCCTGGAAGCTCCTGCGTTGGTACTGATCCAAATAGAAATTGGAATGTTAGTTTTGCAGGTAGGTTGGGGAGACAGTTTTTAAATCCTGCTACCCCTGGGTAGTCTGGTCCACAGGCCTCTGAGCTGGCAGTGAGGGAGCTGGTTTCCAGGCTAGTTCCATTGCTGGTTCATTGAGAAACTTGGGTAAGTCTATGTATCATTTTACTATTATTATTTGTAATTTTGAAAGGGAATGGAGGAACAATTCCTGTCCTCCTGAGAGAATGCTACTATTTTAAAAACTATTCTATCTTATATATATAAATTCATGGGCCTGCTTTGTACCCTGGCCATCCCAGCTTCTGGGCAATACCGGATGGGTGGAAGGGCTGTTGGTGGCAACTCAGAAGAGAGCAATTAGCACTGTTACCCCAACAGGCAAGATCACATTGTGAGGATTAAACTACAGCAGTTTACCCTTAGATGTGTAAATATGAACCTCAGCCCTTTGATGTCATGGAAAGAGAATGAGAATTAGGAGTCCTGGGTTCTGAGTTCCAGTTATTTAAAAATCATCCCCACAATAGTGCCAACTATGTGCCAGGTACTTTCCCATGTATAATCTTATTTATTCTTCTGACTTGGAGACTGAGTTTTCTTGTCTGAAATGAAACAATTGAAGCTCAGAGACAATCTCAAGAGCATATGGTTGATAAGAATTAGGACCTAAACTCACTTTTCAATTTCAAAGCCCGAGAGTTCTCTTTCACTATTCAGCTGTACTGATGTTTTGTTTTTAGTGTAATGTTTTAATGTAATGGTTTTAATTCTCTTACTTGCATAGAAATACCACAAAAACCACTGGGGGAAAAATAATGTGACTGTGGGAAAGGAGCTGATACAAATGTGGGAATTGAGGGTGTCAAAGTTAAGTTACAACAGGGGTGGTTTCACACATACACCAGATACCTTAGGGGCCTATATTGTGAGGTAATACAGAAGGCAGTAATTCTAAATACCTGTCAAATAATCAAGAGATTTTAGCCACAACAATAGATTATTTTTGGCAGCACTTGGCCATTAAGATCTGAACCAAGAGAATGAGTTGACACCAGAATAAATGGAGTCATTTTCATTATTAATTGGTATTCATATTAATTATCTAGAATACTTATTAATTGACAACTCACCATCAAGTATGATATTAATTATTTATGACAACTGTTGGTGATACAATACAAGGTCAGCTCTCTCCATTTAGAGTTCTACCAGTTTTCCTGCCCATGTGTGGCAGATCCAGCGCCCCACTGCCACACCCTCCCTGCAATTTACATACACTATGGACCAGATTCTCAGGGAGAAGCTAGTAATGGCCTGCCTATGCCTTCTCCCCCTCCTCTGGGTAGAGTACCCTGCATTTTTGTTTCCTTAGCCTATGAGTTAAGGTTTCTGCTTCGGCCACCCCCCACAGGAGAGGGAGCCAGTGACAACCCTTGTTCTGAAGTATACCATGGAGCCCACGCCAGTTCAGAAGTGGAGGTGAAACTGGTGGTAGATTTCATCCAGGAACGTGGGAATTTCACATGCTTCATCGACCTGCACAGCTATGCACAGCTGCTGACGTATCCATGTGGGTACATGGTCAAAAAGGCCCCGGATGCTGATGAGCTGGTAAGCGGGGCTGCATCCAGCCCTGGGCATGCTTTTCCCCTGGGTGCTGCAAAGTCCAGGAGCAGGGCTTATTTCAAGAAGCCCCAGTATTCTCTCTCTGTTCTTTGCAGTGTTCCATCAGGCCTACTGGGAATAGGAAGAAGATGATGCCTCTTATTTCTGAGTTTGCTGTGAGTTCCAAGAACCAAACCCAACCCTGTCTTTCCTTCTCACTTGTTTTTCCGCCCAAAACGTATTGCAGACCCACTGCTTGCCAAGAACTGTGGGTAGCATTGTGGTGGGCAAGGGGGAGGTGCTCCTCACTTGGTGTAAGGTAGAGTTTAAGCAGGGTGTAGGCCACAGCCTAGGGGTGCTCTGGGTCACATGCAATGACTCACCCCAGGATGTGAGCAGGCACTTAGGGTGAACTGACTGGAGTAGGGCTGGCATCCACAGAGTGACTGCAGGCCTCTCTCTCCGTGCTGGTCTGCTTGAGTGTGCCCCTCTGCCCGGGGCCACAGCTAGCTCACACGCCTCCCAGCAGATGCAGCCCCACCCAGGGCTGGCCAGGTGTGGACTAGATTCTGCTCTCGAGGTGCTCTGTGTAGGGCACATCCATATATGGCATCCCTGTCTCCACCTCCACTCTGGGAGCACCTAACTCTTAGAAGGTTTTCTCTTGAACATACTTGCCCTTCCCTCATGTTCATGAACATGACATTCCCTTCCCTCAGGATAGGTGAAGATGGTTGTGCCTTTATTAGATTTCTAATGGGCTGGTGAGCAGCCTTCCAGATCTATGATATGAAGAGCTTGAATACAGTTCCTCCAATTTGTGTTTATAATATACATGCTTCAGAATGCTTATCTGGTCTTCTTCCACCTCTCTCCTTACCCCCTGCCCCAAACTGGAAGTAAAGAACTGAGGATAAGAGAAGGAGTTGGAGGAACCATACCATTTCCCTCACTTCATAGTCAGGCCTTTGCTCTGGTTTGTTGGGAAAGAAGGAGACCAGGAGGGAACATTGAGGGAGGGGTCGGGAATTTTTCAAACCACTGCAGTACAGAACAGCTGAGGAATGTCTGGCTTCGGGATCCATTCTTTCTCACTCTGATGATTTCCCCACTCCTAGGATGAGGTGGCAAGGTGTGTAGCCAAAGCTCTGGCTTCCCTGTCGGACCCTGAGTACCAAGTGTGTCCTACCTGCACCACTGTCTGTAAGTACTCACTGAGTTTATTGGTTATAAGGAAATGCTCTGAGAGGATACTTGAAATGGAGCGGGAGAAGAGCTGCAAGTCAGCCTTCCTATGTTGTAGTCTTTTTTTGTTGTTAGTGATAGGCTGAATTTATGTCAAGTCTGTGTGATGGTAGCTGTCGCGTGCGGCCATCTTCATCAACCTGAGGTGGTGGTACGGTGGGTAGAGGGGAACCCCTCACCTTCCTGTCCAAAATGAACACGTGTTGAGCATAACAGGCTTAGGTGAGGGGTTCCCCCGACAATCATTAGCATTGAGCTGAAAAAACAAAAACTCTACCAAGACTTCAGACCTGAAGATGGTCTTGAGGCCCATCACCTACAACTCAACCCCAATTGGAGGAAATACCCTTGTTTTGGTTTCTCACTGAAGTGTTTCATCTGAGCATTTCACTCTATTCCTGCTGAGATCCTTCCAGTTCCCTTATTCTGTGAGTCTGATCTTTAAATTTTTTTTTTATTTGTTTGTTTTGTTTTTGCGGTACGCGGGCCTCTCACTGTTGTGGCCTCTGCCGTTGCGGAGCACGGTCTCCGGACGCGCAGGCTCAGCGGCCATGGCTTACGGGCCCAGCCGCTCCGCGGCATGTGGGATCTTCCCAGACCGGGGCACGAACCCGTGTCCCCTGCATCGGCAGGCAGACTTTCAACCACTGCGCCACCAGGGAAGCCGTGATCTTTACATTTTTAGATCAAATTGAAGGATATGATTATTCTCCAAGCCCCTAGCTATAAATGGGAAACAGAAACAAAAAATGTGGGGAGCAAAGCTCCTTTCAAGCAAGTGCCCTTCTTTTCCCCTCCTGTGCCTCTTCTGTAAATAGTCTTCCAACAGTTGGTCCACCCTCAAAGCCCCTGCAAACTTGTTGATAATTCTTTCCTTTTCCATACTGTAACTTGCTGTCCCGTCCTACCTACCTCGCCCTCAACTAGCTGTTCCCCTCAGGCTTCCTCTTCTGCGAAGATTCTCCAACCTACCTCTTGGGTCCTCCTCTGTACTCTGATCTCAGCACTCTTGTCTGTGTTTCACATGCCACCAAGCTGCATAAAGCACTCAGCATGATGCTGGTGGTTGTGTTGCTAATTGCAGCAACAACCCAGTAATTACTCATGGTTTATTATTACTAGTGTTGTTGCATGGGAGCTCCTCAGAGAACAAACACATCAGGAGAGGTTCTCCACCCTCTAATTAGTCAGAACTGAGTCCTACACCAAAGAGAGCTAAAGGAACTTGGCAGGAGCCTTCTGAGGAGGTCCTCTCAAAAGATCTTTGCGGGTCACCAGGGTCCTGGCTTTTGGGTCAGATGCCAGTTTAAAGAATGGCCTTTTCCTCTCATGTCAAAAACATTCTTCTCCCCAGCATAAGCTGTGCCAAAATTAAGAGATACTCATCAGATTCCTCCAGCAGAAGAGGAGAAAGGCTCTCCTGAGCATTGTCCAGGATACCTAATATTTCCTACCTCTTTCAAGAGCCCATCTTCTGTATTTTTTATAGGCTTTGTCTGCCCTCCTTTCTTCCCCAAAATGAAATCAATTTTTGTATAAAAGCACTCTAACTCCCTGGGTTATTGTATGTGTTATATAAGTAGTTGACATTTGTCCCTTCAAGTGCTGAACTTTTCCTTAGATTAATCATTTTAGATGAAAATAATTCTAAAATGGGTTTTCACACTTTCCTGCCTTCTTAAACAGAGTATGTAGAAGAGAGTTAAGCTCTGTTCTTCATGACTGAGTGGCCTTCTGAATGTCAGTTGTTGTATCTTGAAGGCCTTCTGTGCTGTACTGGACTGTTCAATCCTTTTGCTGAACAGCACAGCCTGTTTTGCTTCTTTAACTCTTGTGTCTGCTTTTTAGAGTTTTCATGTCTCCTTCCTCAGGCCACCTTCCTCTAGCAACCCTTTCCCCTCCTCTGGAAACAAGTTCATTGGGCTCGTTTAGCTCATGGATAGATTGTGAGTATTAAGGATGTTCATGACAGCATTGTTTATAGTCACAAAAGACTGGTAAGCAACTAAATGTTCATCAGTAGAGTGCTGGATAAAAACACGTTTGGTGCATTACTACAGTGAAACACTGTGCAGCCCTCAAATGAGTGAGGTGGATCTGTATGTGCTAATAGGGAATAATCTTCAAATGTTAATTGAAAAATACAGTGTATACAACAGTGTTATTAGTATGTTCCCATATGTGTTTTTTCTTTTTTTTTGTAAATTTATTTATTATTTATTTATGGCTGCGTTTGGGTCTTTGTTGCTGCACCTGGGCTTTCTCTAGTTGCGGCAAGAGGGGGCTACTCTTTGTTGCAGTGCGTGGGCTTCTCATTGCGGTGGCTTCTCTTGTTGCGGAGCATGGGCTGTATGCATGTGGGCTCAGTAGTTGTGGCGCAGGGGCTTAGTTGCTCCATGGCATGTAGGATCTTCCCGGACCAGGGCTCGAACCCATGTCCCCTGCATTGGCAGGTGGATTCTTAACCACTGTGCCACCAGGGAAGTCCCCCATATATGTTTTTTTTTTTTAAAAAAAGAGTAGGTAGACTTAGCAGGGACCCAAGTAAAGTGAAGTTCATGAACCTGATCACTTTGCTCAGCAGAGGTCTTCTTGGCCCCTTCCTGAATTTAAAATCTGTTCTGAAATACTTGAGCTTGCCATGTAAATAACTTCTAGAAACTTCTGGTGCCATTGCCTGTTTTTTTTATTCATCATTTTTCTTAGTGTAGAGAAAGGCTGTGGGAATTACATAAGAATTTCAGAGAGTATAGGAGAGCCTGTTCCATAACCTCTGGGAGCATGTAATTGTAGCAGAAGCAGCATCTCTAGAAAATCACAAATGGTATCATGAGAAACAACCTTTAGGAACAATGGAAAAACAAAGGGACCCATATTTTCATTTAGTAGACATATATATTATATTATAAATGGACCCCAAGTCGGTTGAAGAAAGCATGGGCTTTGTCATCAGATGGATTGGGTTTAAATTCCAGCCTTGCCATTTTCCATCTGTATTTTCTTAGATAAATTATTCATTCTGAACCTGGATTTTCTCATCTGAAAAACAAGGACAGTAATACCTACCTCATTGGCCTCTTAAAGATGAAATGAGATCATAAGTGTAAACTTTACAGTATGATGACTGGCTCATGGTAGATGTTCAACAAATGATAGCTGCTATTACATTGTTATTTTAGTATTCAGTATCATCTACACTTTGCACTTTTAGCCAGTTTCTTCTCTAATAGAGTTTTGACTGGAAGAAGCAGGAAAACAGGCCTCTTGCCTTTCGGCAAAGAGAAGTCCCAAGGGCTGTGCTTCTTTCTCTCTGTGTATCAGTTATCTCTTGAGATGTAAGGAACTATCCTAAAATTTAACAGCTTAAAACAATAAACATTAATTTTCTTACACAGTTTCTGTGGGTCAGGAGCTCAGGAGCTTCTTATCTGGGTAGCTCTGGCTCAGGGACTCTCAGGACCTTGCAGTTAAGGTGTCTTCCTTAGGGCTACAGTCATCTAGAGGCTTGATGGGGCTGGAGGATCTTCTTCTCAGATGGCTCACTCAGATGCCTGGCAAGTGATGGATAATTACCGGCACTGAGTTCTTCAGCACGTAGACCTCTTTACAGGGCTTCTTGAGTGTCCTTACAACATGACAGCTGGCTTCCCAGAGCCAGTGATCCAAGAGAGAGCAAGGCGGAAGCCATGATATTTATCACCTAGCTTTGAAGGGCACACACTTTCATTTCTGCAGTCTCCTGAAAAACAGGTCAAGTTGGCCCTGTCCAGTGTAGGAGGGCACAACACAAGGATGTGAATACCAGGAGACAAGGATCATTGTGGCTATCTTGGAGGCTGCCTACCACACTCTGTAAAGATTTGCTTCCAGTGACCTGAAGGAGTCTACACAGTGCGTTGGTGACAAGATGGAAATGAGGATTTAAAATCTCTTGGATTGAGACTAGTGAAGACCCTCATGGTGCGGGACAGTCTGAGACATAGGGTCAGGCCAGTGTTTATGTTGTACGCCTGATGACTTTCAGAAATAACTGTAGATCCCTAAGGAACCACAGGTGGGCAGAGCTCCAGGCCCCTTTCCATCTAACCCTGAAAGGAACTAGGCTTCAAAGGTGTTTTCTCTTTTGACTTAACAGATCCAGCTAGTGGCAGCAGTGTTGACTGGGCATATGATAATGGCATCAAGTATGCATTCACTTTTGAGTTGAGAGATACTGGGCACTATGGCTTCTTCCTGCCAGCCAACCAGATCATCCCCACTGCAGAGGAGACCTGGCTGGGACTGAAGACCATCATGGAGCATGTGCGGGACAACCTCTCCTAGAAGAGAGCCTGCTCTGTCTACATTTATTTATCCACATGTACACACACACACTGAGGCCACTACTAAAGGGAGCTTATTCCTTCACATGTGAGTCAGAGCCCTCTGGCTTTGTAGAGAACACAGGTCAGCCCCTCTCCAGCCCCCTTCCTTGAAGTTTGTGCATTCTGGTGGTGTGCTTAGAGAAGCACTTCTGCCACCCTGCTGTATTTTGGTCCCGCTGTTTCACTGAGCCCTTTGTATGCCTTTCCTTCCACATAGCTGGGTGGGCAGGCCACACTTGGGATCAACCCTTCCTGGGTGGCCTGTCTCTACCTCATTTTTAGAATAAAAGGACATGTGAAATGGTTCTGTAGCCTCATCCAATCTAACCACGCCCATGATCTTGCTCTGGTGGAGGCCCCAAGGGAAGTGCTGTAGGAGATAATGTTTGTCTTTTAGATTGGTCTCGGAAGATGACGCATAACTTCCTTCAATATATCTCACCTTTCTTGAACATATTTTTCTTTGAAAAATAAATCCCGAAGGGTCATCAGTATAGGTCATCCCCCTTTTCTGTTTTTGTTTATTTATTCTTAGTCTGAATACAAAGTAGAGGATCATGTCTCATCACTGGGCCAAAAATTCCCAGATACTACAGTTCTGATCACATTCTTCTCTTTATCATTCAGTGTAACTGGGGATCCCAGAAGGGGATCTGTGTCTTTATAGGTACTGCTCACTCAGAAACGCTGGATGAAGTGGTGATCTAATAGCAGAATTGCTAAATTATCCCTATCTGTCCTAATGGGCTTCCCTCTACTTTGCCTTTTGAACTTACTTCAGAGATCTTTCTCTTACCCTATTGGTCCTAAATCTCCCTGCCCGGCACATTACAACTTGTTCTCTGGTGTACCTTGTGTTTCCTTCTCCTGGTTTTTGTTTTTGGTCTTTAAAGTTGCCTTTTTCTATTTTGCATCCTGGACCATGAGTACCAAGGTGGAGCAAGGATTCATCAGTCAGGCTCCTCTTGCTACATTCCTCCTTAGCATGTACCATCTGCCTTTTTTCTTTATTCTTTTTTTTTTAAATTTGCCTTTTTCGAACATGTCTGTAAATCTTATCCTTCTGCCTAGGATTTGTGCAGCATCTGGTGTGTGCTCATAAGCCAATAAATATTCAATATGAGTCTCCTGATCATCCTCTATTCTTCGCCTTCACCTGAATGGAACCAAGCCATGGTTTTGAATATGCAGCTCTTTATAACGTCAAAAGTCAGTTTTAATCCCTGTCCATATCACATGACATGTAGGAAGGCCTTCTCCATCAGGCCGAGGGGCCTCCAGGGTAATGTTACCTTGGTGATTTCGCTCTGGTCCTAGGTCTAGTTCTTAATTTTTCAGCTCAGAGGCTTGATATTCTCTGTATCCATATTGATTAGACTTGGGGATGCTGACTCATGCCTACAGAGCTCAGATGAGGCAGATGATAAAATCAGAATACGAATTTATTAATTTACATCATGGCATGTAACTGTTTAGTGGATTGGATCCTCACGTCGGCCTGAACAGTACATTCTCTCCCTGTAGGCAAAGATACATGGGAAGCCAAATTATAATCAGAAGGTTGTTTAGTGAGCGGGGCGGCAGAGCAAGGAAAGTTAATTACAGTCTATGATTAGAATTTTTAATGGTATCCAGCTCTAATAGCATGATACATCCAATTCTATAACCAGAACACACCTGCCAGCCAGCTGGTCGCTTGTGCTGGCTAGTCAGGGCTGCCTCAGACCAGACAATGCTTCAGTAGACCTGACAATGCTTGCCTCTGTGACTCGCCTGTAACCTGGCTCTATTTGTGGAACCCCCCTGCTCACCCCCAAGATTGAAATTGTCCTTTAGATTCCTTAAGAGAAAGATTTATTAGCAAGGCATTAAAAAGCCATAAAAGAATACCTGTGACTATAATAAAATTAAGAGCTATTAATTAAAAGACACCATGAAGAGAGAAAAGTTGCAAACTAGGAGAAAATAGTCACAACATTCATAATACACTCAACAGATGAAGGAGATGCAAAGAACTCCTACAGATCAGTAAGAAAAGAACCAATAATCCGATAGAAAAATGGACAAAAGATATGAGCAAGCATTTCACTTAAGAGGTAACAAGTATTTTGATAAAAACAGGAAGAGATGATTACTGATGGAAGACGTACAAATCAAGACCAAAATGAAATGCCATTTTATACTTATTCAATTTACATAAGTCAAAAGGTTGGAGAGGGTGAAGCTGGGGCGAAGTGAGAGTAGCATCGACGTACATACACTACCGAATGTAAAGTAGTTGGCTGGTGGGAAGCAGCAGCAAAGCATGGGGAGATCGGCTAGGTGCTTTGCAATGACCTAGAGGGGTGGGATAGGGAGGATGGGAGGGAGCCTCAAGAGGGAGGGGATATGGGGACATGTGTATGTATATGAATGATTTGCTTTGTTGTGCAACAGAAACTAACACAGTATTGTGAAGTAATTATACTCCAATAAAGATCTATTTAAAAAAAAAGTTGGGGAGGAGGTAGATAATAGGATCTTTTATACATTATTGGTTGGTGTGTGAATTAGTAAAATCACTTTGGAAAATAGTTGGGCATTATCTTCTAAAGTTCATACTTTATGATCCACCTATTCCACCCCAGGCATAAACCCAAGAAATTCTTGTAGTATACAACAGGAGACATAAATGAGAATGTTCACAGCAACACTTCATAATAGCAAAAACCTAAAAACAACTTAAAAGTCCACCAGTGGGAGAATGGGTGAGTAAGTATGGTATTTTCACATACTGAAATATTATACTACAGTCAAAACAAAATTTAGGGTGATTCCTTTCTAGAAAGTTCCAAATAACTGGGAAAAATATATATATATAATTTATATATACACCTACACTTATAAGGAAGGCATAAAATTTGATAAAACTGTGTAAAAAAGGGAAGCAATAGTGAAATAAGTCAGAGAAAGACAAATACTGTATGTTATCACTTATATGTGGAATCTGAAAAATAAAACAAACTAGTGAATATAACAAAAAAGAACAGACTCATATATAGAGAACAAACCAGTGGTTAACAGTGGGGAGAGGGAAGAAGGAAGGGACAAGATAGGGGTAGGGGATTAAGAGGTACAATCTACTATGTATAAAATAAATGAGCTATGAGGATATATTGTGCAGCACAGGGAATATAGCCAATATTTTATAATATAAATGGAGTATAATCTTTAAAAATTATGAATCACTTTGTTGTACACCTAAAACATATAATATTGTTAATCAGCTATAACTCAGTAAAAAGGGCTGGGTGAAGGGAAGCAAGGTATAGTAGGCATGCTCAGACCCCTTTTCCCAGTCAAGTGCACTCATCCCCAGCTGCTAGGAGTGTTGGCTATCAACAGCTCAAGGCCCCATCCTTCTCTGGAGAATTGTCCTTAGCCAAATGAGGCCTGCCTTACCTAGGAAGCCATGCACCTGCTTTCTCTTTATCACCTTCCCACATGTCAGCCAATGACTGCCTGACTCGGGGTACAAACAGCTAGTCTTTTACTTCAAGGTAGATTCAATGCTGTGGTTCAGTGTATGCTTGAGAGCTCGGAATCCAGCCTCCAGCAGATTCCACATCCTTGCTTAGCTTTTTTCCCCCCTGTCCCTCCCTGCTTCCTAAACTCCCCTTCTCCTGAGAACTCCCTCAGTAAACCACCTAAGCAAGAATCCCATCTCAGGCTCTACTTCTAGGGAAATGAAGAACCTGGGATTCTGAATGATGATTACCTTAGATGGGGAGAGGCTCGGAGATGAGATAAGGGTCAAGGCCCTATGGTGAAATGATGGACCTTAGCTTTTGTTTTAGGTTATGTTTCTTTTTTTTTTTAGGGAAAAACCCTAATTCAACAGCTAAATAAATAACCAAAGAAGTCGTGCCATTAACCAAGGATTATACTTAATCTATTTCTATGGACCTGAAATCCCATTTTTAAAAATGTTAACAAAGATATAGATTTTTTTACAAAAAGGTTTTACCATTCAACATGCATTTATTGAGAGTCTGATGTCTGCCAGGGGCAGTTTTAGGTGCTGGCAATGCAATGACAAACAAGGAGACAAAATCCTTTCTTGCATGGAATTTCATTGTAGTTGGAGACACAGGAAGTTCTCAAGTAAACAATTAAATTAAAATTTTTAATTTGGGTAATGAGAGCTGCTATAAATAAAAGAAAACTGGCTGCTGTCAGGAGAGTGATGGGTGGTGGTGGGGCCTCTAGATTGGAAATGTTAGAGAAGATGGCATCTGGCTTGTATTGTAAAAGTCTTCTTACCTCTCTTTTTTGCTTTCTTTTTATACTCCCCAAAACCACGTGGAAAATGCGGGCTAAATGTTATTATCCACATTTTACAGGTGGAAAATCTCAAGAGCAATAGGTTTCTTGCCCAAGACAAATAATATCTCCTGTCCTCTAAGTGAAGACCCCACTGAAAAAGAAAAGATCTAAGTCATAAACATTCATGGACACAACTTAAATTTCTGAAACACATTTCAGTTCGAAAGGCTCTTATACCACATCAAACCAGTCTCCATGGAATTTTCTACTATTAAGGACACTAAATAGGATGGAAAGGGATAATCCATTGATAATGGAAAAATGTATTTTAGATTCTCTTTTTCGAAGTACTGGGGAGGGGGCTTGCTGAGCCATTTCCAGGTCTTACACCCAGTCCTGTTGGGGACAAAAAGAAGACCTTCTGTGAAGTAACTGGTAGGGTGAGGGATACTGTCCATGGCTGTGGATGGGATTAGCTGTCATCCATGTGCTGCCTACTTGAAACCAGAGCCACTCATTGAACTGTAGCCACCTGGGGACTGAAAGGCAGACCACATCCACTTCTGCCTGGGTTACACGTGGTGAGGGGCAGCCAAATAGCCCAACTCAGCCATGTGACCTTGGGCCATGATGTAACCTCTGGGAGCCCTAGTTTCCTTATCTTTAAGATGAGAATAGTGACTATATTTACAATAGCTTATCAAGAGAATTCAGTAAGCTATGTATTAAAGTCCTCAGCACCTTACCTGGAAGTAGAAGTACTCAGTATGTGTTAGCTTGAATTATTATTCTCACCAAGTGGTGAAAATTCATTTATGAATGAGGACATTGGCATTTTCCCTTATTAGAAGCCTTATCTTATTTTGGCCGTGCTGCGTAGCATGTGGGATCTTAGTTCCCTAACCAGGGATCAAACCCACGCCCCCTGCATTACAAGCACAGAGTCTTAGCCACTGGACCGCCAAGGAAGTCCCATAGAAGCCTTATTTTCTTTAGACTTATCTTGAGACTTAAAGATCTCAACAGTTCACAGAAAAGCACTAGTTGGATGTTGTCATTTTGAGTATCATTTGGGTTTTGAAATATTGGGGTTCTTTGGGAGCTTTCCTATGTTAAACAAATATTGATGCCCTTTTACTGGATTAATCAAAGGAACCTGGCCTGGAACCTTCAAAGGTCCAGCTTCCAAGCACAACTATGTCAAGTGTATAGGGTCACCATTGATTTCTACAGGTGCTGGGAAGGCCCTGACCGCTATAAGTCTATTTTGGGTGAAGTTGAGGGTATGTTCCAGTTTTGGAAGGTCCTATGTAGATTGCACTTCTTTTATGTCACTATCTTAAGAACAGCTATGAAGAATCTTTAAAAAAAATTTTTTTATATCTTTATTGGAGTGTAATCGCTTTACAATGTTGTGTTAGTTTATGCAGTACAACAAAGTGAATCAGCTATAAGTATATATATATCGCCATATCTCCTGCCTCTTGAGCCTCCTCCCACCCTCCCTATCCTGCCCCCTAGGTTGTCACAAAGCATCAAGCTGATCTCCTTGTGCTATGCAGCAGCTTCCCACTAGCTAACTATTTTACATTTGGTAGTGTATATATGTCAATGCTACTGCTCTCTCACTTTGTCCCAGCTTCCCCTTCCCCCCACCCCAAGTCCTCAAGTCCGTTTTCTATGTCTGCGCCTTTATTCCTGCCCTGCCACTAGGTTCATCAGTACCAGTTTTTAGATTCCATATATGTGTGTTAGCATATGGTATTTGTTTTTCTCCTTCTGACTTATTTCACTCTGTATGACAGACTCTAAGTCCATCTACCTCATCACAAATAACTCAATTTCATTCCTTTTTATGGCTGAGTAATATTCCATTATATATATGTGCCACATCTTCTTTATCCATTCATCTGTTGATGGACATTTAGGTTGCTTCCATGTCCTGGCTATTGTAAGTAGTGCCGCAATGAACACTGTGGTACGTGTATCTTTTTGAATTATGGTTTTCTCAGGGTAGATGCCCAGTAGTGGAATTGCTGGGTCATATGGTAGTTCTATTTTTAGTTTTTTAAGGAACCTCCATACTGTTCTCCCTAGTGGCTGTATCAATTTACGTTCCCACCAACAGTGCAAGAGAGTTCCCTTTTCTCCACACCCCCTCCAGCATTTATTTTTTGTAGATTTTTTGATGACGGCCATTTGAAGAATAATTTTTATCATTATTACCATCATCTTTATCTTTCTATTTGATGAGTTCTGGAATTTTGCCAAACTAGACAGCTTGTAAAATAAATTCCCCCTACTATTTGTATTGAGCCTTAAATCATGAACACCAGCTGTTTCTTGTATTTGAAGTAAAGCTCCAGGTGTACTGGGGGCATCCAGAGAGCATAGGCAGTTTTTTCCTCCTTAGAATATATGGGTACCACGGTGCAGCTGGGCAATTTGCTCCTTTAATGCAGAAGGAGAATCTCATAGTTTTTGTATTTCCTACAAAGCTGAGCTCAGCAGCTAGTAAATATTTGTGGATTGATTTGCTGTAGGGCAGCAAGTTAACAATCGCATAAACCATACTCTCAACAAGTTAGGGCAGCAGAAAAAGAGTACCTTTTCCAACAAGTATTATCGGTGGAATTCTGGAAAATAGATAGGAATGTATGTCCCTAAGTTCTAAGAGAAACAGAGCATAAATTAAACCTTCAGAGATAAGGAAGACTTGATATTGTTTAAGTTGCTTGCATTTTTGTAATGATTTATAGTTTTAAAATGCTTTTATAGATATTGGATAATTAAATTATCACAACCACCTGGGGATATGTGCAGGATGGGTATTATTATCTCTATTTACTGATGAGGAGTCAAAGAATTAAAGAGGTGAAGTAACATGTCCAAACATAGATGGAAATGGCGAAGCAGATTCTCAAGGCCAGCTCTAGAGATTGTTGCTGAGAAAGCAATTTGAATGCTTTTAAAATACACAGAGTTCCTCCAGTTCCTTTGGTCTCACAGCCCTGTATTATCTGCCTGACCCCTGAAACCTTTGAGTTTCCAGGTTTGCAGTGATGAGAGGGAATTTAGGGAAGAAACAGGAGCCAGGCCTCCCTCTCTGGCTGCCATTGCTGGCTGATGATGACCACAATTGAGGGACATTGTGTGGTTCCCATGGGTCTGCCCCCTGTGCCTGCACCCAACATTGTCATCAAGAGACAATATTTTAGTTATTAAGAGACATCTGAAATGGATCAAAGACACTATACCCATCCATTAGGGACTTCATGCCCTTAGAGATTAGATAACCTATAGAACCACCTACTCCCATCTTTAACTTTAGCCTCTTGAAACCTTGATGACAAAATGCCCACTGCTCTCAACAAGGAGGTAGACATATTCTGTTTGAGTATTTAAACAACTTGGCCTAACCTTCGAAAGTCATTAACCCAGATTTTGGGCTTATAATTCCCTCAAGGGCAGAGCCAAGGTTTTATTTATTTTGGGTCCACAATACCTAAGCACAAATTGGTGACACCTGCAGCAGAGTCAGCTGATCTACTTAGCTAACTGGCTGAGGCAGTCTCCCTTCCTCAGCTCTGAGTACCTTGCTATAGTATTGTTCTTTTCTGATGGATGTAAGAAGCACAGAGGTCAGGGAAAGCAAAGAACTGCTCTCATTTCAGCAAATCTGTATTAGAAAACTCAGAGACGTTAGGCCCAGTGGGAGAGGAAGGATGACCTATCTCATCATTGTGAAGTGGTATTTCTAAATACTTCTAGAGGCAGCTGGCGGTTGAACAGGTATTAACTTGTTAAGGAGGCATGTCAAAGAAGAAGTCCCCAGATCTCCCTCTCTCCCTCCTGCCCCAGGGCCATCAGTAGGATAAATATCTTACAGGCATGTTTCTTTATGTCCTCCAGGCTCTGTAGTGCCTGGCAGCAGGTCTAGGAGCCTTCCGTTTACTCAGGAAAACAAATGAGGGACTCATGTAGCCAGAAAGATATTTGTTCAAGCTGGAAAGTGGACAAATTGCTAGGCTGGAGAAGGCCTGATGATGAATAGCACTGGCCCTGGAAGAGGGTGTTTCTCTCCTACTCTTTGCCAGGGTTGCAGAGTGGTGGAGGGATATAGGTGCCAGCTCTGTGGCCTCAGAGGCCAATGGTATCATAACCTTTAGAAATTAAACCAAAAGATTGAGAGGAGGCAGTCCAGAGATGATTTCCCTTACTCCCAATAGAAGGAGAAATAATAACACATTGATCATTTTTTCCCTGAGCTTGATGGAATGTTTGCTCTAGCAGTATCAGGATTTTACTTTTTATTTCTTCTGACACTTGGATCCAAATTTGTGGACCCGTCCTCAACTATTACCATCATCAATATTTGAGCAATGTAAGGTTCAGAGTAAAGTCGTTGCTTAGGATTTAATGGCCCTGTGTTCTAAATCTGTTTTTTTAACACCCTGAAGTGTCTGTCAAATTTCTCAAGATCTCAACACCCAAGGTATTTCTGTGGTCCCGGGAACCGTAAGGCCTCACTCTATTGCAAAACCATCTTCCAGAGTCAGGCTGCCTTCTCCCTTCATATATGATAAATTCCTGAACATGTATGTATATGAAATTTTAGCAGTAGACACAGATTATAATTAGAGTATTCCCAGTGAGCCCAAACCTTTCTACTCAAAGTCAAATGACAGCATCAGGCAATACCAGGGAGCTTGTCAGAAACAGAATCTCTGGCTCCACTCCAGACCTACTGAATCAGAATCTCATTGAACATGATTCTCAAGTAATTCACATGCCCAGCAAACTTTGGGAAACACTGAGCTAAAAATATATTTACTAATTACACCTCACCTCATCATCTTTTAGACAGGTGTTCTCCACCCTGGCTATAAGTCAGAATCACCTGGGGGCTTTTGCAAACTACTGATGCTTAGGTTCCATCCCAGACCAATTAAAACAGAATCTGTGGACATTGGTTTGTAAAGATCTGCTCAGGTGATACTAATGGACAACCAAGGCTGAGGACACTTTTTTTGTGTCTGTGCCAGGCGACTTGCGGGATCTTAGTTCCCTGACAAGGGATTGAACCCAGGCCCACAGCAGTGAAAGCACCGAGTCCCAACCACTGGACTGCCAGAGAATTCCCCCTGAGGACCCTGTTTTGAACCCAATTTCCAGCGCCATTTTCACAGTGTTTTATACATGGATAAATTCTCCATGGATCTCTATGTTTCTGCACATCCAGATTATCTTTTCAAGGCTGTTAGAACAATAAATAGCTTTGGAAGACAGAGATAATGTTCCCTGTGAAGGAAAGATTTGTTTACTGTTCAATATAATAAAATAATCATCGTATTCAAACTGCAGAAAAATAAAGACAGAAAATCTTGAAAGCGAGCAGGGGGGAAATTACTACTTATAGAGAAACAAGCATAAGAATTACAGTGGACTTCTTGTCAGAAACTGTGAAAGCAAGAAGAGAGTGGAAGGAAATGTTTAAAGTTTTGAAGAAAAAAACACAAACCTAGAATTCCTACTCAGTGAGATTATCCCTTGAGACTGAAGGAGACTCAAATAGGCAAAACAGTCTTGAGAGAGAAGAACATAGCTGGAGGTATCATGCTCCCTGATACCAAACTATAGTACAGAGATATAGTAATCAAAACAATATGGTACTGGCAAAAACAGATACGCAGATCAATGGAACAGAATTGAGAGTTCAGAAATAAACCTATATGTATAAGGACAATTTATGACAAAGGAGCAAAGAACATACAAAAGAAAAAGGATAGTCTCTTCAATAAATAGTGTTGAG
Source organism: Leucopleurus acutus (assembly GCF_964270905.1). Taxonomy (NCBI): domain Eukaryota; kingdom Metazoa; phylum Chordata; class Mammalia; order Artiodactyla; family Delphinidae; genus Leucopleurus; species Leucopleurus acutus. The sequence goes on from NC_139144.1 coordinate 86,814,773, forward strand.
AAAACTGGATAGCCACATGCAGCAAAATGAAACTAGACCACTATTTTACACCATACACAAAAATTGACTCAAAATGGATTAAAGCCTTGAATGTAAGACTGAAAACCACAAAATTTCTAGAAGAAAACATAGGTGGTAACCTCATTGACATCTAGTGACATCTTAGTGATGTTTTGTGGATCTGACTCCAAAGGCAAGGGAAACAAAAGCAAAAATAAACAAATGGGACTATATCAAACTAAAAAGCTTCTATATAGCGAAGGAAACCATCATCAAAATGAAAAGGCAATCTATTGAATGGGAGAAGATATTTGTAAATTATATATCTGATAAGGGGCTAATATCCAAAATATATAAAGAACTCATATAATTAGACAAAAAACAAACAACTTTGATTAAAAAATTGGCAGAGGACCTGAATAGACATTTTCCCAAAGAAGACATACAGATGGCCAACAGGCACATGAATACATGTTCAACATTACTAATTATTAGGGAAATGCAAATCAAAACCACAATGAGAGATCACCTCCCACCTGTTAGAATGACTATTACCAAAAAGACAAGAAACAACAATGTTGCAGAAGATGTGGAGAAAAGGGATTCCTCATACACAGTTGGTGGGACTGTAAATTGGTGCAGCCACCATGGAAAACAATATGGAGGGTTCTCAAAAAATTAAGGCTAGGACTACCATTTGACCCAGCGATTTCACTTCTGGGTATTTATCCAAAGAACATGAAAACATTAATTCAAAAAGATGTACACACCCCTATGTTCATTACAACATTATTTACAAGAGCCAAGATATGGAAACAACCTAAGTGTCCACTGATGGATGAATGGATAAAGAAGATGTGGTGTATATACCAAATGGAATACACTCAGGCATAAAAAAGAATGAAATCCTACCATTTGCAACAACATAGATGGATCATGAAGGTATTATGAAATAAGTGAATTAACTCAGTCAGAGAAAGATAAATACCATATTATTTAACTCATATTGAATCTAAAAAAACAAAACAAATGAACAAACAAAAAAACCTGAAAACAAACTCATAGATACAGAGGTCAAATTAGTGGTTACCAGAGGGGAAGGGGGTTGAGAGGTGGGTGAAATAGAGGGTAGGGAGTCAACTGTATGGTGATGAATGGTAACTAGACTTGTGATAATCATTTTGTAGTGTATACAGATGTTGAATTATGATGCTGTACACCTGAAACTTATATAATAAAATATAATAATAAATAAATATCAACATTAAAAAGGAGTGAAGAAGAAATACTTTCCCAGACAAACAAAATCTGTGGGAATTCGGATTTTGAATTCTGCAAGAAATATTAAAAAAAGTTTTTCAGGGAGTAGGAAAATGACATAGGTCAAAAATTTGTATCTACATAAAGAAAGGAAAGGGGAAGGAATAAATGAAGGTAAAATAAAATATTTTATTTTTCTTATTCTTAATTGATCTAGAAGATAACTGTTTAAAAATGGTAACAATGAGATTACAGTTTATGGATAAGTGAAATATACTGTATTTCAGCAATGTTATTAAGGGGTAAGAGGAAGAAACTGGGAATGTTCTAAAGCAATGGTCCCCAACCTTTTTGGCACCAGGGACCGGTTTCATGGAAGACAATTTTTTCATGGACTGGGGTGGTTAGGGGATGGTTTTGGGATGATTCAAGCACATTACATTTATTATGCACTTTATTTCTATTATTATTACCTTGTAATACATAACGAAATAATTATACAACTCACCATAATGCTGACAGGAGGCGGAGCTCAGGTGGTAAGGCAAGCGATGGGGAGCGGCTGTAAATACAGATGAAGCTTCGCTCGCTCGCCTGCTGCTCACCTCCTGATGTGCAGCCCGGTTTCTAACAGGCCACAGACCAGTACTGGTCCGTAGCCCAGGGCTTGGGGGCACCTGTTCTAAAGTACCCACACCACATGTGAAGTAGTGTTGTTTGAAGGCAGACATAGATTAGTTAAAAGTGTACATTGCAAATTCTAGGGCAACTACTAAAATAATTTTTAAAAGAAGCATACTTGATATGCCAAGGGAGAAGATAAGTGGAATTCTTTGAAATGTTCAATTAAAACCAGAGGAAGCAGGTAAAGGGGAACAAAAGAAACAAAAACAAGTATAATAAATAGAAAACAGTTACAAACATGGTAGATATTACTCCAACTATATCAGTAATAAATTTAAATGTGAATGGTCTAATACACCAATTAAAAGACCGAGATTGTCAGTCTGGATAAAGAAGACCCAACTATTAAGTCGTCTACAAGAAACCCACTTTAAATATAAAGGTTCAGATATATTAAAAGTGAAGTGATGGAGAAAGCTATTCCACTCTAACACTAATCAAAAGAAAGTTGTAGTAGCTGTCTTAATTTCAGACAAAGCAGACTTCAGAAAAAGGAAACTTATCAGGGATAAAGAGGGGCATTATATAACAATAAAGGATTTAATTTTCCAAGAATATATAACAGTTCTTAGCATGTTTGCACCTAACAACAGAGTGTTAAAATTCATTAGGCAGGGCTTCCCTGGTGGCGCAGTGGTTGAGAGTCCGCCTGCCGATGCAGGGGACATGGGTTCATGCCCTGGTCCAGGAAGATCCCACATGCCGCGGAGCGGCTGGGCCTGTGAGCCATGGCCGCTGAGCCTGCGCGTCCGGAGACCGTGCTTCGCAACGGGAGAGGCCACAACAGTGAGAGGCCCGCGTACCGCAAAACAAAAAAAAATTCATGAGGCAAAAACTGATAGAACTGCAAGGAGAAATACACAAATCTGCTATCTGGTTGGAAATTTCAACACCCTTTTTTCAGTAATTTTTAGGTCAACCAGGCAGAAAATCAGAAAGAATATAGTTGACCTGAATAGCACCATCAATTGACTTGATCTAATTGACATTTATGGAACACTCCATCCAACAGCAGTGGCATACACATTCTTCCCAAGCGCTCACGGACTTTCACTAAGATAGACCACATTCTGGGCCATAAAAAATAATCTTGTGAATTCCCTTTCAGTCCAGTGGTTAGGACTCCGCACTCTCACTGCTAAGGGTGTGGGATCGATCCCTGGTTGGAGAACTAAGATCCCGCAAGCCGCGGCATGGCAAAAAAAAAAAAAAAAAAAAAAAAAACTTAACAAATTTAAAAGAATAGAAATCATAGATTTAAGGTTCCCTACACTCAGGATTCCTCTCCTATAATTCAACCTACTGCCTGGGCAGGTGTCACCTGACCCTCTTTGTGGAAAATGGAACTCAGAGAACTGGCACAAATGCTGATATTGCCATGAGTAATAAAGTTCTTTGCCTGTGACCCAGGGTTTTGTGTCTTCTGCTGGCATCCAGGAAACGGTGGCCAGCCAACTTATTAACTTGAAGTCAGGGTAAAAATTTTGACCTTTCAGAGTTCTTGACAACATCTTTTATAGTTTTAATCTTTTCCTGTCCAAATCAATACCTAGTTACCTAGGTTACTCCAGTGAATGTCCGAGTGAGGCTATTTGTTTCCAGAATGTTTATTTTCCATCTTTATCTCAGTTGCATCAAGTTTATCTCAACGGTTTAAAAATGGGCACTAAAAATTTCAGTTTTCCATTTTCCACTAATTTTTACAAAATCTGGGCAAAATGTGCAAACAACTCTGTTTAGATGAAATCAAGTAAGGTGAGGAGCTAAATTGGCAGGCAGCACCCCATCCCCCCAGTTGCTGTCTTCTGTTGCACAAAAGTCTGCTATTGTACAGAGGCTGAGTTCAGCACATACAAGAAGTGTTACTATGTAATTAAGTCAAAGAGAGCCTGAAGTAAACATGGACCCAGCAGTAGTCTTAAAATTCTTGATCCCAAAGGCCTGTTATGGGGGAAGACTGTTCTGACACCACATGACAAAAAGGAGCAGCAAGGATTCAAAATCTCAATCAGACATCAGATTCTAAAGGCATAACCTTGCTCATAGCAGTGCTCAAATAGTACCCCCCCATAATACATTGATTTCAGAGATAGGGAAATCCTCCAGTATCTGTCAACGTTGATTTAAATAAGTTTTAATTTAAAAAAATCAGATTTTGCTACCCAATGCTATGTAAGAGAAGAGGTACTTACAGAAACAAAGCCATGACAGTATGAGACTTTTCAAAATTGGTGCCAGATCATTAGGCCAGCATTCTTCAGATTTTTTTCATCCTGCCCTCCTACAATTAAAAAGTTTTTAGCATGTCATACCCAACATATGTAAGTATGTATTTATAAATTCTGTATAAATACCATTGTACTTATATCATGTATTTAGTAAAACACAAACAAAAATTGAAATAAAAAAGGATGAGATAAAAATATACACTAGAGGGACTTCCCTGGTGGCACAGTGGTTAAGAATATGCCTGCCAGTGCAGGGGACATGGGTTCGATCCCTGGTATAGGAAGATCCCACATGCCGTGGAGCAGCTAAGCCCGTGCGCCACAACTACTGAAGCCCACGTGCCTAGAGCCTGTGCTCCACAACAAGAGAAGCCTCCGCAATGAGAAGCCCGTGCACCGCAATGAAGAGTAGTCCCCTCTCGCTACAACTAGAGAAAGCCTGCACGCAGCAATGAAGACCCAACACAGCCAAAAATAAATAGATTAATTAATTAATTAATTAAAAATATATATACACTAGAAGTCTTATTAATTTCTTCCTTTCTACCCGGTAAGAGCAAATGCCTCACTTTGGAGATCATTGGCTTTGATTGAAGAATGCTTCTAACTCTGGTCTCTGATTTCCCTTGAGCTTTCTAATAGTTTCCAATAGTCTCATAAATGAATGCCTGCCTCTTCAACTAGACAGGGGTGGGCAAACTACAGCCTGCAGGCTAAATCTAGATCCACTTATTTTTGTATAGCCCAAAAGCTTTTTATATTTTTAAATATAAGAAAGACTATACAGTGAGAATACTTGCTGTATATTGCCTCATGGGCCCCCCAAAGCCTAAAATATTTACTATTTAGTCCTTTCCAGAAAGAGTTTGCTGACCCACAGACAGGAAAACTGTCTGGTCACCTTTGCGTTTCCTCCACACAGTAGAGACTTCACCAGCGCCTCATAGGGCTGTATGCATGGCTCCCCAGCACCAGGGGCTGGCCCCTGGCTGCAGCTGCACCCCTTGGCCTGCAGGTGCCCTTCCTCCAAAAAAGTAGGAAGTGGCTTCTTGGGTGGTGGCTGCCAACCCTCTGCCTCACTGGGAGCAGGCTCTTGGCCTGTGGTCTGGGGCACCTGATCGTCATTGGCTGGGTGGTCCTGGTATGGCCAGCCCCTCAGCCACAGTGGGGTGAGAGCTGTGGGCTGAGGGCCAGGGAATGTCACTGGGCAAACCCTCTCCCCTTTAGGGACTGGGTGGAGGTGGACTGGAGCTGGGGTCTCCCGGGTAGGTGGCTGGACCAGTGAGGAAGAGGGTGGGTGTGCTGCAATAGAGAGGAGGCCAGCTGGGTGTCCAAGCAAAGGCATCCATGTGGCAGAGGGTGGCCCAAGAGTCTGTCATCAACTGCTGGGCCTAGGTTTGGGGGTGGATGCCAGTTCTGGGGGAGGGGAAGGAAAGACCCTGGTATTGGAGGGTTGCATTTAAGTATGATACCATGTGAGGTCTCTGACTGTTGGTGGTGAGAAAGGGGTCCAGTAACTAAAAGTGGGAAGCAGGACAGAGCAAATATTTAGGAGCTCTGAGCTGGTGGATGCAGAGCTGGTGGAACAGGCAAGGGCAAAGGCCTAGGAAGCAAGGTTTGTTCCCCTAGGCTTTGGGCAGTTAGCAGGATGAGTGGATCAACAGATCATCAATAAGTAGGTCCTGGGCAGTGCCTGGGCTGTATGCAGGGTTTCTTGGGTCACACAGATGAATGTGACACAGCCCCAGCCCAGGATGAGCTTGTTTCGTGTTAGACTGATGCTTGTGAAGAATTAGAATTTATATGGTGTGTGATGATAGGGGGAAGCATGAGATGTGATGGAGATATGGTCGGTCAGCTACAGCTTCCCTTGCTGGAATGACCTCAGTGTGGGACTTTTCAATGATAAAGTTGATTTAGAAACTAGTCTAGAGCAGCATTAACCCACCTTTTGGTGCGTCATTGTTTTCTTGGATTTTCAGTTCTCAATTTCCTTGAAGGCGCCTGTTTGGCATATTTCTGGAAGGTGGGATAAGCCTGTTTTGTGTTAATTAAATCACATTTTGAGTGTCCCCGGGGGAGGAATGTTAAGAAACTGTACTAAATCCTCTTGTCAGTCAAAGAATCCTTTTGCAGTGTGAATGATGATACTCCTGTTTTTCTGTTTTTTAAGATTACATTTGATATATTCGTTTCCATTAAGCACCCAAAGGAGACTTCTGGAAATTAAACATAATTTAGTTTGGGAGTTTTATTTGCAAATATTGGAGCACCTCATGTGATCTCTGGAGACCGTTAGGGAGGTTTCCAACCAGAAGTGGGAATTAATACCTTTAATGAAGAAAGGATTCAGGGCAAGAATCAGACTTCCTGGAACCTCTTCACCCTGCCTCAGATGGTTAACTCCTTCATACTTTCTCTGACTTAGCTCAAATTCCACTCTCTTTTTTTTGAGCTTTAATTTTTTTTGTGTGGTAAAATATACATAACATAAAATTTACCACTTTAGTAATTTTTAAGTGTACAGTTTAGTAGCATTGAGGAAATTCACATTGTTGTGCACCCATCAGCACCATCCATTTCCATATCTTTTCGTCTTCCCCAACTGAAACTCTGTACCCATTAAACACTAACCCTTCATGACCCCGTTCCCTCACTAGCCCCCAGAAACCACCACTCTACCTTCTGTCTCCATGCATTTGACTATCCTAGGTATCAGACGCCACTTTTTAAACTTCACTTTTAGTTTAATTAATTATACGGCACATCGTTTAATGAGTCCAACAGGTCTACAAGACTTGTTATAAAAAGCAGCCGAGGGCTTCCCTGGTGGCGCAGTGGTTGAGAGTCTGCCTGCTGATATAGGGGACACGGGTTCGTGCCCCGGTCCGGGAAGATCCCACATGCCGCGGAGCGGCTGCGCCCATGAGCCATGGCTGCTGAGCCTGCGCGTCCGGAGCCTGTGCTCCGCAACGGGAGAGGCCACAACAGTGAGAGGCCCGTGTACCGCAAAAAAAAAAAAAAAAAAAAGCCGAGTCCTGCTCCCCATTCCTTCTTTCCATGTCTTGCTCTCCAGCAACAACCAAACTGAATTCTTTTAGCCTTGACATTCACATCCATAAACCTAGATACAGCGTTTATATTGCTACCTCTTGCTTTGTTCAGTTTTAGGCATTTTCTCTTGATTTCTCACTATGAAAAATAAGAATTTAGCTTTCTCATATTTCCTTTAAAATATATTTTATTGTGAAGTATATCATAGGTACAAGAGCCTGTGTAAAGCTTTCATAGCCTGTTAAAAATATAATTAACTCTCTTTTACCCACCATTCAGCTTAACAAGAGCAAACACACCTTAGAAGCCTGCAGGTGCTCCTCATTGCACTCCCTTCCCTTCCCCAGATGAAACCACAAATCCACACTAAGTTCCTTCCTTTTCCTTGTAATTATCAGCTGTGCACATATTCCTAGACAATATATTGTTCAGTCTTACCTGTTTGTGAATGTATATAAATAGAAACATACAGTGCGTGTTCCAATTTGGCTTCTTTCACTCAACATCATGGTTTTGAGGTTTGTCTGCTGGATGCATGTAGTTGTAGTCGGTTCATTTCCTCTGCTCTGTTGTATTACAACTACATCTCCATTTTAGAAATCCAATCTTGGACATATATCTTGCTGCACATGAACATGAGTTTCCTCAGGGCATATAGCTGGGAGTGCAGTTGTTAGGGTGTAGGATGTACAACTTCACTAGGTAACAAGTGTTTTTTGAAGTGATTTCACCAATTTAAAGCTCTACCAGGAGTGGATGAGAGGTGCTGTTGCCCCCATCCTTGCCAACTCTCGGTATTGACTGACATTTAACTCTTGGCATTGGTAGTATGATATGGTAATTTCACTGTGGTTTAATTTTCTTTTCCCTGACTAATTATAATTTTCACATGTTTATAGATCATTTGTGAGTCCTCTTGTGAAATGGACTTTTGTGTTCTTTGCCCATTAAAAAAGTGATTCACAGATGTTCTTTATATATCATGGATATTTTTTTTCCAGTTTTATGTGTTACAAATACGTCCTCTCCAGTTGAGGCTTACTTTCTACTCTCTAGTGAGAAGTTCTTAATTATAATGTAGTTGATTTTATCCATTCTTCCCTTTATGGGAAACTTTATAGTTATTTTTTTTGCCTTTCACATCTTATTTAGAAAAATTATTACCTATCCCAATGTCATAAAATATTCTCTATGTTGTCTTCTGAGGGTGTTATAATTTTGCCTTTTACATTTAAGTATTTTAATCTACCTGGAATTGATTTTTGTATATGGTATGATTGAGATTTAATTCCATTTTCCCCATGTAGATCTACAGTTGTCTCAGCAACGTTTATTGAATAGTCTTTCTGTTCCACAATGATGTGCTGTGCCAAGTCTGCAAAAAATTAAGTTTCCAAATATGTGTGGGTTTATTTCTGTGTTATGTTCTGTTTATCTGTGCCAATACTGTACCATCTCAATTACTATAGTTTTATAATATGTTTCAATGTCTGATATGGAAAGTTCTCCTACTTTGTTCTTCAAGATTGTCTTGACTCTTCTTAGGACCTTTATTTTTTCATATACATTTATATAAACATTAAGTTGTGTGCTGTTGGGTTTTTGATTGGCATTATATTGAATCTCTAAATCTATTTGGGGAGAATGGGTAATTCTATGACATTGAATTTTCTTGTCCTAGAATAAAGTATATCTTCAGGTTTATTTAGAATTTTAGCATTTTTCAATAAAGTTTTATAATTGTCTCCAGGAAGGATTGCACATTATTTGTTAGAATTATTCCTGAATATTTTTATATGTTAAGAATTCTTGGGAAATTGAAAGTAGTATTATTATGTAGTGACCCTCTTATTTCTCATAATGCCTTTTGCCTTGAAGTTTATTTTATCTTATATTAATAAAGCTACAGATATTTTCTTTTGGTTAACATTTACCTAGCATATCTTTCTTCCACCTTTGACTTTTAGTTTCTCTTTGTTCTTATGTTTTAAGCATAACTCTTGTGAATACATATAGCTAGGTTAAAAAAGAATCTATTCTGATAATTTTTGTCTTGTACTGGAGAGTTAAAACTACTTTTAGTATGACTGAAATATATTTAGGTAAGTTTCTTCTTTTTATGTTCTTTCCATTTGTCCTACTTTTAACACCCCCTTTTTTTCCCACCTTCCTTTCTGTCTTCTTTTGATTTGTTTTTCCCCTGTTTTTCATTTCATCTTTACCCTTTCTACCCGTTTGGAAGTTATTACTCTAGCAATCTGAACATGTATACTTAACCTAAGTCTAGAAAAGTATCACTGTCTAACCTTTGTTACAGCAGAGGACCTTAAAACACTAACTCTGATTACCTGCTTGCAAATAATCTGCTGTTATTGTGCAGGATTTAAAATCCTGATGTTAAGTGATCCAGAGAAAAATATCTCCTGAGACTTCATAACCATAATAAGTAAGCCCCTACATGAGTCTGTGGTCTAAATTTATGCTAACTATGTAGTCCAAAATAATTCAAGCAAATTAATTTAATTTAGAGTGGTCTCAGGTTGGACGTGCCCCCCAGGCAACTCATAAAAGTAAATGCGAATCCTCTCTGGAGGAACTCAACTTCAATCTAGGCCTCAAAGCAACTCCACAGGTAAAGGTCCAAAAAAAATGACTGGCTCACAGATAAATAGCACAGGAAAAAAATGCACCATGAATGAAAACCAGCAGAAATAGTATGCAGTAGAAATAGACTTGCAAAGTCTTCAGATATTGCAGTTATCTGACACAGAATATAAGATTATTAAGTTTTATAAGTTTAAAGGTTTAATTTTTTAAAATTTATTTATTTTTGGCTGTGTTGGGTCTTTGTTGCTGCGCACGGGCTTTCTCTAGTTGTGGCGAGCGGGGGCTACTTTTCACTGACGTGTGCAGGCTTCTCCTTGTGGTGGCTTCTCATGTTGCGGAGCATGGGCTGTAGGTGTGTGGGCTTTTAGTAGGTGCGGTTCATGGCCTCAGTAGTTGTGGATCACAGGCTTAGTTGCTCCACAGCATGTGGGATCTTCCTGGACCAGGGATCAAACATGTGTCCCCTGCATTGGCAGGCAGATTCTTACCTGCTGTGCCCCCAGGGAAGTCCAAGTTTTATAAGTTTAAAAAAAAAACAAACAAGAAGTTCTAAAATAGGTAAGAAATTCAAGTCATTTGGGCTCAAAAAGAATAAAATAGAACTTCCAAAAAATGAAAAAAGAATACCATACTGTGTTGACTATAAAATAAGATTGATCATAAGATGAGCCATAATTTTATGTGTCGTCAAAAATACTGACAATTATCATTCAAGATGCCACCGATTGTAAGATGCTCCTGGATTTCAGGGGTGTTAAAATCTGGAAAAAAGTTGTTTTAGAATCGATGAACTGTGTAAGTTGAACGTTAAAATTTAGGAGATTGATTAAAATACATATTAAGCTCAGCTGATGAGAGAATCAGTTAACTGGGCTAAAGAAACAATATTCAATACAAGTAAATTATCCAGATTGTAGCTCAGAGATACAACGAAATAGAAATATAACAGAATGACTAAGAGTCTTGGAGGATAGAATGAGAGCACCTACCATATACTACATCAAAATTCCAGAAGGTAATAAAGAGACTGGGAAAAAGCCAACGTTAAAAAGTATAATGGGAGGCTTCCCTGGTGGCGCAGTGGTTGAGAGTCCGCCTGCCGATGCAGGGGTCGCGGGTTCGTGTCCCGGTCCGGGAAGATCCCACATGCCACAGAGCAGCTGGGCCTGTGAGCCATGGCCGCTGAGCCTGAGCGTCAGAGCCTGTGCTCTGCAACGGGAGAGGCCACAACAGTGAGAGGCCTGCGTACCACAAAAAAAAAAAAAAAAAGTATAACGGGGGCTTCCCTGGTGGCACAGTGGTTAAGAATCCACCTGCCAATGCAGGGGACATGGGTTCAAGCCCTGGTCTGGGAAGATCCCACATGCCACGGAGCAACTAAGCCCTTGTGCCACAACTACTGAGCCTGTGCTCTAGAGCCCATGAGTCACAACTACTGAGCCCGCGTGCCACAACTACTGAAGCCTGCGTGCCTAGAGCCCGTGCTCCGCAACAAGAGAAGCCACCACAAGGAGAAGCCCGTACACGGCAATGAAAAGTAGCCGCCGCTCGCCACAACTGGAGAAAGCCCACGCGCAGCAACAAAGACCCAACGCAGCCAAAAAAAAAAAAAAAAGTATAATGACTGAGAAATTTGTGACAATAGTGGAGAGAGAGCTGTCCCCAGGTTTAGTAATCCAATCTCAAGCAGGATAAACCAAAAGAAATTTATACTTAGACACATTATACATGTGTCTAAATGATTACCTTTTAACAGCAAAAGTGATAATGTTTTCGATGTGCTGAGAGAAAAACAATAATCAACCTAGAATTTATAACCAGTGAGACTCTTTCAAGAATGAAAGCAAATAGGGACTTCCCTGGTGGTCCAGTGGTTAAGACTGTGCTCCCAATGCAGGGGCCCCAGGTTCAATCCCTGGTCAGGGAACTAGATCCTGCAGCTGCAACTAAAATAAAAAGGAAGATCCTGCGTGCTGCAACTAAGACCTGGCACAGCCAAATAAATAAATAAATATTTAAAAAAAGGAAGCAAATAAAGAATTTTCAAACAAATAAAAACAGAGAGCTTCACTAAAGAAAATTTAAATATATACTTCAAGCAGGAGGAAAATGATCCTAGTTACAAGGTATTTTCTTTTAGGAGGAAGATCAAGAACTCTAGGGTTGAGAGACCTCTATCTACTCTTCAGGGGACATGTTTGCTTACCTCTCAGGTAAGTTTGCTTTTACTTCTTTTACTTCTTTTTGGAATCTGTAGATTCTTACTTTCATGCCAGCCCAGTGAGGTGTTAAGAAAAGTTGTTATTAAAAATATTTTATCTAGCATTTTAGTTATTTCATTTGGGCAGGATTGCCCACTCACCTGTAGGAGATGAAAGTCCTTCTAACAACTTCTTTAGGTTAACTCTCCCTGCCTCTTCAGTCTACATGGAGTCCATGTTACCCATCCTCCTGGCATGTTGTACCTTCCCCTTGTAGCACATACATCAGCTATATTTTCACACTTATTTTTATGCTCTTTAACTTAATTGTCTACTTACCCCAGTAGAAATCTAAGGGCTAGGTCTGTATTGCTCTGTTTTATTCCCACACCTTAACAAGTGCTTGGCCCATAGTAGGTATTCAGTAAACATTTATTGAGTAAATAATGTCTACTTAATTAGATATTTTAATGTCTAAAAGTAAAATTAATTAATGAGTAATTAATTTTGAGTGAGAAGCCAATATTAGGTATTAGATCAAACACAGCTGTGTGTCTCTGCTTCAGATCCAGCCTTGGAGACAGTACTCAGGGCTGGTGAATTCCCATAGAACTATGCTGTCTAATATGGCAGTCATTAGCCACATGTGGCCATTTAAATTATTAAAATTAATTAAAATTTAAAATTCCTCACTCACACTCGCCACTGGTGGCTATCCTATTGGGTACTGTAGACATAGAACATTTCCATTATCATAGAAAGTTCTGCTGGAAGTGCTGCCTTAGAATTCTCAAGAATTCTTAACTGCTCTTCTGTCTCTGTTTTGCTCTCGCTCTCAGTCTTTCTCTCTCTCCCCACCTCTAAACCAAGTGCAGGGATTGTCTTATTATTAGTGACTTATAATGGTGCTTTGGAACAAGAAGATGCTGGGTACTTTGGGTGACTAGCACCATCTCACTTTTCTTTCTTTTAAATTCCTGAGCTATTGTTTACTAATACATTCTTTTATTCCTATTTCTAACTGAAGCTGACTGTTACTTGGGTAGAAAGCCTAATTGCTTTCTTTTCTAGGTCCTTAAACCCTTTGCTAATGTTTCAGTCTGAGAGTTCCCAAAGCCAGGGTTCTAGGAGAGTTTGGCATGTCTGAACAGCTGAACTACGAGATAATGGAGTAGGTCCAGCGGGGTGTGGGAGCAGGGCATTCTCTCAATAAAAGAGCTCCCCTCTCTGTACACATGGCCGGTTAATTGGCCATTCTGGGAAAGCATGGATGGGGAGGGGGGGCTTCTGAGAATCGCCAGTGACAGTTAAGTGGCCTTTTGTTGATGTCCTCTGCTGAACAACTTTGTTGGATTTAGTCTCTGCCTTTCCTCCACCTCCTGCAGACTTTCTGTTAGATTCATCATTTACCATTCAGGCATCATCTTTCACTTTCTCCTTCTAATATGACTGCTTTGTGTGCTGGCCTCTGCTTTATTCCTACTGTTCCCACACTGTAAAGGGGGCTGTGTGGGGCTTCAGCAGCACTGAGAAATTGACTCTGCTCTCTGTTGAGAACTATAATAATGACTGCAGTGACCTTCATGTATAGCAGAAAATGCACTACCTATCCTGGCATAATGGTGACCACCTGAAGATAGAGAAAAGGGACTCTTCACTGAATTCCTTCTCATAGAATAACATTTCCTTTGTTCCCCTCTCCATTTTCTTCTCTCCCCTTCTCTCCACTGCAACTGGAGTCCTGAGCTAAGATGCAGCTGTGACTAAGAGCTAATGCTTTGAGATAATGACATTGTATTTTGCAGGCTTTGCCAAGCCAGTTCACCCAAGTTGTCTCATCTAATACCCCCCAAAAATCCTGTGAAGCAGGGAGGAGAGATTTTATTAACCCCGTTTGATTGACTGATGAGTAAATTGAGACTTAGATTAGGTCAATTGCCCCAGACCTTTTAGACAGGAAATGAGCACCAGCTCTGTGTCTAAACACGGCATTGTTTCAGTGGTGTCCACATCCTTATGTGCAGGGAGGATATGTGTGAGTGGATGGGGAGGGAGAAGGAGCACAGAGAAAGATTAGGAAGAGGGAGGAAAGGAGTGGTTTCCTTTGGCCTCTGGCTTCTCTCATCTTTCTCTGGAGATGGAGGATTCGATGTTCACGAGAGGCTGGCCCAGCAAACCTCTGGGGAGGAAAACAGCTAAAGGCCTTGTCTTCCTCTTTCCCTCCCCTCCTCCCCTTCTCAGGAGAAGACTCACCTAGGAGTGGGGAGGGGCGCCCCAGCTCTCCAAGACCTGGCGTGTAGGAATCCCACGCAGGGTCTCCCCAGAGAGAGCCTAACGCACATTCTCGGGTCTGGCCTGTCGGCCTTTAGGTGCTCTGCTGTCCTGAGGCCTGGCCGTGCCCGTGCACGAGGAGAACCCCTGAAGTTCGCCTGGAGGAAGAAGCATGCAGGGCTTCCCCAGAGGAAGTGTGGGCCGAGGGCTGTCCCCTGTGGACAGGCAGACGCTCCTGGTCTGCAGCTTTGTCCTGGCAGCAGCTTTGGGCCAAATGAATTTCACAGGGTGAGTGGCTGCTCCTTAGTGGGAGGGAGGATTGCTGGGAGCCAGGTGACCGGGTGGCCCAGCGGGACCTGATCAAGGTGAAGGGATTCAGGATTTGAGTTCCCATCCTGAACCCACTTCCAACTCCGTCACCTCTCAATTTCATGTGAGAGGGCAGGACACGCAGCTGTATTATTGTCCCTCCCGCAACCCAGAGTTCTTAGTCTGGACTCCAAGGGTAAGCTTTCAGGGCTCCAAGAACCCCCTGAAATCATATGTAAAATTTTTTGTGTATCTACTTTTTTTCTGGAGGAAGTGTTTGTAACTTTTCTCTGATTCTTAAAAAAGTTATAACCCCCCAAAGACTATGTACTCCTAACGTATGGGTGTGGTATTGTCTTCCTTTGAGTAAAAATAAGTATGAGTATTATATACTCTCTACGGACATGATTTCTCAGCTTCCCAAAGATCCCGCAAGGTAACCACTCCATAGTATTTCCATAGTAGAGAAGAGGAGACACAAGCTTAGAGAGGGGGTTCATCATCCAGGGCGTCAGAGCCAGTCAGGGAGGGAGCCATCGCCATCCCAGGCTCAGACCCCAGAGGTCACACTGCCGGCTGCTCAGTTACATGACCTCCCCACCCCTCTGGAGGGACAGGAAGGAGCTCAGCTTCCCCCTGTGAGGTAGTGTGAGATTGATCTCTTCCATGTCCTGGGGCTCTTGGGAGAAGGCAGGAGAGGGCACGGGGCTGGGGGCAGACATGGCCTTGGGCCCTTGTATGAAGAGCACATGGGGCCACCATTGGTGCCCCCGACCCCCTGTGTCTGTTCCTTTCTCTCCTTTATTCCTTTTGTTCTCCCTCCCTCCTCCATCCCCCACATTCCTTTCCCACCCCGTTTCCCCTGTCTTAACATTGGGTTCATCAGCGGCACTGACAGGCTTTTTCATATTTAGTCCCCTGGGTGGTCTGTCCTTGGGGCTGCAGAGACCACTGGTCCTGGGCTAAAGGGCTTTCCTGCTTCCCAGGGCTACAAGTCCTTCTGCTCAGGGGTCCTCTAGCCTCCCGGCTGTCCTGCCAGGTCCCCGCAGTCTGGCCTCTTTTCCACTCTGCCTCTCCCAAGCAGCACAGTCTTCCAGGAATCCCTCTGAACAGCTCCCTCCACCCTCTCTGTGTCTTTCCAGTGACCAGGTTCTTCAAGTCCTGGCTAAAAATGGAAGCAACTTTCACTTCTTAGAGATCTGGAGGGCCTGAAGCCTCAGAAGGTGAGGACTCCACAGGGCTTGGGGACGAGTTCTCTCCTCCCTCGCAGCAGCCTGCACCTTTGGCTCCGTGTCCTGCTTCCCCCACCCCAAACCTGCCCTCTGGGTGTGTCTGCCAAAGATCACAACACTGTGGAAAAATCAAATGTGCCTCCTCTTCAAAAGAGGTTGGGAGCGCTCACCTGGAGGGTTGGGTGGCCCTTCTTGGCTTTCCCCTCTGTCCTGTAGGGGGCTGCTCTGAAAATGGCTGGAATGTCCTGAAGCTACACGAGAGGTCCATGTATCTCTGGGTGGTATGCCATGCAGCATGCAGACTGGACACATCTGTTTCCCAACTGCAATGGCTTAGCTTGGCAAACCTGTGTTTTATTTGGGTTCGTCCCTGTCAGCCTGAGCATTGGTTTCTGAGAACATTTGTCCTCAGCAAGTATTCCACAAAGGAAAACATTTTCCTCAATAATAGAAGGGCTTTGTTTGAGGGCTGTTGAAACAACCGGGTATTTCTGGATGTGGCCCAAAGCCCACGTTCCTATTCGTTTGAGTGCCCCTATCAACCAGGACTCAGAAAACTTTATAATAAGTCTCTCCATTTTACAAACTGAAAAATAGACATGGCAGTCGGATGGCACAGGGATCCAGATCAGGCCTCTCCTACCCCTTTGGGGTTTAGGGGCAGTGATGTCTCCCTCTCCTCACCAGGGTTCTTGTCCATGTTAATGTTCCAGATGATGAGCCGTCTCACCTTTAGAAATTATTTTGGGCTCTTTGCATCCAGGCGAAGTTACATTTTGTGAGTGAGGCTGGGAGATGAGGTGCTTAACATCAGGGAAGGAAACTCAGTGACTTAGGGATTTTGTTTGTCCCTGTCTTTCTGCTCGGCCTTAGGGGTTTCATTTTGGAACTGGGGCCCTTTCAACTGTATAAGAGAAGAACATCTGGCCCTCCAGGGTGCCTACAGGATTGTGTGATAAACATGCCCATTTTTTTCTCCTTTGTGATCAAGGTGGACTTCTGGCGTGGCCCAGCCAGGCCCAGCCTTCCTGTGGATGTGAGGGTTCCTTTCTCTGAACTGAAGGACATCAAAGCTTACCTGGAGTCTCATGGCCTTGCTTACAGCATCATGATAAAGGACATCCAGGTGAGGTCCTGCCCCAGCACTGTGGCTGGGGTCTCACCTTCATATCTTGTTTTGGTTTGGGCCCAACATGGAGAAAGAACATCCAGGGCTAAAATGGACGTTTTCTTTCTGGAGTTTCATCTGCATTTTTGTGAACCTACCATGGAAAGAATGAAACCTCACACTTCTCAAGGAAAATTTAAATCTAAGACAGACTTCATAAGTCATAGTATGGTAATGGCAGGGTAGCTTGTGGAGTCCTCTTTTTTTTTTTATTAAAATTTAAAAAAAATTTATACAATTTTAAAGGTTACTTTCCATTTACAGTTATAACAAAATATTGGCTATATCCCCCGTGTTGTACAATACATCCTTGAGCCTGTCTTACACCCAACAGTTTGTACCTCCCAGTCCCCAACCCCTGTACTGCCCCTCCTCCCCCCACTGGTGACCACTAGTTTGTTCTCTATACCTTTGAGTCTGCTTCTCTTTTGTTATATTCACTAGTTTGTTGCGTTCTTAAGATTACTTGTGGTTTCCTCTTATGGAGGAATTTGTAGTTCATGACAAAGGAGGAGAGGGGAGAGAAGGGAGACAGGAGGAAATAGCTCAGGTCTTCTCTAGGCACCATGGGGAGGAGGCACCTCTTCTGGATGGCTCCTTTTGCTTTTCTGACTGCTCCCTCCTGTCCCTGTTGTGTCTCAACCATTTGATAGCAGGGGATTCCTTCACTCCAGAGAGGCAGGAAGAGATGAGAGAAGCCGAGTGTGAGCCCTGCTGCGGTTTCCCTCCCCCAACCTCCACTGCAGGGCTCTCAGTACTGGGGGCCTCTCCCAGGCAGGCTTCTGCCAGAGGAACAGCTTTGGGAGAAGCAGCTGCAGGCCTGCCCTTGGGGAGGGTGAAGGGAGACTTCATCCCAGGCACCCGCCCTCACTTGTTGCTGCACCTTACAGCGTCTTTTCTGAATGTCGTGAAATTCTATTTTAATTGTTCTGTCTTCAAGGATAGCCCAGGAAGTCTCTTTCCTAAATCGATTCTTTCGGGCATCACTGGGTTAGACCTCTCTGGCTGCAGCCCTCCGCAGACGCCGTCGTGTACCTGTAGATTTGTATCCACGTAGATTCCTGTGCAGCCACATTGTGCTGCAGCTAATCTCCTCTAAGGGCTTTGTGTGTGGGAATACACAGTCCCCAGAGCGCACACACTTGACATCACATACCATTAGGTGCATTCCTTCCCCTGTAAGCATGGGCCTGGGGCACTACGGTCCATTCAAAGACCTTTCTTCCTCCTCGGGCACATCTGTTTCCCGCTGGACATTTCCCTAATTAAATCCCCCACAAACAAAAATGGGGAAACTCCCACAGACAAGAGAGGCTACCACATCAAAAGACTTAGTGCTCAATTCTCATTTTTCACCCGTGCCTGCATTTTGAAGTTTGCATTTCCCTGCTTCTGTCCTGCCCTGGAGACCCTGCAGCATTTGGCAAAGAGATAGGAAGAGGTCTCTGACATTTTTCTGTTGATTTCTGCATATCAAGAATGGACCCAGAGGCACCTGTGAGTCTCCCCCACTTCACCGGCTCCTCTGGAACTGTCCTCTCCTGTCATCCCCGGCCCCTGGATTCCCTTCGCCAGTGGGAAACGGGGAGCTTTTCATGCCCTCTCAGTAAAATGCCCTCGACTCCGGGCCCTAACCCAGTCCGGCAGGATTTTCACCAACAACTTGCTCTGTCAGCAACGCATCAAGCTCTGATTGTTATACTTGAGATCACATTTTGGCTCCCAGGGAGCTGGGGCTGGGAGGAGGCTGCTGTGTTGAGTTGATTTGTGGTGATGATGGGGGAAGGTGTCTAGGAGGAGGGAAGCTCAGAGGTGCTAACAGGAGGGAAGGGCTTTGCACCACTCAGGTTGTTGGCCTCCAGTCTCACGTTTTAGTTATTGATGCACAGACCTGGTTGCCTTCTGTCTTCTGGATCACCTCACCCCAGTGTCTGGCATAGTGTCTCCTGCATGGTGGGCCCTCAACCACCGTGTGCTGAATGAATCGCTCTGTTGGCAGGTTCAGGAGGAGCATGCCCGGAGAGAGGCCTGGCTAATATGCTAGTCTTTGTCTCCAGAGCCCCCTCCCCTGAGCCCCTCAAGGTACAGAATCATTTGCCTTATCTATCTTTATATTCCCAGCACCTACCATAGGGCCTGCCACTTAGGCGGGGCTTAGTAAATGTTAGTTGACTTAATGGACATGAGAAGGAGAGGGAAGAGGAGAGAGTATGCTTGCTTGTTAGTACCAGGCTGAGAGAAAGTGTGGAAAACCTTGGTGCCAGCTTTTACTTTGGCCAGAGGCGCTGGAGATTTTTGAGGAAGGGAAATGCCCGCCTGCCACTCCTGCCTTGTGATCAGAGGGATGCTTGAGATCTGCTTGTTCATTCCACCCACAGATGCAGAGATACCTACTGTGTGCCGGGTATTGGGCAAGGCACTGGAAAAACAAAGATAAAAAAATCTAGTCACTGGATCCAGGGGCGCTTGAGTGCTGTGGGGATGGGAGAGTTGAGGGGAGTAAATCAGTGATTACAATGGAGTGGATGATGCGCTGATGGAGTGGAGCAGGTTGCTATGGGAGCGAGTACAAGAGGCACTGCATGTCGCTCCGAGAAGGCGGTAATTACGGTGTGGCTGAAGAGCGGGAGGCGGGGGGCGGGGAGGGGAAGGGGCCTATGATTGGCACTGAGGCCAGACCAGAGCACAAAGGGCATCCTCCACCAGGTGAACAAGTCAAGATAAAATCCCAAAAAGCGTGGGGGAGCCATCGGAGGGCTCTGACATGATCAGATTTGCATTTTAAGAAAAATCCCTCTGACAGTGACAATGTTGACAATGTTGAGGTGGGGACAGGAACAGGGAGAGACTGACAGACAGGAGGGTGGTGAGGAAATTGCAGTGGGCCAGGGAAGAAATTATCTGATTCTGAGTGAGCTGTATTTGCATTTAATTTTTCTTCACCTCCTCATTCTTTTCAGCCCTTTGGTTTTGTTTTTTTTTTTCCCTGGGATGAATCACCATGGAAAAGCTTCACTTGAGCAATCAGCTCTGTGGATTTTAATGGCTTTTTTCTGATTACAAAATTAATAAATATTCATGATAGATAATTTGGAAAATAGGGGAAAGCACAAAGGAGAAAACAAAAATCACCCATTCTCCGAGCACGCTCTAGAGCAAGATACAATTTAGTGTAAATACTGCTTCGCCAATTTTCCCCTCTCTCCTGGATCATTCCCATTAGCATACAAATATAGAGTTATTTCTCTCATCTTAAAAAGGTCCTCTCTTGATCCTTTCCCCCACCTCCAGCTATCACCCCATTTCTCCTCTTCCTCATAGAGCAAAACTCCTGGAAATATTGACTGTACTTACCATCTCCATCCCTCTCCTCGGGTGGACTGTCCACCTCATGCTTCACCTCAACTGCCCTTGACAACGTCACACACAGCTCCTAGGTCCAACTCAGCAGTCAGCTCTGAGTGCAGTGTCCTGTTCTTTCATCTTTCAGCCTGACTGGTCACTCTCTCCTCTCTGGAACATGTCTCTCCTTCTGGCTTCCACGACACTACGCTCTCCTGGTTGTCCCATCTTACTGGCTGCTCCTTTCCATGTTGTTTCCCTGTTTCCCAGCTCTGTCCTTTGACCTCTCCTCTATCCCCTCATCCAGGATCATGGCATTGAATACCTTCAACCTCCTGAATACTCCCGTATTTATAGCTCCAGCCAGACTTATATATCCGACCTGAACTCCAGACTGACGTATCTGACCATCTACTTGGCATTTCCACCTAGGTGTCTAATGGGCATAGCAAACTTCACAGGTACAAACCTAGCTCCCCTGGCCACTCCCTGGCTTGCTCCCCCATAGCCTTCCCCAACTCAGGAAATGGCAGTGCCATCCTCCCGTCACTCAGACAAGAAACCTGGAGTCATCCTTGACTCTTTTCTCACATCCCACAGACAGTCCATTAGCAAGTCCTACCAGCTCTCCCTTCAAAATATATCTTACCACATCCTATTCTATCACCACGGGTCGACACCCCATCAGCCTTCACCTGGATTATTCTGGTAGTTTCCTAACGGTTCTCCCTGATTCCACCCTTGCCTCCTTATTGCCTAGCCTCAAAACAGCAGAGGTGACCTTTAAAAATATGCAAGTCCTATTATGTCACTCCTCTGCTTAAAACCCTCAGTGTCTCCCCACATCATTCAGAGTAAAACCCAAAGTCCTTAAGACTGCTGTAAGGCTCTACACGATGCAAGCCCCACCCCACGTCACTGGCCATTCTCCCCTTGCTCACTCTGCTCCAGGCACTGGAACCTGCTTGATGTTCCTCCAGCTTGCCTGACCTATTCCTGCTTCAGTGCCCTTGACTAGGATCATACCTCAGGGCCTTTGCACTTGCTGGTCCTTGTAGCTGGAATGCTGCTTCTACAGATATCGGCATGGCTTATTCCCGCACTACTTTCAACACTTGATTCACATATCAACTTTTCACCCTATTTTAAGTTGTACCCTTCTCCTCCCACACTCCCCCAGTTCCCGCCCTCACTTTTCTCCTTGGCACGTACAGCCTTCTAATATCCTATATGATTTACTTATTTGTCTTGTTTGCTGTCTGTCTCCCCTACCAGACTGTAAGCTCCATGAGGGCAGGCAATTTTGTTTTGTTGGCTGCCATATCTTTAGTGCCCAGTGTGTGCTTCACAAACACTGGTCTGCTGAGTAGAAGAGATTAAAAAGTGGGAAAGGTGTTGGCTGGGTGGCAGCTCTAAAGAGGAGAGGAAGACAGGAATAGGCAAGGAAAGGAAGGAATCATGGGTAAGGCCCTGAGGGAGAGCCAGAGTCTGGCTGCATGGGGATAGGGGGCTGAGGAGGGTTGGGGGTAGGGGTTGGGAGACAGGGTCAGCAGAAGGACTAGGCCCCTCTCTTGGTCCCAGGGAGGGGCAGGGGCTGCCTGACTCACCCAAGTGACCACTAATGGGGGTCACCTGCTGTCCAAGTCCTGCAGACACCACTTCTCCCTGGAGGAACCCAGATTTCCTGGTCATGCCCTGTAATGATTATTCCACCAGAGTCCTGGAGTCACCCAAGAGTCACTGTTGTTGTCCTGTCGTTGTCATCATCATCATACCTGGCATTTACTGCATGCTAGGCAATGTTCTAAGCATTTTACATGTATTCACCCTTCTAATCCTCACATGAACACTTCAAGTATGTGTGAAAGTACATGGTAACATGACCCCCATTTTATGAATGTGCAGAGAATTTCCTAATTTAGGACACTGAGGCACAGAGAACTTTGCAATTTGCCCAAGTTAGTGACAACGTCAGGATTTAATCTGAGACAGCCTGACTCCAGGCCCTGGACCCTTTACTCTTGTGCTGTCTGCCTTCTCAAGCGGTGTCGTTGTTCGTATGGCGTTTTAGCTTTGCCTTTTGGGCAGGGAAGCCCCGGTTCGGTCTTGAATTCTGAGGGGTCCATTCTAACAGCCCCAGATCTGTACCCCCTCACCCGCCATCCAAACGTAGGCATGGACTGTAACTGCCACCGGCCATGCAGCTGCGACTGCAAATGTTAGGCCTGGAAGAGGAGACCAGGGATGCATGAGAAGAGGTGACTGCCCTCCTCACAGAGCGGACATTAGAGCCCATCTCCTGCCCGCCACCACTGTTTCTGTGAACTTCGTCCATTTTACGTCTGTGGTTGGAGTGAGCTGTGAATGCAGATTCCCCTCAGGCGTCATCTTCACCGTTATGATCAGCTTCCCCCAGCCCCCCATCTTGGAGGTGCTGTTCTTAATGTCCCCATCCTTCCTTGCTCCTGTCATAAATTAATTTACACCGAGGTATTACTTTCCCTGTCAGCTTACGGCTTCCAGGGAGGCAAATGGCTTACTTCTGAGTCTTTTTTTTTTCTCTGAGAAGCCTGACAGGGCTGTAATTAGGCAAGCCTGCGGCAAGTCTGCATTCTTAGTTCTCCCATCCCTTTCCCTCAGCCCTGTGAAGGGAGCAAACATCTGCGTATTTTTCAGGCCAGGGTAGATTAATGTTCCTGGAATCAAGGGCCCAGCTGTGAGGGCTGAGCATTCCCAATTTGTAAGCGGGTGTCATATCCATTCACAAGGCTGTGAGCGTGTTTGGAAAGTTATTTGCAGTTTAGTGCCGACTTCCCATTTGCCTCCAAGCTGTCGTGTGGAACAAAGGACAGCCTTATGGGAACTCTCTTCCTGTGGGTGTCCCTGAGCTGTGGGGAAAGAACTGGATCCTCAGGTCCTATCTTCCCAATTTTTCTTCCCTCTCCTCCACCTTCACTCACCACCTCCATCCCTAGGAAGTTAGATGTATGGGCCCTTTAACTTTACGGCGTTGGGGCCCTGACTCCGGGTGCGTTGGCCTGACCTGCGCTCTGCTCTGCAGCTGCTCACTGCAGCTGGTCATGCCCGGCCCACAGTGAGGGACACACATTGGTCATGGAGGCTGCTGAGATTTCCGTTGATTTTCTGGGAAGAAGACAAATTTCCTTTGTTAGAGCTTCCCAGGCTGCTGCTTGTGCCAATGAGGATCAGGGCTCCTCCAGCCATCTCTAACTAAACCAGCAATCCCAGCTTTGCCCAAGTGGGAACGTCCCCAGCCCAGCGAGTTCAGCTAGAGAACATTGCAATTACAAATGCCTAGCGTGTAGTTGGTGCTCAAAAAGAGAATGAAATGAGCCCCAAACATTGACTTCCACTCCCATTTAAAAATCTGTGAACTTGAGGGTTGTGAGCAAGCTGACAGGGGCGATGGGGTGAGTGTGTCATCTGATAGTGGCCTCGGCTGCAGCGGGGCAGGGCGGGAGTGTTTCTTCTAGCCCTGGGACTGAAGGCGCCATGGCTGCTGCTTTATTTTTAGCCATTTGGGTGTTTTGTCTTTGTTTTAGTATTATTTATTCATTTAGAAGATTTTCCTTATTGAAGTAGTGTGAGCACGTTGCCAAAATGCAAAAATAGAGAAAAGGAAAAATTGCTTGAAATCATAATCTTTCTCTCCTAACAGGCATGTTAGCATTTTGGGTTTTTTTTGACATTTTACTGTGTTGTTTTCCTATGCTTGGGGTATTGCCTTTTCATTATTTTAAAGCATTTTTAAATTACAAGAATAGTATGATGGACTTTTCACCTGTTGTTCATATTTTATATGTGTGCTTACTCTTTCTCTCTCTATGTACACACACACACACACACACACACATAGACATGTGTGTGTGTGTGTGTGAGATTCTTATTAGCTTTTAGTTTTGATAGCTAGCTGGCCTTAAGGAACATAATGTTAGAAACTAGGATATCTGGGTTTTTATCTCACCTCTGCCCCTAGTTAGCTTTGCTATTAAGTCTCTTTACCTCTCTAATTTGCTTTTTCTCTAAAACATGAATAGTTAATTCTTGCCCTGTCATCAGGTCATCTGACCAGATCAACCGAGGTGATGAGTATACAGATGCTTGGTTAAACTAAAAGACTCTGGCCTGAAGCAAGGCATTATCAGGATTTACTTGTGACCCAGAGCTGCAAACCAGAGTGACTCTGGGTTGACGGCCTCTGCTTTCCCAGCACCCCTGTGGCAAAGGGGCCCGGGCACCTCCCATGCTGCACAGGCAGGGCTGAGTCCTGGGGTGCTTCGGTCCCTGGGTGTCAATGTAAGGGTATGAGCTTAGGGTGAAGGGCACCTGCCCACCTCACTGAGTCCCGAGCTGAGAAAAATGCCCCAGGATGATGTGGGAGGTCAGTTCAACCCAGGCACTATACTGCCCGCTCTGTGGGAAGTACCACATGAGGATTGTGTGCCAACTCCAAATTGCCACTCAAGGAAGGACATTACTTTGGCTCACCTGTACTTGTGTTTAAGAGGCAGTTAAGATGGTGAGTGACAGACTGTTGGCACATTAAGTATAATGATTTGGACTGGCTTTTCGAATGGCTTGGACATCAACTGTCTGGGCTACTTCCTGGGGCAGAGTGCATGCTGTGGGTCAGGGGAGCCCTCTGCTCCCCCAGGGGTCAGTGTACATAGTTCAGCTTGGGCTTTGGCTCAACAGAGTGTTCACAGAGGACAAAAGCAATGTTGGCAGTAGCTCATGAGCATCTTTTCCAAGACACTTTTATATCTTTTATTACATTTTATCCTTTTGAGATGGGCAGGGCAAGTCCCAATTTTAAAGCTGAGGAAACCAAGATCAAGGTTCCACAGCAAGTTAGTGGCAATGGCACACTTAGAACCAAGTTCTCCAGACTCCTTGTCCTGTGCTCATCTGGGAAATGGCAGCATGAATGCCAGCTTGCCAAGTGGAAGAATCACCCAGCAACCTGGCATCTCCTCCTTTTGTGCAGTTCACACTCACAGTGGCTCATTCTCGCGTGTCGATGCTGTGTTTGTGCAGCCAGCTGAGGCAGAGCCTCAGAAGAGACATGCCTGGCCCAGCCTCCTCTTCCCTTCCTAGGTGCTGCTGGACGAGGAGAGAGAAGCCATGGTGAAATCCCGCTGGCTGGAGCGCAGCACCAGTGGCTTCAGTTACTCCTCGTATCGCACCCTGGAGGAGGTGGGTCTGCCAGGTCAGGCTCTGGGCTCTGTTGTCCTCTTGAGCCCTCAGGGTCTCCAGCCTCAGGACTCTGGGGTCTACAGGAGACTGTGAGCTGACGCTTGGGGAGTGCAGAGCACACACTGGGCGACAGGACGTAGACAGATCAAGGAGGTCCAGAAGCCAGGATTCAGATAGAGGGGACTGTGGCCCGGTCCAGAGCAGGCGTGGGAGGTGGAACACTAGAGCAGGGATCCAGCACCGGCCAGAACAGAGCAGGTAGAGGCACCTTCCTATCTGACATTCTGGCTAGGGATCCAGGGGTCTTAACCTCTGAACGACCATTCCTGTGTTAAGTGACCCCAGCTGTGAGTACTAGAGCATAGAGGGACAGGAAGCTAGGCATGTTAGAGAGCCATTTTGTAGAATTAAAGAGTTGCGTTCAGCTGGAGAAAATTTATGATTACAGTTACAGCCATTGAGGGCAGGCATGACTGATTGTGACTTGTTCATAAAGGTAGAATATGCAAGAAAAGCATAGAGACGCCCAGTCGAGAAAGAAACTCTAGGCACACATCCTATTTCCATGTAAAGGATGACATTATTGATATTGTCCATCTATTATTATCATTATCACTCTCCCCGTTTCACGAAGTCCGTTAATAGAGGATCCATTTTCTTTCGTATATTTGTTAATTTAATTATATATTGGAAGAATAAGAGAATGAATTAGTATATTCCATCAGTATTTACTGATGTCAGAGATAAATAATCCTGCCTTCAAGAGGCTTAGAATCTAAAAGGGTCAGGATGACTAAAAACAACACTGCAAGGACTGAGATCTGTCAAATGGATTGAATGGGCCAATAATATGGAAGCAAGAGAAACTTCCAACCAGAGAGAGCCATGCAGGCCGACCCTGGGGACTGAGTAGGCGCAGCACATGCTGCTCTTCCAGGCAAGGCTTAGGAAGAGCCTGGGAATCCAGGCTAACCACAGCTCCTGCCTTAGACCCAAGGTAGTCTTTGATTTTTGTGATACTTTTAGATCCTCAAGGGAGGTGGGAAAGCATTAAAGAGGGTGGGATGGGACAAGGAGAATACTCAGAGAGATCCTGGGATTTGCCCCCTCCCTGCTTAACTGCCCATCTGAGAAACTTCATTCCTTTCAGATATATACCTGGATCGACAACTTTGTAACTGATCATTCAGATATTCTCTCAAAAATTCAGATTGGCCACAGCTTTGAAAATCGGTCCATTCTTGTTCTGAAGGTAAAAGCTAGCAGCGTTGACCACTAGACTGTACAGTGAGTGCCTCTGGCATAAGTTGAGCTCATATGGGGTTGTGGCTGGGTGGGAGTTTTAGGGAGAGAGATGTGTACACTCTTGTCCCGAGGTGACCCACAAGCTTTGGGATGGTGGTGTTCGGGGACCCACCCTTGTAGGTGTGGACAGGTGGTAGTGCAGTGACCTGGCATGTCTGGGTCAGGAATCTGGTGGGAGGGTTGCTAAGGAGATGGAACTGCAGAGTGGCAATCATCACCTTGGACTTGGGATGTGAGTGTGAGTGAGTCAGCATTCTTCCTGTTACCTCAGTTGCTTCATCTGTTTAATGGGAAGAGCGGTACCCAGAGGCTTCATTTACAACAACTGAAGTCATCTGGCTCAGGCAGCCCCACAGACAGGCCTGAGTCTATGAGGACACCTTTCAGCCCTTCACAGGGGCCACTGGAAACAGAGCTCTAGTAAACTTGGCAGCAGCAGTGCCCTTGGCCATGAAGGAGGCAGGATGGGTGAGAGTGTGGAGCCTACGGGAAAATGATTCTTTGTGTGTGCCCTAGAGGGCACTCAGGAGCATGGACCACGCAGGGCATTTGACATCCAGCTCTCAGAGAAGACAGGCACTGCAGTCCTCAACAATGCCCTGGGGGACTCTTCTGAAGGGTCAAGTGGTCTCATCTAGCTCGGGATTTGACTTCGCCTGTGCCTGCTTTGATTTCCCTTAAGGGCTGTCTGTGTTCCCCCTTTAATGCTAAGACCTTGCTACTCAGTGGGGTCCTTGGATCAGTAGCAGCAGCATTCCTGGGAGCTTGTTAGAAACTCCCAGCCACACACCCCTTTCCAGATCTACTGAATCAGAATCTGCATTTTACTGAGCTCCCCGGAGGATTCACGTGCCCCTCAAAGTTTGAGAAGCGCTAGTCTAAAATACTTTCAAACTTGGGAAATTCTGTGCCTCTGGCTGGATCACTTTGCTCTCCAAGAGCATCACTATGTCTCCAGGGCACCCCCACACGTGTTTACTTTCTATGGGCTCATGCACAGGTACCTCCACCTACAGCCCCCCTCTCAGGAGCATGGGGCCGCTCCAGGCAGTGAGGATACGTCTGGGGCCTCCTTCCAGGCAGTCTAGGGACAGCCCTGTAGCTGTTTTGGTTCAAACTTGTATGGGGTCCAGTGCTTTTCCCCAGTTCAGCACTGGAGGTTCGCAGCGCCCAGCCATCTGGATCGACAATGGAATCCACTCCTGGGAGTGGATCACCCATGCCACCGGCATCTGGACTGCCAGGGAGGTCAGCACAGACCATGGGGGCTGGGCTGGGGGAATGGGGGCTGCTCAACTATTTAAGGGCACCTCCAGTTGAAAACTTAATTCGTGGTTCTCCTAACCCGGGGGGCTGTCTACGCTCCTGCCCTATGGAACAGCTGCCATGTGCTCTGGCCTTTTGCAGCACAGAGCCCCAAGCTGTCCTCTGCTTTCTAGTTGTTTAAAATCCAAGCCTTTGGTTCTGCACAAGGCTGAACCTGATGACTGATGCCACCCCTGCCTGCAGCCACTGGCTGTACAGATGTCCTGCTCTGCTTCGGAGGAGAGCCCAGCAGGGCCTCCTGTCCCTCACCCTGTCCCCACCCTGCCCTTTCTTGCAGATTGTCAATGAATATGGCAAAGACCGCATCGTGACAGACGTACTGAATGCCGTGGACATCTTTATGGAGATTGTCTCCAACCCTGACGGGTTTGCTTATACCCACAGCATGGTGAGAGTACCTGAGAGGGAGGGGGTCAAGGATCAGGGGTCAGCTCTGGGGGAATGGAGGAAAGGTCACTGTGGCTTTGGGATGCTTGGCTGAGGTTCCCTAGGGGCAGGCCCCGCGGGGGCTCCTTGCAGAGCCTCACTGAGGCAGGCGGGCTGCTCAGATACTGTAGCTGCAGCTCTTG
Source organism: Leucopleurus acutus (assembly GCF_964270905.1). Classification (NCBI taxonomy): domain Eukaryota; kingdom Metazoa; phylum Chordata; class Mammalia; order Artiodactyla; family Delphinidae; genus Leucopleurus; species Leucopleurus acutus. Next base: position 86,843,546 of record NC_139144.1, read on the forward strand.
CCCTTCAGCCTCCCTCTTGCTGCCCAGGGAAGGCCACTGTTGATTGACTGTGCTTGGGCCTCTCTCCATACCCATGTTTAACCTCATAATACCCCAGGTTTAACCACAAAGCATCTGATCTGCAGCCTTGGCCCAGCCCCATGCCAGCCTCATCCTGCCCCAGAGATTCCTTCCTTTTGCCCCTCCCTGGCCCGCCGGACCCCGCTTCCTAGACCAGGATGTCAGAGGCTCCCACCCAGGAATGGGCCCAGTGAATGAGGTCACCTGCCCTGTGCATTTTCAGAACCGCTTGTGGCGGATGAACAAGTGCAGCAGACCCGGAATCTTCTGCATTGGTGTGGATGTTAACAGGAACTGGAAGTCAGGCTTTGGAGGTACTGCAGTCTGCTGCACCCGGGGGCAGGGCTGGAGAGGACTTGGTTCCTGGCACGTCTCCCACACAGTCAGATTATGTTGACTCATAACTGGGGAGGCAAAGCAGTTAGCTAATGCAAGTGAGTCATGGCCAGGGACAGGCAGGCACATGCCTAGGATCGGCCGTGGGGTATGGGGAGAGGTTGCATATGTCTGTTAAATGTATACATATGCTAAGCCTTCATGGGAAACAGCTCCTTGCCTGGGGACTAACTGCAAGGGTCAGATCCTAAACATGGCAGAGAAAGGCTTAAGGAGGTCCAAAGTAGTCTTGCTCATTGTTCAAAACCCAGAATTTGTGGTGCCCCACCCAAATATCTCTAGCCCTTCCTTGAATGGAGCATGCCACAAGAAAATGCCTCCAAATTCATTCCCTGAGAGCTGTGACCCAAATTTTGCCCTCTGGGGAGGCCAGAACAAAGGTTCGAACATAGAATAAACTAGTTCCTTATCATTAACACTGACTTGAGCCTGGCTTTTATTTTTGGCCCAATTACTTTGTGACCCTGGGCTGTTGGACTGTTGTTTACCTGCAGGGTTGTATCATTCAAGGGAGGGGTAGGCAGCTTCCTCCTGAGTTCCCTTGGTGTTCTTTCTGATTATCTCCCTTGCCACACGAGGGGCTTAGGGACTAGATGGGGAAACTGAGGCTTCCAGAAAGCCCAGAGATGAGTATGTGGACCCTGGGAATGCAGCAATTTGATGGTTGGGGTTCTGGGTCTAACCAGGAAAGTCTACAAAACAGAGGGGTGTATGGGTACAGCCCTCCGCCCCCAGATATTGCTCCCACACTATACTGGGGAATCAGGGTTTGGCTCCACAGGAGACGATGCCGTGCTGTTGGCTGCTCCTACCCCCTCGCCATGCTGTTGAAAAGCAGATCTGCAGATGGGAGGTCAAGCCCACGAGATAGAACATTCTAGATCTGGATGCCCATTGCTTTGAAAATCTGATTTGAGTCTGTTTTCATTGAAAAATAAGGACAGCTCTGAAGCATACAGAGCGAGGCCACCAGCCCACAGTGTAGGGGTTGCCGGAGAGTCTGGGGCTGTGTTTTAGCTGCTTGTGTAAGGGAACACAGCCACATAAAATTAGGTTTCCACCTCCAAATAACCAGACATTTGCCCCCAAGAGGGCATCCACGTGGGCCCCTCAGAACTGGCTGAAGGGAGTGCCCACGTACCCTGAGACAGACTGGCTAGAAGAAAGACAAATTACCTCTTAAAGAAAATAACTTTTGTGAGTTTCACCACAGGAAAAAATATCAGTATATATATATACACAATGTAAAAAAAAAATATGTGGGAAAAAAGCCCAGAGGGGACAAAAAGCTCCCATAATCCCCCTGCCCAAAGATTACTGCTTTTAATAATTTACCATGTCCTTCCAGTGAGTTCCCCTTGCTACAAATTACATTTTTAGAGAAGGAAAAATAAATAGCTAATGAATCCATTAGCAGGTACTTGTGAAACAGGCAGGCTCAGAGGACTTTGACTGTGAATGTCAGAGGCAGACAGCTAATTCCCATTTGGTCAGGGGAAGATTAGTTTATTCTGCCTAGCTCAAACCAGAACTAACGGCCTGAAGTGTTTCTCCATATTTGGGCAAAGCCACCTGGTCGTTGGCAGGGGAACCACTTTCCATGCGTGGGCTGCAAACGCAGACAAAGCTTGCAGCCTCCCTTGCTCTGCTCATCTGTTGCTATTTGTCATTCATCAAGTGTAGCAGGTGCAGAGGCTCCCAGCAGACACAACAAACAGGGCCACTGTTAGCTGGGCCAGCTCCAGCCTGTGAGGCTGCTCCTACCCCCTCGTTTCCTGCAGGCACATCCCCTTCTAACCAGGGTCAGTCCTTGCCCTAGGCAAGGACCCGAAGACCAAGAAGAGATGCGCTCCCAGGTGACAGAATTGCCTCTGGGCCTGCCTGTGGCCAGAAATATCGAGTGTCTGGTTAGTGACTCAGGGGGGGAAGATTTTGTTTATGGTTTTATTATTGCCTTAATTTAACTGCTGCGTAAAGAGTAATCTGTAGATCATCCCTCCCACCCCGCTGCCCTCACCTGCACCCTTGGGGAGGATCTGTTTGCTGCAGTCCTAGAGCAGCATCTGAACTGGTGGGCAAGCCTCTCAGCTCTCTGGCCAACTCACTGCCCTGAGGGGTGCTCTGGCATCCTCAGGAGGCTTCAGAAGTTGGGGCAATCTCTGGCCTCTGACTGGGCTTCTGTGCAGTCATTTCAGGGAGGAGGAGTGAGAGCAGGACCTGGGATGCTCTTTCCAGTTGTGTTCCTAACCCACAAATCGTGACCAGCCCAGCCTAGCCCTCCATGACATGGCCCTTGGGGAGGGGAGGAAAACAGAAGAGGAAGAAAAGAGATGGGGAGCAAAGAGTCTAGTAGGAGATGGGAACAAATTAAATTTGTGAACAGAATAGAAGCACAGCTGCTCTTTGCCCTCTCTCCAACTTAGGTCCCCAAGAAGAATTTTCAGACACTTTGCATCTGTGGTTCCCAGACCAGCCTTGGGCAACTATGGTGATCTAGTCTCTCTTTTCCTCCAAGTTCATGCTGTTCTTGGGCTATGGCTGTGGCAAAGCTTGAGCAGACAATAAGTCTGAGCACTCAACTGACCCAGGCCTTTCCCATGGCAGTGGAGGGTCAGCAGAGAAGGATCAGCTCAAAGGGGTCACTGCTCATAGGGGAGGCCAGGTTGGAGACCTACTGGCAACTGCTGAGGCAGGCCTGCCTTTCTAATGGAGCCACAGTCAGGACTTAACCAAAGGACAAGCCAAGGGAGCTCCCTACAGGGCTACAGAGCTGCTGAGTCATGGTGTGGCAACACTCCTCTGATGTACTAGGCTAGGGTATGAAGCAGTAACAAATATCCCTCCAAATCTCAGTGGCTTAACACAATATAAATTTATTTTTCATGCATACAAAGTCCAATGTGGGTAGGTGCCCCTCCTTGACAGCTTTCTTCCACTGGTGACAGAGGGATCCAGGACACTTCTCCATTTAGAGTTTTTTCCTTCAAGCACACAGACAGAAGAGAGTGTTGAGAAGTCGCACTTGCTCTTAGCCTCCAACTAGAAGTGACACATCATCACTGCTCACATTCTCATTGGTCAAAAGTAGTCACATGACCTCAACCAAACTGCAAAAGAGGCTAGGAAATGTAGAGGAGTACAGTATATTTTGTGAGCACTAAGTGTCTTTCCCAAGCCTGGGAATTTGAACACTTTGGGTGCTTTGACTCTACTTCCAGGAAATGGTTCTAACAACAACCCCTGCTCAGAGACTTATCATGGGCCCTCCCCTCAGTCAGAGCCAGAAGTGGCTGCCATTGTGGACTTCATCACGTCCCACAGGAACATCAAGGCTCTGATCTCCATCCACAGCTACTCTCAGATGCTCATGTACCCCTATGGCCACTCTCTGGAGCCTGTTTCAAACCAGGAAGAGTTGGTGAGATTGGCTGCTTAGGGCTTGGGGGAGGCATCCAGCAGACTCCCAACAGGCCCCATGGTAGGGAGTGGGGGGTGGGGGGACTTGTTCTCACATGTGATCAAGTTCAAAACTGGAGGTGCTGTGCTTCCTTCTCACAAGAGCCATCTATATGTTCAACTTCCAAGACTCTGAAGACCCTGCTTCTCAGCAGCTGGTGAGGGTGTGGGAGTGTGGGGAGCACCGGCATCTCACTCTCTGGATTTAATCTTGCAGTACAGTCTTGCCAAGGATGCAGTGCAGGCCCTGTATGAGGTTCATGGGATCGAGTACATTTATGGCAGCATCAGCACCACCCTCTGTGAGTGAGCCTTCCCTTGTCTGTTGCTGCTTCAGGCACCACATCCACCTAGGGTCGGGCCAGGTGCAAGCTCTGCTGACTGGCAGGCCTGGTTGGCCACAGGGTTGTGCCATAGATCTAGCTGGGCTGGGCCAGAGCTGATTTCCACATTTGAATAGAAGGGTGAATGGTGGTACCCAGACACAGACACCTGTTTCTTTGCAGCATTAATTAGTGCCTATCTCCCAATGCCTGGGTTACTGCAATGTTCTTTGAGGGTAAATATCCCAAGTCTGGTGGCCTCCAGAAGCTTCTTTTTGCCAGGGCAGAGATTGGGCTGGGTGAGCAGCGTATGGCCCAGGTTGAGGCCTGGGCCAAGCTTGGTGTGGTCTGGAATGGGTGGGAGTTTGGCCCCCAGGGCCCACTGTCCTCTCAGGATGCCTCTGTACCTTGTGACCACACCCTGTTCTTCCTTTTGGGGGCATTTCTTTGCCCTTTTGTATCCAGATGTGGCCAGTGGGATCACTGTCGACTGGGCCTATGACAGTGGCATCAAGTACTCCTTCACCTTCGAGCTCCGTGACACGGGGCACTATGGCTTCCTGCTGCCAGCCACACAGATTATCCCCACAGCCCAGGAGACGTGGATGGCCATTCAGACCATCATGGAGCACACGCTTAATCACCCCTACTGACAATACTGCTGAGGGCAGAGCCAGAGGGTTTGTCTTCTTTCCCAAGGCCTGGGCTCCTCCTGAAACCCAAGTTATGGATCCCTTCCCCACCCCTGCCCTGACTCCTTAGGAAATAAAAAAATGTTTGAAGAGGCTTGGTGGCTTCTGGCACTGACTGCCACCCCTTTGGGCTCAGCATTGAGGAGGGGACAGGGGCCTTGGAAATGCCTCTTCATTCCTCAGGTATCCAGGCAGACAGGGGGACTAGCAGCCCTTCCTTTTTCTCCTCTTGAAATGTTCTCGGGGCCTAGAACAGATAGCACACCCCCTGGAGCGACTAATACACTGCACTGTCCCTTTGGTATTTACATTTTAAGTGAGCCTGGAGGGGACAGTATTTGATCTGAGGGAGTGGATCTCCAGTGGTGGTGTTTCTGGCACCCGGAGCGAGGGGTGGGTACAGACAGGCAGCCTCCTCCTCTTCCTGCTTCATTTCCCATGCTGGGTAGGGAGTAGACGCACATTTCAGAGTCCTCCATTCAGAAGATCCCTCTCACCCTGTTAACAAAAGTGAAAAAGTTACTGGTTTGTGACCTGCTCTTCCTGGGCACCCTCACAGCCTCCCTTGGTCTTGGGAGCAGAGTCGCAGCCAGTCAGAGCCAGCACAGCACAGCACTGCACATCCAGAGAGAAGTCCTCTTTTTCCTCCTCACGATAATCATCGTGGTTGTCGTGCACTGAGAAGTTAGTTTAGGCAAGGCCATTTACTTTATCTCAGGGAGAGATTCTGAGATACAAATGAGGTCCCTTCCCCCATCCTCAGGCTTCCTTGTACCTTTTGCCTTCCCCCATCATTGGGGAGCCGGGAGGGTCTGTTTGCCCTGCTTTCAGGGGAAGGCAAGTACCCCCGAGAACAAGAAGTCAACTGGAGAACTGAATGGGCTTGTGTAAGTCTGAGGCAGGAAGCAAGACTTTCATTTGCAAAAGCCAGACTTTAGTAATTGTTGTTGCTGAAGGAAAGGATTGTGGATACCCATGAACTGGCGCCTGCAGGACACAGGGTGCAGAGTTTTACAGACAGGGAAGAAAGCGGGCGAAAATAGGAACAAGTCCCCGTTTCCACCCAACCTGTAAAAGAAGACAGAAGTTGGACCAGTTAACGGAAAGAGGGGATCAGTGGTGATCAAAACTCTGGGTATGGGCCATGTCCAATATGGCGCCTGAGCCTCAGATTAACAGTGGCTGAGCAAGGGCTCTGGACAGGTGATTAGAGGCAGCCATATGGCTGGGTACACATCAGTAATGCAGCTGTTGAGAGCTCTTAGCAAAGAAATGAGAAGGTTGGCGGGTAAGAAGGCTTAGGGTAGAGGCAAGTAGGCTGAGCCGAGGGGCCATGCAGCCAGCAGCCATGATGGCACGGTGGGCATCAACTGGGCATGGCTGTGCCCAGGACCAGCTGTTCCATGTGGAAGGCCTGAGAAATCAGGGGAATGAACCCCTGAAGAACCTAGATCATTTCCAGGGGAAGGGCCAGTGACAGAGGATGAAAGAATCCTGACTCGGGCTAGAGTTTCCCAAAAAAGATGAGTTTTTTTTAGAGCTGGAAGTGGTCTAGAATTTCCAAGCTGAAGTTTTCTGCTATTAACAGAAACCCGAGGTCATGGGCTAAGTTAGATAAATAAAGCAAGTCATACTTTTGCACACTGGAGTCTGTGATTATAACTTTTATGCCCTTTGCACAAATATTTTTATTTCATCCTCAGGGGGAGGATATTACCGGTATTAATAAGCTTATTAATAAGCTCAGATAAGGAGAGCGTGATTTGGAGAAGTTTTAAAGGCCACAAAAGGCCATATAGATTGAAAGTTGAGGGAGATTTGAACTTGGGTTTGTCTAACTCCAAAACCACCATGTCACCATTTATCCAAGCGTGGCCTGTGGCAGAATCTATAGGAAGTCATTTAACATAAAGATGTTTGGGTTCCACCCCCAGGCTGAAACAGAATCTCTGGGGTGGACCCCCAAATCTGCTTTTTTTTACCATCTTCCCCAGAAATTCCGAGGTCCCTTAAAGGCTGAGAATCTCTGATCCCTGCTTTCCTGCTTCCCAGAAGGAACACATTCAAGTCTTCTAGGGGGAGTGGGGCTTTGGGCCTCCTACCCTCTGCCATTGTCTGTTAGGGCTGAAGGTGACTACAGCAGTGGGAAGCCAGTCATTCTTCCCCAAAATATTCCCAAGGGGCTGCCTTGACCCTAGCCAAATGCAGTGTGGTCTGCAGACCACAGGCATCAGCATGACCCGGAAGCTTTTTGGAAATGCAAATTCTCAGGCCACCCCAGCCCTACTGAATCAGAGTCTCTGAGGATGGGACCCAGGTGATGCTAATGCCTAGTTGGAGAAGTATTGCCTTAGAGGCAGGAGTATGTGGACGCTGATGGGCTTCCCAGTAACAGTGAAAATAATAAACTCTTTTCTGGCACATAGTGTGCAGCAGGCATGGTTCCAAGGATTCAACACATTGCCTCCTCACAGCTCTAAGAGGTAGGACTATTTTTTTTTAAATAAATTTATTTATTTATTTTTAATTTTTGGCTGCGTTGGGTCTTTGTTGCTGTGCGCAGGCTTTCTCTAGCTGCGGTGAGCAGGGGCCACTCTTCGTTATAATGTGCAGGCTTCTCATTGCAGTGGCTTCTCTTGTTGCAGAGCATGGGCTCTAGGTGCACGGGCTTCAGTAGTTGTGGCACGTGGGCTCAGTAGTTGTGGCACGCAGGCTCAGTAGTTGTGGCGCATGGGCTTAGTTGCTCCGCAGCACGTGAGATCTTCCTGCACCAGGGCTCAAACCCGTGTCCCTTCCATTGGCAGGCAGATTCTTAACCACTGCACCACCAGGGAAATCCCGAGGTAAGACTATTACTGTCCTTATTGTCAGATGAGGAAGCTCAGGCTCAGAGAGGACAGTGGCTTTTAAAAGGCACATAGCTACTGAGTGGCAGGCCCGGGACTGGCCTGCAGGTGACCCTGAGTCATGCCCAAAACCCTTCAGGACCAGGGCCAGGAACTTGTTGCACAGATCTCTGTGCAGCCAACAGGCCCACAGAAGTTGGGGCTGAAACTGCTTTCCAGATGGGGGGGGGTCTTCTTAAAAGGCAATTTTTTCCTTAAAATCCTTCAGTGACTTAAAATAAAACCCGCCCAAGGAGCCGCATGGCTGGCCCTGCTATAGGCCCTACAAGGTGGCTGGCCCTCTCTCACCTTGTTTCAACGCCTCATTCGTCAGCCCCAACCTCACCAGCTTTTTCTCAGTTCCTTCAGCTCCTTCCCAAGTAGGGGCCTTTGTATGTGCTGCTCCTCCTTGTCTGGAATATTGTTTCCTCTTACTCCTCCTTCGTGTGGCCCACTCCGTAAAATTTCCCCTTCAATTTCATTGCTTCACTAGTCCTTCTAGGACCACCCACTGGAAGTAGATCTATTATTTTCTTTTCCTGAGGCTTATTTCTTTCTTTGATAGCAGTGATAATAATTAATTGACTTCTTTATTTGTTATTGTCTCTACTGCTAGTTTGAGAGCCTATGAGGGGAACGACCATGTTTGGGTTATTCACTCTCAGTTCCTGTCAGGCACACAGTAGGTGCTCAATATTCGTTGAAAGGGGGTGTTTCTTCTCCTCAGCCTAGTGCAAATTACAACTAGGTTTAGCGTATGTGACAGAAACCCACCTTACTGTGGCTTAACCAGATCAAAGTTTTGTTTCTCTTACAGAATAAGTCGTCTGCGGTGGGCAGTGCAGGGCTAGTTCAGTGACTCCTTGATGCACTGGGGACCCAGACCCCTCTGGCCTGTTCTGTTTTGCCACTTTCCTACTATTTTGACCCCTAGTCTGTTGCCATCATATGACTGAATTCCAGGCAAAAAAAGGGTAAGGGTAAGGGGCAAAAAAATGTGAGCCAGCTGAATTGGCCATCCATGGGCTTAAACTTACATCTTATTGGCTGGGACTGTGTCAGGTGACCACGCCCAGCTGCAAGAGAGGCTGGGAAGTTGCTTTATAGCTGGACACATTACTGACCCCCCCAAAAATTGGAGTTCTGCTGGTAAGGAGGAAGGGGAGGATGGATATTGGGAAGGCAGCCAGCAGCGTCTGTTGCAGCTTCTCTGATGGGAGAGAGGATTTGAAGGGGCCTTTGAATCCATTTCTTTGCTCTAGCTCATCAAGTGACTGACTTTATCATAAAGCCATAGAATTTTCCAGATGAAAGGGTCCTTTGAAAGCTTCTAATCCAACCCTTTGCAGTTATAAAGACTGGGGGCCTCCGGATCATCTAACTTACGCAAGGCCCCACATGAACCTAATGGCTGAGAGAAGCCGGGGATCGTCCTCCTAGGACTGAGGGGTCTCCTCAGCAAGCCCAGGGGGGTGATGGCTGGGGATTTAAGCTTATCAAGTAAAAGCTCAAGACTTAGACATGCAAGTTTTGAAGATATTACAGAATAATCTCTTTTTCATAAAACTTGATTTCCCCCCACCCCCATTTCTTAGGTATATAATGCTAAACAAGAATTTATTTTTCTGCATTCTGCTTGTTTTTCTTTTTTTTCCCTCCCAACAAGCTGTCTTTTTTTCGTATGTTTCTTCATCCTTTTCACCAGTAAAATTTATGAGCATTTATTTAAAAGAAAAAAACATTGGAAAAACTGAAGAGAGAAAGAGCGATTATACATATGGAAAGCTATAAAGAACCACAGTGAATGTGCTGTGGTTATTGCTTTCTTAAAAAAACAAACTAGGCAGGCAGTTTGGAATGTGAAAGAGTCCTGTGTGAGGGCAGGGCAGGCGGCAGAGGCCAAGGGTGATGCACTAATGGCTGGGGTCCTGGGAGTCCCGTGAGGTGCTGTCCATTTCCCCTGTCCTCCTCCATCTCCCCTCTGACCACCCCATACAGGGCCTGAGAGAAAATGAATTTACTGAAAAATAAAATTAAAAAGCTTCTTTAGAAAAATAAGAAGGCCCAGGCAGCCACTTAGTACAAACTGAGGGAAAAACCAGTGAACATAGGGCCTGTCAGTGCTTGACAAACTGGTGAGGACATGTTCCTCTTGTAGGTGATGGTGGGGGTGTGTGTCCTGAAGGACAACTCCAGCCTGTTCGCCTTCAGAGTCTCCTTACCCCAGGATTCGGGACCATCCTTGGGAATGATGATACAAATCTATTTGTTCGGCTTGTCCCTCACTAACTTCTCCCCGGGGTCTGCACTCGGCCTCTTGCTCTCTCCTAACCAGCTTTACCAACTTCTGTGGCTCTCATCCACCCACCCATCAGCCCACCTCCCTCAATTCCCCAAAGCATAGCCAAGACCACAGGGTAACATCTCACAAAATTTTGCTTGGGAATACGGAAGGGAAATGCAATGTAGAAAATAAAGCACTTAAATTGGATGCTGGAGATTGCTGTTGTTGGGGTTGGTTCATGTTCCTTCATGAGGTAACCCCTACAGCCTTCATTCTCCTTGACCCTCTGCCTGCTCCCACATTGCCCCCAAGTGTAGCAATGCACCCTCAAGTGCTCCCCAGCTCCTCTCCTAGGCTCAGGCAGAGGCAAACCTCCCCTTCCCCGTTTTTCTTTCTACACATGGGACATTCCTGCTTGGCTCCTCTCTCTTTTGCATCTCTGTTCTGAGATTTGGGCTCTGACTTGACTTTTTTTTTTGCAGTACGCGGGCCTCTCACTGTTGTGGCCTCTGCCGCTGTGGAGCACAGGCTCCGGACACGCAGGCTCAGCAGCCATGGCTCACGGGCCCAGCCGCTCCGCGGCATGTGGGGTCTTCCCGGACCGGGGCACGAACCCGTGTCCCCTGCATCGGCAGGCGGACTCGCAACCACTGCGCCACCAGGGAAGCCCTGACTTGACTTTTCCTAAAGACCCACTGGAGTGCTGCTCCCTCCAGGTGACTCTTCCTCCAAAGAAAAATTCTGCCTCCATTCTGGGGTCAAACACTGCTAGCTACTTTAAAACGACAGTTCCACAGCTTCAAAGCAAACAAATAGGCTCTGCTGGACACTCAGTTACGAAAGCAAAACTCAAGGAGGCTGCTGATGGGCCTCCACCTCCTCGTCTTCCACGTCACCCCCACCTCCACCCCACAACCCCCTGCTGCAGCTTCAGCAGGATGTGGTCCCTCCCAACCTACACTACCCTGGGAACACTTACCCACTGCAAACCCCAGGGCCCCTGTGGCTCTATTCTGATCTTCCCACAAACCTGGTGAGCCTCTCTCCACCCTGCCCAGACCTGTCACGATGGCTGAGATTTGTTTGGGGGTAAAAATACAAATGTCCCAGAATCATAGAGTGTCACAACTGCAAGGGACCATGGAGATCATTCTGACCAACTCCCTCCCTTCATAGATGAGGAAACTGAGGTCCAGGGATGTATAGGGACCTGCCCCAAATCATATGCTGGGTTTGTGGCAGTCTACGTTTACAAGGCATTCCTCTCCCATTTTGCTCTCTTCTGAAGTTAGACAATGTCTGTGTGAGCTGGGTACTTTTTTCTTTCTTTTTCTTTTTTAAAAAAATTCTATTGGAGTATAGTTGATTTACAATGTTGTGTTAGTTTGAGATGTATAACAAAGTGAATCAGTTATACATATACATATCTCCACTCTTTTTTAGATTCTTTTCCCATATAGGCCATTACAGAGTATTGGGTAGAGTTCCCTGTGTGATACAGTAGGTTCTTATTAGTTATCTGTTTTATAGCTGGGTACTTTTTTCGATCACATGTGACAGAAAACCTACTTGAAAAAGCTTGAGGAAAAAAAAGAGAATAGAATTTGTTGGCTCATCCCTAGAGCTGGGGTGGGGGTGGGGTGGCTAGGTCCACCTGAATCACATGGCGTAGGAGTTGGGAAGGGTGGACCCTCAGGGGAAAAGGAGATGCTGTTATCAGGAGGAGGATACTCGGTGGGGCAAATGAGAGATGTCCTTTACAGCCCACCACTTGGCTGCCTCAAATTCCCATATAGACTTCTTTTCCCACATGCACACTTTACCACGTACAGCCTTAAACACACTTGCCAAAGGGGGATAGCTGAAGTCTCATCCATCTACTTCTTGCAGCCATTCTGACTGCACCCATTTGTGCTCTCTTCAAAGTTCTCCCTTGCCCACTGTCCCCCTTTGATCTCTAATATGGACATGGGGGACTGCTTCTCCTTATGCCGCTTTAACAACCCATTTTCTAGGTTTTGGTTTGGGGGTCTCTAAGCGTTGTCTTAGAGCTTCTGTTGACCATGCCTGGACATTCTCTGGCAACAGGGCTGCCATGGATAGTTGCCCAATTTGTGCACTGCACAAAGGTATTCTGCTGAGGACAAGGGATGATGTCTGTCCAGAGTGGGAGGGGTGCCTTTCTCCATTTCACATAAAGGCTCCCCTGGGCTAAAATTTATTGTCTTCTGACAATACAAGTACTTTAAAAGCTTAGTAAGTCCACCAGTTAGAATGCTTTTTACAGCAACAACAGAAATCCCAATTAATGAAAAGAAAATGAATATTCTTTCATATTATATAGTCCAAAGGTGGGGCAACAGACTTGACAATATTCGAGAAAGGTACCTCCTTCTCAAGAGTGGGGAAATGTTTTCTAGAAGCTTCCTCACTGGCCTCCCCTCACATCTCATTGACAAAACTGTGTCACGTGCCCACCTCTAAACCAATCACTTCACTTGCAGAAGAGAATGAGATTCCTTGAAGATTGTCTTAGACCAATCTTAGAATTTATCCCTAAGCTGGGAATGGGGTGACTTTCCTGAGGGGTGACACCTGCATTCAATCTGGGTTTGCTCAGCCAGCAGGAAGGAGAAAGGGATGCTGAATGCTTGTCCACGTGGAAACAGCAGGTCTTTCGTCTATTTGCGCTCAGGCACTTACCCAGTGACTTGTCCTTGAATCTAGATGCCGGCCTGGTGGTTTCTTTCTCATGCTAATAGGTCTTGGTGCTCTGCCTGTTCCCCCAGCTTTCAGCCCAATGGCCCTCATCCTTTGCCCTTGCTCTGGACCAATGTCAAACATGCCCATGGGTAGAGAGGCAGAGTTGTGGCCCTCTGCCCCAGGTTCCAGTCTAGCAAATTGGTCTTTACCAAAAGGCAATTTTCAGCTTACTGAGGTGCTTTGGAGGGACCCCAGGAATTAGGCTTAATTTCCATCTGAGACCCACATTCCTCTGCCACTGTGCTTTCAGCTTCCTGCCAGTGCTGGCCTTAATTTCAACTTGCAACATTGAATTAATCTTTTCCAACCTTGCAAGAAAATAGACTATATGACTCTTGGACAACTTAGATTGCTGGCTGGAGGCAGCAAGAGGCCCCTTGGCGAGGCAGTGCCTTCCCCCCACCCCTTTTCCAATGGTCTTGTCTTTTCTGGAAGAAATTCACAAAAGGCCAAGAGTTAGCCAACACACCCTTCAACATGTGTAGTGTGCATGAAACATTAAAAATTATAGGACCACTTTTGATTTAGAAATAGAAAAAGAAATATTGTTTTCATAATGCAAACTAAAGAAAGGCTCTACAAAACTTTCTTTCCTAGTGGGGAACAGATTAGAGCAGCTCGAGGGGCTTCCTTGGTGGTATAGTGGTTAAGAGTCCATCTGCCAATGCAGGAGACACGGGTTCAAGCCCTGGTCTGGGAAGATCCCACATGCCACAGAGCAGCTAGGCCCAGGCGCCACAACTACTGAGCCTGCGCTCTAGAGCCCACGAGTCACAACTACTGAAGCCCGTGCGCCTAGAGCCCGTACTCCACAAAGAGAAAAGCCACCGCAGTGAGAAGCCCGTGCACCACAACAAAGAGTAGCCCCTGATCCCCACAACTAGAGAAAACCTATGCGGAGCAATGAAGACCCAACACAGCCATAAATAAATAAATAAATTAAATAAAATTAAAAAAGGAACAGCTCGAGAGCACTGCAGGGCACTAAGAGATGAGGGGGACTGAGGGATGGGTGAGACCTGGTTCCTGGTCTCAGGAAATGTCTAGTCTCATTGGGGAGACAGAAATAACACTCTAGGAACAATTAAGGAGAAATAAATATCAGTTTGTGCTCAAGAACCAAGCTGTGTGATAAACACCACTTCCCTTCCATCCCTGGCAGAATCCAGTCATTAAGACCCAGATCAAGTTTCACTTTCTTGGTAAAGTCTTCCCTGGACACTCTTGGATGAGCCCATAGTTCTAAGTCCATACCCCTACTGGTACTTTTCACTTCACATCACAGGAAATGCACTGCTCAGGTCTCCTACAGCAAGGAGAGCAACCCAGTGAGTGTCTTTTATGTTTAGTCCTGTCTTGGTGACAGCTTCTTGGAGACCTGTTGGAGAACCAACATGTTGTTTGGTTACTTCTGTCTTTCCCGCTAGACTGTAAGCTCTCTCAGCTCCCTGACAAGTCAGTGGGGAGTATCACCGTGGTATGATGTGGCCACACTTCCCACGGGCTGTTCCCAGCTAGTGACTGAGCACAATGCGGCACTAGTACCAGCATTCCTATAGGACGTAGGGCTCCCTGAACTGCAATGTTGGCTCCAAGATTCAGAACTGCACTGCTGCCTGAGTTCCTCCTGCCCAATCCTCTCCCAGGTGTCAGACCTGCAACGAGGTAAGGCTCTTCTCTCTCCCCTTTATCCTTCATGGATGTGTCTCCCCATGAATCTCTTGCATGCTTAATTCTGTCTTATTGACCCACAGCTTCTTGGAAAGCCTGAGAGGACACAAGTTAGTTGGTTACTTCTGTCTTCTCCGTTAGACTGAGTTCTGTGAGATCAGGGACCCACCCGTCTGCTTCGGGCATCATCTCAGGGTGGAGCACAGGACCTGACCCAGAGGATGAATGAGCAAAGAGATGAACATTCAAAGAAGGGGCAGGTAGGTGAGAGAGAAAGAAGCCAGAGGAAGCTTCAGGGAGGTGGTAAGCCTTGCCTGGGGTCTGGAGGGCAGGAAAAGCTGCCAGAGTAGAAAGGAACAGTCTTCATGGAGGCTCAATATCTGTTGAGGATGGATTCAGTGTTTCATCATCTTCCCAGAGCTATGCTCAGGAGAGAGTTGTGGGTAAATGTAATGGGGTCACTCTGCCTTGGCGTAGGAAGGTTGGACCATAGGAGGTGGGCTAGGGAGGCAGAGGGAAGAGATGGAAACCAGAAAGGGCCGCCTTCGTTGTTGGCAGTGCCCAAGCCTGAGGCCCTGACCCAGAGCAGGGCCCCCAGATGCTGCTGGGGAACCACTGGGGCCCTGGTGGATTAGGGCGGATTTGTGTTAGATGTCTCTGCAATGAGGTCAGCATCCAGAGCCAGAGCAAATTCCCTGTTGTGAATTCCAGTGTCTCCTATACAGTGTGCAGTCCCAACAGGGTTCTGGCCCTGGTTCCCACCACCGCACTTTCTACTCAGAGGACATCTGGTTACAGTTCCCATCAAGGGCAACCCTTGATCCCAGAGCCCTAGAGCAGTGGGGGTGGAGGGAAACTTCTGCTTCTGTGCTGTGGCCTGATTCCCACAAGGCCACCGAGACTGGTAAGAGGGGGGCTGGGAAGTTTCCTTCACAGGGTTGTACCCTAAAGGTCAGGCAGCCCTGGACAAGGCCCGTGTGGTGAGAAGCCAGGAAATCTGGGAGCTGGCCTGGGTCCCAGAAGGTCCCATCCTGCTCTCTCATAGGAACAGAAGAGCTGGTGCTCCGGGAAATGGGAGAAGAGGACACCTCACATGAGGCTGCAGCTGGTGTGGCCACTCCAGAGTCCTGGCTCCTTCTCCATTGCCGGGTCAGTAAACAGGACCATAGGGTCTGTGGGCTGCAGGGCTCTGGGCAATCAGGGCTCCAGCTGGGAGGCCTCAGCCCTAGCTGACCCTCAGGCCCAGGATGGCCCCTCATGGCCAGGGGTTGAGGCCTGGCTTATCTCTCCAGCTGTCCTGTTCCCTGCCACTTTATCAGGGAGAGTGGGTAGGTGTCAGAGCTTGGAACTCCCACCTCTCCCTCCCCGTGGGATAGAGCCCAGGTGCAAGTGGAAGGACAACTCTTGGGCACAGCCAGGAGACCTCTGTCCTGGGAGAGTTTAAAAGACCCCAGGACCTTCTCCGCCTCAACTGACCTTCCCAACTGGCTGCAGCATGCAGGGGCTGCTGATTTTGAGCGTGCTGCTGGGGGCTGTCCTTGGCAAAGAGGACTTCGTGGGGTAGGAGCATGGAGAGGAAGGGGTGCTCAGAAGGGAGATAGGGAGGACTTAACCCCCAGCCAGCATCTGGAGGAGAGGGACAGACAGACACATGGGAAGATGGTCAGAGAGGAGCAGACTAGCACATCCTGGAAGGCAGGCTGACTGGGGACCAGGACTGAGAAGGGGTCAGGTCTCTTAGGACAGCCTCTTGAGCCCTGGAGAATATCTGAGCTCTGAGGAGGACTCTTCAGAAGAGGAGGCAGGAGGAGGCCTAGCGAGCTTTAGAGAGAAAGAGTCTAAGCTGGGATAGGGACAGCAGCAGTGTCCAGAAGGTTCCGAGGAGCCCAGGCCTCCCATCGCTAGGATCCCTCGTGCTTCCCCTGCTCAGCCCAGAGGACCGAGGCCCAGCCGCCCTCCTCCCACCTGGGGAGCGCGCATAGCCAGTAGGAGCTGCTCAGGCCCTCAGTCTCCCCTCCCGCTCTGCCCAGGCACCAGGTGCTCCGAATCTCTGCGGCCGATGAAGCCCAGGTACAGATGGTGAAGGAGCTGGAGGACCTGGAGCACCTACAGGTTAGAGGATGTGGGAGCTGCCCTGAGGCCCCAGGGTACGTCTCAGGGCAGATGGGCTCGCCTCAGACCCCCTCCCACCTGGGGCCAAATGGGGCCTGGGCTCTCTCTCCCCAGCCACCCAGGAGGGAGCCATGGGACTGATCCCTGTTAGGAAGTGACTTAAACTTCCCAGTGCTAGAATCTTGCTGCCTTTGAGCATCTGAGCAAAAGAGCCCCCCACACCGCCCCAACTTCTAATTCTTCTCTCTCCCTTGCTGCCTCAAAGCCTCTCCACTCTGCTTCCTGGGCCATTTCCCTGACCAAACTGGACTTTGTCCAGCACCCAGGGATTCCCTGCAGCCTCTTCCCCTAACAGCTGTGCCCCATCCCCAATTATATGGGAAATTCTGGTGCCGACACCCCATCCCGGGCAGGCCCTTTCCCACCCCGCTGTGACAGTGGCTCTTGTCCTCCCCAGCTGGATTTTTGGAGGGGCCCTGCCCAGCCAGGCTCCCCCATCGACGTCCGAGTGCCCTTCCCCAGCATCCAGGCTGTCAAAGTCTTCCTGGAGGCCCGTGGCCTCAGATACACAATCATGATAGAGGACGTGCAGTCGCTGCTGGACGACGAGCAGGAGCAGATGTTCGCCTCCCGGAGCTGGGCCCGCAGCACTAACACCTTTAACTACGCCACCTACCACACCCTGGAGGAGGTGAGGGACCCCGGGGCCCCGCTCCACAAGCACCAAGCTCTTCGTCAGACTGGCAGAACGCGCCAGGGCCAGCCTGGGTGTGCGTGACATCTGCTCTGTCACCATGTGGCCTCGAGGCTCTGGGTCGTGGCTCCTCCGCATTCAGGGCTCACAGCAGGCTCGCTAATGGAGCTGCTAAGGGAGGCATCCAGGTGCCCGGAAGCCATGAAGGCAGCCTTCCCTCCTCTGCCTCCTCAGATCTATGACTTCATGGACTTGCTGGTGGCCGAGCACCCACAGCTTGTCAGCAAGCTCCAGATTGGCAGCAGCTACGAAGGCCGTCCCATCTACGTGCTGAAGGTAACGGGCACCTGCCAGTGGATGTACGTGAGCACATCTGCAAGACTGGGCCCCCACATCTGTGCGTAGGCACCCATGGGTGAGCCCAGGGTTACAGAGAACACACTGTTATATGGACTCCCTGTGTAGCATAGGTGTGTGCATACCAGTACACACACAATTTTAGGTGACGCAAGTGTTTCCAGTCAAGTGTCACATTGTGGAAAGTATCCCAGTGTCTGGTAGTCCAGATAAAATGTTTTGTTTGTGACCTCCGACAGAGAACTATGTATGGGCATTGGAACATGGAGGGGCCCGAAAGTCTGGCTGAGTCATTATTTGCGCCAAGCTTGAGCTGAGGGCAGGAGGCAAAGCTCTGCAGGATCCCGGTCCAGACCCACTCCCACATCCCACCTGAGTGATGGTCCCACAAACAGAGCCTCAACCTGAGATACCAGAGAGCAGACAGCCTCTGGGTTGGGGTGCACTCCCCTTCAAGGAGGTGAGACAGGGCCCCAGCTGAACTATTTCCTGCTCTTCTCATCCAGTTCAGCACTGGGGGGAACAACCGTCCAGCCATCTGGATTGACACGGGCATCCATTCTCGGGAGTGGGTCACCCAGGCCAGTGGGGTCTGGTTTGCAAAGAAGGTAAGCCTATGGAGGTGAGGGTGCTCTCGCCTGGTAGGGCATCGGTATCCAAGGCCCATAGAAGCCCTGGCCCCTGCTTCCATCCAGAAGCAATGACCACAGAGGGAGGTCGAGGGCAGGCATCCATTGCTCTAGCATGGAAGATTCCTGGCCTGGCGCGCTCTGCCCCTCTGCTTCCCAACCTCCACCAGATCGCACAAGACTATGGCCAGGACCCAGCTTTCACTGCCATTCTGGACAACATGGACATATTCTTGGAGATCGTCACCAACCCTGATGGTTTTGCCTTCACCCACAGCAAGGTACAGGCCTTCTCCTCTTCTTGGGGAAAGCAGGGTGGGCCTCTGTCCTCTGAGCCCCACAAGCTACTCACCCCTAATCTCAACTCCCAGAAGTTGAGAGAGGGACAAACAGACCTGTCCCCCTAGACTAGGGGTTCTTGACCTTGGCATTCTTGACATTTGGGGCAGATAATTCTTCATGTGTTGGGGGCTGTCCTGCGCAAGCAGCTTCCTGACTGACTCAAGCCCCCAGATGAGACAACCGAAAACATCTTCAGATATTGCCAAATGTCCAGGTTGTGGGGGACAGAACTTTCCCCAGTGGAGACACACTGCCCAGACCTTCTTCCCTGGTTCTACTTTATGTCTATGGGACAGCATGCTACCAATCAATTTTGTAAGGGGCTGGGGGGGTGGTTGCCACATGCCTTCCTCTTTCTGCCAGTAGAACCCCCTGGCCAAATGCCATCCATTGTCTCCTCCATTTTCCTTCAGCCAAGAGCCCCCTTTGCAGACCTTCCTCCCTGACAACCAGTTGAAAGTGGCTTCTGATTCCATACTGTGTCCACACCCAGGCTCCGGATTGGGGCTCTGTGTTGATTGTGGCCTCTGTTGGGTGGCTGATCACTTTTCCTTTCTCAGAATCGAATGTGGCGCAAGACTCGATCCCTGACGTCGGGCTCCACCTGCATTGGGGTGGACCCCAACAGGAACTGGGACGCTGGCTTTGGGAGTAAGGCCCAGTGCGGTTTGGGGAGCAGGGATGGGACACCCCAGAATGGCTTCTTACTGTCCTTTGTCCTGTCATCCCCCAACCCTCTCCTGCCCCAGCAGTGGAGGCACATGGGTAACGTTGGCCTCTCCTCCAAGGTGCACAGTGAGGAAGGTGGCCCTCTGAGATCTGCCTGTAAAGTCCTTCCCAATGGAACTGAGGTCTGAAACCAATCTATTGGTTGTCTAGCGTAACTTCAGCTCCTTCCCTCTGTGGTCACTTCACTGCAGGAACTGGTGTTGCTTGAGGAGCCCTTCCTACCTCTCTGGGCATGTCCATCAGCTTTGTCCAAGTTTGGCTGGGGAGGGAGGCAGAACCCCCAGCTTATAAAAGGCTTCTGCCCTTTCCTTATCCGGGGTGGGGGTGAGCCCTCCTGCATCTCAACTCATGCAAAGACCAGAAGCCATGGAAGCTACATTGCTTGGGTGTAAGGAATGCCAACTCTCCCCTCCCACAGAGGCCGGATCCAGCAGCAACCCATGCTCGGAAACTTACCGTGGCAAGTTTGCCAATTCCGAAGTGGAGGTCAAGTCCATCGTGGACTTTGTGAAAGAACACGGGAACATCAAGGCCTTCATCTCCATCCACAGCTACTCCCAGCTCCTCTTGTATCCCTTTGGCTACAAAAGAGAATCACCTGCAGACAAGGATGAGCTGGTACGTGCTGATCCCTGCTTGCCCTCTCATCCCAAAGGCAGCTTTGGGTGGGCCTGGGTTTATCCATCAAACCTGCTTAAGGCACGAGGCCCTACACTGTGCCTAGCACCCCTTTCTCCCATGGACCCCTGATGGCTTGAGAAGACCAGCAGGGCAGACTAGCCTTTCTGTCTGGAAAGCTGAGGCACAGAGTGGTTGAGTCACTTCTGTCACATGACAGAGGAAGGGGTAGGGGTGGACTTTGAGCTTGTACCACAAGTTTAAACTTGGAGCTGCAGGGTGACCAAAGGGCAGTGAAGTAGCAGCCAGACATCCCACAAGGTCACATCCTGCTGAGTTCCCGGGCCTGACCCTGCAGGACCCAACAGGTTCCATGCTCTCTGCTGGGGGCCGGCTTCTGCAGGGTATGTGCTCCTGGGTCATCCTGCCAGCCCCCAGGATACCCTGGCCCTGTGGTTCTGGGGGTCTGGCACTGCTGGCCACGACAAGCAGTCTTGCTTGGCGTTTTCTCCAGGATCAGGTGGCTAAGTCTGCTGTTGAGGCCCTGACCTCTCTGTATGGGACCAAGTTCAAGTATGGCAGCATCATCACAACAATTTGTAAGTAGGTGCATTGTCTCTGTGGGTGGTCTGGGAGGAAGCTCAGCTGGCTTTCCCCGCTGGAGGAAGTGTCCCTCCTGGAGGAGGTAGCCAAGGGTTCCCCAACCTGGGAGCATGGGTGAGGAGAACAGCCCTGGCCATGCCTGACTACTGCTGGCTTGGTGGGCAGCGGGGCCCTTTCCTCATGTGAACTCTGCCTTCCTCGATACCTTCAGACAAACCCTTCAGTTCCTCTGAGAACTCTTATCTTGGGGTTAAGTTCAGCTTCATGCATGGAGCGGGTAGAGAGTTCTGCTGGCCTTTGTATTGTAGATCCCTAAGAAATTCAACTTAAAAAATACTCTTCCTCCAATGCCCTTCAGTTAGAGAATATATCCTATCTTTTCCCAGCTTACTTATCCATGCACTGCCCCTGAGAGGAGGACTGCTACGTCAACATGGAATTAAGTCAACAAATGTTTATTGAACACCTATGATACACCAGGCCTTGTTTTGTGTGCTTGGGATACAGTTGGGAATAAAAATAAGCCAAGATCAGGAAACCTCCATTCTAGCCAGCCATGACGATAAACATGAATAAGGAAATGATACCATGTGTTAGGTGATAAGTGCTGGGAGAAAAAGAACTACTAGGACAGGGTGAGGGGACTCAGGAGTACTGGGGGTGGAAGCAGGGCAGGTGGACTGAAGCATAGGCCTCATTGAGAGAGTGAAATTTGGGCAAGTATTGAAGGAAAGGAGGGATGGAGCTAAGAGGCTATTTGAGGAAGAGCCTTCCAGGCAGAGGAATCTTCTAGAAAAAAGGCCTTCCCGTGTGCCCTGACCTGGCGTGTATGGGAACGGCAGGAAGAGCACAGAGACCCAGTGGCTGCAGCAGAGACAGGTGGCGGGGATGGCAGCAGGGGTTGAGGTTGCGGTGTTCAGATCCCGTTGAGCCCTGAAGAGACACAGCAAGCTTGTGGCTGACAGGAGGTGAGAGTACTGAAGAAGCAGGGCGCAGGGACACACCTCAGACTTCCTGCCCCAAGTGCCCTGTTCTGGGGGTGAGTGAGTCACAGTCTCACCTGGGGCTGGCCTTACTTTTGGACTCCAGGCCTTCTTTGGAAACTGTTTTAACCCTGAGTCAAAAGGTTTTTGCTTTGTTCAATATTGTGGAGTTAAATTCTGATATGCAGCCACCTCCCTCTCCCCTGCCCGATTCTGCAGCTGCTTTGATACCTACTGCAAATCTGTCTGCAAAAGACAGACGAGGGGCTTTTGCTTTGACTCTGACCCTTGCACTTTCCCCCTGCAGACCAGCATCCGGGGGACAGTCCTGGTTACCCAAGTGGGCAACTCTGGTATATGTGGGGGCTTGACCCAAGTGGCTGTTAGATGGAGGTGGCTTTCAAAATCGTGGGAGCTTCCTTGCATGACCCAGTGAGAGGAGAACCATCGCTGGTCTGCCTCTCTGGGCCTCTTGGACTAAGACCCTTCAGGGGAGCTTCTTGGGAGGAAGCCAGGCTGCTTGGTCAACAGTAGGAACTTAGCAGATGCTGACTCCAGTCAACACTGCACGAGGCTCTGGGCTTTGGACCATTAGCCCAGCCCATGCAAATGTTTTCAAGCGAGTGACCTTTGTTCTGCCGGTCTGCTCCTGCCCCAGACCAAGCCAGTGGAGGCACCATTGACTGGACCTACGACCAGGGCATCAAGTACTCCTTCACCTTCGAGCTCCGGGACACCGGGCGCTATGGCTTCCTGCTGCCGGCCTCCCAGATCATCCCCACGGCCCAGGAGACATGGCTGGCACTTCTGACCATCATGGAGCACACGCTGAATCACCCCTACTGACCCGGCCCTTCAGCGCTGTCTTCCTCCTCCTCTCCGTCCCCACCCAGGCAGCCAAATAAAGTTTGAGTGTACATGGACCAGAATGGGGCTCATGTGTGGGAATGCATGTGGCATGTCTGCCTTTTCAAGCTGTGGCAGAAGTGATTTAGTTCCCGCAGGTCTCACTGGAAACGTGTGGGTAGCTGGACTAGATGACCCTTAAACTCCCCTGCATTCCAAGGTCCTGTGAAGTTGTATCCAAGTGGCATCTGTTTTAATTAGACCACCCTGAGCTCAGCTTGTCAGTGGGGTGATTTGTTCATACCTTAGGAGCAAGCAGCAGCCACAGCTGCTAACCAAATGCCCGGCACCCCGCAGTGGTGAGGAATTCAGCTTGTACAATAGTGTAGCTGGTTGGATCCATTCATCTACAAAAGCAATAACCCTGAGTACAAACTAGAATAATCCTAGTGGCCAGTGTTGTCCCAAATCAATGTTGCAGCCAGGTAAAGCAAATTTCTATAGAGCAAAGTATGGTCTCCCACTCCTAATTAAGTTGGAAGGACACAGTTGGGTTAAATGGAATCATTTACTGAAGATAAAGAACAAACACCAATCCCAGGGCATTTTATTAATTGAAGTGTATCAGGAAGACTTTGCCTTTAGAGACAGAAGTAGTTTACTTCTCACTGCCCCATCCTTTCTAGCATCTCCTGCTACATTGTCTCCTCTTCCACTCACCACCACTCATTATCGTTAGCAAAATTTCTCAAACGTAAGGCTCTCCTCTCCTTCCCCATACCCTCCACAGCTCCTAGAATTTGGCTTCCCTCCTTTGCTTGGTGATTCTGGTGGCTGTGATATCACACTTAGTGGCTAGCACCACAGCACATAGCATATATCTCAACTTTTTTTCAAAGCAAGAATCTACATTCCGTTTCTTCCAAATCTCTTAACGTGTGACTGTCAAGCAGGGGGTTCCTCCCACTGAACTTGCTGGGAAGTGGATGGGGGGTGGCTTGGTAGCTTCCCAAATAGGGGGGCTGGGGTAAGGATGGCAGCCTCTCCCTGTATCAGTCAGATGAAGTATCACAATGCATCCATCTTCACTGACTTAAAATCTGTGTCTTTTTCACATAAAATAGCCTGAAGATCAAACGATTTTTTCTTTTTTTTTAAAGGCCCATTGGGGAATTTTCATCTTGGAGGTTTTTTATAATTTTTAATTTTCTAAAATTGAGGTATAGTTGATTTACAGTATATATTAGTTTCACATATACAATATAGTGATTCAAAATTTTTATAATTATACCCCATTCATTTTTTTATTTTAATTTTTTTTTGCTACCAAACATTCTAAAAAACAAAAAGAATGAGGCTGACTATACATATAGTACACATAAAGTTATACATATATAAGTTTATGAGGCAAGGTTAAATGGTGTTTCAGTCTTTACAGAAGGATGATCTAAAGATTTTATGACACTTCCTTCAAGTTATCTTTTGGGAACCATTTCCCTTCAATTTATGTAGATAAGCTGAAACCCACTGTAATGGCTCAGTTTGGGCAAGTAAAAAAAAAACGAAACTGATCTTACTGTTTAATAAAGACTGATAAGTGAAAAAATATTGAGTTAGCAAGACAATATATCATTTTACGAAATTGGATTACTTAGGCTTCAAGGGTAGAATTGCTTAATTTAAAATAAACTGTACTCCCTGATAGCAGAGACCACTTGACTTGGCATTCAATCTCCAGAACCATCAACAGTACTTGACATACAGATACCCAATAAATATTTGTTGAATGAGTGTTCTCCACATATACTAGAGAACTTATAAATTTTATAATCTTTATTTTGTAGGCTTGCAAGTCATTTTGAATTTCCCTGAGTTGTAGTTTAGAAAGTAAGGCTCTGAGCAAGTAAGAGTCTTAAGAAAGCTGAAAAGACAGGAGTAAAGCACCAGAATGAAAATTCCATGAGGGCAGGGATTGTGCTGTTTTGCTCAACACTCAATTTCTACTGGTTGGCCAAGTACATGACACAGAGTAGGCACTTAATAAATGCTCGTTAAATGGAGACATGGAAGTCATTAACATTTTTTTTTCTATTTTCAATTACAGGAAGAACTTTCCAGTTTGCAGATACATATTTTTACAAATCTATGGGTAAAAATTTTATTTTATAAATAAAATCATAAAGCTAAAAGAAACAAAAATTTTAGAAAATAATGTGGTGTATATGAATAAGTATTAATAACCTTGAGGGGAAAAAAGCTCTTACAAGTAAAAGGGATTTAAAAAAAAGACTAACATTTCAAAAGAAAAATAGGCAATTCCCAAAAGAAGAAACACAAAAAGCCAATAAATGAAAGATACTGATTCTCTGAGTGATTATTTTTTGTACATTAAAGAAAAATATATTATTTTTCTCCCATCAGATTGACAAAGAATAAAAAGACTGACAACTCAGTGTTATCAAGAGTATGAAGAAATGAGACCTGCCATATACTGCTGGTGGGAGGATAAATTTACACGACCTTCCTGGAGGGGAATTTGGCACTATAAATAAAAAATTTCAACGTATTGACACTTTGACCCAGTAAGTCCACTTGGAGGAATTTATTTTATAAAAATATTTTGAGAAGTTCAAATAAACATATATACAAGGTTGTAATAATAAAAAGTTAAATTAAAAGGAAAAGAACCTAGATAGATACCAGTATTGATATGGGTATTACCCATTTACACAATGGAATATCGGGAAGCCATTGTAGTCTGTGTTGATATGGAAAAATGGTCACAATATACTGGGCAAAAGAAGCTGGTCACATGATGGAAATATTCTAAAACAGGATTGTGGTGGTGCTTTCTCAACTCTGTACATTTACTAAAAATCACTGAATTGTATCCTTAAAATGGGTGAATTTTATGGCATGTAATTTATATTTCCATACAGTTGTTTTAAAAAAAGCAGGCTACAACATAGTATATTGAGTATGAATCTCATTTTTGTTTGAAAAACGCACACCCACTATGCCTGGAAGTAGATATTCCCCAATAATAATAATTGTGGTTACCCCAGGCAGCGGTGGTGGTTTTCCTCTTTATAGTTTTCTGAATTTCTTGCAATGAGTTTGTATAATCAGGGGGGTTAAAAAAAAGCTATTTCAAACACACCAGATTACCTGTGGGTAAAGTTATCTAAGATCAACTTATTATCAAAATCAAACATCTAAATGGCCATCTTAATTTGTGCCCAGATTCTTTTTCATCATTTGTCTAAACTCATTTCTTCTGCTATTGCCCAGAACAAGGTCTTATTTTTGGAAAAGTTTATAGTCCAGAAAGAGCTGGAAGCAAGTGTTTCTACCAAGGGCAGGGTACTAATGTCTCCTGGTTGGGGGCCATTCCCTAAGCACTCTGTGGTAGCTCAGATGACAACTCCCAAGAGCGCTTGCTGCTCACTTTCAGTTCCCGCAGCAATCTGGGGAATTGATTATGCTAATGCCTATTCTCTAGGACTTTTCAAAAATCTTTATTTTTAAATGAACTCATTTTACTTTGTTCTTAGAGCATTATCTATGGTTCTCAATGTGGCCCGTGGGCCATTCGTGGTCCATAAGAATCCTTTGGGTGGTCTTTTGAATTAACACTAAGATATGCATGTCTAGCTTTCTGGCTTTGGCCTGAAGTTAAAATTGAAATGTCATTGAATACAATCCAGATATGACCTCACTGGTCCCTCATCCAGTACAGGGCTATTCATCATCTCAGCAATTGTTTTGCAAGGGCAAGTGGGACTAGGTGGATTTGAAGATGCAGACGAATTCTTGCTCTAAGGGCTCTAAGGACAGAAACATCATTCTGTGAACACACTACGACCCAGATGCTCCTTACAGGAAACTGATATGACCAACCAAAACATTCAGATCGGCCAGATGAAGGAAGAGCTCTGAGAAAGAAGCACAGAGCACCCGTCAAATCTGAAAAACTGTCAAAGGGTAATGAATTCTCCCCAAAGCTTTCAGGATCCACATTAATTTGGCAACTCAGACTGTGAGCATCAGCTAACGACCCCAGAGGTGAAGACTGCCAAATGTTTACTGCCCAACTAAAAGAAAATTATAAGTCTTCTGCTTAACTACCGTGGTATGTTCGGCTACATTTTTAGAGGAGTGCGGTGGAATGAGAGCTCTGCTAACATGGACTGAGGCACAGAGGTTTGCTGCTGCTTCCTCCCATGAAGTCCAGGCCTGCGGCCATAAGCCAATTCACACAATTTATGTTTCAGCCTAAATCAGAAACATCACCACAAAGGAAAGAGAAATTCAGACACAAATCATATCAATATGGTTTTATTGGATAGTTCAACCATCAGGAAAACAGCCTTTTCCCCTACAATCTAATGAAAAGTTTGTAACTCCCATTCCTTAAGTGATACCTCATTAAGAAACAAATCTCACAAACCCTGGAGCACCTGTCTTCTAGATAGGTCACCAGACACAGACAGTGGAATGGTCCCAGGAGCAGATGTTTCAGTCCCTGAATTCCTCACCTTTTATGCAGGCAGAGGAGGAAAGCTTTCAGTGGAATCTCAGGTGACAAGGAAGGAAGGGAAGCCAACAGCCAAGGGAAAGTTACTTTTTTTTTTTTTTTTGCGGTACACGGGCCTCTCACTGTTGTGGCCTCTACCGTTGCGGAGCACAGGCTCTGGATGCGCAGGCTCAGTGGCCATGGCTCACGAGCCCAGCCACTCCGCAGCATGTGGGATCTTCCCGGACTGGGGCACGAACCCATGTCCCCTGCATCGGCAGGCGGACTCGCAACCACTGCGCCACCAGGGAAGCCCAGAAAGTTACATTTTTGTTAGTGAATTGGAGGCGTAGCCAGGGAGAGAGTGGCTGTACCCACCCAGAGTGGACAAGCACAGAGCAGAATGGTTTCTCAACCTTCCAGCTCAGTGACACAGGGCGAGTTGCTTAATTTCCATTTGACCCTCAGTCTCCTCACCTGAAAATGGGGGTGCCTACCTCGTAGGGATGTTCTGATAGTCAAATGAGTCAAAACATAAAATGAAGAATCTAGGAATACTGCCTAACACATAGTAAGCTCTCCATAAATGTTTGCTAACATTATTACCTGGAAATCTTCAAGATTTGAAACAAAAGAGAAAATAAAACCCACTCTCAGATGGGGATGGTGCAGTTGAATTCTGAAGGCTACTTTGAGCTTGAGGGGACCATGGAAACAGGCAGACTGCAGACAGCCAGGCTAATAATAACGGCCCTAACAGCTTCTTGGGTACCTCCTGCAGAGGGTAATCTAAAAATCTCAGAGTGATGAATGTCTCACATACAAAAGTAGGATGTACAAGAGGACAAGGGATAACAAACTTTCCAGGTCTCCAGAATGGCAGACCAGCGCTGAGTGGCCACCACAATGGGCTTTACATCCCAGACTTCAGTCTTGACAGGTTCAGTTCATTTATTCACACACCCTTATTAAGGGCCACTGTCATGTAGTTGGTGATTTTCACCCTCTGGGAGGTTATAGTCAAAAATAATTTTAAATAATTTTTTTAAAATGTAGTCCATCAGTCAATAGTATTTAATAAGTGACCTCTGTTTGCCACACATTTCACCAGGTGCCTCAGGATGTTATGCAGGTGAAGAGAATCTGCGTCTGCATTTGGAACAAAGAGGATAAGCATCAGAGAGTGAGACCGTAAGGAGATGGGGGAGGAGGGGGGCAATATAGTTTTGTAAACACATAAAATCATGCACTGAATCCTGTCCTGTCAGAATTCACTGCTGACAAATTGCCACCATTACATATTTTATGCTATAACTGACCTGTGTGCCAATAAAGGACGTGGCAATAGCAATTTCAGTAATTACTGCAACTTTAGGAACGTATTACTCCCCAAATGTCTTCTGAACACTTTGGAAGCACAATGTGTCCTATTTATTGTTTTTTATGGGAAAAATATATTTTAATCAAAAAATTAATTGAACAGTAGATAAGCATATCATCATGCTCACATAAACTGATATAATATCCACATTTCTGATGTTTCTTGAAAAAGAAAAAGGAAAGTATTATGGGAGTTAAAACTTTGAAAGAATTGTGAAAAAATAAACGCACATTAGAGACACTGGGAATATTTTGGAACTGGGGAAAGAAAGGTTCTTAATGATTATCTTCAGAGTAGAGCAGGAAGGGAGTCACGGATTTAAATCCAGGTGGACAGAAATTAATTATCCCCCCTAAAAAAGTCAGATAACATAAAAGACAGAATCTACAACCAATTTATAACATGACAGAAACCAAAACCAACACAAGAAAAATTGGCTACATATTTCTTCCTAGCCTAGGACTCTGATTTCACTTATATTCCACAAGGGAATTAGAGAAAAGAAGGTTTTGTTTTGTTCTGTGTTCTTGGTGAGTAGCCTAAAGTCTTATGAATTTTTGTATAATCTCAGTAGTATCACAGGAAAAATCCCTCAGCAACTAATGAACACTATTTGTTCTCTTTTAATTCTGATTTACACCCCAAGTCCAATATGATTGTGCTAGTTCTGGTTTTCTGCTAAAGGTAAAAAATAAAATTACGTTTAGGTAATTTGATTCATTCTATGTCTTTCTTTTTACTTTTTTTATAAAGTTTTTTTTTGATGTGGACCCTTTTTAAAGTCTTTTATTGAATTTGTTACAATATTGCTTCTGTTTTATGGGGGGTTTTCGTTTGTTTTTTTGGCTATGAGGCATGTGGGATTCTTAGCTCCCCAACCAGGGATCGAACCCACACCTCCTGCATTGGAAGGCAAAGTCTTAACCACTGGACTGCCAGGGATGTCCCCATTCTATGCCTTTCAATAGATTAAGCCTGACATTGTAACAGCCCGAGATGTTCTTTTTGTACTCAAATGAGTAACGTTGCCTTCCCCTTCCTCCCTCCACACTTCTTGTTTCCTTGCTTCTCTCTTTCCTTCCCTCTTTTCTTTCTTAAATACAGTAGATAAAGTACTGAACTTATTATTTAGACTTTGGCCATCACCATTGCTCAGATGGAGCAGCAGTTGTACATTGATAAAGCATTTTCCATCTAGGGGGTCATAAGTTCCCAGGCAAGGGAAGCTCATCAACCCCCAACACTGACAAGAAAGCCCCGCTCTAATGAGTTTAAGGTGGCAATCAGTCCCTGCTGGGCATGAGGAGAAACCCTTCTGACTAGAGAGCTAAAGTCCACTGCCCTAATTGGAATGATTTCCTGGTTCATTTACACAAAGAAAATATGCATTACTGGGAGATAGAGCAAAAAGAAGTACTCTTTCAGATCACCCCAGTCTCATGTGACTCCCCACAAATCATCTCAACAGAGAGGAAGAGAGAAGTTGGCAGATCTCAGCATATTAACAGCAAACAACAAATTAAGAACTATGTACTTTAATCTTCAACTTTCACAATTGCACAGAGTATCACAGATCGCTTAGATAATACATGTCAGTTAATCTAACGAAGAAACTAGTAAAGTAGAACATTCAAGGCAATACCTTGAGCGTGTAAAAACTGCAAGTGACATTTAACACACAAAGTGCAGAACCAGAACAGGTCTTTGAGGAGTAGTTATTTAAAATCCTTACCAATAGGCAAAGCGCTATGGAGAAACACACATAAATATAGTCAACCTGCCAGATCTGTCAACTAAATGCACTGCAATTCTAATAGGTTCAGCTATACTGACTTTGCACATATACATAGTAGTTTCTAACACTCTAGTGTTGTGTGGTGATGAGAATGCAGAATAGGAACAAAGGGGGACTACCATTTACTTTCAAAATAGAATCGAGTGGGGAAATCTAAACTCCTGACTAGTCGACTTGAAAATGGCATAACCAGAACTTTGTCACAGAGAAAAAAAATTTTTTTCTTAAAAATGCATGTGTCCAAAATGGCTGAAAATCTTGTCCATGCTAGGGGAAAGTTGAGTGTGGAAAAATTTGCATTTTTAAAAATCTATGCTGTAAAGAAAATAAAAAGCCAGAGCATTTTGGCATTAGCAAAAGGCTGAACTTAGTTCTCAGGCAATAAATTTATGGGGAAACATGACAGGCTCCTCTTTAAAGCTATGTGTACGTTGGCTGCATTTTATACAAGATTCTTGAATCTTGTGGAAAATTGGGCACAGCTTGACATCTGAACAATGTCCCTGGTTTGTTTGATTTCTAAAGCATCGGAAAATGTTGCACTTTGGAAATCAAGTAGAGAAGAATAAACACACTAAAACAGAACTGGGCTGAATGTGAAAGTTATTTTTCCATATGTCTCTATAAGATATTTATTACCTTTATTTCTCCTACAAACACAGCCCCCCATGCTGGAAATACTGTGATACATTTTTTTTTTTTTGGTGGTGAGAAAAATAGTCCTGTTAAGACAAATCTTACCCAGCAGCAATAACCACCTAAGGATAGGCAATTTTCAGCTGGCTTTTCAGAAGCTGGTTGCCATGACAAAGAGCACAATTTATTCCTTAGTCCCTTATCACAGCTACAGATCACAGACCATAAAAATTAACAAGGCTGTTTTTCCTTTGCCTGATGATTTCATAGTTCCTCATCCTTACCTGAGGTCTTTTGTTCCCCCAATTAAATGGAATGAATGTCAGTCATCTAGCAATTCAATTAACGCTGATTCAAAATTCTGGCCCAAACAAGAATCTATATTCAAAACCTCCTAATCACAGCTCAGTCATGAGAATGAGAAGTAAGCAGGGAATTGCACTAATTACTCAATTAGACTAATACTGTATTTTTAAGCAAGGGTTTAAAGGGTTGTCAGCTCTGACAAAGGACTGTGGAGTTGTCCTCACCTTGTGTGCAGGCAGTGGCCCAACCAAAGCCAACGTTTTCAAGTGGCCATAATTTCTACCCATCTAAGATGGACGGGCCTGAGCTGGGTAATGGGAGTTTACAACTAATAAACCAACCGCAAATGAGGGACGGCTCCAGGGGGCTTCAGTGGCTCTCAACCTGGCCCTGAACAGTGGGCAGGACTTGCCCGTGAAGGCAGCTGAGCACACATCATCACCTGTGCTGGTTCCAGGAAAACATCTAGTGAGGAGGAGAAGCGCTGAGCACATGTGAGAGCTACTACTAAATCTTAACTGAGTGACGCTCACAGGTACCGGCTTCCAGACGGAGCCTGCATCGGTTGCTGGGCGAAGAGCTCCTCAGCCAGCGGGTCCACAGCTGGTGGGGGCTGAAAGCTACGAATCGTCTGCACCCCCGGGGACAGCTTCTCAGGCTGCAAAGCCTACCGAGAGAGCCTTCGTGAAACCAAGAAGAGTGAGTGAAAAAGAACTGGCTGGGAAGGACACACCAGATGCGCCTGAAGTATTTACAAAACAACGCAGGATATAGACCAAAACAAACTGGACCTTATTAAAAAAAAAAAAAAAAAGAAAGCCTAAAAAAATTAGACTTTTTTCCTACTCAGTTTCAGAGACTTAAATATTCTGTAAACAACAGGGAGGACACTAGAGCCTGTCATGCCTCTGGTTTTTGTAAAAATCCTTCCCGGGTTGGATGTGGGAGAGGAGCTGGAGACAGGAAGAGGGAAGAGGGCCTGACACATGTTGAGGTCTTTCCTCTGCAGCAGCTTCTTAAAATGACCAACTTGGGAACTGCTCAGGGGTTCCGAAAGGAGAGAAAACATTTATTTGACTAAGACAAAGTCTTTACTTCCAGGGTTTGCCTTGCAGGTGGCCACTGCCCAGCGAGCGGGGGTTCTGGTGGCCGGCAGGGCCCCCGGCAGGCAGGTTCTGACCGCTGCGGGAGCCTGGAACCTTGGAGTCTCTTCCAGAAGCATTACCTTGGCTCAGCCGGCCTGAAGGGAGCAAGAAAGCAGGGAGCAGAGCTGCAAAAATGATTCCAGGGACAACCTGCCAAGTACACTTTTAAACTAATGAAGTCTTATGCTACAAACCACTTTTAAACTAATGAAGTCCTATTCAGCATCTACTTTAGGCTAAAACCTACTCTTCATCCTTGAGATCAATTAGAAGGTGGGGAAGGGGGCAGGGATGAAGGGAAACCCAGATAGCTTTTCTTTCCCTCCTCTCCATTATCCAATCAACCTCATCTGTCCTTCATTCCTTCTCAGTAGAGAAGGGTACAGGAATGGTTAGAGGAAAAAGAGAAAGCAGTGTGCCAAAGGAAAGGCCAGAAGTAGTTTAAAGGTACCCAGAAGCAGCAGAAGGAAGCAAAGCTTTCCGAGAAGGAATCTGAAAGCCTTAGCTTAGCCTCTCAACTCTGCCTGAGATGCACACTTTATTTGACTGATACCCTCTCTTCTCTTTCTATGTCTGTGTGCAATGCCTAATTCTTACCATAATCTCCCCTCCACTCACCTCCCCTCTCCTCACATAGCACCTGCACCTTCCCCTTCTCCTGCAAATATTTGAAGAATCTGAATATAAGAGATCAAGCTTCTCATATGATGAGGTTGATGTTCAAAGCTGCAAATCTCAAGCTCTACAGAAAACATTATTTCTAAAGGTCAAAATATCTTACTAGTACTGTCTGCAGGACCCTGGTCCTCTTCCAGGTAATATTCTATCTTCTTTAGGTCTTCTGGGGTAAATCTCCATTTATTCTCGGCTGCTGGGGGCGGCACTTTCGGACCGGATCGTTTCCGGGCAGAAGCAGGCGGAAGGGTCTGCTGGCAAGATGCTGGCAGGGAACCCGTAATCAGTCCTTCTGGGAATTTCTGAGCTAAGACTTTTAGACCTAGGTGTGGAAGATCATCAGAAAAAGCTGTGTTAGCACGGTGAGGCCAAGGCAACCTGGAAAGGAGCCCGCATGCCTCCTCAACACAAGGACAGGAAATCTTTCTTAACTGCTTCACCATTAAGTAAATTACACCAGAAAATGTCAGTTGTTATGTGGGATTCTGAGAATTCCACCAGAAATCGTTTAGCTCAAGTCTGCAGCATTAAGGCTTTCTTACAGAGCCATAAAGTAACATCATTATTTCAGGAATTAAAAACATGTGCTGATGGAGCTAACGGAAGTTTCACGTATCCTGACTCCTTTCTGCCAGCATGGTTGTCTCTGTTTCCAGAATACTAAGTTCTGAGCTCCAGGAGGGAAAAGGCGATAGGGGTGGAGTTGAAGGAGTGTGAGCCCAAGTATTCGCCTTTTAAGTACTAAGCAGAACACAGCCCCTCACCTCCGGAAAGCATGAAGAGGTTCTCAAATCCCCGCTCGCACATGGTGGTAGCTGCCTGGCTGGCCAGCCTCTCATCGTCGTCATACAGAATGATGATCTTGCCATGGGCATTTTTCTAAGAAGCAGATGAGTTAAGGTTCGACCACACTGAGCTAATGCTCCTAGACTATACAGAAGCCCCTGAGGAAGAAGAGCTGTCAAGGTTTACCTCTCTGAGTTCAAGGAGCATCGGATGACCCCTCTTCAGGGGGTTCAGGACTTTTTCCTGTCGTGGAAACCACACAAGCTGGTATCCTTTTCTTCTATGAACTAGTATCACCATGTCCAAGACGGCACTAGTTACACACTGTACACTCTTTGGCTCTTTCATCTGTACAATCCTGGAGAGTAAGTATTACAACCTCCATTTTACAGATGAGGAAACAGAAAAACTTTTATGCCCAATGTGTCCACTGCAGTCTTATTTATAATAGTAAAAAAATGGGAACCACCTAAAAGTCCATTCCTTCAAAGAGGAATGATTTAGTAAATTACAGTAAATCTAAAGATGAGATCTTATACTGCATCAAAAATGGAGTTTATAAAGAGCTTGTGTTAGTGTGGGGAAATACATTGTAATATGAAGTGGGGAAAAGCAACATACTAAATTATATATACAGTATAATTTTTCTTTGTTAAAAAGACAAAGAAGACAGTCTGGAATAAAATACACAAAAAATGTAGTAAGAGTTTGTTGTTCAATTGTGTGGTTATTTCAATTTTCTTTTTTATATTTTTCAGTATTTAAATTATTTTCTATTTGTATGATTTTTATGAGCAAAAAATTAAAATTTCAAGAAGCAAAAAAAATTAAAATAGAAGGAAAAAAATTCCCTCCTTACATTTTACTTGGGAAAACTTTCTGGGGGAAACAGTCTTAGGACTGACTCTCAACAGATCATAACCTTTAACC
This sequence comes from Leucopleurus acutus, assembly GCF_964270905.1. Classification (NCBI taxonomy): domain Eukaryota; kingdom Metazoa; phylum Chordata; class Mammalia; order Artiodactyla; family Delphinidae; genus Leucopleurus; species Leucopleurus acutus. The sequence goes on from NC_139144.1 coordinate 86,878,159, forward strand.
TAATGTTTTTTGTCCTACTGCAGGATGGCTTGGAAGCATTCTCAGCAACAGCTAAGGATCAAAATTCTAAAATATGCTAAGTAAACTAATTAATATCAAAGGTCCTTCATAGGGTTTTCTTACTAGGAGCATGATTCATGATAAGATTGAGTCTTCAGTCTTTATACCATCCAACTCCTTAAAATGCAACAAAGGATACATATTCAAGAATATCATTTGAATAAGGGTTCATTGTTCTAGACAGAGTTGCAATTGGGTAACTGTAAGCTGCAAAGAGAAGAAAAAGCTTAGGAAGTTTGTAGCTCTCGGTACAACCTGGCCCCAATTCTCAGCTGGTTTAAAGTCTAAGAGTTAAAAGAAACATATTTTCAAAATCAACTAGTTATAAACCTAAATACTTTTGTGAAAGAAAAGAAACAGGACACTATGAACAAATAAGAAGTGTCACTTCACTGTTTCTGACATTTAGCACTGGGCCCCTGAGCCCCCTGAGAGAGTCACCAGCTTCTCTCAGAGCATGTGGTAGAACCAACTTACAGGTTCCCAGAACACATCTGGCTAACATAGGGTTTCCCCAACTGCTGACCACAGGCTGTGGTTTGAGCCTGCCTGGGCTCAGTACCGGGCTGTGTTCTCAGGAGTGAGACACTGTACGGCCTTCTCTCTCTTACCTCCAACAATGTGGCACTGCTGGTAAGAATCTCTATCTCTCACATCTAGCAGCAGGAAGGGGCAGTCGGGATAAGGTTTGTCTTTGGTACTGGGCTCTACTTTCTTCACAAGCCCTTTGTCTAGATCCAGTTCCCCAACGCCACTGATGACGCTGCAAGTGAAAAAGTAGGTCAGTAGACACTAGTCAGGGATTGGTGGCTTAAAGGTCAAATGTGTTTCTTCAGAATGGCGAGAGGGTGCTCAATGTCTCTTTAAAAGACACTTCAAAGAAAAAGGAAAATGGATGTGGTGTCTCAGTTCTGCCTCTGAATGCAAGATCCTACGGATGGATTCCTGTTCTCTCACCCTGGACCCAAAGGAGGGGATCCACTGTCCATACTAGCCTTCAGAGAATGCACGTTAGGTCATTAGCACGCAGAGGGGCAGAAACTGTAAGCGCAAGCTGCCTCCAGAAGCAAGGGCAGCATTCAGAGAAAGAAAGAGGCAAACAGTTACTCCAATGGAATTTTGATGAGTGTGAGAAAGCAGAGCAAAAGAGGAAAGAATACGGTTGACAGGGCAGGAAAACTGAAGGCATTTCTATGTATATCATATTTAACATAAAGTAACAACAGTGTTTTAATGTATTTCATATACTTATACAGTGACTCATCCAGTATGGATTTTGAACCTTAATGTTTTCAATAGTTGTCTGTAGTCACTTCCATTTTATAGGTTACAGTGTTGAGGCTGAAGAGGCTTTTAGATTTGGCAGCATTTGTGTAATGAGACAGTGGAAAAGCTAGGATTGAAACGAGGGAGGTCTGTTTCTGACCTGTTTCTGAGGTCATAAAATCACTGAAATTGGTCGCCAGGTTAATATAGGCAAAATGTGGCAAAAACATGAATCAGAGAAAAAAGGATAGGTGTTATGATCAAAGTGGCGAGTAGTGAAATATCTGTATTGGGATAAGAAGATAATCACTCTTCCAGGCAAATATGAAGACACATGTGCCAAACCACAGATTAGTCTAGCAATAGTTCCTCTCCCATCACAGCAAGTCAAATTCTGCCTTTAAATCCAATGATCACTACAACTATATGCCCTATAGTGCATATTTTGTTGAACCAAAGGAGAAGAAACTCTATTTCATGTGAAATTACGTGCTCAGTGGAAGCCTTGTTGGTCTATCTTGTTTTGAATGCAATTTTAGAGGCCTTGCACAGAAGTAGTTATAAAAATAATAATAGTGCAGTCGACAATAGCAATTCTTTCTCTAGTAGAACTAGCTTCTCTAGTAGAACTATTTTACCAGTAGAAGGGATGGATATGTGCAGAAAATCAGCACCGTATTATAATCAACAGTGAATATCTGTGAGGAAGTGCTGCATCATGAAACTGCCATGTGCATTTGAGAGTTGACACCAAGGCTGCTTTCACTCTCCTTTGCGCCTATTTAATATCAGAGCACTATGTGTGGCACTCTATTTTTCTTCTGATTCTAGACAGGGTAATTATAAGCTGCAGCAGACAGAAAAGGAGAGGGGGGGAAATCATACTCCCTGAGTCAAAAGATAGTGGTTGTAAAGCTAAGTCCTAATAGCAAACTCGCATATAGGAAGACTGAGAAGAATGGGGTTGAGGAGTGAAAATTAATGCTCTCCTATCAATATATTCTTACATTAACTAAGAATGCTGTGACAAGATCCAGGAGGTGGCATTGATATAAAGAGAAAATAGAATGGCTGAGATGAAATTGTGGGACTTCACTACGCCAACCTGTTTCTAAGGTCGTTAAATCGCTGACATTGGTATCTAGATTAATGAAGGTAAAATGCAGTGAAAACATGAATCTGATGAGAGCACCTCTGAAGGGTCGAGCGGCTGGAGTCCCCGGCTCCCTCACTGTTTATGAACTGGACGGGGCTTGGCGACTGCTCCCCAGGGCTCCCTTTCCCGTTGGTCTTGGCAGTGATTTCAGCATCAGGGTCTGAGGTTGCAGAATCATTGTCTAAAATTTGCAAGTGAATAAATAAATAAATTTAACCTCAGAATTTGTATTTACTTGTTAGGCAGTTCCACTGAAATTAGGTCAAGAAAAGGAACTCGTATTACCATTATTAAATTGTTCTAAGAGTTCTAACATATAGGCTCTCAAACTGTAGTCTGTGGACCCCAGGAGTCCCCGAGACCCTTTCAGGGGATCTGAAAGGCGAAAACTATTTTCATAATACTAAGATGTTATTTGTCTTTTTTACCATGTTGATATTTGCACTGATGGTGCAAAAGAAGTGGTGGATAAAACTCCTGGCCCCTTAGCAAGAATCAGGGCAGAGGTACAGAGCTTTATTAGTAGTCACTGTATTTTTCATCAACATGCACACACTCACAGTTAATAAATATGGCAGTCACATTTTTAAAAGTCCCTGATGAAGCAGTAATAATAATTTTATTAAATCTCACCCTTAAGTACACACTTTTTAAATATTCTGTGTCATGAAATGGGGGAATCCACATACAGCAAGTTTGCTACATACCAACGTCCCATTGTTGTCTCCAGGAAAAGTATGTGTGTGATTTGTGCTGCTTTTGCCTTGAACACCACTTTTACTTAGAAGAAAAACTGACAGGAAAACTGTGGTTATTTAGACTTGTGCATTTGGCAGCTATTTTCTCAAAAATGATCTAAAGTGAATTTCTCATTTCAAGGAAAACAACCAATGGTATTTGTTGCAGTGATTAAATTTTGAACAAAAATCAGAATTTTGGAAACTATTTGCCATCAAGAGCTTGACTTCTTTACCATCTTAATGACTTTTCTGATAAGACACGTGTTGTGGTTAATAAATGTGACTTTTCTGATATTGTGTAATGAAATTTGTCAACATTTGGAAGATCTTCATAACTCAGTGAACCAGTATTTTCCAAATGACCAATGAATGATGTTATAAAATTATGTATGAGTAAAAGATACATTCAGAGTGCAAAAGAGACCAATGGGTTTAATGTAACAGGGTATGAGAAGTTCATTGATATGGTTTCAGATTCCACACTACAACTAACCTTTAAGAAGGTACCAGCTATCAAGTTCTGATGTAATGTCAAAGAAAAATATCCACAACTATCTGAAAGGGCTATTAAAATATTCTTCTTTTTTTCAATTACAGATCTGTGTGAGGCCAGATTTTCTTCATGTCCTTTAGCCCAAAGAGCAAACTGCAACAGACTGAATGCAGAAGGTATGAGAACCATCTGTCTTCTATTAAATCAGACATTAACAAGACTTACAAAAAAGTGTAAAACAATGTCATTCTCCATATATATTTTTGTTTTGGTAACATAGATATTTTGCATAAAAATATGTTATTTATGCTTGTAATGGGTTTAGTATTGTTTCTTAAGGTAAACAGCAAGTATTTTTAAAATTCTTGGTTTAAAATTTTAATACCCTAAATATTAATAGATATAATTCACAAAAACCAAAACTCTTTGAGGTCCTCAAAAATTAAGTGTGGAGGCAGACTGATACCAAAATGTTTGAGAATTTGCTGTTCTAACCAATATAATGAGAGAAGACATAGAAATAAGAGGCCTAGTTGTTAAAGAGCATATTAAGTTTTAATTTGTGTATGATATAATACACCTAGAAACTTTTAAGAGAATCCTATGAGAATAAGGGAAATAAATATGTTAGATTATAAAAATAATCTAGGTTTTATGGTTAATTATAAAAATAACCTATTTATAAAATAAATAAGTTAGATTAAAGAAAATATGGACAATCAAAATATTTTTCCTATATACCAATTAGAAAATAACATGAAGAACCTCTCATTTACACTAACAACTGCAGATACAAAATATACTCTCCTAGAAAATAAACCTATTAAGAAATTTAAAGGCCATATAAAAACTTATAAGTCCTTTATAGGTCTTATAAAAATTTTACTTAGGGACATTAAAGAAGACCTGAATGAAGAGAGAGTGACATACCTTGCATATTCCTGACTTGGTGACTAAAAGTGAAATGATGTTAATCCCTTCCAAATTTCCAAATTTTTAGCCTTAATACAAATCCCAATGGGCTTAAAAAAAGCTTAAAAGAATTTTAAAGATGAGAAGAGAAAAAAAAAGATATATGTATGTGTGTATATATATATATATATATATATATATATATATATATATAGAGAGAGAGAGAGAGAGAGAGAGAGAGAGAGAGAGAGAGAGAAAAGTAATTTGGAGAACCTGCCTTTTCAAATAGTAACATATACTGAAAAGGTAAATGATCAAAACAATGCACCAGAACAATGGAAAATAACAAAGAACTCAGAAACAAATCCTAGAATATATACAAAAATCTAATGTATGTTAAAGGTAACATCAAAAATTAGTGGGTAAAGGGAGAACTATTAAATAAATGGTGCTGGGATAATCTGCCAACTATCCAAAAAAATCAAATTTAGATAACCCCTTCATATCATATACCAAAATATATAACAGATGGATTGATGTAGGAAAAAACCCAAAGCAACCAAGCAAGCTAACAGATGAAAATATAGGTGAATATCTTATTTTGGATTTTATGAATTTAAAGCACTAAACGAAAACACAATATGAAAGGCTAATAGATTTAATCATGTAAAAACGCAAATCTCATATATGTCAAAAAACAACACAAAGAAAATTAAAAGGTCAATAACAAACTAGGAAAAGTATTCGTGACATATATAAGTGAGAAAAGGTTAATACACATTATTAGGAGTTTTAAAACTAGTTTGTTAATAGAAAAAAGATCATGTGCACAAGGTAAAAATGCAAACAAGATAAAATTGCTAATATGGAAAGGAAGTCTTCTTTTCACTCCAGACCTGCAGGCTCTCAGACCTCCACCCCCAAGGGAACTACCTTCAAATATTTGTCTCCTTCCAGAAATGAAACAACTACATATTTTGTATATATTTTGTATATATTTTATTTCCTCTCCTTTTTACATATCTAGGAGAATGCTATTCATACTGCGCTACACTTTGATTTGTTGTTTATTTTGTTATTTATTTATTTTTTTTTTTACTTAATAATACAGCTTGGGTATTATTCCAAATCATCAAATAAAGATTTTTCTCATTTATTTTCAAGGCTGTATTGGTTTCCAATGAATAAAGATATCATAATTATATAAAGATTTTACAAATCAATAAGTAAAAGATGAACATTCCATTAGAAAAAAAATGGGAAAGGACATATAATGTCCTCAAAAGAAGAAATACGTATGACCAACAAACACAGACATACGCAAAGCTCAATCACACTATCAAAGAAATCCAAAATAAAAATATTAGATACCATTTTTCCTCTATCAAATTGGCAAACATTTACAAAAATGAGAATTATTCATCATTGGCTAGGATGGGGAGAAATGGGTCTTCTCATTTGCTTGGTGGGAATGCAAACAAGTAGAACCTTTCTGGAGATAATGTGGAATCAGCACCGAGCATTTTAAAATGGTTCCACCCTTTGACAATCTGCAGCAATTTATCTTCAGGAAATAAATCAGAACCATACAAACATTTATGGGTTTACACTGCAGCATTATCTTATAAAAATGAAAAATTAGAAAAACGTTAATGGCCAACAATAGGAGAATAATTAAATATGTGGCATATACAAAGGAAAGACATTATATGACAACACAACCTTTACAATTAAGCTTTTGAAGTCTATCTAATGACATAGGAAAGTGTGCATGATAAAATGTTAACTGAAAACAGCATAATACAAAACTATATACAAAGACTACGGATGTGGGTGGGGAAAACAGACCAAAATGTTAATACGGTTTATTAGTTATTTTAATTTTCTTCTTTATATGTTTTTTACAGTTTTCTAATTTTCTAGAAATATACTTTTAAGTCAGGAAAAAACAATAAACATTATAAAAGGAGTTTTTTTATTCCTTCAAAGTTGGCCAATACGCATACAGATACAATCTGTGCTACAGGCATTCCTGAGTTATTATTCTGTATAGAGCACTAGAAAAACACTAATATTACTCACACATTATGGTGTCCTACTTTACAAAAGCCTGCAAATTTATCTCAGAAGAGAAAATTGCATGTGCCCATATGTTCTGGTGTTGTAATCTCAACAATGAATTAAAGGACAAAATCCAGGTACTTATATAACCAGGTTAAAATTGGGAGTACTGGTATGAGGAGACTCAATTATCTCTATTACAAAGAGCCCTTATTTCTCTGCTGTGTTAGAGGCATCTGTCATAGATAAATTCCTGTCTTTTACAGATTCTTTTTATCCTCCCTAACAAAAACAAGCCCAGGGAAATGACAGTCGAGTTGTACAAATCCAGTGTTCAGACTTCCTGAGAAACTTGTCTTGAAATCAGAAGTCAAATTCCTGGCCTACATCAACCTTAACAAAACACATTCCCCTTCAATAAACAGCCACACATTGACAGCTGAGGACTTCAGGATAAAATAAAGACCTTCACTCTGGGAATTCTTTTCATGACAGAACACCTAAGAGGTTTTCTTTCAACTTGGTATTTAAGAAAGTAAATCTGGCGCCTATCTATCTTTCTAGCCTTATCTCCTAACCCCGCACCTACCCCTCCCTCAGACCACAGCCAGACTGGATTATGAGATTCCCCAAACACGCTTGGACTTCTTCTCTGTGCCTTTATTCAGGCTGCTCCTCAGCCTGAGACAGCCTCACCCTTAACTTGCACCTGTTGAGATTCTACCCCTAAAGGGGGCAGAGACCCAGTTCAAAAGCCTGGAAGAAGCCTACCTCCGTTTCCTAGCTGGAAAATACAGAGTTCTCACAGCACCCTGCATCTCTCAAAAGGCACATTCCAAGACCCCATAAGGATGCAATAAAGGCAGTGAGAAGACACTGGCTGCTACCAGAGACATGCAGATTTGTATCCTATGTCCATTCCTTATTGGCTGTTTACTTTGAGCAAGAAGTTTAACCTCTGAGGCTTGGGCTTCTCATTTGTACAGTGTACCTTCCTTCTAGAGTTTTTGAGAAGATTAAATAAGAAAACTCATGTGAAGTACCTAGCAATATATATTCATCAAACAATGGTTTCCTTCTAGTCCTCCGTGAATTTCTGTCATATTAGTAATTCTGTGTTTCTGTTATCATTTTCCTCACCCAATACACATACATATGTGCAGTGCACACTCGTAGCTACAAACTCCATGTAAGCAGAGCTGTGTTTTATTCATCTTTGTAGTCTCATAGCACTTAATTCTGTGACCTGTACTTATATAGAAGGCACTAAAAATATTTGTTGAAAAAAAGTAATTAGTATATTAAACACGTTTAAAACATTTAAGACTACAAATGTTACAGCCAGAAAACGAGATGGCTTTTTTAAAGAAATAAGAATTAGCAAAGCACCAGATAGCATTTCTCAGAGAGTAACAATCTAATTACAAACAGATACATCAAAGTCCCTGTGAACACAATAGCACAGTCAAATGGCCAATTTGTTATTTTCCCCATATCCTCACTTCTCATTACCTTCTAGCCTTTTAATCTCCTCAGCTGTCACTTCCAATGTTTGATCAGATAGGGAAGCAACTTGGATGACCTGATAGAAAAAAGAATGAAATGTGTAGAAGTGTGTATGTTTGTTTGTCTTTAAACAGAGGCAATTCTGTTTTTAACAAAAGATGAGGAAATATCAAACATCAAAGATCTCCTGTTTTAAGAAACTGTCAGTGTCCCCAACTGGAGACTAAACCTCAGGTCTTCTTACTTTGGGGGTGGTAATTACACTGCAGATGATCATTCCGGAAGAAAAGATTTCTTTAAAACATTACACAATAAACTTAAAAGACCAAAAGGATAATTTTGGACACGAAACATAAGTAAGAGTTTAAAACTGCATTCATACATATTCTAGTCCCAACGTAACATGCTATTTCTTGAAAATGCAATACTTAAAATAACAGCATTGTATCAGAAATTCTTCATGCAATGAAGAAATAAATGTAATTATGAATATATTGATTACAATGTTGTATACCCAACATACAGTTTTTAAAGCACTTTTGCCTGGGGGGAAGTGATAAATTAGGAGATTGGGAGTAACATATACATACCACTATATATAAAATAGATAACTAACAAGGACCTACTGTATAGCACAGAGAACTCTAGCCAATACTCTATAATAACCTATAATGGGAAAAGAATCTGAAAAAGAATGTATATATATATATATATATATATATATATATATATATATATAAAACTGATTCACTGTGCTGTACACCTGAAAGTAACACAACATTGTAAATCAACTATACTCCAATAAAATATTTTTTTAAATGCTTGGTAGAATTCAAATTAAAAAAATAATAAATCACTTTTCATGACTTAGCTCATAAGACCCAACATCCACCTTAAGTTACATCACTGTAACCCTTGTTTGGGGGTCAGAGAGACACTTTGTCCATAATTTTCAAATGAAAGAAGAAAGCGACTTTCCTAAAGTAACAAAATAGACCATGGCAGAAAGACTTGGAAAAGGAACCCAGTCATAGATGGGAGATCACCTGCTTTCCACAGAGAAAAATGTCCAAGCAATAAAGAATCCAGAATTCTAGATTCTCAATATTAAGATAAATGGGCAAGGAAAAATAAAACCTAAACTACAAATTTGATGATTAAAAAGGAGAATGTACATTTTACTTTATGAAATTCTTATCAAAGAAAAAAGAAAATTTCATACCAATTAGTCCTCTCATAGGTGAAATATAAAGAATCAGAAGAAAACCCTCTGCAAACATTACCTAGAGTTGAATTTAGAAATACTCACATAAAGCAGCACAAATTAGAAAGTCTTTACTCCAATGGAAGATCATTAAACTTACCAGCTGGGCAAAAGTTGTAACTTTTAGTCTCTTAAAAAGCTCATCTTTTTTGTATCTATAATCTGAAAAGCAGAACAGGACAAATATTTTTTCCAGGCTTATTTTGCTTTCTTAGAGATATTCATTCTTTCTAGTCATCAAGTTATATGGTATATTTTTCAAGTTATTTACATGTTTTATCTCATTTGATCCTCATGATATCCTCAGAATTAAGCATGGCAGGTATTATATCACCTTTTCATTTATTCCTTTGCTTTGGCCAGTAAGAAGCCTCAAGCTGAATTTATAAGCCACCTTTTTGGGCCTAATGATTTTACCCCTCCCCTTTATTTGTGTACCATTTTCCTTACTATGCTGTCTCTACTTTGACCATATTGTATTGCATGCATTTTTGTAAGCCCTTTAAATCCTTTTCAGAATAAGCAGGGAATAAACATCTGCATTTTACAAATGAGAACAGAGACCCAGAGAAGCTGAGTTGCCCTAGGTCAAGAGCTGGTAAGACATTTACTATTCTATCTCTGCCCTGAAAAGAGTACAATTCTATTCCTGAGGTTACAAACTATGCTAGAGACACAGGCCAACCCTTTTTTTTTTTTCCTGGAGTACAATGCTGGGCACAAATTTGTAATTGGTCCTGATAATCTCTTACATCAATTTTCCCTCAACTCCACTTCAATAAAAATCAACCTATTCAGTTTTGAATATGAAAAAGTTCTGGAGATCTATTGTACAACAAAGTAAATATACTTAACACTACTGAACTGTACACTGAAAAAGGTTATGATGGTAAATTTTGTTATGTGGGGTTTTTTTAACCACAATTAAAAAAAAAGAAAAATCAACTGAAAACATCAATATTTACTCAGTGCTATCTTTACAATTCTGAGACATAACTCAATGGGGGTACTTTTGCATTTGTTTGTGTTAATAATTCTTCATATCATATTAAACAGTTTTTAAAAATTTAGCCAATCTCACTTTATTATTTGTCCCATAGAGGCATATTAAAAATTGGCTTCCCTGGGCTTCCCTGGTGGCGCAGTGGTTGAGAGTCCACCTGCCGATGCAGGAGACACGGGTTCGTGCCCCGGTCCGGGAAGATCCCGCGTGCCGCGGAGCGGCTGGGCCCGTGAGCCATGGCCGATGAGCCTGTGCGTCCGGAGCCTGTGCTCCACAACGGGAGAGGCCACAACAGTGAGAGGCCCGCGTACAGCAAAAAAAAAAAAAAAAAAATTGGCTTCCCTAAACTTTTCTGAAGATGACTTGTCAATTCTGAAGAGTTTTCAGCATTGAACTCCTGCCTACCCTTTCCCTTCACTCCTCTTCTAGGTTTATATACTGATGTCCTTGACTCCTTAAATACTGCCTCATTATTTCAGAATTACTGAAGGTTAGCTGGATAATTACTATGGCCTTCACTGTCTCATAAACCAAGACTCCTAGCAACAAAGGAAAGGATTAAAGGTACTTAAGATTATTTACCTGGTGATACTAATCATTTCCATGAATTTTCCAAAAAACCAGCACAGACCAAATAGTTACTTTGGAGGATAATGTTAGCTTGGTTTACCAAATAGCTTTCGACTCAGAGTCGGGAAATGACATTACCTTAAAAACAGGCCTTCTGTAAATATATCAAGACTCTTTCTTATGGGAATTAAAGCTTCTCTGTTCCAAAATGCCCTAAAGATAGCAATTTGGCTAAAAAATGACCTTTCTTCCAGAAAATTCTTACAACAGCTTCTTCTAGATACAAGATGCAAAGGAGCTTCTAAAACCCACCAGGATGCAGACCCGAATAAGCTGAGCAGCAGCTTTAAAAAGTGCAAGTGAACGACTATAGTATTTCTCTCAATTGCCACCGACTTGCCCACCAAAAGTTATTTACATAAAGCAAAATGGCAATAAATCAGCCAGTGAAAACAGTCAACAGCTTTCAAAGTAGTTTGCACTGTGGCATTTATCCACTGATATTCTTTTGGTATAGTAACATAGTTTGAAATACTTCTCTAATTCTTCACATTCTAAGTATAAAAGGTACACATTAAAATCCCCTTTAAATAGAAATCACCTTAAACGAGAAAACAGGCGCTGCTATTTTCTAATGATCATAGTTTCTAGCATCCTCTCATAAGCACTAGAAATCCCAATGCACATTTGAGCCTGAACTCTACATACCTGGTTCTGGTTTAGAAGGACAGCCATCATTAGGACTTTCTGACATTATTACTCAGAGATAAAAGATCAAGCTAGACGTTTTACAGTAAGTTTTAAATTTTATAAAAAGGATAACTTGGAAAGCTCTGACAGTCTGTCCTTGCAAGGGCGAACAGAGCTTTAAGAATGGAGCTTCTGCTACTATAGCTTCTCCCAAACTCTGTGATGGAGACAAAAAATCCTAGTTTCAGATATGTTATCAAGTTTTGCTTCTCTGGTAAGTCTGGAATCTAAGTGTGTCTCTCTCGAGTTACTGGAAGGACAGAGACCTAACTATCTAGGATGTTTCACACTGGGCCCAACTAGTGTCATCTAACCACTGGAAGCCAAGAATGGGCTTTGTGAATGGTCAATAGACACAGTGTGTCTATTTTCCCCAGGCAGAGTTGAAAGAATATTCAGATTACAAAGGAATTCTGCGTTTTCAGGGTTCTGTTAAAACACATTATTAGCAAAGGGAAGTTGGGCTCACAGTGGAAGACAAATCAAAGGAAGTAACAGCACAAGGTTTGTGATTTCACAGAAAGACATGGCATCTAAGGTAATCCGAGAAAAGTGACGGGTTTAGGGTGTCATGAAACAAGGCAATATTCTCCTCCCTTCTGACCCAAAAGAACACCTACAACAGAAGATGGGAAAAGAGAAGGAAATATCTTCCAAAATATAGATCCCAAACCAGAATCTGAAGTAATTCTAGTCGGGGAATCAGCACAAAGCGTGTAAAAGGTGAGACGAACCTGCTGTCTTACTAAAAGGAAGCTCACAACTTCTAAAGATGGAAGGTGAAGTAAGCATTTTCGAGGACTCTAATCCACAGGTGTTTCTTTCGGGAGATAAGCTCCATTTAAAGTTTAGATATTAAAGAAACCACATTGTGCTTTTAAGAACTGTTTTAAACAGGGTTTCAGCAATCTGGGTGGAATGGGACAATTTTTATGGGACAAATTTTGGTGTGGACAGGTGAGCTCACACTCAGCTACAAATCCTTAGGAGGTGAAAGAGGCTACAAACCAAGACAGAAGCAGGCCAGTTGAATTTTGCTTGCTGTGGATGAATTAAGGACGACAACAATGAAGTTTAGGTGAGTAAACAAGATTTTTTTCCATAGTTTAAAATTTTAATATACACTTAAAATATATATCCTTAAAGTGGAATATTTTACAGATATATAACATTTAAAATATATAGCATAAAATGTTTAAAATATAAAATATATAAGAAGAAAAGGATACTGCGACATCACACATTAAAAAACAAATGTCTATAGCATCAGTCCTTGTAGTTGAACGTGGCAAATAACAGAGTCAGCAAGAAGCTGCTCCTGAGTCCAGACCTATTGTCTGGGGTTTCTCAATACTGCAGCAATTCAAAAGGAACAGGAACATTATCATTTAAATTAAAAGGCCTGCTGTGTAAAAACAGAAGTTCTGGTGAATTTTAGATTTGTAATATTCTCTTCCCAGAAGATATGTATTACCAGAGCCAAGTCCTGAACTGCTATCAATCAGAGTACCTCTTCACTGCCATTAGCTCAATATTGCCCTAGCACTGGGTTCTCCTACTGAAGCTATGAACAAATCCATCTTAGAAAATAGATGTTCCTACTTCTCTAATTCTAGATTTGATGTGTACATTTTACATCTGTTTTGGACACAGATTGAAAAATTATGATTTTGTGTGAGGGCAGTGCACTCAATGACTAGAAGCATATCTTTGCTGAAGATTAGTTTTTTAAAAGGATGTGCATGAAATATGATTTTTAATTAAAAGAAAGCCAACTGCAATGAATTTATAATGTATAACACCACTTTAAGAATAAGCTCTTTCTTTCTTACACCGCTAAGTCTTTCATGAATACTGTCGAATTTATACTCAAAAGAATGTTATAAGTTATTATTACTCCTATCTCAGGTATAGAGAAAATAATAAAATAGGAAAGATTAAGTACCTTGAATAAAGGTCATAAAGACTGCAGTACAATGAAACTAGAAATTTGGGTTCTCAGTGCTTCACTAGAGGTTATTTCACATTCCAACATTAACATCTCCTATGGGATCTAAGTCAGGTAGAACTCAGACTCAAAGACCACAATCTTAGCAGCTGACCAGAATGGCACAGTGTTTCCCACATCCTTCTAGGCACCTGCCACACTCACCTGACACCCATAGCTCTGTGTGTGTGTCAGCTGTAGAGTGTGGTTAGGCTCGTTAATAACCAACTTGTAGAGCAACTACAGGGTTCCGTTATCCCAAACCATCAGTAGTGTTACTCACTTTTTTTGATCTCTTCTAGCTTCTCAATGTATTTAGTCATACTGTTACCTAAAAAGAGAAGCAGGATTTTAGCTATGCTTTGCATGGAAGAAAATGAGTAACATTGTGAAAACAGAATGAGTACAAGTATTCCCTAAGCCTTCCCATTCTGCTTTTACAGAATTACAGTAGACAAATGGATCAGACATAGTAAATAGTCTTTTGGATTATACAGCATTATTAAAAGGTAAGGAATCCAGGGAAATGTTCTGGTCAAATGCATTAAGCTGAGGTGCACACCCAATAAACATTAAGTCCCCCCAGGCAGTACGAATGATCACTTCATGTAATGTTTTTTCTTTCTGAGTAAAGCCTTTCCTCTTCCATTTATCCCCCCATAAGCTTTTTGTGGGGAAGATATGCAGAGGAAGAGAAAGAAGCAATGACCTCTGAATGTCTAAAATGTGCCGTTGTGCCTACCCAAGCAACCCTTTCCTCTTCACTTAATCTTTGTGGTTTCCTTCTCTTTCCTGAACTTGGTCTTCCACTATTCATGCTGATGTTGCAGCCTGAACTAGACCACACAGTCTGTACACCAGTATTCACTGTGGATTTGATTTGCTGAGAAATAACAGCAGATTCCCACCACTGTGGAGAGTCCTCAACCCTCATGTTTTATGGCCTGGTTCTACAACACTAGGCTCTAGCCAAGGTGGTTTGGAGAGTTTTCATGCATTAAAACTGGGCCAGGATCCTTCTGGTTTCCGAATGAACTAAAGTCTGCTTCTCAAGCCAGGGGCTATTATTTTTTACTAGGCATGCTTCAATTTGATTCAATTCAGCACAGCAAGCTCTATCTGGCACCTGAAAGGTATAGCAAAACATTCAGAATAATTTCTCATTTCTAAAATTGTGCTCCTAACTTTTAAGCCTTGAGAGGAGCTAGTCAGTTTCAGTCACAACTTCAGGTAAAAGAAATGCTTCCAATTAATGGCATGAACTGATGTTTTCAAGCACTATTCTGAACTTTTCTTCATGTTTAGGTCAGAAGCAGAGAAAGAAAATCCTTGCTCTAAAACCCAAAGTACATTTTCAAAAAACAACTTATATCATTTGTTATTATTAAGTCCTTGTCATGAATTCATTATAGAATAAAATTCTACTGAGTTAAAAATTTTTTTCGTCTGAAGACACACAGTCCCCAAATCAGAACCAAAAAGCAGGACTCAGTGTAGTCCTGGACCCAGACTGTATCCTTCCAAAAGCTCAGAGAGACATGACAGTAGTCAGGGCTGTTCAGAAGCTGAGGCTCCTCAAGACAGACACTGAGAACATCTCAGAAGAAGTCCAAATAGCACCAAAGACCAAGATTAGAACAAAATATGATCTTTTCTAGGTTCTTCAGGCTATAATGGACCTGAGATGGGACCAGATCTCCACAGTGGAAACCATGAATCCTTCCCAGACTCACATCCTCTTCCCTGCAACTCTGCACTTGGGCGGGAACTCGACTGGTCAGTACTGGGGTTAGAAGACAGGGCAAATGGTGCGCTGTTCAGCGTCCTACAGTCTTATTCTTAAACTATTTTACGTAGGAGCTTCTGGTTATATGTTCCTGAGTCCCTTACAGTGCCAGGCTGTTGATGTGGCAGTCAGTTTCTTTTGGCTGGAGAAGCTTTACGCCTCCTTCCAGAATCGTCAAAAAACTGAGGTACAAAAAGGATCACTGACTTGTCCAGTGACACAGCAAGTTGGTAACTAAGTCAAGATTAGTACTCCCAACCTCCTGGTTTCTAATATGGCTCACAAAAACATATCATTCTCTGGCTGTGCTGTTTTAAAAACATGATTTCACTGTGAGGTAAATATGTAGGAAGTGTTACTTCCTTTATAGTATTGGGTGGGAACCATTTTATGCTCTAAATTCCCTGAGGCATACTATGAATGGAAAACAACAGCCAACCTTATTATATAGTCTTTATTATTAAAACATTGCATTTCCAATCTATAGCAGTTTCCACTAACAACATGTCTAAAATCCATTTCTCAGTCAGTTATCAACATTTTCGGTGTATTTACACAACACTTCATCTTCATACCAGCAGAGCCTCACGACCCTGTGAGGTAGGTTGTCATTCCTACTGATTATTTTTCCCACTAAAGGAGAAGGCAGAGAAACAAAATCTTTTGCAGAGGTGTACAAATACTTGGCTAAATTAAGAACAAATCTAAGAGGGCTATTGATAAGACGTTCTTTTCATTACAGCCATTCATTCTATCCAAGTAGAGGGGGGTGGAAAGAATATGGAGGATTTCTGCATTGCTTCAATTGGAGAAATGACTAACTGACACAAAAAAATCTCTAAAAATGAGTTTAGAAAGTATGAAAAGTAGTATTTATTCCACTTCATATACTGCTTATATCTTAACTAAGCAGCTCATCTTACTGGATCTAATTTCATCTGAGAATAGTTTTTTGACTACCTTTTAAAAAGAATACAAATGAATCAATTCTATAATTGACTTATTTATAAACACATTTTTGTTTTACACAAAAGTAAGGCACCTAAAAGACTATCAACAGACTAATTTTTTAAAATTAAAATTACTGCCAGATACATTTTCCTAGACAATACTTTGATTAAAAAAAGTCAGCGGCTCCCCATCACTTACTGACTGAAGTTTAAACTCCTTGCTCTACTCGTGAAGGCACCAACATCTTACCTACCTCTTCAATCTTGCCTTAATTACTAAACTTGACAAACTCTCTGTTAGTCTTTGGTTCTCTAACATGTCACCTTGCCCATGTAATCATAATAGCTCACCCAGCTGGAAGTGACCTTTCCCTCCTCTGAACTTCTACAGCACTCAGCTTACCACTCACAAGGCATTTATCATTGTACTGCCTTATTTGTGCGCAAGTCTTATCTATCTTATTATACTGACAGCCCAAAACAACTATTTACACACACACACACACACACACACACACACACACACACACAATATCTTTATCCTTTCCATTGTCTAGTGTAGGAGGCACTCAAAAATATTTGCTAAATGAAAAATACTATGAAGATCTACTAGCTGAAGAATCCTTATAATGAATTATATTATAATGTAAATAATCACACCCCAATTTGGTTTGAGTTTTTGGATACCTGATTTTCTCTAAGCTATGCCCAACCTGATTTATATATAGTACATATATGTTACATACTACTTAAATGACCTATATTGTTTCAGGACTCAGGTAACCTAGAAATGTATAAGATGGTATTTAGCTTCTACTTAGTTTATAATTTAAGTTGCAACAAAAGATATATAAAAAAGTTTTACAACTGGAATCAAGAGAAAAACACAACTCAACTATATCAATAGTGCTAAGCAAAGAGAGCACAATCAACGAACTGAGTGACTCATTCATTAGAGTTTTTCCTTTGTTTTCCTATAATTTAATAACATTATTTGAACTGAGCCAGTAAGAAAAGTAAGTGATTTTGAGCAGCAGTAATCTAAAGTGGGTAAGATTTATAGGGCACGAACTCAGTTGCTAAGAGACAATTCCATTGCTTTATTTTTCTTCAATATTTCCCTCCTCTACGGAGAAGTTCTTTTGGCTCAGAAGGAGCAGAAAGCTTGAAAAGAGGCACAGTGGTCCTTTGTTAATCTCAATAAGTTATACGAGTGCATAGTGCGCTCTGGTTTGTAAAAGGCTTTCACATACATTTCTTCCTTTGACGTAAGAAACAGAATTAAATACCAAATAAAAATGAAGAGTACTTAGTCTATAATGAGTTTGAGTGCTTAAGATCAAGGCTATTAGCAGATATTCAGGAAAAGTAAAGACTAAGAAGAAAAAAGGAAATGACTAGTTTGTATGGAGATAAGAAAACTAAGGTGAATTTCTAAAAAATAAAAAAAGGCTAGAAAAGACTGAATGGAGATAGTCTACAGAATTTTAGAAAGCTAAAGAAATTTGAAATTAGATTGAATATAGATTGAAATGAGAGAATAATGCCAGCAATGAAAGAGTGTAGGAGACTAACAAAGGGAGAGCCCTGTGGTTTGGAAAGTTAATCAGCCTGCAGTGCTACAGAGCAGAAACCCAGAGAGGGTGCTTGAGAATACACAAGAACCCTGCGGTGGAGACTGAACAAAACGCCGTCAGGGATTTCATCGGAAGCATAATCCATTCATGGCACAGTCTGGCAATGCTGGGGAGCTGGTAAGATACACTCAGGCACCTATGGAACAAAAGAAATATTTGAAGTTCAAAATAATTCTGATATTTCTAGCCATGGCTATACACTGGTGTTTGAGTTTATAAGAGAAGTAGCATCAGAAGGATAGAAATAAAAAATTATCTTTACCCAGGAAGAAGATATCAGTCTTTGAAGAGCTCAGTAGAAGGTGATTTGGGTGAAGACAGGAGATGCCACGAAATTCTTGATTTCTTGTGATTAACTCTGAACTGCTCACTGTTTGGTAAGAAAAGATTAAAGACCCATCTATTTAGCCTAGAAATGAGAAATGCTCACTCATTACCATGCCTATTTCCACGGCTCTGACTGCAGAGCTTCAAATCATACCACAGACAGGAGTTTCTTACTTTTACTTGACCTTTAAAGTAACTCTGGTGTTTTCATAACCAGGACTCCTCACACTTTTCACCTCATGGCAGACATATATAAGTGATAATATTTGGACAAAATGCTGAGGTTTGGGCTGTCTCAAGCCCTGATGGCTCTCCAAAGGTTTGAAGGGATCTGTATCCTGGCTCATAACCCATAGGCCACTGTACCGAATACAAAGGGAGGTAAGTCACAAAAATAAATAGAAAAAAAATTAAAATCTTTCCCTTAAACTGACTTTAAAATAATTTCTAAATCTGAAACAAACAAAAAATTGAACACTAGAATTAGATTTCTCACACACTGACTTTAAAATATGTTGAGTTTTAAGCAATGAAGCATACTCTGGCCCTTCCAAAGGCATTATAAAACTAGTTTGGGAGACTTCTGCTTCCAGGAATATGAGGTAGATATACTTTTCTCTACTCCTCCTGCTAAGTACCACAAAATCCCTGGACAACCCGCAAAATGGGAGAAAATATTTGCAAATTATACTCCTGATAAATGTCTACTATCCAGAGTATGTAAAAGAACTCCTATAACTCAATAATAAAAAGACAAATAACCCAACTAAAAAACCAATGATATGAATAGCCATTTCTCCACAGGAGCTATATAAATGCCAATAAGCACATTAAAAGGTGCTCAACATCATTACTCATTACGAAAATGCAAATGAAAACCACAATGAGATACCACTTCACACCCACGAAGATGACTATAATCAAAATGATGGACAATAACAAGCATTGTTGAGGATGTGGAGGAAAAAAGAGCCCTCCTACACTGCTGGTGGGAATGTAAAGTACAGCTACTTTGGAACACACTTTGGCAGTTCCTCAAAAAATTAAACACAGAGTTAATGTCTGACCAACAGTTCAATTCCTAGGTACATCAACAAAGAGAACTGAAAACGTATGTTCACACAGAAACTTGTACACTAATGTTTTAACAGCATTATGGCCAAAAAGCATAAACAAACCAAACATCTACCAGATGATAAGTAGATAAACAAAATGTGAAATAGCTATATAAAAGAACAGTTTGGCAATAAAATGGAATAAAGTATTGATACATGCTACAACAATGATGAGCCTTGAAAACATTACGCTAAGTGAAAGAAGCCAGACACAAAAGGTCACATATTGTATGACTCCATTTATATGAAATGTTCAGAAGAGGCAAACTCATAGATACAAAAGATAGATTAGTGATTACCAGGAACTGGTAAAAGTAAGGAATGGGAAATGATTACTTTGGGTACGGGATTTCTTTATGGGATGACAAAAAAATTCTGCAATTAGATAGTGGTGATGGTTTCACAACCTTGTGAATGTACTAAAAATGTCTGAATTGTACATTTTTAAAGGTTGAATTTTATGATATGTAAATTATATCTCAATTTAAGAAAACACACCAATTAGAAAAAAAGATTGAATAAAAAAAATCCTAGATGGGATAAATTAAGAGTTTGGTAATATCAGATACACACCACTATATATAAAATAGATAAACAACAAAGTCCTGCTGTATTGCACAGGGAACTATATTCAATATCTTGTAATAACCTATAATGGAAAAGAATCTGAAAAAGAATATATAGTATATATATATAAAAAACACAGTCACTTTGCTGTATACCAGAAACTTAACACAATATTATAAATCAACTATACTTCAATTTAAAAAAATCCTGTACATTATACATAAAACAAACATAAGAAGACTCTAATAGGTAGAGAGAGGAAGGCAGACTGGTTAGGGACCTCAGGACCCGAGGAATGACATAATGGCTGAGTTACCTGGGTGCTGTCTGTTTGTTTTTTGCCTCATATACACTAGACTTGGAGCTGAAGAAGCCAGAAACCCAGAAATACCTATGAATAGACCAAAAATGTCCCTAACAAAAGCCTGCTGTCTCCAGCCAAAGGACAGCAAGACAGAAAACTATTAGATAATAACTGCCTTTTTCCAGCCACATTCCACAGAAAAGCTATGTCCTACCCTTAACTGACAGCAAAGGCCAGATGGGGAGCCTTGATTTCCATCCTTGCTGGACTGTGATGAGATGCCATCAAAGTACCAGAAAGAGGAGAAAGAGGCTGGGGCTGAAAATGTACTCAAAATATAATTGCTGAAAACTTTTCAAATTTGGCAAGTGACATGAACTTCAGATTTATATAGAAGCTGAGTAAACTCCAAACAGGACAGACCCAAAGAAATCCACACCAAGATATATCATAGTTAAACTTCTGAAAACTAAAGAAAAAAAAATCTTGAAAGCAGCAAGAGATAAATGACACCCTACCCATATGGGAAAAACAGTTTGAATAACAGGAGATTTCTCATCAGAAATCAGGTGGCCAGAAGAAAGTGGCACAATATTTTTCAAGTGCTGAAAGAAACGAACTGCCAACCCGGAATCCTATACCTAGAGAAGATACTCTTCAGGAATGAAAGGAAATCAAAACATTCTCAGATGAATGAAAACTAAGAGAATTTGTCACCAGCAGACCTATCCTAAAGAATGGCTAAAGGAAGTTCTCTAATTAGAAAGGAAAAGATAAAAGGAGTCTCGGACTATCAGGACAAAACAAAGAACACACTAAGCAAAACTATGCTTCTTTTCAAGTGTCCATGGAACATATACCAAGATAGACCATATCCTGGGCAATAAAATGAACATCAATACATTTTAAAAAGTTAAAATATACAGAGTACATTCTCCAACCACAATGGAATCAAACTGGAAGTCAATAACAGAAAGATGACAGGAAAACCTCCAAACACTTGTAACTAAACAACACACAGGACTTCCCTGGTGGCACAATGGTTAAGAATCCACCTACCAATGCAGGGGACACAGGTTCGAGTCCTGGTCCGGGAAGATCCCACATGCCACAGAGCAACTAAGCCCACGCGCCACAACTACTGAGCCTGCGCTCTAGAGACATGAGCCACAACTACTGAGCCCATGCGCTGCAACTACTGAAGCCCACGTGCCTAGAGCCCATGCTCCACGACAAGAGAAGCCACCACAATGAGAAGGCTGCACACCACAACAAAGAGTAGCCCCCGCTCACCGCAACTAGAGAAAAGCCAGTGCGCAGCAATGAAGACCCAACGCAGCCAAAAATAAATAAATAAATAATTTATAAAACAAGAACAACACATGTCTAAATAATCCATGGATCAAAGAGGAAGTCTTAAGGGAGATAAAAAGATACACTGAACTAAATGAAAATGAAAATTCAACATATCAAAATTTGTGAGACACAGCTAAATCAGTGCTGAGAGAAATTTACAGCACTAACTACATGCATTAAAAAAGAGAACAACTCTTAAATCAATAATCTAAACTCCTACCTCAAGAATCTAGAAACAAGAGCAAAATAAGCAGAAGGAAGGAAATAAAGATAAGAGCAAAACAATAAAATTTAAAACAGAAAAACAAAGAGAAAATTGATGAAACCAAAAGCTGGTTCTTTGAAAGGATCAATAAAATGGACAAACCTGTAGTGAAGAAAAAAAAGGGAAAAGACACAAATTACCAACATCAGGAATGAAACATGGGCTATCACTTTAGATATTACAGACTTTAGAAGGATAATAAGGGAACACTACAAACAACTCTACGCACATAAATTTGAAAACTTGGATGAAATGTACTACTTCCTCTAAAAACACAAACCCACAACTCATCCAATATGAAACAAACAATTTGAATAGCCCCATAACTATCAAAAAATTAAATTCAAAATTTAAAAACTCTCAAAAAAGAAATCTCCAGGCTCAATGGTTTTACTGGACAATTCTACCAAATGTTTAAGAAAGAATTAACACCAATAATATATAATCTCTTCCAGAAAACAGAAGGGAACATTTCCCAACTCATTTTATGAGACCAATATTACAATAATACTAAAACCAGGCAAACACAATCCAAAAAACAAACCAAAAACTACAAACCAATGTCCCTCATGAATATAAACATAAAAATCTGTAATGAAATAATAAACTGAATTCAGCAACATATAATAGGAATTATACACCATGAGTGAGTTTTACTCTATAGATACAAAACTAGTACAATATTTAAAAATCAATCAAAGCAATCTATATTATCAAGCTAAAGAAAAAAACCATGTTTATATCAACTGATGCAGTAAAAGCATTCAATAAATTCAATAGTCATTCAGGATAGAAACTCTCAGAAAAATAGGAACAGGAGGAAACTTCCTCAACCTGATACAACTAACATTATCCTTAATCATGAAAAACTGAATGCTTTCCCACTAAGTTTGGGGTAAAGACAAGGATGTTCGCTCTAAGCACTCTTACTTCACATAGTTCTGGAGGTTCTAGCCAGTACAGTAAGGCAATAAAAGGAAATAAACAGATACAGTCTGGAAAGGAAGAAATAAAACTGCCTTTTTTTATATGACATGATTGTCTACATAGAAAAGCCCAAGAAATCTACCCCAAAAATTTCTCCTTTACCTAATAAGTGAGTTAGCAAGGTCTCAGGATACAAGATAAATATAAAAAATAAGCTATATTTCTATACGCTAGCAATGAACACATGGACACCAAAATTAAAAATGCAATACCATTCACAATTGCTCAAAAAAAGTAAATACTTATGTGTAAATCTAACAAAACATGTATAGGATTTATACGCTGAAAACTATACAATGCTGATGAAGAAACAACTAGAGAAAGCCCGTGCGCAACAACAAAGACCCAATGCAGCCAAAAATAAATGATAAATAAAATAAATACAAAAAAAAAGTACAGCAATATTTCTTTGTAAATGTAAACAAGTTTATTCTAAAATTTACATGGAAAGGCAAAGGAATTAGAGTAGCTAAAATAATTTTGTAAAGAAAAATAAAGTGGGACTAATCAGTCTAACCAATTTTAAGTATCCAATTTATTATATAGCTACAGTAATCAAGACTGTGGTATTGGCAGAGGGATAGACACATAAATCAATGCAACGGAATACAGAACCCAGAAATAGATGCATGTAAGTATACCCAACTTGTTTCTGACAAAGGTGAACACACTAATTCAATGGAGGAAAGGTAATCTTTTTAACAAATGGTGCTAGAGCAATTGGACATCCACAATCAAAAAATTAATCTCAATCTAAGTTGCACATCTTATACAGAAATGTATCATGGACTTAAATGTAAAACCTAAAATATAAAACTTTTAGAAAAAAGCATATAGAAAATCTTTGATACCTAGGCTAGGCAAAGAGTTCTTAGACTTGACAACAAAAGCATGATCCATAAAAGGAAACACTGATATACTGGACTTCACCCAAATTGAAAACTTTTGCTCCTTGAAAGACCCTGTTAGGAGGATGAAAAGACAGGCTACAGACTGGCAGAAACTATTTGCAAACCATGTATCCAACAAAGGACTAGTAGGTAGGATATGTAAAGAACACTCAAAATTCAACAATTAAAAAGCAAACAATCCAATTGGAACACAGGCAAAAAACATGAACAGACATTTCACTGAAGAAGGTATACAGATACACAAATGGCAAATAAGCACAAGAAGAGATATTCAACGTCATAAGTCATTAGGGAAATGCAAATCACAAGGGCAATAATATGCTACTACACACCTATCGGAATGGCTAAAATTAAAAATGGCAACACCACCAAATGCTGGTGAGGATGTGGAGAAACTGGATCACTCATACACTGCTGGTGGGAATGTAAAATGGTCCAGCCACTCTGGAAAACAGTTTGGCAGCTTCTTAAAAAACTACAAATGCAACTGCCATACAATCTAGAAATTGCACTTCTGGGCACTAATCCCAGAGAAATGAAGACTTATTTTCACACAAAAATCTGTATACAAATGTTTATAGCACCTTTACTTGTGATAATCAAAAAGGGGAAACAATTCAAATGTCCTTCAATAGGAAAATGGTTAAACTGTGGTGCATGTATGGAATGCACCATGGAATACTACTCAGGAATAAAAAGGAATGAACTACTAATACGTGCAACAACCTGGAAGAATCTCCAGAGAATTTGCTGACGGAAAAATCCAATCCCAAAACTTATATATTGTATGATTCCATTTATATAGCATTTGTGAAAGACAAAACTATAGAAATGGAGAACAGATTAGTGGTAGCCACGGGTTAAGGCACAGGTGAGGGTGGAAAGTGGATATGAGGGATCCTTGTGGTCATGGAAATGTTCTGTAGCCAGACTGTATTTATCAATGTCAATATCATGGTTGGGATAGCGCAGCTCAGTTTTGCAAGATGTTACTACAGGAAACTGAGTAAAGGGTACAAGGAATCTCTGTTTTATTTCTTACAATTCCATGTGAATCTACAATTACCTCAAAATAAAAAGTTTAATTAGAAAAAATACTAGATTAAAAACCTCAAAATATAAAAGGAGATAGGCAATTATTTTGTATTATAAAAAGCAGATAGAAATATCCCAATTTCCAAAAAATTGAAATTAATTTCAGGTACCACCATTATTGAGTCAAACTTGGGTTATGAACTGAGGAATTGAAGGGAAAGAAATCAGTTTTCATTCACAAAATTCAACTTCCAGGAGAAAAAAAAAATGAAGCTATAGACAAATCTATTTATCTGAAAAAGACTTCAGCTCTTACAAATTTTAAGAAGGTTCCAAAAGAAATGCATTAAGCAGTCTTTAAAACGTTGTCCGTACTGCTCAGAGAAAATATGGTATTTTTAATCAAAGTACTTCCCTCTCAGAATAACTTATTCCAGAAAGGTGGGTCACAATTGCAAATAAAGGGAGGTAGACAGAGAGGCAGGAGCTGAAGACATTTGTGATAGAAGAAATGAGGCTGGAGGAAGCACTGGGACAGTGTGGCCGAAGTGAGAGTACCCAGGACGTCACACCAGGTCTCCAACATCGACTTCCTCATCCTGCACACAAATCCTAGTTCTATCTCCTTTACTGAACTTCAGGTAAATCACATAATCTCTGTACTAAAATTTCCTCCTCCTCAAAGACAGAGATAACATTTTTTACCTCCCATCAAACAGGATATTTGCAAGGATAAATATCTGTACAGCACAAAAATGTTTGAAAGAAAGGTCCCAAGAAATAGTATCCGCAAATGTGGTTCATTTAAAACATTTAATTTAAGTCTATTTTATTTGGGGAAACATGCATAACAGAAGACAGTAATTTTGAAGGAGACTGGAGAAAGAGAAAGACAAAATGAATGAGATTTAAACAAAGTCAACACCCCAGTTTATTTTCTCCGTTGTCTTGAGGTTACTGGTAGAAAATTCAGTATTGCTAAAGGCATGTGGTACCCCTATCCACTAGCAAAACCATCTTAATAGGATGGATTTTCCACAGCAGACTTTAAGATGTTGAAAAAAACTAAACAACCAACCAAAATCTCACAAGACTGAAAATCCACCAGGGATCTGGGGAGTGGTTTTCATCATCACACTGAAAAATGTCAACAGCATGGAAATAAGCAGTAATGCACTCTTAAATTTCATTTTACCTGAATTGCAGCACTAATTTAATTTTGCCTGGTATTTTAGTTACTCATTCAAGTCTGTCTGACTCCACTTGAATCTAAGCTCTTTGATTACAAAAATCACAATTCACACTCATCTTTACATGTCCTGTAGCCCATAAATTTGCATGTAGTTGCACTGTGCAAATATGGAATTGAACAAACATGCACAAGTATAATCTATTGATCCCAGTTTTAAGGAAGATACTTAAGGTGTTCCAAGATAGAGGCTGACGTCCTGATATTTATTAGCCTCAGTCCTGGAACTTATTAAATACTGTTTTTATCAGTTTCTCAATTTATAGTAAGCTCAGTTATGTGAATGGAGATTTTTAATGATAAGCTGAAAAACAGCTTTCAAAGATAAGTCCTGAGCTCAGAAAAACATCAGCCCAGACAGTAAGAAACTTTTAGCTGTGATTCATACCAGGCATGACATGCTGTTTTTTGTCAATAATCGGCTATTAGATTTTTTTTAAGTTTTTATTTTCTAGTCTTTACTTACCAGTGTCTAGTCTTGACTTGACATGCTGATACCTTGGGTTTTGTGGTATCCTCTTGGTCAGATACTAAAAAATAATAAAATTCACAAATAATTGGGTTAATGTAAGGGTAAGGGTGGCAAAGTTGGGAAAGAGATAAGATACTTTAAAAATTAGAACAAATGCTAAAATTTCATTGAATTTAAAGATGGAAGGAGCTCTAGAGGGCCAACTGTTCCTTCAAATAGGACACTTCACACTACAGTATCTCCACAGGTGAAGATGGTTATCATGTTTCTGTCAAAACATTTCCATATTTTGTCAAAATAATCTCATAGCGCTATGTAATTAGGAAAAAAAGCTCTTAAAAATTATTTCCAACACTGAGTCAAAATTGATCTAATTTCCATCCAGTCCACTGGTACAACCCAGAATAAGCCATTCCATCCTGCCTCAAGCAATCCATTAAAATAACTAAAGGCAGCTCTCTTGTTCTTTTTAATTTTACTCTTTATATGATGGTTTGTAGGCCATCTTCTCAGATACCCTCTAGATTTTATCCACACATGCCCTAAAAAGTGGCACGCAGACCTGAGCACAGTGCCCAGATGTTGCCAGGCCAGGACCCGCTGCTTGCCTTGAGTCTGACGCTCCACAGAAGTCACCACGACGGCATCTGCTCTCGGGGCAGCTGGGGCGTATCATGGGCTCAAGGGAAGTTTATGGTCAGCAAAATGCTATGTCAGGTCTCCCCTGTCCTACGCTCTGGGAGTAAACTCTGAATCCAAGTACCAGGCATTTACCCATATTAAATTTCAGTGGCATTTTCAAAAGGCATTAAGTGAGGGAAGGCTAATGAATAAAAACATTACAAAATACAGTTTTATTGCTCAGGCTTTTTTCTGGACTACAAGTATGAAAAGTATATGTTCAGTAACTGGTAGCTGTGGAAAAGGAAATTAAAACTGGGCAATACCCTTCCAGCTTCACTTCATCTTCTGCCACTCTCCCACGTTCCCAAGTTGAAGCTGCCCCAATGTTCCCGAAATTTGCCACACTCACTCAGGTTCCAGTCATAGCAAATGTCTGCCTAGAATGCCTTTCCTCAACTTGTCCATGGGTAACACTTCACTTCCTCTATAAAGCTGTCCAAGGTGGAATTAGGTACTTTCTCTCTGGTTCCTAGAGTACTGAAACCTTGTACTATTGTTCACACCTCGACCTTCTTCCCTAGTCTAGAATTTCCTTGAAGGCAGGGACAATAACTTACTCAAACTTGTTTTCACCCAGTACCTAGCACATGGTGGGCACATTTATTGATATTCAACCAATAAATGAATATCTAGAATGAGGATTATATTACAGCAACTACATAGTTCCTTAGAACAGAACATCAAACTTTATAACCTGTGTCACTTGCCCTTGAAAACATAGTTAACTACAGCACGTCCTGTTGGAGGATTGAAAAATAAATTTACATATTAAAATACCTTTTCAAATGACCCACAAAGCATAAAAAAAAAAAAAAATAGGGTACACTTCAATGTCTTACAGAATATCTATTGGTCAGAGTTCTGGACTTCAGAGACCAGGAAGAATTTTTAAAAACCGGGGTACCTACAGAGAATTATCAACATTTAATTTTGACAAGGACATCAAAAACAAAGCAAAACCTAACAACTACCGTCTGCTATTTTAATACTTAAAAAGTAAGAAAGAAAGGAAAAAAACCCAGAATAAAAAGGTCAGTCCTTTAGTGCTACTAAAAAACTCATTGATATTGTCTGTGTTTTTCATTTCACCCCAGGCAAGTAAAACCTTTGTCATGGACGCTTAGCATTGGTCCACGAAGTAGAACCCCTGAGCTACTTTATCCTCAGAGAAAGGCTGGAAAGCTCCTTTCTCCTTCTGATCAGTAACCCGCCATCGGTAAGAGAAAGTGACCAATGCCAATTCCAACTCCCTCTTAGATGAAGAAAGAGAAGATTCTTAAGTGAGAAAAGGAAAATACTCAAAGACTGAAAAGGAGGACTGTAGGATGAGTTCTTCAGAGGGAGGCAATATTGTGGCAAAACAAAACAGAAACAAAAAACCCAGGGGAAAACATGTGCCTGGTAAATTTAGGGAAGCTAAAACTGGAACTTAGTTATCTTAAGCTAAGGGATTTTCTTTTTGCTCTGTCATTTTCCTTCCTTCCTTCGTATTTTTATAGCTCCTCTCTGTATTTTTATAATTTCTATATGCTGTTTCCTGTTTTTACTTTTGTTTTGTTTTTCCCACTAGTTTCCTAGCAAAGCTCCTTTGAAAGATTCCAGGCTAGTCTCTGCTGAACCAAGGGGATTTGTCCATACCTCAGCCAACATAGCTAAGAAGTGAGGGTGTCTCTGGGGACCAGGTGTGGTGGCAGCAGAATGATGGGGGGAGAGAGTGTGGACAGCTGCAGTCGCTGAGCCCTTCCCACCCCCGGTTTTCCCTTACATAGACTAATGAGAAATCCATATGCTACAGTACAAAAATGTAGTGTTTCTTTCCCATTTTCCCATTTTGGTCCAAATTCTTGTTCCTGACTTTCTGGTACCAACCATAACGTAAAACTATTTGTGTTCCACTCTACGCAGTGCACCACAGAGTTTATGGAACTGCCAGACTTTTTTCCTTAAAATCCTTGCTTTGGGGGTGACTGTTTCTTGACCTACTGACCAACTAGCTTTTTTTCAATTACATAAACAGGATGGAATGGTGGAAAGTGAAAGAGCTGAGAAAAGCAGCTGTTTCAAGGAGGACTATTCATTCATTCAACAAAGCCTTATTGAGCACCAACAATTCATTCAGTCGACATTTACTGGATGCCTACTAGGAGTAAGCCACCGTGCTAAGGACACAGAGGTAACAAAACACAGTCCTTCCCATCCAGCTCTCGCTGATGCTGGGAAGAGAGACAAGTGAACAGACGTCACACTGCATGATGAACAAGCAGAGGGAAGCAGGGGGTGCAACAGGAGCATGTAAGATTGGCACCTAATCCAGACTAAAAGAGTCAGGAACTATTTCCTGCGGGGTGACTTCTGAGCTGAAATCCAAGGGCTGAGAAAGTTAGTCAAGTTAAAGGAGTGGTGCGTGGGAGCTACAGGGTTCCTGGTAACTGACAGACCTGGAGGATAGCGGGCAATATGGGGTCAAATGAGGCTGAAGAGGCAGGCAGGGGAAGAACACAAAGGGCCTTGTATCCATGCTAAGAAACCTAGATTTTATCCTGTAGATAAAACAGAGGCAATTTTGCTCCCCCAACTCATGGGGTCACCTGTCAATGTCTGGAGACATTTTAGGTTGTCAGAACTGGGTGGTGGGTGTGCTACCATCAAGTAAGTAGAGGCCAGGGATGCTGCTAAACATTCTACAATGTCAGGAAGACCCCCAACCCCGAAAAAGAATTAGCTGACCCCAAATGTCAATAGTGCTGAAGCTGAGGAACCCTGGTGTAGATGATGGGAGTCACTGAAGAAGGTTAGGGAGAAGGGATGGGATTCTATTTCCATTTTAGAAAGATCACTCTGGCAGCACTCTGGAGAACTAATAGGATCATAGTCAAGAATGGAGGCGCAAAGATCAGGTAAGAGGTTGTGCTCGGAGGATCTGTGGTCCTAAGAAAGCAGCAGTAGAGATGAGGAGAGGGAGACAGTTTTAAGAAGTCTTTAAGATATAAAATCTTTAAAACTGACTAGTGTAACAGGGGAAGGACAGTGATACCATTCCCCAAAAAAGGGACTACGGAGGAAGCATATATTGAAAAACACGATGTGTTCTGTTTGGGGCATTTTGAATATAAGGTATCTGTGGGTTATCCAAAACGGAAGTGGTAAGCTGGCTATCTGGGGGGTCTGGAGATCAGGAGAGATTTCTGGACTAGAAAAAACAAGATTTGGGGGAAGCCATGGGAATGGACACAATCACCACTGGAGAGTGTATAGGCTGAGAAAAAAAAAAAAAACCAACATTTACCGTCAGGTGGAGAAAAAAACTGTGGGTGAAACTTGCAAGAGGCCAGAAGAAAGTGGGTCATGAGAATTAAAGAAGAAGAGTTTCAGGAAGAAGAAAATGGTCAACAGTGATCAATGCTGTCAAGTCAGAGAACAAGAGGTCAAATATGAACAAGCGAACAAGAATGCAGGTCAGGGAAGAGAAAACAGAAAAGTGAATTTGGATTGAACACACCAGGACACTGCTGATGACCCTGCTGGATGCAGTTACAGTAAATTGACAGGAGCAGAAGCAAAAACAGCAGGTTGAGTGTTATGAGAAGGGAGGATAGTAGCCAGATGGTCTTTTTTTCCCCCTTCAGAGTTGCTAAGGAATAGTTTTTGTTGTTTGAAGAAAGGAGAGATTTGAGGATGTTTATAAGCTAATGGGCTGGATAAGAGGTTGAAAATGAAGCAAGCAGGTATGAAAACAAGGGAGCGGGAAAGGATGAGGCCCAGAGCCCAGGTGGAAGGTGCAGCTTTGGACGTATATTTAAGATAATGTAATAAGATAGGTGGTCATAATGAAGTTCAACAAGAGAAGGGAGAAAGCTAAGAAAGTTGATGTTTGTGGTACTCATACAGGCTCTTTGAAAGCAACCAAAAACGACAGAAGCCCTTTGGGGGCTTACATCTCTAGGGAGGGTCAAAAGATAATGCCCTCTCTGTTTACCCACCCCATCCCTGCTCCTTAACCTCTGGTTGGCTTTTAAGACCCAGCACAAACACATCTTCCGGGAAGATTCCTCCTCTGGGGGGCCCAGTCAGATAGAAATCTCTTCCCTGCCTGGATTGTCACAGCACTTTGTACCATTAACACTCCTCACTGCCTGCACTTGGGACAGAGGCTCTACCTCTGTACCTGCTACAAGGCCTTGCACCAGTGTGAGAACAATAAGTACACCAAATGGATGGAAATGGTTCTGAGAGCTGAGCAACACGCAGTGTGCGTGCTAGTGCCCCGTGGACAGCACAGACATCGAGGGCTCGAGGAACCTGAAACAAAAAGATAGCTCTCACACTGCGGGTGATAAGGAAGACTGCATGGAAGAAGTGGCACTGGAGCTGTTTTAAGGGTTGAGCTTCTGTGGATAAAAAGATGGGGAAAAGCGGGCTTCCCTGGTGGCGCAGTGGTTGAGAGTCCACCTGCTGATGCAGGGGACACGGGTTCGTGCCCTGGTCCGGGAAGATCCCACATGCCGCGGAGTGGCTGGGCCCATGAGCCATGGCCGCTGAGCCTGTGCATTGGGAGCCTGTGCTCCACAACAGGAGAGGCCACAACAGTGAGAGGCCCGCGTACCACACACCAAAAAAAAAAAAAAAAAAAAAAAAAAAGATGGGGAAAAGGGATGGAAAAAGTATTCTAAGTGGAGGAAATTATAATAGCAAGGCCACTTTAAAAGCATGTTTAAAGAATGGCAAATTGTTCTATTTGCTGGAGAAGATACAACAACAACAATAAAGGTAATTGCTGCTAAAATTTATTGAGCACTTAACTATGTTGTCAGGCACTCAGCTAAGCATTTCTCTCCATTATCTCATTTAATCCTCACAACCACCAATAAGGTATATACTAGTATTATCCACATTCTATATATTAGGAAGCAGGCATAGAGAGGTGGAGTGACTTCCTGAGGTTAGCTGGTAAGAGTGGTAGAACCTGGAATTAAACTGGGCAGTCTGGCTCTAGAGCTTGAACTCTTAAACACTTTACTGTGCAGCCTCATTCAGGCAGGGGTTCTGAATACGGGGTCCACTGATGGGCTTTAGGAGGTCCATGAGTCCCATGAAACTATATGTAAAACTTTGAGTATATGTACATTTTTCTAGGGAAAGGGTCCTTGACTTTCACCAAATTTTCAAAGGGGTCTATAACCCCAAAACGTTTAAGAACGGTGGGTATATGGAATCCTGTGCTGTAAGGTTGGACATGGATACGTAGGCACCAGGTGGAGATCCCTGAATTTAGGCTGAGGGTCTGGACTAGGCCCTGAAGACAATGGAAGATATCAAAAACACTGAGATATGAGCCACACAATCAAAGGAGTATTTTGGTAGATTACTAATATATGCAAAGTGAGACCCGGCTTTGTGAATACATGGATGTTGTAGAAAAGGGAGAAGAATGAGAAGTCAACAGTGGGATTTTTCTGAAGGAAAATCACTTAAAAAATGAGGGAGATTGTCTGAATCACAAGTCATTCAAAAATGAATGAGCTTTTCTGACTTCCCACTTCTTTTAAAATGGAACTCACAAGGTTGTTCACATTGAAATTGTAATGTATGTAGTAAGATTTACATTTAAGGACTAAAAAAAATTCCATTATATATTTTGTTCAAAATTTCTCTACTTCTCTCATTTGTATAAAGAGGACGTCAATAAAATAAAGGGACTAGGTGTCAACTTTAAAAGAGATTTTTGTTTATAGGAGTTTTAATCTGGACCAATCCTACTGATCTCAAACACCAACCTTGACCCATGTTTGCATGTGCAGCAGCCCCTACTCTGCCAGCAGCTACCACCTGGGGCTGACTGTAGTTTTCAAGATGGCCACAACAGAACTTCCCAACCACTCACATTGTGATGTTGACACTCCTCCCAATGAGGGGTGGGGGCCTATGTTCCCTCCCCTTGAATCTGGACGGGCCTGTGACTGATGGAAGTGATGCCATACGACTTCTGAGTCTAGATCATAAAAGACAATACGGCTTCCACCTGGTTCTTTTGGGACACTTGTTCTTGGAACCCAGCTCAAGCTACAAGGAAGGCCAAGTCACATGGAAAAGGCCATTTGTAGGTGATACGGCTGACAGCACCAGCTGAGTTCCCAGCCAACAGACTATATCTTCCTAGAAACTCTAGACCCAGTTTCTGTCTGCAAAACCACATGAGAGAGCCCAAGTAATTGCCTAGCTGAGCCTAGTCAACCTCCAGAACTGTAAGCGATAATAAATAAATGACTATTGTTGTTTTAAGC
Organism: Leucopleurus acutus; assembly: GCF_964270905.1. NCBI lineage: Eukaryota > Metazoa > Chordata > Mammalia > Artiodactyla > Delphinidae > Leucopleurus > Leucopleurus acutus. The sequence goes on from NC_139144.1 coordinate 86,911,853, forward strand.
CACTAAATATGGGGGAGACTCATAAGAAACCAATATATAATTGGAACGCCAACCCACCCTTCTTACTTCCTAGCTAAGCTCGTTGGGTTTTTTTTTTTTTTTTGGCCTTGCCACACGACAAATGGGATCTTAGTTCCCCCACCAGGGATCGAACCCATGCCCCCTGCAGTGGGAGCGTGGAGTCTTAACCACTGGACTGCCAGGGAGGTCCCTCTAGCTAAGCTCCTTGGGAGAAAACAGAAAAACAAAAACTACACTGAGTAACTGCAACTTACTCCTCCATCCACTGCAATGTGGCTACTGTCCCCATCATTCTACTGTGGCTCCTGTAGGAGCTAGCCAATGTCAGAGATCCCCTAACTGCTAAATATAATGGCTGCTTTTCAGTCTCTAACTTACATGACCTTTCTGTACACTGTTATATAGTCCCACCTTCAGCTTTCACTTGGCTTCAGTAACAGCTCTCTCTGATGCTCCAATCACACACGGATGATTCTTCTGTCAGCCACTTAAACACTGTGTTCCCCAGGATTCCATCTTCTTAATCTACAGGTTCTCTGTCGGCCATTTAGGTTTAATTCCATTTACATGCTTCTAATTTCCAAATAGTGAACTCTAACCTTGACTTCTCCCAGCTCAGATATATTCATTTACTCATTTAACAAATATTTAAGGAACAATTATTGTGTGCTAGGCAGTGGCGCAGTACAGACAAGGTCCTATCTTATCTTCCTGTAAGTATGCCAAAAATAAACAAGCAAATAAAATAATTACAGGTCATGGCCTACTGGGTGAAGACAGCATATTGAACAAATGCATCTAATTTCACTTCCTTCCAAAACCTCAGTAAAACCTCATTAAAAGTATACTATTTTACAGACAAAAAGTCCAAAAAAAAAGAGAGTAAGAGTGGGAGAAGTGATAACAAGTGATTTCTGAAGTCTAGAAGGCACATCAGCAAGTGAAAATGACTTGATGGACTCAAGAAAATCGAAGGGAAAGCCAAGAAAAATTCTTGAAAGGCCCAGGAATTGGCAGCCCCAGGCACCTCCAGAAGTGGGAGTAAAAGGAGTGACTGAAATAAGCAAGACTGCTTGAAGGCTGAATGAGAAGCTACTGGATCTCCAAAACCTTCTCCCTCTGTGCCACTAGGTGATTGCCCTTCCCCCACCATAGCAGGTATCTATAGATTTATTCCCTGGAAAGGGTTTCTGGACTGGGGGGTGTCTCCAGATACAGGGAAAGGATATCATTACTGAAAATAGGGGTAGTAGGTGAATGATGCATACTAATGTTGAAATTTAGCCCCTAACCTTAATTCTTCCAGGAATTCAACTAGGCCTTTACTCTCAGGAGAGGGGAGTTCTCTGGAGAAAATGACCAGCCTGAGAGGAAAGAGCTGAAGATACAGATTTGGGAAAGGGAGTCCCCAAATCATGGCCCACTGAGATCTTCTGGTAATTAAGCTCACATCAGCAAACTCCTCCCAAATATACAGAGATCTCAATCACCTTTTTAAGTCTCCTACTCAAAAACACAGATTAACAATTTTATGTATGGACTGAATTATGTCCCCTCCAAATTTGTATGTTGAAGCTCTAACTCTCAATGTGACTGTATTCAGATAGGACTGCACCTCTTTGGGACGTAATTAAGGTTAAATGATGTCATAAGGGTGTGGCCCAAATCCCATAGGATTAGTGTCCCTATAAAAATAGACACCAAAGAGCTCATTCTCTTCCCTCAAGTGCACACTGAAAGAAGAGGTCATCCAAACACATAGCGTGAAAGTGGCCATCCACAAGCCAGGAGAGTTTTCACCGGAAACCAAATCAGCCAGCACCTTGATCTTGGACTTCCCAGCTTCCAAAACTATGAGAAATGAATTTCTGTAGTTTAAGTCACCCATTCTGTGGTATTTTGTAATGGCAGTCCAAAGCTGACTAATAAAAATATCACCAACAAAACAAAAAGAAAAATAGCAATATGGAGGAAACTGAGACTATATAGGGAGAAAACATATTTTAAAAAATTATCATTAGAGAACATATCCACACAAAAACTTATACAGGCATATCTCAGAGATATCGTGGGTTCTGTTCCAGACCACCCCAATAAAGTGATTTTTGTGATAAACTGAGTCACACAAATCTTTTGGTTTCCCAGTGCATATAAAAGTTATGTTTATACTAAACCGTAGTCTATTGTGTGCAATAGCATTATGTCTAAAAAATATATATATGTATCTTAATTAAAAAATACTTTCTTACTAAAATATGCTAACCATCATCTGAGCTTTCAGCAAGTCGTAGTAGTAACATCAAAGATCACTGATCATCATATCAAATATAATAATAATTGAACAGTTTTAAATATTGTGGTAATTACCAAAATGTGACACAGAGACACAAAGTGAGCAAATGCTGTTGGGAAAATGTAAGATGTTCAACCTCAGTATCAACTAGGAAAATGCAAATTAAGACCATGATGAGATGTCACTACACACCTATTAAAACAACTAAAATAAAAATTATTTACAGTACTAAATGTTGCCAAGAATGTGCAAACACTGGATCTCTCATACACTGGTGCTGGGAATGTAAAATGGTATAGCCACTCTGGAAAATGGTTTGACAGTTTCTTAAAAAATAAATATAAGCTTACCATACAACACAGCAACTGCACTCCTGGGCATCTATCCCAGAGAAATGAAAATTAATGTCCATACAAAGAACTGTACCCCAAAGTTCAAATCTCTATTTGTAATGCCCCAAACAGAAAACACCCAAAATATCCTACAATAGTTGAATGGTTAAACAAACTGTTATACATCCATACCACAGAATACTAATCAGCAATAAAAAGGAATGAACTATTGCTACAGGCAACAACTTGGATGCATCTTAAGGACATTATTGGAGTGAAAAAAGCCAGTCTCAGAAGGTCACATACTGTACGATTCCATTTATGTAACGTTTTCAAAATGACAAAATTACAGAAATAAGAGGACACATTAATGGTTGCCACGGGTTAGGATGGTGAGGGGGAGGAAAGTGGATGTGACTAGTAGGGGGTAGCCTGAGGGAGATATTTGTGGTGAAGGAATAGTTCTCTATCTTGATTGTAAATTGACACACTTGCAAATCTTGATTATATCAAATCTACACATGTGATAAAATAGCCTCAAACTATACACACATTGTACAAATGTCAGATTCCTGGTTTTTATATTGTACTATATTTACATAAAATATAGTCACTGGGTGAAGGGTACATGGGGCCACTTTGTACTATTTTTGCAACTCCCTGTGAATTTATATTTATTTCAAAATAAAGGTTTTTTAAAAGGACGTCAGAGTCCAAAACACAGTTCTTAAGAATTAAAAACGTGATGGCAGAAATTAAAAACTCAATAGAGGGATTGGAAGATAGAGTTAAATCTCTCAAAGAGAACAAAAAGACAAAGATCTGGAAAACAGGAGATAAAATTTAAGAAAATTAGGGAACCAGTCATATAGAAGCAACATCAGAATAATGAATTCAAGAAAGAGAGGATAGAGAAAATTGAGGAAGAAAGTCAACAACAAACGATTTTTAAAAATTTTGCGGAATAGAAAGGACATGAGTTTCTGGCGCCCACAAAGATAAGTGAAAATAGACACATAACAAGGAATTTTTTGTGAAACATCATAACACTGGTGACACAGAAAATTCTACAAGTTTCCAGAAAGGAACAATCAAGTCACATACAATGGAACACAATGGCTTTGAACTTCTCCACAACAAAAACTGAACAGTAGAAGACCACAATGCAATGTTTTCAATATGCTGATGATTTCCAACCAAGAATTCTATACTTAACCAAACTCTCAGGGAAATAAATATGAAGGTAGAATAATAACATTTTTAGACATGCCTAATGTCATAGACATAAATTTAAAATATTTATTTCTTATGCATTCTTTCTCAAGAAACTACCAGTAATTGTGCCCCATGAAAACAAGAGAGTGAGCTGAACATCTTTATCCAGAGCACAAATGGACAACCGCACAGGGCAACCCAGCTCTTCTACCCCTACACTCCTAAGACTATTCCTCTTTTTTCTCCCATATTTCTGATCTCATTAATGGCATCAGCACCAATGAGTAGCCCAAGCTGGAAACCTAAGTCATCCATCACACTCTCACTTCTCAAAGCTCATTATTAAGTCATGATGATTTTATCCCCTAAGTATTTCTCTCTGTCCCTAGTTCCATGGCCTTACTTTAGGTCCATATCATAATAACCACCTAACCAATCTCCCTATCCCCAGTTCTGGACTCCTCAATCCATTCTCCACAATGTGGCTACAACCACTGCCTAAAATGCACATCTGACCATGCAACTCGGCTACTTAAAACTCCAATGCTTCTCAAATTCTGACCAGCAGGCAAAATAAATACACAGTGGTCAAGCCACTACTCTCCACACATACCTCCCCAACATCCACGGTAGACATTATAATCCATCATGGCACTCCCCTACAGAGCCTAAACTCAACCTCACAACTTTCTCAGCAAAGCTCACAGGCATCCATCCTGAGATGAGACACGCTGCAACTCCTGTTCACTGTAAAGGCCAAGAATGCTGGCAAGGTACAGAAGGCCCTTCCAGACTTGACTCCTGCCTCTCTACAAGGAACTGTCCACTTTCATGGTTCTCAGCTCCTAAACTTGGCTCAAGATGTTCTCTCTACCTGGGATGCTTCTTCACCTGGTTAGTAACTTGGGATTTCAGACCATCTCCAGGACCCTTCTCTCACTCCCTCGGTTGAGTCTTAGCTTTCTTCTATGCTCCCCTAACATCCTGTTTCCCAACCACATTGAACTCAAATTTCGTTTATAAGTCTTCCTCACTAGACTGAACTTGTTAAAGGACTAAAAGGCCTTGTCTTATCTTTTTGTATTTCTAGCACTCCCTGCACCTTAGGAATCCAGTAAACATTTGTTGAGATGAAATGACCACATATGCAGCAGGGCACTGAAGGTGAAACAGACAAAAAAGTAAAACGTCTTAATCGAGCAGAGGGTAAAACTAATGTCATATTTTGCGTCCTTTCCAAATGGCTTGGTCTGCTTATTCCTCCTCTTTCTGTACCCCAATAATCAGAAATGATGGCTCCTTTGATTCTGTTCCTTTAGCGTTTTGGGCTTCATCCAGATGTTACTTATATTTTGTAACTGCCACTCCTAGGCTGTAAGCCCTTTGAGGGAAGGGACTTGTATCTTCATGCACTTCGCTCCTTTGAGCGACAAATACAGTAAGCCTGTGCGGGATGGTGGCCAGGCTGCCCGGGCTCGGAGTCCCCCAGGCCCGCTCCTCCCCCTCCCTCCCCCCTCCAGACCCCTCCTCACGCCGCGGCTTCCCGCCTTCTGGAGGGCGGAAGTCCACGTATTCCCTGCCCACGTGGAGCCTTTTCCGGTACGCCCGCCCCCTCCGATTCTCCGATCTGGACCTGGCCCTCACCTCAGGATTCCCAATGTGCCTCCGGACAGACATATTTGCTCCAACCGACCACGCTCGGGGTTCTAGCCTCACCGGTAACCTCTAACCCTAGCTTCCTACTCCCACAATCCAGCTCAGCCGCCTCTCTACAACCTCTTCTCCGATTGGCCTGTCTTCTCCTGCCAGCCAATGGATGCCCTGTTTACTCTCTTATTGCGGGGTCAAGGGAGAGTGAGACGCCACTCTGGTTGCCAAGGGCAACGCGGGACACCGGCTGCCGAGGTCCTTTGGGCTCTCCGCTGGGCCCGCTGACGCCAGCTTCAGCGCGGGTAGAGGGGCGCGAGGGGGGAGGGGCAGGTTGCCGACTGCGCGTGGGCGGCTGCGGAGAGCTCGAGGGGGGAGGGGCTCGAAAGTGTGGAAAAAAACAAGTGTTTCTAGCTAATGTGGAAGCACAAATACCGCTCAGGGCCATCCCCCTTTAAGGCCGTTTTAGCCAAACATCTGGATACTCTTACACAACAGGGGATAGATATGGGACATGGTTGTTCAGCAGGGATGAGAATCTGTAGTTTATTATTTTCGGGTTAAGTTAATATGCAAATTATGCAAAATATCATGTGGAAATACAGTAATTATTGTTGTTTTAAAAGCTTTTAGCTAGCAACAGAACGGCAGCCTTAATTGCAAAGCACACACATCATTCTGTGATTCATCATTCATTTAACAAATATTTAATAATCACCTTATGAGAAAAGCTGCAGTAGGTTTTGTGGAGGATGAGAGGATGACTAAGACCCAGTCCCGTTGTCATGGAAACCATTGTGACTCCTGCCATCACCCACCACCTGTTCTTATTCCAGATTTGAAAATTAAGTCCTAGCACCTTTACAAAACAATCACACACACAGTTTGACTTGGCTCCAAAATGTCCCGCCAAATCCATCAAAATTATTATTTCCTTTTACATGGGGGGAACAATACAGTAACCCTTTGCCCTTTGCTCTAAGTTGTTTTTCCAGGAATGGAGAAAGGTTACCCTGAGCTGTTCATAGTGGCTGGCTCTCTGCTTGTGAATAATAGCATACATCTGAGCTGCTTCAGGGTCTGTGCAGATGACCCATTCAACAACATGGCGTGACATGCCCTTGTCCTCTCAGACTCCTCAGAAACCCACCCTTCAGGTCAAATCTTGAATCGTGTTGTCACTCAGAGCCGCTTGACCTCAAGGATCACAGCTGTCTCTTGGCAAGTTCACGCCTCCTGATTTTTGTTTTAACTTCCCTGTGTTCTCCAATCCTTCAACTCTCTGAAATTCCCAGTTCCTCTCCCCTCCACTAGGATAAGGAAGAGTTTAGAGACTGCAGAAAATTAGAAGGGGTGGGGTGTGGGGGGGATATTTAGAAGGTTTTTTGCATAGCAACCAGGGCTTCTAGACACATTACAACTTAGAATGTATGCTCACCTGGTGCAGAGTCGGGGTGGGGTGATGATACAGATTATGGGTAGAATAAACAGAAAGGAAAGCAGAGAGGGAGATAATAGGGACGAAACTAAGGGGTGGTGAGAAACAGGTAAGGAGATTTAAAGACATTTGGAGGTAAAATGAACATTTGTTATATATATGAGAAGAGATAAGGAGTGCAAGGAATAGGAAGACGCCAAGGATGGCTATAATTTTTCTAGCTCGGGGACTGAATAGATGAGTGATAATGCATTAATCAAGTTAAAGTACAATGGAGGTCAAGAAATCAAAAGAACAGAAAGTACAAGACCCAACAGCCCAACGAGCTGGAAGCTCAACTTCCATTTATCAATGTTTGGACTCACTTCTCTCTATGGTTGGCTCCCTTTTGTTCCAGAGCCTATGGGAATATCAGGTTTCTTTGCCTCAGTCGTCATTGTGATTGTCAAATTTGGGCTGCATATAAAGTAATCAGAGATATTATAGAAATGTGGCTTCTTGGGTCCAGTTGTCAAAGATGCTGACTCTTTGTATCTGGGGTGGGAATTTAGGAATCTGTAATTTAAATGCATCTTCCCCAGCTGCCACCCTTGATTCTGATGCATAGGATCCAAGGGCCACACCTTGAGAGACTAGAAGAGCCTCCCATTTCCTTCATATTTTGCCTCAGTGGAGTCCTTGGAAAGCTTAAATTTATAAGTCAAAAGGCTTTCAACGTCATGAGTTTCTCTTCAGGATTCCTTTTGGGTCCTGCTATAGCAAAGCTGCATCAAAATTAAAGCAAGGTTCTTATCGCCAATATGAAAAGTGCGTAAATGGTGCAAAATGATAATTCATAGAAGAAAAGCATGTGATAAACTTATGAAGAAATGTCTGACTAATAAGGAAAGAAACACAAAATGAAACAACTAGATCCCATTTTTCAACTAATGAACAGAAAAAGGTTTTTTGTTTTCTCTTTTTTAATGATAATGCTAAGTGTTGGCTAATGATTCATGAAACAAGCATACATTGTTAGTGTGAAAAGAAGTGAAAAGTAATGCAAGAGTGGACCCTCAAATTTTAATGTGCTGAGGATTCTTCCTGAGGAAATAATCAGGGAGATGCACAAAGATTACACACACAGGTATTTATTGGAATCTTATTTAAAATGATGAAAAACTGAAACTGGTTGATCATTAGTTTAAAAATGATTAAAATAAATGATGGCATATCCATAATGAGTAATTTTATGGAACCATTAAAAAATATGTTTCAAGGAATAATTAAGGTAATGGAGAACTAACTGTTCCTGATGGAGTAAAGGGAAGAGCTGGAAAGAATTTTTTATTTAATAGAATCCTGATTTGTGTGGAGAAAATCATAGGTATCCACACACACAAAAAAAAATCGACAAAAAAAAATATTTAAAATGTAAACCGTCTCTGGATTATGGAATGGAGATATTTGTTTTATTCTTTACACTTTGTACATTTTGCAAATTTGCTTCAGGGACTATGAATTAATTTTATATCTTAAAAAAAAAATTCTCCCCCTAAGAAACAAAAAACCTGATTCTGACTTCAGCCTGAAAATTGTCTCTGGTCTTTGTCTGGGCCGATTTAGAGCCAAGCTGAATTCTGTGTAATTCTGCCCTCTGAAGTGCTATAGCTCTCCCATTCTTGACAGTAAAAGACTCTCCAGGCACTTGAGTAAGGTCCTTGCAATCAGAGTTCTGATTGCTAAGAGGTTCAAGCTTTGTTTGTAAGAGAAGAAGTTCTAATTCTTTTCTTTAAAAGTTCCTACTTTCACTGATTAATCTTATTTTTCATGAAGTTAGGAGTGCTCTTGTGAACTTCCATTTGTTGGCTGTCTTCTTTTTAACCCTGTGTGGGTTCTAAAAATCTTTTAGTCCCTACAGAGTCAGTGGGAGTCCCAGATAGGTAAGTGTGGCTGGCTTAGGGCTAGTTAGTGTCTTAGGTGCCCCTGTGTTTGGTCAGTCCCCTCCCCCCAGCCTCCCTTCCCCAGCAATTAGATGGGTATTTTGGGTATTAAGCAGACTGGCCCTCTCTGAGCTAAAACCCTCTGGACCCTGCCTTCCCCCCTTCATGCTGAATCCATCCTCTCATTCAGTCTCACACCAATTAGCTCTTCATCCCCTCACCCTCAGCTCTCAGCCTGGTTTCCTGCTCAGAGCCCAGCACCCTCCCCTCAGACCTGTCTCATGACATTGCTTCTGGGATTTGGGCCTTGGCTCTCTTCCTCGGCTTCATTTACCTTGATTCCCTAAATGACATGCACTTCGAGATGTTTAAGGAAATAATTCTGCCCAATCCAGTCCATTCCTGGGTCTCTTCCCTGAGACCCCAGAAATGGAACTGCTCCTGAGGCAGTGAACCCACAGATCCACAGGCCCCATGCAGTGATAATTCTCTGCAGCTCTGATAACAATTTGATGTTGTTCTACCTGGTGGTGGAATGTGCCAGGGAAGGAGCACGTTAGCCTCTGAACGGAGGGCTGACCCTTGCCCTCCTCCAGCTTAGGACAGGGTTGAAGTACTTGGCCTGGGCCCAAAGACCTCAACCATACTTGCAGCCCCTCCCAGGGGAGTAATACCTACCTCCCCAGGATACCTTTGAGACCATTACAGGCTACACTGCTTGCTGGTGAAACAAAGAAATTGGCATGCTGGTTGCATACCTGATGGGATTGGCATTCCCACATGTACAGTTCTGCAGCCACTTCTGAGAGCCACGTAAGACTCTTACCTGTGGTAGAAAGGATGTATAATGTCTCCTCCCAGGGAGATCTAAAAGCTTCTTTACCACTTGTGAGCCTAGGGCATTTGGTTGTCATGTGCTGTGTTCTGCTTCTGGCTTGGGATTTGCATAGAACAATGCTTTGCCACAGAAGTAGCTCCGAGGAACTCTGAGGAGCCAGCGTAGGTCCCGAGATGGTCCACCCCAAGGGGACAGAGGAGGAATCAGTGTTGGGAGGTACCTGTGTCACTCTGCGCACAATGGTCAGTTGGAGAGCTTGTGCCCCATAAAAAGGCCAGTAAAAGTGGTTCAAGTGTGTCATATGGTCACATTTATCAAAATAATCTAGAAACCTGGGTTTTCATGTGAAATCTACAGGCCACTAATTTGCAACCCCTGTACTACACTCTGCAAATATAATTCCTGTCCTTCACAGTTTTTAAATAATCAAGATCATACCCATGGTAAAAACAAACATTAGTGGAAGTTCTGCTTCCATTTAGGATGTAGAAAGCAGCAAAGGACATCACTCACATCCTAACGATAAGAAAAAATGAATAATCTACAGAATCATGTTTTCTTGAATCCTTCAGAGAGCTGAGATCACAAGGCAACCAAATAACCAAATTCCAAGAAATGACAAGCTCTGCTGCAGAGAGAAGAGATGTGCAAACTGTTTCATGTTTAGCAGATCACTGAAGAAAATGTGACTGCCATAGAAGTGGGTAAGAAGAAATCAGCTACAATTTTCACTAATTCCTAAATGCTGAGTTTCGGCTAGCAGATCAGTTTAGAATAACTGGGAGCCTGTGTTGGTTAATTTTATGTGTCAACTTCACTAGGCACGGTATCCAGATATTTGGTCAAAAACGATTCTGGATGTTTCTGAAAAGGTTTTGTTTTGTTTTGTTTTTTTGGCCGCATTGTGCGGCTTATGGGATCTTAGTTCCCAGACCAGGGATCGAACCTGCACCCCCGGCAGTGGAAGTATGGAGTCTTAACCACTGGACTGCCAGGGAAGTCCCTGTTTTGTTTTGTTTTTTAATGAGAGTAACATTTAAATCAGTAGGCTTTGAATAAAGCAGATTGCTCTCCATCATGTGGGTGGGCCTTATCCAATCAGTTGAAGATCTTAAGAGAAAAAGACTGAGGTCCCCCGAGGAAGAGGGAATTCTGCCAGCAGACAGCCTTTAGACCAGAGTTATAACATCAGCTCTTCTCTGGGGCTGTAGCCTGCCAGCTTACCCTGCAGATTTTGGACTTGCCAGCCTCCATAATTGTGACAGCTAATTCCTTAAAATAAATCTTTCTCTCTCTTAGATGTATAGACAGATAGATATAGATATACATTTGTATCTATATGTATTTATACTGGTTCTGTTTCTCTGGAGAACCCTGACTAGCACAGAGTCCCAGACACAAGGGGAGTTTATGTTCACTTGCAAGGTCTTTTCTGTGGGTGTCTAATGGGTGCTCCAGAGAAAGATTGGGGGCAGGACAGGAGACCAGAGAGAGCCTCCCTTGGTGGTATAGGTTTGTAGAGGTGACTGGCTGCTGCTGGGGTTAGGCACAAACCACCACCGTATCATCTGGCCCTACTTTATTAAAGCAAAAAAGCTTTAAGCCACCAGGGGAGGGGCTGTAGACCCTCCTGCCCCCAGAGTCACCAGGGGAGGGGTGGAAGCAAAATCTGTCTGCATATGGGGAGGGCAGGAAACCATTTCTCACTCCCTGGAGCCCAGCGGACATCTGTTGCTTCAGGAGAAACGGTAGAAGCAAAAGATGTTTGCTCCTGGGGCAGAGCAGGGGAAGAGGGGGAGAAATCATGGGAACCTCTTGGGTCAAAGAACCTACAACAATATAAAGCAGAGGGAGAGAAACAGGTACCTCTCTCCTGCCAAGCCCCACCAAAGATACAAGGCAGAGTTTGGCTACCATGGAGGAAGTAAGGGAAGGAGGGTAGGAACATTAAGAAGGTCCCACTCCCCAGGCCCAGATGCACAGGCCTTATCTGAGACTGAGATTGTACCAGGAGAATCAATAACCACCACCTGCCTCCACCACAGTCTAGCAACAAGCAGCAAGCAACAGCAGCCTATTGCTGAGGGCGAGACAAGACTGAGAGAAAATCCTGCAGCCACCCATATCCCACACTAAGCACAAGGTAATGGCGCTTGCTGGTGCACCCAGGGTAATGATGGCAACAACTAAACTCAAACCAGCCCAACTACTGACTAGATCAACTCAACCCACACAATAGTTGCTTAACAGAAGAAGCATGATTCTTTCCAGGCATAAATACTGTTTACCTAAGTCTCTATTGGCTTCTACACATAATGTCCAGCATTCAATAACAAATTATGACAATACAAAAAGGAAATGGTGAGAGAGAGAAAGAGGGGAAGGCTTATCATCAAGAGATAAAGCAATCAACAGAACCAGATCTCAGCAGTAAGTGTCTATCAGACAGAAACTTCTAAATAACTATGACTAATATATTAACACATATTGACTGGAGGATTTTGCAGAAACTAACGCCTGTGGCCGTAATATGTCTCTGGTCAAAAATGTGTTAAAAGATCTAGTGGAAAAAGGCAGAAAACATGTATGCACATATGGAAAGTTTTGCAGATAGATGGAAACTATAAAAAGTAAATGTGAGAGATAAAAATATACAATATCAAAGATAAAGAATTCTTGTAATAGAATCATAAACAGACTAGATAACTTGAAGATAGTACATTAGAAATTATCCAAAATGAACCACAAGGAGGAAAAAGTGGGGAAGAAGGTTACAAAAAGGAAAATTTTTAAACTGTGGGACAGGGAATTCCCTGGTGGCCCAGTGGTTAGGACTCAGTGCTTTCACTGCTGGGCCTGGGTTCAATCTCTGGTCAGGGAACTAAGATCCTGCAAGCTGCGTGGCACGGCCAAAAAAAAAAGCCCAAAAAACAAAAACAAAACAAAAAACTGAAATGGTAGGACAATATCAAGGAGAAGATAGAGAATAGGGCAGTAGAAATACTTAAAGATATAATGGCCAAGAATTTTCCAAAAGTAATGAAATACAACAAACTGCAGATATAAGAGGCACAGAGAATCTCAAGCAGCATAAAAATAGCCAAACCAAAACAAAATCAGATCTACGTATACAGTCATATGTCATTTTGTATGTGCTTTGCAGATGCTGCAGGTTTTATAAATTAAAATTTTGTGGCAGCCCTAATTAAGCAAGTCTATCAGTGCAATTTTTCCAATAGCATTTGCTCACTTCATGTTTCTCTGTCACATTTTGGTAATTCTCACAATGTTTCAAACTTGTTTCAAACAAATTATATTTGTTATAGTGATCTGTGATCAGTGATCACAGTGATGTTACTACTACAACTCGTGAAAGGCTCAGATGATGGTTAACATTTTTTAGCAATACAGTATTGTTAAATTAAGGTACATATATTGTATTTAAGACATGATGCTATTGCACACTTAACAGACTACAGTATAGTATAAGCATAACTTTTTTTTAACGTCTTTATTGGAGTATAATTGCTTTACAATGGTGTGTTAGTTTCTGCTTTATAACAAAGTGAACCAGTTATACATATACATATGTTCCCATATCACTTCCCTCTTGCATTTCCCTCCCTCCCACCCTCCTTATCCCTCCCCTCTAGGTGGTCACAAAGCACCGAGCTGATCTCCCTGTGCTATGCGGCTGCTTCCCACTAGCTATCTATTTTACGTTTGGTAGTGTATATATGTCCATGCCACTCTCTCACTTTATCACAACTTACCCTTTCCCCTCCCCATATCCTCAAGTCCATTCTCCAGTAGGTCTGTGTCTTTATTCCCGTCTCACCACTAGGATCTTCATGACCTTTTTTTTTCTTCTTAGATTCCATATATATGTGTTAGCATATGGTATTTGTCTTTCTCTTTCTGAATTACTTCACTCTGTATGACAGACTCTAGGTCCATCCAACTCACTACAAATAACTCAATTTCGTTTCTTTTTATGGCTGAGTAATATTCCATTGTATATATGTGCCACATCTTCTTTATCCATTCATCTGTCGATGGACACTTAGGTTGCTTCCATCTCCTGGCTATTGTAAATAGAGCTGCAATGAACATTTTGGTACATGACTCTTTTTGAATTACGGTTTTCTCAGGGTATATGCCCAGTAGTGGGATTGCTGGGTCATATGGTAGTTGTATTTTTTTTTTTTTTTTTTGCAGTACGCGGGCCTCTCACTGTTGTGGCCTCTCCAGTTGCGGAGCACAGGCTCCGGACGTGCAGGCTCAGCAACCATGGCTCACGGGCCCAGTCGCTCCGCAGCATGTGGGATCTTTCCCAACCGGGGCACGAACCCATGTCCCCTGCATCTGCAGGCAGCCTCTCAACCACTGTGCCACCAGGGAAGCCCTATGGTAGTTCTATTTTTAGTTTTTTAAGGAACCTCCATACTGTTCTCTATAGTGGCTGTACCAATTCACATTCCCACCAGCAGTGCAAGAGGGTTCCCTTTTCTCCACACCCTCTCCAGCATTTACTGTTTGTAGATTTTTTGATGATGGCCATTCTGACCGGTGTGAGATGACATCTCATTGTAGTTTTGATTTGCATTTCTCTAATGATTAATGATGTTGAGCATTCTTTCATGTGTTTGTTGCCAATCTGTATATCTTCTTTGGAGAAATGTCTATTTAGGTCTTCTGCCCATTTTTGGATTGGGTTGTTTGTTTTTTTTTGTTATTGAGCTGCATGAGCTGCTTGTAAATTTTGGAGATTAATCCTTTGTCAGTTGCTTCATTTGCGAATATTCTCTCCCATTCTGAGTGTTGTCTTTTGGTCTTGTTTATGGTTTCCTTTGCTGTGCAAAAGCTTTGAAGTTTCATTAGGTCTCATTTGTTTATTTTTGTTTTTATTTCCATTTCTCTAGGAGGTGGGTCAAAAAGGATCTTGCTGTGACTTATGTCATAGAGTGTTCTGCCTATGTTTTCCTCTAAGAGTTTGATAGTTTCTGGCCTTATATTTAGGTCTTTAATCCATTTTAAACTTATTTTTTGTGTATGGTGTTAAGGAGTGTTCTAATCTCATACTTTTACATGTACCTGTCCAGTTTTCCCAGCATGACTTATTGAAGAGGCTGTCCTTTCTCCACTGTACATTCCTGCCTCCTTTATCAAAGATAAGGGGACTGTATGTGCGTGGGTTTATCTCTGGGCTTTCTATCCTGTTCCATTGATCTATATTTCTGTTGTTGTTTTTTTTTTGGCCATTTAAAATTTTTTTATTTTGTGTAATTTTTCTATTGAGATAAACTTCACATGACATAAAATTCACCATCTTAAAGTGTACAATTCAGTGGGTTTTAGTATATTCACAATGTTGTGCAACCATCACCTCTAATTCCAGAATATTTCCATCACCCCAAAAAGTAACCCCACACCTGTTAGCAGTCACTCCCAATTCCTCCCTTCCCCATCCCCTGGCAAACAGTCTACTTTTTGTCTCTCTAATTTGTCTATTCCAAACATCTCATATAAATAGAATCATACAATATGACTCCTCATCTTCTGATATGTTTATTTAGCAGTTTATGAAATGACAATTTGAAAACTTTCCAAAATCAGTTTTTTGGTTCATGGTTTTAATTGTGATCATATCTGGAAAATAATAACAAAGAGCAATAGATCCAGGCAGAGGCACATCATCTGTTTCAGTTGATGATGAAACCATTTTGTTGAAATCTGGCTAGGAGGGTATTCATCTTCTCAAAGTGTTCTTTTTTTATTTTTAACATCTTTATTGGAGTATAATTGCTTTACAATGGTGTGTTAGTTTCTGCTTTACAACAAGATGAATCAGTTATATATATACGTATGTTCCCATATCTCTTCCCTCTTGCGTCTCCCTCCCTCCCATCCTCCCTATCCCACCCCTCCAGGCTGTCACAAAGCACCGAGCTGATCTCCCTGTGCTATGTGGCTGCTTCCCACTAGCTATGTATCGCACGTTTGGTAGTGTATATATGTCCATGCCTCTCTCTCGCTTTGTCACAGCTCACCCTTCCCCCTCGCCATATCCTCAAGTCCATTCTCTAGTAGGTCTGTGTCTTTATTCCTGTTTTACCCCTAGATTCTTCATGACATTTTTTTTCT
This sequence comes from Leucopleurus acutus, assembly GCF_964270905.1. Lineage (NCBI taxonomy): Eukaryota > Metazoa > Chordata > Mammalia > Artiodactyla > Delphinidae > Leucopleurus > Leucopleurus acutus. The sequence goes on from NC_139144.1 coordinate 86,927,703, forward strand.
TAAATTCCATATATATGTGTTAGCATATGGTATTTGTCTTTTTCTTTCTGACTTACTTCACTCTGTATGACAGACTCTAGGTCTATCCACCTCATTACAAATAGCTCAATTTCGTTTCTTTTTATGGCTGAGTAATATTCCATCGTATATATGTGCCACATCTTCTTTATCCATTCATCCGATGATGGACACTTAGGTTGTTTCCATCTCCGGGCTATTGTAAATAGAGCTGCAATGAACATTTTGGTACATGACTCTTTTTGAATTATGGTTTTCTTAGGGTATATGCCCAGTAGTGGGATTGCTGGGTCATATGGTAGTTCCATTTGTAGTTTTTTAAGGAACCTCCATACTGTTCTCCACAGTGGCTGTATCAATTTACATTCCCACCAAGAGTGCAAGAGGGTTCCCTTTTCTCCACACCCTCTCCAGCATTTATTGTTTCTAGATTTTTTGATGATGGCCATTCTGACTGGTGTGAGATGATATCTCATTGTAGTTTTGATTTGCATTTCTCTAATGATTAGTGACGTTGAGCATTATTTAATGTGTTTGTAGGCAGTCTGTATATCTTCTTTGGAGAAATGTCTATTTAGGTCTTCTGCCCAGTTTTGGATTGGGTTGTTTGTTTTTTTGTTATTAAGCTGCATGAGCTGCTTATAAATTTGGGAGATTAATCCTTTGTCAGTTGCTTCATTGGCAAATATTTTCTCCCATTCTGAGTGTTGTCTTTTGGTCTTGTTTATGGTTTCCTTTGCTGTGCAAAAGCTTTGAAGTTTCATTAGGTCCCATTTGTTTATTTTTGTTTTTATTTCCATTTCTCTAGGAGCTGGGTCAAAAAGGATCTTGCTGTGATTTATGTCATAGAGTGTCCTCCCTGTGTTTTCCTCTAAGAGTTTGATAGTTTCTGGTCTTACATTTAGGTCTTTAATCCATTTTGAGCTTATTTTTGTGTATGGTGTTAGGGAGTGATCTAATCTCATACTTTTACATGTACCTGTCCAGTTTTCCCAGCACGACTTATTGAAGAGGCTGTCCTTTCTCCACTGTACATTCCTGCCTCCTTTATCAAAGATAAGGTCGCCATATGTACGTGGGTTTATCTCTGGGCTTTCTATCCTGTTCCATTGATCTATCTTTCTGTTTTTGTGCCAGTACCATACTGTCTTGATTACTGTAGCTTTGTAGTATAGTCTGAAGTCAGGGAGCCTGATTCCTCCAGCTCTGTTTTTCGTTCTCAAGATTGCTTTGGCTATAAGGGGTCTTTTGTGTTTCCATACAAATTGTGAAATTTTTTGCTCTAGTTCTGTGAAAACTGCCAGTGGTAGTTTGATAGGGATTGCATTGAATCTTAGATTGCTTTGGATAGTAGAGTCATTTTCACAATGTTGATTCTTCCAATCCAAGGACATGGTATATCTCTCCATCTGTTTGTATCATCTTTAATTTCTTTCATCAGTGTCTTATAATTTTCTGCATACAGGTCTTTTGTCTCCTTAGGTAGGTTTATTCCTAGATATTTTATTCTTTTTGTTGCAGTGGTAAATGGGAGTGTTTTCTTGATTTCACTTTCAGATTTTTCATCATTAGTGTATAGGAATGCCAGAGATTTCTGTGCATTAATTTTGTATCCTGCTACTTTACCAAATTCATTGATTAGCTCTAGTAGTTTTCTGGTAGCATCTTTAGGATTCTCTATGTATAGTATCATGACATCTGCAAACAGTGACAGCTTTACTTCTTCTTTTCCAATTTGGATTCCTTTTATTTCCTTTTCTTCTCTGATTGCTGTGGCTAAAACTTCCAAAACTATGTTGAATAAGAGTGGTGAGAGTGGGCAACCTTGTCTTCTTTCTGATCTTAGTGGAAATGCTTTCAGTTTTTCACCATTGAGGGCGATGTTGGCTGTGGGTTTGTCATATATGGCCTTTATTATGTTGAGGAAAGTTCCCTCTATGCCTACTTTCTGGAGGGTTTTTATCATAAATGTGTGTTGAATTTTGTCAAAAGCTTTCTCTGCATCTACTGAGATGATCATATAGTTTTTCTCCTTCAATTTGTTAATGTGGTGTATCATGTTGATTGATTTGCGTATATTGAAGAATCCTTGCATTCCTAGAATAAACCCCACTTGATCATGGTGTATGATCCGTTTAATGTGCTGTTGGATTCTGTTTGCTAGTATTTTGTTGAGGATTTTTGCATCTATGTTCATCAGTGATATTGGCCTGTAGTTTTCTTTCTTTGTGACATCCTTGTCTGGTTTTGGTATCAAGATGATGGTGGCCTCGTAGAATGAGTTTGGGAGTGTTCCTCCCTCTGCTATATTTTGGAAGAGTTTGAGAAGGATAGGTGTTAGCTGTTCTCTAAATGTTTGATAGAATTCGCCTGTGAAGCCATTTGGTCCTGGGCTTTTGTTTGTTGGAAGATTTTTAATCACAGTTTCAATTTCAGTGCTTGTGATTGGTCTGTTCATATTTTCTATTTCTTCCTGGTTCAGTCTTGGTAGGTTGTGCCTTTCTAAGAATTTGTCCATTTCTTCCAGGTTGTCCATTTTATTGGCATAGAGTTGCTTGTAGTAATCTCTCATGATCTTTTGTATTTCTGCAGTGTCAGTTGTTACTTCTCCTTTTTCATTGCTAATTCTATTGATTTGAGTCTTCTCCCTTTTTTTCTTGATGAGTCTGGCTAATGGTTTATCAATTTTGTTTATCTTCTCAAAGAACCAGCTTTTAGTTTTATTGATCTTTGCTATCGTCTCCTTCATTTCTTTTTCATTTATTTCTGATCTGATTTTTATGATTTCTTTCCTTTTTCTAACTTTGGGGTTTTTTTGTTCTTTCTCTAATTGCTTTAGGTGCAAGGTTAGGTTGTTTATTCGTGATGTTTCCTGTTTCTTAAGGTAGGATTGTATTGCTATAAACTTCCCTCTTAGAACTGCTTTTGCTGCATCCCATAGGTTTTGGGTTGTCGTGTCTCCATTGTCATTTGTTTCTAGGTATTTTTTGATTTCCTCTTTGATTTCTTCAGTGATCACTTCGTTATTAATTAGTATATTGTTTAGCCTCCATGTGTTTGTATTTTTTTACAGATCTTTTCCTGTAATTCATATCTAGTCTCATAGCATTGTGGTCGGAAAAGATAGTTGATACAATTTCAATTTTCTTAAATTTACCAAAGCTTGATTTGTGACCCAAGATATGATCTATCCTGGAGGATGTTCCATGAGCACCTGAGAAAAATGTGTATTCTGTTGTTTTTGGATGGAATGTCCTATAAATATCAATTAAGTCCTTCTTGTTTAATGTATCATTTAAAGCTTGTGTTTCCTTATTTATTTTCATTTTGGTTGATCTGTCCATTGGTGAAAGTGAGGTGTTAAAGTCCCCTAATATGAATGTGTTACTGTCGATTTCCCCTTTTATGGCTGTTAGTATTTGCCTTACGTATTGAGGTGCTCCTATGTTGGCTGCATAAATATTTACAATTGTTATATCTTCTTCTTGGATCGATCCCTTGATCATTATGTAGTGTCCTTCTTTGTCTCTTGTAATACTCTTTATTTTAAAGTCTATTTTGTCTGATATGAGAATTGCTACTCCAGCTTTCTTTTGATTTCCATTTGCATGGAATATCTTTTTCCATCCCCTCACTTTCAGTCTGTATGTGCCCCTAGGTCTGAAGTGGGTCTCTTGTAGACAGCATATATATGGGTCTTGTTTTTATATCCATTCAGACAGTCTGTGTCTTTTGGTGGGAGCATTTAATCCATTTACATTTAAGGTAATTATCGATATGTATGTTCCTATTCCCATTTCCTTAATTGTTTTGGGTTTGTTATTGTAGGTCTTTTCCTTCTCTTGTGTTTCTTGCCTAAAGAAGTTCCTTTAGCATTTGTTGTAAAGCTGGTTTGGTGGTGCTGAACTCTCTCAGCTTTTCCTTGTCTGTAAAGGTTTTAATTTCTCCATCAAATCTGAATGAGATCCTTGCTGGGTAGAGTAATCTTGGTTGTAGGTTTTTCTCCTTCATCACTTTAAATATGTCCTGCCACTCCCTCTGGCTTGCAGAGTTTCTGCTGAAAGATCAGCTGTTAACCTTATGGGGATTCCATTGTGTGTTATTTGTTGTTTTTCCCTTGCTGCTTTTAATATGTTTTCTTTGTATTTAATTTTTGATAGTTTGATTAATATGTGTCTTGGCATGTTTCTCCTTGGATTTATCCTGTATGGGACTCTCTGTGCTTCCTGGACTTGATTAACTATTTCCTTTCCCATATTAGGGACGTTTTCAACTATAATCTCTTCAAGTATTTTCTCAGTCCCTTTATTTTTCTCTTCTTCTTCTGGGACCCCTATAATTTGAATGTTGGTGCATTTAATGTTGTCCCAGAGGTTTCTGAGACTGTCCTCAGTTCTTTTCATTCTTTTTTCTTTATTCTGCTCTGCAGTAGTTATTTCCACTATTTTATCTTCCAGGTCACTTATCCGTTCTTCTGCCTCAGTTATTCTGCTATTGATCCCTTCTAGAGTATTTTTAATTTCATTTATTGTGTTGTTCATCATTGCTTGTTTCCTCTTTAGTTCTTCTAGGTCCTTGTTAAATGTTTCTTGCATTTTGTCTATTCTATTTCCAAGATTTTGGATCATCTTTACTATCATTATTCTGAATTCTTTTTCAGGTAGACTGCCTATTTCCTCTTCATTTGTTAGGTCTGGTGGGTTTTTATCTTGCTCCTTCATCTGCTGTGTGTTTTTCTGTCTTCTCATTTTGCTTATCTTACTGTGTTTGGGGTCTCCTTTTTGCAGGCTGCAGGTTCGTAGTTACCGTTGTTTTTGGTGTCTGTCCCCAGTGGCTAAAGTTGGTTCAGTGGGTTCTGTAGGCTTCCTGGTGGAGGGGACTAGTGCCTGTGTTCTGGTTGATGAGGCTGGATCTTGTCTTTCTGGTGGGCAGATCCACATCTGGTGGTGTGTTTTGGGGTGTCTGTGGCCTTATTACGATTTTAGGCAGCCTCTCTGCTAATGGGTGGGGTTGTGTTCCTGTCTTGCTAGTTGTTTGGCATAGGATGTCCAGCACTGTAGCTTGCTGGTCGTTGAGTGAAGTGGGGTGTTGGTGTTGAGATGGAGATCTCTGGGAGATTTTCGCTGTTTGATATTATGTGGAGCTGGGAGGTCTCTTGTGGACCAGTGTCCTGAAGTTGGCTCTCCCATCTCAGAGGCACAGCACTGACTCCTGGCTGCAGCACCAAGAGCCTTTCATCCACACAGCTCAGAATAAAAGGGAGAAAAAGAAGAAAGAAAGAAAGAAAGAAAGAAAGAAAGAAAGAAAGAAAGAAAGAAAGAAAGAAAGAAAGAAGATAAAATATAATAAAATAAAGTAAGATAAAATAAAGTTATTACAATAAAAATAATTATTAAGAAAAAAATTTTTTTAAATAAAAAAACAAACAAAAAACGGACAGACAGAACCCTAGGACAGATGGTGGAAGCAAAGCTGTACAGACAAAATCTCACACAGAAGCATACACATACACACTCACAAAAAGAGGAAAAGGGGAAAAAATAATATATCTTGCTCTCAAAGTCCACCTCCTCAGTTTGGGATGATTCGTTGTCTATTCACGTATTCCACCCATGCAGGGTACATCAAGTTGATTGTGGAGATTTAATCCGCTGCTCCTGAGGCTGCTGGGAGAAATTTCTCTTTCTCTTCTTTGTTCCCACAGCTCCCGGGGTTCAGCTTTGGATTTGGCCCCGCCTCTGCGTGTAGGTCGCCAGAGGGCGTCTGTTCTTCGCTCAGACAGGACGGGGTTAAAGGAGCCGCTGATTCAGGGACTCTGGCTCACTCAGGCCAGGGCGGGGAGGGTGGGGCACAGAGTGCAGGTCGAGCCTGCGGGCGGCAGAGGCCGGTGTGACGTTGCACCAGCCTTAGGCACGCCGTGCGTTCTCCCGGGGAAGTTGTCTGTGGATCGCGGGACCCTGGCAGGGGCGGGCTGCACAGGCTCCCGGGAGGGGAGGTGGGGATAGTGACCTGTCCTCACACACAGGCTTCTTGGTGGCGGCAGCAGCAGCCTTAGCATCTCATGCCCGTCTCTGGGGTCTGCGCTTTTAGCTGCGGCTTGCACCCGTCTCTGGAGCTCCTTTAGGCGGCGCTCTTAATCCCCTCTTCTCGCGCACCAGGAAACAAAGAGGGAAGAAAAGGTCTCTTGTCTCTTCGGCAGGTCCAGACTTTTCCCGGATTCCCTCCCGGCTAGCTGTGGCGCACTATCCCCTACGGGCTGTGTTCACGCCGCCAACCCAGTCCTCTCCCTGTGATCAGACCGAAGCCCGAGCCTCAGCTCCCAGCCGCCGCCTGCCCCGGCGGGTTAGCAGACAAGCCTCTCAGGCTGGTGAGTGCTGGTCGACCCTGATCCTCTGTGCGGGAATCTCTCCGCTTTGCCCCCCGCACCCCTGTTGCTGTGCTCTCCTCCGCGGCTCCGAAGCTTCCCCCCTCCGCCAGCCCCCACCCCGTCTCCGCCCGCGAAGGGGCTTCTAGTGTGTGGCAACCTTTCCTCCTTCACAGCTCCCTCCCAGAGGTGCAGGTCCCGTCCCTATTCTTTTGTCTCTGTTTTTCTTTTTTCTTTTGCCCTACCCAGGTACGTGGGGAGTTTCTTGCCTTTTGGGAGGTCTGAGGTCTTCTGCCAGCATTCAGTGGGTGTTCTGTAGGAGTTGTTCCACATGTAGATGTATTTCTGATGTATCTGTGGGGAGGAAGGTGATCTCCGTGTCTTACTCTTCCGCCATCTTCCAAAGCATAACTTTTATATGCACTGGGAAACCAAAAAATTCGTGTGACTAGCAGTATTGCAATATTCACTTTATTGTGGTGGTCTGGATCGAACCCACAATATCTCTGAAGTATGCCTATATGCTAATAGTCAATTTGCTGAAAACTAAAGATTTCCCTTTTTTGAAAGAAAATCTCAAAGGCAGCCAGAGAAATAACATACAGAAGAAGAAAGATAAGAATACAGCAAACTTCTTGTCAACAACTATTCAAATAGAAGACAATGAGAGGACATTTTTTAAGTGCAGAAAGGAAAAAGTCAACCTAGAATTCTATACTCAATGTAAATATCTGCTAAAAATGAAAATGATATGGACTTTTTCAGACAAAAATTGAACGAATTCATTGCTAATAAACCTGTATTACACAAAATGTTAAAGGAAGTTCTTTGGCAGAGAGAGTATACTAGTGGAAATTTGGACATACACAAATGAAGAGTAATGGATAAAATGAGGGTAAATATAAAAGACATTTTCCTTTTTATATTTATAATAACTTATTATTTTATATAATATCTATTTAAAAGAAAATTTACTAAGTAAAAATAGTAACAATGTATCATGGGAATTATAACATGTAGAATTAAAATATATAACAACAGGGCTTCCCTGGTGGCACAGTGGTTAAGAACCTGCCTGCCAATGCAGAGGACACAGGTTCGAGCCCTGGTCCGGGAATATCCCACATGCCGCGGAGCAGCTAAGCCCGTGCACCACAACTACTGAGCCTGCACTCTAGAGCCCGCAAGCCACAACTACTGAGCCCGAGTCCCACAACTACTGAAGCCTGCGTGCCTAGAGCCCCTGCTCGGCAATGAGAACCCCGCACAATGCAATGAAGAGTAGCCCCCGCTCTCCGCAACTAGAGAAAGCCCGCACACAGCAACAAAGACCCAATGCAGCCAAAAATAAATAAATAAAATAAATAAATTTATTTTAAAAAATATGACAATAACAGCACAAAGGTTAGGAGAGGAAATTGAGGTGTACTGTTGCAAGGATCTTAAACTAAACATGAATTGGTATGTTATTTCAAGGTAGAGTATAATGAGCTTAGGATGTGTATTATAAACCTTAGAGCAACCACTTAAAAAGTCATGAATAACAAGACAATAATGGAGATAAAATGGATGAATAAAAATACTGCTACTCCAAAGAAGCCAGCAAAAAAGAATAAAGAATAAATGGGACAAATAGGATATGAATAGTAAGATGTCAGGTTTAAATCCAACCATACCAATAGTCAAAACAAATATAAATAGTCTATACCAGGAGTCAGTAAACTATGGCCCTCAGCTCAAATTTAGCCTGCTGCCTGTTTTTGTAAAATAAGTTTCACTGGACCACAGTCATACCCATTAATTTATGCATTACCTATGGCTCCTTTCTCATTACAATGGCAGAGTCAAGCATTTACAACAGAGACTGGATGACTTGCAAACCTGAAGTACTTACTATCTGGCCCTTTACAGAGAACATTTATAGCCAACCCCTTCTATAAACATCCCAATTAAAAGACAAAGATTTTCATATTAAATAAAGAAAATCAACTATGTGTTACCTACAGGAAATATATTTTAAATTCAAAATACTTGTTGGCTTTTAGTAAATGGATAGAAGAAACTATACCAAGTAAACACTAATCAAAGGAAAGCTGGACTAGGGAAAGGAAAGTCTGTTCAACAAATTGTGCTGCGGGGGGAGGGATAACTTAGGAGGTTGGGATTAATTTATACACATGACTAGATATAAAATAGATAATCAACAAGGACCTACTGTATAGCACAGGGAACTCTACTCAATACTCTGTAATAAGCTATATGGGAAAAGACTCTGAACAAGAATAGATATATGTATATGTATAACTGAATCACTTTGCTGTACACCTAAAACTAACACAACTTTTTAAATCAACTATATTCCAATATAAAATTAAAAAAATTTTAAATGATGCTGGGAAAACTGGATATTCACATACAAAATAATGAAGTTGAACTTTACACCATACACAAAAATTATCTCAAAATGGATCAAAAGCCTAAATGTAAGAACTAAAACTGTAAAACTCTTAGAGGAAAACATAGGGGGAAATCTTTATAACATTGGACTTGGCAGTGCTTTCTTAAATATGACACCAAGGGCTCAGGCAACAAAAGAAAAAATAATTGATCTTCATCAAAATTAAAACATTTGTGCTTTGAAGGATACTACTATAAAGAGAAAGGAAGAAAATATTTGCAAATCATACTTCTGATAAGGGATTAATATCCAGAGTATATAAAGAACTCCTAAAATTCAACAACAGCAACAACAAAAGAAACAACCCAATTAAAAAAGGGCAAAGACTTGAATAGACATTTCTGCAAAGAAGATATACAAATAGCCAATAAGCACATGAAAAGGTGTTCAACGTCAGTAATTATTAGAGAAAAGCAAATCAAAACTACAATGAGGTACCACTTCGTAACCAGCAGGATGGCTATTATTTTTTTTTAAATGGAAAACAGGTGTTGGTGAGGATGTGGATTGGAATGCTTGTGCATTGCAAGTGGGAAGGTAAAATGGTTCAGCTGCTATGCAAAAATAGTCGATGGTTCTTCAAAAACTTAGACATAGAATTACCATAAGACTCAGCAATTCCACTCCTGGGTATTTACCCAAAAGGACTGAAAACAGGAACCCAAACAGATACTTGTATACCAATGTTCATAATGGCATTATTCACACTAGTCAAAAGGTAGAAACGACCCAAGTGCCCATCAACTGATGAATGGATAAACAAAATATGGTATACACATACTTTTAAATGTCTAAAATGGTAAGCTTTCTTTTGTATATATTTTGCCACAATAAAAACAAAACAACACCTGGACTGGCTATGTTAATTTTAGACAAAGTAGACTTTAGAACCCTTCAGTGATTTCCCATAGTCTTATGTTCAAGTCTATATTCTTTATTTTTAAAAATTTTTTAAATTAATTTTTATTGGACTGTAGTTGATTTACAAAACTGTGTTAGTTTCTGCTGTACAGCAAAGTGAACCAGTTATACATATACATATATCCACTCTTTTAGAGTGACACACAAGACCTTTGAAATTCTGTTCTTTGTTTACCATTTCAGCCCAATCTCTTACCATACAGAATGGCTTCAAGTATTCCATGAGTCTTTGTGCTTGCTATTCTTTCTGTTTGGAAAATCCTTTTTTCACTGTTCATTATCCCTTTGGGATAAAGATGGAAATCACCTCTTTCTGGCAGCCTTCCCTGACTAACTCCTACCCTCAACCCAGACTTCAGGAGGTGCTTTTTCAAAATGGTTCCATGGAACCCTGTGTCTACCATGCTGTGCTGTGATGGGTGATTTCTTTGCCTGCCTCCTTCACTACCTTATCAGCTCCTTGAATGCAGGGGTAGCATATCTCATTCTTTATAGTCCTAGTGCCTGGGATGGTACTGGCAGATGGTAGGCACACAATAAATATTTGTCAAATTAATGAAATTCTGTGACAGTGCTCATGAAGACACATGGGAGACCAAACCATAGGAAGGCTCCCCCTTTATCACACTGAACATTTTCAACCTTTTTTTCTGCTGTCTAGTATATCAGTACATAGGGCACAGTTGTAAAATGTCCTCCAAACTGGTAAATAATATCAGCCTTTGATTGTTAAACTAGTGAAATCCACACACAATGAATGTGAATAAATGTCTGCAAATGTCATCTTAAGAAACAGGATGTAGCAGTGCCTGGAAATTTAATCAAGGCATGATGGAATGTGGAGCAAAGCTGTAACCTAATCAATGGCCTTAACAGCTGAAGAAAGAATATGTGAGCAGAAGGGGGGGTGGTCTGTAGGGAGTGCTGAAAAGTAGAGCCAAGGAACAAACATTTGTCATTATGTCTCCAGCTCTGTCAAGGGAAAGAGTTGTTTTTTGACCATTTGACAGAAATATGCAGTCCACCCTATATCCCTATTGATGCCACAGAGCTCATCCAATTCCCTGCTTTTTTTCCGATTTCATGCTCACAAACAACCTCTTGATTATAATTTGGCTTTCCATATAGATTTTCCAACAGGAGAGAATGCAATGACCACTGAGCATGAACATCTGGTCTCTTTGGCAAGGAGCATCCTCTTTGTATATGAATACATTGGTGTTCTGGTTTATAGATCAGTCAATTCATAGCCCCCGGGGGCTGCAGAGGTGCTCACTCTCCCAGCTCTTGCTGAGACTGCCAGCAAGGTCCTGTTCCCCTTTGTTTGCACCCTCACTCAGCATGAGCTGAGGACAAAGTATCACAAGTCAGCCATAGCTCCTCCAGGCTTGAGCCCATCTTGCTTCAGAGACTTACACCTTCCTCATAGAAGAAAAGTGCTTTTGGACTTAACAGTCCATACTGATGCTCAGGGTCTATTGTCAGGACTTTCTCTCCTCTTCAAAAATCTGGCCTCTGCTGATGATACAGTTCTCATCTTCCCATACCATGATTCCTTGCCAATGTGTTTATTTATCTTAGTAATCGTTTCCAAAGGCCAGAGATTAGGCAAAATACTTTCAGAGAACATAGTTAGAGTTGATATGAGTCTGGCCAGGGCTTACCCTGTCAAGGACTCAGGCACAATTAGCATTGAAGATGGAAAAGGAGACAACCTGGTTGAGTTAGTCTTGTTGAAATGGATGCTTGGACAATTTCTGTAGGTCTAGGGCCTCAACTAATGAATTTGGTAGTCCTATGGGTATTCTGTGGGGTTTTTTGAGTTCTAGGAAAAGTTATGGGCTAAGTTAATGGGGCTGCTGAGAGGAAATGCCAAATGGGTCAATGCTGGGCTGCAGAGAGGCCTTGAATACATATTCAGGCAGAAGGAAAGCTCTATAGAAAGTAGAGGAAAGGAAGGTGGGGTTGGTGAACACTACTTTAAGGAAAAAAAAAACCCTAAAATTTTGTAATTAAATAGGAGGAATTAAGCATTTATCCTCCCTTTCCAGTTGGAACTGTATTTCAAGGTAAGCAAGTAGCCCTAGCCGATGAGGGAAAGTGCTACCAGAAGAATGCCAGCAAATAAATGTAGAAGGAATTATACAATAAGGAAAGCAATAGTTGGGAAACTCTAATGAAAATATTGATTCAGGCAAGGTACTTCAGTTAGTTTTAAAAGACTGTTTGGTGAGTGGGTTTGGGGAGCTGATACTTGTATAGCACCAAAGCAACACACCACAGACAGCAAGGTGGAAAAACTGTACGGCAAAGGGGTCAGACTGTCATCACTCTTATATCCTGAGATCAGTCTCAGTGTTCCTAATAGACAGTCAACCAGATGTTATGTGTCCTATGATGTGACTCCATACAGAGTATACAATATAACCTATGACACGTTCTATCCAAATATATTTAACTTGAATAAATAGTTTAGATATAAGTTTTATTTTATGTGAAAAACAGGAGATGGAGGAACAAGTTGAAAAATACCATGAGGAAGCAACCAGACAAAGCCTGACAGTAGGATATTCTGCAAGACAACTGCCCTGGCCTCTTAAACAGTCAGCGTCATGGAAAAGGAGCTGTGCTATGTTCAAAGAGACTTAAGGGACATCAAACAAGATGTAATATATGGTCCTGGATTGGTTACTGATTTGGGCAAACCAACGGTAAATAACATTTTTTAAACAAATGGGGAAATTGGAATACGGATTGGGTAGTAGATGAAATGAAACTTACAGAAAGTGCAAGGTGACTGAAAAAGAAGGTTTCAAAGAGTATATCTACTAATATATCATTTTGGTTAAAACAATACATATTACATGTAAGCATAGAGAAAGATTTGAAAAGATACTAATGTGGGTATTAGCAGTAGCATATCTCTTTTTTATTGAGATATAATTCGTATACCGTAAAATTCATCCTTTTAAAGTATACAATTCAGAAGATTTTACTATAGTCACAAGCTTGTGCCACTATCATCACTATATAGTTCCAAAACATTTTCATTACCCCCAAAAGAAGCCCCATACCCATTAGTAATCTCTCCATATATCCCCCTTTCTTCACCTCTGGCAAACAATAATCTACTTTCTGTCTCTATGAATTTACTTATTATGAATATTGCATATACACGGAATCATACAATATGTAGCCTTTTGTGTATGGCTTCATTCACTTAGCATAATGTTTTCAAAGCTCATCCATATTGTAGCATGTATTCGTACTTCATTCCTTTTTATGGATGAAAAAATATTCCACTGTATGGATATACCACATTGTGTTTATCCATTCATCAGTTGATGGACACTTGGGTTGTTTTAACCTTTTGGTTATTATGAATAATGCTGATATGAACATTTGTGTACAAGTTTTTGTGTAAACATATGTTTTCAGTTCTTTTGGATATATCCCTAGGAGCAGAATTGTTGGTCATATGGTAACTTTAACTTTTTGAGGAAATGCCAAACTGTTTTCTAAAGAGGCTGTACCATTTTACAGTCCCACCAGCAGTGTGTGAGGGTTCCAATTTCTCCATATCCTTACCAATACCTGTTATTGTCCATATTTTTTTTTATCAGAGCCACATTACTGTGTATGAAGTGGTATGTCATTTGATTTTCATTTCCCTGATGGCCAATGATGTTGAGCATATTTTCATGTGTTTATTGGCCATTTGTGTACCTTCTTTGTAGAAATGTCTATTCATGTTCTTTTAGCAATTTAAAAATTAGGTTATTTGTATTTTTATTGATGAGCTGTAAGAGTTCTTTTACTGGATAAATATCCTGGATACCAGACCCTTATCATACATATGATGGGTAAGGTTTTCTTCCATTCTGTGGGTTGTTTTTTTAACTTTCTTAATGGCATGCTTTGAAGCACAAAGTTTGTTTTGTTTTGTTTTTGTTTTTGTTTTTGCTTCATTGTCCTGGCTAGAACCTCCAGTACTATGTTGATTAGAAGTGTCAAGAGCAGACACACTTGTCTTGTTCCTGATCTTAGGGAGAAAAGCTTTCAGTCTTTCACCATTAAGTATGATATCTGTTGTGGGGTTTTTGTACATGCCCTTTATCAGATTGAGGGAGTTCAATTTATACTTTTTGGGGTTTTTTTAATCATGAAAGGGTGTTGACATTTGTCAAATGCTTGTTTTGGCGTCTATTGAGATGATCATATGGTATTGTGCTTCATTCTATTAATATAACATATTACATTTATTTTCATATGTTGAACCAAACTTATATTCTGTCATAGTGTATAAGCTTTCTTACATCTTACAAAATTCAGTGTTCTGGTATTTATTCAGAACTTTTGTGCCTAAGTTCTTAAGGGATATTGATCTTTAGTTTCCTTTTCTTTATTTTTTAACATCTTTATTGGAGTATAATTGCTTTACCATATTGTGTTAGTTTCTGCTGTATAACAAAGTGAATCAGCTATACATATACATGTATCCCCATATCCCCTCTCTCTTGCATCTCCCTCCCACCCTCCCTATCCCACCCCTCTAGGTGGTCACAAAGCACTGACCTGATCTCCCTGTGCTATGTGGCTTCTTCCCACTAGCTATCTATTTTACATTTGGTAGTGTATATATGTCAATGCTACTCTCTCACTTCATTCCCAGCTTACCCTCCCCACTCCCCGTGTCCTCAAGTCCATTCTTTAGATCTACGTCTTTTTTCCTGTCCTGCCCCTAGGTTCATCAGAACCATTTTTTAAAATATTCCATATATGTGTGTTAGCATACGGTATTTGTTTTTCTCTTTCTGACTTACTTACTTCACTCTGTATAACAGACTCTAGGTCCATCCACCTCACTACGAATAGCTCAATTTTGTTTCTTTTTTATGGCTGAGTAATATTCCATTGTATATATGTGCCACATCTTCTTTATCCATTCATCCGATGATGGACATTTAGGTTGCTTCTATGTCCTAGCTATTGTAAATAGTGCTGCAATGAACATTGTGGTACATGACTCTCTTTGAATTATTGTTTTCTCAGGGTATATGCCCAGTAGTGGGATTGCTGGGTCATATGGTAGTTATATTTTTAGTTTTTTAAGGAACCTCCATGCTATTCTCCATAGTGGCTGTATCAATTTACATTCCCACCAACAGTGCAAGAGGGTTCCCTCTTCTCCACACCCTCTCCAGCATTTACTGTTTGTAGATTTTTTGATGATGGCCATTCTGACTGGTGTGAGGTGATACCTCATTGTAGTTTTGATTTGCATTTGCCTAATGATTAGTGATGTTGAGCATCCTTTCATGTGTTTGTTGGCAATCTGTATATATTCTTTGGAGAAATGTCTATTTAGGTCTTCTGCCCATTTTTGGATTGGGTTGTTTGTTTTTTTGATATTGAGCTGCATGAGCTGCTTGTATATTTTGGAGATTAATCCTTTGTCAGTTGCTTCATTTGTAAATATTTTCTCCCTTTCTGAGGGTTGTCTTTTCTTCTTGTTTATGGTTTCCTTTGCTGTGCAAAAGCTTTTAAGTTTCATTAGGTCTCATTTGTTTATTTTTGTTTTTATTTTCATTTCTCTAAGAGGCAAGTCAAAAAGGACCTTGCTGTGATTTACGTCATAGAGTGTTCTTCCTATGTTTTCCTCTAAGAGTTTGATAGTGTCTGACCTTACATTTAGTTCTTTAATCCATTTTGAGTTTATTTTTGTGTATGGTGTTAAGAAGTGTTCTAATTTCATTCTTTTACATGTAGCTGTCCAGTTTTCCCAGTACCACTTATTGAAGAGGCTGTCTTTTCTCCATTGTACATTCTTTCCTCCTTTATCAAAGATAAGGTGACAATATATGCGTGGGTTTATCTCTGGGCTTTCTATCCTGTTTCATTGATCTATATTTCTGTTTTTGTGCCAGTACCATACTGTCTTGATTACTGTAGCTTTGTAATATAGTCTGAATAGTCTTCTTTTTTTGTAATATCTTTGTCTGGTTTTGGTATTAGAGTAATAATGGCCTCATAGAATGAGTTGGGAAGTGTGCCTTCCTCTTGTATTTTTTACAACAATTTGTGAAGAAATGGTGTTAATTCCTCTTTAAGCATTGGGTAGAATTCACTGGTGAAGCCATGTGGTTCTGGGCTTTCCTTTGTAGGAAGTTTTTGATTATTAATTCAATCTCTTTAATTGTTATAGGTCTATTCAAAATTTCTATTTATTCTTGAGTCAGTTTTGATAGTTTGTATCTCTCTAGGAATTTGTGCATCTTATCTAGGCTTACCTAATTTGTTGGCATACAATTATTCATAGAATTTTTTATAATCATTTTTATTTCTATGAGGTCACTATATTGTCAGTCTTTCATTCTTTTTTTTTTTTTCATTCTTGATTTTAGTAATTTGAGTGTTCTATCTTTATTTACTTGGTCAATCTAGCTAATATTTTTTCAATTTTGTTGATCTTTTCAAAGAACCAATTTTTAGTTTTATTGATTATCTCTATTGTTTTTCTATTCTCTATTTCATTTATTTCAGGTCTAATCTCTATTATTTCTATCTTTCTGTTTGCTGTGGGTTTAGATTGCTCTCCTTTGCTAGTTTCTTAATATGGGAGGTTAGGTTGTTGACATGAAAACTTTCTTCTTTTTAAATATAACAATTCAGAACTATACATTTGCATATAAGCACTGCTTTCACTGCATTGCAAAAGGTTTGGTGTGTTGTGCTTTCATTTTCATTTATATCAAAGTGCAGTTAACGCTGAACAACACAGGTTTAAACTGCACAGGTCCACTTATATATGGATTTTTTTCAATAAATATGTAGTATAGTACTCTACAATCTGCAGTTTGTTGAACATATGGATGCAGAACTGAGGATATGGAGGGCTGACTGTAAAGTTACACATGGAGTTTTGACTGCATGGAGGATCAGTGCCCCTAGCCCTTGTGTTGTTCAAGGGTCAGCTGTATTTTCTAATCTCCCTTGTGATACTTCCTTGACCTGGTGGTTACTTAGGGGTGTGTTGTTTAATTTCCAAGTATTTGTGAATTCCCCAAATTTCCTTCCATTAGTGATTTCTAATTTTAGTCTCTTTTGGTCAGGGAGAATACCTTGTATGATTTCTATCCTTTTAAATTTAGTAAGACTTGTTTTATGTTCTAACATATGGTCTATGCTGGAGAATGTTCCATGTGCATTTGAGAATGATGTGTATTCTACTGTTGTTGAGTGGAGTGTTCTATAAATGTCTGTTAGATCTAGTTGGTTTATAGTGTTAAGTCTTCTGTTTCCATACTAATCTGTCTTATTATTTTACCCATTATTGAAAGTGGGTTATTGAAGTTTCCAACTTTTGTTGAATTGCTGATGGTGTCCCAGAAGTTTCTAAGATTCTTTTCATATTTCTTCATTCTTTTTTCTTTCTATTCCTCAGACTGGATAAGCTCAACTGAACTATTTTCAAGTTTGAAATTTTTTTCATCTGCCTGCTCAAATCTGTTCTAGAGCCCTTCTAGTGAATTTTTCATTTCCGTCATAGTACTTTTCAACCACAGAATTTTCATTCGGATCTTTTTGTCATATATAATGTCTACCTCTTTATTGATATTTTTATTTTATGAGATATTGTTCTCATACTTTCCATTAGTTTTTTAGACATGGTTTCAGTTCATTCTCTTTAAGCATTTATAATAGCTGATTTAAATCTTTGTCCTTTCAGTCCAACAGCTGGGCTTTCTCAGGGAGTTTCTATCGATTGCTTTTTCCCCTATGTATTGACCATATGTTCATATTTATTTTCATTTCTCAAAATTTTTTACTGAAACTGGACATTTTAAATAATATAATATGGTAATCTGGAATTCAGATTGGCAATCTGGAATGTAATCTGTAAATCAGATTCTCTCCCCTCCCCAAGGTTTGTCATTGCTATTCCTGTTTGTTATTGCTTGTTTAGTGACTTTTCTTAACAAATTCTGTAAAGTCTGTATTCTTTGCTGTATATTGAAATCTCTGATTTCTTAGCTTAGTGGTCAGCTAATAATAGGGCAGAAATTTCTAGGAACCAATAAGTCTTCCAGTCTTTGCAGAGGAGCTCAGTGTGTATGTTGGAACATGCCTTCAACACTCAGCTAGGCAGTTGAAAATTCTTCCTTTGCCTTTACTTCCTGCTTGCACAGAGACTCAAGGTCTCAAGTAAAAATGAGCTCTTAAGGTCTTTGCTGATTATGTGTACAGCCCTGAGCATGAGCACAGCTCCATATATGCATGTGGCCTTCTAGGTTCCCAGGAATGTGCAGATATTTTTACAGTCCCTGTGGTTTCATTGTCAAATTTTCCTTTTACGTTTTTCAGTTAGTCTATTATTTGCCCCAACCATTATCCAATGAGTGAGGCAGCTGTGAAGTTAAGCAATTACCTCTAATTGTTTTTGACAACTGTCTTGGGGAAAAGGTTTTTTGCATTGGATGAACCCCGAGTCAGTCAAATAAAGACAACCTTGCAAGTGGGATCTCCCAGGAACCACCAGATAGGTCAAATAATGACAGTTCTTTATGAATGAGCTTTGAAGGAGCTCCAACTCCATTCTGCCCCTCTGATAACTGCCAGGCTGCTGGTTTTCACTGTAATTGTGGGCTATTGGTTTCCAAGACAACTATGGAGCTGGAAAGAAGTGCATGGGAATATGGCAAATTAAATTATTATACAAATTATCATACAAATCTCAGTTCTTACTGAGATTCAGCTTTTTTTTTAATAAATACTTTTTGGATTACTGTAACCCTTTGTTTATTTTCCAGAGTTCTGAAAAAGTTGATTCTGATTATTTTTGCTAGTTTTTCATTGTTTTTGTGGAGGAGAGAATTTTGAGGTTCTTAGCCCACTATTTTTGCTAACATCACTCAGTAGTAGTAATTTCTAGGTGAAGGTGTTTTATTTTGTAGCTTTGGTTTGTCAACATTTTCTTATTTTTCACAATACACATGTGATGTGTCTGCAGTAATAGGTGGTCATTTACATAAAGAAAAGGAAATAAAATCTAAAACTAAAGTCCATGAAATTTTAGTTGCCATCTCAGTGTATTTGACTATTTAGGGACCATAAATTAGGTACTTTATATTCTTTTAATTTTCTCTTATTAGTTATCATTGTCAATTTACCTCTAATGACTAGAAATAAAACCTTTAAAATGAAAAGTCTACTTGCATTTTTGTGGGGGCAGCAAAGAGAATAGTGTGGTGACTGTGACTCTCCAGTTAATTTTGAGAGAGAATTCCTTGGGGCAGAGGAGTCATCATTAGAGTGACCGTATGTCCTGGTTTTCCTGGGATAGTCCCAGTTTAAACCTGTTATCAAACTGTAATAATTAATAACATGCACTTTACATTCTCAGGTGTCCCAGTTTGGATGATAAACTTTATGACCACTCTAGTTATTGACAGCAGCAGGAGGTGAGGAAGCCAGCGGATGACTCAGGAACTGCTGCAAGAAGAGAACACATGGGGTGCCAGTCTAGTACCAAGAATGGACCTGGGGATGAACAGTTGAAAGTCCTGAGCATGAGTCTCCAACAAATTCACAGAGGTTTCCACCACAGTTTCTCAAGTATTTCTTGGATCGCCATCTTGGGTGAGTTCTTGATTCAAACTGATTCCTCCTGAGTTACTACAAAGCAATCATTAGATGCTCCTCCCAACTGCTTTGACTAACAGGGTAATTTGGGCCTATCTCCAGACTCTTGCAGGCATTTCCCATTTACTACTGGTTAGAATAGCCACAAGGGCTCTTGAGTTGGCATTTCTGGTGCTGAGTTATCTGGTGAAGGAAATCCTGCTATAATGGTCTTCTTGGTGTTGGGGCTTTGCTGAAGCTTCTTTGAAAGTGCAGGGAAAGAGATTCACATTGGCTATAGGAACTTAGGTAAGTAATCAGGTTTGGAAGAACAGAAGCTGAGTCCTGTTGCCTAGAGATTAGTGAGAGCAGGTTCCTGGGATTTAGGGTGGCTGTTAAATGCAAAATCTGGCTGTGGTGATTTTGGATGCCTCTGGTTTGAGAGCAGGCAGCATGTTTCAGTAGCTTCTTAAATTTTTGGAGGAGAGGAGCATGAGACAGGAATTCTCCTTGTCTGGGGCAAATATCTGGCTTTATTATGAATAAAACTGCTATCAATATTCATGTATAAGTCTTCTCTTCGGTAAACAGGTGTAGAATTGCTGGTTCATATGGTAAGTGTATGTTTAACTTCATAAGGAATTGCCAAACTGTTTTCCAAAATGGTTATACCATTCTACCTTGTCACCCACAATATATGAGTTCCAGTTTCTCCACAACTTCTCCAACACTTAGAATTGTCACTTTAAAATTTTTTAATCATTCTACTGAGTGTGTAGTTGTAAATTATTGTAGTTTTAGTTTGCATTTCCCTGATGGCTAACTTTTTGTATATCTTTTCATGTGCTTATTGACTAATTATCTTATTTTGTAAAGATCCCTTCAAATCCTTTGCCCATTATTAAATTGGATAGTTTGTCTTCTTACTAATAAGTTGTAAGAGATCTATAGATATATTCTGGATTCAAGTCCTTTGTCTGATATATGTGTTGTGAATACTTGCCTTTTGGGGTATCAATTATTATTATAAAGAGTATTTTTCAAGGTTTTTCCTCATTTCGTCTTGGTTGTCAAATTTATTGGCATAAAATTATTCAAAATATTATTATCCTTTTAACATCTTTAGATCTGTGGTGATAACACCTTTTCATTCCTGGTATTGGTGATTTGTGTTCTTTATTCCTGGATCAGTTTAGCTAAGGGCTTCTCAGTTTTATTTATCCTTTCCAAGAAGCACTTTTTACTTTGTTAATTTTTCCATTATCTATCTCTTTTCTCATTTGTTAATTTCTGCTCTTATCTTTATTATTTCTTTTCTTTTATGGTCACGGGCTTGCTTTGTGCTTCTTGTTCCAGTTTCTTAAAGTGGAAGCTTAGGTCATTGATTTCAAATCTTTCTTTTTCTGTTAAGGTAAAAGTTTTCCTATAAGTACTGCCTGAGTAATATGTTGTATTTTCATTATCATTCAGTTCAAAATATTTACTCATTTTCCCTGTGATTGCATCTTCAATCCAAGAATCATTTACGTTTGTTGTTTAATTTCCTTCTCTTTGGGGTCATGATAACCGTATGAAAGAAACAAACTCCAATTGACATTTGATTTAATGTTAGACATCTTTAAGTCTTATTGCTTGCCTGTGTTTGTTGCCTCCTGTAGCATCCTGATAAAGCTCACCCACGCCCAAGGCCCACGAGCACAGGTGACCTCTTGCTGCCTCTTTGCCTCTTTTCATGCCAGGTGGAACCTCTTTCAAACTTTACACTGACAGGTATTTCCCTTTATGAAATATTGCACACTCACTATCCATTCTTTATCTCTGTTCTGGATTTTCACTCAGAGAGAGCAATCCTCCCCACCACTCACCTTGGGACTTCTACACTATGTGAGTAATTAATATTTCTTTGACCATACCAAAGGATCACTGTCATACTGACATCCAAACACCAAGTTGGAGAGTCTCCATATTGTGGTGGAGTTGCTATAATAGGGGTTTTATTGAGTTCTAATTTAACGCCTTTGCAGTCAGAGAATACACTCTATAATTTCCATCCTTTTACATTTGGTGAAACTTATTCTATGGCCCAACATATAGTTTATTGTGGTGACTATACCACATGAACTTGAAAAGAATAGCTTTTCTAAAATCATTGGAAGTAGTGCTCTACAAATGTCAATTAGGTCAACTTGGTTAATAGTGTTGTTCAAGTCTTCTGTATCTTAACTAATTTTCTGTCCTTTTGCTCTATTAATCACTGAGAAAGGAAGGCTGAAATTCATAACCACAATTGTGAATTTGTATAATTTTTTTAGTTCCATTAGTTTTTCTCTCATATATCTCAAAGCTCTGTTGTTAGATGCAAACATATTTAGTCTTACTATGTCCAGGTGACTTGATTATTTTATCATTATGAAATGTCCTTATGACAGAAAGAAGTCTAAGATGACCCACAAAATTTCCCTCCCCTCTGGTATATATAACCTGAATAATCTCCAGGGCTGTTGATGTGATGGGTTTTACTCCATGGGTTAGGTTTTATTGGCACTATTGACCTGAGAGTGGGAGATTATCTGAGTAAGATAATGTGTTGAGTAACACAAAAAACAAAGTTTTCTCCTGCTGGTCACAGAAGAGGAGTCTGAACTTTGCAGCATGAGAAGGATTCAGTGCCCTTTGCTGGCTTGAAGACGGAGGGTACCACATATCAAGGAATGACGGTATCCTCTAGAAGCTGAGTGAGACCCTGGCTGACAGCAAAGAAACGGGGAACTTAGTTACACAACCACAAGGAACTCAATTCTTCCAACTACAAGAGTGAACTTGAAAGCAGATTTTTTTCCCCCAGAGCTTCCAGATGAAAACTCAACCTGGCCAATTTGAGCCTTGTGATATCTTGACTAGAGAAGCCAGCCATGCCATGCTTGGCTTCTAATGTACAAAATGTGAACTAATACATGGGTATTGTTTTAAGCTGCCAGGCTTGTGGTAATTTGTTATGCAGCAACAGGAAACCGGTATGGTCCTTCTTTATCTCTTAGCAATATTCCTCATTCTAAAGTCTACTTTCTCTGATATTTATATAGATGCTCCAGATTTCTTAAGATTAGTGTTTGCATGTTATATTTCTCCATCTTTTTATTTTAGTCTAACTATTTCTTTGTATATCAAGTCATTTCTTGTAGTCATCAGATAGTTAGGCCTTGCTCTGTTATTCACTCCGACAAGCTCTGCCTTATAATTGAGTATTTACATTTAATTTAATTACATATATTGTCTGGCTTATGTCTACCATCTTGCTACTACTTTTCTATTTCTTTCATCTGATTTTTGTTCTCTTTTTCTGCCTTCTTTTGCCCTAATTGCATATTTTTTAGTGTTTCATTTTATTTCCTCTAATGCATTACTGGTTATGCCTCTTTGTTTTCTGTGATTGTCCTATAATATCCGTCTTTAACTTGTTACACTGCACCTTCAAGTAGTATTATATTTAATACTAAGTGTGAAACTATATACTTCTACATACCCCTACTGTCATTTGCACTCTTGTTGTCATATATTTCACTTCTACATATATAAATCCCACAATACATTGGTAATAGTTTAGTTTAAACAGTCAAATACGCTTTAAAGAAATTACAAAAGTGAGAAAATTAATTTTTTTAACCCACATACTTGCCATTTCTGATTCCTCTGTGTGTGTGTGTAGATCTGAGGTTTCCTCCTTCAAGAAGAAATCATTTTCCTTCAGGTATTATTTTCCTTCAGATTGAGAAACTTCATTAACATTTCTTGTAGTATAGTAGTGTTGGAGACAAATTATTTCAACTTTGTGTTTGTCTGGAAATGGGTTATGTCACCTTCATTAGAAAAAAAAAACCTTTATATTTTGGAATAACTTTAGATTTATAGAATAGTTGCAAAGATAACAGAGAATTCTCATAAGTCCCTCACCATTTCTTCTATTTTTAACATCATACATTTGTCAAAACTAAGAAACCAACATTGGTATATCTTTATTAACTAAATTTTAGGACTTTTTCCATTAATATCCTCTTTCTGTTCCAACATCCTATCCAGGATGCCACACTGCACTTAGTAATCATGTATCCTTAGATTCCTTGGCTCAGTCTTTCCTTGTGTTTTATGACCTTGACAGTTTGAAGGGTACTAGTCAGGTATTTTATTCAATGTTCTATATTTGGAGGTTTTGGGGTTTTTTTCATAGTTAGACTGAAGTTGTGGGTTTTTGAAGGAAGACCACAGAAGTGAAGTGCCCTTCTCATCCCATCGTATCAGGAGGTACACGATGTCCACATGATATCACTGGTGGTGTTAGCCTTGATCACTTGGTTAAGGTGGTATTTGCCAAGTTTCTTCATGATATAGTTAATATTTCTCCCTTTCCATACTCTATTATTTTGAAATGAGTTGGAACGTCAAGAAAGGAAGAAATTAAATTTCACCTGCTGGAGTGGCATAGGCAATTAATAAATGTATTTGGAAGTGTCTTGTCACTTTCATTTTATTTCATTCATTCAATATTTTATTTATATCTGTATGGACTCATGTATATTTGCCTTAGGTTATAATCCAATACTGTTATTATTTTGTTGTTCAAATTGTTTCAGATTTTGGCAGTTGGGAACACTTTCAGGTTGGTTCCTATGTCCCTTTGTTAGGCCTCCCATCATTTTATTTTTTTGAGAATTTTCTTACTTTCTGTTACTTCAAGATATTCCTTTCTTGTATTTTCTTCACCCCAATCTTAGAATTCAATCATTTCTCAAAGATGCCTGTTTTGTTTTATTTTACTTCGAAAATGGTACATGGAAACTAAAATCTGAGCACTGGGTTTATTCATTACTACTAGGATACTTTTTGGTCCTCTCAGCAGACAGAACTGCATAACATATTTATGTATACTAACTAATAAATACAAATATATCTATGATTGTTTCTGCATGTGTGTATATGTGTATATATATACATACATATATATAAAAGCACAGACGAGTTCATATATATAATACATACATGAGCTCATATTGATGCCTCTGCCTTCAAAACCAGCACTGTAAGTTTCATTTTAACTTTCCTTTCTTCTCTGTAACTTCCCTTGTCATAGTGAGGAACCTGATTCCCACCATCCACCACCCATTTACTTAGTTGTTCATCTTCGATATACATGTAAAGCAATTTTAGAATTGTGAACCCCTACTCCAATGAGAAACAAATTTACCAGGTAAAATTCAGTTTTTATGCATAGTTTCTTTTGTCTTTAGCCTTAAAGCTTCTAGTCGAAATGCAGTTTCCAAAGTTACTTAAGGTCAGCTCCTTTTCTCCCTACACCCTTAAATGTGGTTATGGCATACATATGTAATACAGTTAAACTTATTTGTCACAGTTTACATTCCATCCTGGGATTCCCCCAACATCCCAGTTAATCTATATCTATAATTACTATTATGATTACTGTAGTTTTATAGTAATAGTAAGTCTTAAAATCAGGTAACATTTTTTTTTCCCCAAAATTGTTTGGCTATTCTAATTTCTTTGCCTTTCCATGTGAACTTTAGAATAAGCTTATAAAAATCTACAAAAAAGTTGACTGGGATTTTGTTTGGGACTGCACTGAATCTGTAGACCATATTTGATGGAATTAACATCTTAGCAATATTGAGTCTTCCAGTTCACGAGCATGGTACATCTTCCCATTTATTTAGATCTTCTTTATATCTTTCATAAATGTTTTTTAGTTTTCCACATACAGATCTTGTACGTATTTTGTTAGATTTATACCTAAGTCCTTTTTGAGGGTGGTACTATTGTCAATAGTATTGTTTTGTTTTAATTTCAGGTTCCAATTGTTCATTGCTTGTACATAGGAATACAACTGGCTTCTGTATGCTAAGCTTGTATCTTGCAATGTTGTTAAACTCAATTTTTAGTTTAGAGTTTTTTTTTGTAGATTCTGTGGGATTTTCTGGATATATAATCATGTTGCCTATGACTAGTTTGTTTATTTCTCTCTAATCTGTATACATTTCTTTTTCTTACCTTATTGCACTAGCTAGGAACTCAAGTACAATGTTGAACAGGAGAGGTAAAGAGGACATCTTTGCCTTGTTCCAAATCTTATGAAAGAAAGCATTCAATCTCTTGTCATTAAGTATAATGTTACCTGTATGAGTTTTTGCAGGTACCATTTATTAGGTTAAAGAAGTTCCCTTCCATTTCTAGTTTCCTGAGAACTTTTATCATGAATCAATGTTGAATTTTGTCAAAAGCTTTTTCTGCACCTACTGATATGGTCATATTATTTTTATCATTTAGTCTATTAATATGGTGAATTATATTGATTTATTTTCTTCCCACCCATATTGAGATATTATCTACATATAACATATGTAAATTTAAGGTGTACAGTGTGATGATTAGATACATGTATATATTATAAAATGATTACCACAATAAGGTTAATATCTCTATCCCATCACATAATCATAATTGTTTGTGTGTGTGGTGATAACATTTAAGATCTAGTTTCAAGTATATAATATAGTATTAATAATTATAGCTACTATTATACTGATAACTTTTAAGTGTTGATCCAGTCTTGTGTTCCTAATATGAACCCCACTTAGTCATATGTATTTTCCTTTTTCTCTATTGGTGGGTTCAGTTTGCTAACACTTTGTATCTAACTCATGAGAGATATTAGTTCATAGTTTTCTTTTCTTGAAATCAGTCTTTGTCTGATTTTTGTATTTAGGATAATGCTGGTCTCATAAAATAAGTTGGGAAATGTTCCTTCCTTTTTTATTTTGTGTAAGATAGTATGCATAGTTATAGTGTTATTTCTTCTTTAAATATTTAGTAGAAGTCACATTGAAACTGTCTTTTATAGGGTTTAATTGGGAGCAAGTTTTTGTTTAGTTTTGTTTTTTTGCGGTACGCGGGCCTCTCACTGTTGTGGCCTCTTCCGTTGCGGAGCACAGGCTCTGGACGCTCAGGCTCAGCAGCCATGGCTCACGGGCCCAGCCGCTCCGCAGCATGTGGGATCTTCCTGGACCAGAGCATGAACCCGTGTCCCCTGCATCGGCAGGCGGACTCTCAACCACTGCGCCACCAGGGAAGCCCGGGGGCAAGTTTTAAACTACAAATGTATTTTCTTTAATAGATATAAGGTTATCAGAATTATCCTTAACTATTCCTTCTGTGGTGAGTTTTGGCAATGTGTGTCTTTCAAGGAGTTGGTCCACTTTACCAAACCTTTTGAATTTTGAGACATAGAGTTGTTTTATCTTTTTAAAAGATAATTGCCTAATTATCTTTTTAATATCAGAGGGGTCTCTCTTCTTTTATTCCTAGTATTGGTAATTTTTATCTTCTCTCTTTTTTCTTGGTTAGCTGTGCTAATATTTGGTTCTTACTGGGGAGTAGGGGACATCAGAGAGCAACAACATGCCTAGAAAATCAGTATGCAGTGAACTCAAGCACTGGTCTAAGAACACCTGTAGATTTTTGACTCTCAATGAAAAATTGAATTTCTTGGTATCAGGAGGGCTAGTGCTATTGATCCTGCTGGGGACCTCTGTGCTGAGATGAATGGTGAATTTATGTTCTAGCATAATTCCTTGACAACTTGAGTTACTCTAGTTGCATCAATAAGTGGGTGCCTTTAAACGTGGGTCTAGAATCTTTTGCGATAAGGGATTAATTAATGGTTCAATGTCCTAGAAACTTGCTTAAGAGCTCCTTCTTTGGGATAGTTAAAAGCTGGTTCTTTGGGAACATCTTTAAAGTAAATAAATCTGTAGCCATACTGATCAGAAAGAAAAGAGAACAAAAATTACCAATATCATGAGTAAATGAAGGGATAACACTACAGCTCTAACAGACATTAAAAAGATAATAACATTTATGAAAAAATATATGCCAATAAATCTGACAATGGTTCAAACTACCAAATCTTTCTCAAGAAGAAATTGGTAACCTGAATAGTCCTGTATCTATTAAAGAAATAGAATTTGTAGGTTTAAAAATCTTCCTTCCCCGCAAAACAAACTAACTGACCAACAAAAACGCTCCAGGCCAAATAGCCTCATTGAGGAATTCTACCAACAATTTAAGGGAGAAAAATACCAATTCTATACAAAATTTTTCAAAAATGGAAGAGGAAGACATTTCCTAATGCATCTTATTAGGCCAGTGTTACCTGGCAAAGACATTATAAGAAAAGAAAACTGGATATCAGTATCTTTCATGAATATAGTCACAAAAATTTTCACAAAAGTTTAGCAAATCAAACCCCAATCAAATAAAACATCATTTGAATTTACTTAAGAGGAATATGTCCATACAAAGCTTTGTATGTGAATGTTCATAATAGCTTAATTTGTAATACCTCAAAATGGAAACAACTCAAATGTCCATGTACAGATGACTAGATAAATGAGTAAATGAATAGACAGTTGATGGCTATATAGTTGATTCCATATAACTATGGGATACTATTCAGCATTGAAAAGGAACAAAGTAACAATACAAAAACATGGATAGATCTTAAAATCATTATGTTGAGTGAAAGAAGTCATCCAAAAAAGAGTACATACTCACAATTTTATTTATATAAAATTCTAGAAAAGTCTAACTAACCTACAGTGACAGAAACTGGATCAGTGATTGCCTGGGGATGGGTATATAGGAGGTGAGGGAAGGAAAATAAATGCATCACAAAACAGCAGGAGGAAACTTTGGGGGTGACAGATAATGTTCATAATCACTAACTAGATTATTTTAAATATTTGTGATTTGTTATATATCAGTTATATCTCAAAAAAATTATTAAAAATTCACCCCCCAAAAAAGAGAGAGGGCTGAGGAAAGCTTTTAAGTGGACTTGGTCTCTGGCAGTCATCCATCTCTGGCTCACCCACTTGCCTAGTTCTCATTCTTGGGTTTCCTAGTACCT
This sequence comes from Leucopleurus acutus, assembly GCF_964270905.1. Lineage (NCBI taxonomy): Eukaryota > Metazoa > Chordata > Mammalia > Artiodactyla > Delphinidae > Leucopleurus > Leucopleurus acutus. The sequence goes on from NC_139144.1 coordinate 86,956,059, forward strand.
TGATCCTCCCTCATTTTGACTCTGTATCTTAGCTTTTATTTCCTATTGCGGCATCAGCAGTTTATGGGATTAGAACTTGGGGATGGTACTAGGTCTTTTCACTCTTTCCCTTAAGCCCCTGTTATATCCCTAGTTTACTGTCTGTCATTTTCAACGCTAACACCATTTCCAAAGCAACGGTTTTTGTTCCCTCTATACATCCTGCATATAGTCTCTGCCCCCATAGGCTGAGGCCCTTCCATTGCCTCTCTATAAAACTAAAAGTTTAATGGTAGCAAGAATTGCAGTCAGTTTACTTTCTAGTGCCCTTGAGTTTTTAGCCTTAAAACTCCTTCCTTGGATTGCAGACACTTGAAGACAGTTTCACCTCTGAAGATGGTCCAGGCCCCTACATCCAGGGCTTTGGGCCCCATCTCTTTTGAGAGGGTGGCAGAAGACCTCTTTTCCTTCATATTCAATTTTCCTTCTTTTTCTGAGAATCATTTTAACCAATTTCACAGCCTCCAGCTGCTTCATCTTGAGAGCAGAGAGTGCTACACTAATAGCAGGCAGTCCTCCCAGAGCAATTTATGGCTTCACAGCTCTGAAAATTACAGTCATTTACAGTCTTCTCCATTAGTGCCCTGACCCCATCCAGTTATGTCTGCATGTTTTTGTTCCTGATGTCTAAAGCTTCTTGTTGCTTTACTACCTGATTTCCGCAAGCTGAGAATGTACTTCTTCCATTTCCTGGGGGCCTTCTAACCTGTATACCTGTTCAATATTCAGATCATAGGGTCACCTTTGTTTGTTTTCTGTTATTGGGTTCACTAATTCTATTATAAACCTGTCATTTTCCAGAGCTAGTTCTGTGATAAGAGAAATTATCAGTGAATTCTGATTCTTCCTAAAGTCCTATTACTTAGGCTAGCCCTGTCTACCTCTCTTCTATGAGCTGTGTAGTTTTGCTTAAAACTTCTCCTATCAGTCCAACACCAGTGTCAAACCCAGACATGGCTTCTTGTGGCTCCCCTTCAGTGAGTCTCACCATTTATTCACCCATCTAGGCCAACCCAGAGGTTTAAGGGAGCCCTGCTCCCTGGCTTGTTGGTCTAAGCAGCCATTAAAGGCAAGCCAGGGATGCTTCAGTAGGGTTGTTCTCAAACTTTAGAGTGCATTGCTTTCACTTCGAGGGCTTACTGAAACACAGATTGCTGAGCCTATCCCCAGGGTTGCTGATTCAGGGGGACGGACCATTTGCGTTTTACCAAATTCCAGATGATGCTGATGCTGCTGGTTAGGGGACTACACGTTGAGAACACTGCTGTAGTCCATTCTCAGCAGTTGCCCAAGGCAATATATTATCCACCTGTCCCTATTCCTCTTTCCTTTGTTATTGGCTATTGTTTTTAGCTTCACATCTGTCCTCTGTGCACATCCCAGGCTTGGTTCTCCCAGTTGTCCCTTACTCCAAGCCCTTTGACCGATCTTCCTGGCTTTTTCTGCTCCAGGAAGTCCCTTCTCTAGCTCTAGTCTCTCGGGGTTCCTATTTCAGTATCAAAACCCTTAGCCACATTGAAGAGGGTGTCCAGACCTACTCTGACCAAGTCTTAACCCCCAAATCTCCTGGCCATGGTTGCCCAAGCCATTTCTCCTCAATCATTGCCTTGCCTTGAAACTAGCTAATTATTACCTCTGAATTTTATGCTAAATAGCTCTGGACTTCTCCCTCTTAAATCTGTCATCTCAAGTTATTATCATGGGCACCAAGAAGGAAGCTCCCTGGATTTATTTTTATTATTATTTCTCTATCAATAGCTCTCTGAAAGCACATTTCAATAGTACATTCTGGAATAGAGGCTAGGAGATAGTCAAGTGTATCTCAGTTTCTGCTCTAACACATTTCTCTTTTTTCTTCTGTTAAATCTCTTGAGTGTCTGATCACCCATCCAAACCCAGAAACAACTAAAATATCTTCCTTCTTCCTATCTTCATTATTCAAAGCAGTTAAATCTGTATTTATCCTTTTAAGTACATTTGTTTCATGCAGTATAGTCTGGTTTCTAAGATATCAACCATCCCAGGCAGTGCCTTTTTTCTTCTTTCTCCCTTAAGCCCCTGTTATTTTCCTGTTTGCCATTTCTAAGCTAAGACTGTCTCCAGGGCAACGGTCCTCTGCTCACCAGCGGGGCCTCAGCTCCTGGCACACCCCCCTCAGCGAAGGCCCCTCCACTCTCTATGTGCAAATTGGATTTCCAGAACCTAATGCTCCAGGTGCAGGTTGATTGTTTTTTTCCTTTTTTTGGCCTTTGGTTTTATAATTATTTCATTTCTTCATCCACCTCAGTTCAAGAATCTATATTTCCAATTTAATTCTCTCATTCTGCTCCACCTCCCCTTGTTCCTTGCCCTCTAAAATTCACCATAATGGCCAAGACTTATTAAGATTTCGAGGGTCCCCACCCAGGAGAGACAGAAGCAGGAGTGTCCTTTGCTATCCTGTGGTCAGGTTGTAGATGTCCTGCTAATTGCCATGAGCTTGTCTTTCTCCCTGTCTTTTTTTTTTTCCTGAGATATAATTAACATATAACATTATGCAATGTTTAAATTTAAGATGTATAAAGTGTAGGTTTGATACATTTAAATATTGCAATATGATGACTACAGTGGTGTTAGCTCATTCCTCTGTTTTTAAATAAAGTCCTCCTGGGGGTAATTTTCAGTCATCCCAGAGTGCATAAAAGGAAGGACCCATCCTGTCCTTCGCTGCAGTATTCTCAGTTCCTCAGAATGCTGTGATCTGTGATAAAATTTTTCTTCTGCCTTGTGATGAAAAAAAAAAAAAAAGACCAGGTGCCAGCTAATGGTCCTTTTCTGGGGAAGGGCTATCATTTCCATTTTGTCCTTTTTACTTTTGTGGTGTTAAAATGTCCTTTAATTTTTATTACCCTTTGTGGATCTCCCATATCTTATTAAACCTGTGAACTCTAAACCTTCTGGGCTCCATCTCTCTTCTCCACCAATTCTGAGGCAAAAAGCTGCTCACCAGAGCTTGTTGTTCAGAGATGAACTTCCCCTGACCCCAGAAATGGATGTGCCTCTGCAAGAACACTAGATTCCTACTCCTCAAAGAGATGCTAATCCAGACCCTAAGCCAGGGCAGGATCCCATGCTTTCCACATGAGATGTTACCCAGGAATGCAGCTGCTCTTAGGATTTACGTGAGCAGCCCTGAACCTCAGTCCCTTATGCATATACTAGCACTGGTTCTGCCAATCCCTCCAGATGTTAGCCCTGTCCTCAAAATCCCAAATCTTCCTGAATCCTTGCCTGGTTTCTTCTTCTGGCAAAGTGTCTGGACACTGTAAAAACCCCAAGAACATCCTTTATCCCCAGCCCTTATTCCTTAAAGAAATACTTCTCAAAATTTTCCACCAAACAATTTCTAATGGCAGAGGAACCTGAATTCACATGAAGGAGAGAGTGAGAGGCAGCCTGAAGGGGTTATTGCAAGCAAGGAATTTGTATTTTATCTTAAAAATCACATGCAATTTTTGCATTCTACTTCATAATTCATTCTTATTTGTGTTAATATAAAAGTATTTAAAATTATTTACCATCAAGCACAAGTGGCCTGACACTTCAGAAGTGCAGTATCGTTATCCGGCAGCTTGATTCCAGGTAGCACATGGAAGCAACACCACGATCGTTTCAGCCATCCCCCTATCCCAGAATGGCCACATGGTGTGTCACATGGCCACCCTTGGCTTTACTTGGAAGTCCTTTTTTTCATCTCTAGTCAATCACCTATGTCGTTTCCCTCAAGGGATTACACAAATCTTCTCCAAGCCCTATCTTACCTCTACTCCATTCTACAAATTACCCTCTGTTTTGGCAAGGAAAGGGTTCCCCTTGGATGGCATCTTCCTTAACTCCTCCCTAATCCATCAGAGAAGGCTGATATGTGGGTCATGTAGTCAGCTTGGGCTGCTATAACAATTACCATAGAACGGATGACTTACACAATGAAGATTTATTTCTTACAGTTCTGGAGGCTGGGAAGTTCAAGATCAAGGTGCTGGCAGATTCAGCATCCTGTGAGGGCCTGCTTCTTGGCTTATAGATGGCCACCTCCTCACTGTATCCTCACATGGTGGAGAGAGAGTGTTCTAGTCTCTTTCTCTTCTTAGAAGGAAATTAATTCCATCATGGAGGCTCCACCCTCATAACCTCATCTAAACCTAGCTACCTCTCAAAGACTCTACCTCCTAATATCATCATATGGGGGGTTAGGGTTTCAACATATGAATTTTGGGGGGACACACACATTCAGTTCATAATAGTGGGCTTTATGCTATGCTCTGTTAGAAAAGCACCAGAAGATATTTCCTTGGGCTCTGTTATTACAAAGATTAAAAGCAAAATAACTTTTTCCTTAATTCTAAAAGCAGTATATTGTAGTAGTCATCTGCTGTTTATGCCTGCTAAGCTGCCTTTATTCTGATATCAGACCCTCTTTTTTTTTTTTTCTCCTTTTGGGAACCACTCTTCAGTATGGGGCTGAGACCACCCTGCCCTTGCTCAGCTCCATGCATGGTCCTGTTACCCATGCCTCGCCATCAGGGTGCCAGGGCTCAGGGAAGGAAATGTGTCCCAGCTGCGTCTTTAAGAGTTGGCTCAGGACTTTTCCTGGTGTGACTTTTCCTCTGGGGTTGCTAAGCTATTAGGCTGCTGTGTCATCCTCACAGGGAGAGAGACAGTCTGAGAATGAAGCCAATGCAGGGGAAGGAAGAACCAATAGATGAGGAAAGCTTCATTCTCAAAAACTTCAGTGGAGCACCTAGATCCAGCTATGTCTGAATCTACCCCCAGATGATGCAATAAATAAATGAACTAGTGACACAATAAACTAATAAATTTTGCCTTTTCTTAAATTAGTTTATGTTTCTGTCACTAGCAATCATAAGAATCTTGACTAATATAGAAGTCTCTTTGGGAAAAGATAAAACATTATAGAGTATATAACAAAGTGAAATAGAAGTTGAAAGTCTTTTGTAATTTCTTCTCCATTGTTAAGAATTTAATGTACATTCTTCCAGACTTTTTCTAAACTTATACTAAATATTTTTACATCACCTTAAAAATCAGCTTTACTGAAGTATAATTCACATACAATAAAATTTAATAAGTTTAAGTGTACAGTTAACCCTTGAAAAACATGGGTTTGAACTGCATGGGTCCACTTATATGCAGATTTTTTTCACTAAATTTGTACTACAGTACTACATGATCTGGGGTTGGTTGAATCAAGGATGTGGAGGGCTGGCTGTAAATTATGCTTGGACTTTTTTTTTTTTTTTTTGCGGTACGCGGGCCTCTCACTGTTGTGGCCTCTCCCGTTGCGGAGCACAGGCTCCAGACGCACAGGCTCAGCGGCCATGGCTCACGGGCCCAGCCGCTCCGCAGCATGTGGGATCTTCCCGGACCGGGGCATGAACCCGTGTCCCCTGTATCGGCAGGCGGATTCTCAACCACTGCACCACCAGGGAAGCTCCTATGCTTGGACTTTTAACTGAGTAGAGGATCAGTGCCTCTAACTCCCATGTTGTTCAAGAGTTAACCGTGTATTGTATATATTAGCCATTTCACCACATTCATAATCATGATATAGAGAATGTCTCCACCACCCCCAAAAGTTTGGGGGTTTTATGTAAATGAAATCATATAGTTTGTAGTCTTTTTTGTCTGGCTTCTTTCACTTAGAATGCTTTAAGAAACACCCACATTGCTGCATGTATCAATAATTTGTTTCCTTTTATTGCCGAGTATCATTCAATTGAGTGGATATTGTATAATTTATCCATTTACAAGTTGAAGAGTTTTTCTAGATTTGACTGTTATAAATAAAATTGCTCTGAACATTCAACAAGTCTTTATGTGAGCATACATTTTCATTTCTCTTGGGTAATACCCAGTATCAGAGTAATTGAGTCCATATAGTAAGTATGCTTTATAAGAAACAGCCTGTTTTCCAAAGAGGTTATATAATTTCATATTCTCATCAGCAATGTATGAGAGTTTCAATTGTTCCACATCCTTGTCAACACTTGGATTGTTAGTCTTTTTTTTTTTTTTTTTTTTTTTTTTTGCAGTACGCGGGCCTCTCACTGTTGTGGCCTCTCCCGTTGTGGAGCACAGGCTCCGGACGCGCAGGCTCAGCGGCCATGGCTCACGGGCCCAGCCGCTCCGCGGCATGTGGGATCTTCCCGAACCGGGACACGAACCCGTGTCCCCTGCATCGGCAGGCGGACTCTCAACCACTGCGCCACCAGGGAAGCCCTCCTAGTCTTTTTAATTTTAGTCACTTTACTGGGTCTGAAGTAGAATTGCACTGTGATTTTAGTTTGCATTTCACTAATGATGAATGATGTTAAGCATTTTTTTATGTGCTTATTTGCCATTCATATGTCTTCTCTGGTGAAGTGTCTGTTGGAATCTTTTGCTCATTTGAAAATTGGGCTGTTTGTCTTCTTACTGAGTTGCAGAATTCTTATATATGTTGTATACAAGTCCTTTATAAGTTATATGTATTGTGAATGCTTTCAGTGTGTCACTTTCCTTTTCATTTTTATCACAATGTCTTTTGAGAACAAAAGGTTGTGATGAAGTCCAATGTATCATTTTTCCTGTTATGTTTTATATTTTTATGTCCTAGTTGAGAAATATTTGCCTAACCAAAGCCCACTAAGACTTTCCTCTCATGTTTTCTTCTAGAACAATTATGGTTATAGTTCTCATGATGTTTAGATCTGTAATCCATTTTGAATACATTTTTTATGTAGGCTATAATTTATTTTGAATTAAATTTTGTAAATGGAGTGAGGTTAGATTCCAGGTTCACCCCCCTATTTGTGTGTATGTATATATGTGTGTGCTGCCTATGGATATCCACTTGTTCTGGTATTATTTTCTGAAAATATTATCTTTTCACTACTGAATTGCCTTGGCACCTTTGTTGAAAATCAAATTACCATGCATATGTGGGTATATTTATGGACTCTCTATTCTGTTACATTGCTCTACATGTCTGTTTTTACAATTACATCACCTTGTCTTGATTACTATAGTTTTATAGTAAGTCTTGAAATAAGGTAGTGTAAGTCCTCTAACTTTGTTCTCTATTTTAAAAACCATTTTGGCTATTCTACGCTTTTTGCATTTCCACATAAACTTTACAATCAGCTGTTACTTTCTACAAAAAAGTCTGCTTGGGGCTTCCCTGGTGGCACAGTGGTTGAGGGTCCGCCTGCCGATGCAGGGGACACGGGTTCGTGCCCCGGTCCAGGATGATCCCACATGCTGCGGAGTGGCTGGGCCCGTGAGCCATGGCCGCTGGGCCTGTGCGTCCTGAGCCTGTGCTCCGCAGCGGGAGGGGCCGCAGCGGTGAGAGGCCCGCGTACAGCAAAAAAAAAAAAAAAAAAAAAAAAAAGTCTGCTTGGCTTTTTTTTGTGATTGTGTCAAATCTGTAGCTCAGTTTGGAAAGAATTGCTATTTTAACAATATTGAGCCTTCTAACCCATGAACATGATATAACTTCACTTATTTAGATCTTCCTTAATTTTTCTCAGTGATGTTTTCAGTGTACAAATCTTGTAATGTTTTATTTAATTTATCCCCAAGTAGTTCATAATTTTGGATGTTACTGTAAATGGTATTTAAAAATTCATTTTATAATTGTTCATTGCTAGTAAATAGACACACAGTTGATTTTGTATATTAACCTTGTATTCTATAATCTTACTAAACTCACTTCGTGGTTCTGGTAACTTTTCTGTAGATTCTTTAGGATTTTCAACATATACAATCATGTTGTATATAAATAGATTTTGTTTTACTTATTCTTTTTCAATATGTATGACTTTTATTTCTTTTTCTTGCATTATTCCACTGTCTAGGGCCTCCAGGACAATGCTGAACAGAAATGTGGTAAGTAGAAATCCTTGCATTGTTCCCTATATTAGGAAGGAAGGCATTAGGAATAATGTCAGCTGTAGGTTTTTCATAGATGTCCTTAATTGTGTTGAGGAAGTTTCGTTATTCCTAATTTGCCAAGAATTTTCATTAAAAATGGATTTGACTTTTGTCAAATGCTTTTTGCATCTATTGAGATGATTTTTCTTTTTTAGTTTGTTAATGTGGTGAATTACACTGATTGATTTTTGAATACTGAAACAATTTTACATTCCTTGGATAAGCCCCATTTAGTCATGATGTGTCATTCAATTTATATGTTGTTAGATTTAATTTGCAAAACATTTGTTAAGGATTTCTGCATCTATGTTCATGAGGATATTGGTCTGTAGTTTTCTCTTCTTGTAATGCCTTTGTCTGGTTTCGGGAACAGAATAATGCTGGCCTTATAAAATGATTTGGGAAGTGTCCCCTCCTCTTTTATTTCTAGAAGACTGTGTAAAATTGGGATTATTCCTTCCTGAAATGTTTGGTGGCATTCACCAGTGAAGTCACCTATGCCTGGAGTTTTCTTTGTGAGGAGGTTTTTAACCATGAGTCCGATTTATTTGGTAGCTATAGGGATATTGTGTTCATTTCTTTCTTCTTGAATGATCTTTGGTAGTTTGTATTTTTTAAGGAATTGGTCTTTCATTGAAGTTGTTGAATTTATTGGCATAAAGTTGTCCATAATATTGCCTTTTCATCCTTTTAATGTCTGAGGATCTTTATTCTCTTCTCTTTTATTCCTGACACTGGTAAGTTTTGTCTTCTTTTCCCTGATTCATCTGACTTTTATTAATTTTATTGATCTTTTCAAAGAATTAGCTTTTATTTTCATTGATTTTTCTCTACTGTTTTTCTGTTTTCAGTTTCATCGATTGTGCTCTTTATTATTTCCTTCCTTCTACTTACTTGGGTTTACTTTGCTCTTCTTTTTACAGTTTCTTAAGGTGGAAGATTAGATTTTTCTTTTCTTTTCTTTTCTTTTTGCGGTACTCGGGCCTCTCACTGTTGTGGCCTCTCCCGTTGCGGAGCACAGGCTCCGGACGCGCAGGCTCAGCGGCCATGGCTCACGGGCCCAGCCGCTCCGCGGCACGTGGGATCTTCCTGGACTGGGGCATGAACCCGTGTCCCCTGCATCAGCAGGCAGACTCTCAACCACTGTGCCACCAGGGAAGCCCCGAAGATTAGATTTTTGATCTGAGACTGTTCTTCTTGTTAAATACCATCAGCTCCCCTTATCTGTGGGATGGGCAGTTGGTTGAATGCAAGGATGAGGAACCCAGGGATAAGGAGGGCCAGCTGTACTACAGCCATTTTATAAAAGGGACTTGAGCATCCTTGGATTTTTGTATGGGGCTGGTGGTTTTGGAACCAATCCCCCCACAGGTACCAAGGGATGATTGTATTCATTGCTATAAATTTCCTTCTTAGCACAGTTTTAGCTGTATCCCACACTTTTTTTTTTTGCGGTACATGGGCCTCTCGCTGCTGTGACCTCTCCCGTTGAGGGGCACAGGCTCCAGGCGCGCAGGCTCAGTGGCCATGACTCACGGGCCCAGATGCTCCACAGCATGTGGGATCATCCTGGACCGGGTCACGAACCCGTGTCCCCTGCATCGGCAGGCAGACTCTCAACCACGGCGCCACCAGGGAAGCCCTCCCACAAATTTTGATGTATTGTGTTTTTATTTCCATTCAGTTCAAATTTTTAATAATTTCACTTGTGATTTGTATTGGACCCATGGATTATTTAGAAGTCTACTGTTTAATTTCTAAATACCTGAGGATTTCCATATATTTTTCTGTTATTGATTTATAATTTAATTCCATTGTGGTTAGAGAATATGTTCAAATGAATTCAGTCCTTTTGCATTTATTGAGACCTATCCAATATGATACAGAATATGATCTATCTTGAGTATGATCTACCTTGATGAATAGTCCATGTTCGGTTGAAAAGACTGGGTGTTCTACTTTTGTTGTGTGGAGTTTTCTTTAAATGATAATTAGTTGTAGTTGATTGATAGTATTGTTCAAGTGTTGTATATTCTGATTTACTGTTTCCTCTATAAATTTTTGAGAGAGGAATATAAAAACCCCTAGTTATAATTGTGGATTTGACTGTTTCTCCTCTAATTCCATCAGTTTTTGCTTAAGTTATTTTGAAGCTCTATTACCATATGCATACGCGTATAGGATTTTTTTTTGATGAATTAATTCCTTTTTCACTGTGAAATCCTGCTTTATCCATGGTAATATTCCTTGTTCCAAAATCTTTTTTATAATATTATATGTCACTTCAGCTTTTTAAACTAATGTTTTCTTGGTATACATCTTTCCTTCCTTTTATCTTTTCAGTAATGACTTTATTGAGATACACTTTATGCAACATATAATTCACCTATTTAAAATTTACAGTGGTTTTTATTATACTCACAGAATTGTGTAACTATTACCACTATTAATTTTTTAAAATATATATATATTTATTTATTTTTGACTGTGTTGGGTCTTCGTTGCTGTGCACTGGCTTTCTCTAGTTGTGGCGAGTGCGGCTACTCTTTGTTGCAGTTCGGGGGCTTCTCATTGTGGTGGCTTCTCTTGTTGAGGAGCACGGGCTCTAGGCACACAGGCTTCAGTAGTTGTGGCAGGTGAGCTCAGTAGTTGTGGCTCCCAGGCTCTAGAATGTAGGCTCATTAGTTGTGGCGCATGGGCTTAGTTGCTCCACACAGCATGTAGGATCTTCCCAGACCAGGACTCGAACCTGTGTCTCCTGCATTGGCAGGTGGGTTCTTAACCACTGCACCACCAGGGAAGTCCCACTATTAATTTTAGATGCACCACCTCCACCCACAAAATCCCTATACCTATTAGCATTCACTCTCCTTCCCCCCTCCTACCCCAGCCCTAGGCAACCACTAATCTACTTTGGCCTCTATAGATTTGCCTATTCTGGAATTTTGTAGAAATGGAATCATATAATATGTGGTCTTTCGTGTCTGACTTCTTTTACTTAGCATAATGTTTTCAGGGTTCATCCATGGTGTATCATGTATCTAAACTTCAACCCTTTTTGTTGCCAAATGATATTCCATTGTATGCATATACCACATTTTATGTATCCATCCATCAGCTGATGGTCATTTGGGATACTTGTGTGAACTTAGTGGATTTGCGCTGAAGCACCTGAATGTCTATGACAGGCATAATATTGTGGACAGAGATAATGGGAATGGGGGTAGAGTGAATCATAGATAGGACGTAATCCCTCCTATAGTTATAAAATCTCTGATTCCTCTCTCTCACTCTCTCTCCCTCAATGAACCAGCCCCTCAAAAAAGAGTAATTCATGGATTGGACTATATTCACAGCCCAATCTCCCCAATTTAGCACCATGATGCATTCCCCACTGTTCAGACTACAGAAGGAAAAGTCCCTGAAATACCAGCCTAAATTCAATGAAAACTTTCAAATGAATAATTTCATTCAACTGAAGAATTTCCAGCAGATGAAAGAGCATAGTATGGCATCCAGGACTCTCACACCAGCTGCTGTCTGTTAACTGCTGCCAAAAACAAGGGAATGTTTCATTTGGGAGTTTTCCTTGTTCTTATTTTAAGGTAAAGCTTTACTCTTATTTACAGACTATTAGGGTTTCTAATATTGTCTTGAAGTTAACTGTGGAAGCCACCAGTCCTACAGGTAGACAAAGGGCAGGACAGTACTATCTGGTAGACTCTGTACAGGCACATCCAAGTTGGATTTCTGCTGTATATTTGGTGCTGAAGACTCCTGCTTTCTGTACAGCTGGTGCCAACACTGTGAAGGGAAAGAAATTAACTCACAGGCGCAGGAGAATGAGACTCTCCAGGAGTGCTATGAGCAGAGCTGGGTTCCCACAGAGCACAACAGAGTCCTGCCCAGCTGCCCATGTGATAAACCACAGGCTGCGATTACTCATGACAGGAAAGAAAGAAGAAGAAAGAGAAGCCTGTACATTCCTTTAACTGCAGTGGCTGATAAGGGATTTTAAAAGAAGTTTCAAGTCTGGGCTTCACAATTCATCCTTGCTCTTACTGGCTGGCTCAGTCTCCGCTTGCTCCTTATCTCGCCTGTAGCAGTAACTTCCAAATCAGTGTCTCATCTCTCAGGATCCTTATTTTCCTCTAGTCCTTGTTCTCTCCGACATGGAAAGACGTCAGTCCCCACTCTACCCTCCCTTAAGTCATAAATGTCATGTTTGCTTACAGATCAGAAGTGGAAAGTAAATACTAAAAGCATGCCTCCAGCTACCCCCACAAGTGCCTGCAGCTATCCTCACTCGCATTTAGGGACCAGGCCAAGTAACAGCTGGGGGAACTGAAGGGTGTGAGACTAGAGAGTAAAGGGCCCTTTCTACGGGCATTCACATTTAAATTTAAAACGGAAAAGCGCAATAAACGAATCTCCCTGTAGACCAGATTTGCCCCTAAGCTGCCACTTTGCCACATCTGGATGTTTCCAGGGATTTCTAATACATATGTAAATATATTAATATTGTAAATATCAACATATTTAGTTATATGATACATACAGATTTTTATACAAGTAGGATTATAATATACACACTCTTTTGAACCTTGCATTTTCGTGTACATTGAAAAGCTTTACACGTTAGGCAGCCTCATAACCAGCACCTTATAGATGGATATTTAGCTTGTTTTCAGTTAAAAAGATTCTTTTTCCAAATAATGCAGCATTGTTCATCCTTGGACACATGTCAGGGAGTATACACACAGAATAAATTTGGCAAAGTGGAATTGCCGGATCAATTTTAATAGCTATTGCCAAAATGCCCTCCAAAAAAGTTGTATCTATTCAATTCTACCAACAGTGTTCCTCTGTTTAACGTTTAACTTCGTTTCTGTATGTGTCTCATTAGTTATTCCCATCAGAATAGCTGGCCTCATTTCACTGGTCTGGAGTGAACTACCCACAGAAAGTTTCTTTACTCTGTTTATTGAAGAACAGGAGGAACATAAATATGTTTTGCCTACATGTAAAGTTAATGGCCTGTGGTAAAGAATGTAGACTTTTAAGCAGCCTTCCATGTCGTTTGGCTTGGGAAACACTGAGTTAGTGTGCTAGACACCTGGCATGGGTTTGGAGGAAAAAGGTGGGCCTTCTTGGGCAGTGCCTGCCAAGTTGGATGATGGCCTCTGCCCTTCCCTCCTGATCAAGGCACACATCACTAAGTCTGTGCCCATCTGTTTCTCCTCTGCTAGGGAGGGGCTGGAGCCTGGGGGATGGGAATGTGTTTTCCCCTTCTGGAGTCCTGATTATCCCAGCTGGACTTCTGGGTGGGGCCGGAACTTCCCGTGAGTACTTGGTCACCCCTTCATAAGCTTCAGTCACTTATTCTCCCCTCCTCCATACTTTCATGTCATCTGGGTAAAAGTCTTGCTCTTTTGCCCAGTGGCTAAGGTCCCATTGCTGGGCCAGAAGCAAAAGAATGCTTGGAATAGTAAGGAAACTTGAAACGTTAGAGTTTCTAAGAAACAGAGCTTTCAGAAGTAAAAGATCTGCCAACAAATAAAACGTTTCTGCAGAAGTTAGGTGGTGTTGCTCTGGTTCCAGCAACTTACTCCTTTCACAGTCATATGGCCTCTGGGTGCCATCTTGTTCCCTGCCCCTCTTCCTATTCCCTGGAAGATCCTCACCCCCGCCTCCTCTGGGAACTCCCAACAGACCTTTGTTCATAGCTGTATTATTCACTCATCAGCTTATGTGTTTGTCTTTACCACTGAATTGGGAGCTACTGAAGTTCTTAACGACAGCAACAGTAATAGCAATAGCAATGATATGGTGCTTTCTCTGTGCCAGAAACGCTTCTCTTTACACATATTAACTCGTTTAGACTCCATACGTCCCTCATGATATCTTGGTATCCCCATCTTTGGCAAGTTTTTGAACATTCTATGGTGACTCTTTCCATTTCTCAATAGATCTCTCTTCCCCCACTTATCCAGAAGGAGATTTTTTTTTTAAAAAATCTACTTATTAATGGTTTACAATACATCAGTCCCTTAGCAAAAACATTCATAACATTCATATCTTAAGAAAAAATTATACAGAATAATAGCAGGATTGTTTCCTTATTTAGCTTGATGTCAAGGCTATTTATTTGGCCTTCGATACCATTAGTTTAAAGTAGAACACTCTATTTCCATCTACTAGAGTAGAACAGCTGTGTGTTTTTCCTTTAAAAAATAAACTCTGTAATACTTTTAAAAGATGATCTGTGATTTTTCATATATCATTTAATTCTACAAACCTTTTTGATGAATAGATAAACATGAGTAGACATATCTGCGTTCAGATCCTGGCTCCACAACTTACCACCTCTGCATCCTTGGGCAAGCTCCTTCATCTTTCAAAGCCTCAGCTTTCTCATCCGTAAAATTAGGATAATAATAGTTCTTTTATAGCATTATCATCAGAATTAAATGATATAATGTACATAAGGAGTTTAGCACAGTGTCTGGCACATAGTGATCAACAAGGGACAGAGATAGCACAGAGGGAGTGATATTTCTGTAGGAAGGCTTCAGGGAAGGCTTTCAAGAACATGTGACAACTAAGGTGAATTTTGAGTAATGAAGTTTTTAGGTAGCCTAAGTGGGGACGAATGTATTTGGCAGGGGAAAGATGTGTAAAGGCATGGAGAATGGAAACCACACAGTGTTTTGGGAGGAACTACAATTAGCAACATTAAGTCAGATTGTGAAGTTTGGGAGAGGAGCAGGTGGTAAGAGAGAAGATTCTAGAGGAAGGGAAGGTCCAGATTTGGAAGTGTTTTGCATGACCGGTTAAAGAGCTTGAATTTAGCATTGGGAATAGGAGTTAGTACAGAGTTTGAAGACAGAAAGAGATGCGATTTGATTTGCATTTTAGAAAAATCACTTTGGGCAGGTGTGTGAATGATGAATTAGAAAGGTGTGATCATGGAGACCTGGAAACCAATTAGGAGGCAGTAGTCCAAGTGAGAGATAATGAGGCCTGAACAAGGGGAAACTGTTGGGAATGGAGGGAAGCAAGATGAATCCAAGATACTTGGGAAGTAAGATGAAGAGCAGGGGGAAGGAGAGAACTTGCTGGGATTTGTACCCAAGGCTGCTTGGCTTTTTAGCTTCATTCCATTATGCCACAGGTATTGGTAATTGAGTGTAGTAGACTGGAGTGGCTAATGATGCCATTAACCACAACAGAGAATAAAGAAAGTAGCACAGGTTCTGGGGAAGGGGGGTGGTTAGTTTGTAGTGGAGGAAGGGTAATGAATTTAACTTAGTCCTTGTGGAGTATAAGACGTGTGTAGGCCATTCATGTGAAGAGGAACAGAAGGCAGTCAAATATATGGATCTAGAGTTTGGAGTAGAGGGAAGGGCTGGAGATATAGATTTGGGAGTCTTTAGGGTAACTATGAAGTTAGGGAAATGGTTGAGATATGGAAGCCTCGCCAAAGATCTCGACATAGTTAATAACTATCTTTGGCCTTCAGTTTTACCATGTAAATGTACTCAGATTGGGCCCTATAAAAGTTTATTCGTTTATTCAGCCTCTTATTCAATGCACAGCCTGCCGTTTCATACCCTTTGCAATAGGTGGCGCTGACGCCCGGCAGGGAGAAGGCGGCAGCATAGGTTGGGCTCGGGGGCGATGGGCCGGTGCGCGGAGGTGGCGACGCTCTAGCCCAGAACCGGGTATTCGGTGGCTTGGCTGGGTCTTCCCTGGGACTGGGGTCAGGCGGAGAAGCTCTGGCCGCGGGAAGCGCATGCGTAACCGGGTCCCCAAACATGGAGTCGTGTAGCCCAGGTCTTACCTGAATCAGGTAGGAAACAGGCGGGGAAGGAGTGACCCTCCACCTTTAGCCTCCTAGCCCAGCGGATGACTGGGCATGGGCACACTCGGGGTATGTGGCTAGTGTGCGTGGACTACACCAATCCTGGGGCCAAGCTTTGAGTGATAGTGGCCCGGGAGGCCGTGAGGACCGGCTGGGGCGTGCCGGATTACGCGGAGGTTGGTGGGTGGCCGCACGAGGTGTGCGCTCCACTCGAGGGCCACGCGGGCGAGGTGCTCGGTCATCGTCTCCTAGAACCTCGCGGTCGGACGAGAACACAGAAGTCCCCTAACCCTCGCCCGAGGCTTGACTCCCCACAGAGCGTTTAGTCAGTCAGTCGGCTTGACCATCCCTCCAGGAAATCGGGTCTCGAGTTCCCGGGAGGCTGCGCCTTCCCGCTTCGGGACCTCATTGGCGGTTGGGAAGGTCGCAGCCACACGGGCCTGGGCGAATGTTGGGGGCACGGGGACGCGGCCACCCGGCGCCGGTGGGGAGGGGGTGTAGTTTTCGCTGGGAGTTGGAGCAGCGAGTGCGGGGCTGTGCAGAGCGAGTGCTTAGTAACCGGCTGGGGACCAAGCGCTGCGGTAGTAGCGGGGGTGGGGGCCCTGGAGGGCACGGTGGGGGAGGACAGCTGAAGGTTTGCGGTGGTGATAGCAATCGAGGAAAAGCAAAACACCTGCTTCTGGGTTGACTCATCCAGGCTGGGGGGATAATTTAATGTGGAATGTAGTTAAAAAAAAAAAATGAATTGTGTGCCGTAGCCCTTTCTTCCCCAGGCAGCTAGGAAATTGCTTGTCTGTCCGAAAGAAAGCTGTTTTCCTTAGAGGACTGTGATGAGCATCAGATGAGATAATATACATGAAAGGGTAAAGAGCTATAAAAATGCAAGATATTTTATTTCAAATCCTTCAACCTATTTATGTGTGAGTGTATAAGATGTATTCCAGGTGTGGAACAGCAGAATAGTACCAGACTTGGGATTATGGGATGTGCCCAGTAATGCAAAGGGTGTGTAAAGATACTTTAGGGGTGCTCAGTAATACTGTAATCTCTAGAAACAGTCTCTTAGGTTTATCTTATCTGGTTAATGGGTTATTCAGCTCCCTTGCTTCTCTCCTCTCCCACTTATCTTTTGAACTTTTTTCAGCCAAAGATTTTTACCCAAAAACGAGCCTGAAGAGGAAGGAAGACACCAGTCGCCTTTTGGATATAGGGGTTAAATTTGATTGAGAGGGAGGTTGATGTGATTGTATGCATAATTTCTTCAATTTGTCTTGCCCTCAGCATGAAATAGCATGTTGTACAAAGAGCTCTGGGTTGAGGGACACCCAGGAAAGATCTTGTTGTGGATCTGACCTTTCAGGGAGGGGTCACCCTGGCCAAGTTCCAATGCCTCTCTGAGCCTTAGTTTCTGTCAGATGGGAAAAGACCTTAAAGGTCATTCATGCATTTATCCAGACCTTGCATACCTGCTGCAGGGCTACCCAACCCCTAGAGACAGCCAACTTGTCACGTCCCCAAATGGCTGAGCTACCCAGTCTCTAGACAACCCTGTTGGAAAATTCTTTATGTTGAATTGACATCTGTTTCTCTACAATTTGCACTCATTGGAGCCATACAGAATAAAATGTCTAATGCTGCTTCCACAAATATTTGAGGACTGCTAACACATTTCCCTTCTTCCACTCACTCCACAAGGGTTCTTTTCTTCCAACTAAACATGCCCGGTTATTTTAAACAGGGAGGCAGTGTGGGGTAGTGGAAAGAACGCCAGCTTTGGAGCCAGACGCATCTGCGCTCAGTTCCCAGTCCCTTCACATACTAACAGTGCTCTGAGCTGCTGTATCTTTCTCTGAAAAATACGGATGAAAGTACTCATCTAGCGAGTTATTATGAGAATTAGGGATAAATTGGGTGAAGATCCATGCTATAGTATGAGCTTAAAATATGACAGCTGTTACACCTTCAGTGACATAATTTGCAATGCATTTTAGTCGGTCTTCTCTGAACAAATTCCTGTTTATGTGTCTCTTAATATCTGCTGTGCAGAACAAAATAAAACACTTTCTTACTAGCAGAATAGAGCAGGATTAGCTCATTCTGGGTGCTTCTCTAATTACAGTCTACAGTCTACAGTGGTTTTTTTTTGGAGCCATATCACATTGACTCACTGACAACTAAAATCCTGACTCGCTTTATGTGCTGCTGTTCAGTCAAGTTTCCCCCATCTTGGACTTCTTTAGCTTATTTGAATCGATAATTATGGCTCTTGCAAGTGGCAGCCCCAGTTCTGTCCTGTTGTCTCCATAAATATCCTTGTTGTCATATTATGGGTCTCAAACTGGGGTTCAAAAAAAAATGATTATTGAACCCACAGTACCAGCCCTGCTGATCTCACCACTGTTGCACATCAGCAAGCTAATAAATGCTGAGCTTTCTACCCTCATCTTTGCACCTTTGCATCTTTTTATGTGGGACTGTCTGAGAATTGGAATGTGACAGGAATGTATGATAAGCTACGGGTTGAGGGAATGCTGCTGCCTGTGATGTCGGTCAAGTGTGGTGTTTGTATCCAAGAAATGAAAGGATGCACTGAGAACCAGCCAGAGGCAGCCTTTGGATTTATGTACGGCTACATGTTTTCTCAGGCACTCCAAATGTTTTATACCTTGGGCCAGATTCTCCCCTGGTGGAGGAAGCTTCTCTCTGTAAGTCAGGCACGGTTAAAAAACTCATTAACTGTTTGGCTTCTGGGGCATTCTCTAGCATTCTCTCCCGGCTTTAGCCAAGCTGATCTCTGTTAGTATCCTCTGCGTTTTCCAGACTCCTTGCCTCTGTGCTGGGAGGTTCTTCCAAACAGGAATGCTTCCTTCGCCTAAACGAGTTACGGGTTTGAAGTCCTTCTCAACCTTGAGCCCTCCTTTTCCAAGGAGGTTTCTCCTAGCACTCTGTCCGGGAGGGTTTGTCTTGAGCATCAGACTTAGAATTCCCGTTGTCTTCAAGTGCTTCCCTTGGTCCCCTCTGCCGCCCCCACCCCCCAGCAGTCTCCCCTCCTGTCTACCTACTTGTTCCATGTGGGTGGACATGTTCCATGCCTTTCAGAATAAGATCCTTTGTGAGCACTCAGTCCATTAAATACAAAATTGCCTTCGTCTCGGATGCTGGTGCTTCTGGTATGGTGAGAATGAAAGTGCGGAATTGTTTGTAGGACTTATAGGTTCCATTGACAGTAAATACGAAAAACTATAATGCCAAGTTTGTTATATATTGTTGTCTTAGTTAAAATAGGAAAGTCTTTATTCTGTTGAAAGGACGGATTTAAATTTTGTTGAGTAATTATTTCAGTCCTTAAAAGGTGGTGGTTCGTTAAAATAGGTAATCTTCCACTTGTTAAGGGGAGTAATTTAAATTTCATTCAGTAACCAATTTAGGCCACAGAGGGTTTAAATCCATCGGTGGCTCCTCATTTTCTTCGGGACAAATTGTAAACTCCTTAGGTTGAAATACTCTTTCTAGCCTAATTTTTTTTCTACCAGCGCCACGGCCCAAAGGACTTGGAGTTTTCCCCAAAGGCTGTGCGGTCCTGCGCCTCCGGTGCTTTGCGAATGCCGTCCCCTCTGGTTGGAATGCTCTTTGTCTCTGGTAAATGTCTATTCATCATTCAAGACAACCCTTTCCCCCCTCCCCTTAATTACTTCCTCCCCTGTGCGCCCTCAAATTCTTGTACTTATTCATGCAGTATTTATTAAGAGTCTGCTTTGTGGCCAGCGCCGTTGCAGGCTCTGGGGATTCAAAAGGTGAATAATACTTGGGCTCGGGCTTTGAGGGGCTTGCATGTTAGGGGGAGGGGGCCAACCTGTCACAAAACGCTGATAGGAAATTAAAGGGAAAATTTAAGCACCGTCAGTTCTTGTGTGTCATCCTCACCGGATGGACGGCAGCTCGCTTTGGGGGCAGGGGCCATTCCTCCTTCGTCTTTGCACCCCTGGCTCTTAGCGCTCTGGAGGTGCTAAATTAAGCATTGGTTTCATGAACCTCGGAATTGACACCAGTAGAGGTGTACCCTGGACTGCGCCACACGTTTTGGTGACACGCTCATAGATGGCGGTTTCTCCTATGTCTGACTGGTGGCCCTCAGCTCCCTGGCACACTGTGAGGTACCGGGTGGGCTCGGCTGGCCCGGCCTTTCGCCCAGATGTTCGGAATCTTGCTCGCCCGCGCTCTGGGTAGCTGAGTGGCGGGGAGGCCTGGGCGGGCACGAGTGGAAGAGAGGCCTGCAGCGCCCCTGCTGGAGGGAGCCGGCACCGCTCGGGCCGCCTGGCTCGCTCGCAGCCCACGCGTTTGTCAGGAATTCAATTTACAGCCAGAAAACGAACAGACACTGATTCTCTACACTTTTCTCTTCAAAGGCGTGATAGATGTCTTTTAAAGGATTGTGGATGAAGAAAAAAATCCTTCCCTCTTTTCCGTACCACTGGGGCCCTCGCATTGTGATTCAGTCTTAAATAAATGCATAAACAAAGGGAGCTTTAGACTCATAATTCGGCCGATCATTCTTTCCGGCACAGGACGGGCTAGTGCCGGGAGTGGGTGCCGCGGGAGGGCTGCGGCGGGCCTCCGGCACGCCGACCACGTCGCGCTGCCGCAGAGGAAACGTGCCCAGCGCCGCGGCGGTGGCTGACCGAGAGAGCCCAGACTTGCCGCAAGTTTTGCCCCGTTTTTTGCTCTCGAGCGGCCGTCCCTTGAATCAGCCGATTAGCTCTGCGGTAGCCCAGCCGAGCTTGTCGTTCCCTAGCCACTCGGTTGTGCCCTTGGTGGGTACCTGTAGTTAGGGACCTAGGAGGTGTTGGGCGTTCAGGGACCGCTGCTTTGGCCCGGGCACTCGAGCGGGTCAGAGCCCCCGCCTCAGCGCGGATTGCGAGCGGGATGTGAGCCGGCGCCACAGCGGAAGCCCTGGTCCCACTGCATCTGAGGTCGAGGGGCCACCTCTGGGGCTGGGGTGGGGGGCCTATGGGTGGTCTCGGGGGAGGTGATGGAGTCTCAGGAAGTCTGTCGTCTCTTCCTGTAGTGTTAACTCGCCAGAGGAGGATTTTTGCTACAGAACCTGTGGTTCAGGGTAGGGGGCCGTGAGGGAGCAGCGGGGTGCTGGTGGGGGTCAATACCCCTGAAGGTGCCCTCCGAAGCAGCTGCTGTAGGAGGGGCGCCCCATCCTTGCGCCCTCAGCGGGGCTGCGGCGAAGGGGGTGGCTTCAGCGGGAGGGGCACTGCAGCGCGGTGGGCGGGCCAGGGGCGGGGCGCGGGTGGGCTCTAAAAGTCGGTGCCCACTCACTCTGCGCTGCCGCGGCCACCAGCACATCCCGGCGCATCACGGCGGGCGGCGCCTCCTCTGCGGCAACCGCGCCTTGCGCATTGCCGCAGCGCACGCCCCGGTGGCCGCTCGCTGCTTGCCGCGGCCGCGCCGCCCTCGCGGGCTGTGGGCTGCGCCCAGCTGCCGGCCGACCCTGCACCGCTGCGGGCGCTGCGGCGCGCCCTTTGCTCAGGGCCGGTGTGCAGGCGGCATGGGATAAGACGCCACCATGGTGCGCCGAGATCGCCTCCGCAGGTGGGTGCGTGGTGGGAGCGGGGGTGGGGGTAGCGTGTGTGACTGGCTTGCAGCCGTCGTCCCCAAATGGGGTGCGGGCCAGCGGGTGGGACTTTGTCCGTCCGAGCTGGGGCTGCCAGAGCGCGACTCCCGCAGTAGAGGGAAAATCTCCGGAGGGTGAAGGGTATGCATTCCTGTCCTCTGAGCCCGTTCTACCTGCTTGGAAGAGGATGTCTCGCCTGCACACAGTAGAATGTTCAGAACGCCTGATCTCCCTGATTTAGGATTTCTAGACCCTGGTATCTCTCTGATGCAATTTAGAATTTCTAGACCCTGGCGTCACCCCGTGCGGTTTAGAATTTCTAGACCCTGGTAGCGCCCTGGAGTGACTTAGGAATTTTAGACCCTGGTATTACTCTGATATGGTTTACAATTTTTTTTAGACCTCGGCATCACCCTGGCATGATTGAGGATTTTTAGACCCCGGCATCGCCTTGGTGCGATTGACGGTTTTTAGATCCTGGTGTCACCCTTGCGCGATTGAGGATTTTTAGATCCCAGTACCCCCTAGGTGTGAATTAGTATGTCTAGACCCGGTTTCACTTTGACGCGATTTAAGATTTTTAGACCCCGGTAACGCCTTGGCGCGATTAGGGTTTTTATATCCCAGCATCGCCTTGGCGCGGTTTAGGGTTTCTAGATCTGGATTTTGCCTTGGCGTGAATTAGGATTTTAACATCCGAATATCACCCTGACACGATTTAGGGTTTCTAGACCCCTGCATCGCCCTGGCGCGATTTAGAATTTTGAGACCCCGGTATTGCCCTGCGGTGATTTAGGATTTGAAGACCCTGGTGTCGCCGTGGCGTGAGTTACCGCATAGGTGTGACTAGAACTGGCAGTGTCTTATCACCGAGGCGTAAGTATTTTTGAGATTTCAGTAACAGGAAGCCAAGTGAGAATGATGTGACCAAACTCATAATATTACACATGAATTATTTGCATTGGTTTACAAAATAGTTCATAGTCTCACCGCGATGCTGTGAAGTGGGCAGGTTTGGTGGTATTAAATGTGTGTATTTTTCCTATTTACAAGACGAAGAAATAAAGGCTCGGAAAGGTTCATTAATTTCTGGAAGGTTTGTTACTGGGGTTTGCTGAATTTGTACTCTTGATTCTTGGCTCATCAAAGAATGGAGATTTGGGTCAAAAAATGTTTAATCTATTTTGCCTACTGACTGCCTGATTGCTTACGTACTAAAAATCCTAAAATGTTGTTGGGGGCATTTTTACTGAAGTAATTAAGACAGAAAGCGGCTTTCTGAGGGGTTGCGTCTTCGCTTTCTTAGCGTAAAAGAGAAGAAAGAGGTGCGGGGTGAGGGTGTCCCGAGCGGAGAGTGTCAGTCCTTTCCCTCACCGCCCTGCATGGTGGGCGGCGGCGGGGCGGGGGAGCCTCTCCTGCTCAGCTCCTCTTGTATGCCCTCCCCGGCTCTCTGCTGAGTCACTGCAGATACTCGGCTGCTGGAACCCGTCAATGAATGAGATGAGAAGTATGGGGATCAGGAGTGATGAAATGCGCAGGTGAAAATGTATACGCTTAAGTCCAGGACAGGTAGCGCTTAGAAATGATCATCTAAACCTGATCCTTTTTGTCATCTCACCTTTTCAGGAGATAATGGGAGGTAGCCTACTACTACTGTGGGGGGTGGATATTGTGATATAATGGTCATGTTCCGGGCATTTTTTCTAATCATTTCTTAATCTTTAATCTTTCTACCTTGGAAGGTAGAACCAAATCACTGGGTCTGTTTTATGGATATGCACTTCAGAGGGGGGAAGAAAAAAAAAGACCGCCCTGGTGACACCTTAAAAATAGTCAAAAGAGCTGAGATTCTCTGTGGATGTGAAACTACAGGCTCTTATTTTTTGAAAAAAACTCTAAAATAAATAAATATCTTGTGAGTTGGATTAGTTTGTTAGAGATTGTGGCCAGATTACAGGTAATATGGTAGAAGGATACAGGCACAAAGACATTTCCACCAGGGCTTTCACAATTAATTCCCCTTATTTATAGTTCTGTGTTCTTGACAATTCTTATTTTAGTTTTAGACGGTATTTCCATTCTGGCTGTTTTTAAGAGAATTTCCATTCTACTGATGGTTCTTTCCCTGGTGGCCATCAGGAGTCATAAGCTAGAAACAGAGGGAACTGTTTCTAATTCCTGTTTAGCACTTCTTGTCATTGTGGATGAATTGATCTGGACCTTCGAAGTCCTGGGCATGGGAAAGTTGGGTGTGCAAATCAGTGCTTTCCTCCCCAAAACAAAATCAGTTCTCAGATGCTCTGCTCCTCTTTTTGGGGGGATGGGAAGGAAGGGGCATCCTAAGAAATTAAATAAATGGGGGAGCTTCCTCAAGAGTCTGCTAAGAAAAGCAGAAATATAATCTGCTGCCCTGACCTCTCAAGAGATTAGATATTCAGGGTCATGATAAAGCTGCTTACGTTGGAATATACAGGGCACCTGTCTTCTTACTTTCACAGACTCTTTACCCTGAGCAGTCTCTCAGCACAAATCCAGATAGTAGTAGCAAACTGGGCTTCACTCGAGTCAGAGGGTTGGTAAATATTAGAAAATCAAGAGCAGCTCTCTGCTTTAGGACATGTGATGTTCCTACTTTTTTTTTTAAACAAACATTAGTTTAATATATATATATATATACGTAAAACATTTTACCGGTGCGGGGCTGGTGGGTACATGGTAGAGCTTTTAGAGTAAATATGAAGGGAACCCTCCCTCCCCCCAGGAAGCCTTGATAAAAGACAATGAAGTTACTTAAGTAATTTATCTTCCTTTTACTTTATATAAAACCTCTACAGCAGGTCTTGGGAAGAGCACAAGGGAGGGGCTGTGGGGTTAAAGTGGGATGAAGTTGAGGGGGAAGATTACATATGAAAATAGTATATTTTTTTCCTTAAAATTAGAATGATGAGCAAATATGGTGATTGCCATAGCAGGCAGAGTACGCTTACATTCTTGGTAAATTTTCTGCCATGGTTGACATGGAAGACAGGATAGTCCCCACATGGTACAGAAATTCCCCACCCTGTTTTACCAGTTTGGGGCTTGTGTTAGAATCGTGTACAATGTCACCCAACTGCTTACCCCGGGTTTCTGATTTCCCTACAGGATGAGGGAGTGGTGGGTCCAGGTGGGGCTGTTGGCTGTGCCCCTGCTTGCAGCCTATCTGCACATCCCGCCCCCCCAGCTTTCCCCTGCTCTTCACTCATGGAAGTCATCAGGCAAATTTTTTACCTACAAGGGACTGCGTATCTTCTACCAAGGTAAGAACAGGGCTCTTGAAACACTCTGCACGTAGAGGTCCCGTGGGTCCCTCTGAGGTACTTATTTTGCATCCATTGGTCTCTGTTGCCCCTCAGTGATGGAGGGGAAAACCCTCTTTTTCTGTGTAGTGTCCATTTGAAGGAATGGACTAATTCCCCTCATTAATTTGATAGCAGGGAAACTCAAAGAAAATTGCTGGGAGGGTGAGGGTGGTGGAATGGAGATTCCAATGTCCATAGACTGACTTGT
The DNA here is from genome assembly GCF_964270905.1 of Leucopleurus acutus. NCBI lineage: Eukaryota > Metazoa > Chordata > Mammalia > Artiodactyla > Delphinidae > Leucopleurus > Leucopleurus acutus. The sequence continues at coordinate 86,981,102 of NC_139144.1, forward strand.
TAGTATAATTTATTTATTTTTTCTGATTTTGACTTTTTTTTAACATCTTTATTGGAGTATAATTGCTTTACAGTGGTGTGTTAGTTTCTGCTGTATAACAAAGTGAATCATCTATACATATACATATATCCCCATTACCTCCTCCCTCTTGCGTCTCCCTCCCACCCTCCCTATCCCACCCCTCTAGGTGGTCACAAAGCACCGAGCTGATCTCCCTGTGCTATGCAGCTGCTTCCCACTAGCTATCTATTTTACATTTGGTAGTGTATATGTGACCAGTATAATTTACTTTGTAGCCTGATTTGCAGTGATAGATAGTACTGGCTTTCTTTTGTGAGCGCCCCTAGTGTCAGATAATATAAACAACATCCATAGATACAGCTGCCATTGGTTCTGTTCCCCCATCCCTGATTTCATTTTATTGTTTCTATAAAGATTATTTGTTATATGTATAACTAAATGTGATTTAAGTCTTATACCTTTGTCTAAGTTAATTTGCTAATAATTATTATGACTGCTACTTACCAATTAATTACCTTATGCTAGGCATTGAATTATGTTTTCAACCTTCATAATTTCGTTTAATCTTTACAACAGTACTTGGAAAGGTGCTGTTCACTTCATTTTATAGGTAAAGGGAATGAGAAACAAGATTGGAAAAGACTGCTTTTGGGCGGGGGTCAAGAGCAATAACGAAAAATGTTTGTCATAAACCGTTTTTCATTATTGCTCCTGACCTCCTCTCATTCGCTATATTCAACTAAAAGTAAGTATATAATTTTCTTTATGTTGGTCACTTAGGTTGTTTCTAGTTTTCCAATGTTTTAAATAATGTTAAAGGGAAATCTCCATGTATGTGTTAATTTTTTCCTTATTTTTTCAAATAGTACTTCGTGTAAATGAAATGATTTATTTGCATGGATTCTCAAGAATAAGACTCCTAGGCTAAAGTATATACAATTTTTCATTGCTTCTAACTAAATTATTTTTGTAAATCTTATTATCAAATTCTCATGCCAGTGGCAGTATATGAATGTATCAGTTTTAATCTAATACTATTTTTTATTAGCAAGGCTACTTACTGTTTAAATATTTGGCTAATTTAAAAGATGTTTATACATTAAAAAATGTTCATGTTTATTAGCCTTTTCTTATAGTTGCTAGAATTTTGCAATAGTTGAGCATTATGCTTTTAATATTCAGTTGAGTCTCCTCTGCGGGAAATAAAATTGTCGGACAAATGGCATAAACTGAGGCACCCACTGGGTTGAGGAAGGGAATTTTTGTGAGGCCATTAATAATAAGGTACAAAGAACTTGTAGTTATTAAGTTGTGACTGTATACTTTTAACTGTGAAGCTTTACTTTTTACTGTGGAAAAGCAATTTACATATTAATGACACAGAATAAAGGGAGAAATGAGGAAATACTTCTTAAAAATCTAGGTGAAAGTAAGCAGTCTGCCGTCAAGTATTTTCATATAAAGTGAGCTATTTACGTTTATAAAAAATTGAAGTATAGTTGATCTACAATATTATATTAGTTCAGGTGTAGAACATTAGTGATTCAATATTTTAATAGATTATACTCCATTTAAAGTTATTATAAAATATTGGCTATATTTACAATTTTTAAATATACAGAATAAAAGAAAACAGATATCAAATGGCTATTCTTACGTAAAGCAATAAGCTTCCATTTTAAAAAAAATCTATTATTTTAATTTCATTAATTTGGTCAAGGTTTCTTGTCCTTTATACCAGATTATTTAGTTTTTTCATATCTTCAGGGTTATTTTCTTAGGGCGTCGGCCTAACTGATCTCTCTCTTCCCAGACTCTGTGGGTGTGGTTGGAAGTCCAGAGATAGTTGTGCTTTTACACGGCTTTCCAACATCCAGCTATGACTGGTACAAGGTAAGGAAATCAGACTTCTGGATCCTACTATGCCTTTAAAAATCCAAAATCGAGGACTTTGTTGTCAGCACTGGAAGACTTGCATATTTGAGTTGCTTAATAAAATAGGGTTAAATGCAGAACTGTTGCTCATTTACTGTAAGGGAGTAAAAAGGTCTTTGGCAATCTGGGAGCGATCATTGCCAAGTTAAAAAATGTTGGAGTTCCTCCCTCAATGGAGATTAATTATAAGGAGTAAAGCACTTTCCAGGAGGATCATTTGTGGGCCTGTGGTGGTTTCATAAGATTTTCCCTTTATCGAAGTCTTTTTATTAAGCTGAGATAGGGATGAAACTCCTTTGCTGCTGTAGGTTGGAGAAGAGGAGGGGCAGGATTAGAAAGACCAAACCATCCCTTTCCTTCTTGTAGATTTGGGAAGGTCTGACCCTCAGGTTTCATCGAGTGATTGCCCTTGATTTCCTAGGCTTTGGCTTCAGTGACAAACCGGTAAGCAGCATCTAGATGGGGCAGTGTTGCGGGATGGGGGTAGGCAAGGATGGAGGGGTAAGGCTGGCAGACACACCTGCACCCTTGACTTCACCCTGTGTATCTTGGCTCTCCTTTCCCTAGAGACCACATCACTATTCCATATTCGAGCAGGCCAGCATCGTGGAAGCTCTTCTGCGGCATCTGGGGCTCCAGAACCGTAGGATCAACCTGTTGTCTCACGACTATGGGGATATCGTTGCTCAGGAGCTGCTCTATAGGTCAGTGAAGCTATGACTTGTGTACGATTCACAGGTTTCACTCGTTTAAGATGAGAGAAGTACATTGTTCTGGGTTCTTTCTGGCCCTTTTCCCTCTTGGGAGTTTGTCTTCAGCTGCTCAGTAAGCTATGTGTTTCCCTCCCCATCTCTAGGTTCAAGCAGAATCGATCTGGTCGGCTTACCATCAAGAGTCTCTGTCTGTCGAATGGAGGTAACTGCCTTGGAGGCGGGTGGAAAGTGAGGTGTAGCCTAGAGGGCCACATTTAGATACGGCAGTGACGTCTAAATGGTAACCTGATGGTACTGCAAACAGACCCAAGCAAAGTAGTGGATCTTTACCTCTTTCATGCCATGAACCACTTTGTGGCCTGATGAGATTTACTGACGCTTTCTCAGAGGAATATTTTTAAATACAGAAAATAAAGTAAGATTACAAAGGAAACGGATTATCTTGACATAAGTTAATAAAAAGCTGTGTTATAGTAAGATGTGCTTTTTAAAATGTATTTAATGCATTTTCCAGCAAGATCTTGTGGTGTGTCTGGTAACAACTGTGATTAGAAGTAGTGGGGAGTGCAGATGATATTTCGCAATCTCTGCAACAACTGCAGTGGGTTCTGCAGACATTTGAGATGAAGCCACAGGTGCTTCTACTACTACTGTGGTTTGTGTCATAAACTCTCAATTCACAGTAGTGCCAAGTTTCAGTTGGAAATTAGTGAGCCCTTGATTAGACCTTTTGGAGATGTTTCTTGTTCTTTGCCTGCCATTGAGCCTGGCTTGTAAATCCATGAATAGCAAGGTGCCCCCCGAATACCTTAGAATACCTTAAGGGCAGATTGGGGGAGGAGTCTGTTTGTCCCTTTATCAGTAATGCTCATGGCTTTCTCCCGTTGACTCTGGAAAAAAATGGAAACGGAAAAGCTCTAGGTGCTTTGAAGCATCTACACTTCTGAAAAATCTCTGGTTTCCTTTGCAGCCCGAATAGTTAACAACATTATGTATTCTGAGGAATGGGTGGAAACGCTAAGGGGAGCCAGAGTCTAGTCATCAGCGGTGTGGATGACCATGACATATTTTTCCCTTCTCTCTACAGTGGGGAAAGTGATCCCAGTGGGATAGAGTTTGACCTGGTAAACACAGAATTCCCTGGATAAATAATAAATGACAGTACTAAGTTTTTATTTGTAGTTTGGTTTTTGGCAGTAAAAGCCCTCAACGTGACTAATAGGCTGAATTGTCTCCGATAATGGGCCTATGTTTGGCCTAAGATTGTTGGTAAATAACTACCTTAAGTCTCTTCTCCTACAGGTATATTTCCTGAGACTCACCGTCCTCTCCTTCTCCAAAAGGTTGGTTACTCCACTGACTAGATCTTTAGTTTTTAAGGTTTATACTGATATAAATAATGCTGGTATCTTTATAACGGCCATACCTGCTCTCAAGGGCTGTAGTTAAAATCTGTTTCATCATGAACTCATGTTAATGAAGTTAATTTTTTCCTTAATAAAGGAAAAATAAAGCAGTAGAAGTGACCCCTAGATAAATAAAGGCTTATTTCTGAGAATGAGAGCAACAAATATTTGGAGAAGTACAGCTATCTAAAGAGTTGTGTCATTAGCATGATGTTTGAACAAACTGGGATCCTAGTCTAAAGTTGAATATATCAGTTAAAAGTCTTCGGGATTTAGGGAAGCGTAGAATGTAATCTTAAAGGGAATTAGAAATAGGTTTGTTTTCTATGGGAGAAGAATGTGGGTAAGTAAAACAAGAAACTAAAAGCCAGTAGATTTGGCTAAAGTCCTTTTTTAGTTCCTAGTATAAAACCTTTTATCCTGGATAGTTGTTTTCTTTCTTTGGACTCTTCGATTTTTACTTTCACACCTATAGCTTCTCAAAGATGGAGGCATGCTGTCACCCATCCTCACGCGACTGATGAACTTCTTCGTATTCTCTCGAGGGTAAGTCATTGTCAAACACTGATTCACTTCAGCATGGGAGCAATGTAGTGAAAAGTTGCTGCCATTAAAGTTCTGGGCCAAATCTTAGGGTTTGACCCTTTAAAGTAAAGATGTTGACCACTGCCAGGCAAGTAGTAGAAGGAATTCATAAACCAGTCAAGGGTCAGACATACATGACCTGAGGTTCCAATCATACTTGATGTACTGAGTTCTTCTCACACTTACCTTTCTGCTTTTTTGGACTCGTTCAGTCTCACCCCGGTCTTTGGGCCATACACCCGACCCTCTGAGAGTGAACTGTGGGACATGTGGGCAGGGATACGCAACAATGACGGGAACTTGGTTATTGACAGGTAAGAAATAACCCTTTGCTTTGGTTTCCAGAGACACTTCTTTTGGGAAGTGGGGAAAGATGTGGGATTGTGTGTTCTGTTCCTTGCTTTCATAACCACAAGGAGAGTGGTTATGACCTATGAGGCAAACCAAAAAGTCATGCTCTGTACTTTCTAAGAAGAAAGAAATAGAGAATAGAGTGAGCTCTGAGCCTAAGCCATTTGGCACCATAAGTTTGGATAAACAGCTGCAAATTCTAATGCTAATTTAGTCTGTAACTGACTGACTGGCAAATCGTCTTTGGACCTTTCGTCAATAGTAAATGTTTCAAAATGTCTAATCATAATTCTGAAAGGTGCTTAATGCCTCTCTCAAAGTACAGATTGTTTCCTTTTTCATATCTTTTCTGTAGCAACAGGGACTGAGAAGGGAGGTTTCTCTGTCTTGTACAAAGAATCCCCATGCCTTGGTTCAAATGAGAATGTAGCCACTTTCGCAGAGGGACCTAGAGATAGTGTATCCAGAACTACTTGGGGTAAAAGGCCCTGTCTCTTTGCCAGCTGGGTCAGTGTAGCTTCCAGTGTGTTAACTGGTGGCTCTGCTGGGAACTGTGAGGTCGAGGGAGCCATTGCTCCCTAAGGAATGGGACCCTTGAAGATTCATTTTAATATAAAAAACTGAAAAACAAAGCCCTCTTGTAAAATTCCCTTGTGCTTTCAAGAAACTAAATACCATTTCTAAGAGGTGATATTTGAAGTTCACAAAAATAATTGTCCTGGAGTTGGCAGGCAGAATAATTAGAATACATGAATCTGAGTTCTAAAATGTAGCTGTGACATCTTACACTGTAGGATGAGGACTCTGCCTCCATTTTATCTGTGGTCAGATGAAATGCAGAGGTTGGAGCTTTGTGCTCCTGAACTTCTACACAGAACTTTAGAAGTAGATACCAATTTAGAGATCATGTAGTTCAGTCTCTTGAAGATGAGGAAAGATGGGTGTGTTAGCAACAACTTTTGAGTCACAGAGCTTGTTAGTGGTGAAGCCAAAATCAGAACTCTAGACCCAGACTTTAGTCACATGTAATCCAAAGTAACTTCCAGCCTTCCTAGATTTCATTCCCTGCTTAATAAACACAAAGAACCATTAATTCTAACATCGATAGTAGGCGTGATCACTGCCATAGCTACATGGTGGTTGACTCTAGAGGGTAACGGAAACGGGTAGATTAAGTGGGCCATTCCCAGGAATGCCAAGTTGCTTCTGGATTAAGAAAACATATTGATCGTGTTCAGTAGGTTGTGTTCCTTGTGGTTCCTGTCAGGCCTTTGCATCCCCATAGCAAAAAAAAGTTTCTTGTTTTACTCTTGCTGACTTATCTGTCCTATAGTCTCTTGCAGTACATCAATCAAAGGAAGAAGTTTAGAAGACGCTGGGTGGGAGCTCTTGCCTCTGTATCTATTCCCAGTGAGTATTTCTATATTACCTCTTTTTTCTTTTTTTAAATAAAGTTTATCTTGGGCTGCGTTGGGTCTTAGTTGCAGCACACGGGCTTCTCGTTGCAGAGCACGGGCTCTAGGCATGCAGGCTTCAGTAGTTGTGGCACAAGGGCTCAGTAGTTGTGGCTTGCGGGCTCTAGAGCGCAGGCTCACTAGTTGTGGCGCACGGGCTTAGTTGCTCTGCAGCATGTGGGATCTTCCTGCACCAGGGCTCCAACCCGTGTCCCCTGCATTGGCAGGCGGATTCTTAACCACTGCGCCACCAGAGAAGTCCCTCTATATTACCTCTTGATAGGAAAACTGAGGGACTACGGGTTAAATAACTGCCGGACTTAGCAAAGATACAAGATAACTAGCTAAATTTGAATTTCAGATAAACAACAAACAAACACCTATTTAGGATAAGTATAGGCTATGCAGTATTTGAGATATACTAAAAAAAAAAAGTCATTATCTGAAGTTCAGATGTAACTGGCCATCCTTTATTTAATCTGGCAGCCAGTGACATGTGTTGAAGAGAAGTATATAAAACATTGAGATCCTGTTGCAAAGGGAGTTGGTGTCTCTGTCAGGAGTGAGAGTTAGACCAGTTTCTGTGCTGTGCATCGTCAGTAGCTGCCACATTCAATGCTGAATTGCTGGGACAGCAGGCTGTTTAGATTACTAATAAAGAGGCTATAGGTGGTCTCTGCTTATTTGTCTCTTCATTCTTACGGATTTAAAAAAGAAATTCAGTGCACTATCTCACACAGAGTAATTAGTGCTCAGGCTATCACTGGTTGATTTCAAATGTCAAGGGTCAACTGTAACTGAAGAGAGAGACTTAAAGAATGACAGTCTTCTGGATTTATAAAAATGGAATGTTGGAAGTGGGGCTTATTCCTTTTGGTCCAGGGCACAGAAGAGATGAAGGGACTGAATGGTTGTTTACAGGAGAAAAGGTCTCAAATGGACTGATTTTTAGGCTTGTTCCCATATGTTCCTTGTAACCTACTTATTGAAAGAAGCTAGGTTTTCTATTATAAAAAAAATTTAAAGAAAAAAAATTTTGTTTTTGAGGAGCAGTTAATTTTACAGTGGGAATAGAAAAATGGATGTGAGAGCTATTAATAATTCATTCCTCTTCCCTTTCCTAGTTCATTTTATCTATGGGCCACTGGATCCAGTGAATCCCTATCCAGAGTTTTTGGAGCTGTACAGGTGAGTCTCCCTCAGGGGTCTTTGTTTTCTTAGTACCTCATCCTGACAGTGGTGAACAGGATTGTCTGTTGAGGCAATCTAGCCTCTGTCTCTGACCTCACTGGCTGTTCATCTAGGAAACACATAATAGAGGATGAAATGGGGAATCTTACTCTCACATAATGTAAAGCTCAAGAAATTCAGTTATACATTCTCTTGGTTTATACAGTCTGTTTTCACTATCATGGTTACTACATGTTCCGAGATGTACAGGTAAGAAACAGCTATCACGTGAACCAAGGAATGGAAGTGGATATATTTTAAGAAGCGTTTGCTTTAGTCTGATTGTAAAGCCAACTCATTGGCCTCAGCTGAGGAGACTGCATGGGGAGAATGAACTGTGGGAAAGTGCCTTCGCAGGTTGTTCTCCTCTCTAGGTATTTATTTGGAAGGTGTCGGAATATGAGAGCTTGATTATGTCACCTAAAAATGTTCCATACCTTCACATGGCCTAGTAGAAACAACCCAGTAGTAAATAGCTTACATTTAATTTTAAACAAACATACCCTCTCTCATCTCCTCAGGTTAAGCAAGGTTTTTTGTTATCTTTACTTGGACAGTGAATTGCTGAATGGCCCACTTCTCCAAGGAGCTGGAAGTCATCCCGCTCTGACATGTGTTGTATATGTGTTATATTTTCACGTTGTTGTCTGTTGGAATATGAGCATTTAAAAACTAGTCTGTATACATCATAAATGGAATCGGCAAGTTTACCTGCCTAAGATAGATATCATTCCAAAGTAGAAGGTGAATAAGCTCTTTGTTGGTTCCTTCCAGTGTGGTATGTCCACAGGGGCGTTTACTAGGGCTGCCCACTGGCTTACATCCCTCCCCCTCCCTCCAGCCTCAAGTTCACCTACATGCTGTTCTCTTCCACTAGGAAAACGCTGCCGCGGTCCACAGTGTCGATTCTGGATGACCACATTAGCCACTATCCACAGCTAGAGGATCCCATGGGCTTCTTGAATGCATATATGGGCTTCATCAACTCCTTCTGAGCTGGAAAGAGTAGCTTCCCTGTATTACCTCCCCTATTCCCTTATCTGTTGTGTATTCCACTTAGCAAGAAACGCCCAAAAGAGGTCCTGGCCACCAAACACTATTCTCTCACAAAAGTCCACCTGACTCACACTGGTGAACAGCATATAGTAAAAAGCCAGCAGAAGCTCTAAGGGTGACCTTCTAATAGTCCACCTCCCATTCCTTTGACATCTGATCAAGTGTATGGACTTGCCTTTGTGTTATTAGGAAATTCTGATGGGCACTACTACTCACTGATGCAGAAAGACAGACAGACAGACATTCTTTTGCATAAAAGTCTTTGAAACACTTCTATGGACTTTTCTGAAATATTTAGAAATGCTAATTTCTGGCCCTGGTTGGAATTATCTAAAGGTGCCACCTTCACCTCGCCTTGAATGGCTTTAATTCTCTAAGTGACACAGCTTCAAGTGAGAATGAGTCTCCCTTGTCATAACTTTGGATTTAGTTTCATTAGCTGCTTCTAACTGTAGTCATTTTGTTAGACTTTCATTTCAATAATGCAGTATTCTAATTATACTTTAAGACTATGATTTACCTACACGTATTATGTATGTATTTTATAAGGACACTAAACCAGCAGACAGTTACTCTAGCAGAGTAGTTTAACCTTATTAAACATGTTTCATTTCTGAGTAAATTGAAGTAAAGCCAAGCTATTTACAGAATTTCCTAAAATCACAGAACATTAAGGACAGTAGTCTCTGTGCCAGAGATTTACTGTTATTTGCTGTTAGAACTGGTCTTTCCAGCTAATAACAGTCGGACTCGTCATACCTCAGTGCTTAGAAGCATGTCCCTCCTGAGCCAGAGTGGAGAGGAGGGGATCGTTGTACAGTCCAAGTTACCAGGCTGAATATATACTGATTGCTTAACTTCTCGTTGGTTGTCCCAGAGAGGGTTCCTCATGTAGCTCAGCAATTCCTGTACTTTACAGACGGGAAAGTTCTAGAAACTTTAAGAACAAAGTCTGAAAGTTCTATGAGCAAATGGTGCTGAATACTTTTTTTTTTAAGCCACAGTTTCATTGTCTTAGTTAAAACAGGATTATTAAGTGGTGATTTTAAATTCTTTTTTTTTTATTAGCAACTTCAAGTATAACAACTGGAATAAGTGTTTATTTTCTATTAATAAAAATGAATTTTGACAAAAGTGGACTCTGGCTCCCGCTCCCCCACCACCCCTCTGGGATAAAAGCTTTCCAACATTGCCAGGAGCTTTCAGATACACAGTGAATTAAAGAATTTAATGAAGTTAGGCAGCTGGGGCATAGGATAGTATTTGATTTTCAAGATCACCCAAAGCTGTACTACCATACCAAAGCTGACCAAGTGTAATAAAAAGAAAAAGGAACAACAAAAAGACATGCACAAGGACAGACATCTGCTTGATCTGCTGGCTCAGGGCCAAACATTTAATTTGCTTTTCTGAAGTCATTCATTTTTGAAAGTATGATTCTGGGAAATTCATGCCAATAGCCTGAAAGCCCACTGACAGTGAAGGGTACATCAACTTCATCTCACCCAGTAAAAACTTATCCAACAGAAGCCAAGATAACATCTACAGGTGTTCCCTCTTTGCTTCTGACAGTCACCTGCATGGTTACCCCATCTGCTAAGGCCAGCCTGGACCTCACCAATAAATCATAGCCACCTCTGTATACACCTGAGAGGAAAAAAGTGAGGAAAACCATGTTAAGAACTCAAAACAAGCTCTGAATAATGAAATTGATCGTGCTCTGCCTGCATTTCCTTTCTATTATTTTAGTTTAGCTTTTCTAGAGATTTGTGCTTATGGTGGGAATTGAATCCTACATACAAATTCTAAATAATCTTTTATATTCCCATAATACCAGGTACATAGAAGGTATTCAATAATATTGATATGGAGTACTTAAGCGGGGGGCACTGGTATCTGTAGAAGAGATTTAAGTGTCTTGGGCCAAATATACATCTTAAATAGCATCTAAGAATAGCATGCAAATTAAACAGCTAAAACGAATTATTCATTTTGATGGGGCTTCAAGTTGTAACTCATATAATGGGATAATGGGACAGTAGCAGGGCATGAGATGCCCATGCACATCCCTTCCTATCAAATTTTGCAACAAAATACAGGAGAAATCTGGTGAAAGTTTCTTACCTGCCAGATAGAGGGAATGGGAATTCTTGTTCTCAGGTACTTTGTCTGACCTCTCACATGGCTGCATGCCCAGAAATGTGATGATGTTGTTGACAGCTTCTGTGTTGAGAAGATTGATGCAACCGTATGAGAAAAGGTCAGTGTAGGGATCTGCCTCTGCACTAGTTGGTGCTGGGAGTTGGGGGTGCACAGGGTTGGTGGTGGTGTGTGGAGGGAGGCTACTGGACTAGAAATGGGTTGACTCTGTTAGATGATGAAGACAGCATTCTGGCCTTTTAAAGTGAAATAGTTTACGGAGTTTTTAAAGAAAAGGGAGTCCTTTTGGAGTAACAAATATGCCTATTAGGTGTTAGACTGCTATCAGGCAATATACTGATAGCAGAATTGTTCTCACCTTCAAGAGTTTTGGTAGAACTGAGGGCAAAGGTCTCCTCTTTCTCAAAGGTGTCGCCTACCTCTTCCCAGGCAGCAGCAAAGTTAGGCTTCATTACCTTCTGAATGTGGTCAGACACAGTCACTTCAAGATCTTCTAGCTAGTGGGTTAACAAACAGGGGTCAGAAAATGAGTCCTCTCAGTTCAGTACAAAGGTAGAAGAGATTAGTTCATTTGGTTTTATCATCCTGTGTTATAGCCTTTGCAGGAGCCTAGGAAAAACTCTACTACCAAGCTAGTTTGAAGTTCTGTAGTCTGGATAAGTCTAACAAGGTAGGCCCTAGCAAAGGAAAGCAAGAAAACAGGTCATCTGGCAAGAGCCGTATTCAGATCAACGTCTGTAGCCCTGGTGTAGGTACAAAGCAGTCACATTGCCACACGTAACTGCAGAGTTCAAGCCGTACAGGGCCTTTTGAACTTCGCATTCACGAACAGGCAGATATTTCTAAAACTTTTCCCTGCATTCTGTGAAGGCTTTTCAGTCCATGATGTGGCTACATTATAAGCAAACTAAAAGCTGCTGAACAACAACAAAAAACCCCTACCCCCAATACTTTAAATAAAACTGATCTCAATGAAAATCATGTAATTATTTTCATCTCTTAATTATCCCTATTATAAAAACATTAAAAAGGGTGAGTTTTGCTTTAATCAGTACTGAAGTGGTAAATCCCAATTCTCTTTGGCATGATGCACTCCCACGACAGGAGGATTAGCCCAGGTCCTCCTCAGCTGTAATGTGTTTGAGAAGAATACAATCCCATAAGTTCATGTCAGATGAAAATGTTCTCTCCAGACAGAAGTCACTCAGTGGTGCAAGGGGTCAGAGTGAGTCTCTCTGCAGGGGAGACTCACCACGTACTCATCATCATACCCCTCCTCAGCTGGAACCCCCGTGTCAGGGTCGCAGTCCCGGACAGTGAATTTCATGGTGCAGCTGAAGGTACCTGCAGCTGGAGGAGAGAGAGCAGGCGAGCCTGCGTCAATGGGCAGCGCAAGCGCACGGTTTCCATCAGTAACTTAGGAAGCACCATCTGCCCTTGGCTCTGTGTTCTGAATTAGCAAGTGACACGTATGTAGGCTGTTTTCTAGGGTCGTAGTTCTCAAAAGAAGCCAGTACGCTGGACTTTAAAATCTGTTCCCTGCTGCGAGTTAGAATAGTACAGAAAAGACAACATGGGCAAAACTCTGTTTTTATGTTCAGATAAGGAAAGCAGGGGGTATAGCTCAGTGGTAGAGCATCTGACTACAGATCAGGAAAGCAGCAGGGGAGACACTTTTTAAGGGGCTTTTTGTCATGCCTGTCAACACGTTAAGAACCACTACTTTAGGAGCTGACAAACAAAGCATAAAATATGGATGGTAAAACACACAGATCATTAAATTAATACTATGTATATCACAGTCTCGATACCTTTACAGATATTATATCTGTAGATTGTGGACCGAAAGTGGGTTCAGAGATCACCAGAATGAACTTGCTTTATGTCAACTTTCAACCTTTAGTGAGTAGGTCAGTAATGAAGTTCTAATATTGGTGAAGTCAGTGTTGTACAATGGGAAAGCAAGTGGGTAATTATATGTTTTGAGATAATCAGTGGAAGAAATGAAGGAAAATGAAGTCTTCATGAAGAAGATAGGATTTTCTGAACTGTCTGAAGGAGAGGATTTATTAACCATGGATGAAGAAAAGGCACATAAGGGTCTAGTCCATGGTCTGGAAAAGGCCTGTAGGTTTAAAAAATTTCATATGTGTGTGTGTGTGTGTGTGTGTGTGTGTGTGTATATATATATATATATGAAACTGTGGAGTTAGAAAGTTACTTGGGGAATCGGCAAGGACAGGAAAGAATAGACTCAGATGTAAAGACCATATATGACAGGTTGGGTAGTGAGACTTTCATTTGTTCAGTCTTAACTTTAAACTCCCTCCATCCAAAAATGTAGAAAATGTCAATACGTTTATAATGTAAAGGTATAAATGAATATGCCAGATCCTTAGATAAAAAGACGACTAAGACATGACCTTTTTCCCCACAGCTGATTGTCTAGGAGTTGAATAACAGTGTGTGTGAGAGATCTACCTATATATACCTGTGACATTACAATTTAGTACCATAGGTTCTTTAATATAAGTTTTAATAGAGTGCTATGTGGGAGTGCAGGATTAACAGCCTTGGAAAATCATAAAAAATTTGAAAGGATGTACAGTTTAATTGGATCTCAAAAGATGCAAAAGAGCTTTGGCAAGCAGAGGAAGGTACACGAGCTAAAGGAATGAGGCTAGAAAGGCAGTGGTGTAACTGGAAGCAGTAAGAGAGAGGCTAATACATAGGTGCTGAGAAGAGAATGTGTTTAGGAACAAATCTGAAATACCTTATATTTCAAAGGAAGGAGACTAGATATTTTCCAGCAGGCTCTAGTAGCTGAGGCAGTCAAGAGATTGAAATGTTAGAGGTAATTAAAGCCACTGGTAGGAATCCTATGAATAGGCCTGAATTCAGAGAGCAAATGAATTCACTCTAGCATACCGAAAACAGATGATGGGAATGGATTGCCCCATATAGGAAAGAGTGTACCTATCAAAACTACAGAATGTATTTCAGTGCAATAGGGGGTTGGTGAAAGAAGGATCTCGTTTAAATTAGGTAGGATTTTCTGCAGGAGGAAGGGGGAAGAAGAAGAAAGAAAGAAGTGGAAATTAACACAAACCTAGAATGCGTCAGTTGAGGTATTTAAAAAAGAAAAAATTAAAGGAAAGAGTGGGATTACGGTATGAACAAAGGTCATGATCAAATAAAAATGGAGAGGCAGGATAGATGTTGAGTAATAGAAGATTATATGAACCCCAGGTTGGTTCATGGAGGCTACTGGCAAATGAGGAAGAGGAATAAGGAGAGACAGTCAGGAATAATGGTAGATCACAGACTGGGCTAACTGGTTGAATTTTATGTATAAGTAAAGACAGAAGACACTTTATATATAAGTAAGTGATAAGGAAAAATGGATTAAGGAAGCAAATAGGAATGATATTAATAGAGATAATGTTTCTGAAACTTTTGTGGCAAATTTTCAAATAAATGGTTTGGTTAATACAGTAAGAGGTTACACGGAATCTAAGGTGAACTCCATTAAAAGCTACTGGTAGCAGTCGCTCAGTGTTGTGAGAGAGGATGACTAACACTGGGTGAGGAGAAGGGGGTGGGAGAGAGCCCTTCCATGGCAAGAGAACAATACTGAGTCCACTGCCGTAACAAAGATGAGAGCTTCATGAATGAAGCACGGCAGATAACCAAGGGAATAAGAGAGGAATGCCCTGGAGGTCTACGTTAAGACTGTCCCCAGAAATCAGGCTTGTCTGAGAACTGACTGAAAATGGGAGATAACTACTGAGGAAACTTGTAGGAAAAAGAAATACCAAAACACAGAATTAGAGAAAAGATGGATGCTGGAAGCTAAGAAAGGAGCGAGCCGTGTGAATTAGGCCAGGGCGCAGAACATGCAGTGTGGCAAATGGCAGAGTGGGAGATTTGGTGGGAGCTGTCAGGCCTCAACCACTAGAGGGAAGACTATGACTAAATAAGTGGGGTTATGAGGAGATTCCAGAAAGCTTTGCTGGAATAATAGTTACAGAAAATGATGTGGTCAGTGGGGTGAAAGATAAGAGGGTAGGAGGGATGGGCCTGAAACACAGGCTACCTGCAGCAATCCCCACAGGTCTGGACCAAACTGAGAAGGAAGGGATGCGTAGAGTGTGCAGGGAATCAAGGCAGATGAAAGAAAGCAAGTTGAGCAGTGAGTGCCAAAAATGGGGAGAACGTGCCTACCAGGAAAATGCTACACATGTGGCAGAAGGGGTGCTGAAGATAAGGTTTTTCTCTAGGACAAATATGGGGGAGAAGAAGAAAGGTACAGAAAAGCAAGATTAAAGTTGCCCTCAGACAGAAAGGAGACGCTAAGGAATGACAGACATCAACTGGAAGGATAAGTCAGCATTCCTGGGCCAAAAGTCATGCTGGAATAAAGAAAGAAAAGAGAGACTGGAGGCAGAGAAATGGAAATATTGTATAGTGGAGAGCATAGAAGGCCGAGCAGGTGTGTAATAAAGACCTCAAACGGGGAATCCTGTCAGAGCTCAAAATGGTCTAACTGGACACATTTTGGATGTAAAGACCGTATAGCAACGAGAAGTGCACAGAAAGTGCGAGGAGCAAGGACCTGAGTAGGAGGCAGGAGTAGATTAGCTCCTGAAGCACCGATTTGGAGGGAAACTGTTAAAGGACCTGGGTGACAGGAAAGTTTATAAGGAAGCTTCTTACAATGAATGCGGATAAAAACCCATTGCTGCCAACTTTAGAGAGAGTAGGTTTGACTTAATAGAGGGCGTGAATAGGTAGTTTGGCCAGAAGATAGATTATTGTTGGAGAATGGGTGAAGATTCTGAGGGAAATACACCTCAAGAGAAGTACTTTGCCTCCATTCCTTCTGTAGACAAGATGGTAAATGAAAGGGTGATGGATAGCTAAGATATCGTAGATTATTGCAGTGCGCCATTAAAACTGGTTGCTCTTAGAAGTTACCCTACCATGGCTAATAGTGACAGACATTTCCTAGGGAGATTTGTATGAAAATATCATGGAGAGAGGGGAGAAGACGGAGGCTAGAAACATAAAAACAGAAGATGGAGGGTTTAAGCTGGGGTGCCGAATATAAGGTGTGAGTAGGGAAGGGCATTAAACAGGGCCAAAAGGAGGAACACTGGAAAAGGGCAGAGCTGTGTATTAAGCAGAGAGACGGGAGCTAAGCTAGATTACAGCCAAAGAGGAGAGAGGACGTGGAGAGGAAGCGGCTAATAAGAGCTGGTGTTAATGAGGGAGTGCCTCACTAACGGAATCTGGGAACCTTTTCTCAAATGATATTTGAAGCAACAAGTATGACCAATGGAGTGACATATTAAAGAGTCTAAATGGGATGGATCCAAGCCATGGCCAGTGGCAAGAATCCTGTGAAGGTCTGTACTGAACTGAGAATGCAAATGTATTCAGAACAGTGTGCAGAAAACAAGATGAAAGAAGAGACTTCTCAATCCATGAGAAATGATATAAAGATGGTAGCTGAAAAAACAAGTGACTGTAGGTAATATAGGTGTTTCTCTAGGGTCAATCAAGGAAAAGAGTGGAAGAGCTGCAGAAGAGATGGGGTCATCTGAAGATTGGCAGGTACTGACAGGAGGGATATGGTACCATACTTGTACCAAAGATCATGATTAAATAAGAAAGAAGAGAGAGACTGGAAACTACATAAGGGAAGAACTATATGAAGAGTAGTTGAGAACAGGTGGAGTGGCATGGGCAGATAAGATGAGGAACACAGTTTTCCAGAATGAGAACTCTTGTAAGATCTTATAATGGGTCTATCTGGTTAAATGATGGGTCTTAACGCCAGACTTTGAAAAGCAGTATATACGATGGGAGGACAGGGCCCGAAAAGTAATGGGAAGTTTTGGTGGGAAGTTTTAGCTAGGAGGATTGGAAGGAGATGGACTAAGATGAACTCTGATATAAAGACAGGCCAGCAACCTTAAAGACACCAGGATAAATCTCTGAGCACTGGTCTATAGCATGGATGACTAATACTGAGAGCTGAGTGGCTAGCGATCGTGCCCAACTCAAAAGTAAAACTTCATTTGTCATTTTCATGTACAGATGGTAGATGAAATTATGCTATATATATAATTAAGACGTGGGAGGGCAGACCACCAAAGGGAGATACAAATGAATATCTTGCAAATGCCACATTAAAGTTATCCTTAGAATTTACTCTGTCGTGTCAAGATTTTCTGAAAGTGGAGAGACAGCTCCTGGGGAGAGAACCTGGCTAGGGAGTGCTGTTTGGGAGGAGACTGAATCCACTTGAATGAAACAGAGATGGTAGCTAAAAAAAGAAGAGAAGCTAAAGATAAGGCAGCATATTTCTTTAGGGCAAGACAGGTAGCAAGGGGAAAGGAATGGGAGAACAACATTACAGGTGCCCCCAGATTAAAAGAATGCCATTTGAAGAATGACAGGTATTGACTGGAGAGAGAGGATCCCATACTTAGGCCAAAAGACACAGAAGGAAGGGTGGGGGGTAAAGCTAAGAGGAGCACTGTATAGACTAGAGAACGATTCTGAGTAGGTGGGTGGTAATAAGAAAAACCACAGGACCATAACGATTCCCAGAATGGGGAAGCCTATAGTGTGAGAATGGGCCTGAGTGGTATGTCGGGTATAAGCCAGACTGCAATGACTAGTCTATATAATGGGAGAGAAATAGAGGCCTGAAAAGGAGTGACAGGAGTAGACTTGCTCTTGACGCCTTCGTGGGAAATTTTTAATTAAAGGGCTTGGTTGGGGGGAAGTTTAGAGCAGTGCTTCTTAAGATGTGTTCTATCAGCTCTGCCTAGGAATATGTAATTCTTCGCCCTACTAGACCTACTGAATCAGAAATTTGGGGTGGGGCTCAGCAGTTTGTATTTTAACAAACTGCAGTTTGAGAGCCACTGCTTTAGACAAAGGCAGATTAAGAGTAATCCCGATTAAAAAATCTTTGCTAGCAGCTAAATCTAATTAGCTGAAAATCAGAGAAGCAACTGAGGAGACCTGTAAGAAAGGACAGTAGACAAGGAGAGAATGGCGACTAAAAAAGGAAAAGGGCCATGTGAATTAGACTCAGGTGAGGAACCTGCAGGAGAGTAACATGGCCAATGGGTAAGGGCATTAGGGAGTGCTAGAGTGAGAAAGCCTGGCACACGGGAGAGTAGGAGCTTTAACAGAGTGATTTTATGTTTATCTAGATTGCAGCCACTCAAAAAGAGAGAGGAAGGAGGGAATGTGGCTAAATAAGAATTGAGGTTATGAGGGGGAACCGTTCAGGAAGCTTTGTGGAAGAGACAGGCTGCATGGGCTGGAACTATATAATCCAGTCCAGAGTCTGAACAGTGACTGCTGAATATGAGGTGTCCGTTTATCTAGAAGAGATTACTGAATCTACGGGAATGATCGTACATACACAGTCTCTGAATGAAAGAGGGATGCTGAATACAAGGTACAGTTTTTAATAAGGCAAAATAAAGAAAAAGGAGTAAAACAGCAAAGTTAAAATTGCTGCCAGCCAGATGAGAAGGTATCACTTAATACTGACATAGAAATTGTCACTGATACCACCTGGAGGCATAGGCACCATAGCTGGGCCAAAGAACACGATGGAAAGGAAGAAGACAGGTTAGAAGCTATCTAAGGGAAAGGCTTATCTAAAGAGTAGAAAATTGAGGCTTCCCTAGTGGCGCAGTGGCTGGGAGTCCACCTGCCGATGCAGGGGACATGGGTTCGTGCCCCGGTCCGGGAGGATCCCACATGCCGCGGAGCGGCTGGGCCCGTGAGCCATGGCTGCTGGGCCTGCACGTCCAGAGCCTGTGCTCCGCAACGGAAGAGGCCACAACAGTGAGAGGCCCACGTACCGCAAAAAAAAAAAAGAGTAGAAAATTGGTTTTGAGTGAGGCACAGAGTGGGGATCAGGAGAGGAGGAAACCTCAAAAAGAATATGCATTCATCACTATGAAAAGTTAAGATATATGGGGGAATCCTCCAAAGGGAAATTGGAAAGAATGTCCCATAAGAGGGACATTAAAGATATACTCAGAAGTTAAGGAAATATATTAGAATTTGCAGTAAGTGAGAGAAGCACCTGAGGAGACTTGTATGAAAAAATAGCAAAGAAGGAAAGAGCAAAAGATGGAGATTGGAAACTAAATAAGCAGAAAGTGTGTGTGAATTGGGCTATCGTGCAGAACATGCAGTGTAGAAAAATCAATATGGGAGGACACTGAAGAGGTCTAAATGGGAACATTAGGAAACGGGAATTGGAATTTTGTCAGAGTTGTGTATGAATGAGAGAAAGTGAGGTTAAAATGTAGCAAAGTAAGAATTGGAGTATAAAGTTTTGCTGTCCAGGATGCTTTTTTGGAAAAATACTAGAAGCAATGGGTGTGGTCAATAGAGTGAAAGGTCAGAAACAGGCCAAGTGGGATGGACATAAAAGGCAGGCCAGTGGCAGGAATCCTATGAAGTTTATGCTAAACCGAGAATACAAACAAATGCAGTAAAGAGTGTAGGACACAAAGGGAAGACAGCAGGGCTTGAGCAGTGAGTGTCCAACATGGGGGGAGTATCTAGCCCAAAGGGACAGCTGAATCTGTAAGAATGATGTGAATGTACGTGGAAGCTGAAAGGAGGGACACAGAAGACAAGGCAGCATGTTTCTCTAGGGCAAAATAAGGATCAGGGGAAAGCAATGGAAGAGCAAAGTGAAGCTTCCCACAGATGTGAAGGGATGATTTAAGAATGGTATCTATTGACTGGTGGTAGTTATGGTACCATATTTAGACCAAGATTGTGATGGAATGAAAAGGAAAAGAAAGTTTGTTAACTGAATAAAGGACTATTGTATGAACTATAGAAGACTTAAGAGTAATGGAATAGCAGCAATACAGATCAGGTGTGTAATAAAGAGACTCAGAATGGAGATTTCCTTAAATGTTCAAATTGGATGGGAAGGCCCAACGGTAATGAGTGGTGTATCTAACAGAGTTTCAAGGACCTGGATAAAAATGGGAATTATAGAGTAGACTAGCTCTTAATGCTGTGGGTAAAATTTTTTAATTAAAAGCTTGGTTAGGGACTTCCCTGGTGGTGCAGTGGTTGAGAGTCCGCCTGCGGGTTCGTGCCCCGGTCCGGGAAGATCCCACATGCCGCAGAGCGGCTGGGCCCGTGAGCCATGGCCGCTGAGCCTGTGCGTCCGGAGCCTGTGCTCCGCAACGGGAGAGGCCACATGACCAGCTAGGGAGCATGGGCCAGTGGTTTGCCTATAGAGAAGACTACCTGTATTTCTTGAGGAGTAGTTGGGAATCGCTAGGGAGGTAAACCTCACTAGAAAACTACTGTACCCTTTGCTATGACATAGGATAGTAGCTGAAATGGATAGTTAAGATATGGTAGAGCATAACAGAATAAGAAAGAAGAGGGGGTTTTAATCTAAATAATGGGAGCATTGCATGCATTAGAGTAGGGTTCTCAGTAGTCAGAGTAGCAAAAAGGCAAATAAGATGTGAATTGAAGAGACTTGGAATGGAGAAATCTGTCAGATCTCAGAAGGGGTCTAACTGGTTAAAAATGTTTGGTGTTAGTTAAAGATGACAATGAGTGGTATATAACTAGAGAAGTAAAGGCCTGCATATAAATGAATAGGAGTTAGAAAGTAGACTAGCACTCAAAGTCTTGATGGGAAAAAAATTTTTTTAAGAATGAATATATATATATATATATAGCCCTCAAAGACAGCATTACATATTATTTATGGATATATGAATATTTATGAATAGTATAAAATATATATGAGGATAAATATTTAAGTATTTAGTGATTTTCTCTTAGAAGGAAGGGAAAGAGGTAAATGATTCTAAAGTGGTACAAAGGAAGTCTCAATTATATGTGTACTGTTCTATTTCTTTAAAAAAATCTCAATCAAATATAGCATAAAGTTAAGATATAAAGAAGTGGGGTAGTAGGTATATGAATTTTGGGGGAACAGAACATTTTAATTAAAGGGATTGGTTGATAAGAATGGTTAGAGGGGGAAGTTAGAATGAACCTTGATGAAAAGTCATCGATAGCAACCTGAAAGATGCTGGTTTGACCAACTAGACAGTGCAGGTGGGTCGTTTATCTGGTGAGAGGATGAAGTGTACTTGGTAAGAAGTGAGTGGAAGTGCGCCTCAAGAGAAGACTAATGTGTCCCTCACTATGATGACAGATGGAAGCCAACAATATTATAGATGTTCATGTATATGACAGAGCAAATAATCAAAGGAACTCAGGAAGAGCTTGTTGAGGTATGATGTTAAAGTGCTCAGAAATTAAAGTATCATGTTAGGACTGGCTGTGAGAGAAACTGCTGAGATGTATTTTTAAAAAGAGAGAGAAAAAAATTGAGGTTGAAATCTAAGTAAGGAGAGGGAGTCTAGGATATAGGCTGTGGTGCAGAACATGCAGTTTAGCAAAATGTTAAACAAGGAAGGGCATTAAACAGGTCCAGGATGAGGAGCACAGAGAGATCAGAATTAAAAGTTCAGTGAAGGACTGTATGGTAAGCCAGATATCAACCAGCCAAGGAAAGAGGTGAGAATGCCGCCAAGTAAGAACTGGAGTATGATGTGTTGCTGCCCAGAAAGCTTTGTTGGAAAAGATTTGAAGTAATCAGTGTAGTCAATAGAATGAGAGGTTAGAGAGCAATTAAATGTGATTGGACTTAAAATGGGCCAGAGCAGAAATCCTGGGAAAATCCAGACTCAATGGAGGGTGGAAACAGATTTCAGTACAGAATGCAGGAAATAAGGAAGATGCATGAAGGCTGAATTGTGAGTGCTGAACATTAAAAGTGTACATATCCAGAAAAGATGATTAGATTCACTGGAATGATATAGCTGAAAGAGGAAGGAATGTTGGAGGAAATGTAGGGAGTTTGCAGCAAAAGGAGAAAGGGGAAAAGGAGAAAACAGATAGAAGAGCAATGTTCAAGTTCCTTGTAGATGGAAAGACATTATTTGAATAGTCACACAGGTGGAAGAAATGGCTTTTGCTCCATACTAAGGCCAAAGGTCATGACAGAATAAAAAGAAAATAGGAGAGGATGGCAAGTAACTAAAGGGGCATTGTGTGAATTAGAGAGTAGTTCTAAGTAGCTGGAATGGCAACAAGACAGATCAGGTGTGAATGAAAGAAACAGAACTGCATATATAGAATGAAAGAGGATCCGGGCCCTGAAAAAGAACAGGACTTGGGTAGGCTGGCTCTTGAAGTCTTCGTGGGAAATTTATGGCTGAAGTGATTGCTTGTTAAGAAAGGTTAGAAAGAGATGGATTAACATAAACCTTGACAAGAAGGCATTGGTGGAAACCTTAGAGACATCACCACTGACTGACCTTTTAGAAGGTGTGGATTGGATACTTTTCAGTATGTAGAGCAAATGAATGCTATTGGTTGAGGATCATGATAAGGCAATCTCAAGGGAATAATACTGCATTTATTGATATATTATAGAATCTGTGGGTGAAAGATAAGGGAATGTTTAAGATCTGGTAGGGCAGATAGTCAAAAGGAGTTATGGAAGACCTGCCTGTAAATGTGATGTTAGTTTGCTGAGAAGTTAAGAAGTCACGTTAGGACCGGCTGAAAGTGAAAGAAGTAACTGCAAAGACTCGTATAAAAAAAAAGAGGAAAGAGGAAAGGAGAGAAGATGCTGGTTAGAGAAGGGATGTATGAATTAGGCTGGGTTTGTAATATGCAAGGCGCAAAATGGCAAATATTACTGAGACCAGAATGAGGAATGCAGGTATCACCAGCTGTCTACTCACATTACCAAAATACTTGTTAACATGAAAAGTTTTTACCTACATATCACCATGTACTTGGGAGACTTGGTACAGTGAGTTAGCATTCTTGTGCTAGCAAAAACTTTGAGTTTGTACAGTCTATTTGGGATAGTATATGTTTGCTGCAGACATAGTTCTTTTATCTATAGGTTTACTTCCTATGCTCAAGGTTTTTAAATGTGTTGTGCATTATTCCTATCATCTTCCCTATAATATGTGTGGAACAACTCCAGCAATTCGCCAATTGGTAAGTAAATATTTCCCAAGAGTTTCTTATTTATACAATGCATTTTGAAAATGTATATGCATTTGTTATTTCTCTTGAGAACCTTTCATTATTCCATGCATTGTAAAAGGAGAATGCAATTACAGTCTTATATCATAGTATGGGATCATTTTGTACTACAAACATGTACACTAGTGAATGAATTTTATGTTAAATAATTATGTAGTTGTTCTTTAAAATGGTTTATATTATAAGAAATACTTAAAAGTTTTTATAATAGCATTTTTGTGATAGTTGAGAAGATACGTTGGATTTTTTAAAAAGGAAAATGGTTATGGGCCTTTTCAAATTTAAGATATTGCAATATAACCATTTACTAAGAAAAACTGCGATTCAGCATATTTTAAAGAAAGGATAATGAAAATTGCTTATTGTACTTATAAAGCAGTTGAGCCAGGAAGAGAACTGTGTGGTGAGGCATTTCTTAAAGGAAGAAAAGGGGGAGATAAAGTGATAACTGAAAATGAGACATAAGAGGGACCGTATGTGGGAAAGTACGTTTGTATAAAGAAGTGTAGTCGGCAGAAAGGTCAGAGATAAATTCAGTAAAGTGGACCTAAAACAACACAAATTGCAGTGATCCTACCAAGGAATAAATGGAAAACCAAAGCACTTCAGCAAAATGTGTAAAAAGAAGAAATACGGAAATGGATTGAGCAATGAATGTAGAACAAAAAGAGGAACCAAAGAGCGAGGTATTAGTGAGCGTGTGAGAATGGTACATACTCAGTATATGGATGGTTAATAAAAGGTAGAATAGGGAAAAAAGAAGAAGAAAATGGGTGGAAAAGCAAAATTTAACTTTAGATGGGAAAGATCATATGAGGAATGACATACTGAAAAACAAGGTTTGGCACTATAATTGTATCTAATGGAACAAGGAAGAATATAGGTGATAGAAACCAAGTAAAAAGAGCACTGTATGGATAAGAAAACATTTCAGAGTAACTAGATAAAATATAGGGTAAAACAGTTTCACAATAAGGAGATCTTTATTGAGGGCAGAAATGGACACAGGATTAAAGACAGGCGAAAAGTACCGAAGAAAGTGAAGGCAGATGGAAACAAGTCAGAAGGCGACTACATGCAGTAGAGTGTAGTATTAGAAAAAGGCCAAGTGGAGAACGAAGTTAAGACAATATGGATAAAGAAGAATTCAGCTGATGGGGGCAAAGGGTGTCATGGAATGGAACTGAAAACTGCACATCTAGAAAGGATTTATAACTTCGTAAGATGGTACTGGACAAATCACGGAACAGGGACGGGTTAACTAGGGGGTTAAAATATGGCAGAGAAGAGAAAGAGGAACAAAACAGATACGCAAAACTAGAGTTACACATACGACTAAAGGATTCCATGAGAAGAAACAAAAATGAGACGAAAATGACCTTATTCAGTAGTAATGGAAATAGAGGAAGAACAAAGGAGAGGAAAACTGCATGGATTACAGAAAGACAATGACAAAACTAGAGTCTAGTAAAACCAACACATGATGGGGATAATAGCAAAGAGTGGGTAAGATAAGGTGGTAGAACAGAGAATCCTGCCAAACTTGTTATAGTATATAAACTTAAAACATACAAAGTATTTATGAAAGTGGAGAAAATGTTAAATGGGAATGAGAGTGGAGTAGAGGAATGAGGGATGAGAGGAAAAGGTTAGAGCATGTCCTGCAAAATATTAAATATAGAAAAGAATGAGGGCTGCAATGAGTAGATTTCCAGGGTTCTATTCTAACACAGTGAACACTAAGCACTTTGAAAACAAGTAAAATTAAACAATGGAATGAATGTGGGATGGTTTAGGAAGTTTAAGTAAAAAGAATTAAAGTCACATTCAACAATGATACTTGACTAGTACGGAAGACAGACCTAAGAAAATGAAAAGTATAACTATGTCAAGTAGGCTGGAGTTTGGGGCGTGTCAGATGGAAGGGATTGTGTCGGTCCCAAGAAGGGATGGCTGGATCAGTGTCAAAGTGGGGGCAGGGCTAGGATCCTTGAGGAACAAGGGTCAATGGCAATCGATGGGAGCCTAGAGGCGGGCAAGGGGAGAGCGCAGCCCAGGGAGGCACGCTGGGCTTCCACAGCAGTGATTCTTCCCCGGGGGGGGGGGGTCGATTTCACCCAAGGGGGGCTGTGGGCATGGACCCCAAGGGAGGCCTGTCAGAACATCTGAGGGAGAGCAGTACTCTGCTCAAAACAAAAACAAAACCAAAAAAATCAAAAAAGAAAACACAAAAACATTCCTGAAAGATGATGCTGATAGGCTTGCCTTGGGGGTCACGCATCCTCGGGTGAGAATCACTGGGTGGAAGGGGCAGGGTGGGCAGCTGGGAAGAGGGGTGAAGCATGAGCAGATGAGTCCGAGTCGGGCAGACGGAGGCATCAGAGTCAAGAGTGTCAGACATGGAGGAAAAGGACCCAGGCAGGGCCAGGGAGACAGCGAGTAAATGAATGTAGCCAGCAAGGCACCTGGAATGATTGGGGGAGGGGGGAGGGGATTACGGTCGATCAGTTGGGAGTGGATTGCAAGCATGCTGTCCCTGAGCTTAGGACTCTGGAGGAGTAAGGCTGAGGGAGATGGAAGTGGTGACTGAAAGGAAGTTGGGTTGTATGTGAGCAGAGAGCACAGGAGGGGGGTGTCCATGCAGAAGGAAGGGGTAGATGGGACGGGAGAGGACAGTGCAGGAGAGCGTCTGGAAGAGAGATGACTGCCCCGAGGGGGTAGGGAGGGCGGACAGCAGGACCCAGGGCTCTGTGCAGGTCCAGACTGAGGGCGGTGTTGTCGGGAGTGGGTCTGGCAGGTGCGGGGGCAAGAGGGTGGGAAGAAGGTGAGTGCTGCGGTGAAAGAAAAAGGTCGGAGAATCAGAGGCCGGAGCCTCCCTGAGAGCTGTGTCAGAAGAGTACGTGACAAGGGGTCTGGATGGAAACCTGAAAGGTTACAGGGAGTGATGTCGTGGGGTCGTGCGGCCCGGGAGGCAAGCTCAGCCTGGCTCATGAGCGTGGGTTGGTGGGCGGAGCGTGAGGATTCAACACAGTGTGCCTGAAGCAGAGACGACTCAACCGGGTTGAGCAGTGGATGGGGGACGGAGAAGGGAGCACAGAGCAGAGGAGACAACTGAATCCAGCTGGAAGGTGCACAGACAGCAGCTGAAAGTGTTGCTGTGTGTGCCATAGAGAAGCAAAGCAGCAGAGACCTAGAAACTGGGCCCAGGATTAGGAGGTCAGGTGAGCTGCCTCCAACAACTGAGAGTGTGGTAGAGGCGCGGGCTCCGACGGGCCGCAAGAGTGAGGAACTGCAGGTGATGGCGCCCGGCAGCCAGGGCAGGAGAGGCTTGTTGAGAGGATCAGGGAACACACTGCCGAGAGGGATGGCAGAGAGTTAGAAGGAGAGAGTGGGTGTGGAGAATCTGCCCCCAAAGGTGGGCCAAGGGTGAGAGGAAGCCCATGCAGGAGGAAGAGCACCGTGCAGGTAAGGCAGGCGAGGAGCAGGGAGAGGTGGGTGAGGCCCGAGGAGCCTGGGCTGGTAGGGGTAGAGGCCCATTGAAAGTGCTAGAGACGGGGCATGGTGAGAAGAACGGTCACAGAGAAGCACGCAGAAGCAATGACCTTCTTCATTCAATGTCGTGGACCCAAAAAGGTAGGGTGTTTAGGGGTGAATTTGGACGGCAGATGGACTTAGTATTAGCACACTGGGGACAAAGAGACTGGCCATCCTGGGAGCATGAGGGCTAGTCAAGGAAAAGAGTACTGAATCCTTCTCATGACTGACAGTGGTAGTGGAGCTGCTCAGGGGGTGGCAGGGAAGAGAAACAGGGACAAGCACCACAGGAGAAGGGAGAGAACCTTATGAGTATGTGAGGGGCTCAGGGTAGAAGGGGGAAGGCAGCCTGAAGAGCTGTTAATCTGGGGACTTTGGCAGATCTCAGGGTTAAGGGGGGTAGGATGTGTGGTATTGGGACCAGAAGGCAGGTGCAGTGCGAGGTGAGACCTAACAGCCTGGGCATTTGAAGACCTGGGGCCTTCAAACAAACGGGGTCCATCCCCTGAGATAAATTCAGTAAAGTGGACCTAAAACAACACAAATTGCAGTGATCCTACCAAGGAATAAATGGAAAACCAAAGCAATTCAGCAAAATGTGTAAAAAGAAGAAATACGGAAATGGATTGAGCAATGAATGTAGAACAAAAAGAGGAACCAAAGAGCGAGGTATTAGTGAGCAAAACGGAGTCCATCCCCTGATACGACTGTGGTAAAACTGAGGAAACTGGGCATCGTTGCACATTAAGGAGGACTCAACAGAGAAACCACTAGTAGGTAACCTCAGAGATTTCGGATGGACTTAGTGGTTGGAGTTCAGAGTGCGGGTAGCAAATATGCTTAAAATGGCAGGGGAGTGAGGGAGAACCAAGGCTGTGTTGACATTTCCCAACCATCACCGATTCTGAGCTTTTGCTATTCCAGGGGCACTGGAAAGGGGGGTGGTGCAGGCCTAGCATGTGGTGGAGAGACTGCACACATGGAAGGAGGGGGACCTTCAAAAGGAGTGGGGTGTCCGAGGTCTAGTCTGAGAAGACGGTGTGTGCAGAAAAGGGGCACAGGGGGAGCAAGCAGTGGGTGGGATGGTAGAGGCTTGAGGGGTAAGGGACTCTTGTTTGGGAGACTTAATCCAGGAAACAACAGAGGGGGCAATGCAGAATGGGATGGAGAGAGAGAGGAGGATCTTAAAATCTGTACACGAGGGGATCGTAGCCTAGAGGGAAAGAGGGCAAAGAGTGGATCCAGACCATGTCATCGGGGAGTGGGAGAGCAAGGTGATGGGCAGGGGTGCATTCTGGGGCCTGTAGGAGGAGAGACGAAAGCAGTGGAGGTGATGGAAGAAGACGGGGGAGTCGGGCCTGGTGTAAAGAACTGTGGGCAGTGGCTCTATTAAAAGGGAACAGAGAAGAGGAAGGAAGGTGAGATGAGGTGAGGATGAGTATAAGGCAGCCTAAAGGGAAGGCAGTACTAAACCCAGTGGAAGGACTGGATGAGAGACAGCAGATGATACTGGAGAGAACATGGCAGGACAGGGGATGGAAAGAGCGTGAGCTGTGAGAGCCGGTCACACAAGGGAGCACCCCCTACGGAGAAGGGATGACCCAATGCAACTCGACAGGCATCAGGGAGCACTGAGATGACATCACGGGCCCTAGAGAAGAGGCAGACGCTTTCCCTGGGGCAGGGAGGGAAAGGGAAGGAACGGATCACGTGAGGAGAGGTCACAGGAAGGAATGTTCAAATGGGGTCTTGATGTGGCACGACAGGAGGGCCACCTACCAGAGACAGACCAGGTGATGGGAGGCATCCAGGGGAGGATGGAGAATGGAGCGCAGCAGAAGGGACACAGGCTGGACACCAACAGGGGAGCAGCGGGAAGAGGGAGGTGGGCAGGTAGGAATCCAGGCAGATCTCGGAGGTGCCAACCAGAAGGAACCTCAGAGTTACAGGGCCAGCCAGTGGGAGCAGAGGCTTGGGGAGGGAGGAGTGGAGGGTGGCAGGCAGGGGGTGGGGAGCAGTGGCCGCTGCTACAGCCTCGAATGTTGTGGCAAGGGTGCAACTCTTCCGCCAGGCTCTTTACTACGGATCCGCTGGGGGCGGGGAGGGAGCTGGGGGTGGGAAGGGAGGAGCTTAGGGAATGAGTGGGGATGGGGATGGTGTTGGGGTCGGAGTGCAGGTCGGGTTTGACAGGGTTGTATGGGAGGACAGGGTTGGGATTGCTGGGAGTGGAGGTGGGGTGGGGAGGGAGATCCAACTGCAGACACGAGAAAATCATCTACTTTAACTGTGCTTCTGGACTGATTTCAAGTCCAGTGTTGGGGTGATGACTTCAGGCTGAGGAGAGGACTAGGAAGACCAGGGAAGCCACCCAGAGAGGACAAAGGAGAGTAGCTGCAGGAAGGGAGGGAAAGGTCTGCCTGGCAGGAATCACAGAGGGAGGTGAGGACAGTAGGGGCAAGGCTCTCCAGGGGGACGGTGTCGTGGGTCTGATATGAGGAGGGGTAACCTAGGGTGATAGACAATGGCAAGCGGCAAGAAGTACAAGCACCAAAGATATTGTCCCAGTGCCTGAGGGTCATAAAGGATGGGGGGCAGGAGGGGTATATAGGGGTGTGTGAAAAGAATAGTGTCTTAATGCAGAACGGGGTTTACGGCACGTCAGGTGTCAGTGAGTTAATATGGAAGGGAATGTGGTGGTTCCAGGAGGACAGTGCCGGGCCAGTGTCAGAGTGGGGGCAGGGCTAGGATCCTTGAGGAACAAGGGTCAATGGCAATCGATGGGAGCCTAGAGGCGGGCAAGGGGAGAGCGCAGCCCAGGGAGGCACGCTGGGCTTCCACAGCAGTGATTCTTCCCCGGGGGGGGGGGGGTCGATTTCACCCAAGGGGGGCTGTGGGCATGGACCCCAAGGGAGGCCTGTCAGAACATCTGAGGGAGAGCAGTACTCTGCTCAAAACAAAAACAAAACCAAAAAAATCAAAAAAGAAAACACAAAAACATTCCTGAAAGATGATGCTGATAGGCTTGCCTTGGGGGTCACGCATCCTCGGGTGAGAATCACTGGGTGGAAGGGGCAGGGTGGGCAGCTGGGAAGAGGGGTGAAGCATGAGCAGATGAGCCCGAGTCGGGCAGACGGAGGCATCAGAGTCAAGAGTGTCAGACATGGAGGAAAAGGACCCAGGCAGGGCCAGGGAGACAGCGAGTAAATGAATGTAGCCAGCAAGGCACCTGGAATGATTGGGGGAGGGGGGAGGGGGATTACGGTCCATCAGTTGGGAGTGGATTGCAAGCATGCTGTCCCTGAGCTTAGGACTCTGGAGGAGTAAGGCTGAGGGAGATGGAAGTGGTGACTGAAAGGAAGTTGGGTTGTATGTGAGCAGAGAGCACCGGAGGCGGGTGTCCATGCAGAAGGAAGGGGTAGATGGGACGGGAGAGGACAGTGCAGGAGAGCGTCTGGTAGAGAGATGACTGCTAGGGAGGGAGGAGAAGCAGACAAGGAGGGACGGAAGGCAGCACCCATCACTGCAGGACGAGATGGAGAAGCATGGTGTAGCATGTGGGGCGGCAGGTGCAAAGCTAAGAGAAGGGCAGAAGTGCCACTGTGAAAGGAAAAAGGGGAATCAGAGGAAGAGGCTCCCCAAGAGCTGTGTCAGAAAAATAAGCAACAAAGGAGTCTGGATAGAAATATGAAAGGTTACAGGGAGCGACATTTTGGGGGCCCAGGAGGAAACCATACACTACGTCCACAGGGCGTGAGTATGGGTTGGTGGATGGAGCGCAGATTCAGTGCATTGCTTCTGAGACAAAGATGACTGAATTTGGTTGAGCAGCAGGTGGTGGATCAAGAAGGGAGCACTCAGCAGAGAAGACAACCGAATCCAGCTGGAAGGTTCACAATGGTAGCTGAAAAATGTCACATGGCTCAGGTAGGACAGTTCCTTTGCTATGTATGCAGTAACTGCAAAGCGGCAGAGACCTAGAAACTGGGCCCGGGAGGTAGGAGGTCAGGGGAGCAGTCTCCTAAGGGTGGGAGAATATGGTAGAGAGAGATGGTCCATAGGGCAGGAAGAGTGAGAAAGGGCTGGCCGTGGAGCCTTGGGGTTAGGGCAGGAGCGGCTTGTTGAAAAGGTCAGGAAAGCACTGCACCAAGAGTGGGATGGAATTGAACCTGTAGGTGGCAGTGGACATGGAGAATCCAGGAACTTCTGCCCCTAGGAATGGGCCAAGGGCATGCAGGCGGCAGAGGAAAGAGCAGGTAAGGCCAGCAAGGAAAACGGGAGTGATGGGAGGAGGCCAGAGGAGAATGAGCTGGTAGAGATACTGGCCCATTGAAAACGCTGGAGACAACTCTGTCAGTGCAGGGCATGGGGAGATGTGAGAGGTCAGGGAGAAGCTCACAGAAGCGTCAACCTTCTCCAAAACGGTGGACTAGAAAAAGTAGGGGGAGAGCAGAAGGATTCATAGCCACACATGAAAGAGGAAGAAGCTGGCAACAGGTGGAGCTTCATGGCAGAAGGGAGCAGATGTCAAGGAAAAGACCACTGAATCCACCCAGGAACTGGCAGATGGAAGGGGAAGTTGAAGATAAAGTAGAGGAAAGAGAGCAAAGGGGATCTGGACTCTGTCAAGGGGGAGTGTGAGGTCAAGGACATCTGACAGGGGTGCATCACGGGGGCTGGTGGAGAAGAAATGGAAGCAGTAGAGGCCAGGGAAGGAAGAAGAGGAGGAATTGCCAGCTTGGTGTAAAGAACTGTGGGCAATGGCTTAACTAAAAGGGAGGCGAGGAGTGGACAGAGGAAGGCTAAGGCAAAGGCAGCCTAAAGGGAAACAGTGGCCTGGGCCTGTGGAAGGACCGGACGAGAGACAGCAGATGATACTGGAGAGAACGTGGCAGGGCAGGGGATGGAAAGAGCGTGAGCTGTTTCCATCCCCTACGGAGCACCCCCTACGGAGAAGGGATGACCCAATGCAACTCGATGACAGGCATCAGGGAGCACTGAGATGACATCACGGGCCCTAGAGAAGAGGCAGACGCTTTCTCTGGGCCAGGGAAGGAAAGGGAAGGAACGGATCACGTGAGGAGAGGTCACAGGAAGGAATTTCCAAGTGGGGTCTTGATGTGGCACGACAGGAGGGCCACCTACCAGAGACAGACCAGGTGATGGGAGGCATCCAGGGGAGGATGGAGAATGGAGCGCAGCAGAAGGGACACAGGCTGGACACCAACGGGGGAGCAGCGGGAAGAGGGAGGTGGGCAGGTAGGAATCCAGGCAGATCTCGGAGGTGCCAACCAGAAGGAACCTCAGAGTTACAGGGCCAGCCAGTGGGAGCAGAGGCTTGGGGAGGGAGGAGTGGAGGGTGGCAGGCAGGGGGTGGGGAGCAGTGGCCGCTGCTACAGCCTCGAATGTTGTGGCAAGGGTGCAACTCTTCCGCCAGGCTCTTTACTACGGATCCGCTGGGGGCGGGGGGAGCTGGGGATGGGGTCAGTGGGTGTATGGGAAGGGTGAGGGGATGGGGGTGGGAGGTGGGGAGGGGGAGGGGGACAGGGTTAGGGTGGGGGTGTGGGTTGGGTTTGACTGGGTTGGATGGGAGGGTAGGGCTGGGATTAATGGGGTGGGTGGAGGGACATGAGCCAATCTCTAGGCACTGAGAATATCACCTACTTTAATTGCGCTTCTGGACTGATTTCAAGTCCAGTGTTGGGGTGATGACTTCAGGCTGAGGAGAGGACTGGGAAGACCAGGGAAGCCACCCAGAGAGGACAAAGGAGAGTAGCTGCAGGAAGGGAGGGAGGGAAAGGTCTGCCTGGCAGGAATCACAGAGGGACAGAAGGACCATGGGGCAAGGCTCTGCAGGGGGACAATGTCGTGGGCCTGCTATGAGGAGGGGTAAAGTAGGGAAAAAAAACAATGGCAGGTGCCAAGAAGGACGAGATTTTGACCAGTGATATTGTCCCAATGCTTGAGAGTCATTGAGGATGGTAGAAGACGTGTGGGATGTGTGTGTGAAAAGAACAATACGTGCAGACTGAGATTTGTGTCCTGTCGGGTGTCAGTAAGTAACTGCGGAAGGGATTGTGGTGGTTCTGAGAGTACTGACCAGTGTCAGAGTGGGGCCATTTGGGGATTCTGAAGAAGTGTCAATAGCAACCAATGGGAGGCTAGAGGTGGGCAAGGGAGAGTGGAGCCCAGGAGGTCACATTGGGCTTCCCCAGCAGGGATCATCATGGGGACAGGAGGGTGGATTTCACCCAAGGAGAAGCTGTGGGCAATGGCCCCAAGAGAGTTCCATGAAAACATCTGAACAGTGAGTAGCACTCTGCTCAATACAAAGAGAAATCAAGAAAATCCCCAAAGGAAAGCACAAGAGCACGCCGGGATAATGAGGCTGATAGGCTTGCCTGGGGGTCACGCATCCTCGGGTGAGAATCATTGGGTGGAAGGGGCAGGGTGGGCAGCTGGGCAGAGAGGTGAAGCATGAGCAGATGAGCCCAAGTCGGGCAGACGGAGGCATCAGAGTCAAGAGTGTCAGAAATAAGGGAAAAGGACCCAGACCAAGCAGACAGTGAGCAAATGGATGTAGCCAACAAAGGGCCTGGAATGAGAGGGGGCAGGTTAGGATTCACCATCCATGGTAGAGAGGGTGGGCAACAAGGTGGTGGTCCCTGAGCTGAGGACACCTGAGGAGTAGGGCTGAGAGAGATGGGAATGGCGACCAAAAGGAAGGTGGGTTGTGCAAATCTGAGCAGAGAGCTCTGGGCGAGATGTCCACAGTGAAGAAAGGGCAGACGGATGGGACAAAACACGGAGGAGTGCATCTGGGAGAGAGACGACTGCTGGAGAGGGAGGAGGAGAGAGGGAGGGCAGACAGCAGGACTCAGGGCTCTGTGCAGTTCGAGACCGAACGGGATGATGTCAGGCAGGAGGGAGGCAGAAGTCGAAGTACTGGAGTGGAAGGAAGAGGGGAGGAGGATCAGAGGGGGAGGCTCCCCGAGAGCTGTCAGAAGAGCATGCAACAAGGGGTCTGGAATGGAAGCATGAAAGGTTACAGGCAGCAAGCTTTACGAGGTCCCGGAGGAAAGTACAGCGTAGGTCCCTAGGGTTGAGTGTGGGCTGGTGGGCAGAGTCTGTGGGCTCAGTACTGTGTGTCTGAGGCAAAGAGGGTTGAACTGGGTTGAGCAGCAGGTGAGGATCAAGAAGGGAGCACTCAGCCGAGGAACACCTGAATCCAGTTGGGAGGTTCACAGCCGTAGCTGGAAGAATGTTACATGCTCAGGTAGAACAGGTTTTTACTGTGTTGCAGTAGAGAAGCAAAGCAGGAGAGACCTTGAAACCAGGAGGCCAGGTGAGCAGTCTCTGACAGGTGGGAGGGTATAGAGAGAAGAGGGGATCCAACGGGCCAGATGAGTAAGAAACTGCGGGCGATGGCACCCGGCAGCCAGGGCAGGAGAGGCTTGTTGAGAGGATCTGGGAACACACTGCATCAAGAGATGGATGACAAAGGGCTAGAAGGAGACAGTGGATGTGGAGAATCTAGGAATCGTGCTCCCAAAAGTGGGTCGAGGGCATGAGGAAGCCCATGCTGGAGGAGGCGCACCGCGAGGGTATGGCAGGCGAGGAGCAGGGAGAGGTGGGTGAGGCCCGAGGAGGCTGAGATGGTAGAGGCAGTGGCTCTTTGGAAATTTGGAGACAGCCCTGTCAGCGTAGCGCATGGTGAAATGATGAAAGGTCAGAGAGCACCTAGAAGCAACGATTTTCTCCAAAATGGTAGGCCCAAAATGTAGCATGCTTTGGTGTGAATTCAGACAGCCTGGGTTCAGTACAGCATGCTGGGGACCAAGAAGCTGGCAATGGGGGAACATAAAGGCAGGTCAAAGAAGAAGGGAAAGATTGGGAAATGTGTCACATGACTGGTGGCGGGTAGAGGAAGTAGGATGAGATGTTGAAGAGGAAGCAGAGTGGCTCCTGGAGACAAGAGCAGGAGAAAAGGTGGATGAGGGGCCGAGCCAGTCCAGTGGCAGCCAGCTTGGAAAGAGAGAGACATTGGAGTCTCGGGCAGTCATGAAAGGTGTCTGCGGGATGCAAGTTGGGTCAGGGAAGTCGATGGGAAAAGAAAGGAACAGGTGGCAGTGAAGAGGGGAAAGAACATCATGGACATGCTCGGGGCTCAGAACAGGTAAAGGGGGCACTGCAGAGGACAGCAGGGCAGCCTGAAGGGCTCCCAATCTGGGACTTCGGGAGATCTCAGGAGGCAAGAAGGTTTTGTGCGGCACTGATGCCAGATGGTAGGAGCAAAGCAGAGCTGAGACACCATTGCCTGGGCCTTTGAAGACCCAAGGCCCTCAGAGCAAGGGGGAAAGGGCCACAATGACTGGTGACACAGAGGACAGGGCAGTGCTGTACCATCAGATAGACCCTGCACACAAACTACTAGCAGGTATCCTCAGGGACACTGGAAAGGACCAGGTGGAATCCAGTGTGCAGGTAGCAAGCCTGCTTAGAAATGGCACAGGAATGGGTGGGAACTACGGTGGTAACAGCATTTGTCATCAATCACCAAATCCATTCTTCTGCTGTTCATCAGGTGCTGAAGAATGGAGGTTAGCCAGTGGCAGAAAGACTCTGCGCAGGTAATCAGGGGAACAGCTGGGACCTGTGAAGCCAGTGGGGTATCAGAGGTCTAGTTTGAGAAGATAATGTGGGCAGGAAAGGACCATAAGGGGAGAGAGCAATGGGTGGGATGCTAAATGGTTGGAGGGTGAGGGACTCTTGTTTGGGAGGCTGGACCCAAACAACAGAGGGAGCAAGGCCGAATGGGACGGGGGGCAATTGGAGGGTCTTAAGATCTGCACATGGGTGCTGTGAGGGGATCGTGGCCTAGAGGGAAAGAGGGGTGTCTGGACATGTTATTGGGGAGTGGGAGAGCAAGGCGATGGGCAGGGGTGCATCCTCGGTCCAAAGGAAGAGAGATGGAAGCAGTGGAGGTGAGGGAAGGAGAAGACAGGGAAGTAGGGGCCTGGTGTAAACTCCCGTGGGCAATGGCTTGATTAAAAGGGAAGAGAGAAGAGGAAGGAAGGTGACACAGAGCAAGACTAACGAAAAGGGAGCCTAAAGGGAAACGGTGGCCCAAGCCAGCGGAAGGACCAGACCAGTGACAGCCCATGATTTCAGGAGAGAATGTGGCAGGGCAGGGGATGAAAAGAGCGTGAGCTGTGAGAGCCGGTCACAGGAGGGAGCACCCCCTACGGAGAAGGGGTGACCCAATGCAACTCGACAGGCATCAGGGAGCACTGAGACGACATCACGGGCCCTAGAGAAGAGGCAGATGCTTTCCCTGGGCCAGAGAGGGAAAGGGAAGGAATGGGTCCCACGAGGAAAGGTCTTGGGAAGGAATGTCTAAATGGGGGCCTCAATACAGCACCAAGGGAGAGTCACCTGCCAGAGACAGACCAGGTGATGGAAGGTGCACAGGGGAGGATGGAGAGAGGAGAGAGGTGGAAGGAGGCAGGCTGGTTACCACTAAGAGGAGCAATGAGAAGAGGGAGGTGGCAGGTAGGAAACCAGGTAGCTGTCAGAGGCGCTAACTGGAAGGAAGTGCAGAGTACTGGGGCCAGCCAGTGGGAGCAGAGACGTGGGGAAAGAGGAGTGGGAAAGGGGTGGCAGGCAGGGGGCGGGGAGCAGGGACTGCTCTTACAGCCTCAAAGGTTGCAGCAAGGGTGGAACTTTTCAGCCAGGCTCTTTACTGTGGATCTGGCAGGGATGGGGTGAGAGCTTGGGGGATGGACTTTGGGACGGGGATCAGGATTGGGGTGCAGGTAGGGGTTGACTGGGTTGGGTGGGAGGGCAGGGTTGGGATCAGTGGGGATGGGGGGACGGGGGTTGGAGTCGGGACACATGAATCAAGCTCCAGGCACTGAGAAAGTCACCTACTTTAACTGAGCTTGTGGACTGATTACAAGTCCGGTGCCGGGGGTGATGAGCACATTAAGAGGGAGGGTGAGAGCACTGAAGCCGCCCAGAGAGGACAACGGAGAGCGGCTGCAGGAAGGCAGAAGGGAAACAGCTGGTTGGCAGGAAAGACGGATGGACATTATGACCGTAAGGGCAGGGGGTGTCACAGATCTGAAATGAGGAGGGATAAACTATTCAAAGGGACAAATGACAAGCACTGAGAAAGAGGAGAATTAGACCAAAGATACTGTCACATGCCTGAGAGTCATGAAGCGCAGGGGATACAAGGGGTGGGTGGGGCTGTGGGCATGAAAAGAGACGGGAGAGGACAGTGCAGGAGAGCGTCTGGAAGAGAGATGACTGCCCCGAGGGGGGAGGGAGGGCGGACAGCAGGACCCAGGGCTCTGTGCAGGTCCAGACTGAGAGCGGTGGTGCCGGGAGTGGGTCTGGCAGGTGCAGGGGCAGGAGGGTGGGAAGAAGGTGAGAGTGCTGCGGTGAAAGAAAAAGGTCGGAGAATCAGAGGCCGGAGCCTCCCTGAGAGCTGTGTCAGAAGAGTACGTGACAAGGGGTCTGGATGGAAACCTGAAAGGTTACAGGGAGTGAAGTCGTGGGGTCGTGCGGCCCGGGAGGCAAGCTCAGCCTGGCTCATGAGCGTGGGTTGGTGGGTGGAGCGTGAGGATTCAACACAGTGTGCCTGAAGCAGAGACGACTCAACCGGGTTGAGCAGTGGATGGGGGACGGAGAAGGGAGCACAGAGCAGAGGAGACAACTGAATCCAGCTGGAAGGTGCACAGACAGCAGCTTCCTTAAAGAATGTCACATGGCTCAGGTAGGACAGTTCCTTTGCTGTGTATGCAGTAACTGCAAAGAAGCAGAGACTTAGAAACTGGGCCAAGGAGGTCAGGTGAGCAGTCTCCAACTGGTGAGAGAGTGTGGCAGAGGAGAAGGGGTCCAATGGGCCAGAAGAAGGAGGAAGGTCGGGTGATGGCGCCCAGCAGCCAGGGCAGAAGGGGCTTGCTGCAAGGATCAGGGAGCACACTGTGCCGGGAGGGTGGCAAAGAGCACACAGGAGAGAGTGGGTGTGCAGAATCCAGGAACCTTGCCCTGAAAATTGGACCCAGGGTCAGAGGAAGCCCATGCAGGGGGAAGAGCACAGCGCAGGTAAGGAAAGCGAGGAGCAGGGAGAGGTGGGTAAGGCCAGAGGAGCCTGGGCTGGTAGGGGTAGAGGCCCATTGAAAATGCTGGAGACGGGGCATGGTGAGAAAAAGAAACATCAGAGAGGACCCAGAAACAACCACCTTTTCCAAAATGGCAGACCCGAAATGTAGGGTCCTTATGGCTGTTTTCAGAGGCCACGGACAGCACTTTGTGGACCAGGAGTTGGCGGTCAGGAACATGAGCGTGTGTCGGAAGAGAGGGAGCAGGTATCGAGGAACAGGCAGTGAAGACCTCGCATGACTCAGGTGGCAGGGGAAATAGGACGGATGCTGCAGACGAAGTAGAGCGTTTCTCAGCGGAAGAAAAGGCAGAGTATGGGCCAAGTAACGTCCAATCCCCACCCACTCTGGATAGCAAGAGACAGAGGCATCTTGGGCAGCTATGAGAAGGAGGGAGCAGGTTGGGTCAGGGAGTCAATGGCACAAGTAAGGGACAGGCACAGAAGAGGGGAGAGAACCTCATGAATGTGGGGACATCCACTGATCTCACGGCTCAAGAGGAGTGGCCTGTGCAGTACTGAGGCCCAGTGGTAGGAGCAGAGCAGGTCCCAGCTGAGATGCCAAAGCCTGGGTGTTTGAAGACCCAGGGCTCTTAGGAGCAACTGGGGACAGGGGCCACAATGACTGTGCTGACATGGAGGAAACAGGGCAGCATTGCACATTAGATACATCCTGCACAGAAATGACTGGCAGGTAACCTCAGGGACTTCAGGATGGACTCAAGTGGATGGAGCCCAGTGTGTTGGTAGCAAATATGCTTAGAATTGGCAGAGAAGTGGCCAGGAATTCAGGTGGTATCAACAGTGCTTCTGCTATTACAAGGGAGCTATAAAGGGTGGAGTCCTAGGATGTGGCAGAGAGAGTCCACACAGGGAACCAGGGACCTTCAAACCATATGTGTAGTCAGAGAAGAGAATGGGGGCAGCAAAGAGGCACAGGGAGAGACAGCAAGGGGCAGAATGGTGGAGAGTTGGAGGTGGGGTCTCATGATCAGGAGAGTGGATCTGGGGAACAACAGAGGGGGCAGGCAGAATGCGATGGACAACCAGAAGAGAGTCTTAAAATATGGCCAAGAGGGAAAGAGGGCAAAGGAGAGATCTGGACCACGTCATCACGGAGTGGGAGAGCAAGGCAATGGGCAGGGGTGTACCCCAGGGTCCGAAGGAGGAGAGATGAAAGCAGTGGAGGTGCGGGAAGGAGAAGATAGCGAAGTGGGGGCCTGGTGTCCCGTGGGCAATGGCTTGATTAAAAGGGAAGAGAGAAGAGGAAGGAAGGTGAGACAGAACATGACTAAGGAAAAGGGAGCCTAAAGGGAAATGGTGGCCCAACCCAGTATAAGGACCAGACCAATGACAGCCCATGATTTCAGGAGAGAACGTGGCAGGGCAGGGGAAGGAAAGAGCGTGAGCTGTGAGAGCAGGTCACAGGAGGGAGCACCCCCTACGGAGAAGGGATGACCCAATGCAACTCGATGACAGGCATCAGGGAGCATTGAGATGACATCACGGGCCCTAGAGAAGAGGCAGACGTTTTCCCTGGGCCAGGGAGGGAAAGGGAAGGAACGGATCACGTGAGGAGAGGTCACAGGAAGGAATGTTCAAATAGGGTCTTGATGTGGCATGACAGGAGGGCCACCTACCAGAGACAGACCAGGTGATGGGAGGCATCAAAGGGAGGATGGAGAATGGAGCGCAGCAGAAGGGACACAGGCTGGACACCAACAGGGGAGCAGCGGGAAGAGGGAGGTGGGCAGGTAGGAATCCAGGCAGATCTCGGAGGTGCCAACCAGAAGGAACCTCAGAGTTACAGGGCCAGCCAGTGGGAGCAGAGGCTTGGGGAGGGAGGAGTGGAGGGTGGCAGGCAGGGGGTGGGGAGCAGTGGCCGCTGCTACAGCCTCGAATATTGTGGCAAGGGTGCAACTCTTCCGCCAGGCTCTTTACTACGGATCCGCTGGGGGCGGGGAGGGAGTTGGGGTCGGGGAAGGAGGAGCTCAGGGAATGAGTGGGGATGGGGATGGCGTTGGGGTCGGAGTGCAGGTCGGGTTTGACAGGGTTGTATGGGAGGACAGGGTTGGGATTGCTGGGAGTGGAGGTGGGGTGGGGAGGGAGATCCAACTGCAGACACTGAGAAAATCATCTGCTTTAACTGTGCTTCTGGACTGATTTCAAGTCCAGTGTTGGGGTGATGACTTCAGGCTGAGTGAGGAGAGGGCTGGGAAGACCAGGGAAGCCACCCAGAGAGGACAAAGGAGAGTAGCTGCAGGAAGGGAGGGAAAGGTCTGCCTGGCAGGAATCACAGAGGGAGGTGAGGACAGTAGGAGCAAGGCTCTCCAGGGGGACGGTGTTGTGGGTCTGATATGAGGAGGGGTAACCTAGGGTGATAGACAATGGCAAGCGGCAAGAAGGACAAGCACCAAAGATATTGTCCCAGTGCCTGAGGGTCATAAAGGATGGGGGGCAGGAGGGGTATATAGGGGTGTGTGAAAAGAATAGTGTCTTAATGCAGAACAGGGTTTACGGCACGTCAGGTGTCAGTGAGTTAATATGGAAGGGAATGTGGTGGTTCCAGGAGGACAGTGCCGGGCCAGTGTCAAGAGTGGGGGCAGGGCTAGGATCCTTGAGGAACAAGGGTCAATGGCAACCGATGGGAGCCTAGAGGCAGGCAAGGAGGGAGTGCAGCCCAGGGAGGCACGCTGGGCTTCCACAGCAGTGATTCTTCCCGGGGGGGGGGGTCGATTTCACCCAAGGGGGGCTGTGGGCATGGACCCCAAGGGAGGCCTGTCAGAACATCTGAGGGTGAGCAGAGCTCTGCTCAAAACAAAACTAAAAAAATCAAAAAAGAAAACATAAAAACATTCCTGAAAGATGATGCTGATAGGCTTGCCTTGGGGGTCACGCATCCTCGGGTGAGAATCACTGGGTGGAAGGGGCAGGGTGGGCAGCTGGGAAGAGGGGTGAAGCATGAGCAGATGAGCCCAAGTCGGGCAGACGGAGGCATCAGAGTCAAGAGTGTCAGACATGGAGGAAAAGGACCCAGGCAGGGCCAGGGAGACAGCGAGTAAATGAATGTAGCCAGCAAGGCACCTGGAGTGATTGGGGGAGGGGGGAGGGGATTACGGTCGATCAGTTGGGAGTGGATTGCAAGCATGCTGTCCCTGAGCTTAGGACTCTGGAGGAGTAAGGCTGAGGGAGATGGAAGTGGTGACTGAAAGGAAGTTGGGTTGTGTGTGTGTGAGCAGAGAGCACCGGAGGGGGGGGTCCATGCAGAAGGAAGGGGTAGATGGGATGGGAGAGGACAGTGCAGGAGAGCGTCTGGAAGAGAGATGACTGCCCCGAGGGGGGAGGGAGGGCGGACAGCAGGACCCAGGGCTCTGTGCAGGTCCAGACTGAGGGCGGTGGTGCCAGGAGTGGGTCTGGCAGGTGCGGGGGCAGGAGGGTGGGAAGAAGGTGAGAGTGCTGCGGTGAAAGAAAAAGGTCGGAGAATCAGAGGCCGGAGCCTCCCTGAGAGCTGTGTCAGAAGAGTACGTGACAAGGGGTCTGGATGGAAACCTGAAAGGTTACAGGGAGTGATGTCGTGGGGTTGTGCAGCCCGGGAGGCAAGCTCAGCCTGGCTCATGAGCGTGGGTTGGTGGGCGGAGCGTGAGGATTCAACACAGTGTGCCTGAAGCAGAGACGACTCAACCGGGTTGAGCAGTGGATGGGCGACGGAGAAGGGAGCACAGAGCAGAGGAGACAACTGAATCCAGCTGGAAGGTGCACAGACAGTAGCTTCTTTAAAGAATGTCACATGGCACAGGTAGGACAGTTCCTTTGCTATACATACAGTAGAGAAGGAAATAAGGAGAGATGATGAAGGTGGGCCCCGGACGTAGGCAAGATCAGGTGAGCATTCTGAAACAGGTAGTAGAGAAGAGGAGGTCCAATGGCTAAGAAGAGTGAGGAAGGTGAGGCAATGGCACCCAGCAACCAGGGCAGGAGAGGCTTGTTGAGAGGATCAGGGAACACACTTCACAGAGTGTGATAGCAAAGAGCCAAAAGGATGGAGTTGGATGTCGAGGGTCCAGGAGCTGTGCACCCATGAGTGGGCCAAGGGTGTGAGGAAGCCCATGCAGGAGGGAGAGGACGGCGTGGGTAAGGCCAGGTTGGAACATGAGGGAGGTGGACGAGGTGAGAAGAGGATGAGCTGGTAAAGGTAGTGGTCTGTGGAAAATGTTGGAGACGAGCCTGTCAATGCAGGGCATGAAGACACGAAACGATGTAAGGTCAGACAGAAGCCTGAGGGACCTGAAAAGACACGGTGCTCAGGGATGAATGGGGACAGCATATGGAGTCACTACAGCACATTGCAGACCAAGAAGCTGGAGACTGGGGAGCATAAGGGCAGGTCAAGAAGAGAGCAGATGTCAAGGAAAAGACCACCGCATCTGTGGCATGACTGACAGGTGGTAGGGGAAGTAGGATGGGATGTTGAAGATAAAGCAGAGAGGCTCTTGAAGACAAGAGTGGGAGAAAAGGCAGAGGATGGGCTGAGCAACGTTCAGTCCACACCCAGCCTGCAAAGGGAGAGATCCTTGGATTCTCGAGTGTCCATGAAGGTGGTAGGCCAGTACTGAGATGGGTCAGGGGAGTCAATGGGAAAAGAAAGGGACAGGCAGCATGAATGAGGGGAAGAACCTTATGAATGTGTGAAGGGCTCAGGGAAGTTAAAGGGGGCTCTACAGAAAAGGGGAAGGCAGCTTCAAGAGCTCCCAATCTGGGGACGTCAGCAGATCTCAGGGGCAGGAGGGGTGGTATTGAGGCCAGACAGCAGGTGTACACTAGTGAATAAAAGAAAGTACAGGTGCTATCTGTTACATCTGTGGGAAAGCACTGTTTTATGGGAAGATAGACAATGTAGAATGTTTATAGAGGGAGAGCCTACAGCATAGCCAAGTACAAAGCAAAGGTGTATAGTGCAATCAATTGGATTTTGAAAGAACTGTATTTAGCACTGGTAAAATATGCCTCCTACAGATGCTGATATAGTGTTTATACGTTCATTGTTTTTCCAATGAAAATGAGCAGAGGAAAAAGAGAAAAGAAGTGGTTAAAATAAAATTGGAACTAAGTCAACAGTATACATACAAATCATTCCTGGAATTATTAAGGAACATTATAATGGTTAGGATGCATAGTGCGACCTGTTGATCACAATTAATGGAATAAAGGGAAATGGGAGAAATATATAAAAAGAAATTACCACAGGGAAATTGGTGGGTGGCTGCCTGAAAAATCTATCAGACAATTATGTTGAAGTGGGTAGATTCAAGAGAATAAATGGTCACATAGAGATAAATTCATAAAACAAAATCTGAAGGGAGAGCGTCAGCAGCAGTCCTCGTAACATTAGTGCTCCTGACATCCTAAGATGAAGACACATGCCAGAGAATGGGGTTGTTTTGAATAATAAGAGTAGGTCAAGGAGTAATTTCACACATTTTCACATACTGAATCCATTTAAAGGCCAGACTGTGAACCAATTTTTCTAAGGCTACAAGATGGGGAAAAAGGAAGTGAGTGGATGTGCCATGTTTATATTGCATTCTGGAGAGATGTTATCATTTAAGAAAGGCAGCAATAAAGATGACAGCTATGGATGATGGTGTGAAATGGGAACATGAAATAGGATAGGAAAACAGGTTCAAAGTGAGCACAGAGGAAATGTTGACATTTCAGTGTGTTT
This sequence comes from Leucopleurus acutus, assembly GCF_964270905.1. Taxonomy (NCBI): domain Eukaryota; kingdom Metazoa; phylum Chordata; class Mammalia; order Artiodactyla; family Delphinidae; genus Leucopleurus; species Leucopleurus acutus. Next base: position 87,024,592 of record NC_139144.1, read on the forward strand.
GAGGAAAGGGAGGTTGGTTGCAAGATGAATGAACAGGCGAATGAGGTCTCAAACTGGAATCTTGGCAAGTCTCATTAACGGGTCAGATTTGGAGGAATATGGATTCTGCGGCTAGGCTCATGCAAATTCTAGTGATAAAGGTAGGGGAAATGGTGGCTAAACAGTAATGTTCAACCTATCCTGCTTTTTTATTAGCATTTGAGTAGAAATTCAGATTACGTGCTTAGCTTGGAAGAATGCAGAGTTTCACCAAGGGTCATTAATATGGATCCTAGTGAGTGGTTGGAGGTGCGTCAAAGTAAAAAAACAGATAAATTTTACTTAACTGAAGCTGTGGATTTAATTCAGATTGTCAGGAGTTAATATGGCTAATACTGAATAGCAAATAATGGAATGGAGACAACAGATTCAGTGAAGAGATTGGAGTCCATCAGGATCCTGTGGTAGCTCATTAAGATAAAGGTTTAAGGAAGTGTAGAACTGCAAGAACTGCAGTATGTATGTATAATATGAAAGAGTTATGAATTGTTAAATGGGAGGCAGCATCCCTAATGAAAAACAGAAAGAGAGTGCTTCCCTGGTGGCGCAGTGGTTGAGAGTCCGCCTAACGATGCAGGGGACATGGGTTCGTGCCCCGGTCTGGGAAGATCCCACGTGTCGCGGAGCGGCTGGGCCCGTGAGCCATGACCGCTGAGCCTGCGCATCTGGAGCCTGTGCTCCGCAATGGGAGAGGCCACAACAGTGAGAGGCCCACGTACCGCAAAAAAAAAAAACAAAAAAAAACAAAACAAAAAAAAAACAGAAAGAGAAACTCATATACATGTCCTGTTAAACTTGATCTTAGTATGGATATTTTCTATTGAAGGCTATATCTAAATTTGTTGAAATGAGAAATAATGATGCAATGAGGACCAAGAGTTCAATAACAAAAGCAATATAGGGATTAGAATGGTTCTGAGTAAGTAATAAAGCAAAAAGGTAGAGTCATTACAGAGGTCCAAAGTGGGGAAAAATTTGTAGAATGTTGCATATATATGTTGTTACTGGTGTAATAAACATTCAGAGGAAGGAACATTGCTGGATGGAGAAAGGACACTAAGAAAGCATTCTGCCTTGAAGGCTTTTCTAGAAATTTTTCAGTAAAGAGTAGTTGTTGGAGGATGGAAGATAAGTAGGACTAAACTGAGACTTATGATGTTGATTACTCTTTCCACAATTTGCCCAAGATTTCAGGGAAGGAGTTATGGTCATATCTTGATGTTGAGTTAAAGTAAATTTTTTCAGATGGCATAGATTTTTTGTATACTTATAAAGTAAGGAGTGGGAAAGTTTAAAGATACAGAAAAGGTAAGAACAGGTGATGGAATAACTTTCTGAGGATGTGGGTGGGTGGGTATCTTTTGAACTGTGAAAGACTTGATTGTTAAAGAGGATAAAAGGAGAAAGTGGATAGTTTCAGAATTGAAACAATAATAGCCTCTATCTATTAAGTATTTACTATGTGTCTGGCACCACGCTAATCACGTTACTTAATTTCATTTTATCCTTACAACAATCCTAGAAGGTTTACAGAGATCAAATAACTTGCCTATGATTACACACTCAGTGTGTAACAGAGTCAGAATTCAAATCGAATTTATCTATCTCCAAAACCTACATTACTTTCTATTCTATACAGTTTTCAAGTTGAAGGAAATCACAATCTATAGAATTTCTATTTTTTTCTGTGACTATACGGAAAATATATTTTCTGAGATGAGACAAGCAGAGGTGATTGATTGTATAGATCTTCAGGTGATTGGTAAAATCCAGAATATCTGCAGTGGGAAAATGCTGAAAGGAAGGCATGTGGAAAAGACTCTTATTACCACCTATGCCCTGGTATTTCACTTCTATTCATTGCACAGCAAAGACTTTGGATTGGCCATGGATTAAAAATTTTAGAGTTTCTAACAAAGACTAAAGAATAGAAAGGAGTTTTTTTTAAGCAGGTAAATGATAGGTAAAACGTAAATCGACTACTAACAAAATTTTAAAAGTCCAAGTGTTGAGACTTCCATTGGAAGAATTCCATTTCTTTTCTCCAAGATGCAATCACAAGAGTTTATAACTAAGTTTTAACACCAACCAGCAAACCCTCTGAATTTAACAGAAAAGAAAGAAAATTCTCCAAATGACAAATTTTTATAGACAAAATACTAACAACCATCGAGCAAAAGAGTCCATAGCCAGCAGACCAAAGGTTGAAACCTCTGGGCTAATTTGTAAGATCTGTTTTAAAAAGAAATTAACTCCATAGTAAGGAGGGGTAAGAAAATCTCCCTATGCTTTCTGTCTTAGTAGAAGTGTTTTCTGTTGTTGTTGTTTTCTCCTATACTATATGTAACTTATGTAATTTCAATATTGTTGTTTTATGTATTTTGATATTGTAAAATTGTATTTATTGTGTTCTGTTAGAACCACTCCCTGGGGTGTGAGGCACCTGAGTTATCAGTTATCCAAGTGAACCTGGGGAAATGGGAGGAGCTAGTATTCTCAATTGGGGAGAGCTTGATTCTTTAACCAATGAGTTCAGCATTTTGCTTCCAAAATTAAGTGGTGAAGTAATGGCATCCCTTAAAAAACAGAAACTTAGTGGGAAGTAAAATGGGGTTAGAATTTTGAAATATGGAGAGGTGCCTACTGGAAAAAACTGAAGAAGTATGGTGTATCCCAGGATGATGGCAGAAGCCATAGGGCTACATTAAGACTGGGCCCAGATACTGGTTTAGAATAAGGGTAAATAAAACTAGCTTTATTTACATAAGAGTACAGCCAGCTTAATTACTGGCTGGTGGACATAAGTCAAATCTAACCAGAGGGAAACAGACCAGGAAAGAAAGTGAAGCTAAAAGGGAATGGAATAAGAGAAACCTCATAAAGGGATAAAGGAGGTAATTAAAGGTTAAAGTTGGATGGCCTAATGCTCGAAGGAGAAATAGTGGAGGCCAGATAGGAAAGTGCCTTCCTACCCAGGAGCTTATGGATCCAGGGTGGCCGCAACTGCAGGTCCACCCAGGGCCAGAGGGAACAACCTGGGGTTCAGACCCAGCAATGGTGCCAACTTGAATCTACCTCGTGCTAGAGTTGAGTAGCCTGGTCTATCATCCAACACAGGTAAGATTGGGCAGGGGCTCCCAGAACCAACATCTAAAAAGGGAGTTGGGAGAGGGGCTAAGGGAAGACAGGTTAAGCCCCAAATGTAATGAATGATGACCAGGGATAACTATTTACTAGTGCTTTTACGATTTCTTGTAACTCTGTAACTTTCCCAATATTTGTTAACTTCTATCTGATTTTTCCTGTATTAGTAGTAAAAATTGTTTTTTCCTGTATTAGTAGTAAAAATTGTTTTTTCCTGTACTAGTAATAAAAATTGTTCAAAATATAAGTGCAATGTGTGTGCTTATTTCAGTGAAAACTGCGTAACAGTTGTGAAAACTCTGCAGTGAATATGGGAAGAAAAGAACTCAGGTGGGAAAATGGGAAAAAGAAATCAAGTACAACAAATACTTGACATTCATAGGTTAGAAGATCTCAAACCCCCAATTTGTAAATACCACTGGCACTAGCAATTGGCTGTTCTTCACAGGCCTCCCCCCCCCCACCCCCAAGACTGCATACAGGTCAAGCAGATTACAAGCCCTTCTCAAATGTGGATACACAGATGTTGGCTAAGCCACTCATTAGGCTGAGACATACTCTTAGACACTTGCCTCGTGTTACAGGACCCTTAAAAACAATATATTTTATGATGCCATGGATCTACTAAATAAAAAGTCCTTAGGATGCCCTGGAAAGAAACATCAGGGAGAAGTAGGCCATGATCCTTCATAGGGGACATCAGGTATATGAACTCTCACTAGTGGTGACACTGTTCCAACAGAAAGTCTGAGTTCCTTTTTGGGCTACCACTGTATACATCCAGTTTCTGTTTTACAATTAAATGTCCAGCATATTTTACTCAGAAACTTGGTTATAAAATTAGTATTTCTGTAAGCAGTAACTCATTTTATAAATATACCATCATTTAATTCCGGAAAAGAAACAAATTCTTGAACCCCAAACATCTGTCCAGACATTTAAGAGCTCAAGTGGTAATGCACTCTTAATCATATCTCTTCCATTCTGTGTGTTATTACCTGCTGTAGAGTCATCATCAGGTAAACGAACAAGAGTGTAGCATATTCCTGGTTGATTATAAGGTAGGCTGGGGACTGGGATACAACACAGCACTTCATAGGAATCTGATGGTTCCACGTGCACTGTCACTTTCTCCAGTAGCTGGTCATTGAGAGTATTGGTACAGTCAAACTGAAAAGTCAGCAAATAGGAAAGTTATGAAGGAGAAGAACTGTTTGCAAGCAAGTTGTTCCTTCCCACCCATAACCCACGACTGAGTTCTGGAACCCTCTATACTTTCTAAACACCACGCATGTCTCCCCGTAAGATTTTTCCTGAGGCAATGAGGATAACCTTATTCTTGAGGTCTTTTTTGTTTATATTAACCAGTGTTTTCCTCCTTCCTGAGATTGAGTTCTACCAAACAAGATGGTAGAAGTCTGATAGCTGTCTGAGAACCAAACTGAAATCCAAGTTCTTGGAATGACACACTTATTTTACCCTGATATTAAATGATGACTATTTCTTCCACAGGTTATCCTTTATGCTGTCCAACTTCTTCAGACATTTCAGTTTCATGTCTTTTTAAATTTAAATCATCAAAAGCTACCCATCACATCTCTACGGCTATGGAGTTAGGAAAGAAAACCAGATATGCTGCTAAATTTGCTTCTCTATAAAAGGGACTAGAATCATAAATAAACTAAAAGGGGATTAACACTAAACCCCTTACTGGAGCAAGTTCTGGCGCTTATCTCACCTGGAACACAATATGATTGGTAAACATGTGCTTGATACAACGAACAAAATATTCTGTCTCTGCTTCTGTAAGTTGAACAGGCTCAGAAGACTTGAACAAGGGTCCTAGATTCATAAACTCAGGAATGACAGCCAGTTGTTCTATCAAGAAAAAAGGAAAGAAAAGGAGGAGGAAAGTAAGAAGACAGGGAAGACATTACTCTGGGTGTCTAAAATGTTTTAAGTTTCCATAGTCTTACTAATAGTTGAACACTCAACTAATGTGTCCCCAAGCTTTAGTGAAATAATCTTTTAAGTAAGAGTTTATACACTCAATTACTAAAAGCAACAAACAGACAGACAAACTTAATTCCTAATTTCATAGAATTTGAGTTCCCTGATACAGAGTAAGAAAAGCATTCTCCATAAGCTGGCAACTGGAAATTGGAAAGTCCCACAGACTCCAGGTAGCGCCCGCAACTGTAAGCTAGGACAATCAATATTCGGCCATACAACGAGCTCCCGTACTGAGAATTAATCAAATTGAACAAAAGTAGTGGCCTTCATTATACTTACAATGCCTCGGGTGCTAGGCTACTGCTTCTACACATCAAATCATCATACCTTGGAAAATGTCTTGCCTGGAAGGAGCCAACTTCTCGGGCTTAGTAGCCATCAGTGTGATTTCTACAAAGACAAGTATGAGCAATCAAATGAGCTTCCCTCCTACTATCAAGCCAAACATGCAGACAGGAGATGAGGACAGAAACGTTAAGCAGATAAACATAAGCTGCTACTGCTGAATCACACCGGGAGGTTCTCTGTCATCTTTTTTGGAGGAACACTCAAAATGTATTTAGTGAACATATTTTATGAAATAATAAAGTAAGTCCTAAAAATACAAAATTTGCTTTAATGAACCGAAATGTTTTTTTTAATTACTCTTAAAAGGAGGAACAGTTTATAAAACAAATCTCGTGATTCAAACAGGAAAAACTACTTATATAGTACCAACAAAAAAACCTGAAAACGTTGAAAGCGTAAGCTCTTTCATTTTTGGTTCTAACCACTACACACTTTGTTCCTTTATTTTTTTAAGCCTCCAACAGAAAAATTAATTAAGAAGTTAACTAATATCGGAAAATAAAAATAAGAGGTGACAGCACAATTACTGCTCTGAAACACACAGTGACAACTAACTTCAAACGCTGTAACACTTAGCATTAAAAAAAATTTCAATCTGAGTCACAATTCATATTCTTGCTTTCATGAGAAAACAAGGGAAAAAATTTTAAAACCCTAATTTAAAAAGAATCATCCAGGGGGCTTCCTTGGTGGCGCAGTGGTTTAGAGTCTGCCTGCCGATGCAGGGGACACGGGTTCATGCCCCGGTTCGGGAAGATCCCACATGCCGCGGAGTGGCTGGGCCCATGAGCCATGGCCGCTGGGCCTGCACATCCGGAGCCTGTGCTCCACAACGGGAGGGGCCACAACAGTGAGAGGCCCTCGTACCGGGGGAAAAAAAAAAAAAAAAAAGTATCATCCATCTTAGTTCTGTAAGATTAGAAGCAGTGACCATTAAAAGAAATATTAAAGAAAATATGCTAACAGTGTATTTTATTGGTGTAAAACTACTTATACATAGAAAAACTAACAGTGTTCCCCTTACCTGCTTTCTGTTCAAAGACAGCAGCCATAGCAAGAGGAATAGATTTCATATCAAAGGGCTTTTCTGAAGGCTCCAGTGTGTACTGGTGTAAGGCTTTCTCCATCCCTGGTACAGAGACTGTCAGACCTATGAAACAGAAAACTCTCAGCACTACTTCTTGCCAATCCTAGGACCCAGATAGGCCCAGATTTGTAATATTTATCTAAGCTTTCTAAAGAAAACTATAACCACAGATTTTATAACCTAAATAATAAAAAATAAAGGCTCTTATAATTTCATCCAAGGAAGCATAGGAGCAGAGCATAGGAATTTTCAACAAAATAGAAGTATCTTCCAGAAAACAAAGCAACGGAGACACGTGGAAACGATGATAGCATAAGGGAAAAAAGGTAAACCCATCCAAGAGGGAGCTCAAGGAGGACCAGGAAAAAGCAATATTCTTTGGGCTTTTACATACTTTAGGTCTCCCTAGAAATGGAAGTGCATTCAAAGACAGAAACCAAGCATTTTGCCTAGTGAAGCCAGCTCATATGCAAATCATCATGGATATGCTTCTCAGACACCATTTGTGGAACAAAAGTGTACTTGTCTCCATTCTTGGCTCTCACTGACCATTGAAGATATATGTAGCATTCAGCGCCATCTGCCTCTGCTGCAGCACATTCAGATAGAAGGTAGCTCTATCCCGTACCTCATCATCAGTATCCATCATACACCTGTCCAGGGATACAGAAGATACATGTCACAGCACCGTAATGATTTCCAATAGCTTTACCACTATACCTAAAGGGCATGATCCAGGCCATCTGATACTGCCTTTATAAAAGAGCTCAACAACAGCCAACGGTGGATCCTAAAATCTCCACAAATACCGGGTACTGTTCTCAATTGGTAAAGAAATGGTGTCATTATGAATCAGAAGCACTACATAAGTAGGCATTAAAATAATTAGGAAGGACACAATAACATAAGATAGCAGTTTGGAGTCTATTCTTGGATCTGCAACCACATGACCCTGGTAAAGACTTAGACTTCGAATATAATTTAAAAATGGTAATATTATACTTTCCAAGGATACTAAAAAGCATTCCAAATCCAGGCACTGATATCACTCAAATGGCAATTTATTTGATTTAAACCAGCCAGCCTTTGGCTTGTAATTTTTCTGCTTCAATTACAAGATGTAATCACAGAGTGTTTGCTAAAGCAAGTCTTTCCTCATCAAATAGGGAGTCAAGGAAACCATGAAAAGCTGGTATTTTCAACTCTACATAGTGAATCTCTTTGAAGTTGGCCCCTGTTATACAAATTGAGGCACATGTATTTAAGTCACTTCCTCAAAATCAGGCAAGAGAAATTAGAAGTCAAATTTTACATGTACTTAGCACATGCAAAATTACCAGAAGAATAAGAAAAATACCATTTGCCCTGACTCCATCAGCTCTACTCTTAGGTCCTGCAATGCGTTTTGATATGGTACAATGAGGAATTCTCTATTCAGCCACATAGCATTCTTATTTTAAAAAGAAAAGAAAAAGACATTCTTTTAATCACCTTTGTAAGAGTACTAGGATACTTGGGAGAAGATTCTCATTCTGAGCCCCAAATTTAGCCAAAGCACTCACGGCAGCTGTAATGGAGCATAAAACAAAACAACATGAATATTGGCTTCTCAGAGTCAAGCAGTAATCATTAAAAAAAAAAAATTAGAGGAGTTTCCCCGTGTTCAGTTGGAATAAACTCTTATTGTTTTATTGTGAGTTTCTTGATCTTATTTCCTTGATCCATTTAAGCATAAATAGAAATCAGCAGGCCCAAGAGAGCTCTGAGTAAGAAAACCCACCATGCATTGAGGAAAAAGGATCATATGTATTCCTTATATGAGCTATCTTCCAGTCCAGCTCCTTATAAGCTCTAATCTTAAACAACCAGCCCCACACATTAAAAAACAAAAACCAAAACCCAAAACTCTATTATTAAAAGTCACTGTATCAACAGAGGTTTACTGCTTACTTAACCTTTGTCAGGAGTTGTGCTAGATGCTGGAGGCAGAAAGACAGAAGACATCAAGGAGTTGTCCTCCAGTGGGAAAGACAGGTAAGTAAAGAGGCAGTTACAACATAGCACAGAAAGTCCATGGCAGGACTATATCCAGGGTACTACGTGAGTAGAGAAAGGAACGTAAGTCACAATTGGAGAAAGAGGAGACAGACAAGGAGTTGACACTTATTACTTGAGCTAAAGTCTGAAGAACAAATACAGTTAGCCAGAGGGAAAAGGCAGGAAAAGAGCATTCGAGGGAGAGAGAATAAAAAGTACCAAGGCCCTCAGGCCAGACAAGAAAGTGTGGCAAGATCCTGGGACTGGACACAGCTGAGCAAGGCTGAAGCACTAGACCTGTGCTGGAGAGCAGGAGAAAAGTGAGAGACTAGAGACAAAACAAAATTCGGTTATGGTTCAACCTCAAGGCTATTATTAACGGGTGTTAAATACAGGATGAATCTGTGTATTTGTAGCAGAGTGTACTACTCTAAATTTGTGAGATTTTATGTCTAATGACCACTTTGGTAGCAGAGTGTGGAGAATAATATACTGGATATGGGCGAGGCTACAAGCAGTCAGACTAGTTGGGCAACTGAAATGGATGGGAGCCTAATGCAGCCCTCAGGAAATCTACGAAAAAAGACAATGAAGAAATGCATTTTGAGGAGACAGAATGGAAAGAACTTTGCCAAAGGATAGATGGGGGTTATAAAACAATGGAGTAAGGTTCTAGCCTTGCAACTGAGTGGATGATATAGGTGAGGATTTCCGTTTGGGATAGTTTGAATTTCAAGCTGAATTTAAAGTGCCTTAGATAGCCAGACGTACAAGTTCACGAAAGAGACTGCAATGCCACAGCATATCAGCAGAGCTCTGGAAATGATCACCAGAATGAATGTGTATGTTGAGAAGACAAACCCCTAAGGAAAACTAACGTTTTAAGGAATGGAACAGAAGCTCTATAAATAAGACTGAGGAGTGATGGAAAGATGCAGGCTATTGTGGAAACCAAGGGAAGAGAGTTTCATGAAGTGTTTAGGCAACAGTACATCAAATTGACTGAGGTGAACAAGGGTAAGAACATTAAAGTGTCTAACTTGATTTTCCAACTAGCTTATAAGTAATTTCCAAATAAAATAGCTTCAGACGATTTTTAAGGGAGAGAGCAAGATTATAGTGAGTTGAAGAGAAAATGGAGAATAAGTTCATAGGGGCAGCTAGTAATAGCTCCTACAAGGTTACATAACAGGGGGAGTATGGTCAGTAGCTAGTGAGAGACAATGGATCAAAGGAAGGCTTATAGTTTTAACAGGGGAGATTTGTACCAGTTCACATGCTAAGGGGAGGAGGAAGTAAAAAAAACCCTAAGACCTGTTTAAAAAGACACTTAAAAACTACAGAGGGCTTCCCTGGTGGCGCAGTGGTTGAGAGTCCGTCTGCCAATGCAGGGGACACGGGTTCGTGCCCCAGTCCAGGAGGATCCCACATGCCGCGGAGCGGCTGGGCCCGTGAGCCGTGGCCGCTGAGCCTGCGCGTCCGGAGCCTGTGCTCCGCAACAGGAGAGGCCACAGCAGTGAGAGGCCCGTGTACCACAAAAAAAAAAACCAAAAAACTACAGAGGCAGAAAGACACACAAATTTCACAGACATTCATACTTATGGCCATAACTCGGAAAAAATGGATGACGCCATCATAATCTTCCGTCATACTGAAAGTCAAGGGTTATTTGTCTCTGATACAGGCAGAAATCAGGATGGAAATTGGAATACAAAGAAATAGCTGTACATCTGGGGCTTAAGTGTGGTCCAAGATCCCACCATCAAATAGACGTTGCAACTTCATTTTCCAATTTCATTACCACCCCCTTGAGTTAATAAGCATTTCACAAGATCAGCAGTTACACCATTATTAGTGTTGCAATGACTCACCAGCTCTGACAGCCTCATTCTCCAGTACCACCCTATTAAAAATAAAGCGGATATACTTGGAGGGGACAGGCGTTCTGGGGCCCTCTTTGCCCAACAAATGTAGAATCTTAGTAGCCAGAACAGTGTGTTCACAGTCCTCGATGAATTCACAAAGGTGGGCTAGACCTGCCTCTTTACTGTCAGGGTTCTCTTCCACAATGCTGATTATGCAGTCCACAATGGCTCGCTTATATTCAAAGCCTCCCTGGCAAAAGAGAAAACTGCCATTCATTCTGAGGACACTTTTTGGAGAAATGCTTATACTCCAAGGCTCATGCTGTAACATTCAGATTTCATTTCCCTTCCCTTATGAAAAAAACAAAAGTGTTTTTTTCCTCCAAGTGGGAAAGCCAAAGCAATATAGCATGTCTAGTAATAAGACAGAAAACAGAATTAGGCACACTATTTGAGATGCATACTGAGATGATAAAGAAAGCTGCTTTAAATACTACGGCATAAGAATTTAAGAGAGCAACTTCACATGATTAAAAAGTAGTGCACCTACGTCATCTCGGAGCATGTTGGAGAGGAAAGTCATCATGACGCTGTGCTTTCGAGGGTATTTCTGACAGAGAGCACTAATTGCCTGTACAACCACCACCTGTAGAAAAACAAACAAAAAGGACATGCACCTTTATAATGACTGTACAACTACCACCTAGAGGAAAACACAGAAAGGACGTTCATCTTTATAACTTTAGCTACTTATGTACTGTAAGCTAAGAAAGCACTATAGTTAACTAAAATAACAATAATGGTTCTTCATGAAAGATAAGCAAAAGAGACCTCAGAGGAAAATAAAAAGCAATGTAAAAATGAAGTGTATTCAAGAGACCCCAGGGCTTCCCTGGTGGCGCAGTGATTGAGAGCCCACCTGCCAATGCAGGGGACGTGGGTTCGAGCCCTGGTCCAGGAAGATCCCACATGCCGCGGAGCATCTGGGCCTGTGCACCACAGCTGCTGAGCCTGCGCTCTGGAGCCCGCGAGCCACAACTACTGAGCCCACGTGCCACAACTACAGAAGCCCGCGTGCCTAAAGCCCGTGCTCCGCAACAAGAGAGGCCACTGCAATGAGAGGCCTGCACACCACAACGAAGAGTAGCCCCTGCTTGCTGCAACTAGAGAAAGACCGCGAGCAAGCAATGAAGACCCAGTGCAGCCAAAAATAAATAAATAAAATTAATTAATTAAAAAAAAAAGACCCCACCCCTTTGCTCCAAGCAAATGAGCTTTGAGCATATTTTTAAATTTTACATTTAAAATTTTCACATACAAATTTTAAAGTGAACAGTAAAGATAAAAAGCTTAAGGACTCATTTCCATAGAAGAAATAGAGAAAGTTACCAAAGAACTATTTCACAAAATGGTTTCTAGGAAATTTTTACCACAACTTTAAAGACCAGTGTCAAGAAGTAAAAAGAGTGTGAAATTTTACCCTACTTGCAAGCTAACAGGTTAGACTGCTACAATTTCATGGATGCTAGAAGAATACACAAGAATCCTGGATCAGAGATGAAAGACAGTTATTTAATGACAGCAGAAGCAGTAGCCAGGATATCAGCATTTGGGGGTCAGTTTCCTAAGCCCCAGTTACCATAGGACAATGCAAAAAGGGCCAGATAATACTTGAGCCCACAGTAGGCTGCATTACAGGAGATTTTGAGATATGGAACTTGAATATTTTACAGTGGGCAGTAAGCATGCCAGTCCTCTATTCAGAAGGGAAACATTACCTTTATTATACTAGGCAATAAGCATGTTTGCTTTTTGCTCTAGAGGCAGGACTAGCTGTATCTTCTAGGGCTGTATGGAAACCGGCCATTTACTACTTTTAGGGAGATGCTGTATCTTTTGAGACTGGAAGAGATCTTGCACTACACAAAGGGGACAAAACTGGTACAGTAGGAAACAAAGGGCAGTTAGTGCCTAATTTGCAGGGTGTGCAGAAATGCAAGAAATTTATGGAAGACTGGAGAACTGTCTGCCAACCAGATAGTCCCAAATCTATATATGTTGTTTCAGAGCATAGAAAATGAAAGAAAACATCCATAATCTTTTATGAAGCATTGATATATAAACCTAATAAAGATGGTATACATACAAAAAGAAAAATTACAGATGGAAATCATTTATGAACATTGATGCAAAAATTCTAAGTGATACATTAGCTAACAGACTCCAACACTACAGTAAGAAAAGAATATGCCATGATGAAATGGAATTTATACTAAGAATGCAAGAATGATTCAACATTAGAAAATGAATATCATTCATCAATATTAATGAGTCTGAGGAGAAAAATCATGACTATATCCATAGATGCTGAAAAACCTTTGATAAAATCCAACAGTCATTCCTAATAAAAATTCTTAAAAAAATAAAACAGGAATGGACAGGCACTTCCATTTTACACACACACACACACACACACACACACACACACACACACACACCCCTCAATCGTACTGCCAGCATATTACTTAATAGGGAACCCCAAGAGTCATTTACTTTAAGGTCAGAAACAAAACAAGGATGCTACTGTCTCAACTGTTATTTACCATTATTCCAGCACTATTAGCCAATGCAATTAGATAGGAGAAAACAATTAGAGGAATAAGAATTAGAAACTAAAAGACAAAACTATCTTTTTTTACAGATGATATAACAGTATATCATGGAAACCCTAGAGAATTTATGATAAAACTAACTCAATAAAATAATTCAGCAAGGTAGCAGGCTGTAAAGTTAAAATGCAAAGATAATACTATTCATATACACAAATAATAACTAGTTAGAAAACACAATGAGTAAAAAAAGATTTATAACAGCAACAATAAAGTACATAAAAGAATTTTTAAAACATTCAAATCTAATATAAAAAATACTATAAAATATTCATGAAAGGCACAAAAGTAGACTTGAACAAATTAAGAAATATCCCTTTTCTTCATTAGGATATCTCAACATCATTAAGATATTTGTTCTCTCCTAAGAAAACTTATAAATTTAATGTGATCCCAATAAAAATGCCAATGAGTTTTTTTTGTTTGTTCATTTTGTGTTTTTTTGCCGCACCATGCAGCATGTGGGATCTTAGTTCCCTGACCAGGGATCAAACCCACGCCCACTACAGTAGAAGCACAGAGTCTTAACTACTGGACTGCAGTAGTTAAGTTACTGGACTGAAGTCCCGAGATTTTTTTTAAATGAAGCTAGACAAGTTAATACTAAAATTCATAAGGAAATATAAACATGTAAGAACAGCTAGGGAAACAATGAAAATAAAGAGCTATGAGAGGAGACTAACAGATATTCAAACATCCTTACAAAGCTTCTATATTTAAAATAGTGTGTAGTACTGATGCATGAATAGGTAAAGAGAACAAAAGAACAGAATAGAAAGCCCCCAAATAGACCCAAGTACATATGGAACTTTAGTATATGATAAAGGTAATATCTCAAATACTGGACAAAGACAGACCTTTAAATAAAATTTGGGGGGGGCAACTGGATAGTCATTGGAAAAGGATAAGATTAGATCTACTTCTCATTTTACATACAATAATAAAATCCAATGGATCAGAGATTTACATGTAAAACATGAAAATATACATATACTAGAAGAAAACATGGGTGAATTCTTACACCCATTCAGACTCTATAGTCTGAAGGGAAAGGCTTTCTAACTATTACTCAAAGGCCCAATGTAATAAAAGAAAAGATCAACAAAAGAAGATGTGGCACATATATACAATGGAATATTACTCAGCCATAAAAAGAAACGAAATTGAGTTATTTGTAGTGAGGTGGATGGACCTAGAGTCTGTCATACAGAGTGAAGTAAGTCAGAAAGAGAAAAATAAATACTGTATGCTAACACATATATATGGAATCTAAAAAAGAAAAGTGGTCATGAAGAACCTAGGGGCAGGACAGGAAAAGATGCAGACCTACTAGAGAATGGACTTGAGGACACAGGGAGGGGGAAGGGTAAGCTGGGACAAAGTGAGAGAGTGGCATGGACATATATACACTACTAAATGTAAAACCGATAGCTAGTGGGAAGCAGCCACATAGCACAGGGAGATCAACTTGGTGCTTTGTGACCACCTAGAGGGGTGGGATAGGGAGGGAGACACAAGAGGGAAGAGATATGGGGATATATGTATATATATAGCTGATTCACTTTGTTATAAAGCAGAAACTAACACAACGTTGTAAAGCAATTATACTCCAATAAAGATGTTAAAAAAAAAAGATCAACAAATTTGACTACATAAAAATTAAAAACTTGTGCATGACAAAAGACATCATAAGGAAAGTCAAAAGACAAATGACAAACTGGGAGAAAATATCATAACACATTTCACAGATGAAGAATAAATATCCCTAATATACAAAAAACTTTAACTGAGAAAACAAAAGACCAAAAATCTTATAGAAAATGGGAAAAAGACGTGAGCAGACAATATTAAAAAAGAGATATTAAATGATCTTTAAAAATATGCAAAAATGTTTACCTTCCCTCATCATAAAACAAATTCAAATTAAAACTACACTGAGACATCCTTTCTCACCCAACTGATTGGAAAAACTTCAAAATACAATATATGTACTCTGTTGGTAAGGCTATGGGGAAACTGGCACTCTTTCGCACTCCTGGTAGAATTTAACATTCTCTACAAAACTACATATTTATTTACCTTTCAATCTAGTATATGAACTTCTAGGAATTTACCCTGAGGACACACCTCCAAAATTTCAAGAAAACACATGCAGAAAGTTATCCACTGCAGCATTATTTGTAATCACAAAATACTGCAGACTATCTAAACATCCAAGCATAGGAGATTCATTCAATAAACTATATTACAAAATGACCTTCATAACCTCCCAAGGTTTCCCAAAGATTCAAAATGTCTACTTGAATATACAGGCTACATTTGTTTTTTAAAAGTAGATAAATACAAGAAGAGAGTAAATAGAGTCAGCTATACCTCTTGACTGAGAATTAAATAAAAATGAAGGAATAATATCTTTTTACTTTAATTCTTCTAACTGAAATTTATTGCTATTTTGATTATCTCTGACACATTCTCACCATTTCTCTTCAACACTGTATTGGAAGTCCCAGTCATTTTAATAAGGCAAGAAAAAGAAAGGTATTTGGATTGGAAATGAAGTAAAAATGTCTCCATTCATAGATAACATGACTATTTATATGGACAATCCTAAGGAATGCATATAACAACTACTAGAACCAATAAGGGGACTCAGCAAGGATACCGAATTATGGGAGAGTTAAAAAACAAAAAAGAATTTTTTTTTTTTTTTTTTTTGCGGTACGCGGGCCTCTCACTGTTGTGGCCTCTCCCATTGCGGAGCACAGGCTCCGGACGCGCAGGCTCAGCAGCCATGGCTCATGGGCCTAGCCACTCTGCAGCATGTGGGATCTTCCCAGACCGGGGCATGAACCTGTGTCCCCCTGCATGGGCAGGTGGACTCTCAACCACTGCGCCACCCGGGAAGCCCCAGAAAAGTATTTTTAATATACTAGTAGCAAACAATGAAATAGAAATGTTAATAAAATGGAATTTAAAAAGCATAAAATATTTATACATAAATTTAACAAAAGACGTGCAAGACCTCTAGAATAAATGCTATAAAACACTGCTCAGGGAAAACAAAGAAAACCTAAATAAAGGGAGAGGTACACCATATTCATAAACTGGAAGAATAAATAATATTAAGCTATCAATTCTCCTCAAATTGATTATAGATTCAACACAACCCCCATCACAATCCTAGAAGGCTTTGTTTTACAGAAATTATAAGCTGGTTCTAAATTGTATATGGAAATAGGAACTAGAATATTAAAAAAAAGAAGGACAAAGTTGGAAGACCACACATTTAAGAGGTACCATAAAGCTACATTAATCGATACAGTGAGGTACTGGCATAGGATTGACAAATAGTTCGATAGAATGTGATATGGATCCCGGAAATACACCTACAATTATATGGTTATCTGCTTTTTAGACAAAGATGCCAAGGCACACCAATGGGGAAAGAGAAGTGTTTTAAACAAATTATGCTAGAATGAGTGGAAATCAATATGGAAAAAAACTGAACTTATCACACACAAATATTAATTCAAGTTGGATCATAGACCAAAATGTAAAAGCTAAAACTGTAAAACATTTACAATAAAACATAGGAAAATATCTTTAAGACTTGGAAACAGACAAAAGATTTTTAGGACACAGGAAGCAATAACTGTGAAGGAAAAAAATTAATAAATTAGACTTCATAAAAATTTAAAACTTCTGCTCATCAAAAGACACTGTTAAGAAACGAAATAGGGAACTGAAACAAGATGGCTGAGTAGAAGGACATGCTCTTACTGCCTCTTGTGAGAACACCAGAATCACAACTAGCTGCTGGACAATCCCTGACAGGAAGACACTGGAACTCACCAAGATAACCCACATCCAAAGACAAAGGAGAAGCCACAATGAGATGGTAGGAGGGGTGCAATCACAGTAAAATCAAATCCCATAACTGCTGGGTGGGTGACTCACAGACTGGCGAACACTTATGCCACAGAAGTCCACACACTGGAGTGAAGGTTCTGAGCCCCACGTCAGGCTTCCCAACCTGGGGGTCTGGCAACGGGACGAGGAATTCCTAGAGAATCAGACTTTGAAAGCTAGTGGGATTTGACTGCAGGACTTTGACAGGACTGGGGGAAACAGAGACTCCACTCTTGGAGGGCACACACAAAGTACTGTGTGCATCGGGACCCCAGGGGAAGGAGCAGTGACCCCAGGGGAGACTGAACCAGACCTGCCTGCTAGTGTTGTAGGGTCTCCTGCAGAGGAGGGAGGTGCTGTAGATCACCATGGGGACAAGGACCCTGGCAGCAGAAGTTCTGGGAGTACTCCTTGGCGTGAGCCCTCCCAGAGTCTGTCATTAGCCCCACCAAAGAGCCCAGGTAGGCTCCAGTGTTGGGTGGCTTCAGGCAAAACAAACAACAGGGAGGGAACCCAGCCCCACCCATCAACAGTCAAGAGGATGAAAGTTTTACTGAGCTCTGCCCAACAGAGAAACAGTCAGCTCTCCCTACCACCAGTCCCTCCCATCAGGAAACTAGCACAAGCCTCTTAGACAGCCTCATCTACCACAGGGCAGAGAGCAGAAGCAAGAAGAACTACAATCCTGCAGCCTGTGGAACAAAAACCACATTCACAGAAAGAAACACAAGATGAAAAGGCAGAGCACTATGTACCAGATGAAGGGACAAGATAAAACCCAAGAAAAACAACTAAATTAAGTGGAGATAGGCAACCTTCCAGAAAAAGAATTCAGAATAATGATAGTGAAGATGATCCAGGTCCTCGGAAAAACAATGGAGGCAAAGATGGAGAAGATGCAAGAAATGTTTAACAAAGACCTAGAAGAATTAAAGAACAAACAAACAGAGATGAACAATACAATAACTGAAATGAAAACTACATTAGAAGGAGTCGATAGCAGAATAACTGAGGCAGAAGAACGGATAAGTGACATGGAAGACAGAATGGTGGAATTCACTGCTGCGAAACAGAATAAAGTAAAAAGAATGAAAAGAAATGAAGACAGCCTAAGCGACCTCTGGGACAACATTAAACGCAACAACATTCGCATTATAGGGGTCCCAGAAGGAGAAGAGAGAAAGGACCAGAGAAAATATTTGAAGAGATAATAGGTGAAAACTTTCCTAACAAGGGAAAGGAAATAGCCACCCAAGTCCAGAAAGCACAGAGAGTCCCAGGCAGGATAAACCCAAAGAGAAACATGCCGAGACACATAGTAATCAAATTGGCAAAAATTACAGACAAAGAAAAATTACTGAAAGCAGCAAGGGAAAAATGACAAATAACATACAAGGGAACTCCCATAAGGTTAACAGCTGATTTCTCAGCAGAAACTCTACAAGCCAGAAGGGAGTGGCATGATATACTTAAAGTGATGAAAGGGAAGAACCTACAACCAAGATTACACTAACCGGCAAGGATCTCATTCAGATTCGATGGAGAAACTAAAACGTTTGCAGATAAGCAAAAGCTGAGAGAATTCAGCACCACCAAACCAGCTCTACAGCAAATGCTAAAGGAACTTCTCTAAGTGGGAAACAAAAGAGGAGAAAAGGACCTACAAAAACAAACCCAAAACAAGAAAATGGTCATAGGAACATACATGTCAATAATTACCATAAATGTGAATGGATTAAATGCTCCAACCAAAAGACACAGGCTTGCTGAATGGATACAGAAACAAGACCCATATATATGCTGTCTGCAAGAGACCCACTTCAGACCTAGGGACACATACAAACTGAAAGTGAGGGGATGGAAAAAGATATTCCATACAAATGGAAATCAAAAGAAAGCTAGAGTAGCAATACTCAGATGAAATAGACTTTAAAATAAGAATGTTATAAGAGACAAGGAAGGACACAACATAATGATCAAGGGATCAATCCAAGAAGAAGATATAACAATTATAAATATATATGCACCCAACATAGGAGCACCTCAATACATAAGGCAACTGCTAACAGCTATAAAAGAAGATATCGACAGTAACACAATAATAGGGGGGGACTTTAACACCTCACTTACACCAATGGACAGATCATCCAAAATGAAAATAAATAAGGAAACAGAAGCTTTAAGTGACACAATAGACCAGATAGATTTAATTGATATTTATAGGACATTCCATCCAAAAACAGCAAGATTACACTTTCTTCTCAAGTGCACACAGAACATTCTCCAGGATAGATCACATCTTGGGTCACAAATCAAGCCTCAGTAAATTTAAGAATATTGAAATCATATCAAGCATCTTTTCTGACCACAATGCTATGAGATTAGAAATGGATTATAGGGAAAAAATGTAAAAAACACAAACACACAGAGGCTAAACAATACGTTACTAAATAACCAAGAGATCACTGAAGAAATCAGAGGAAATCAAAAAATACCTAGAGACAAATGACAATGAAAACACGATGATCCAAAACCTATGGGATGCAGCAAAAGCAGTTCTAAGAGGGAAGTTTATAGCTACACAAGCCTACCTCAAGAAACAAGAAAAATCTCAAAAAAGCAATCTCACCTTACACCTAAAGGAACTAGAGAAAGAAGAATAAACAAAACCCAAAGTTTGCAGAAGGAAAGAAATCATAAAGATCAGAGCAGAAATAAATGAAGTAGAAACAAAGAAAACAGTAGCAAAGATCAATAAAACTAAAAGCTGGTTCTTTGAGAAGATAAACAAAATAGATAAACCATTAGCCAGACTCATCAAGAAAAAGAGCGAGAGGACTCAAATCAATAAAATTAGAAATGAAAAAGGAAAAGTTACAACAGACACCACAGAAATACAAAGCATCCTAAGAGACTACTACAAGCAACTCTATGCCAATGAAATGGACAACCTGGAAGAAATGGACAAATTCTTAGAAAGATATAACCTTCCAAGACTGAACCAGAAAGAAACAGAAAATATAAAAAGACCAATCACAAGTAATGAAATTGAAACTGTGATTAAAAATCTTCCAACAAACAACAGTCCTGGACCAGATGGCTTCACAGGTGAATTCTATCAAACATTTAGAGAAGAGCTAACACCCATCCTTCTCAAACTCTTCCAAAAAACTGCGGAGGAAGGAACACTCCCAAACTCATTCTGGGAGGCCACCATCACCCTGATACCAAAACCAGACAAAGATACTACAAAAAAAGAAAACTCAGACCAATATCACTGATGAACATAGATGCAATAATCCTCAATAAAATATTAGCAAACAGAATCCAACAACACATTAAAAGGATCATACACCATGATCAAGTGGGATTTATCCCAGGGATTCAAGGATTCTTCAATATATGCAAATCAATCAATGTGATACACCATATTAACAAATTGAAGAATAAAAACCATATGATCATCTCAATAGATGCAGAAAAAGCTTTTGACAAAATTCAACACCCATTTATGATAAAAACTCTCCAGAAAGGGCATAGAGGGATCCTACCTCAATATAATAAAGGCCATATATGACAAACTCACAGCAAACATCATTCTCAATGGTGAAACACTGAAAGCATTTCCTCTAAGATCAGGAATAAGACAAGGATGTCCACTCTCACCACTATTATTCAACATGGCTTTGGAAGTCCTAGCCACGGCAATCAGAGAAGAAAAAGAAATAAAAGGAATACAAATTGGAAAAGAAGAAGTAAAACTGACACTGTTTGCAGATGACATGATACTATACATAGAGAATCCTAAAAATGCCACCAGAAAACTACTAGAGCTAATCAATGAATTTGGTAAAGTAGCAGGATACAAAATTAATGCACAGAAATCTCTTGCATTCGTATACACTAATGATGAAAAATCTGAAAGACAAATTAAGGAAACACTCCCACTTACCATTGCAACATAAAGAATAAAACACCTAGGAATAAACCTACCTAGGGAGACAGGAGACCTGTATGCAGAAAACTATAAGACACTGATGAAAGAAATTAAAGATGATACCAACAGATGGTGAGATATACCATGTTCTTGGATTGGAAGAATCAATATTGTGAAAATGACTATACTACCCAAACCAATCTACAGATACAATGCAATCCCTATCAAATTACCAATGGCATTTTTTACGTAACTAGAACAAAGTAATCTTAAAATTTGTATGGAGACACAAAAGACCCCGAATAGCCAAAGCAGTCTTGAGGGGAAAAAACGGAGCTGGAGGAATTGAACTCCCTGACTTCAGACTATACTACAAAGCTACAGTAATCAAGACAACATGGTACTGGCACAAGAAAAAAACATAGATCAATGGAACAAGACAGAAAGCCCAGAGATAAAACCATGCACCTATGGTCAACTAACCTATGACAAAGGAGGCAAGGATATACAATGGAGAAAAGACAGTCTCTTCAATAAGTGCTGCTGGGGAAACTGGAAAAGAATGAAATTAGAACACTCCCTAACACCATACACAAAAATAAACTCAAAATGGATTCGAGACCTAAATGTAAGACCGGACACTATAAAACTCTTAGAGGAAAACATAGGAAGAACACTCTTTGACATAAATCACAGCAAGATCTTTTTGGATCTCCCTCCTAGAGTAATGGAAATAAAAACAAAAATAAACAAATGGGACCTAATGAAACTTCAAAGCTTTTGCACAGCAAAGGAAACCATAAACAAGATGAATAAACAACCCTCAGAATGGGAGAAAATATTTGCAAATGAAGCAACGGACAAAGGATTAATCTCCAAAATATATAAACAGCTCATATTAAAAAAACAAACACTCAATCCAAAATGGGCAGAAGACCTAAATAGACCTTTCTCCAAAAAAGACATACAGATGGCCAAGAAGCGCATGAAAAGCTGTTCATCACTAATTATTAGAGAAATGCAAATCAAAACTACAATGAGATATCATCTCACACCAGTTAGAATGCGCATTATCAGAAAATCTACAAACAACAAATGCTGGAGAGGGTGTGGAGAAAAGGGAGCCCTCTTGCACTGTTGGTGGGAATGTAAATTGATACGGCCACTATGGAGAACAGTATGGAGGTTCCTTAAAAAATTAAAACTAGAATTACCATATGATCCAGCAATCACACTACTGGGCATATACCCAGAGAAAACCATAATTCAAAAAGACACATGCACCCCAATGTTCATTGCAGCACTGTTTACAATAGCCAGGTTATGGAATCAACCCAAATGCCCATCTACAGAGGA
The DNA here is from genome assembly GCF_964270905.1 of Leucopleurus acutus. Lineage (NCBI taxonomy): Eukaryota > Metazoa > Chordata > Mammalia > Artiodactyla > Delphinidae > Leucopleurus > Leucopleurus acutus. Next base: position 87,046,996 of record NC_139144.1, read on the forward strand.
ATGGATAAAGAAGATGTGGTACATATATACAATGGAATATTACTCAGCCATAAAAAGGAACGAAATTGTGTCATTTGTTGAGCCGTGGATGGATCTAGAGAGTGTCATACAGAGTGAAGTAAGTCAGAAAGAGAAAAACAAATATCGTTTATTAACGCATATATGTGGAACCTAGAAAAATGGTACAGATGAACCAGTTTGCAGGGTAGAAATTAGAGAACAAACGTATGGACACCAAAGGGGGAAAGCCGTGGGGGGGGTGGGGGGGTGGTGTGATAAATTGGGCGATTGGGATTGACACGTATACACTGGTGTGTATAAAACTGATGACTAATAAAACCTGCTGTATAAAAAAAAATGTGCCTTCTTGATAAAATGTTTAAAATAAAAAAAGAAAAAATTGTCTTGCGTAAAGAAATACTTATTTGAAGTTCACAATTAACTTCAGTTTTAATTATTTTCCTTTTTAAAGTTCAAAATATATTTTTATATTGTTAATTTTAAAATAGTATGCATAGTATGATTACATTTCTCTTAATTTTTTTCTGAATATATCTAGCTATTCATTTACCCAACTGCACATATACAGAGCTATATTTGGAATCATGTTTAACAAATATAAAGTTGTTCTGGGGTACTGAGATTGTGGATAATTTGTAGCTGTTTTTTAGGTGATTTATTTATATTCTTCATATATATGTCATTTACATCTCTATTTTTAATAAGATTTATATTTTTAAAAAGCAAATAAAATTTATTGAAATTAAAAAAAAAAAGAAATGAAATAGGTAAGCCAGAGACTGGGAGAAAACATGCTCATATTTAAACTCTTACCTTGAACTCATCTGAGATTTCAGACACAAAGGATGATATCTGCTTCATGAGCCTGTCCACACTGCTCTCACTTCCTGTTTTGAGGAGTGTAGTAATGGCCAGTGTAGCAATGCTTCTGTTTGAGTCTGTGATCAAGTTTTCTAAGTCCAGATTGCAGGCAGTAACAGCAGAGGGGTGCTTCATTGCCACCTGGCCAAAGGGCATGGAAAAAATTCAGCAAATTGCTACTGATAAAGACCAGAACTTTAAAAAATAAAAGAAGACGAAAATAGAAAAATTTTTTAAATGGAATTTTATTTCCTTTATTTGTAACTTCTATTTGGGCCTCCCCTTATAATATGATCATCACCGTTAATTATACAGTTGTGCAAAACCAGAATCAGGAATTTAAAAGTTTCCCTTTTTTTTCCACAACTCACACACACACACACTGTATTTTCTTTTTACAAGAGATAAATAAACTGACATCAAGCATTGTAAATGGATGACCACAACAAAAGCAACAATGATTGCAATTACCAAACATGAAACACACTCATACTATGTCATAATATTGACATTCAGTCCAGTAATCCTCCACTGTAACAGCTCCTTTACTTTGCAGTGAAAATTGATTTGTATATTTTTTGCCTCTGAATCCTTGTGGGATTTTTTTTTTATTATTCAAACAGAAAGTCACAAAAATTATAATCATCCTCTTCAGTTCACTCAGTCCCATGTAATTAATTTTTTTATCTTGATCTTGTTAGCACTTTTATGAATTCATAAGTTTTCCATTAGAGTTCTGAAAATGCTTATTCATTCAGTTCAGCAGTATAGTCAGCTACCAGAAACCTGTACTTGTCAGTCTTCTCCATGAATTCCTTGAAGGTGAAACTCTTTTATAGGAACATGTTTGTGAAAGCATCAGAGTACACCCAGAACTGTCTGTAAATGACAAAAGACTTAAAAATGACCACGGTTGGGGCTTCCCTGGTGGCGCACTGGTTGAGAATCTGCCTGCTAATGCAGGGGACACGGGTTCGAGCCCTGGTCTGGGAAGACCCCACATGCCGCAGAGCAACTAGGACCGTGAGCCACAACTACTGATCCTGCGCGTCTGGAGCCTGTGCTCCGCAACAAGAGAGGTCGCGATAGTGAGAGGCCCACGTACCCCAATGAAGAGTGGCCCCCGCTTGCCACAACTAGAGAAAGCCCTCGCACAGAAATGAAGACACAACACAGCTAAAAATAAATTAATTTTTTTAAAATGACCACGGTTAAAGATTTGGTGAAAGTTCATAATAATGCAATTGACAAGGAAATTTAGTTATTTCTGAGATACACATTTTAAAGTAATAACTAGAATTATGACTTATAACATTATACCAGAACATAAGATTTTTAGAAATTTCATGTGATGTTTGAAACATTTATATTAACATATTTCCATACAAATAACCTAAAGAAAGTTTAGTATTACTTGTTTTTCTATTTGTTTCTTTGTTTTTTTATACTGCAGGTTCTTATTAGTCATCAATTTTATACACATCAGTGTATACATGTCAATCCGAATCGCCCAATTCAGCACACCACCATCCCCACCCCACCGCAGTTCTCCCCCCTTGGTTTCCATGTTTGTTCTCTACATCTGTGTCTCAACTTCTACCCTGCAAACCGGATCATCTGTACCATTTTTCTAGGTTTCACATATATGCATTAATATACGATATTTGTTTTTCTCTTTCTGACTTACTTCACTCTCTAGACAGTCTCTAGATCCATCCATGTCTCAACAAATGACTCAATTTTGTTCCTTTTTATGGCTGAGTAATATTCCATTGTATATATGTACATTTTCTTTATCCATTCCTCTGTAGATGGGCATTTAGGTTGCTTCCATGCCTGGCTATTATAAACAGTGCTGCCATAAACATTGGGGTGCATGTGTCTTTTTGAATTATGGTTTTCTCTGGGTATATGCCCAGTAGTGGGATTGCCGGATCATATGGTAATTCTAGTTTTAGTTTTTTAAGGAACCTCCATACTGTTCTCCATAGTGTCTGTATCAATTTACATTCCCACCAACAGTGCAAGAGGGCTCCCTTTTCTCCACACCCTCTCCAGCATTTGCTGTTTGTATATTTTCTGATGATGCACGTTCGAACTGGTGTGAGGTGATTTCTCTAATAATTAGTGATGAGCAGCTTTTCATGTGCTTCTTGGCCATGTGTATGTCCCCTTTGGAGAAAGGTCTATTTAGGCCTTCTGCCCATTTTTGGATTGGGTTGTTTGTTTCTTTAATATTGAGCTGCATGAGCTGTTTATAAATTTTGGAGATTAATCCTTTGTCCATTGATTCGTTTGTGAATATTTTCTCCCATTCTGAGGGTTGCCTTTTCGTCTTGTTTATGGTTTCCTTTACTGTGCAAAAAGCTTTCAAGTTTCATTAGGTCCCATTTGATTACTTTTGTGCTTATTTCCATTACTCTAGGACGTGGATCAAAAAAGATCTTGCTATGATTTATGTCAAAGAGTGTTCTTCCTATGTTTTCCTCTAAAGAGTTTTATAGTGTCCGGTCTTACATTTAGGTCTCTAATCCACTTTTTTTTTTTTTTTTTTTTTTTTTTTGCGGTACACGGGCCTCTCACCGTTGTGGCCTTTCCCATTGCGGAGCACAGGCCCTGGATGTGCAGGCTCAGCAGCCATGGCTAACGGGTCCAGCCGCTCTGTGGCATGTGAGATCCTCCCAGACCGGGGCATGAACCCATGTCCCCTGCAGAGGCAGGCAGACTCTCAACCACTGCACCACCAGGGAAGACCTTGAATCCATTTTGTGTTTATTTTTGTGTATGGTGTTAGGGAGTGTTCTAATTTCATTCTTTTACATGTAGCTGTCCAGTTTTCCCAGCACCACGTATTGAAGTGACTGTCGTTTCTCCATTGTATATCTTTGCCTCCTTTGTCATAGGTTAGTTGACCATAGGTGTTTATCTCTGGGCTTTCTATCTTGTTCCATTGATCTATGTTTCTTTTCTTGTGCCAGTACCATATTGTCTTGATTACTGTAGCTTTGTAGTATAGTCTGAAGTCAGGGAGTCTGATTCCTCCAGCTCTGTTGTTTTCCCTCAAGACTGCTTTGGCTATTCAGGGTCTTTTGTGTCTCCACAAATTTTAAGTTTACTTTGTTCTAGTTACGTAAAAAATGCCATTGGTAATTTGATAGGGATTGCATTGAATCTGTAGATTGCATTGAATCTGTAGGATTCTGTTTGCTAGTATTTTGTCGAGGATTTTTGCATCTATGTTCATCAGTGATATTGGTCTGTAATTTTCTTTTTTTGTAGTATCTTTGTCTGGTTTTGGTATCAAGGTGATGGTGGCCTCCCAGAATGAGTTTGGGAGTGTTCCCTCCTCTGCAATTTTTTGGAAGAGTTTGAGAAGGATGGGTGTTAGCTCTTCTCTAAATGTTTGATAGATTCACCTGTGAAGCCATCTAGTCCAGGACTTTTGTTTCTTGGAAGATTTTTTTTTTTTTTTTTTGCAGTAGGTGGGCCTCTCATTGTTGTGGCCTTTCCCGTTGCGGAGCACAGGCTCTGGACATGCAGGTTCAGCGGCCATGGCTCACGGCCCAGCTGCTCCGCGGCACGTGGGATCTTCCCGGACCGGGGCACAAACCTGTGTCCCCTACATCGGCAGGTGGATTCTCAACCACTGCGCCACCAGGGAAGCCATGTTGGAAGATTTTTAATCACAGTTTCAATTTCATTACTTGTGATTGGTCTTTTCATATTTTCTGTTTCTTCCTGGTTCAGTCTTGGAAGGTTATATCTTTCTAAGAATTTGTCCATTTCTTCCAGGTTGTCCATTTCATTGGCATAGAGTTGCTTGTAGTAGTCTCTTAGGATGCTTTGTATTTCTGTGGTGTCTGTTGTAACTTCTCCTTTTTCATTTCTAATTTTATTGATTTGAGTCCTCTCGCTCTTTTTCTTGATGAGTCTGGCTAATGGTTTATCTATTTTGTTTATCTTCTCAAAGAACCAGCTTTTAGTTTTATTGATCTTTGCTACTGTTTTCTTTGTTTCTACTTCATTTATTTCTGCTCTGATCTTTATGATTTCTTTCCTTCTGCAAACTTTGGGTTTTGTTTATTCTTCTTTCTCTAGTTCCTTTAGGTGTAAGGTGAGATTGCTTTTTTGAGATTTTTCTTGTTTCTTGAGGTAGGCTTGTGTAGCTATAAACTTCCCTCTTAGAACTGCTTTTGCTGCATCCCATAGGTTTTGGATCATCGTGTTTTCATTGTCATTTGTCTCTAGGTATTTTTTGATTTCCTCTGATTTCTTCAGTGATCTCTTGGTTATTTAGTAACATATTGTTTAGCCTCTGTGTGTTTGTGTTTTTTACATTTTTTTCCCTGTAATTCATTTCTAATCTCATAGCATTGTGGTCAGAAAAGATGCTTGATATGATTTCAATATTCTTAAATTTACTGAGGCTTGATTTGTGACCCAAGATGTGATCTATCCTGGAGAATGTTCTGTGTGCACTTGAGAAGAAAGTGTAATCTTGCTGTTTTTGGATGGAATGTCCTATAAATATCGATTAAATCTATCTGGTCTATTGTGTCACTTAAAGCTTCTGTTTCCTTATTTATTTTCATTTTGGATGATCTGTCCATTGGTGTAAGTGAGGTGTTAAAGTCCCCCCCATTATTGTGTTACTGTCGATATCTTCTTTTATAGCTGTTAGCAGTTGCCTTATGTATTGAGGTGCTCCTATGTTGGATGCATATATATTTATAATTGTTATATCTTCTTCTTGGATTGATCCCTTGATCATTATGTTGTGTCCTTCCTTGTCTCTTATAACATTCTTATTTTAAAGTCTATTTCATCTGAGTATTGCTACTCTAGCTTTCTTTTGATTTCCATTTGTATGGAATATCTTTTTCCATCCCCTCACTTTCAGTTTGTATGTGTCCCTAGGTCTGAAGTGGGTCTCTTGCAAACAGCATATATATGGGTCTCTTGCAGACCCATATATATGGGTCTTGTTTCTGTATCCATTCAGCAAGCCTGTGTCTTTTGGTTGGAGCATTTAATCCATTCACATTTATGGTAATTATTGACATGTATGTTCCTATGACCATTTTCTTGTTTTGGGTTTGTTTTTGTAGGTCTTTTTCTCCTCTTTTGTTTCCCACTTAGAGAAGTTCCTTTAGCATTTGCTGTAGAGCTGGTTTGGTGGTGCTGAATTCTCTCAGCTTTTGCTTATCTGCAAATGTTTTAGTTTCTCCATCGAATCTGAATGAGATCCTTGCCGGTTAGTGTAATCTTGGTTGTAGGTTCTTCCCTTTCATCACTTTAAGTATATCATGCCACTCCCTTCTGGCTTGTAGAGTTTCTGCTGAGAAATCAGCTGTTAACCTTATGGGAGTTCCCTTGTATGTTATATGTCGTTTTTCCCTTGCTGCTTTCAGTAATTTTTCTTTGTCTGTAATTTTTGCCAATTTGATTACTATGTGTCTCAGCGTGTTTCTCCTTGGGTTTATCCTATATGGGACTCTCTGTGCTTTCTGGACTTGGGTGGCTATTTCCTTTCCCTTGTTAGGAAAGTTTTCACCTATTATCTCTTCAAATATTTTCTCTGGTCCTTTCTCTCTTCTCCTTCTGGGACCCCTATAATGCGAATGTTGTTGCGTTTAATGTTGTCCCAGAGGTCTCTTAGGCTGTCTTCATTTCTTTTCATTCTTTTTTCTTTATTCTGTTTCGCAGCAGTGAATTCCACCATTCTGTCTTCCAGGTCACTTATCCGTTCTTCTGCCTCAGTTATTCTGCTATCGACTCCTTCTAATGTAGTTTTCATTTCAGTTATTGTATTGTTCATCTCTGTTTGTTTGTTCTTTAATTCTTCTAGGTCTTTGTTAAACATTTCTTGCATCTTCTCCATCTTTGCCTCCATTGTTTTTCCGAGGTCCTGGATCATCTTCACTATCATTACTCTGAGTTCTTTTTCTCGAAGGTTGCCTATCTCCACTTAATTTAGTTGTTTTTCTTGGGTTTTATCTTGTCCCTTCATCTGGTACATAGTGCTCTGCCTTTTCATCTTGTCTATCTTTCTGTGAATGTGGTTTTTTTCCACAGCCTGCAGGATTGTAGTTCTTCTTGCTTCTGCTCTCTGCCCTGTGGTGGATGAGGCTATCTAAGAGGCTTGATGGGAGGGACTGGTCAGAAATTTTAATTAAGGTAAATGGATTTTTGGACAACATACGTTAAAAGGCAATTGTTTCAAGATGAATGTTTGTAATAAATAAGATACGATATATCATTTGATAAGTGATTAACTGCTAGTTACAGTATAGCACAGCAGTTTATCTTCCTAGGTTTCTATAACCTTTATAACAATATCATAGTCTGTCTTTTATTACAGTTGGCCTGTTTGTCCTTATAGTACATGTGTTCATGGTTATCTATTCTACTAGATTTTAGAATATCTGAGAGTAGGACCTAGAATGATAAACACTACTCGAAGACACTTAAATGTAATATCTTACCACTTACAAAACACTTCTGTATTTAAGCAAGCAAACTGCAACCAAACTGGATTGCTCACATGATAAAACATGTCTGTCATTGTCCTGCTTCTTTGCTTTTGTTGATGATGTTTGCCTCTCTGCCTAATCCAATACTGGTATAGAATCCTTTACCCATAATGCTAAAATTTTGAGAACTCAGCAAAGTATTGCCATCAGAATTCACTCAACAGCAAAAAATGACCCAAACTAATGTAAAACTAAGTCTTAATTTATTCCATGTAGTGAGGATAGTCATACGTATAAAGCAGAAATATTAACATGTCTAATGTGTCTAACTGCTCTAGGCCCAAAGGGGTTAGTATTAATATAAGAGATGGCACCATATTACCTCTCCAAAATTCTCAAAATACTGATTTCTGAGGTACATCTGGTCCCAAGATTATAGATGATGGAATGTGGACCGATATCAACTCTTCAAAATACAATTCATATTGTTCTATAAAGCCTCCTTCCATGGCTGCTCTAAATTTCTCTCCTCCAGTTGTTAATACAATTAATTTAGTCGACCACATATTATACTAGACCATTATTCTACAACATTAAACTTGCATTTAAAATTTTTAGGGACTTCCCTGGTGGCACAATGGTTGGGACTTCGCACTCCCAATGCAGGGGGTCTAGGTTCAATCCCTGGTCAGGGAACTAGATCCCACATGCATGCCACAACTAAGAGTTCGCATGCCACAACTAGGAAGCCAGCGAGCCGCAACTAAGGAGCTGGTAAGCCACAACTAAGAAGCCTGCCTGCCGCAACTGAGACCCAGCACAGCCACATAAATATTTAAAAACATAAATAAATAAAATAAAATTTGTATAGTTATTTAATTCATTCTGTGTTTCTGCACTCTATCCTCTAGATTTATGCTGTCCAATATGGTAGCCAATAACCATATGTGACTACTAAGCCTTTGAAATGTGGTTATTCCAAACAGAGGTATGCTGTAAATACAAAATATACACCAGATATCAAAGACTTAGTATGAAAAAACAGAAGGTAAAATATATCTCTAATAATTTTATACTGATCATGTTGATAAATTTTATAAATGTTAGGGTAAATAAAATATATGTTTAAAATTAATCTCATCATAAAGAATTTAATGTGGTTACAATAAAATTTAAAATTGCATATGTGACTCACATAGTATTTCTATTGGATAGTGTTGCTATAGACCAACATTGTCCAAGAGAACTTCCTGCAATGATAGAAATATTCTGTATCTGCAGTGTCTAATATGATAGTCACTAACTACAGGTGGCTATTGAGCACATGAATAATAGTATAAATGGCCATATCTAAAGCTGCAAATACAAGTGAGGTGCTACAGAAGTGAAGCCCATAAATCATATCTACTGACCTTGGACAGAAAGCCAAATGCTTCGTATTTACTGTTTCTCAATTGAACACTGATACAAGTCAATAGTTAGCAAAGGAACACCTACCTTGTTCAAGGTCCTCACAGCTGCATATCTCAAAGCTGGCTTAGGAGAACTACAGAAAAGCTGAAGAACTAGGAAAGAAAAAAGGTCACTGTGAACATTGCTCATTTCAACATATAGCATGTTTCTGAAAATACAGTACATGAAGAATCACATTCAAAATACGCATAAGGCAATTAGATGACAGCATCAAAAATTCACATGGGGCTTCCCTGGTGGCGCAGTGGTTGAGAGTCCGCCTGCCGATGCAGGGGACGTGGGTTCGTGCCCCGGTCCGGGAGGATTCCACATGCCACGGAGCGGCTGGGCCCGTGAGCCATGGCCGCTGAGCATGCGTGTCCGGAGCCTGTGCTCCGCAATGGGAGAGGCCACAACAGTGAGAGGCCCGCGTACCGCAAAAAAAAAAGAAAAAAAATTCACATGAAAAATACATCATCAAAAATAGAAAAAGTATTTTTTGTTGAGCTATAAAAACTTTAAATACAGGAAACAAAGTTTATTTTTTTCCTAAAAAAGTTAATATACCCATTAATATCTGAATTTAAAGAGTAGGAATATTTATGGTTGTAAGAGTAAATGGGTTTTTTAAACATGGAGAACTGAAGGCATTAAAGTTACTTGTTTTCTAAGTAAAAACTTAAATTTTTTAATATGGGGAAATGATAACTTCAGAAAAAGAAATACAGTCACCCCTCCAAATCTGCAGGGGACTGGACCCCGGACCTTCCAGGACCCCTAGCAGATACCAAAATCTGGGGATGCTAAAGACCCTTCTATAAAATGGTGTAGCACAATCAGCCCTTGGTATCTGCAGGTTCCACATCTGAGGATTCAACCAACTGTGAATCGATTGGGTTGAATTGGTGGGATGTGGAACCCAAGGATATGGAGGTACAATTGTAACTAAAAAACAGCTAAAATAAACCATTTATGTATCAAAATGTAAAAACTACATATACAGAGCTAAGGTTCAAAATTACCTATTCTGTAGACCTATGGAACTTAAAACAAAAACATAAGAAAATAAACAAAAGCCAGTTATCAAATATACAACTAACCTGAAACAGCAGGTGCCAACTCCCTTGCAGTACAGTTAGGAAGATGGATGATAGCTGAAGCAGCTTCATAAATAACCATTTCATGTTTATTTCGCAAGCAGCTCTCAATGAAATCGAAGACTGGACTTTCATGGCTGACAATAAATATACACAGGCCATAATTAGATATCATAAAGAACAGAGGCAATGTGCATAGTGGCTAAAAGCACAGACAGGGGGACCTGCCCTGGTTGCACAGTGGTTAAGACTCCATGCTCCCAATGCAGGGGGCCTGGGTTCAATCCCTGGTCAGGGAATTAGATCCCACATGCATGCCGCAACTGAGAGTTCATATGCTACAACTAAGGAGCCTGTGTGCTGCAACTTAGGAGCCAGTGAGCCGCAACTAACAAGCCCACAAGCTGCAACTAACAAGCCCGCGAGCCGCAATTAAGACCTGGCGTGACGAAATAAATAAATTTTTTTTTTTAAAAAAAGCGAAGACAGAATGAGAAATACTTTTGGAATTATGAATGAAGGACCTCTGAAAATATACTCCTCCATAAAAGCAATGAGAATACTGGTGTAAATTTTCAAAATCAACTTTTTCAGCACTCTAGAAGTTAGCTGAAGGATTGCAACAATCTTAGGAACATTTATTCAAGAGGAACAGCTGAATCTTCATAAGAACAGTAAGCTTTCTGGTATTTTAACTTGCTCTATTTCATACCCTCTTCCCAGCTTCATGGTAGCCTTGGAAACCAGGGCCTCAGAACCATACTAGCTATGAAAGCCAGCAGCCTAGTAGCCATTGAACGAGGCAGATGAATTGGGAGCACCATCAAAAGCCCTGTTCCTGGAGCACTGTCACTACTTGACCTGAATGATGCTCCTTAAAAAAGCCCCATTCATGAAGCTAATGTTTTGGCCGCACTACACAGCATGTGGGATCTCACTTCCCCAACCAGGGGTTAAGCCCATGCACTCTGCAGTGGAAGTGTGGAGTCCAAACCACTGGACCACCAGGGAATTCCCCGAAGCGAATTTTTATTTCATCTAACTCTGAGGACATTCAGTGAGGAAAGCCCTATCCCCAGGAGGTTTGTCTCCCAAAAAACAGCAGCAATTGCTTAACACTGCAGTTGCCACAGGTACTGATTCTAGTTGGCGCAAACAAGAGTCTGGCCAAAAAAACTTAAAAAGAAAATCTAAGAAATGAGATGCCCATAAGGGGCTTTAATTTCTGACATATTCCTGGGGATCTAGAAGGCTGTGCAAATACCCAGGTAAGAGCTTACGGAGCTCTAGCCTCTCACCCATGCTTGACTTTGAGTTTCTGCACAATTAGGAAGGGAAGACTAGGCACAGTTTTGCATACCCCAACACACAAAATGCCCACTGAAAAAAAGATGGGAGACATGTTGGTCAAAAGCATTTAAGAAAATCTGTCAAATCATTACCCGAAGACTCAGCTAACCAAGCAGACTTCAGTAGCCACACATGACAAAGAATAAGGACTGCAGAATTAGTCCAGGAAAGTCACTAAACAAACAACAATAACAAACAGCAACAAAAACAAACTCTGAGAATGGAAAAGGGAGAAATAAGATTGTCAGTTACCACAGTATATTAAATATCCAGTTTTTGACAAAAAGCTATGACACACAAAGAAATAGTGAGGTATGGCCCATATATAGTGAAAAAATGCAGTCAATAGAAATTATTCTTGAGGGAGCCCAGATGTTGGATGTACTAGGCAAAGCCTTTAAGTCAACTAATATAAATATGTTCAAAGAAGCAAAAGAAACCATATCTAAAGAATTAAAGGGAATTAAAAAGTTAAAGGCATGACAATCATGCCTCACCCAAGAGAGAGTATCAATAAAGAGGAAAAAATGAGTTGTTTGTTTTTTTAAAGGAACCAAATAGAAACTCTGGATTTGGAAAGTGCATAACTAGAATAAAAATTTCAAATCTGCTCAGATAAAAGAACAAGTACCTACAATATGCTGCCTACAAGAGACTCACTTTAGGGCAAAAGTCACACATAGATTGAAAGTGAGGGGATGGAAAAAGATATTTCATGCAAATGGAAACAATAAGAAAGCAGGGGTAGCGATATTCATATCAGACAAAACAAACTTTAAAACAAAGTCCAAAAAGAAAGACAAAGAAGCACACTATATAATGATAAAGGGATTAATACAAGAAGAGGACATTACACTTGTTAACATATATATGCACCCAATGTAGGAACACCTAAATATACAAAATAAATACTAACAGACATAAAGGGAGAAATTGACAGGAATACAATAATAGTAGGAGACTTTAACACCCCACTGACATCAATGGACGATCTTTCAGACAGAAAATCAATAAGGCAAGAGAGATCCTAAATGACACAACAGATGTACTTAATTGGTATCTACAGGATACTTCATCCAAAAAAAACAAAAACAAAAAACAAACAAAATACACATTCTTTTCAAGTGCTCATGGAACATTCTCTAGGACAGACCACACACGAGGACACAAAACAAGCCTCAATGAATTTAAGAAGACAGAAATTATTTCAAGCATCTTTTCTGACCACAACAGTATCAAACTAGAAATCAACCACAGAAAGAAAAATGGTAAAAAAAAATCACACGGAGACTAAACAACATCCTACTAAAAAACCAATGAGTCAACAATGAAATCAAAGAGGAAATCAGAAAATACCTCGAGACAAACGACAATGAAAACACAACCTTACAAAATCTATGTGATGCAGCAGAAGTAGTTCAAAGAGGGAAATTCAGAGCAATACAGGCCTTTCTTGAGCAACAAGTAAAATCTCAAGCAAATAACCTAACCTACCACCTAAAAGAATTAGAAAAAAGAAAAATAAACAAAAGTCAAAGTCATTAAAAGGAAGGAAATAATAAAGATCAGAGAGGAAATAAATAAAATAGAGATCAAAACAACAATAGAAAAGCTCGATAAAACCAAGAGCTGGTTTTTTTGAAAGGATAAACAAAATCGACAAACCTCTAGCCAGGCTAACAAGAAGAAAAGAGAGAAGACCCAAATAAACAAAATAAGAAATGAGAAATAACAACCAATACTGCAGAAATACAAAAAGTCATAAGAAAATACTATGAACAGTTATAAACCAACAAATTGAACAACCGAGAAGAAACAGAAAAGGTTTTAGAAACAGCCAGAATTGAATCAAGAAGAAACATAATTTGAACAGACCAATCACTAGAAGTGAAATAGAATCTGTAATAAAAAACAAACAAAAAAACTAAAAAAACTCCCCACAAACAAAATCCAGGACCAGATGGCTTAACTGGGGAATTCAACCAAACATACAAAGAGGAACGTATACCTATCCTTCTCAAATTATTCCAAAAGATTTAAGAGGAGGAAACACTCCCAAAGTCAGTTTATGCAGCCACCATCACCCTGATACCAAAAACAAAGACACTACAAAAAAAAGAAAATTACTGGCCAATATCTTTGACAAATAGAGATGCAAAAGTCCTCAACAAAATTTAAGCAAGCCAACTCCAACAACACATATAAAGGATCATACACCATGATCAAGTTGGATTCTTACCAGGGTCACAAAGATGGTTCAACATATGCAAATCAATCAATGTGATATACCACATCAACAAAAGAAACGACAAAAACCACATGATCATCTCAATAGATGTAGAAAAAGCATGTGATAAAATTCAACATCCATTCACGATGAAAACTCTCACTGAAGTGGGTACAGGGGAAATACATCTCAATAAAAACCATTTATGACAAACCCAGAGCCAACACAATACTCAACAGTGAAAAGCTGAAAGCCTTCCCACTAAATTCTGGAACAAGACAAGGGTGCCCACTCTTACCACTGCTATTCAACATATTTTTGGAAGTCCTAGCCTCAGCAACCAGACAAGAAAAAGAAATAAAAGGCATCCAAATTGGAAGGGAAGAGGTAAAATTGTCATTATATGCAGATGACACAATACTCTATACAGAAAACCCTAAAGACTCCACACAAAAACTATTAGAACTAATAAATGAATTCAGCAAGGTAGCAGGGTACAAGATTAATATACAGAAATCTGCTGCATTTCTTTACAGTAACAATGAAATATCAGAAAGTAAAAAAAAAAAAAAGTTTAAAATCGCACTAAACACACACAAACACACACAAAAACACAGGAATAAACCTAACCAAGGAGGTGAAAGACCTATATGCTGATAACTCTAAAACACTGATAAAGGAAACTGAAGATGATTCACAGAAATGAAAAGATATCCCATGCTCTTGGATTGGAAGAATTAATATTATTAAAATGGCCATACTACTGAAAGCAATCTACAGATTTAATGCTATATCTATCAAATTACCCATGACAGTTTTCACAGAACTAGAACAAATAATCCTAAAATTTATATGGAATCACAGAAGGCCCCGAATTGGCAAAGCAATTCTGAGGAAAAAGAACAAAGCTGGAGGTATAACTCTCCCAGACTTCAGACAATACTACAAAGCTACACTAATCAAAATACTGTGGTATTGGCACAAAAGCAGACATATAGATCAATGCAACAGAATAGAGAGCCCAGAAACAAACCCATACAATTAATCTTCAGCAAAGGAGGCAAGAATATATGATGGAGAAAACACAGTGCCTTCAGCAAATGATGTTGGGAAAGCTGGACAGCTATTTGTAAATCAATGAAATTAGAACACTCCTTCACATCATATACAAAAATAAACTCAAAATGCTTTAAAGACACATATAGGATGTGACACCGTAAAACTCCTAGAAGAGAAGACAGGCAAAACATTCTCTGACATAAATAGTAGCAATATTTTCTTAGATTAGTCTCCCAAGGCAAAAGAAAAAAAAACCAAAAATAAACAAATGGGACCTAATCAAACTTAAAAGCTTCTGCATAGCAAAGGAAACCATCAACGAAATGAAAATACAACCTATAGAATGTGAGAAAATATTTGCAAACAATGTGACTGACAAGGGGTTAATTTCCAAGATATACAAACAGCTCATAAAACTCAATATCAAAAGAACAAACAACCCAATCAAAAATGAGCAAATGACATAGACATTTTTCCAAAGAAGATATACAGATGGCCAACATGCATATGAAAAGATGGTCAATATCACTAACTAAATGTAAATCAAAACCACAAGGAGGTATCGCTTTACACCACTCAGAATGGCTATCATCAAAAAGTCTATAAATAGGGCTTCCCTGGTGGTGCAGTGGTTCAGAGTCTGCCTGCTGATACAGGGGACACGGGTTCGTGCCCTGGTCCGGGAAGATCCCACATGCCGCGGAGGAGCTGGGACCGTGAGCCATGGCCGCTGAGTCTGCGCGTCCAGAGCCTGTGCTCCACAACTGGAGAGGCCACAGCAGTGAGAGGCCCGTGTACCGCAAAAAAAAAAGTCTATAAATAATAAATGCTGGAGAGGGTGTGGAGAAAAGGGAACCCTCCTACACTGTTGCTGGGAATGTAAACTGGTGCAACCAGTAAGTAGGGAAAACAGTATGGAGGTTCCTTAAAAAAGTAAAGATAGAGCTACCAAATGATCCAGCAATCCTATTCTTGGGCATATAACCAGAAAAGACAAAAACTCTAATTCGAAAAGATACATGCACCCCAATGTTCATAGCAGCATTATTTACAACAGCCAAGACATGGAAGCAACCTAAGTATCCATCAACAGATGAATGGATAAAGAAGAGGTAATATGCATATATATATAATACACACACACACACACACACACACACGATTACTCAGCCATAAAAAAGAATGAATCACTTTGCTGTACACCTGAAACACAGTAGTGTAAATCAACTGTACTTCAATTTTTAAAAAACTGAGAGAGTTCAGAAACAACTTTTAAAAAATTCAAATCTGCAATTCAACAGCTGATTTGCACTGACAGTAGAAAAAGCCAGAAAACTTGAGGATAGGTTAAACTGAGATAATCTAGCTGAGGAAAATAAAGAATGAAGGAAAAAAAAAACAGAGCCTTGGAGACCTATGGAATATGACTATGTGTACCAACATTTTCATGATAGGAGTCCCAGAAGGAAAGGAGAGAGACAAAGGGACAAAAGGAATATCCTGAGAAATAATGACCAAAAACTACCAAAATTTGTTAAAAATATTAATCTACACACTTGAGAAGCTCAACAAATCCCAAGTTGGAAAAATAAAAAAAGATCCACATATAGACACACCATAATCAAAGTGCTGAAAGCATAAGACAAAGACAAAATCTTGACAGAAGCAAGATAAAAGCTACTCATCACATTGTACAGGGGAGCAACAATACAATTAGTGGCTTTTCACCTGAAACAATGAAATAGAGAATGCCATATTCAAAGTGTTGAAATAAAAAGATAAAAATTCTCTATCCAGTGGAACTATGTTCCAAAAATGAAGGCTAATAAATGGACATTCCCAGATAAGCAGTGACTGAGACAATGTATTGCTAACATACCTGATTTATAAAAAATACTAAACGAAGTCTGTTAAACTGAAAGACTGACTCCAGTGACATGAATAATCAATGAGAAATAAAGTGCATCAGAAATGGTAAATATGTGAGTTAATATAAATTATTCTACAAATAATTTTTTTCATTTCTCTTAACTAATTAAAGGACACAAAATTGTATAAAAATAATTATAACACTGCATTACTGGATAATGCACATACATGTAATATACATGACAATAATAGCAAACAGGAGCAGGGAGAGAACAGAACTATACTGGAGCAAAGATTCTATATTTTACGAAAATTAAATTAGCCTTAATCTGAAGTAGATCATGGTAAATTAAAATGCATATTCTAATTCCCAGGGAAACAACTTTTTTTTTCTTTTTTTGCGGTACGCGGGCCTCTCACTGCTGTGGTCTCTCCCGTTGCAGAGCACAGGCTCCGGACGTGCAGGCCCAGCGGCCATGGCCCACGGGCCTAGCCGCTCCATGGCATGTGGGATCCTCCCAGACCGGGGCACGAACCCACGTCCCCTGCATTGGCAGGCAGACCGCCAACCACTGCACCACCAGGGAAGCCCGAGAAACAACTTTTTAAACAGTAAAAATATTGACAGAGAAATTAAAATGATTCAATGAAAACTTTATTTAACACAAAAGAAGGCAGTCAAAGAGGAAGAGAGGAACAAAAAAGACAGACACTTCTATAGAAAAAACAGCAAAATGGCAAAGGTAAATACAACCATGTCAATAATTATATTAAATGTGAAAGGTCTAAACACCCCAACCAAAAGATAGAGATTGCCAGACAGGATAAAAAAGCAAAATCAAACTATGTTCCGTCTACAAGAGATACACATTAGATTCAAAGATACAAATGAGATGAAAGTAAAATGATGGCAAAAGATATGCCATGCAAACTAATCGTAAGAGATCAGGAGTGGCTATATTAATATCAGACAGAGAATTTAAGACAAAATATTACAAGAAACAAAAAGAGACATAAGAAGCTGCTCAATACATCAGGATGATATAACAGTGATAAACATATACACACGTAACAACAGAGCCTCAAAATATATGAAACAAAACTTAACACTAGGGCTTCCCTGGTGGCGCAGTGGTTGAGAGTCCGCCTGCCAATGCAGGGGACACGGGTTCGTGCCCCGGTCCGGGAAGATCCCACATGCCACGGAGCAGCTGGGCCCATGAGTCATGGCCACTGAGCCTGCATGTCCGGAGCCTGTGCTCCACAACTGGAGAGGCCACAGCAGTGAGAGGCCCGCGTACCGCAAAAAAAACCCAAAAACTTCCCTCAAAAAAAGCAAAGGTCACAACAGCTTCATTGGTTAATTCTATCAAATATTTAAGAAATAATACCAATCCTTCACAAACTCTTTTATAACATAAATGAGGGTACACTACCTCCCAGCTAATGATGTGATGCCATTATTACCTGGATAACAAAGCCTGACAAATTCTCAGAAAACAACAGACCAATATCCCTCCTGACATAGACATATGAACTCCTTAACAAATTATCAGCAACCTGAATCCACCAATACATAAAAAGAATTATATATCATAACAAGTAGCATTTTTCCCAAGAATGCAAACAAAATTGATTTAACATCAGAAAATCATGAGGACCTTCAAAATGGCAGAGGAGTAAGACGTGGAGATCACCCTCCTCCCCAAAAATACATCAAAAATACATCTACATGTGTAACAACTCCTACTGAACACTGGCAGAAGACCTCAGACTTCCCAAAAGGGAACAGAAGCCCTCAGGTGACCTAAACGCAGAGGGAGGGCCAAATCCAAAGCTGAACCCCAGGAGCTGTGTGAACAAAGAAGAGAAGGGGAAATTTCTCCTAGAAGCCTCAGGAGCAATAAACTTGATGTACCCTGCATCTGTGGAAAACCTGAATAGACAACGAATTATCCCAAAATTGAGGTGGTGGACTTTGGGAGCAACTGTAGAATGGGGTTTGCTTTCGGCATCTAATTTGTTTCTGATTTTATGTTTATCTTAGTTTAGTATTTAGAGCTTATTATCATTGGTAGATTTGGTTACTGATTTGGTTACTCTCTTCCTTTTATATATATATATTTTTTTTTTTATGTAGATATATATATTATATTTTTTTTCCTTTTTCTCTCTTTGTGAGTGTGTATGTGTGTACGCTTCTTTCTGTGATTTTGTCTGTATACCTTTGTTTTTACTATTTGTCCTAGGGTTCTGTCTGTCCACTTTTTTTTTTAGCATAGTTTTTACTGCTTGTTATCATTGGTGGATTTGTTTATTGGTTTGGTTGCTCTCCTTTTTTTAATTACTTTTTTATTTTTAATAATTTTTTATTTTAATAACTTTATTTTATTTTTTCTTTCTTTCTTTTTCTTTCTCCCTTTTCTTCTGAGCTGTGTGGCTGACAGGGTCTTGGTGCTCTGGCCGGGTGTCAGGCCTGAGCCTCTTATGTGGGAGCGCCAAGTTCAGGACATTGGACCACCAGAGACCTCCCGGCCCCATGTAATATCAAACAGCGAAAGCTCTCCCAGAGATCTCCATCTCAACGCTAAGACCCAGCTCCACTCAACGACCAGCAAGCTACAGGTCTGGACAACCCATACCAAACAACTAGCAAGACAGGAACACAACCCCACCCATTAGCAGAGAGGCTGCCTAAAATCATAATAAGGTCACAGACACCCCAAAACACACCACCAGACGCGATACTGCCCACCAGAAAGACAAGATCCAGCCTCATCCACCAGAACACAGGCACCAGTCCCCTCCAGCAGGAAGCCTACACAACCCACTGGACCAACCTTACCCACTGGGGGCAGACACCAAAAACAATGGGAACAACGAATCTGCAGCCTGGGAAAAGGAGATTCCAAGCGCAGTAAGTTAAGCAAAATGAGAAGACAGACAAATACACAGCATATGAAGGAGAAAAGTAAAAACCCACTAGACCAAACAAATGAAGAGGAAATAGGCAGTCTACCTAAAAAATAATTCAGAGTAATGATAGCAAAATGATCCAAAATCTTGGAAACAGAATGGAGAAAATAGAAGAAAAGTTTAACAAGGACCTGGAAGAACTAAAGAGCAAACAAACAATGATGAACAACACAATAAATGAAATTTAAGATTCTCTAGAAGGAATCAATAGCAGAAAAACTGAGGCAGAAGAATGGATAAGTGACCTGGAATATAAAATAGTGGTAATTACTACCACAGAGCAGAAATAAAGAAACAAGAATGAAAAGAATTGGGGACAGTCTCAGAGACCTCTGGGACAACATTAAACGCACCAACATTCAAATTATAGGGGTCCCAGAAGAAGAAGAGAAAAAGAAACAGAGTGGGAATATTTGAAGAGATTATAGTTGAAAACTTCCCTAATATGGGAAAGGAAATAGTCAATCAAGTCCAAGAAGCACAAAGAGTCCCATACAGAATAAATCCAAGGAGAAACATGCCAAGACTCATATTAATCAAACTATCAAAAATTAAATACGAAGAAAAAATATTAAAAGAGAAAATCAACAAATAACATACAAGGGAATCCCCATAAGGTTAACAGCTGATTTCTCAGCAGAAACTCTGCAAGCCAGAAGGGTGTGGTAGGACATACTTAAAGTGATGAAAAGGAAAAACCTACAACCAAGATTACTCTATCCAGCAAGGATCTCATTCAGATTCAATGGAGAAATTAAAACCTTTACAGCCAAGCAAAAGCTAAGATAATTCAGCACCACCAAACCAGCTTTACAACAAATGCTAAAGGAACTTCTCTAGGCAGGAAACACAAAACAAGGAAAAGACCTACAATAACAAACCCCAAACAATTAAGAAAATGGTAATAGCAACATACATATCGATAATTACCTTAAAGGTAAATGGATTAAATGCTCCAACCAAAAGACATAGACTGGCTGAATGGATCCAAAAACAAGACCCGTATATTTGCTGTCTACAAGAAACCCATTTCAGACCTAAGGACACATACAGAATGAAAGTGCGGGAATGGAAAAAGAAATTCCATGTAAATGGAAATCAAAAGAAAGCTGGAGTAGCAATTCTTGTATCAGACAAAATAGACTTTAAAATAAAGAGTATTACAAGAGACAAAGAAGGACACTACATAATGATCAAGGGATCAATCCAAGAAGAAGATATAACAGTTGTAAATATTTATGAACCCAACATAAGAGCACCTCAATACATAAGGCAAATGCTAACAGCCATAAAAGGGGAAATCAATCAGTAACACAATAATAATAGGGGACTTTAACACCCCACATTCACCAAGGGACAGATCATCCAAAATGAAAATAAATAAGGAAACACAAGCTTTAAATGATACATTAGGGCGTCCCTGGTGATGCAATGGTTGGGAGTCCGCCTGCCGATGCAGGGGACGCAGGTTCATGCCCCGGTCCGGGAGGATCCCGCGTGCCGCGGAGTGGCTGGGCCTGTGAGCCATGGCCGCTGGGCCTGCGCACCCGGAGCCTGTGCTCCGCAGTGGGAGAGGCCACAACAGTGAGAGGCCTGCATACCACAAACAAACAAAAAACAATAAAAAAAAATGATACATTAAACAAGATAGACTTAATTGATATTTATAGGACATTCCATCCAGAAACAACAGAATACACGTTCTTCTCAAGTGCTCATGGAACATTCTCCAGGATAGATCATATCTTGGGTCACAAATCAAGCCTTGGTAAATTTAGGAAAACTGAAACCGTATCAAGTATCTTTTCCGACCACAACGCTATGAGACTAGATATCAATTACAGGAAAAAAAATCTGTAAAATAATACAAACACATGGTGGCTAAACAATACACTACTAAATAACCAAGAGATAACTGAATAAATCAAAGAGGAAATCAAAAAATACCTAGAAACAAATGACAATGAAAACACGATGACCCAAAACATATGGGATACAGAAAAAGCAGTTCTAAGAGGGAAGTTTATAGCAATACAATCCTACCTCAAGAAACACCTCAAATAAAGAACCTAACCTTACACCTAGAGCAATTAGAGAAAAGAGAACAAAAAAACCCCAAAGTTAGCAGAAGGAAAGAAATCATAAAGATCAGATCAGAAATAAATGAAAAAGAAATGAAGGAAACGACAGCAAAGATCAATAAAACTAAAAGCTGGTTCTTTAAGAAGTTAAACAAAATTGATAAACCATTAGCCAGACTCACAAAGAAAAAAAGGGAGAAGACTCAAATCAACAGAATTAGAAATGAAAAAGGAGAAGTAACAACTGACACTGTGGAAATACAAAGGATCATGAGAGATTACTACAAGCAACTATATGCCAATAAAATGGACAACCTAGAAAAAATGGACAAATTCTTAGAAAATCACAACCTTCTGAGACTGAACCAGGAAGAAACAGCAAATATAAACAGACCAGTCACAAGTACTGAAATTGAAACTGTGATTAAAAATCTCTTCCAACAAACAAAAGCCCAGGACCAGATGGCTTCACAGGTGAATTCTATCAAACATTTAGAGAAGAGCTAACACCTATCCTTCTCAAACTCTTCCAAAATATAGCAGAAGGAGGAACACTCCCCAACTCATTCTACGAGGCCACCATCACCCTGATACCAAAACCAGACAAAGATGTCACAAAAAGAAAACTACAGGCCAGTATCACTAATGAACACAGATGCAAAAATCCTCAACAAAATACTAGCAAACAGAATCCAACAGCACATTAAAAGGCTCATGCACCATGATCAAGTGGGGTTTATGCCAGGAATGCAAGGATTCTTCAATATACGCAAATCAATCAATGTGATACACCATATTAACAAATTAAAGGAGAAAAACCACATGATCATCTCAACAGACACAGAAAAAGCTTTTGACAAAATTTAACACCGGTTTATAATAAAAACCCTCCAGAAAGTGGGCATAGAGGGAACTTACCTCAAAATAATAAAGGCCATATGGTGAAAAACTGAAAGCATTTCTACTAAGATCAGGAACAAGACAAGGTTGACCACTGTCATCACTATTATTCAACATAGTTTTGGAAGTTTTAGCCACAGCAATCAGAGAAGAAAAAGAAATAAAAGGAATCCAAATTGGAAAAGAAGTAAAACTGTCACTGTTTGAAGATGACATGATACTATACATAGAGAATCCTAAGGATGCCATCAGAAAACTACTAGAGCTAATCAATGAATTTGGTAAAGTAGTAGGATACAAAATTAATGCACAGAAATCTCTTGCATTCCTATACACTAATGATGAAAAATCTGAAAGAGAAATTAAGGAAACACTCCCATTTACCACTGCAACAAAAAGAATAAAATACCTAGGAATAAATCTACCTGGAGACAAAAGACCTGTATGCAGAAAACTATAAGACACTGATGAAAGAAATTACAGATGATACAAAAATATGGAGAGATATACCATATTCTTGGATTGGAAGAGTCAACATTGTGAAAATGACTATACTACCCAAAGCAATCTACAGATTCAACGCAATCCCTAGCAAACTACCAACGGCATTTTTCACAGAACTAGAACAAAAATCTCACAATCTGTATAGAAACACAAAAGACCCCGAATACCCGAAGCAACCGTGAGAAAGAAAAATGGAGCTCGAGGAATCAGGCTCCCGGACTTCAGACTATACTACAAAGCTACAGTAATCAAGACAGTATGGTACTGGTACAAACACCGAAATATAGATCAATGGAACAGGAGAGAAAGCCCAGAGATAAATCATGCACATATGGTCACCTTATCTTTGATAAAGGAGGCAAGAATATACAATGGAGAAAACAGAAAACAGGTATAGAAAAAGCAGTCACCTCTTCAATAAGTGGTACTAGGAAAACAGGACAGCTAAATGTAAAAGAATGAAATTAGAACACTCCCTAACACCATACACACAAAAAAACCTCAAAATGGATTAAAGACCTAAATATAAGGCCAGACACTATAAATCTCTTAGAGGAAAACACAGGCAGAACACTCTATGACATAAATCACAGCAAGATCCTGTTTGACCCACCTCCTAGAGAAAGATAAATAAAAACAAAAATAAACAAATGGGACCTAATGAAACTTAAAAGCTTTTGCACAGCAAAGGAAAACATAAACAAGACAACCCTCAGAATGGGAGAAAATATTTGCAAACGAAGCAACTGACAAAGGATTAATCTCCAAAATATACAAGCAGCTCATGCAGCTCAATATCAAAAAACAACCCAATCCAAAAATGGGCAGAAGACCTAAATAGACATTTCTCCAAAGAAGATATACAGATTGACAACAAACACATGAAAGGATGCGCAACATCACTACTCATTAGAGAACTGCAAATCAAAACCACAATGAGCTATCACCTCACACCAATCAGAATGACCATCATCAGAAAATCTACAAACAATAAATGCTGGAGAGGGTGTGGAGAAAAGGGAACCCTCTTGCACTGCTGAGGGGAACGTAAATTGATACAGCCACTATGGAGAACAGTATGGAGGTTCCTTAAAAAGCTAAAAATATAACTACCATATGACCCAGCAATCCCACTACTGGGCATATACCCTGAGAAAACCATAATTGAAGAAGAGTCATGTACCACAATGTTCATTGCAGCTCTATTTACAATAGCCAGGACATGGAAGCAACTTAAGTGTCCATCGACAGATGAATGGATAAAGAAGATGTGGCACATATATACAATGGAATATTACTCAGCCATAAAAAGAAACAAAATTGAGTTATTTGTAGTGAGGTGGATGGACCTAACGTCTGTCATACAGAGTGAAGTAAGTCAGAGAGAGAAAAACAAATACCGTATGCTAACACATATATGTGGATTCTAAAAAAAAAAAAAAAATGGTTCTGAAGAACCTAGGGGCAGGACAGGAATAAAGATGCAGATGTAGAGAATGAACTTGAGGACACGGGGAGTGGGAAGGGTAAGCTGGGAAGAAGTGAGAGAGTGGCATAGCTAGTGGGAAGCAGCCACATAGCACAGGGAGATCAGCTCCATGCTTTGTGTCCACCTAGAGGGGTGGGATAGGGAGGGTGGGAGGGAGACACAAGAGGGAGGAGATATGGGGATACATGTATATGTATAGCTGATTCACTTTGTTATACAACAGAAACTAACATACCATTGTAAAGCAATTATACTCCAATAAAGATGTTAAGAAAAACAAAACAAACAAAAAAACAAACAACCTGATTTAAAAATGGGCAGAAGTACAGAATGGTCATTATTCCAAAGAAGACATACAGATAGCCAACAGGCACATGTAAAGATGCTCAACATCACTAGTTATCAGAGAAATGCAAATCAAAACCACAATGAGATATCAGCTCATACTTGCCATAACAGACATCATTAAACAGTCCACAAATAACAAATGCTGTGGAGAATGGTGTGGAGAAAAGGGAACCCTCCTACACTGTTGGTGGGAATATAAATTGGTGCAGCCACTATGGAAAACAATATGGAGACTCCTCAGAAAACTAAAAACAGAACTACCATATGATCCAGCAATTCCACTCCTGGGGATATATTCAAAGAAAAGGAAAACGTTAATTCAAAAAGATATATGCACCCCAGTGTTCACAGCAGCATTATTTACAACAGCCAAAATATAGAAGCAACCTAAGTGTCCATATCAACAGATGAATGGATAAAGAATATGTCGTATATATACACAATGGAATACCACTCGGCCATAAAAATAAATGAAATTTTACTGTTTGCAACAACATGGATGAACTTGGAAGATATTATGCTAAGTGAAATAAGTCAGACAGAGAAAGACAAATACTGTATGATATCATTTATATGTGGAATCTAAAAAATAAAACTAGTGAATATAACAAAAAAGAAAAAGACTCACAGATATAGAGAACAAACTAGTGGTTACCAGTAGGGAGAGGGAAGGGGGAGCGGCAATACAGGGGTAGGAGAGTAAGAGACACAAACTATTATTCATAAAATAAATAAGCTACAAGGATATATTGTACAGCACAGGTAATACACACAAGATTTGATAATGACTAGAAATGGAGTATAACCTTTAAAAATTGTGAATCACTATGTTGTACACCTGAAACTTATATAATATTGTAAATCAACTCTACCTCAATTTTAAAAAAGGAAAAAGAAAATCACTTTGTGTTACATACCAAATTAATAATAAAAAGGACAGAAACCACATGATCATCTTAACAGGTACAGAAAAAGCAGTCAACAAAATCTAACATCGATTTATGATAAATACTCTCAAAAAGGCTAGAGAATGAAGGGAATCCCCTCAAACTGATAAAGGGCATCTTCATAAAATCCATGGTTAACGTCATGCTTAATGCTTTCCCCTTAAGATCAGGGACAAGGCAAGGATATCTGCTTTCACCACTTCTATTCAACATTGTACTGAAGGTTCAAGATGGTACAATTAGGAAAAAAAGAAATTAAAGACATCTAGTTTGGAAAGGAAGAAGTAAAACCGTATTTGTTCTCAGATGACATGATCCTGTACATGAAAATCCCAAGGAATATAACACACACACACACACAAATGGAACAAATAAATGACCATATCAAGGTTACAGGATACAAGATAAACACGTGAAAATCAACAATCAACTGCTGATTTCTATATATTGGCAACAATTAATCCAAAACAAAATTAACAGAACAATTCCATTCACAGCAGCATCAGAAAGAGTAAAATACTTAGAAATAAATTTAATAAAAGCAATGCAAGACTTTTACACTGAAAACTACAAAACCCTGCTGAGAAATCTAAATAAATGGAGAAACAATTTCTGTTCATGGACTGGAAGACTAGATATTGTCAAGATGGAAATTCTCCCAAATTGATTTATCCAAAATAGATCTATTCTAGTCAATGCGATCCCTATCAAAATGCCAGCAGGCTTTTTGTTGTAGAAATTCAAAGCTGATCCTAAAATTATATGGAAATATAAAGGACCCAGAATAGTCAAAACAATTTTCAAAAAACTAAATATAGCAAACATTGACAGATCTGAAGGGAAAAGAGAGCAATTCAATAATAGCAGAAGACTTCAATACCCCACTTTCAATAATGGATAAAACATCCAGACAGAAAATCAATAAGGAAGCAGTGGGCTGGAACTACATTGACCTAACAGACATATACAGAACTTTTTGCCCAACAGCAGCAAAATACACATTCTTCTCAAGTGCACAGGTAATGTTCTCCAGAATAGATCACGTTAGGTAACAAGTCTTAACAAATTCAAGAAGATTAAAATCATACCAAGTATCTTTTTCAACCACAATGGGATGAAATTAGAATTAACAAAAGGAAAACTGGAAAATTCACAAACATACGAAAATTAAACAACACACTCTTGAACAACCAATGGGTCAAAGAAGAAATCAAAAGAGAAATTAGAAAATACCTTCGTACAAACAAAAACACAGCATACCAAAACTTATGGGATGCAGTAAAAGCAGTACTAAGAGGGAAGTTCATAGCAAAAACTGTAATTTTTTTAAAGGCCAACTATAATACTGGACATACAAAATCAAAAATAATTGCCAGAGAAATTCTGAAAATTAATAAATGAGTTTAACAAGTGCGGAGTATGGTCATTTTGTCCAAAACTGATCTTCTGGCCACTCAGAAAAGAAGCTGGATTCCTATGAACTTCCATAACAACTGGACTCAGCTAAATGTGTAATCGATTCTGGTCACCCACAAAGCTTGGGACTCAAGCTCCTTCCTATCATGCCAAAGGAGGGGCTGGTGCTTCCCCAACAGTAAAGGTGGACATGGAGATTTCTACTACTAGCATGCCATGTCATACATCTGGCAAGGTTTGGATCCCAGCCCTTGATTATGCCAGGGAAGGGCTGCTTCCCTCAAAATTTATGTTAAGCCGTCAAAATAGGTTCTAGGTTATCCAATTTGTTGGCATATAATTATACACAGTAGTTTAAAAATCTCAAAACCCAAGGGTGAGAAAAATGGTCCTGATAGACCTCTGTACACTGTCCTAGGATGAAAAGGCAATGTGGAGCCCAGTGCAACTAGTACTGCACCAGTCTATGTGTTTCGCCCAATGAATGTTACTCCAGTAGGTTAGGTATGAGTTTTGCTTGGATATTTGTACTTACTTGCATAAAAATTGTTATAGCAAGGTGGGCATCAAGCCAGGTTTCTACTGTAGCTTTCTGGAAGTGGATCAAAGAATGAGAGGTCATTTGGCAGCATGACCAAAGGAGACTCATTTTGGCAGCATGGCCAGTCATTGCGATGGTTGGTCTCACTAGCTGCCTGTGGAAAAATATCCCTAAAGTCCCAATGAATGAAAAATCTGGGGGATAAGATTGCCCAGGTTAGAATTTCTTGGTTTTTATTAATGTTCTTGGTGGGAATGTCCCAGGAAGAGGCAAACTCAACTGAGGGGAAAGCTAAACAATCCCTGATAAAATTATATACACACACAGAGAGAAGAGAAATAAGGATACAAAACAAGAACTGAGAAACACTACTGCAAATGAATAAGAGAGGAGGATTTGTTCTACCATATATCTACACTATTATAAAGCTGTAATGATAAGGCAATGTTTTGCTGGTACAGGGAGAGAAATATAGAGTAGTGGAGAACAGGAGCCCAGAAACAGACCAATGCATATAAGGATGCCTGTTTCATGGCAAAGCTGATATTGCATAGCAATGGGTATAGACAGGTATTTCAACAAATGGCGCTGGGACTACTGCATATCCATATGGGAAAAAAAGACTGCTACCTTATACCATATCCAAAAAACAATTCCAGGTAGATTATAGACCTAAAACATGAAAGTTAAAACTATAACACTTGTAGAAAATAGTACAGAAAATACATTTGAAAACTTGGGGTAGAAAACATTTCTTGATCAAGACACCAAAAATATTATTCTGAAAGTAAAAGAATGACATTACCTTTAAGAACGTTCTGTTCATTAAGATATCAAGAAAGGGAACAGACAAACTTGAGTGGGAAAAGCTATTTGTAACTTATACAACCAACAAAGGACTCACATCTAGAATACAGAAGAACTAGAAATCAATAAGGATAAAACAGATAACCCAAACAAAAAAAAAGGGCAAAACTCCAATACGTATTTAAATATAAAAGAATATCCAAATGGCTCATAAATATAGAAAAAGGTTCTCAAACTCATTAGTAATTAGAAAATTACAAATTAAAACCACAATGATTTGACAATGATGCCAAGATAATTCAAGGGAAAAGGACCAGTCTCTCAACAAATGGTGCTGAGACAACTGCAAACTCATATTGCTACTGCATATCCACATGCAAAAGAATGAAAATGGACCCCTACTTCACACCATATACAAAAATATCTCAAAATGGACCAAAGACCAAAATGTAAAAAATAAAACTCTTAGAAGAAGGAAGCATAGGTGTAAATCTTTGTGACCTTGGGTTAGATAATGGTTTCCTAGGTATAATAACAAAGGCACAAGCAACCAAAGAAAGAAAGACAAATTAGACTTCATCAAAATTTAAAACTTCTGTACTTCAAAGGACACTATCAAGAAAGTGAAAAGGAAGGCCACAGAATGGGAGGAAATACTTGAAAATTATATACCTAATAAAGGTCTAGTATCCAAAATATATTTAACAACTATTTCAAACAACAATAAAAGACAAATAATCCCATTTTTTTAAAACGAGCAAAGGATTTTAAAAAGATATACAAATGCCCAATAAGCATATGAAAAGATGCTGAAACTTGTTAGGGAACTAAAACTTTTCTTGCTGTCAGACCAAGAACTTACCTGTATAATTTTTTTTTCAATAAAACTTTTCCAGTGGGGGGGAAAAATCCCACATTGATATACCTCTTCACACCTACTATGGTGTGTATAATAAAAAAAGATAGACAATAGTGAGTGTTGGTGAGGATGTGGAGAAATCAGAACTTCACACACTGCTGGCAAGAATGTAAAATGGTTACAACCACTTTGTCAAACAGTTTGGCACTCCTCGAAAAGTTAAACATAGTTACATTATGACCTGGGGATTCTACTCACAGGTAAATGTCCACGAGAACTGAAAACATGTCCACATAAAAAATTATGCATGACTGCCAATAGCAGCATTATTCATAATAGCCAAAGAGTGGGAACAACCCAAATGTCCATCAACAGACGAATGAATAAATAAAATATGGTATAGCCACCCAGTGGAATATTATTCACCCATAAGAAGAATGAGGTACTGATACTTCTACAATATAGATGAACCCTGAAAAGATTATTGTAAGTGAAACCAAAAACTAAAGACCACATATTGTATGATTCCACTTATATGAAATGTCCAGAACAGGCAAATACATAGAGACAGGAAGCAGATTAATGTTTTCCAGGGGTTGAGGGGAGGGTAGAATAGGGAGTAGGACCGTTAATGGGTTGGGGTTTTCTTTTTAGGGTGGTAAAAATGTTCTGGAGTTAGTAGTAGTGGTTATACAACTTTGTGAATATACTAAGGACCACTGAATTTTACACTTTACAAAGGTGAATTTTATGATATGCGAGTTATAGCTCAATAAAAAATATATAATATACCCCTTAGATTATAAAATTTTTAAAGTTTGACAATATCAAGCCTCAAGAAATCCCACACTGCTGGCTGGAGTGTAAATTGGTACAATCACTTTGAAAAAAAGTCTAACGTTACCTAGTAAAGAGATGTATACCCAATGATCTAGCAATTCTATTCCTAGATAGGTACCCTATAGAAATGCATGCTTACATACAAAGACACAAAGCTATGGTAATGAGGCAGTGTGGTATGAGGTACAGGGATACTGTTTATAGCCATTTCATTATTAATAAGTGCTCCAAACAGAAAATAATCCAAATGCGCATTAATAGAAGAATGAATATAAATAAACTAGGAAGTATTCAATCAAGGAAATATAAAATATAATTAAAATGAACTAGAGCTACACCAAAAGCAAGGGTGAATCTTACACCAGAATACTGAGTGGAAAAAAAAAAAAAAGACCCAAAATACTGCATGATTCTATAGACAGAATGTTCAAAACAAGGCAAAACTAAACTTTACTGTTTAGGGATACATGCACAGGGGGGTAAAAATCTAAATAAAAGCAAAGAAATAACTACCATAAAAGTCAGAAAGTGGTTTCTACTGGGGGTAGTTATGACCAAGAAGGATACATAAAACATTTCTGAAATACCAGAAATGTACTACCACCTAATGTATATGATCATTGTAAGAGTGTCTCACAGAAAGTGGACATAATGTATACAACTACAACTTTTATGCATTTTTCTATATGTACATTATGTTTCTCAATTTAAAAATTTTAAAGAATTAATATTATGTATTCTCTCTTGGACACAGGGTTATAAATCCAAGGTCAATTTTGTTATCAGTGATATACAGGTCAACTAGAGTCTGAAGTTTTTATGCTTGATTGGCCATCTAAGAGAAGTGTTTAAAGTCTCCCAAGACCTTGAGATTGGGATTGACATATATACACTAATATGTATAAAACGGATAACTAATAAGAACCTGCTGTATAAAAAAATAAAATTCAAAATCCAAAAATAAATAAAGTCTCCCAAGACCTTAATTTCTTGTATTTAACATTTTGCTTTACATATTTTGAAACAACGCTATTAAGTATATGTAAGATCGCTCCTGTTATACCATTTTTAAGACCATTACTTTTGTCAAAATACAAAATCCCACTGTCATTTTTAATGCTTTAAACCTTGATTCCTATTGGGGCTTAGACTAATAATGCTAAACTATTTTTTTGTGTTAGCATATATCTAGCATATATTCTTGACATATTTACTTGAAATGTTTCCTCGTCATTCTGTTCGGAAGTGTCTTATGTAAAAGGCTATATAGTAGGTCTGTTATTTTGTTTACCCAATCTGAGACTCTTTTAATAAGTAATCCTTTAATAATGTAAGTAAACCCATTTACATTTATTATTATAATTGAAATATCTTGTTTGCTAGCCAGCCTCCAAGATGGTCCTCCCAAATCTCCACTTTTGAATATCTACATCCTTGTGTAGCCCCCTCCCACATTATACGAGGGTTGGTCTGTGTGACCAAGAGAAAGCATCAGAGGTGATGGCATGTCACTTTCAAGATTAGGTTATAAAACACAGCAGCTTCCACCTTAGGCTCTCTCCCTCAGTTCACTCTGGAGAAGCCAGCTGCCAGGCTGTGAGGACATCCAGGCAGCCTAGAGAAAGGCTCTCAAAGTGAGAAACGAAGCACCTGGTCAATAGCCAGGAAGAAACTGAGGCCTATCAACTACTGCATGAATGAAATTGGAATCTTCCAGATTCAGATGACTACAGCTCTGACAACTTGATTGCAACTTCATGAAGAACCCTGAACCAAAACCAGACGGCTAAGCTACTTCCAAATTCCTAACCACAGAAACTGTGAGATAATAAATGTCTGCTATAAGCGGCTATGTTTTGGGCTAATCTGTCACACAGCAAGAGATAACTAACACATTTACACTTAATTCTATCCAATTTATTTTCTTTTTTCTATTTATATACTTTGCCTTTATTATTTTTTCCTTACCAACCTTCAATCAACTTTTCTTTGTTCCATTTTTATTTCAACATTATTAAAGCTTTATATTCCATTTATATTCTTAGTTACTAACCTATATATTTCTGACAAAGTTTAATATCACTAACAATATCTTCCTCCCAAACAAAAACAAACCACAAAAACTTAATATGCTTTTACTTCCATCTAACATCAATATTCATCACGGTAGGCTTCCCTGGTGGCGCAGTGGCTGAGAGTCCGCCTGTCGATGCAGGGGACACGGGTTCGTGCCCCGGTCTGGGAAGATCCCACATGTCGCGGAGTGGCTGGGCCCGTGAGCCATGCCCACTAAGCCTGCACGTCCGGAGCCTGTGCTCCGCAACGGGAGAGGCCACAATAGTGAGAGGCCCGCGTACCGCAAAAACAAAAACAAACAAAAAAATACTACAGATTAGTTGTGCCAGTTAAGTCTGAAATTAATTTATACAAAACTATACAGAATGTATTTGTTTGTATGTGACTTCTTTGAGATTTATCCATGTGGTTACATTTGACAATGGTAATATGTTCATTTCCACTGTTGCATACTGTTTACTATATGAATATACCACAATTTATTTTTTGATTCTACCAGTGATGGACCTTTGGCCTGCTTCCATTTCAGGGCTATTATGAAAAACAGTACTAAAGGTATCCTTGGTATGTCTTTTGATACACAAACATATGCATTTCTGTTTGGTATTTAAAAGAAGCCAATTGAAATTCTGATTGAGGGTTCAATGAATTCATGAATCAAAATAAGATGATGTGCTATCTTTACAGTATTGAATATTCTAATCTAAAAACATGATATATCCCTCCATTTATTCAAGTCTTACTTTAAATAACATTTGATAATTTTCTGTGTAGAGATGTATACAATTTTCGGTAGATTTATTCCTAATGATTTGATTTTAATTAAAATGGTACCATCTTTTCAAAATTGTATCTTATTGATCAGTTGCTGGTATGTAGAAATAAAATTGATTCTGGATATTAGCCTATCCAGTAACTTTGGTAAATTCATGTATCAATTCTAATAGGTAATATATAGATTATTTTGCACTTTCTATATACACAGTCATGTTGTCTTCAAAGACACTTTCATGTCATCTTTCAAATCTTTAGATTTTTTTATTTTTTTCTTAACTTATTGCACCAAGTAGGGCCTTCCAGTAAAATGTTACTTAAAAAACAGGATTAGCAAGCATCCTTGTCTCATTCACAATCTTAAAGGGAAAGCCTTTAACTGTTCACCAATAAGTATAAAGTTTATTGTAGATTTTTTGGTACTCTTAGCAGAATAATTATGTTCCCTTCTATTATTTGCTTTGAAAAGATATTTTTAATTACAAATTGCCACTGAATTTTATCAATTGCTTTTTAGCATCAAGATGTTAAGATTTATCTCCTTTATTCTTTTTTTTTTTTTTTTTCTTTTTTGCGGTACACGGGCCTCTCACTGTTGTGGCCTCTCCCGTTGCGGAGCACAGGCTCCGGACGTGCAGGCTCAGCAGCCATAGCTCACGGGCCCAGCCGCTCCACGGCATGCGGGATCTTCCTGGACCGGGGCACGAACCCGTGTCCCCTGCATCGGCAGGCGGACTCTCAACCACTGTGCCACCAGGGAAGCCCTCCTTTATTCTTTAGATGAGAAATATTATGTTGATTTTTGACTGTTAGGTCAACCTTACAGTTCTAGAATAAATGCATACTGGGAAATACTTGTTCATTATTTCTTCATATACCTTTTTTGCTCCATTCTCTCACATCTCCCTCTGGATTCCAATCATATATCAAGTGGTAGGCCACCTGATATTATGCCACAGTTCTCTGAAGCTCTGTTTATTTTTCCTTAATCTGTTCTCTCTGTTCTTCAAATTAGTTACTTTCTATAGCACTATCTTCAAATGCACTAACACTTTCACTCTCCTCAGCCATCTCTAGTTTGGTGTTAGGCTCATCCAGCAAATAATCCATTTCAGTTATTGTACTTGTAGCAGGCAAAATGGCTTCCCAAAGATGTCCATGCTTTCCTCCGTGGAACCTGTGAATATGTTACCTTAAATGGCACAGACCAACCCCTGGCTGACAGCCAGCAAGGAAATAGGGACTTACAATCTATAACCACAAAGAAATGAATTTGGCCAACAACCTTAACGAGACTGCAAGTGGATTTTTTCCCAAAGCTTCCAGTAAGCAAAAGCACACTGCCAACATCTTAACTTTACCCCATGAGACCAATGTCTAACCTAAAGAACTGTGAGATCATGGATGTTGTGATTACATTTGTGGTAATTTGTTATGGCAGCAATAAAACACTAATACAGATTTTGGTACCTGGAAGTGAGGTGCTACTATAATACCTAAAATTGTGGAACTGCTTTTGGAACCAGACAATAGGCAGAGGCTGGAAGAATTCTAGTGAGCATAATGAAGAAAATCTAAAATGCCTTGACGGACTGTTATTATAAATTTGGTCTTGAAGGAGAGGCAGTGAGGGCTCACAGACTGCTTGTAGAAAGCTGGTCTTGGAGGATCAGAAGGAAGTCAGAAACTTGTTATTGTAAAATGGAGTAAGGTGGATCCTTGTTATGTACTGGCACAGAGCTCAGTGAAACTGTGTCCTACAGTTATGTGGAAAGCAGAATTTGTAATTTTTGGATATTTACTTGAGGGAATTTCCAAGGAAAGTGGTGAAGGTATGACCTGGTTTCCTCTTGCTGCTTATAGTAAAATGTGACTACTGATTACATTTCCCAAATTCTTTGCACTTCTAGCAATTTTATTTTTATTTTTTTAGTTATTACTGTATATAGACATTGTGAACGATATAATGCAAAGACTCTAGAATCTAAGATGTTCCTGTAGCAGGCAGTTAACTGAGCTGGGATCAAATTCCAAACGTTATCTTCTCCATGGTGAGTTGCAAGTGAACTCTCCATTCAGTTCTTTCAGCTGACAGCTACTGCTTTTTGACAGGTTTACTGGAGTCTTCCCCTGTATAAGCACACTTGAGTAGTCAGCCAAAGGTTTTTGCAGAGTTTAAAATTGATTCTGAGGCTCACTGTATCTGTGGCTCCCTCTTTCCCAGGATTTCCACCCTAAATTTTCATCATTCTTCTAATTTCAAACTGTGTTCTCTCCCCACTGTCCATAAATACTATGGCTTTCTATGATCCCACACCCCAAAATTGTGGAGTGCCCTCAGAGACCAACCAGATATACACAAATCTCACCCAGTATAGTTTCTGTCTTCCACGCAGTAATTTCCCTCCAGTTTTTGCCTGCTTTTCACCACTCAACAGTACTTTCAAATAGTGTGGGTTCTTTTGTTTCACGGACACACTGTTTTGGACTAATGATATAATCATTATTTGCAGGAGGGCTAATATAACCAAGCTACTCTACCATTACTGAAAGCAGGAAGCTCAGCTGAAATTTTTTTTTTTTTTTGGCTGTGTTGGGTCTTTGTTGCCGCACGCGAGCTTTCTCTAGTTGCAGCGAGCAGGGGCTACTCTTCATTGCGGTGCGTGGGCTTCTCATTGCAGTGGCTTCTCTTGTTGCAGAGCACAGGCTCTAAGCACATGGGCTTCGGTAGCTGCAGCATATGGGCTCAGTAGTTGTGGCTCACAGGCTCTATCTAGAGCGCAGGCTCAGTAGTTGTGGTGCATGGGCTTAGTTGCTCCGCAGCATGTGGGATCTTCCCAGACCAGGGCTCGAACCCATGTCCCCTGCATTGGCAGGTGGATTCTTAACCACTGTGCCACCAGGGAAGCCCTGAATATTTTTTTTAATATTCCATTTTTTCTTCTCTGTTGACATTTATATCTCCTAGTTTTTTTAGTGATTACTCAAGAGGTTACAGTATTCATCCTTATATTATCACAGTCTACCATCAGATACTATAACACTACTTCATGAACAGTATAAGAACCTTATGAATGTGTATTTCTACTAGCTTCCCTCACGTGCTTTAAATAAATTATTAAATGCAGTACTTCAACATTCTCTTTTATAAAAATAAAAAGGATAAACAAGATGATTCTTAATGTCACTTCCAGCTTTCACATTTAGTTACTATATAACCTATGATAAATATTTTTTGTTCAATATCAGTTTGTTATTTATTGTATTATTAGCAATCATAATCTGTTAAGTATATATGCTGCAGCATACATTAAAGTAAAAATAAAATTTGTGATTCTTGGGCTTCCCTGGTGGCGCAGTGGTTGAGAGTCCACCTGCAGATGCAGGGGACACGGGTTCGTGCCCCAGTCCAGGAAGATCCCACATGCTGCGGAGCAGCTGGGCCCGTGAGCCATGGCCGCTGAGCCTGTGCGTCCGGAGCCTGTGCTCCGCAACAGGAGAGGCCACAAGAAAAAGTTGTGATTCTTGGAATCCCATATTTTTTTTCTTAATTTGGAAAACACCAAATCCATCTGTAAAGTCGACATTGCCCAAAAACTATTCATAAAGGAAATAAACTCTGAGGTATGTTAACCAGCAAATGGAAAATTACTTAGGATTAGCTGCAAACACTTACCCCTCTTCATTTTCTTTTAGTAAGCGACTGGCAATTCGGATCAACATGCAGTAGGCAAACTGTGATTTGAGACCAGATTTAGTAAATTTATTCAACATCTTAGAAACAGCAAGGCGATCACTCTTTTTAAGGTGATACAAAACTCCCAACGCATGGTACTAAAGAACAAGAAAAAGAATATGATATAGAGAGAAGGCTGAGTAGGAAGAGGATAAAACTTACATAAATATAGAATCATACGGAAATACATTTTTAATAAAAAGATACCCAAGTTTAATGTATACAAATAGAATATCTTTTTCATACTGAATCAAACACAGGCATGATTGAAAGGATAAGAGTTTCTAATTTACCCTCAGAAGTTGTTAATACAGATTAGGTAAGTATTAAGGGGGTGACATACAATCTGAAGATGGCTCTAGCAGGTTCAGCGTTGCCCCATCCATCGTTAGTACAAAGGCTCTCAGGTCCAAGGCTTTAACCAGTGTTACAGGTCTTGCTTAGTGGATTTAAATCATCTGTGGTTATGTTAGTGGTTAAAGGATTAATCTCCTGAAGTAGGCTTATGGCATGTAATTATCATGGCACTTTGTGTAAAAACACAATGATCAGAGTTAGGAAGGTGAGAATGTTTCCCAAGGGAAAAATTACTACTCTACTTCCTCATAAGTGAATATGCTAACATGAGAAGTAAACATTAAAAGAGGATAAATAAGTACCCTCTCAAATATAAATGGAGTACTTTACATAAAATTGCCAGTTAAGCATTTAATCTTGTTCCTTTTAATTAAGAATAGCGTAATGAATATCAAAAGGAGATCTTTCCAACAAAACAGTTTTAAAGCTTCGCAAAGTGATAATTACTCTTTACTGTTCTTCTAATGTCTAGTATAATCAAGGCCTGAAAAGCTTGGAATTGAACATCCATCTTCACAAATTAGTTTTCAAACAAAGGACTGAAATGAATTATGACCTCTGGAATGAGCATCTCAAACTACCACTGAATATAAGAATCTTCTCAAACATTCCTACAGTTTCTACTAAACACTATAGCAGGGCCTACAGTGGTAATCATAATTAGTGGGATACTCACTTGGGAATATGCACTAATATATACTTAATATTATGCTGCTTAATATTAGCCTTTAGCTAATACTCATCTGGGGAATCAATAAACTGCCCCTAAAATGTAGGGCTAAAGAAAGATGATCTGGAGACATAAGCTAAGGTGATTCAATGACAGTACCTGGACCATAATATTATCACTTGAAGCAGCTTCTTGGGCTTCATTGACCCAGCGCTTAACCACATCATAGCTTATCTTCATCATGTGCTAAATACAGAAAAAATTGAGAACAGATCATGCATAGTCACTAAAAGTTCAGAAACATGAGTTAGTTTTCTTGGAAAATTACTAACAGACATTTCCAGAAAAAGAGAAACAATGTTATAGCTTTTATAAGTCTATCTCAAGTCTCTGAGACAACTAATAAACCTGAAACACTTTCTCCAAGACCCCTTTGCAAAGGTGAGCATATGTTTGTGGGCTGGGAAAGGTGTATAAAGGGAAGTAATGAGAGGGGAAGGACGGGGAGGGAATGGATAATTAATAGGATGGTACTTAAATAATGTTAACATTATAGGTTTTACTTCCAGGAAACTCACCTGGAAGAAAAAACAGAGTACCATAAAAAAGTAGAGTACCTGCTGTAAAACTTGACCAATTATATTCCAGAACCAGCAACTCTCGTGATTCAGATGATCTAATCCATTCACACATTAGTAACCAATTTTAATCAAATACAATGTGATAGGCTGTCATGAATAAATTTTGTTTTGATAAAAAAGAGAAAGAAAAGATATTACTAAAACAACCAGCACTTCCTGGGAGGAAATTTAGTAATGGGACAGTAGACTTTGGACTGAAGGACACTGCAGACACAGGGCACCAACAAAAGCAGAGGACAAAGAGACAAGAGGTAGAAGGGCAGGTCATAAAGGAAGATTTAAAGAAAGAGATTAGCTCAGTTTCTTCCCTGATCCCCATCCCACCCTAACCCACTATCTGTATTATATATACAACATAGCTTTCTGATTACCAAAACCTTTCAAACATATGAAAATTTCATGTTTTTATAACTGCCCATTTTAATTGCTCAATGTTCCTCTTTCAGGTAAAGCATTATTGTATAAAGTAACAGAAATCTATACATATTTTTAAATATTTCATTTGCGAGAGAATCATACTGATACTTTGTTTTTGCAACTAGAAACTGTACTATGCATGAGAACCAGTTACTTGTTCACTTACTAAGGAAGATACCAATGCTGAACTGGATACACTGGAGACTTTATCCACAATGGCCTGTTTCATGTATCTTTCAATGGCCTGCAACATTGTTCCCTGAGAACATTCATAAAGAAAAAGCAGTTGAAGCAGAACATTTTCATCCAAAACTACCACTTCAAAATAATTTACAAAAACAAGTCACATATTTGTCTCTGTGCAAATATTTAGAATGCATTAAAAGGCTTATCATATAATAATCAGATCCCAGAGGGCAAAACCCAGACAACCAAGTGGCAGCTTCAAGAAGGAACATTTGGGGGCTTCCCTGGTGGCGCAGTGGTTGAGAGTCCATCTGCCGATGCAGGGGACACGGGTTCGTGCCCCGGTCCAGGAAGATCCCACATGCCATGGAGTGGCTGGGCCCATGACCCATGGCCACTGAGTCTGTGCTCCGCAACGGGAGAGGCCACAACAGTGAGAGGCCCGTGTACCACAAAAAAAAAAAAGAAAAAAAAGAAAAAAAGAAGGAACATTTGTAAGGAAGAGGAATAACTGTTCCACAATGAAATAAACTATCTCAAAGTGAAGAATCCCAGTTCGGAAGAAATACACAAGTAGAGGCTGAACCTATCAGGGATATTATAAAAGAAATTCCTAAATGGGGATGCTTTTAAAGTCCTGAAGATACCTCTACGTGTAGGGCACGTATTTTTTATGGATCCCAGAGAGTCCTATAAATCAACTGTAATCTCTGATTATTTTAGATTCATAAGAAATTAAATGTGCAATATGCTACTATACTGAGTCCTCAATAGGAAATCCTCTGAAAATAAAGTTCTTTTTAATTTATCTGGAAGAAAGCTTAGCACTGGGAAGGTGGTGGCAGTTAAGTAAGGATGCATAAATACACCAAGATCGATACTTAGATGAAGAGTCTTAGCTAGCCCTGGAATGGTCAAGTCTTATGGTATCAATTTAATGCTAAAAGCAAAAGCAACCACAATAAAGTAACTGAGCATTGAAAAATACTAAACCATTTCTATTACTCCTCCTAGGATCCAGATTTACCACTTAACCCTGCTCAACCTTTGAAATTTGAGAAGATTGCAAGCATATACATAAAATACACCCGATCATGAATATAGCTGAAATATTATTCAGTTTGCTTGGCAATGCCCAGCCTGTCCTTCATTTTAACCCTTCCTTCTCAGAGTTCCAAGAAAGGGACAGCCTAACATACTCTATAACCTCATCCCTCCCAATACAACAGACTAAGTCAAGGTTAAACACCTGATTTGGACCCAGGTAGACAACAAGCCACTGGCTGGCTGATGGCTAATCAGATCTTTTCTCTTAAATACTTAAATGAGAGGGCTTGAGCCTGGTAAATGATGGATGATAAGAGTAAATATCTGAGAATCTTGCTGCTGAGTTCCTTAGAGCTGCCCTATTTCTTGTTCTGGTTGTAAGCTTTACCTCAAATTCTGAGAGATTTGTATTTTGTAAGAAAGATTTTTTTTTTTAAAGCTAAATTCGAATGGGTTTTTGTCTCCTGCAAGCAATGTGCCCTGACTATGACAAAAGTCCATGAGGGTAAATATAGAGAGAAATAGAATAATCTAAATAAACAAAAGGAAAAAACAATCTAAAAGAAAAAAAAAACCTAGAGCCACAAAAGCCTTTCTGGTAGTCATGTTTCTCTTCTGCTGATGATTCACAAAGTCAGACAGGGAATCCTACTAAATTTACATGGCCACCTGCAGATAAACATAGGTCCCCTTTGACACCTCAGTAAAAACAAAGAACTTACATCAGTGATTCTGCAGAGAGCCCTGATGGCTGGGCCTCGGTACACATCTTCCTTTCCAGTCATGTCCTTAGTCAGACTGAGAAAAATCAAATTGGTTACCATAAGATTAAAGTTTTCTCTTTTGTTGAGTCCACCCCTCGCTAATTCCACTTGTCCCCATAATTATCTTAATACAACTACTGATTAAACAAGTATTTATTGAGTGTCTTCCTTGGATAAATATAAAAACTACTGGGTAGAAGACTATTTTAAATCTTAAGAATACAGCAGTTGGTGGGAATGTAAACTGATACAGCCACTATGGAGAACAGTATGAAGGTTCCTTAAAAAACTAAAAATAGAACTACCATATGACCCAGCAATCCCACTACTGGGCATATGCCCTGAGAAAACAACAATTCAAAAAGAGACATGTACCACAATGTTCACTGCAGCACTATTTACAATAGCCAGGACATGGAGGCAACCTAAGGGTCCACAGACAGATGAATGGACAAAGAAGGTGTGGCACATATATACAATGGAATATTACTCAGCCATGAAAAGAAACAAAATTGAGTTACTTGTAGTGAGGTGGATGGACCTAGAGTCTGTCATACAGAATGAAGCAAGTCAGAAAAACAAATACGGTATGGTATCACATATATATGGAATCTAAGAAAAAAATTAAAAAATTGGTACTGATGAACTTAGTGGCAGGACAGGAATAAAGATGCAGACAT
The DNA here is from genome assembly GCF_964270905.1 of Leucopleurus acutus. Taxonomy (NCBI): domain Eukaryota; kingdom Metazoa; phylum Chordata; class Mammalia; order Artiodactyla; family Delphinidae; genus Leucopleurus; species Leucopleurus acutus. The sequence continues at coordinate 87,088,461 of NC_139144.1, forward strand.
AGAGAATGGACTTGAGGACATGGGGTGGGGGAAGGGTAAGCTGCGACGAAGTGAGAGAGTAGCACGGACATATATACACTACCAAACGTAAAATAGAGAGCTAGTGGGAAGGAGCCACATAGCACAGGGAAATCAGCTAGGTGCTTTGTGACCACCTAGAGGGGTGGGATAGGGAGGGTGGGAGGGAGGCAGATATAGGGATATATGTATACATATAGCTGATTCACTTTGTTACACAGCAGAAACTAACACAACATTGTAAAGCAATTATACTCCAATAAAGATGTAAAAAAAAAAGAATACGGCAGTGAGCAAAACAAAGTCTTTGCCTTCATGGAGCTTACATTCCAGTGGGAAAGAGCTATTAATCACATAAACTAAATATAAAAATAATTTTAGATACTGATTACTGGCATAAAAAGCAGACGATTATATAGAGAGCCTCAGGCTGAAATTCCCCAAAATCCCAAAAACTCATCAGACTTAAAAATAACTCTTTAAAAGAAACTGACTAAAATGATTACTTCATGAGGTCTCGCTCTCACAGGAATGGCTTTCTAAAATAATTGTCAGTGGTTTCAGACCTTTCTGTGGAGCTGCAAAAACAGGCAGAGGAGTGTGGACTGAGCTACAAAATTTCATGGCCATAATTTTAAAAGGTTTTTAACCTTTAGATTATTCACTCTTTTACCCTTCCTTCTCTTGTCCTCTGTGCATTTATACTACCCTCAAACTGGCTATCTACCTCCTCCCTCACTCAACTTCCCTCACATAATCCAAAACAGCCTCCAACTCCAACTCACTCCATTAGGGCACCAAGAGGAGAAAGTTGTGAATAACTGACAGTCCTTCAATTTTGTTCATTTTTCAATTATTAGGTAGAGTATTTCACTCATATAACAATCCATTTTCAAAGTATTCAGAAAGGTATAAAATATAAAGTCTAAGTCTCTCCTCACCCACCCTAGCCTGTAGTGCCACTCAACTGGAGACAGTCATTGTGAACAGTTGCTTAAAGTTTTCTTAAGGAAGTTCTTAAAATATATGCAACCACAGAGACTTTTTAAAATGCATGCCAATGGATCGCCACTCTTCTGGTACCTTCAATCTTACTTAGTAATATAACTTGAAAATCTTTCCTTATAGGCAGATGTTTTAAAATTTTAGATGCTTATATATATTAAAATGTCTAAATAGTATATCTAAAATATATTTTTAATGGTAGCACAGATTTCCATTGTTTGGGGATAAATTTTATCAACCAGTCTTTTTCACAAATATTTGCATTTTTTCAATTAGATTGAAAAACTGAGGCTTGGCAGGTTTGGTTCCTGAGTCCTCTCTCCTTGGCTTGCTGATGGCATGGAAGTAGCCATAGTAATGCATAAACAAAAAGGCATGGCTACGTTCCAATAAAACTTTATTTACAAAATGAGGCAACAGTTTTGGCCATGGGCCATAGTTTGCCAACCCCTGCTCTGTACTTCTGTTTAGCCTGGGTTGCCCTGACAGCAAAGGCTTACATACAGATAGTTTATTTGGGAGTGTGTTCTGAGGGAGAAGTAAAAGATAAGGAAGTAAACAAAGGAGGAGGGAAAGTCAACCCAAAGAAGTTTTCTCTAGTGTGTCACTGCCACAAACAACTGGTTATTTAATGACCAATCTTCTGAGGACCTTAATGAAATACATCTCAGAAACCACACATTCAAGGGATGAAAAGGAAAGAATTTATCCACTAGCTCTTAGCCCCTGGTAGAGATTTCACCCCGGAGTGTTAACTCTCCATTCTCTTAACATTCACATGTTAACTCACACATGTGAGTTCAGTGAGTGTGCAAGAAATTGCAGGGCAGGAAGCAAAACGCACAGGACATGCTTGAAGTGAGGCACTATCGATGCTAGTGAGCTGGACCCTACATGGCAATGTTGACCACAGCCACAGCTGGAACCAAAGATGAGGCTGAGGAAACGGGAGGTTGCTCAAAAGTGGCACCCAATACAGCCCATCATTTGCACCCCTCACATTTGAATATGTCTTCCATTGAATCTAATCTATCACTGAGTCTTCAAGATGGTAACCATCCACTATTTCTACAACAGACTGGAAGATGAGTAGAACATGGTACAACCCATACTGCTACAACACATTTCAAAGCCATAATTGATATTCATCATCTCCTTCCTATAACCACCCATTCTTTATTTCCCTCACTCTTGGCCAGCACTTCATCTCATCTTGGTTATATGTCTGGTAGGTGACTCAAACCTTGATCCCAAGGGATCTGAGCCTTTGTTGGATTTACCCTGGTTGGACCATTGGTTGTTCCCTAGTCCCGAGTCAACACTTTCCCATGCGTGAACGCACAAAAATATACTCAAGTGAATACCTTGAATTCTAGATACAGTCTTGTCACCTTTATATAGAAACAACCCTAGATCCTGATAGGGATCAAGGTCAGTTACCTCTACAAGTAAAGCAGCTCCTTTCATTACCTGCTGGTCTACTAGCATGAAGAACACAAAGTGACCCAATAGGAGTCATCATTTCAAGTGTGCAAACTGGCTCACTTCCTGCCCCACGGTTGCTCTGACTCTGCAGTGTGGGATGCCTTAGGTTGCCAACCTGTTACTCAGACATGTAGAATCCAGAAGTGTGGGATGTTTCTGCGCTGGAGACAATCCACAACCCACGGGAACCAGGAGTCAATGGGTTAAATGCTTCCCCCTTTTCACCCCTTGAAAACATTGTCCCCTGGGAACCGGGACCTCTAATCCACATTCGGGGTGAGAATGGGAAGCATAAATTCTACAAGTGAGCCACTGGGAGTGAGGGTTAGAGGAGCCAGTCCTACTTCCACCTCTTGATTTCTGGACCTGCCTATTTTATTTCTTGGTGACAGTACCATACACTGGCAATCGATTCAATGGATATATGGCATCTTGGAGGAGAATTCCCCAACCTCATAGAGTCCTTCCTCCAACCTACTACCTCAGCTGAGCATTCAATAGGCCATCTTATCATAGCATCAGGCTGTCTGCTCCTAGGTGAAGCACAATATAATAAAACTACTCATCTCCCTCCCAGTCACGAGCCCACTATCACTCTGCTTTTGCCATAAAATGAATGGCAATGTCACGTAGGATACCATGACAATAAATTAAGAATAACTGTTTATACCACAACTTGGCCCTACTGCAAACCCCTGGTTTATTCTATCTATATTTTATGGTGTTTGGGTCATGCAATTTTAAGAAATTATGTAGTCAAATTTATCAATCCTTTCTATTACCTTTGGATTTTAGTCATAATTACGAAACTTTTCCCTACACCAAGGTTAAAGAAGAATATACTCATGTTTTCTTCTAGTACTTGTATGGTTTCATTTTTTTAAATTTATACTCCTTATCTTTTTAGAGTTTACTCATGTATATGATGTGAAATACAGATCTAATTTTATCTTTTTCTAAGTGGCTACTCAGTTGTCCCAGAAACATGTATTAAAAAGTACATGCTGGGGCTTCCCTGGTGGCACAGTGGTTGGGAGTCCGCCTGCTGATGCGGGGGACGCGGGTTCGTGCCCTGGTCCGGGAGGGTCCCACATGCCGCGGAGCAGCTGGGCCTGTGTGTCCGGAGCCTGTGCTCCACGGCGGGAGGGGCCCGCAGTGATGAGAGGCCCACATACCGCAAAAAAAAAAAAAAAAAGTACATGCTTACCCCAGTGATTAGAGATGCCACCTTTGTCATATACTAAGTTTGCATGTGTCCTTGGGTCTAATTCTGTACTTTCCATTTGTATCAGAGAATTCTGAAAAATGTACATCAGCACGGCCGAGTTGACACTTTACACAGTCATCACACAATTTTACTCCACTGGTCTCTTTGTCTATTCACGTGTCAGTACCACACTGTTGTAACTGTACAGGCCTTAGTATTTCACTGACTGGTAGAGCTAGTCCTTCCTCACGGTTTTCCCTTTTTCAGTTATTTCCTGGCTATTCTTTTTTTTTTTGGGGGGGGGCGCAGAAGTGAAGGCCACAACCCTAAGATCCAGGAACAGGGTGCCTGCCTAAGACAGCCTTAATTAGAACAACAAAGAACAGCCTCCCATCCCTACCAGCCCACTGCACTGAGGGATAAGTAAGTAACCTGCAAGAGAACAACCCTCTCTGAGGGGCTGGGGGAAGAAAATACCAAAAGCTGAGGGCAATCATTGAAAAAAAAAAAAAAACTCTGTCACACCAGCCCTCAACCTAAACATAGGGTATCACTAGAGGAATTTGAAGCCAAGCTTGGGGAGCACTGCGTGTTACAAGAGCAACAAGAAACCAAACCCAGTCCAAGCTCTGGTAAGCTGTAAGCTCTGGTCTCTCTTTAGGTTTTGAGCCAGTTGGTTACTCTGAGATATCAGTGTCAACACTCTAAAGGATTCAGATAAATTGCTGAACTTGCTATTTGTTCAGCCCCCTTTTCATGGAAACATTGGACATAATGCTCTTTCCAAATCTCTATACCCCAAAAGCCTCCATTTAACTTTTGCTTCATTTCACCTGGGTTAATATCTAGAAGTGAACGAACTGGATCTTATGGTAGGTTCATGTTTAACTTTTTAAGAAACTGCAAAAATGTTTTCTAACATGATTTCACCACTTTACATTCCTACCAGAGATCCAATTCCTCCTCATCCTTAGTAATATTTGCTAAAGTCAGTCTATTTAATTTTTAGTCAATTGAAAGATGTATAGTGGTATCTCATTGTGGTTTTAAACTGAATTTCCCTAATGACTAAGAAGGTTGGACATCTTTTCATTTGCTTTATTTGCCATGTATATGTCTTCTTTAGTGGTGTCTATTCACAGATTTTACACTTTTTTTATTGTATTGTTTTCTCATTATTGAATTTTGAAAGCTCTTTATATGCCCTAGATACTAGTCCTTTATTATATATAATTTATAAGTATTTTCTTCCACCCTGTGGTTTGTCTTTTTGTTTTCTTTATGGATCAAGCTTTTGACGTTGTATCTCAAAAATCTTTGCTTAATTCAAGGTCACAAGGATTTTTCCATATGTTTTCTTTCAGAGGTTTTGTAGCTGTAGGTTTTATATTTAGGTCCATAGACCTTAGAAGAAAAATAAAAAGGCTACAGATTAAATCTTTAAGCTTTTTCATGTCTGAAATTGCTTTTATGCCAACTGTTTTTGAAAGCTATTTTTGCTGGACACAGAATTCTGGGCTAACAATTGTGCTTTTTGTTTTCTTTCAGTACTACAAAGATGTAGTATCATTTCCCTTCAGCCTAAAACACTTCATTTAATATTTCCTTCAGAGTAGGTCTGCTGGTGACAAATACTCTTGATTTACCTTCATCTGAGGAGTCTTTACTTCACTTTCACTCCTGAAAGATATTTTTTGTGGATACAGAATACTGGGTTGTCATTTCCTTTTGCTTCAGCACTTAAAACGACGGTGTTCTACCATCTTCCGAAATGTGTTTTCTGATGAGAAATCCACAGTATTTTTTCAAAATATTTATTTATTTATTTGGTTGCACCAGGTCTTAGTTGTGGCAGGTGGACTCCTTAGTTGCAGCATGTGGGCTCCTTTGTTGCGGCTCCAGGGCTCCTTCAGTTGAGGCTCGCCGGCTCCTTAGTTGCAGTACGTGGGCTCCTTAGTTGCAGCAGGTGGGCTCCTTAGTTGCAGCTAGCCAGCTCTTTAGTTGCAGCACACAGGCTCCTTAGTTGTGGCATGCAAACTCTAAGCTGCAGCACGCGTGTGGGATCTAGTTCCCCGACCAGGGATCAAACCCAGGCCCCCTGCATTGGGAGCGTGGAGTCTTATCCACTGCGCCACCAGGGAAGTCCTCCCACAGTATTTTAAACTGAAGTTTCCTTATATGTAATGAGTCATTTTTCTCAAACTGCTTTCAAGGGTTATACTTTATCTTTGGTTTTCAGCAGCTTCCTTATGATCTGGGTGTGGATTCCTTTGAGTTTATCTTGCATATGCTTCACTGAGCTTCTTGAATCTGTAAAGTTATGTCTTTCCCCAAATTTGGAAGTTTTCAGCTATAATTTCTTCAAAAATTTTCTGCACCAATCCCTCTCTCCTCTTCTTCAGGGACTCCAATGACATGAATGTAAGACCCTTTGATACAGTCCCATAGGTCAGTGGGGCTGTTTATTTTTGTTTTCCATCTTTTTTCTCTTTATTCTTAATTGGAATTATTTCTACTGAATTACTTTCAAGTTCACTGACGCTTTCCTCTGACATCTCTATCCTACTATTGAGCCCAGCCAATGAATTTTTTATTTTGCATGTTGTACTTTGTAATTTCTAAAATTTTCAGTTGGTTCTTTTCTATATATATAGTTCTCTGCTGAGAATTTCTACTCTTCTATTCATTTCAAGAGTGTTCACCTTTATGGAGCATGGTCGTACTAGCTGCTTTCAAGTCTTTAATAATCCCAACATCTAGATAATAACCGGATTGGCATCTATTGATTATCTTTTCCCTTGAGAATTGGTCAGACTTTCCTGGTTGACTCATTTTGGATTGTATCTGGAGATTCTGAATACTATGTCATGAGACTCTGAGTCCTGTTAAAAGCCTCTGAGGAATGCTGACTTTCGTTTTACCAAGCACTCAAGGCAGTTTCAGATCGCAAGTTCTGTGTGGCCTTCTGTGCATGTCATTTCTCCCACACTCTCTGGCTCTCAAGGACTCCTTTTCCCAGTTCTTCTCACCAGAAATATGAGATTCTCTCAGAGTTTTAGCTCCCTATGCTACTGCACAATTCTTTGGAAGCGAGCCCTCAAGAAAAAGAGATAAAAGAAGGAAGGAAAAAAAGAATACAGTTGACCCGTGAACAATGCAGGGGTTAGGGGTGCCAACCCTCCACACAGTTGAAAATCTGAATATAACTTATATTCAGCTCTCCCTATACGTGGTTCCTCAGGATCCGTGTGTAAGTGGACCTGCACAGCTCAAAACTCCTGTTGCAAGGGTCAACTGTAATGTGGATTTCCCCCCACTCTTCACATGCCAGGGGCCCATTTTCTCAGAGACAGGTCTTATCTCAGGGTTTCAGGTGTCTGAAATACTGCTGTCACGTCATAGTAGTGTTCCACAACTAGGGTTGGCCTCAAGGCAGGACCAGAAAGTAAACAAAAAAACAATAACAAACAAACAAGGATTCTCCCCCATGCTCTCCAGCTTGCAGGGGTCTTTTCTTTAACTTGTGCTCAGGCTAGAGAGATGGGCTTCTGCCTTTGTTGACTCCTCCCACTGTACAGTTCTCCCATTAGCCTGCTCTTGAGTCAAATGTGGGGTATAAAGAGGAAAAATAAACATGAAACTCACTGTTACCACACTGGTTATTCATTAATTACTGTTTTCTCTCCTCAAATTCACTGTTATTATTCAGTTTTCAAAGGCCTCGGGTAGTCACTTTCTGTACTTTTGTCCACAGGTGTTTGTTGTGATCATTGGGAGACACGGCCTGCCTCTTACTCCATCTTGGCTAGAATCAAAAGTCCCCTGACTTTCTCTTTTACTCACTGGTGTTCATTTCATTAGGCTTTGGAGAAAGGAGTTTTATGACTTGGCATCGTTTTCATGATTTTCTCTCAAAATTTTTCCACAATTTCATTTTAAAAGAGAATTAAGTATGAATCCAAATAAATCAGGGCAGTCTGCTTGTCGACTGGGCAGGAAAGAGGCAGGAAAGAGGCAGGAAAGAGGCAGGACACAGAAAGGTTTCTCAACTCCCATTAAACCCACAGTGATGGTTAATTTTCTGTGTCAACTTCACCGAGTTAAGGGATGCCCAGATAACTGGTCAAACACTATTTCTGGATGTGTCTATGAGTGCGCTTCCAGAAGACGGGCATTTGAATCAGTAAGCTGAATAAAGAAGATCACCCTCACCAATAGGAATGGGCATCACGCAATTAGTTAGGAGCCTGAATAGAATAAAAAGGCAGAGGAAGGGAGTATTTGCTCTCTGCTTGGGCTGGGACATCCATCTTCTCCTGCCCTGGGAAATTAGGACTCCTGGTTCCCAGGCCTTCAGGTCTGGTCTGGAACTATACCACTGGCTTTGCTGGGCCTCCAGTTTACACAGAGCAGATTATGAGGCTTAGCCTCCATAACTGCGTGAGCCAATCCTTCATAATAAATCTCTTTCTATATATCTATATATATCCTATTAGTTCTGTTGTCTGGAGAAACCCAACTAATACACCCATATTTCTCCACTTCTTCATATGTGTGAGTGCTGTCTTGAGAAAGATAAATAATCCTTATGATTTCAGCCCCCTTAACTGAAGTGAGAAAATGGATTATCCTGTGCTTAATTCATGAAACGAACTTTTAATGTGTGTCTAATACATGCAAGGCACTTTTCTAAGAATTAATGTTACAAAGTCATATATAATTTTTGCTCTCAAGGAACTAACAGTACAGAGGGTAGAAAAACATGTAAACAAATCATTACAGCACAATGTACTAAACACTAGAATAGAGGTTAAAACAAAGTGTTATAAGAACAGCAGAAGAGACAATGACTAACCTGTCAAGAACAGGAAAGTCAATACGTAAAATGATGTTTGAGCTTTGTGGAAAAGGAAATAGGGTAAATGCAGGCACAGGGAGAAACATGTACAGTGATACAGAGTATCAAATAGCATGATGAGTTTGGGAAATGGCAAAAGCATTGATGTGAACCCCAGGGAATGCCGATATTTAGGGTGACAGGCAGAATAAAACAGCCACTTCTGTGGAAGAATAAAATGGAATAATCAGAGATGGGAGGAAATTCAGGACCATGGTTCTGAAAGCCAAAGACGGTAGAACTTCAGGGAGTGTTTAACCATATTAAAACTAAGAGAGAGGTCAATTAAAATACAGACTGAAAAATCAGCTTTGGGATTTTGCAATTAAGAGATTACTGGAAATCTTTGAGAGAGAAGTTTCACTACAGTGGTGGCTAAGTCAGATTAGAATAGTATCTCATTTCCTTTCTTGCTCTACACCAAGTCCTAGCAGACATAACGTCAGGGACAGCAGCACCATTCAAACAGAAAAGTTGTTTCAGGCTTGAATGTTTCTTACCAAGTCTGTGGATGGTCTTAGCTTCTTAGTTCCCTCAGGAAGCTAAGTATTATCCTCCCCCTGCCCAAATCCTCACATTATTCCCACAATTGATATCAAAACTGCCTGCCAGACAGCCGTTTCTACAGCCCCTTTATTTCTTCCTAAACCATGGCCTATGAACGTTCTTTTGATTTTCTGAGACTAGGGATGTAACTAATCACATACTGAAACCCATTCCCCCATGCTACTCCCCATGTGAGTGATGGGTCATTCCTCAGGACTCATTTCCAGAATTCTAAGCAATCTTCAGATGCAGCTTTTCACTGGTGAGTCTCATCAGACAGGGGTAGAACAGTATAACCAGACTGTCAATATACTTGACCATCCTTAAGCCACTAACTAAATCTCTTCATGTTTTTCTTTTTGTTAACTGAGTTGTAATTTATATACAATAAAAATGCCAGCTTAAGTGTTCAGTTAGATGGCAATTGTGATCACTCATATAACCTTTACCCAAAATAAAATACTGGACACTTCCATCACCTCAGAAAGTTCCCTCATGACCACTTCCAGTCAGTTTCCTCCAACCTACCAGACTTCTGGTTTCTGTCACCACAAGTGAGTTTTGACTGGTCTTAGAATTTATATAAATAGAATCATCCAGCATGTGTTTTCTTTTGCTCCAGCATATTATTTTAGGAATGTATCTGTGTTCTTGCTTGAAACAGCAATTTGTTCCTTTTTATTGCTGAGTATTGATCCACTGTATTAATATAACACAGTTGGTTTAACCATTCTCCTGTTGATGAACTTTTGGGTTGTTTCTGGTTTAGGGCTACCACAAAGCTGTTATGAAATTCTTATACAGTCTTTTTTGCGGCCAAAGATTTTCATTTTCTTGGGTAAATACTTAGCAGTGGAATTACTGGCCACTGGGTAGGTATATATTTAACTTTATAAGAAACTGACAGACTTTTTCTGTGGTGGTTGTATCATTCATTCTACATTCCCACCTACAATGTAGGAAAGCTTCAGCTGTTCCATACACCAAGTTCCATACTTGGTATTGGAGCAGGCTTGTTGATTTGGGTACTGTCAGGCTTTTCTATTTTAACCATTTTAGTGAGTATGAAAAGGTATCTCACTGAGGTTTCAATCTTCATTTCCTTGATGACTAATAATATTGAGAACACTTCCATGTGCTTATTGGCTATCTGTATATACTCTTTTGTGAAGTGTCTGCCTTTAGGTTTTCTCAATATCCATGATTTCTTACCAAGCTAACACAATTGTCTATGTATGTAGAATGGTCATCTAATATATTAGTTTTCTATTCCTGCTATAACAAATGACCACAATTAGTGGCTTAAAACAACAAAAATGTATTTATTATCTTACAGTTAGTTCTATGGGCTAGAATTCCAACTTAGGTCTCACTGGGCTAAAATCATCGTGTCAGCAGGGCTGCATCCATCTCATACGCAAAATAATATTCACCCTATCCCAAGATCCCCCCCAAATCAACACATTATAGCATCAACTCAAAGTCCAAAATCTCAGGACTTCCCTGGCAGTCCAGTGGTTAAGACTCCATCTTCCAATGCAGGGGGCACAGGTTCAATCCCTGGTTGGGGAGCTAAGATCCCACGTGCCATGCGGTACAGTCAAAAAAAAAAAAAAAAAAAAAAAAAAACTCCAAAATCTCACCCAACTCAAAAGTCCCAATCTTATCATCAAAAATCATCTAAATCAGGGATGGGTGAGATTGGGTATAATTTATCCTGAGGCAAAATTCCTCTCCATGCATGGACATGTGAAACTAAAAAACAAGTTCCCTGCTTTGAAAAACAAAGATGGGACTGCCATAGGATAACACATACAGACGTTCCTGTTCAAAAAGAGAAAATGGAAGGATAAAAAAGAGTTACTGTTCCCAAGCAATTCTGAAATCCAGCCAGGCAAACTGGAAGAGGTTTCAAGTCGTGGCAGAATTCACTATGGTTCTCAGCTCTACATTATGGGCCTCCGCCCTCCGAGCCATCCTTCCTTTTTATAAAGGGCAGCTTGTGTTTAAAGCTGAGGAGTCTTATCAGTCTGTCTCCTGCCTGTAGAATTTTGGGGCTCTGATAGCCTTCTTTCACTTCACCTCTCTGTTCCTTTCAGTCCAACCTGGCAGTGTTTCTGCTGGTATAAGATTCTCACGAGCCTTGTGGGACTACCATATACGTACAGAGACTCCACTAGACAAGAGGCTCCTCCACAGATCTTGCCTAGATAATCCCAGCTCTATTTTTGGCTTCTGCTTAGATGCTGAGGGAATCTATGAGTCACACCCTTCATCTCTCAGTGTTTTGTGTGAGTGAATACACTGACCTTTAAATCTTTCTGAGGTTTCAGGAAAAGGCTGTAGAGTAACTCTGATTTTTTTCTCTAGAGAAGGCTTTCCCAACACACATCTCTTGATTTTAGCATCCTTTGCCATTTTGGTAGGCTGACAATTTCCAAAATCAACAACTCCTGGTTTATTTTTGTTTTGTTTTTGAGATGTAATTGACATACAACATTATATTAGTTTCAGGTGTACAACATAACGATTTGGTATTTATCAAGATCTCCTGGTTCATGTTTAACAGGTCTCTCCTCAATTTATTACCCTACTCTCAAATTTTACTACAAGTGGCAAAAAGAAACGAAGCCACACCTCAACATTCTGCTTGGAAATCTCAGTTAAATATCCAAATTCATTGCTTACAAGCCCTGCTTTCCACCTAACTGCAGGATACAATGCCACTAAGCTTTCTGCCACAATATAACAAGGATCCCCTTCCCTCCAGTTTCTAATACCTTCCTCATTTTCTTCTGAGCCCTCACCAGCAACACCTTTAATGTCCATATTTCTATCAACAGTCTGTTCACAATGCTGTATGATAAATGTTTTCTCTATCCTGCTCCTCACTTCCAAGTCTAGCAGAGTCATTAACGCCCATATTTCTACCAGTTTGTTCAAGGCAGTGTAGGCTTTTTCTATCATGTTCCCCAAAACTCTTCCAGCACCTGCTCACTGCCCAATTACAAAGCCACTTCCACATATTTAGGTATTTGTTACAGCAGCACCCCACTTCCAGGTACCAAAGTCTCTATTAGGTTTTTTTTCTAGTTTTGAGATATAAGTGACATATAACATTGTGTAACTGTACGGTATACAATGTATTGATTTGATACACTTAAATACTGCAAAAATCTGTTAGTTTTCTATTGCTGCTGTAACAAATTACCACAGACTTAGAGGCTTAAGACAACATTCATTTATTTACCTTACAGTTCTGTAAGGTGAGGTCCAACACAGGTCTCACTAGGCTAAAATCAAGGTGTCAGCAGCATGGCATTCCTTTCTGGAGGCTGTAGGAGTAAATCCATTTCCTTGCCTTTTCCAGCTTCCAGACAACACCCATATTCCTTGGCTTATGGCTCCCTTCCACCATCTCCAAATCCAGCAACAGCAGTGCATCCCTCTGACCCGGCTTCCATCATCACATCTCTTTACTGACCCTTTTCTTCTGCCTCCCTCTTCTACTTTTAAGGACCCTTATCCTTATATTGGGCCCACCTGGATAATCCAGGATACTCTCCCTATCTGCTGATTAGCAACTTTAATTCCCCTTTGCCATGTAATGTAACATATTCACAGGTTCTAGGAATTAGGACAGGGATATCTTGGGGGTGGAGGGGACATTATTCTGCCTACTACATCTACTAATTACTTAAAAGGAACGAGAAGCAAACCATGATTCAAAGCGGCCTAACAGGACTCAGATGGAAGTATTAACAGCTAAACAAAGGAACGAAACACCCTCAATCAACAGTTGATTAATCTATTTTTAATTTTTCCAATATTTAGTGAATCTAGCAATCTAAGTGAAGATTTTTTTGTTTTGTATTTGTGCCACACACTGTTAGCTGACTAATCCGATACCCATTTTTAATCCCCTCCCTTCTCCCAAGCCTGCCCCTTGGGCTATAAAAGCTATATACTCACTTTCCTGGCCTCCTAAGGTTAGTCATAACACAGCTGTGCCAAATAAAATCTAAAAATTGCCTTGGAAAAAGCTTTTGCATACCCGATAAAAGGGGCAGACAGCGCTGGCTCTCCCTGGCCCCCTTCTCGGTACCCCTCCCACCTTGAATGGTGCACTGCCAGTAATTCAGGCATCTTATTTTGCAATAATGTGAGGACGTCCCAAAGAATTTAAGAGACACCAGCCCTGACACTATTGAACTACTGAACCAACAGCAGCTACTCTGTGCTTATTTTGTTTGTTACTATTTAATTCTGGCTTTGTGTTATTTTCAGCTGAAAGCTTTACTAATATTATGAAACTACATTCAACACAACTGCTGGTTAAACGTAAGTACCCTCCTCCAAAACTTATTTTCTTGTACAAATACCAGATTCACTTGAATGAGTTATAATTAGTAACTATTAACTACAACTATATATTAATAATTGTTAGTAACTATTTTCTAAATAACATTTGTTATATATCTTAGGACTCTGAATTATACATACTCATTCTAGGACATTTGGAAATTATCAAAAGTTTAAAGAAAATAAATAGCCACAATTCCAAACACCCAGAGATAACTTACTGGTAATATATCAGTGTATATCCAATCATATATTTTTATATACATACATAGAATATTTTTGAAAGAGACTACAGGGAATACACAGACTTGAATCCAACTTTCATTTAGCACTTTACTGAAGACTTTTCCATATCATTAAAGATGTCTCAAAAATATATTCAAAAAATTAAAATATTTCATAATATGACTAAAACATGATTAATTAGATCATTTTTAACAATGTCAGACATTCAAGTTGTTTTTTCCTTTTTGCTAGTGTAAACAGTGTTGCAATAAGCATCATTGTATATAAATATTTCTGTGCTATCTCTGATTGTTTTCTGTGGATAATTCCATAGATGTGGAATTACTGGATCAAAGGGATAAACCCTTTCAAATATTCAACAAATGCTGCCACGCTGCTTTCTAAAAAGACTGAATCAATTTATTATTCTACCTCCTGTATACAAGAATATCAATATCCCTTACAAGTACTGACTGCCTTTTTTCTTTTTTGCCAATTTGACTGGCAAAATATTATAATTTTTCAAAATTTATAAAGAACTCATAAACTCAATAGCAAAAAAAACAAACAATCTGATTGAAAATGGGCAGATGTGAACAGACATTTTTCCAAAGACATACAGATGGCCAACAAGTACATGAGAAGATGCTCTACATCATTAATCATCAGGAAAATGTAAATCAAAATCACAATGATTTGTGTTAGAATGGCTACTATCAAAAAGATAGAAGCAGCAAGTGTTGTTTAGGACATGAAGAAAAGGGAACCCTCTGCACTGTTGGTGGGAATGTAAATTGGTACAGCCACTATGGAAAACAGTATGGAGGTTCCTCAAAATATTAAAATAGAACTACCATGTGATCCAGCAATTCCATTTCTGGGTATTTATCTGAAGAAAACATTAATTCAAAAAGATATATGCACTCCCATGTTCACTGCAGCATTATTTACATTAGCCAAGATATGGAAACAACCTAAGTGTCCATCGACAGATGAATGGATAAAGAAATTGGGGTACATATATGCATTGGAATATTATTCGGCCATTAAAGAATGAAATCTTGACATTTGTGACAACATGTACGGACCTTGAGAACATTATGCTAAGTGAAATAAGTCGGACAGAGAGAGACAAATACCATATGATCTCTTTTATATGTGGAATCTAAATAAATAAATAAATACATAAAACCAGGCTCATAGATACAGAGATACAGAGATCAGATTAGTGGTTTCCCAGAGGCAGGGACTGGGGGAGTGGGAGAAATGGGGGAGCTGTTTTGGGGTTTGTTTTTTTTTAAGTTTAAATAAATTGAATTTAAAAAGCACAAAAAACAAAACAAAACAATATTGTAACTCATTCTTGAATTTTTAATTACATTTTTTGGTTACTAGTGAGAATGACTATTTAAAGATATTTAGATCCTTTACATTGATTATTTTATGAAGTATCACTTGGAGTTTTTTGAAGTATAAGAGTTCTTTATATATTATAGATGTTAGCCTTTTGATGTACTTGTTATATTTTTTCATAAACCAACTATACTCTAATATAAAATAAAATTTTTTTAATAAGTATTTTATTTCAATGTATCATTTACTTTTTAGTTTTGTTTATATATTTTTATGACATTTTAAAATGTAATCAAATCTATTAGTATTATCCTTTGTGACTTCTTTCTCAGCTTTATTAAACAGAGATGGTTTTCACATGACAACCACATTTTAGAAAAGAATGCTTTAAGATATTATGTTCTTTTCAATTCCTACTGGCTTTCTTACAGTCAAAAAGTAAAATTAACAGAAAGAGAACAACAAATACTCCACTAAATATGTAAGTATCACATCGTAGGTTTTAACTATTCACATACCTGCTTGTCACAATTATGACATCCTCAGAGATGGTAGCCATTTCTTTGATAGTAAGGTAGCACATTCTTCTCAATGTTTGCTGAAAAATTATTTATAAAAGGCAAAAGGTTATTCATAAGGAAATGGTTTTTTAAACTGTTTGAAGTGAAGACCCCAAGTAAATATATTTAGAAAGCTATTCTTAAAAAGATTCTCGGGCTTCCCTGGTGGTGCAGAGGTTGAGAGTCCGCCTGCCGATGCAGGGGACACGGGTTGGTGCCCCGGTCCGGGAAGATCCCACATGCCACGGAGCAGCTAGGCCCGTGAGCCATGGCCGCTGAGCCTGCGCGTCCGGAGCCTGTGCTCCGCAACGGGAGAGACCACAACAGTGAGAGGCCCGTGTACCGCAAAAAAAAAAAAAAAAAAAAGGCCTGGATGAGAAAATATTCAAAATTCTAGTATTTCCTAAACACAAGTAATTGATGCACTAACAGTAGAAGACACCTAGATGAAAATTCAAAAATTCAGTTAATTACATGGATCTTTATACAGAAGGACCCAAACTGTGACTGTGACAATGTGAGTCCAAAGACAGGTTTTTCAAAGTGCTAAAGGCTTGTCCTAGAAAATGTATTTTTTAAATTCTTTAAAAATATATACAGAGAGACATGCAGACTCTGTGTTTTCCTCAGTTCAGCATATTTTTTCTTAAGGTATTTGTGGTTGTACAACTACTATTTTCAATTATCAAGATTTCTAGATGGATACCTGGATCCAAAAGAAGTGTTAAACAAACTTTTGCCCACCCTTTCTCCTCACCTGGATCTCTGATTTTATTCATAAACACTCATACTCAATGCTCAAAGCCTTGGTTCCTCTAGCCTGTCTAGCCTCATTCTCTACCAAGTAACTTCATATTTCTTATAAGTAGTGAAACTCAAATACATCAGACCCAGCTCCAGAGTCCAAGCTGTACAAAGGATCTGTTGGAGACTACTGAGCCCATTAAGGAACAGGCAGAACAGAGTGAGGATTCTCATGGTGATTAAACAGAAAAAAATCACCCCAGAATGAGAAAGGCAGCATGGGGGCAGATAATGAGGCATATCACATCCATATGAAGCTACTATGAGAAGAAGCTACTATGAGAAAAAAGCAAAAAAAATGACAATCAAAACTTCAGAGCAGAAGAAAATTTACACTCCCCCCCCCAAGCAAAAATCTACCATGAAGCAGAATAAAACTGGAGATCCAAAAAAATTTAGCTAAAGCACAAAAAATGGAGGCTCAACACTGTTAGTCACTGGGGAAATACAAATTAAAACCACATTTCATATACCACCTCACACCCACCAAATTGGCTAAAATTAAAGAGTGACAACGTAGTGTTGACAAAGATGTGTTTTTAACAAGTATACTGCCTAAACAAATACACAGAAATGCTGAATAAAACAGGAACAAAAAAATTTTAATACACAGCCAAGGGAAAATGAAGGGAAATTCACAGGTGCCCAAAATGGAAAAACACACATAGCCACAGAAGTGTAAGCCCAGAGTCTTGCATAGGATAAAATATCTAAAGTCTACAAAAGATGGGATTCTAGAAGGTATATTCTTCAGGCACAAGGAAAATTATTCTAGATAATAACTCAGAAATACAGTAAGGAATGAAGAGTAAAAAAAAAAAGAAAGCGGTAAACACTAACAAGACAGAATGGTATTGGCGTAAGAATGGACAAATTTATCAATGGAACAGAAAAGACAACCCAGAAATATACCCACATACATACAGTAAACTGATCTTTGACAAAGGAGCAAAGGCAATACAATGGAGTAAAGATAGTCTCCTCAATAAATGGTGCCAGAACAACTGGATATCCGCATGCCAAAAAGATGAATCTAGACGCAGACCTTACACTCTTCACAAAAATTAACTCAAAATCGACCACAGACCTAACTGTAAAATGCAAAACTATAAAACTCCTAGAAGAAAACCTAGATGATGTTGAGTATGGTGATGACTTTTTAGATACAACGCCAAAGGCATCATCCATGAAAGAAATAATTGATAAGTCAGCCTTTATTACAATTAAAAACTTCTGCTCTGCAAAAGACAATGTCAAGAGGATGAGAAGATAACACAGACCGGGAAAAATATTTACAGAACACATAACTGAGAAAGGACTGTTATCCAAAATACACCCCAAAACCCCCCAAAAAACAGAAAAACCTCTTAAAAGTCAAAAATAAGAAAAACAACCTAATTTTAAAATGGGCCAAAGACCTTAACAGATACCTCACTTAAGAAGAAAAACAGAAGGCAAATAAGTATATGAGAAGATGCTCCTCATTATATGTCATCAGGGGAAGGCAAATTAAAAGAGCAAGATAGGGCTTCCCTGGTGACACAGTGGTTGAGAGTCCGCCTGCCGATGCAGGGGACACGGGTTCGTGCCCTGGTCCGGGAAGATCCCACATGCCGTGGAGCGGCTAGGCCCGTGAGCCACGGCCGCTGAGCCTTGCGTCCGGAGCCTGTGCTCCGCAACGGGAGAGGCCACAACAGTGAGAGGCCCACGTACCGCAAAAAAAAAAAAAGAAGACAAATAATCTGAATAGCAGCATATCTATTTCCTTTTAAAGTAGTTAATTATCAAAAACCTTCCTACAATGAAGATGGTTTCAATAGTGAACTCCATCAAACATTTTAGGAAAAATTAATAATGATTCTAGAAAAACTCTTCCAGAGAGCAGAGGAGGAAGAACCACTTCTCAATTCATTTTATGAAGCCAACATTACCCAAATACAAAAACCCAAGAAAAAACTATACATAAATATATTTCATGACCACAGACTCAAAATCCATAACAAATTTTAACAAACAGAAAACAAAGATTTTATATTTTCCAGGAAAATAAATGCATCTCACCATATTAATATACTAAAAAAGGAAAACCACAATAATTCAATGGATATAGCAAAGACATCTGACCAAATTCAATACCCATTTATGGAAAAAAAAAATCTCCCAGCAAACTAGGAACAGAAAGGAAATTCCTCAACCTGATAAAGGTCACTTATGAAAAACTTGGAGCCAGCATCACATTTAATGGTGAAAGATTAAATACCTTTCCTCTAAGATCAGGAACAAAGCAAGGATGTCCTCTACCATCACTTCTATTCACACTATACAATAGTGCAAGAAGACAAAAAGGTAAGATAAACAAATAAAAAGCATACAGGGCTTCCCTGGTGGCACAGTGGTTGAGAGTCCGCCTGCCGCTGCAGGGGACACGGGTTCGTGCCCCGGTCCGGGAGGATCCCACATGCCACGGAGCGGCTGGGCCCGTGAGCCATGGTCGCTGAGCCTGCGTGTCCGGAGCCTGTGCTCCACAACGGGAGAGGCCACAACAGTGAGAGGCCCGCGTACCGGAAAAAAAAAAAAAAAGCATACAGACTGAAAAAAGTAAATCCTAAGGAATCTCCCAAAATACTCCTAGAAGTAATAAATAAATTTAACAAGATCACAGGAAACAGGTCAATATACAAAAATCAGTTTAATCTCTATAGACTACCTACAAACAATACAAATGCAATAGTATAAAAAATGTTAACTGCTTCAGGGATAAAGTGCACAAAATATGTATAAGACTTTTATGCTGAAAGCTACAATACTGCTGACAGAAATTAGAGACCTGAATAAAGGGAAATATATACCATGTCTATGGAGTAGAAAACTCAATAATGTTATAATGTCAATTCTCCTCAAATTGATCTCTTTGTTTTAAATTTTCTTGTAGTTGAACATATTGATCTTTAGAGTCAATGCAATCACCATCAACATTCCAGCAGGCCTTTTTAATAGAAATGAACAGGTTGATTCTAAACTGCATAGAGGAATGCAAAGAACTTAGAAGAGCCAAAACAACTTTGAAAAGGAAAAAAATAATAATAAAATAGGAAAACATGCACGACCTGATTTAAAACTTACTATAAAGCTACAGTAATCAAGACA
Organism: Leucopleurus acutus; assembly: GCF_964270905.1. Classification (NCBI taxonomy): domain Eukaryota; kingdom Metazoa; phylum Chordata; class Mammalia; order Artiodactyla; family Delphinidae; genus Leucopleurus; species Leucopleurus acutus. Next base: position 87,108,070 of record NC_139144.1, read on the forward strand.
GTGTGATACTGGAATAAGAATAGATATATATATCAATGAAAATAATAGAATGTTCCAATGTGCCACTGTAACGCAATCATCATTATTTCTTCCTCCTCCTCCTCCCTCCATATTGGTATGCAATTATTCCAGTAGAATTTGATGAGAAAAGAAAGGAGGAGGAAAAGGAGGGGGTGGTGGAGGAAGAGGAAGGAGATGAAAAGAAATTCAACCCTCACTTTATATCATGTACAAAAATTAACTCAAAATGATCATAAAGCAATTTAAGACACAAAAACTACAAAATGCCTGGGGAAAAAGCATAGGAGAAAATCTCTGTGACCTTGGGTTAGGCAAAGATTTCTATAATACCCATCAAAAACACAATCCATAACAGGAAAAAAACCATGATAAACTGGATTTCATCAAAACTTAAAACTTCTGCTCTGTTAAAGACTAAGAAAGTGAAAAAACAAGACACAGACTAGGAGAAAATATTTGGGAAACATCTGATAAACAACTTCTATCCAGAATACATTAAGACCTTCAAAACTCAATAATAAGGAAATATACAACCAAATTATTAAAATTGGGCAAAAGATATGAACTGATCCTTCATCTTGGAAGATATATAGAAGGCAACAAAAGCACATAAAAAGATTTTGAGATAATTAGTCATTAGGAAAATGCAAATTAAAACTACAAAGAGATACTACTACATACGTATTAGAATGACTAAAATTAAAAAATAAACAAACAAACAAAAAACATATAATACCAAGTGCTGGCTAGAATGCAGAGCTACTAGAAGCTTCATACAGTAATGGGGGGAATGGTACTGTCACTTTGGAAAATGGGTTGGCAGTTTCTTACAAAGTTAAACATATATACACCTATCATATGACCCAGCAATTCCACTCCTAGGTATTTACCCAAGAGAAATAAAAACTTACATTTAAAAACTTACACATGAATGTTTATAGCAACATTATTCATAACCACCAAAAAATGGTAACAAACCAAATGCTCTTCAGCTAATGAACAAATAAACTGAGGTACATCCATACAACAAATTACTACAATGAAATAAAAAGGAGTAAACTGACACAAAAAATAACATGGACAACTATCAGATGAATTATGCTAAGTGCCTGAAAAGAAGACTCAAAAGGCTTCATATAGTATGATATCATTCTTATGACTTCCTGGAAAGGCAAAACTATAAGGAAAGAAAAGAGATTACTGGTTTCCTGGGCCTGAGGATGCGAGGAATAGATCATATAGTAGGGAACTTTTTGGAGTGATGGAAATGTTCTAAATCTTGACTGCAGTGATGATAATACTACTGTATGCATTTGTCAAAACTCATAAAACTGTACCCTAAAAAGGGTGAATTTTACCATTTGTATATTATACTTAAAAAAAAAAAAAAGAAAAAGAATGCAGTGGTGAGTGAATGAAAAGGCAAGCCACAGACTGGGATCTGGGAAGGAGAAAATATTTACAAAACACCTATCTGATGATGGTCTTGTATTCAGAAAATAAAAAGAACACCTACAACTCAATAAGCAGAAGATAAACAACTTGATTTTTTTAAAAAAAAAGGTAAAAGATTTCAACAGACACTTCACCAAAGAAGATAAACGGATGGCAAATAAGCATATGTTTGCTTAATACATGCTTAATACATTCATCATTCAGGAAATGCAAACCTGAGAATGCCACTTCTAGATACTAACCAAAGAAAATGAAAACATAGGTCCACACAAAGACCTGTACTTGAATATTTTTAGCAGCTTTGTTTATAATATCTGTAAACTGGAAACAACCCAAATATCCATTAACTTGTGAATGGATAAATAAAGACTACCTCCATACAGTGGAATACTACTCAGCAATAAAAATGAACAAACTACTGATACATACAAAAACCTGGATCAATCTCAAAAGCTAAGGGAAAGAAACAAGACATAAAAGTCATAAATGACTATATACTATATGATTAAATCTAAATGAAATTCTAGAAAATGCAAAACTATGTTGTCAGGAAGTAAATCAGTGATTGCCAGGTGCTAGGGGTTGAGGGAGGAGATAGACAACTAAGAAATATGGGGGCACATTCTGGGATGATGAAAAGTTTCTATATCATGACTGTGGTGATTGTTCCATGACTCTATACACTGGTCAAAACACAACTGTACACTTAATTGGTGAATTTTATTGTATATTTAAGCTGATTTTTAAAATTAAAAAAACAAAGCAGATTTTTTAAAGGCTAAAATAAAGTTTTAAACCTATAAATCAATAGATGGAATATAAATAAGCAAAGAATATAAACAGACAATTCACAGAGGAGGAAAGTAAAATGGCCATTAACTATATGAAAAGAGTTTCAATTTCGGCAGTGATATGGCAATGCAAATTAAAACCACAAAGAGATGCCGTATCACCTTCTTGTGAATGGCAAATATTTAGATCAGATAATAGAAATTATTATTTGGAGCAGGTAAGGATTTGGAAGCAAATCAGTGTAAATTAGTACAACCCTTTAAGATCAATTTGGCAAGATCGTATAAATAGCATTACCTAGAAATTCCACTTAGAGGTATCTACCCCAGAAAAATTCTCTATGTGCACAAGAAGACATGTACATAAACATTATGTGTGATGTCATTTGTAATAGCAAAAAAGTAGAAGCAACTTATAGATCTACCAATGGGAGAATGGATAAATAAATAAGAATACTGTATATTCACACACTGGGATTCCATACAGCAGTAAAACAGAATAAAGTAAAAGTACTTGTAGCAAGTGGGCAGATCTCAAAAACATTAATTTTTTAAATTGCAAAATAATATCAAGATGACATCATTCAGATTATATTTTAAAACACAAAAATACTAAGTATATATTATGGATACAAACAGATATAATATATAAACATAAGAGGATACCAATCTCAAAATAATTATTACCCTCTGGTAAAGGAAGGCTGGGAAAGGAAGGAGTTCCACATGCCACTGGCAAAACCCCCTCATCTTCCCCACAAAAAATCATATCCTTAATTCCATACTCTGCCTAAGGGACCATCAAAACAAATCACACCATGCTGTACATGGTTACTAAACCTCAGTCACTACAAAAAAAAATAAAATATCCTGGTCATTACTCAATAACAGTACCCCTTTTGTATTTCATTTCCAAGCATTCACTCTCCAACCACCACTCCTGACTCAACTCTTTCGCTCCATCATGACCTACAAGCCATTGATTCCATCAACTCTTTACTGTCCCAATCAGCCCGCGTTCTTACTTGCCTCCTAACCAAGCACAAACTCCACAGTCAATATTTCAATCACTCAATTTCCTTGTTCCTCCCTCTGCTTACTAACATGGCAAAACCCCAATCTTGATTAAACCCCATCTTTAACTGTTCCATGCCTTAACCTGAAGCCTGTAGCTGGAGAAAAACATTCACCATGCTACCTGGGAATACTTTAATTCATGACCACTAACTTGAAGGGGCCATGCGTCCTGTCCAACAATCCTACATTTCCCCAATCCATTTCCTAGAAAACTACTTCATGTCTTCTTCTCTTAATACAACCTCTGTGCTAGAAGCTTCGAGTTTGTCCTCACGCTATTTCTTCCCTGCTCTGCATCCTCTTCCCTGCTCCATGTCCAGCTCTTCTTCCCAACTGCCAGCCCTGTGAGCAGCGACAGCCTCTGGCCTACCACAAGACACGTGAAGCAGCCTTCCACAACTTTTATGATAGTCCCTCTCCGTGACCCCACTCTCCAGCAGCTTGAAATGCCTCGTTTTCTAGTTTAATTCCTCTAATAAATAATTCAATAATGAACACAGCAATTCTGCTTCCCTGATTGAACCCCAAATTTTGGTACAGGAAGTGATTAAAGGGAAATAGGGCCTTAAGGATAGGAATCTGAAATTGCTTTTCTGACTTGATAAAAGGAATTAATGACCCTGTCTCCAGTGGTAAAGGGGACACTAGTCATCCATGGCATGCCGTGGCAAAATACTTAAATCATCACCTGCAGACAAATATAATCAAGGACTATAGAAGACAAAGGTTTGGGTAATCAACTAGTTGCTGCCATAGAACATTTTTGTAAAAATGAGTTGTATAATGGGCTAGTTCCTTCTAAGTACACTGGCAAACTAGGTAAAAGAAAATGCTAAGCTCGGAGTTTTGAATTCACAGCTTAAGGTCTATGTCAGGGACTAGAAAACGTCCATAATGCCTTAATAAAAAGCCTCATGCCATGTGGACACAGGGCTGAGATTTCTGAAAAGTATATCCTGCAGGTGACTGAATTACAATGCAAATTCAATTTACCCCCTGTGAGCCATTTTATGTTAAAGTTAGGACCATGATTGGCAAGGAGAGGGGCCCTGAAAATCAGAATGGGGACATATGGGCAGATTCTGATGAAGTGAAGTACCTTGAACCTCTAAATTCCTCCAAGCCTCCTGGGCAAGCAGAAGCAGTCCTTCATACCCTGTCTGAGGAAATTAGGCTCCATTTGCCTGAAGAATGTGCACTGACTTTCCCTGAGATAGTTGCCTTACATGGGACACCGATGTTCCTGAGGACCTAATCCCCAAACTGCTCACTATCTAGACACATAACCAGACTCAAATCCTATAAAATCCTCGGGGTCAGGCACAAAATGTGGCCTGTGATGATATGCAATACATACCAAAAGAACTGCACAATTTGGCCAATTTATGTTAACAGAAAGCTGGGAAATACAGATCCCACAATCCCCTTCTCTGATGCTTCTGAGTCAGAGCTGGGCAAAAAGGAAATATGTGCCACATTTGGAAGACAGAAGTGAAGCACACATTATGCTTGAAAGTCAGGGTGGTCGAAGGTAATGAGAGACAGATGCAGAGGTGCTGGCAGTTTTAGTTTGTCCTCACTCTTCTTCTTCCCTACTCCATGTCCCTTCCCCACTCTGCATCCAGCTCGTCTTCTCATCTGCCAACAGCAACCCCAGGCCCACAAGAAACTTGACTAAGAACTTAGAGATGTGATAGCTATGTCCTCTGACTTCTATACCAGTCCACCTCCGCAGTGTCACGCCAGAAGCTGGATATTAGCGGTCTTTATGACTGCACGGTAGATCTGTGAGTGAACAGCTTTGAACTATATACTTTCATTCTTTCATTTTCATATGTCCTTAAATGAACATTTATAAATTTTATGAAGAGAAAATTTTTAAGTAATTTTAAACATTTCAAGCAACTTTCCCTAATTTGGAGCACTCTAAGTTCCCCCAAGGAAAACAGATAAAAGGAGCTTTTTTTAGCCTAAAAGAATTAAAAAAAAAAAAAGACTTACATCATTAGATTGAAACAATCGAGTCATTGCAAAGAAGGCTTCTGTGGCTTCCGTAGTTCCAAAGTGTTCACCCTAAGTAATTTAAATTAAGTTTAAATTAAAACAATTTCTTAAACTCAACAAAAATTAAGGACTTTCCATTTATTTCTGCAAAGATCTTTTAGAACTCAGGAAAAACTCTCTGTATAAACATTGTGCCTCTTTGCTATTTTTCTGGCTTTTAATTTATAAACCTACATAGCCATTTATCCATTCCTTATTTAAAACAATCCATTATCATACACCATGCTTTTATGAAAGTTCTAGAACAGTGGTATCTAACTTTTTCGCAGGAACTATTTTAAATTCCCTGAAGAATTGTGATTTACAAGGAGATAGAAAATGATAGTAAATTGACTTCCTTATCAGAACAGGATGTTATTGTTACACTGCCTAAGAGCAGAGATCATACCTTCTACATTTCTATAATCCAATGCCTGACAATATCATAGGAGCATAATAAATATTAAACTGTAAAGAACTATCTATTAGGAATCCCAGAAAACATGGTAAAAAGGGACCAACCAAAAGGGCAGCAGATTAGTTATATAAAAGTAAGGCTTATAGGGCTGCTAATACATCTCAAGACACTGGCTCAAGCCCCTAAAAACATGCTTTGGGTCAGAACTTCAACGTGCTTAATAAATCATCAGAGGATCTTCCCAAAATGCAGATTCTGATTCAGTGGCTCTGGTGTGAACCCTAAAATTTTCCATTTCTAATTGGCTCCCAGTGATGCGAATGCTGCTGATCTGGGAACCACATATTTCTGAGTAGCGAGGTGTTAGATAACCTATTGGGTTGGCCAAAAAGTTCGTTTGGGTTTTTCTATAAGATGTAACAGAAAAACCCAAACAAACTTTTTGGCCAACCCAATATTTTATTAATAGTCAAAACACTGCAGACCACAGACCACCTGAAACATTACCATTTCAATAGTTAACTTCTTCAGTAAAAACAATCCTATATAATATGTTAGGCTCAATCACTTTTCAGGGCTTCAGCTCTCATAAAAAATATAACTAGTCAATCTATTTGTCATAGGTGTAAGAATAAACAAATTTTGATGAAAAACCCTGAAAGTTTAGGATGAAAGACAAAGTATAAGAGTTTACAATTACTTAAGTCAGAGTACCCAGCTTGCTCATCATCAAGACATTTCCCTTACTTTCTTTCATATTTAGAGAACATACAGACGCCCATCTACTTGTCAGTCATACTAGTACAGTAAATCCTAAGTCCCTACTTTTTGACTTGAAACTCAGAGAATATACGGATATGTCAACTCTAGTAGAAACTTAGAAGTATTTTTCCATAAAGCACTACCAAGAACTAGGCAAAAGATAAAGCTAAAGTTCCCAAATCTGTTCACCTAGTTGACTGTGTTTATCAGACTGTGTGGGTAACTTCCTTATCAATATAATTATATGTTTCAACATGAGTTGCCCATCAAAGCAGTATTGGTCAATGTAAAAATACATGCTACTCTGAACCAACTTTAACTACTCAAAATTCTGCTTATAGACTGGAGTTCCCCAACTTGGACACAATATATGCTATGAAAACTTAAATCAAACTGACTTTGCATTAAATGTTTCTAATATAATACCACATGAGAATATATGTTTGTGAATAGATATATTTTATTTAAAAGCATGTTCTTGTTGCTCTGCCTCCATTTGCAAGCTACAAAACTTCATGTCTCTGGATGAGGTCTTCAGTCATGAAGTATAGTAAAGTAAAAATATTCTCATGGAATTCAGATTGGAAAGCACAGTCTTCTAAGCACCATATGTAAACCACCTGAGGTAGGGGTGTGTGTGTGTGTGTGTGTGTGTGTGTGTGTGTGTGTGTGTGTGTGTGTGTGTGTGTGTGTGTGTCTGTGTGTGTGTGTGTGTGAATCTAAGAAACAGACTCACATTTTCTAAGGCCCTAGACTAAAAATCATGAGATTTTTTTAGTCTGAAGCAAAAAAAAACAAAAAACCAAAAAAACACACAAGAAACAAACAAAAAAATAAAACCACACACAAGAAAAAAAAATTAAATAAATAACGATAAGAGCAAGTGGGGGACTTCCCTGATGGTGCAGTTGTTAAGAATCCGCCTGCCAATAGAGGGGACACAGGTTCGATCCCTGGTCTGGGAAGATCCCACATGCCGCGGAGCAACTAAGCCCGTGCGCCACAACCTCTGAGCCTGCGCTCTAGAGCCCGCGCGTCACACCTACTGAGTCAGCACGCCACAACTACTGAAGCCTGCGTGCCTGGAGCCTGTGTTCCTCAACAAGAGAAGCCACGACAATGAGAAGCCCGCACACCACAATGAAGAGCAGCCCTCGCTCGCTGCAACTAGAGAAAGTCTGTGCACAGCAACGAAGACCCAACGCAGACAAAAATAAATTAATTAATTTAAAAAGAAAAAAAAGTGCAAGTGGATCTATGTTTCATGAGTGCAAATATTTTTGTTGGTTTTGTCTGCTACGTCCCCAGTGCCTAAAACAGTGCATAGAATGCAGCAGGTATGTAATAAATATATATGCTATATGACCGAATGAAAACTATTCCTGAATGTTTACTATGTGTCCAGGACTATTCTCAGTACTTCACATTTATTGTATCATTTAATCATTATAACTTTATAAAACAGGTATTAGCATAATCCCCATTTACAGAAAAAGACATTAAGGTACAAAACAATCAAGCGCAGAATCATACTGCTAGTGGTGGAGTAGGGAAAATAAATACAGGCATACCTTGCAGATACTGTGGGTTCAGTTCCAGACCACAGCAATAAAGTGAATACTGCAATAAAGCACGTCACAGGAATATTCTGGTTTCCCAGTGCGTATAAAAGTTATGTTTACACTATACTGTAGTTTATACTGTGCAACAGCATTACGTTGAAAAAAAAACAATGTACATACCTTAATTTAAAAATACTTTACTGCTAAAAAAAATGCTAACCATCATCTAACAATGCAGGGTTGCCACAAACCTTCAATTTGTAAAAAAAACGCAATAAAGTATAATAAAATGAGGTATGCCTGTATAAAATTTGAATATTAAAATCAAAGTTTTAAAATAGTAACATAATATACTCCCCCCAAAAGGATAAAATATCTATCTGGAATTTGTGTAAGATTTTGCTATATATTTTTATTTTCTGAACATATCTAAAAAACATGTTTTAATATTAACTAATACTTGTTAAATTCAAATCAACGTTGAGATCCTACCATGTGCTTAGCTGATTTGGTACCTCATGAATAAAAAAGAAGTGTCTGTCATACTCCTCGTCCTCAAGAAATTTTACATATTATTATGTTAATCAAACACCGTAAATTTTAAAATTAAGTGAATTTTTAAAAAATAAATAATTACACTTGCCAGAAAGTACTTCACTGCATGTTATGTATTTCTATCCCAGGACACAAATCTGAGGAAAATCAAAATACTTTACCTGGTTCAATAAGTAAAGAATCTTTGTAAGAATATGCAAACATCTTCTTGGATTGATGGGCGTTTCATTGAATATACGAGCCTGTGGAAACAAAAAACATTGCTATATATATTTTCTATCTTTGCTATCACAGACTACAGAAAATCAACTTAAATAAAGACTATTATACATCTTAATCACAGTATCCAAATAATGTTGCTTACAGTTTTCAACTTATTATGTTATATAATAAATTATTAGATGTGGCCTAGGTTTTCCATTCTATACTATTCACTCCCTTAGGTCTGCTACTTCAACTTGTGGGCTTTATCTATTAAGTAAGAATCACAATATTTATCTACATCATTTGAATACAATAGGCTTAATATCTATAACTTCCTTCAATAACCTTGCACTAAACACCTCCTTGGTGTTTTATTTAAAATTCTCAACATGTGACAGAGTCTACATATTTTTGCATTTCTATAAGCTCTAGACTCTCCTATGACAAGTAACCCCTCTTCTTTTTCCCTCAAGTATATATTCTTTGAACTCAGTTGCATTCCTTAATTCTTATTTTGTATCAGAGCATTCCGGGGCTCTTTGTCCCCCATTCTAAAATGGAATAGAAAAAAAAAAAACACACTATACTTCCAAGCCATACCTCCTGTAAGACAGCACTCTTCTCCAGATGCCGAAAAGGATTGGAGCCGCTACCTATGTTACGGGGGGAAAAAAATGTCTTTAATAGTTGTCCTACACAAACTTACTTTCTACAGAAGGGTACTGAATGCTTGGGAAATCTCACCCAAGTGAAGTGACCACTTGGATTTCACAGTGATAATCATTACTAATATGCATACAAACTGATTAAAATCCTTCTGATTCTGACACTAGCTCTGTCTGCTATCCTGTAAGATCCTGTACTTCTCTTTTGCAGAAACCCTGCCTGAAATGAGTGTATTCTTTCCCTGCCTTCTTTTTACATGAATGTTAGAAATATCTGTCATGTCCATACAACTAAAATTAATGAGACTGTGGTAGGGTCCTTTGGATTTCCCTAAAGGAAAGCACTATTTTATGTGTTTCTAACATTTACTGTGAGGAGTTTATCAGAGAATTAGATACACGTCAAGCTGGAAGGGGCCACAGAGGTTTACTAACCCAACCCTCGACCACACTTAGAGCAGCTATCAATCACTGAGGGTTTGGGGGGGGGGGTTGTTTCTTTTTGTTTTTTGAGGTGACTTGGCATCTTCCTCATTTACTCTGGACCAAAGACGGCTATCAAGATGCAACTCACTTTTGGATGCTTGAGTATTAAACGAGCTAGGTACCACGGAGCAGGCTTGCCCGCACGGAAGTGGACAAAGCAGAGGTCCCCGGGGAGACTGCAAGGTACAGACACCACAAAGTTCACAAACACACTCAGTCCCGTCAATCCCAGACCCACCGTGGGCCTTGCACTACCAGCACCCCACCCCACCCCGCCTCTCGCAAGCGCACACTCACTACCTCCGCCACCTGCCATGGGCCGGACTCTGGTGGGCAGCCCAGCCCTGGCGAACTGGAGCAGGTGGCTCCGAGGAACTGAGCCGGAGGAGGGGGCTGGGGGCGGGGCCGCCGAGCAGCCCGAGGCTGCGCGCGAGCGCCCGGGCGCTCGCGCGCGACTTGAGGGGAGGCTCCGGCGCCCGGGGGAGGGGCTAGGGGCAGGCCCCCGGCTGGAGAGGAGTGGGTCGGAGGAGGGGCTGGGCTCCAACTCCGGCCCGCCGGCACACCGGCGCCCACGCCCCCAGGTCCGCAGTCCCCGAGAGCAGGTGGCGGCGGGCAGGGGAAGGGGGCCCCGCGGCTGAGGGTGGGCGTCAGACGCCCCGCGCGTACCAGACTCCTCGTCCTTCTTGTCGAATTTTTTAATCATCTTGGACGACTTCCCGGCGCCCAAGCCCACCGCCACCGTCCCAGGCGCCGCAGCCAGCAAGCGGAAGAAGCTGCAGGAAGGTCGGCCCCGTGCTCTGGCGCCGGTTGGGCCGCGGTCCCGTCACTCGGAGAGAAGGCCCGCCCTCCCCGGCCGTCGCCGACCGCTCTCAGCCCCAGGGGACGTGGCCACGCCCTCTCTTCCTCCCCAAGCCGGGCGGAGGCGGGGCCAAGGGTGGGCTCCCCGGGGCTGCGTCCCCGCCCCTACGGTGACAGGTCGCAGCAGGGGGCTCACCACGGCCCACCCTGCAAGCGACCCGGCAGCCCACGCCCGGAGAGGGCAGAATGAGATTTTATTTGGTTGGCACGCCCTAAATGGCGACTTCTCCAGGCCGCTCAGTCTCTGGAGAGAGGCGAGGGGCATGTAGGGCTTGTTTTCATTTAATGACACTGGCGTTTTTTATAATCCACTGCTGGGCCCTTCCGTTGCGGAACGCGCTCTCTCCTGGCGCGGTTCTGGTGGGCTTCTCCTCCAGGAGTGATGAAAGGGTTAATGGTTCCCAAATCATCTGGGAAGTCGGCAGGTAGCTCCCTGACTTCTTGGAGACTGCAACAAAGCACAGGGCACCTTCGTGAATGTGGATTTCCAGAGGGTTTAGGACACTTAATGTGAGACGTAAAAAGAGACCCGCTCGGAGGGCCGAGAAAGCTGCTCTTTACTCTGAGCAAGAGGATAGGTTTTGGACCACGGACTACCATTCCAACCTTCTTTATAAATTCTTCCCTTCATCAACACCCACCAGTTTAGGGTCTTCCCTATTTAATCCCACCCCTTTCAAACGATTCCATCTGTGGCCATTTTGACGCTTACATAACGCTTAACTAAGTGAAGGAACTTTCACTTGTATATTCATGTTCCTCTTAGCCTTTTCAGTTCTCCTGTCCGAGAGTGTAACTAAGAAACTGTTTCTACCTTTGGCTTCACTGTCATCACTTTTTCCAGATTCTCTTTCAACTTATGCCCTTCTTGGACGCCTCCGTTGTGGGCTCTTCTTGCTCCCATCCCTCCCCCCCCCCCAATTTTGAAGTATTATGCCTTGTAAATATCCCTTAAATTTGTTTTCTTGGGCTTCCCTGGTGGCGCAGTGGTTGAGAGTCCGCCTGCCGATGCAGGGGACACGGGTTCGTGCCCCGGTCCGGGAAGATCCCACGTGCCGCGAAGCGGCTGGACCCGTGAGCCATGGCCGCTGAGCCTGCGCGTCCGGAGCCTGTGCTCCGCAACGGGAGAGGCCACAACAGTGAGAGGCCCGCGTACCGCAAAAAAAAAAAAAAAAAAAAAAAATTGTTTTCTTATTCCTACTGCTGTCACCTTAATTCAGGTCCTATCTGTTTGTTTCTTGGACAGTCTCCTAACCAGCCTTCATGGCCTGGTAATCTTTTACCAAGTAAGCAATTCTCTGTGTAATCTTTCTTTATTTGGATGCCTGGTAAACATGGAAAATTATTGATGGAAGGAGGAGTTGCTAGGTTCTCTTTTACTTGAAGTAGAGACACTGTTTCAACTTCACAGTGGATTGTCTTTGTTTAGGAAAAGCACAATAATGGGCCCTTTAGATACATAAGTATATATCCACTCATTTTTCTTGAGGGAAACTGTAAAGTCACCATAATTCTAATAAATGCTGCAGACTGAGATGTTAAGTGTTCTGTTTAGAAATGTAAACTGGGATACCTTAACAGAATCATGCCCTTGAAAAATCAGAGAAATTCTAATCCAGATTAGATTCTAGACTGGAGAAATTCTTCCTTCCAATATAGATTTAAGCTGAACTGCTGATATCCTGCGTATGGTATCATTTAAGATTTAGCTCTGACTAAATGTACTATTTTATGTTTGCCTTATCTGGCTTATAAAGCTCAAAGCTTGCTTTCCATGTGGAGTTTCCCTTGAAGGAAATAGATGTTCCTACTGATTTATTCTGGGGGCTGAAAATAAACAGGCTTAGGGGAAGGAGCTACCTTTTCCCCTTCCTTGGGCCAAGGGTATTAGGAGCCTAGGCAGAGACAGTGCTGGTAAGCCAAGAGACTCCCAAGAATGGATAATGTGCTGGGGGCCTGTTGGGAAGTATGAAGGGACTGAGGGGGGGTTGAGGCTGAGCCTAACAGTGTCCCCTTTTAAAGCAAGATAAATGACTCTCTGCCAGCCTTTAATTTTTCTTCACATCTATGAAGTGTTATTTAATATCACAGCTTGGTTTTAGCTGTATATGGGGAGTTAAGAGAGGCAGGAGGGATGTCAGGTGGTGTGGCAGATAGGTACAGAAGGAGCAGAGACACTTGAAGAAGCCAGGTAAGGGATGGTACGATATGACCTCATACCTCTGGAACTGTGACTGTTTGAGCTGAGGATGGCTGGCAATCGCTAGGATGGCCTTGTAGAACAGGGAAGCATACCTTAGGGAGTTCCAGAAACTGCTCGAGGAGAGCAGTCCTGTAGGAGAAATGAACCTTATCTTGGAGCCATAGGCTGGTGAAGTCTGGGGAGCCATCGATTATACTTCTAATACACAAATGTGTGTTCAGTGCTCTGAAATTTTTCAGTGGGTCCCAACCGCCTGCTGGATGAAACCTAAGCCCTTATTTATACAAATATACAAAGCCCTTCATGACCTGGCCCATCCATCTGTCTTACATATGGAAAGTGCTATTATTATTGGTGCTTGATAAATATCCAACACGAGTAAGTGCCCCATAAATGTTGCTAAATGACTGACAATTTGTGAGGAGCGTTTTTGTTGTACCCCTTCCTTACAACCTTATCCCAAACCTCTTCCACGCCATGTCCTGCCTCAACCCCAAAGAGACTCATGGACCTCTGAGACGCATAGCTTATCCTTTGGCCCTTCTAGAACAGTTTTCCTCGAAGTGTGATATGCATACCACTGGGTAGTTTTAGGTGATACTTAGATAAACATTTAAAATTTTAATTATTATGGGACTTCCCTGGTGGCGCAATGGTTGAGAATCCGCCTGCCAATGCAGGGGACATGGGTTCGATCCCTGGTCTGGGAAGATCCCACATGCCGCGGAGCAACTAAGCCCGTTCGCCACAACTACTGAGCCTGTGCTCTAGAGCCCGCAAGCCACAACTACTGAGCCCTCGTGCCACAACTACTGAAGCCTGCGCGCCTAGAGCCCGTGCTCCGTGACAAGAGAAGCCACCGCAAGGAGGAGCCCTCACACCGCAACGAAGAGTAGCCCCCGCTCGCCGCAACTAGTGAAAGCCCGCGCGCAGCAACGAAGACCCTACACAGCCAAAATAAATTAATTTTTAAAATGTAATTATTATGAATTTGATTAAATGTTTGAGAGAATTGTATAAGAGAAAAAAACCCATGTGATTAGTATATCAAACCCATGATGGCAATGATATAGTATTAATTAGGACAAAAAAATAATTTGAAAGAAAAACATTAAGTAAATAACAGGGCAAATAACTCATTGACCAAAACTAGTAAAGTGGTAGGTGATGTAGTTTGGAAAACACTATGCTAGAGCTTTCTTGAAATGTGAGGATTGAAACAGGGTGGAAAGCCTAGCGCCACTTGGGCCTCTATCAGTTCTTGGCTTCCATGCTAAAAGGAAAACTAGTCTCCAGAACCTCCAGGAGAGATTTGCCCTTATCTCTCGTCCCCATAGTTTGTCCCTCCTGCCCACATCTCCATCCCATAAACCATTGTTTTGATAGAGAGGACCTTACCGTCACTCCTCAGATCTCTTTTACAGACTGGAGCAAAGTTGAGCTGAGGGTACATTTTTTTCTGTTTTCTCAAAGCACAGACCTTTGAATACTTCCCTTCACTCTTGAAATCCTCGTCCGTGGAAAACCTTAACAAAGAAAGTTCATTTAGTAGATCCTAGGGTGAGGGATTAATGGAACCACTCACTGCATTCTCAGATTCTGGAGGAGAAGAACGGACAGTAGGATTTGAGGGTGTTCATTGGTACAGAGTGGGAGTATTGTTCAGTGGAAGGGATGCTTCTAGAACCTAGCATTGTAAACCTATGAGGGAACTCCAGAATCTCCTCTCTCCTCTCCAAACAAGATATAAGCTGCTCCTATAACCAGTTTCAAATCAAATCTCATACATAGCAAATTGTTCCTATATCACAACCCTTAACAGGCACCGAGAGAAATTTTTTGTTGTTGCTTCCTCAAAGCATGGACCTTTGAATACTTGTCTTCACTCTTGAAAATCATTCTTGTGAAAAACTTTAGTTTTGCATTACTGTTTCTCTGTTGCTAAGGTAGAAGTGTGGTTGGGGATCATGTAGGGAAGCTGTCCTATTATTACACAGTTGTCCACATTCCATACAACTGAAAAGTGTTTGTTAAATCATATTGAAAAGAGATAGTGACACGAATAAGGAAAAGGTAAGAAAGAGCCAGGACTTCACCTAAACCATTGTTCTCTCTTGGATTTAGGGTCCTCCAACAGTGTCACAGGGAAGACTGGTTTCAGCCCAGATCTTAACTTTTTTTTCTGATACATCAGAGGTAGGAAGAAGTTCTCAGTGGGCTTGTGCTGATGACTTTCCTGCAGCAAAGGGAAGAAGAGTAAGTGAGGGAGTTAGCTGAGTCTCCTGGACTTACTGACCTAAGCTCCTGGGCTAAGCTCCCATTCCCCTAAAATCATGCAGCAAAACCTGCCGAAGAGGGAAGTAGGGATGCAGAAACCCAAAGAAGAGAAAACAGTTCCCTGGGTGGGCTAATACCTGTTGGTTTCACAGCCAGACGATTTGTCCAAAGTTAGGTCAGTTTCCTAAGTAATCAATTAAGCTTGCCCACTAGCCGTTTGTAGTAAATGGAAGAAAAATTTCCCAGGTTTTGTGAAGGATTCAACTAGTGAATTGCTTAGGAAACCAAACATTTGGTAATAAATTGGGGAATAGATCCACGGGATTCTACCCACCTTTCTTGGAGATGGCTGTCTCATTCACATCCCATTCTCTGTCTGCAGTGAAAAGGCCACAGAATGGGATGTTTTGTGAGGTAATAATTTCATCATTATTAAAGTCATAGAATCAAAGACTTTCAGAAAGGATCTTAAAGACCATCAATTCTAACCATTCATCTGACACTCTTATTCCCTCCATAGTAACACTGTCAAGTGGTCCATCTTCCTATATCTAAAAACCCAGCCTGCTTAATCTTTGATCAGCTGATTGCTATCCCCTGTAACTTCTACCCTACAGTCCAAACGGAATAAATCTAGTGTCTCTTCCACAGAATCCTTAAAGAATTTGAAGAAATCTATCACGTTCCCCCTGAGCGCCCTCTCTCTTCCAGGCTCAACATTGCCAACATTTTGAACTTTTTTTTTTCATATGACATGGATTTGGGTTCACTGTTCTCCTGATTTCTCTCATTTTCACTCATTTGAGAAAGTTACAACTTATATTTACACATTATGTTTATAATTATATCTATATAATGTGTGGCAATCTGAAATGAAAACAATATGCTAGCTGTAGCAACTGCAGGACACATCCTATTAAAGTCTCTATTCAAATGTCATTGCTGCTTCTGAGAGCCTTCCCTAACTACACTATCTAAAATCACCACTCACACCCATCACCCTCCATTCCCTTATCCTGCTTTTGGGGCACTTAACACATTATACATTATCCGTGCGATTGTTGGCTTGCTTATGGTCTTCTACCTCACTGGAATTAAACTTTGACTTAGTCACTGATAGATCCTTACTACCCCATAACGTTGCCTGGTACATAGTAAGTGCTCAATAAATATTTGTCGAATGAATAAAAGAATGACAATTAATGAAGGAATAACCAAACTAATTAATTGACCCATACTGAACATTTTTGCTCAGAATTTTCAAACCTCTTTTTTAGAAATGCTTGCTGCTGAACCAAGTCTTTTCAATTCTGTACTCATTCTCTTTAAAGTCTTCCAGTTTTGAGGAACAGGAATTCATTTAAGTTACCTCAATTAATAGGGGTTTTACGGTAGCAGCATGTGTGCCTAGGACCTAAGACACAGCTAATAATCTGGCCACAAAAGAGCAGAAACCTTAGCAGAGCTAGACCTTAGAGCAGAAAAACAAAAATAAAAAACTTATCTGGAATCCAAGGCAGCACAATCTAGGACCACTACTGCATGAGCTTGTCTATCTTGTCTCATATCATTCATTATGTCATTAACACGCTTCCTACTTTCTTCCTGTCTGCTTCCTTCTGTCTCTAGTGTTCATTCCTTACCTTTACCCTGTATATCTTTTTACCTACCCACAGCTTCTGCTTATTCATTTCTACTTCAAGCTGCCCCTACCTTCTTCCTCATGGTTTGACGTTTTTATGGCCTTCCTCTACATGCCCTTTCACGTTTTATTCCCACAGCCTCAGTCTTTTCCTTTCCCAATTCAGATGCCTGGGAGCAAGAATATGATTAGCTCAGGGATTTTGGTTGTTGATAAGTTACAAAACCGAGCAGGACCCTGTGGGGCTCCTGGGCACAGAAGCCTTTCTGTCCCCCATTTCTTGTTCATAGGGAACAGACTCCAGCCTCCAGCCTCCATGACCTTCCTTGAGTTCAAAAGGGAAAGATTCGAACAGTCGCTAATCAAGGGAGGAGCAGGCAAGAAACCACCTGAGGCGAGATTAAAGGGACCAGAGAAACTCCTCAAGACCACCTGAGATTAAAGGAGTAGAGGCCCTGCACACACCCTAATCTTATCAGTAACCTTTGAACCATTACTGTAAAACTGCTCATCAAATCCTCCCAGGTTTGGAACATAGTTTTTCAGGGCAGGAGCCCACTGTGTCTCCCTTTGCCTGGCAAAGCAATAAAGCTATTCTTTTCCACTTCACCCAAAACTGTCTCCGAGATTTAATTCAGTGCTGGTGGTACAGAGGCCAACATTTTGGCATCAGTTAGTTGGTTTAGGTTTTGGTTTGGTTTTTGGGTTTTGTTTGTTTGGTTAGATTTGGGGGTACCGATCGACACCACAGGTCACTAACCAGCCTATGAATTTTGCTTCACTGGATCAGGTGGCCTTCTCTGGTCCTAGGTAGGCATAGAGAATTGAGTCTAGTTATTCAGAATAGGACCTTTTGGGGCATCCTATTCTTCACAAACTGTGGTAGGGCCATGTCACTTAGAAGGGGCTGTGAGTATAACAATCTCTGTGATAGACATGTCTGGTTCATTCTTCAACTTGATTGCTGGTACCCACACTCTTCTTATACACATGTCTGGGTGTAGCAAAAGAATGCTTCTTTTGTGCATAATCTCAGGCTCACAAAAGATTATCACATTTGTATAGTAAGAGAAAGGGATGCAGCATGAATATTAAAGAGGCATTCTAGATATTGGGCATTTCCATCTTCTTGGACTTCTTCCAGATAGCCCCATAAAATTAACATGCTGCCAGTCTTTGACAATCAGAGCCTTAATACTGTCTATTAATACAATTTGGCTGGTACCACAATTTACTCATGAGTATGATCAGGTCCCACATGTGACCTGGAAGGCTCACAAAGTGCCAGCTGTTGGAAGAAAGCTCTTCTTGCACCAGGGTTACGTGATAGTCTTGTATTTCCTTCTCTACCTTGAGCAAGGCAGCCCTGGCTTGACATTCGTTCCTCTCAGTGTATGGTATCCACTACCATGAGAGACCACCTCTGAGGTTATGTCCAAATGGCACAAATTCTGAGACCCAAGGAACCATAGGCAATGAATTAATTAACTCCTTTGTCAGCATATACCACTGGATATTAGCATTTTATCATCCGTTTGGAAAGGAATCTCTCACTGCCATCCATCTAGCTGATAAGAAATACTAATTCCATATTGACCACATTTTATTATAACAGTCTGTCTTGGATCATTCCACTCCCAGCATCAAATTTCTGTAATAATTAGATTTTTTAAATTTACACTTTCACTTATTTAATTTCTTCTTGTTATATTAGGCCCACTCTTAAGGCTGTCAAGATCTTTTTTAGATCATATGCTTAAATATCTCTTAATTGATTTTCTTCATTTCCTCTGTTATTGATTTATTCAATTCTTCAGCATCTCTCACTTTGACAATTGTAGTAACAATATAACTAATCTTACTGATTTTTTTCTCTTCCACAACGAATACACCTTTCTCTCAACTTCCTAAAAAGGTCTTCTAAAATGCAAATTTGATTTTATCTTTTATCTCCTGCCATTTACTCTCTTACATCCCCCTAAATGCTCCTCAATTTCTCATGTCTCTATGCCTTTGCCCTTCCCACTGATTGGAATATTCTCCTTTTTTTTTTTTTTTTTGGACAGGGGTCACCTCTTTTGTAAAACCTCCTTGATTACTTCCTTTCCTCCAATAAAGATACTGTTCTCTACTGTATATTAGTGTATCTTGTATATTCTTTTATTATTCATATATCCTGGTATATAATAATTACTTTTTATATCTCATTTATTGATCTGTCTCTCCTGTTAGACTCCAAGCTCCTTCAAGATAGAAACTGTCTTGTAATCATCTTCATATTTTAGTTCTTAGCTTAGTGTATGTCCAGTAATTGTTTATTGAATTGAATTTGAACTTCTCCAGTGTATAACAAAGTCCCAAACATCTGGCTGTTGTGATAGTAAATTTTCTGTTCTCCCGTTCTGACACCCAAGAGCAGTGGGTATAGAGCATAACCCTTTACCCCTTTCCCAATTTGATATTCGTTTCTGTTCCTTGTTCGTCATTTCCTGTTTTATCTGTTGCTACTTTATACTCAACTAGAAAGCCAGTGGCTAGTTTACCCTTTGTTAATTACAAACTAAATATCTTTGACCAAGGAGGAACAATTTTGAATTAAGACCCTCTTTTCTCTGTGTAATGAAGTTTCATGACCGAAGTTTGTACAATTCTGATTCTGAGTATTTCCAAGGCTCTCAGATTCTATTTGGTGAAGCATATGGCAAAGAATAAGAAGGAAGAGGTTGGGTCCTGAGTACCATCTTCCACGTTAGGTTAGCTCCCTTCTTCAAGCTAACTCCTAATTCTTCAGGATCCTTACTCAGGGTGCCAGGAAACTTCCCCAGGTGCCATTACCTTGAGCAGTAACTCACTGGAAAAGTATTTTGATGTCGTGTCCTTTCCTTGATGGTCGATTGAGCAGGGAAGTGGGTTGTTGGTCATAATCAGTAAGGTCTTATCCTGATCATACTCTGTTACTTTCAATGTGAAGCTTTGAATTTTCCTGTTTCGAGCCAGGAGTTTATGCAGTGCAGTGGGCTTCAAAGGCTCATAGTACTGGGCCTGAGCAGACAGAAAGATTTCCAGAGAGACAAAGGGATTAGTTCAAGAGCAGATTAACAAATCAGTTGGCTAATCTTTTGCCTCTATGGGGTAGGGGTAGAAGCCGGACAGGGGCTGGGTTTAATAGAAAATGTCTGAAGCTCTCTGTCCCTTTCTTCTCTCAGAGCTTTTCCCTGCAAACAGACCAAGGGGCTGGGGAAATGAGATGGAAAAGTTTCCACATTAAAAGGAGCGAGATGACTTCATTCTTGTGGAAAAGTTGTGCCCAACATTGTGCCCAAGAAAACAGGGCAAGCAGAAGTTTCTATGTTCAACCTAAACAGCCTTCTCTACAACTCACTCTGAGGCAGAGGAGGGAAACTGCCAGGAACCAAATCTCCTAGTTCAGAGAGGCCTGAGGGGGCCAACACAGCCCTTATCTGCATCTTCCTACCCACCAACGTTTCTCCACAGGCACAACCACATTAATATGCAGAATAAGCACAAAGTTAAAAAAAGGAAAAGCAGTCACAAAAGACAGCATGTCACTTAAGATGTAGTGGGGGAAGGGGCATGCCCACTAAACTTGCTTTTCCATCAGCAGGAGGAAGGTGGAGGATTAGAGAGAGAGGAAGGGAGAGGGAGAGAACAGAACACTTCCTGATTCGAAATATGTTTTCTCAATTAAAAAAAAAAAAATCAGCTGCAGGAACCACCTTCTTCCCAGTCCCGCCCTCCTCCCTCACCACCATTCCCAACAGTGTCCTGAGACAGCTCTGCTTCCCTGTCCTAGGAGGATGCACAGTCACAGAAGCTGGTGACACTTGGAGGCACTTGGGATACTCTGCAGTGGGCCTCAGCTGAAACTTGCTGTTGGAGATCTTGGGGGAATGCTTTTATCACCTACCAAATTTGGATGGACTGTGTAATGGTGAAGGTTCTCTGGAACAAATTTTGATTGCCCGACTGCATCAAAAATCTAGAGACAATAATCAAAATTAGTATTTCAAGTTGTACCTATTCTAAACAATATTCCATTCCTTACCTCACCTTAGTCTGGCTAAAATCTGGTCTCTAACTTAAATTAAGTGAGAAGAACTCCATGCTCTGCACCCTGGGTTTCTGGAATGAGAGCCATAGCATGGAGAGCTAGGTTCTAAGGCACCCTGACAGGGTAGCTTGTATATGGAAATGTGGACCAGCTTTGTGAAATGTTAGGAGCTGTTAGGAAGTGAAGGGGTGAAATAGACAAGGGCAGCATCAAAGTTTAGACCGGGACAAATCATCCCTAGAGCTCACACCTCTTTCTTCTGCCTTTTCCATCTCTATAGAAGGGAAATCAGGTAAAAAACAAAACAAAACATGCAAAATCAGGTGAAAAACAAAACAACCTTTAAGGAGAAAAACAAGTTACAGAAGGGCAATAACTTAAGGGTTGTCAGTGAAAGGAAGCCTGGGGGATAACTGCTTTCGGGGCTGGGGGCGGCACACAGAAGGGAGAAACAATGGTGCAGTCTGCATTTTTGAATATTTCTGTGACATATGATTCTTCCAGAAATGTGGCAAAGAGTAATTTAATTTTGGTAACCCTTCTGTCTACCACTTTGTGTTTTTCTGCTGGTGGTGGTGCTGGTGATTGGTGGATTGCTTGAGTGCCATGTCTGGTGGTAGAGTTGCTGGACCTCCTCCATCTCCTTCTGCTGACCCCCGGGGCTGTTGCCTGGCCTCTAGCTTAGCCCCAGGTTATCTAAGGATAAATCAAAGGGACAAGAACACAAGGAGATAAAAGCTCTGAGTTATCTCCTTCGGGCTTGGCCTAATCAGGAATCAGATAAAGAGCACAATCCTGTCTGTGGATGAGCATTTCTAAAGATTGCCATGCCCCCAAGGAGGTGATATAGTAAACTGGGATTCAGAAGAAAGGGAACTCACACTGAACAGGTGAATGCGGCAAGAAGGTGAATGAAGAGGGAGATAGTAAGAGTGGGACAGAACTGTGTGATGAGGGGAGGAAAATGCCAGGAGTTGGCAATTTCCAGGGCTTGGAGGAGGACTGTGGGGAGGATTAGCAGAGATATGCCATACATTCTTTTAGGAATGCTGGGATGAAATAGGGGACAAATCCAAAGTTGCAATGATTTCATTTGTGTTACCTTCTGTAAAACTGAAGTCCCTTTGTTCAAAACAAAAATACATTTGAAAAACTGGCTTCACAGATATGACATATATATTTAGAATCACAGACGTCTCGGGAAAATTTATTTGGGAGAAGATGTGAAGACTTTTCCTTTATAGTTGTTTTTTTTAATTAATTTTTTGGGGAAAGTCTCTGGGAAAAATGTTTTTACTCCCAAATTTTTCTAAGGTATTGCATCCTGTTTCCAAATTAGTCTCCAGTAGTTGACTAAATCCATAAGAATGTCCAAATTGGAGTATGTTTTTAGTTTTATGTTGAATTGTACTATCTCTGGCTGATGAAATAAAAGTTGACCTGGAAAATTCACTTGAATATGATAAACCTTGGGAAGCAACCAAGCTATCCAAAGGAGTTTTGTTGCAAGAAGTGACCACAAAATCAAGTTTAAGTCAGGGTTTAACACTCGCTCATCCCCTAAAATAGATTTCTGGTCCCTGGGTTTTGATTCTTTGCTGATATGTCCCTGTCTCTTCCCTTTTCTATGTCTCTGTTTCTCTTTCATAAAATTAGATAAATTAACGTTGCTTTCTATATAAATCTTGACCCTTTTTGCTTTTCAACAGGAAGTTTGTGAGACCCAGCTTATAAAGTAGTCTAAGCAATTCCAAAGAAAGATTATAAGTGAACATTGCTAATGCTCTTTCTTACCTCATCACTATCAACAATTGTTTCTTTCTCAAATTTAACTGGGCTAGTTCTTGAAGTCTTTGATTTGCCATACTGAAACCTGAAGAAGAGGCAGAATATCAAATTATTTTTTTCTTACTCAGAGTCTTGGTCTTCTACATGTTCTCAACCTCTCTCAATTAAGTTTGGGGACATGACTTAGAAGAGCCCAGTTTGGGTGATCACTGATTGCGTATGTATGGGTAGTAAAGAACAGGACTCATTATTCAGCCTGCATGCTGGGCTCTTCAGTGTGAAGAGTTAATCAAGTGGGACCTCTTGAAGACACGGTGACAACTAATAAGTTGATTTCTTCTAAAATAGGGGTTTTAAGAAATGCAAATTAAAACCACAATAAGCTATCACCTCACACTTGTCAGAATGGCTATTATCAAAAAGAACACAAATAACAATTGTTGCAGAGGATGTGGAAAAAAGGGAGCCCTCATACACTGTGGGGATGTAAATTGGTGCAGCCACTATGGAAAACAGTATGGAGGTTCCTAAAAAAAAAACTAAAAATGGAACTACCATGAGACCCGGCAATTCTACTCCTAGGTATATATCCAAAAAAACCCCTGAAGATACTAATTCAAAAAGATACATGTACCCTAATATTCATAGCAGCATTATTTACAATTGCCAAGATATGGAAGCAACCTGAGGGTCCATCAACAGACGAATGGATAAAGAAGATGTGGTATATATGTACAATGGAATACTACTCAGCCATAAAAAGAATGAAATTTTGCCATTTGCGACAACAGGTATGGTCTTGGAGAGTATTATGCTAAGTGAAGTAAGTCAGGCAGAGAAAGACAAATATTATATGATATCACTTATATGTGGAATCTAAAAAATAAAACAAACTAGGAAATATAACAAAAAAGAAACAGACTCACAGATATAGTGAACAAAAAATAGTGGTCACCAGTGGGGAGTGGGAAGGGGGAGGGGCAAGATAGGAGTAGGGGATTAAGAGGTACAAAGTACTATGTATAAGATAAATAAGCTACAAGGATATATTGTACAACACAGGGAATATAGCTAATATTCTATAATAACTTTAAATGGAATATAACATTTAAAAATTGTGAATCACCATGTTGTATACCTGAAACTTATATAATATTGTACATCAACTATACCTCAATTTAAAAAAAAAAAATAGGGATTTTAGACCACTCAAGGAACTGGCCTAGTAGACTGCTTAGGCAAATTCTTTTGGGCAACTGGACAATCATAATACCCTTAAAGACCACCTACTGTTTTGAATGTCTACCTGCATACTCTTCTCCACATGGAAACAGCTCTGCCCTTGCCAATAATTAGCCAATGATTCCATGAGAAGGGATACAGTTAGTGGAACTTCCCAACTAAATTTCCAATTCTTAATGACCATGCTTGGATTACTGGTTCCCTCGTGTACCCAACCACATCTAAGTTTCCCTACCTAGAATTAAGGTAATAAAAACAATCATCAGTGGCAAATATTCTCATAATCTAAACTTTCATTTACTTTCCCATCTCCCTCTTCCCCAGATACCAGTTCCCTTTGGAGAAAAAGGGCAAAAGTTGCAATATTTAGTAACAAAGTATTTTGGATTCCTTGACCAATTCTTACGAAACCCATTTACTGCCCTAACATAGTGAAAGATGCTCATCAGTAAGATTGGGTTACTTAAAATAAATAGCCTGCTTTCTCTTTGGAGGTTAAACTAGCTTAAATTAAGTAGGACCCTGGAACTACCTCAACTAAACCTCTCTCCTTTAAAAATGAGGGTGGCAGAGTAAAGACCAAAACAAGAAAAGTAGAAATGGCCAAGCTATGTAGTTGATAGGTCAATGGGCTATAGCATGGTATAAATAATCCCAAATCCAGGATCAAATCCCATCCAAGGATGGCTCACTTCCATCTATTGCTGGCCACCAGCTGCATCATTAACTCAGGCCAGAGGTCTTAAAAATAGTCCCCAGGGGGCTTCCCTGGTGGCGCAGTGGTTGAGGGTCCGCCTGCTGATGCGGGGGACGCGGGTTTGTGCCCCGGTCTGGGAAGATCCCACATGCCGCGGAGCGGCTGGGCCCGTGAGCCGTGGCCGCTGGGCCTGCGCGTCCGGAGCCTGTGCTCCGCAGCGGGGGAGGCCACAGCTGTGAGAGGCCCGCGTACCAAAAAAAAAAAAAAAAAAAAAAAATAGTCCCCAGGAGAGAGGGTGACACATTGTGGGTAGACCAAAATAAATTTACCCCCACTTAACATCGTAGAGTTGGTGCCCTTTTGATGTGTACTATTACCTTAAGTTATCTAATAATTAACACTATATTATAGGCTTTATTGTAGCACTTTTCAAAATGATTCTTTGGTATCTAAGAGGCAGCACAGGATCCCAGATACTCTTGTTCAAGGCCAAGTTAAGGCATAGAACTGCATGAAAAATGCTTCTTCAGCCGAGCAGTGTCCATATTTGACAGCCCGGCGTTTTTCTTTTGGTAAAGCTACTCTAGTTGCTGTATGAAGCACAGATCAAGATCTGATTTTTGATCCAAGGACAGTAAGTCAATTAAAACGTTTTTAATGAGTGTCTACTCTGTGACTAGTACTTTTCAAAGTGATATGGACTACAAAATGAGTCTGTATAAGAAGGTATTCATAACTTGGTTGGGCAAAAAAGACTACACACTTGGCCTGTCTCTTTTGGCCCATTACTGTTCACTGCTAAGTGGGCCAACCCAAGGCAAATATTCACCCAGAGGCCAAACTCAGTGCCTCTAAATAGTCCACGTTCTGCAGGGGTTCAGTTCAATCCAAACATTCTTTTCTTAGCATATTCTTTGTGCTCAGCCCCATTCTTGATCCTGTGTGAGAAACAAGAGGAGACTTATTGATGCCATTGTGAAGGCAGAAAATGCACAAGACATGATGATCCTTGCCCTCAAGAACTTAAGTTTAGTTGGTAAATGTGGGGAGGGAAGAGAAAGTGATTGTTAAATGTGAAACAATAATGACAAATACATGCTAACATATTAGGTAAGTCAATTCATTTCTTGGGGCCTCAATTTCCTCATCTGTAAAAATAGAGTTAACCAAATGATTTAAAGGTGACGTTCTAATTCCATGACACTGGTGAGATTTACCTATATAAAGAGTTGAAATAAAATTAATTCACGTGTCAGTTGTGGGAGAAGTTTGGAAGAGTAGCCATCCTTTAATGTATACCTCCCCTCTCAATATAATCATACTTTTCCAGATATTAGTCCTGACTGGAAGGTTATTTTGTTTTTGTTTTTTTGCTGTTGTTGTTTGAAGTGGTAAGACATAAAAGTGGGGAGGTAGGATGAGATCAAATAATGGGGGCCCTGACAATTAAGGAGAGCTTTGATAAGGCCTATTAGCCCAAGCTCCTATAAAGTCTATGGGTTTGGAGGAAAGATCTATATTAATGTTAATAGTTTTGATAGGTGATTGCTCAGGCTTTATGTCTAGTTTGAGTGTCTAGACACAAACCCTAAATATGACTATCTAGAGTTTGCCACTAGACTGAGTTAACCTCTGAAACTTCCCTTCAAGGGAAATAGACTAATAAGCTTTTCACCCTTTTCTCACCTTTAGTTTTTCTGGAATTGTGAATCCAGCTCACATGTATATTGAAACTAAAATAAGTAGGAGCCAACAAATTGGGGGATATAAGGCTTGTGCTCTTTGTCTGCAAACCAGTGTGGGGAAAAACATCACACAAACACAAAAACTACATCTAAAATAAGAATAGAAAGATGGAGTGTACAATACCTTGAAGGACATTAGGAAAGCTTAGTTCAGGGAAGAAGGGGAAATTCCTTGACATGGAAACTGTCCATTTTGAAAATATTCTAGCGGAGACACAGGGAATTTGTGATGAAAAGGCAATCTAGAATGCTGAGGTGTTCTATGTTCGAGTCAGAGAATGAAAAGTCCAAAGATTTTAAACAAAATCTGCTATAATCTGCTCCAGTTTGTTTTTCTAACCTATGACTCCCCAACACACACACACACTGACCCTTTCACTGTATCTTTTTGAAAAAAATTTATTGAAGTATAGTTGATTCACAATGCTGTGTTAATTTCTGCAGTACAGCAAAGTGATTCAGTTTACATATATATATACATTTTTTTTCATATTCTTTTCCATTATGGTTTATCACAGGATATTGAATACAGTTCCCTGTGCTATACAGTAAGGATATATTTTCACTGTATCTTAATCAACTTCTGCCTTAGCCAGTGTTTTTACCCTTTTCCTCAGACATAGTGAACATTTATTTCTCTTATTCTCCAAACTTAAAACTCTCTCCCCAACCTCTTCAAACCATTTGAGTCTTCTTCTTTACTTATGTTACTACTTAGGCCTTTCTTCTTCAGAGAAGACTTTCCACATCAATCTAATCCCAAATTCTAGCATGCAGGTACTGTTTTTTTGTGCATGCAATTATATAGTAAATTGTTATTCTACGTATACTTTTCTTATATGCAGGTTGTTTGCTCCCTAGGCAGTAAGCTCCTTGAAAGTGAAATATGAATTATATATATATTATGTTTGTTCCACCCACAGTGCTTTACACATTAGGCATTCAAAATCAATATTTGTTCATTTCAATATATTTGCCAAACATCTATGACATGTTAGGCACTGTTGTAGGTAATGGGAACTAAATAAAAATTAAATGTACTCTTCGACCTCAAGGAGCTCACAGTTTAACCTAGAAGACAGATCAGGAAAGAGTGGAATGCAACACGTTGCAATGGGCATGTTAGAGAGAAGTTCAGGATGCTAGCGGAGTAGAGAGGAAGAGCACTTAACCTGGATGAGGAGAGACAGGGAGAGGTTTGGAACTAATCCCTAAAGTGAGCCTGGAAAGATGAGTATGAGTCAACCAGGTGAAAAGAAGAGGAAATGGGCATTTGAGAAAGAGGGAGCAACACAAGCTAAAACATGAACATAGAATAAAGCATGTCTTGTTTAGGAGCATTGCCAGTAACCACAGTATGCCTGGAACATAAGATTTAATGAAGGGACTTCCCTAGTGGCGCAGTGGTTAAGAATCCGCCTGCCAATGCAGGGGACATGGGTTCGAGCCCAGGAAGATCCCACATGTCGTAGAGCAACAAAGCCCGAGCGCCACAACTACTGAGCCTGCGCCCTAGAGCCTGTGAGCCACAAACTGAGCCCGTGCGCCACAGCTACTGAAGCCCGCGTGCCTAGAGCCCGTGCTCCGCAGCAAGAGAAGCCACTGCAATGAGTAGCACGTGCACCGCAACCAAGAGTAGCCCCCACTCGCCGCAACTAGAGAAAGTCCGCGCAGCAACGAAGGCTCAACGCAGCCAAAATTAATTAATTAATTAACTTTAAAAAAAAGATTTAATGAAACGGTAGCAAGGGATGAGACTAGAGAGGAAGCCAGGGTCTAAATCCTAGAGTGAAGTCCCTAGAAGAAGCTTGTAGGTTATTCTATGAATAATAAAGCACTATGGAGGGATGTTAAGTAGGGATACTTTGAACAGTATATATTTTTAAAATACAAAAATGGTGGCCATGTGAACTATAGATTGGAAAGATGCAGAGGCATTTGAGAAAGCTAGTTAGTATTGAGGAAGGGTTGAGAAGGGTCTATGGCAATTTTTGCCACTCACCCCTGTTTCCTAGCCCTGGATGACTTATTCAAAGATGGGCAACCAGATTCTTTCTACTAGGAATTTGAAAGTTTGATAAAGGCAGAGAGATGAAAGATGATTGTAGCTGAGTTACCTTACCCAGTGTCCCAGACAAGTTTGAACTCCACCTGCTAAGGTCCCCAGAAATGCCTTAGATCTAGTCTTCCTTGAAGCATGGTTATTCAGTTTTCCCTCCAATTCTGTGAGCTTCCCAATGTCTTTTCAAATAAATACCCTTTTTTTGCTTAAATTAGTCAGTTTGTTTCTGTTGATTGCAACCTAAAAAGCCCGAACTGATATAAGGTCTAAAATAAGGTAGTGGCAATGAAGAAGGATAAAAGAAGGAGATCTGAAAGATGTTAGAAAGGTGGGATTAATAAGACTTGGTAACCGGTTGGATCCATGGGCTCATGAATTTTATAGTCACATTTCTAGCTCAGTTATCTGAGTGAATGTGGGTACAATTTACTAAAATGTAGCATAAAGAAGATGGAGTCAGTTGATGAATTTTGGTTTTGGTCCACTGCGTATGAGATGCAGGTGGGGACAGTGTCGAGTAAATGGCTTAAAATATGGTTTTGGGAAAGAATTACACATTTGGGAATCAGCATCAAGTATATATGCTAGCTGAAAGTATTGGAGCCAATGAGCAGCAGCAACGAAGTGGTGGGCTGAAAAGACACTAAGGCACGGGACAGAGGCTCAGATAAAGCAAACGCTAAAAGAAGAACATCACAAGTGGATGGTATAAAGAATGCCAAAAAGGAGTGGCCAGAGGTTGGAGAACCAGGAGAAAGGAGCCCCAGAAATCACTGGAAGAGATGAGAAAAGAGAGGAGTGCCTCTACCTTAAAGCATCTAAACTGCAACTTTTGAAGGTACAGAAAATGATTAAAAACTCACAGAAAGTATCAAAGCTTAATAAGCAAGCCCATGCTACCAGTTATAAGGCAGATAAATCAGATCCAAAAAACCTGCTAGGCTTGAGTTCATGGCAAAGCCAGGATTTGCTTGAACAGAGACCATCTGAGAGAAGATAATGTGAATGTATCATACACTGTCCCCTGACTGTCTTCTTTCCAAACACAGGAGCTGCATCCACCAAAACTCAGGTTGGTCACCCCTTTCTACTACCCCTTAGGTGTTGATCTATGATGGGACCTAAGAATTGTTCCTCCTCAACCCTTCATCTCTACAACTTTCTGTGTCTAGATGGAGACCTCACAGCCCAGGTAAACACTGGGTAGTAAGGATGGGGTGCTTGGGGTGGCATAGTGCATTTTGGGAGTATTAGGTGAGGGCAGGAGGCAGGAAGAACTCTTTGTGGAACCATTTTCTTCCTCTCCTCCTATTTCTCACTGCTTATAAAACAGAAACTTCTATCCATTTAAAAGTATTGGTATGGTAGCATCCTCCTTTCTTCTTTGAAAAGAAAAACTATGGCATATAGTACTGAGCAAGGGTAGGTAATCCCAATTTTGGCTCTTGCTTTCCCAAACAACCTGCCAGCAACACGTGGTAAGTTACCTGGGGGCTAGGGGGATGTATTAAGAAGCCAAATTTATATTCGGGTCCCAGCCATAGACTCCAAACTAGCCTCTAGAAAAAACAGATACTTCGAAATTATTTGATTTTTGCTTTTTTTTTTTTTTTTTTTTTTTGCGGTACGCGGGCCTCTCACCGCTGCGGCCTCTCACCGCTGCGGCCTCTCCCGCTGCAGAGCACAGGCTCCGGACGCACAGGCTCAGCGGCCATGGTCCACGGGCCCAGCCATTCCGCGGCATGTGGGATCCTCCCGGACCGGGGCACGAACCCGCGTCCTCCGCATCGGCAGGTGGACTCTCAACCACTGCGCCACCAGGGAAGCCCTGATTTTTGCATTTTTAAAAATATTGCTTCGGAACCTGTAGGGGGAGGAGGTATATTTGGTACGTCAAATACCTCAACATCCTGGCTGCAGTGAATGCTGCGGCTGTAGTGTGAATGTTCTACATTGGTTCAGATACCAGCGAACAAGGAAATCGGGGTTTCAGGAAATTATCTCCATGGCAAAGCAAAAATGAAAGCCTGCTAGAAACTGGAGCCTGGGCAGACAGCTTTGCCTAGCAACCTGCCTTCCATCTGTGGACAGAGTGGGACCAGCGTTTAAACATTCATTCATCTCATCTGTTTATCAATACCAAATCTGAACAGAACTAGCATTATTCAGCAATGAATAAATGGAAAATGACTTTCAGAGTTAATGAATTTTATGAGGAGGAGAATGTAGCCACAGCAATAGCCACTGTGGAATCAATATGGAGCTAAGAAAGTCTATCAGAAATAGAGACATATGAAGAAGATCAGGAGATTGGGAACCTGGGAAATTCAAGGCCATGAGATTTGTTTGTAGACCTGTCTATTTAAAATATGGGGATATCTACTCACAAGAGAGAGTGGAAGCTATCTCTCTACACAGAGCTTTCATTCAATTTATCACAGGAGTGTAAGGGACGTGGGGGCCAAAGGAGAAACAAAAGGGAAGAAAATGGGTTTTTAAAAATATACAGGATGGACAGTAAGGGATAGAAGGTGGTCTCAGGAAAAACCTTGGGACTGAAGCCGCTCACCATGGCAAGTTTCTAAGTGTTGTGATTGGGATGCTATTTGGAGGAGCAGAAGATGTGTTTTCCCATTTATGGCACCTTCCCAGCCCCACTGACACATTTCATTCTCTTGTATCTTTAGAGCCTTTCTCCTGATCTAGCTCAATGGCACCACAGAACAAGGTTGCAGATTCTTAACTTGTAAGTCCAAGCATCAAACACCCAACTGTAAGACAGAATGGTTCAGGAAATAGATGTGATCAATAAAGATGCCTCTCTCCAAGAGAAAAGAATATTTGTCAGTATTACAGAATGCTACCCTGATATGGGAGACACAGTGTCACAATTCATTGTCAAGATTGAGTTCACCCACAAAAGGTAGACTCTGGGCAATTAGCATTGATTTATTGGCATCTCAGTAGGCTGAAACAAACAAGCTTTCTCCCCACCCTCTTTTTTATTTTCTTGATCCTTCCAGTTCTTTCAAATAACATCAGACTTTTCATAGTGTGATAGCCAGCAACAGTGATGTAGGATAATACATAATCATACCAAACTATATGTCTTCCTGTACATTACATTTTCACACCAAACCATATATTGAATTTCAGTACTGACAAAAACTTTAAAAACATCAGTATTTTGTATTGTAGACTTAGGGTGAGGGGGTTTGGGAATGTGGAAGGATCTCTTTAGGAAGCCTCTTCTTTCTCACTTTTCCACTTTGTTTTCCCTCAAGAAGCAAATTCATATCACTGTTGGGGCTTCCTTTGTATTTGGAGAGATCTTATACATTAAAAGTTCACATAAATGGTTTCACTCATTCCTCTGTTCAGGCTCTGGCCCTCTGTTCTCCATGTCTCCCTTTTCTCCATGTGGCAGGCCAATCCAGAAATTTGAATTTGATTTCTGATAGAGGGAAGAGGCCCCTCAGACACGGCTTTCTCTCACTATTTTAGGTATTAATATATGGTATTTGTTGCCACCATTTGCTTTTTATCATTCTGCTCAGCAATGGCTACAGGCCAGGACTTCAAACTGTGAAAGCTTCAGACTCACATTTACTCATTTATTTGTTCATTCATGCAGCAAATACCAAATATTTATCAAACACCTGCTGTGGGACTTCCCTGGTGGCACAGTTGTTAAGAATCCACCTGCCAATGCAGGGGACACGGGCTCGAGCCCTGGTCCAGGAAGATCCCACATTGCCGTGGAGCAACTAAGCCTGTGCACCACAACTACTGAGCCTACGCTCTAGAGCCCGTGAGCCACAACTACTGAGCCTGCGTGCCACAACTACTGAAGCCTGCACGCCTAGAGCCCGTGCTCCACAAAGAGAAGCCACCGCAATGAGAAGCCCCCACTCACTGCAACTAGAGAAAGCCCGCATGCAGCAACAAAGACCCAACGCGGCCAAAAATAAATAAATTTATTTTAAAAAAAAAAACAAAAAACCCTGCTATGTGCCAGGGCCTCGTCTAGGCTCCAAGAATACAATAGTAAACAAAACAGACAAAAATCCCTATCCTCTTGGAGCTTACATTCTGGTTGGGGACCAGATGCAATTGCAGTTTACATCTGCTCTTGAATGCTAACAGATATCTCAGACTTGACAAGTTCAAAATAATTCTTGATTCTCCCTCCCCATCATTCCTCCCTCAGTCTTTCCCATCTCAAGAGGTGGCACTGCCATTTATTCTATTGTTCAGGCAGAAAGCTTTGGAGTTATCCTTGATTCCTCTTATTCCCTCAACTACACATCCAATCTATTCATCGTCAAGACCTATTGATTCCATTATCCAAATGTGTTCCAAATCTGACTGCCTTTCAACCACCCTGGTCCAAGCCAAAGCTTCCTTTCACTATGGGCTGCCTAAAAACAATTGCAGCTTTCTTTGTGATGAATCTCCTTTGCAGGAGATGCGGAAAAGGGGAAGTAATGTTAGGGAGTGAACAATATGTCAGGCACAGATTAGATGCCTGTTGGCAGGTCTTATCAGCTCTATTTCCCTTAAGAAATCAAAGACATTTGATAAGAAAGAATTCTAAGTGATCTTTCTCAGGCTTTTAGAAAGAGTCTATGAATTATGGTCCAAGTATTCCATTTCCCTGAGTTTGCATGGTGGGCCTGCTTCCCTTATGTCTTCATGAACACTTGGTTAAACCCAGAGACAGTGTTAAACACACAGGAGAAGGGGAAGGAAAGAAGCAAATGTATTTCTGTAGATAGATCTTTTTCAAATGTAAAAATTAAAAAATTACAGAATTTTCCTGCTCAAACCCTCTCAATACTTCCTATCACATTTAAAATAAAACCCAAACTCTTTACTATATTATACAAGATCACCCTTCTCCCTAACTTCATCTCCTTCTAGGCTCTCCATCATGGCAGCAACTCTTGCCATCTTGGACTTCTTGCTATTCCTTGAACACGCTAAGGTCATTCCCTTTCAGGGCTTTTGTTAATTCTAGTCTCTGGAACACTCTTCACCAAGAACTTCCAATGACTTACACCCTCACTCCATTCATTTTTCTGGGCAAGTGTCACCTTATAAGACAGGATTTCCTTAGCCACTCCAAATAGGTACTCTCTCCCAATGAAATTCTATCTCTTTATTATGCTTTATTATTCTTCAAAGCCCTTCGATTTACCTGAATTTATATACTTTTAAATTTATTATCCATCTCCTTTAGAAGAATGTACACTGTAATGTGGCAAGGATTTTGCATGCTTTCTTCACTGCTATCTCCCCAGTGCTTGGAAGAGTACTACTTGATACACAGTGGACACTCGGCAAATATTTGTTGATTGAATGAGTAACTGAAAACCCTGCTGAAAAATTCCAAGTAGACTATGTGAGTTTGGGGGCTTGATTTATTATTGCTACGCATCGTTGGTGGTACTAAATAGCCATCCCAAACCTTCTCCCTTTTTATCTTGTTCTTAAAGAAGAAGTAGGTGTGAGCAAAAATCAGCGTGGAACCAGAATCGAGGGTTTTATGTGGCTTATCAACAGCCTCCTTGAGGCATTTCCCTCCCTACCCACCTCTGCTCTGTGCTCTCAGTTTGGCTCTGATATGTCTATTAGTTTTGAGCCAATCACATTTGTGAATACCATAGCAGTATAGCCATGACTAGATGAAGAGGAAGAGGTCTATTCTTACAAGAATGAAACAATACCATTGGAAAGGCTGAAAATTCACTATAGGGAGCCTGCATCTGGTATGCCTTTACTTATGGAGTTAGGCTGGTCCAGAAACAGTGGGAATGCCCTGATCAGCAGGCAGGGCCAACCAACTGGGTGTTTCAAATGAAGAGAGAACTATGGCTTGAAAATGTTAGTTTTAGAAATGATAGAAGGCAAACTAGTCGCATATCAGTAGATGAATGAAGAGAGATTGACACTCAGGGGAAGACATGAGATCTGAAATGTCAAAACTAGTCTTATACAAAAAGAAAAGAAGAATATCTCTCTGATTTTATATGGACCTAACTGCTTTTACACTTGGGACTAGGATAGGAAAAGGTTGGGGAGATGTTTTTGATGATAGTAGGTCTGGGAAAATGACTGTGTCCTAGAGAGATTTAATGGAAGAGGAAAGGAATGATATTAGGGAACAATTTAGAATTATACCCCAAGAGGGAGCCTGGATCCAGGATTTTGTGTGTGTGTGTGTGTGTGTGTGTGTGTGTGTGTGTGTGTGTGTGTGTGTTACGCGGGCTTCTCACTGTTGTGGCCTCTCCCGCTGCAGAGCATAGGCTCTGGACACGCAGGCCCAGCGGCCATGGCTCACGGGCCCAGCCGCTCCGCGGCACATGGGATCCTCCCAGACGGGGGCACAAACCTGCGTCCCCTGCATCGGCAGGCAGACTCCCAACCACTGCGCCACCAGGGAAGCCCCCAGGAAATTATTGAAAGTCGCCCTCCGATGGTAACAAATTGGAAGTCCTTAATGAGAACAACTGGGGGACTTTGATGATTCCTGGGAGTAAAAACTTTGGGGAAGGGATGCTTCAGGAATCCATAAGCAGATAACAGAGAAACTTTGAGTTTTAGGGCCAGTGTAAATATAAGCTAAGGGGAAAAGATATTGATTTGGATTTGAGGAAGCCAATATAGCTAAACGGTTATTGGAAAGCTGATCAAATTAATAGTTATTACATTATTACATGCATTTCAGGTGCTCAAATTCATAATTTGGGATGTGAAAATAGCCTCTAAGTAGTGACTAAAACAACATTTGCACTTTACGTGATTGGATCTGCAAGGAATCCAATCAATTTCCCCAGTGCCTGGCCTCTACCCCTTACATGTCCAGACATCTTTGGGTGGTTACCAATATGCTGGAGATCAGAGTA
This sequence comes from Leucopleurus acutus, assembly GCF_964270905.1. Classification (NCBI taxonomy): domain Eukaryota; kingdom Metazoa; phylum Chordata; class Mammalia; order Artiodactyla; family Delphinidae; genus Leucopleurus; species Leucopleurus acutus. The sequence goes on from NC_139144.1 coordinate 87,143,603, forward strand.
GAGAACAGTCTTTCTTCTTCTTTCTTACTGCATAGTCTTAGGCAGCTCCTCAACACGTACGGACTTTAACTTTTACCTGAGACTTTGACTTTAGGGGAGAGGCACCAGTTGACGGGGTGCTAGAGTTGGCCCACAGATAACCTTTAGGGGATGTAGGAGATTCTATGTCGGTCCATGAGCACTTCTGGAAGTTCTCCTGGGAAGTTTCATAACTCAATTTATAAAAAGAAAAAACATATAGGCAGACACTATATGAGATTAAAACCTAACCCAATCAAAACCTCAATTAATATAGGGGAAAATATTCACACATAGAAGAGAAACACATTACCCTGTTCAAAAACTGTTTGGTCAGATACTTCAATTCACACAATTAAAACATTCAATAACACTAATTTTTGAATATTTGGCATAGTAAAAATGCTTGTATGGCTTTTTATCACTGAATGTCGTGAGTCTAACAGGTTCCATAGGAAAAAAATACAACATCTAATTACACTAAAGGGCTTAATAGCATACTAGATACAAAAGAAGAAAATCTCAGTAAATCTGACAACATAACAAAAGAAACTATCCAAACTGACGCATATAGAGAACATATGAAATACATAAGAAAAATAAACAAGGCCTCATGACCTGTAGGACAATATCAAATGGTCTAACCTATGTGTAATTGGAGGCCCTGGTAAGTGGGGAAGGGAAGATATTTTAAGAGATAATGGCTGAAAAGTTTCCAAATTTGAAGAAAAATATCAATCAACCGATTCAGGAAGCTCAACAAACCCAAAGCAGAATAAACAAAAAGAAAATGGGACTGAGAAACATTATACTCAAATTTCTGAAAACCTGTGATAAAGCAAAGGGGGAAAAATGTACACAACTGTTTAGTCTGGGTTAAGGGTAGATACCATTCTTACAACTTTTCTCTAAATTTTAAATTCTATCAAAATGAATAGTTACCAAAAAGACAAGATGTAACCAAAATACTGCTTGATAGCAGGGAAAGTGGCAGGGAAGAGTTCAGAAGTAAACAGTCTTCCTTTTTAACTCCATCTGTTCAGGAGTATATTTCTTAAATTTGTAAAAACTGCACATTGAAATTTTAAGGGTAATTACTAGAAGAATATGCAGATATATCCCACAGAATATCTTGCTTGTTAATATTATGAATGTTTCCTTGCTTTTAAATACCAATTTTATAGAACAATATCATTCAATAAAAATATTTTCCATCCTTATTTATCTAAGAAAAATTTATATTCATTCCACAAAATTCAGTACTACTTAAAAATGTGTTTTATTATTTTTAAGGTGCTATAATTTATTAATAATGGCTTATTTTATTTGTTTAATTGAAGTATAGTTCATTTACAATATTATATTAGTTGCAGGTATACTACTTAGTGATTCAGTATTTTTACAGATTATATTCCATTAAAAGTTGGGAATTCCCTGGTGGTCCAGTGGTTAGGACTTGGTGCTTTCACTGCCAAGGGCCCATGTTCAATCCTTGGTTGGGGAACTAAGATCCTGCAAACTGCACATGGCGCGGCCAAAAAAAAAAAGTTGTTACAAGATAGTGGCTATAATTCCCTGTGCTATACAATATATAATTGTAGCTTATCAATTTTCTATGTAGTAATTTGTATTTCTTAATCCCATACTCCTAATTTGCCCCTCCCCTCTCCCCTCTCCTATTTGGTAACCACTAGCTTGTTTTCTATATCCATGAGTCTCTTTCTGTTTTGCATATACATTCATTTGTATTATTTTTTAGATTCCACTTATAAATGATATCGTATAATATTTATCTTTCTCTAACTTATTTCACTAAGCATAATATCCTCTAGGTCCATCTACATTGCTGCAAATGGCAGAATTTCATTCTTCTTTATAGCTGAGTAGTATTTCATTGTATATATAAGCCACAACTTCTTTATACATTCGTCTGTTGATAGACACGTGGGTTGTTTCCATACCTTGGCTATTGTAAATAGTGCTGCTATGAACACTGGGGCGCATGTATCTTTTCGAATTAGTGTTTTCCTTTTTTTCTGGATATATACCCAGGAGTGGAATTGCTGGATCATATGGCAAATCTATTTTTAGTTTTTTGATGAACCTCCATACTGTTCTCCATAGTGGCTGCATCAATTTACATTCCCACCACCAGTTGTACAAGGGTTATCTTTTCTCCACATCCTCTCCAACATTTGTTATTTGTAGAATTTTTGATGCTAGCCTTTCTTTTTTTTTTATTGGAGTATAATTGCTTTACAATGTTGTGTTAGTTTCTGCTGTACAACATAGTGAATCAGCTATATGTATACCCCTATATCCTCCCTCTTGGACTTCCCTCCTACCCCACCACCATCCCACCCATCTAGGTCATCACAGAGCACTGAGCTGAGCTTCCTGTCCTTTATAGCATGTTCTCACTAGCTATCTATTTTACGCACGGTAGTGTATATATGTCAATCCTAATCTCCCAATTCGTCCCACCCTCCCCTTCCCCCACCCCGTGTCTACATGTCCCTTCTCTACATCTACGTCTCTATTCCTGTCCTGCAAATAGATTTATCTGTACCATTTTTCTAGATTCCACATATATGCGTTAATATACGATATTTCTCTCTTTCTGGCTTACTTCACTCTGTATGACAGACCCTAAATGCTGGAGAGGGTGTGGAGAAAAGGGAACCCTCTTGTACTGTTGGTGGGAATGTAAACTGATACAGCCAATATCAATTGTGGAGTGAACAGTATGGAAGTTCCTTAAAAAACTGAAAATAGAACTACCATATGACCCAGCAATGCCACTACTGGGCATATACCCTGAGAAAACCACAATTCAAAAGAACACATGTACCCCAATGTTCATTGCAGCACTATTTACAATAGCCAGGACATGGAAACAACCTAAAGATTTTTAGTGTCTTTTCTTGTGCCTGTTAGCCATCTGTATGTCTTCTTTGGAAAAATGTCTATTCAGATCTTCTGCCCATTTTTGATTGGGATGTTTGTTTGTTTGTTTGTTGATATTGATTTATATGAACTATTTATATATTTTGGATATTAACTCCTTAGTGGTCATATCATTTTAAAATATTTTCTCCCATTTAATAAGTTGTCTCTTCATTTTGTTGGTGGTTTCCTTTGCTGTGCAAAAGCTTTTAATTAGGTCCCATTTCTTTCTTTCTTTTTTAAAATATTTATTTATTTATTCATTTTTGGCTGCATCGGTTTCTTTTTTCTGTCCTGTATTCCCCACTCCCTTACCTGGGAAGACTTCCTTAGTGTTTACATCACTGGCAAATAAGTCCATATCTCAACGTCTGCTTCTGTGGAACATGATCTAAGATGTATCCCCCTATACACATACTTAGTACACATTCAACTTGCTAATTTTCTTCCTATCTAATAGGTGTAAATTAATATCTCATTGCTGTTTTAATTTGCATTTCGCTGATTATTGATGAGTGTTAACATTTCTTCATATCTTAATCAACTTTTGGTGTCTTCTGCCCATTGTTTTATTGCAATTGCTCTTTTTCTTGTTCATTTGCAAAATTTTTTGGTATATTCTAGATATCAATCCATTGTCAGTTTTTATGAGTACAAGTAATCTTCTTTAATTCTATTATTTGTCTATTAATTTTTTCTCTGGATAGAAAGCTTTTTTTTTAATACTTCCACCAAGACTTTTATTAACCATTTTGGTTTTTTAATTATCTTTAAAAAATACTTATTTATTTATTTTGGCTATGCGGGGTCTTCGTTGCGGCATGTGGGATCTTTTCTCTTTTAGTTGTGGCATGTGGACTCGGACTCAGTTGTGGCATGCACGCGGGATCTAGTTCCCCGACCAGGGATCAAACCCAGATCCCCTGCATTGAGAGCACGCAGTCTTACGCACCGGACCAACAGGGAAGTCCCTATTAACCATTTTAAAGTGAGCGATTCACTGACATGTTCATTCACAATGTCATGCAACTACTACTTCTATTTAGTTCCAAACATCAGCCCAAAGTAAAACCCTTCTTCATTAAGCAGTTTCTCCCCATGCTGCCTCCCCTACAGCCCTGGCAACCACCAATCTGTTTGACCTCTATGAATGTTTCTATTCTGGGTAGGTCATATAATGTAATACGTGGTTTTGTGTCTGACTTCTTTCGTTTAGTATGTTTTGGAGGTTCATCCATGTTATAGCATATATTACTACTTCATTTTTTTAACGGCTGAGTAATACTCCATTTTATGGGTAGACCACACTTTGTTTATTCATTCTTCCATTGATGGACATTAGTGCTATTTCCACCTTTTGGCTATTATGAAGAGGGCTGCTATGAATATGCATGTCAATGTACTTGTTTGAGCACTTGTTTTTAATTCTTTGGAATATATAGCTAAGAGTGAAATTGTAGGGTCATATGGTAATTCTATGTTTAACTTTTTGAAGAACTGCTAAACTATTTTCCACAATGGCTGAACCATTTTACATTCCCACTAGCAATGTACAATGGTTTCAATTTCTCTACCTCTTTGCTCATTATTTTCCACTTTTTTTTACATTGTAGCCATTCTAGTGAGTGTGAAGTGGTACCTCATTGGAGTTTTGGAAAGCTTTAATTTTGATGTAATCAAATTCATCAACATTTTGCCTCATGGTTTGTGTTTTCTAAATTTTGTTTAAAAGTCTGTCCCAGGGCTTCCCTGGTGGCGCAGTGGTTGAGAGTCCACCTGCCGATGCAGGGGACACGGGTTTGTGTCCCTGTCCGGGAAGATCCCACATGCCGCAGAGCGGCTGGGCCTGTGAGCCATGGCCGCTGAGCCTGCGCATCCAGAGCCTGTGCTCTGCAACAGGAGAGGCCACAACAGTGAGAGGCCTGCGTACCGCAAAAAAAAAAAAAAAAAAAAAAAAAGAAGTCTGTCCCTGCTCCTAGGACATAAATATATTCTCTGAATTTTTCTTCTGTGACTTTCCCCCTACCCCTACATTTAAGTCTTTAACCCATCTAAAATACCCCTTTGTATTTGATGATAGGTAAGGATCCAGTTTGTATTTCTCAATATAGTGATGATGTTAGGTAATAATTCAGTTTATATTGCTCCACAGAGTGAGCCAGTTTCCTCAACATCATCTACAAATCAATTGATCAATCAAGCAAGAAAGCAATCTTCATTTCTCAATGAATTTTTGGAGCCTTCTTTAGTATACATTTGATTCTGATAAATTTTTGTTTCTAAATTCTTTATTCTATTCCACTGGTCTCTTTGTTCTTGAGCCAAAAATTTATTCATCAGGTATTAAGCGCCAAAATTCTGTTAATATCAGGTATGGAAAATTCTACCTCTATACTCATATTTTTTGCTTGTTTGTTTTTTTTGTTCTAGCAGCACCTCACGGCATGCAGGATCTTACTTCCCCAACCAGGGATCTAACCCTTGCCCCCTGCAGTGGAAGCGCAGAGTCCTAGCCACTGGACCGCCAGGGAATTCCCAATACTCGTATTTTTTAAGTTGATTTTTATTCATATTTAAGAGTCAACTTATCATCTTCTTCAGAATGTCCAACTGGAATTTTGAGTTGGATTACTTAAAATTATAGATGAATATAGAGAAACATTGTTATAAAGTTGTACCATCCAAAAGCATGACATTTTATCTATTTAGATCTTCTTTATATTGTCTATTAGTTTTTTCCAAAATAAGTTATTATTCTACGGAGTTGTACCATTTAAGAAGATAAAACTGTTTACTTAGATTTTCTTTATATCCTTTACTAGAGTTTTAAAGTTTACTTCACAGAAGTCTTAAGCATACTGGATTAAATTTAGTCCTAGTTACTTCACAGTTTTTGTTGCTACTGTGAATAGTGTTTTATTTTTATTACATTTTCTAGTTGGTTATTATTGATTTAGAGAAATTAGTTCTAACAGTTTGTTGATTCTGTTGGTTCTTCTAGATCAATGATTCTATCATCTGCAGATAATGACAGTTTTTCAGCTACTTACATCTTTTTCTTTCCTTATAAAGTTGGCCAGGACCTTGAGTATAAATAATAGCAGACATGGGGGCATCTTAATCTTGCTCCGGGTCTAAAGTTTCTCCATTAATTATGTTTGCTGTTGGTTTTTGACGTATAAACTTTATCAAGGTGAAGTATTTCCTTCTATTTCTATTCCTAGTTTTCTTAAGGGTTTTTTCATCATAAATAGGTGTTTATCAAAAATCAAATGTTTTTGGTGACTAGTGGTATAAGGTTGATGTTGTAAATTTTGTTGGTAGCTTTTCTTATATAGACTCATACCTTAATTTCTGAGATTTTTTTTTTTTTTTTTTTTGGCCGCACCGTGCAGCATGCGGGATCTTAGTTCCCTGATAAGGGATCAAACTCATGCCCCTGCACTGGGAGTGTGGAGTCTTAACCACTGGACCACCAGGGAAGTCCCTGAGACAAATTTTAATTGACCAAGATTGGAGAATTGGTGACAATGAGGTTTGAAAAAGAGACTTTTAATTTCTTCTGTCTTTACTGAGACAGAAGACTTTATATTGACCCCACTTTCCTCTCCTTCCCTTTCAGCAAAATTCCTTGAAAGGTTTGTCTATATTTACTATCTCCAATATTTCTCCTCCCATTTTTCTTTTTTTTTTTTTTTACTTTTTTTGTTGAAGTATAGTTGATTTACAATGCTGTGCCAATCTCTGCTGTACAGCAAAGTGACTCTGTTATACACATGCAGACATTCTTTTTTTATATTCTTTTCCATTATGGTTTATCACAGGATTTTTAAAATATAAATTTATTTTATTTTTATTTTTGGCTGTGTTGGGTCTTCATTGCTGTGCGCGGGCTTTCTCTAGTTGCGGTGAGTGGGGGCTACTCTTCATTGTGGTACACGGGCTTCTCATTGAGGTGGCTTCTCTTGCTGTGGAGCAAGGGCTCTAGGCATGCGGGCTTCAGTAGTTGTGGCACGTGGGCTCTAGAGCACAGGCTCAGTAGTTGTGGCTCACGGGTTTAGTTGCTCCGCAGCGTGTGGGATCTTCCCAGACCAGGGCTCGAACCCATGTCCTCTGCATTGGCAGGCGGATTCTTAACCACTGCGCCACCAGGGAAGCCCTATCATAGGATATTGAGTATAGCTCCCTGTCTTCCCATTTTTCTTGATCCCACTTCAAACCACCTTACATCCCCGTACTTTACTAAAACTGCTCTTATGAATGTCACCTGCATTGCTTCTTCCAATGGTAATTTTAGGTTCAAATCTTATTTAAGCTATCAGCAGCATTTGTCATAGCCGATTACCTCTCCTTGGTTTCCAGGGCACCACACACACGGCACACAAATATCCATGCATGTTTAAATCTCCCCTTCTCTCCTAAAATCCATACTCATATATCCATCTTCACATTTCCACTGGGATGTCAAACAACACGTCCAAAACTGAGCTCCTAAAATCCACCCAGGGAAAAATACACCAAACTCAAACTTCTTGCAATCTCTATCTCAGTAAATAGCAATTACTTTTTTTCCAGTAACCAAAAAACCTTGGAGTCAACTTCCTCGCTCTCTCTCGCATCCATATCCAGTACTTCAGCAAATCCTGTCACCTTTACCATCCACTGTCCCTGCTACCATCATGGCCTAAACCATCATTGTCCCGTGACTGAATTGTTGTAATATCCTCCTATCCTAACTGGCCTCCTTTATTTAACCTGGATCCCCCTCTCCACATCAGTCTATCTCAACATAGCAGCCAGAATAATGATGTAAGCACATGTCAGACCATGCTGCTCCTCTGTTTAAAACCCTCCAATGGTTTCCCATCTCACTCAGAGTAAAGCCAAGATTCTGTCAATGTCCTACAAAGCCTTACATACATGGTATGGTCTCCACCCTGCCTCCACTACTCCTTCACCTCTCTGCTATTATCTCCTAATACTATAACCCTCTTGCTCAATCCAACTCACCTACTAGCCTTCTCTTTGTTTCTCAGATATGCCACGTGTACTCACAAGAGCCTTTCCACTTGCTATTCCCTATGTATAGTCTGCTTTTCAAGATATCTACAGTTATGAATTCCTGACCTCCTTCAGGTTTCAACTGAAACCCTATCTGTCATCTTATTTAAGATTGTGATAATCCTCCCCAGCCAATATTTCCTATATCCCATTCCTGCTTTATTTTCTCATTATTATTGATACTTGTGCATATTTTATATACTATATATTTTATGAGCTCCATGAGGTTAAGAGTTTTTGTCTGTTTTTTGGCTGTTCTGTTCCCAACATCTGGAGTAGTGTTTGGCACATAATAATTTTTGAATTAATGTGTGCTGGATATCTCCTGTGTGACTTTCTAGATCCACTCTTTACTCTTTTCCACCTCTCTGCCCATTTCTTATTCTCTGCCCTGGGAGGCTGACCTGTTTGGTCTGCATCCTCTGTCCTCTGGCTGCTGGTTGGGTTTGGTAAATAGGAATCCTAGGAAGAGTGGTGAGGGAAGAAGGACATTTAAGTCAAATGATATAGTCCCTTGACTCTCTCCCCATTGGGTTGTCACAAATGAATGTCACAGCTTTCCTCCAGGTAGCCTTCTCTATATGACTTTATCTTTCTGGGTTTTTTTTTTCCCTCTGCTTTTGGGTCTAGGTGTGGAAACAGTGCTAGGGTACTCTACTGTCCTTTGTGCTACATGCTGCGTATGCCTTTGTAAATAACCCTTGTTACCTCTTTGAAATACCTTAGTTTGCATGTACCATTTGTTTCTGCTGGGACCCTGAGTGATAGAGAATGAATGAATGAACAGCTCAGCATGAACCCAGAGTGTAAGAATATCCATGTCCCCTGTGGCTGCTCAACAAAATGCTCCTACTGCAGAGATGGCTGAATGATCAGGTAGATAAAATGACCTCTCCTGTAGATATCAGTTGGTTTCTTTCCCAGCACTGAGAGCTTGTTTAATGGGCTCATAAACAAAGTGAAGTAGTGGCAGATTTCAAGTTTATACATAGGCTCAATAACATGATTTTTTTCTTTCTTTTCAGGTTATCAACCTGTGAGCAGTAATGACCTCTGAACCTTCACACTCAGGTGAGTGGTGGTAAATGAGTTACACTGAATCTCTTCAGTCATTGAAGGGACTTCTCTTTCCCCATACTGAAATAAACACTTATTCTGGATATGAATTTGTTTTCCATGCCTGCCCTTTCTCTCCCATTAGCATCATTTTTGGACTTAGCATTGATTCACTAACACAATATTTCGTATAATTTTATTTTGGACCAAGAAATTCACACTTCATAAAAGTAATCGAGCAAAAGGTTGATTATGACCATGGGATCTCCTGGTTTTACCATCATCAGAAGTCACTGGGTAGAAAGGTTTTTGAAGATTCATTTTCGGTGTCAGCAGGGAGACCTTATATGATTGAGAGCACTTATAAGATAGGGATGCTTGTCAGGGCATATGTTCTGAACCAGGACTATATATGGGGCTGTTTCTCCCAAAGCCAGAATACATGGATCAGGCTAAATGTTGGAGGAGTGGGATTCTCACATCACTTACAAAGTTCTTATTTCCCTTCTCCACTGCTTTGGGCTTCGCTTGTTTAAATTTCCTAATACTAAAAGTCCCACAATGGTCCCATTGAATTAGAAGCTGAGGCTACCTCTTGACCATTTGGGGCTCCTCATGCCACTGGGAAAACAGATTAAAAGAGAGGTTATGATGTTGGTTAGTGTACATTTGATCCTTGATAATGTTGCTGCTATAATAAGAGGGCAGAAATGGAGGAGCAGTATGGTGGAATCTAGGCGTCTTAGGAGAGGGAGGGTATAAGTGTCTGGATGTTAAATTTAATGTCGTGGAGAAGAATCTCAACTGTTGGGTATAAAATTAATTTTCCCCCTAGCGGCTGCCATAATTACTCTTCTGAAACTTCCTTTCCTATCAATTCCTGGCGATTCATCTATTAGAACAGTCATTTCCAGTTCTTATGACTCCTTGCTCTTCATTTCACAACTTAAATCTTCTATGTGATTTTAAGGTCTCCCCTAAACCCCTTATTCAGAGCAGTCTGGCTCTCACCCCTCTCTCCCTGGCACATGTCCCTCTGACTATGGAGTGGGGAGGAAGGATAGCAAGGGTAGAACCTTTTGGGTTGTCCACAGAGAGATTGTTTATGTCTCTCTTTGGCTCACTGTCTATGGACATAGTGTGGACAAGGTTGTAGTTTCAACAGGCTCCACTGAGAGAAGATTTGTTCTCAAGCTCTCCCCTTGGCTACCTTCCAACTGGGATCCTCCCATCACATTCTTTTTATATGTGTGCATTTTTTTTATATATGTGTGCATCTTAATCCCACTGAAGACTGTAGCCCCCAATCTCATCCACCCTCTGCAGCTAACTCTTGGGCCCACAGGCATTTGAGGGATTCACGTGCAGTTCCTTCCAGGAACTGAGAACTTGGTGAGGGAGTGGCCCTGGATTTCTCCTTTCCTTGTTAGCCCTCCTATACCATCTTTCCTCCATTTTTCCCTCCTGATCTCAAAGAACAGGGCAGATCCCTTGGCGGTCCTTTGGCTAAGAAGACATTCACCTGTACTACCAATTGCCAACCTCCTTCATAGGACACTGGTAGGCATCCTCAGGAAAATCACTCCGCAAGGAATTACTATGTTAAAATAGTCTTTTTCTTTTTGGTCAAGAGACAGTCTCCTAAATTAACTGAAACCTGTGTCAGTTTATAAGGAAAATAATGCAATTTTTCTTCTAAAATAGGGCCAAGTCTGGGATCAGATAGGCAAGTGCTGCTCCTTGATAAGCCTGAGTTGGACTCTCTTGGCTCCTGTCAACTGACATCCAACTCAATGCTGTTCTGCTGTTCTGTGCTTTGACCCTGTGGCTAAGTCTCTTGCTGTTTGGCTTTTAGAAGGCTGGACCATCTGATATCTTCAACTGTACACCTCAGGGGAACAGGCCCAACTCTAGAAAACTATCCAGGAAGGCATTTTAGCATCTGGCTCTGTTTTATGCCAATTCTCAAGGTGATGTGCTATGCTGGAAAAAAAATTATTTAACAAAGTCCCAACACATTATCCTTAAATCAGGACCTGACAGGAAACAGAAAGTAATTCCTCTTCTTTCCCTAGTGGTTCCACAGTCGGGGAGTAGCTTATGTCCTGGCAGAAATGACTAATTTCTCTATCTTCTATAGCAAGCATTTACAGTTGGACACCCGGAACTGACTTCTCCACAATGATACACTCTAAATGAGATGGGATGCCAGCAACAAAATCTTTGGAATGGAGTATCAGTTACCTGGCTGTCCATGATCTGGCTCAAAGGTGAATTCCTGAGGTCCCTCTCTGAGCTCTCTAATATTTCTCTTGGGTTAACCCGGTTTAAAGAGTCTCATCCCCATAAATAGGAACATGGCTGGGTATCTGTCACACAGGACCCTTCACAGCCTGTCTCAGGATTGCAATATGATGGCAGGGTATTTACAAATGTCTGAGGGTGTTCAATTACTGGATAACTCTGTTCTGATCTGATCTGATCAATTCCTTGATAAGCATTCTGTTATCATTATTGTTCTCTTAATTTTGAGGATTTCCCAGTACACTTGGGGATATTGATGGTTTAGAGGTTATTGGCATAACTTGCTTCTGTTAGATTTTAAATCTGATTACTATCAAATGATTCAGAAAAAAATATGTTTATGTGTGTATAAATTATAGTTGTGTATGTATATATGTGCACACGTGCACATATACAGAGAGAGAGATGAATAAAGCAAATGTGGTAAAAGGTTAACATTTGGACGATCATTGTGAAGGGTATATGGCAACTTTGCGTGCTGCTACACAAAACTTCTCTGTCTAGAATTATGTCAAAATAAAAAGTTAAAAAGTATACAGATACATATGTAAGGTCTGATTAAGAAACTTAAGAAACATATCCCATAATATTAGTCCTGCTAAAATGTGAGATTACAGTAAATTTTGTTTTCTCTTTTCAGTTTATCTGTGTTTCTAAATGTTCTACAATGGAAATGTATTGCTCTTGCTCTGTAATAAGGGTAAAAGAGCATTAAAATCATAAACTGGTAAAAGGTAATGTTTTTCAAAGTTGATCTTATTGGCTATGCTAACCACATGATAGTTACTGCTCTTCTTGAGGAATGTAACGTAGACAAAGAGTTCCATAATATGTAGTCTAGATCTCCTGTTTTGAGTGAACAGATATTTTGTTCTGTCATCTAAACAAGTTAAAAAGAAAAAAGGACTACTGGCATTCCTCTAGCCCTTTAAAGTTATTGATATTTTGCTGAATATCTTTTGATATCCCTCCATATCCGCTCTCTACCTCTCTCTGCTCTTCTTTATCCTCAGAAATCTGAGCCAGTCAAAATACTGTCTTGTTGTCTGGCTTCCAGCTGGGTTTGGCCAACGGTGAGCAAGTAAGAACAGATCCATGGGAAGGAGAAGAGTGAGAGCTGGGTAATTTTTTCTTGGTTCCCTCCTGGCAGGCTTGTACAAGCTGGCTTCACCCCTTAACTGAAGAACATTGCACCTGCCAGGTAATCCTCTCTACATAGCTCTCTCTTTCTCTTTCTTCAGGTGTGGTAACCTGCTGCTAAGCCCCTGCCCTTGCTCCTTCAAGTCTAGGAGTCGTACCTCAAGTTACTAGTTGCAGGATACTTGCTTCACTTCTACTCACACCTTTGAAGACTGTGCCTTTATTAAACTTCCCTCTACTGACCCAACTGAATGTGCCAGATGTTTGTTGCTGGGACCCCAAATGACATGGCAATATCTGGTGCCTTGTGGCTTTAAAGGAAAATTCATCAACTGTGCCTGATAGCCTTCAGTAGAGGTTATTTTCCTACCACGCATCTCTTTGATTCTCTCATATGGCCTCTTAAAAAGATTGGCTACAGATGACTCATAGAGATTGTTGTGTGGGTCTTTAGCTTGGCTCAGATATAACATCTACCACAATTGTTTGCTGCCATTGATATGGCCCATGCTTTCCTCTAGATCTCTGTCCACTCCAACCAGCAGCCCTCCTTTCACTTGTGATGCTCAGTGACACACTCTCAGCATACTTAACTATGGTTGCATTAATTCTCCTGACTTGTACTACTCTGTAGTGTGGCAAGACCTTTTCCTTGGTGTTCCCGTCTCCCGAAGAATTTCCTTGCAGGACTGTATCAATGATGTCCTTATCTAGAGCCCATTCAGAGGTATTTGTACATATTCAAGCTCCAGAATGTCAGTACCTGACTTCTGAGCATTAAATGTCTGTTGTCGGGCTTCCCTGGTGGTGCAGTGGTTGAGAGTCTGCCTGCCAATGCAGGGGACACGGGTTCACGCCCCAGTCCGGGAAGATCCCACATGCCGTGGAGCAGCTGGGCCCGTGAGCCATGGCCGCTGAGCCTGAGCATCCGGAGCCTGTGCTCCGCAACGGGAGAGGACACAACAGTGAGAGGCCCGCGTACCGCAAAAACAAAACAAAACAAAACAAATGTCTGTTGTCAAATAGATTTTCCCCTGAAGGTGTCTTTTTCCAAGAAGGAGATTCAGTGCCTTGTCAACTTGTCTAGTGACCTGCATCTTATTCCAGTTTATATACACAGTCAGTCACCCATCAGTCTTCTACCTCGGAGCTCCCTTGAGTGGGAAGCCAAAGAAGCAGGAGGGACCCAAGTCAGTACACAGGAGAGGACTGTCATTCTGGCCTTGAGGTTTCCATTACTCTGACTGGAGTGACTCTGTTACTTTCCCTTGAGGCTTCCTTGTTAGATGATGGGCCTCCAAGAACTCTAGCAGAATGTGGAGTCTTTTAAAAAAAAAAACAACAGTCTCTGAACCTCGGGATGTACATATTGTACAAGAACAACCTCTATACCATAGTTCCTAGGAACTACATCAGGATAGTCCAGACTCTGAGCACAATCATAGTTGTCCTCTGAGTACGACGGAATACGTGTTCAGGGTAGTAAGGCAAGATTGCCTGTTGCAAAGATGTTAATATAGCTAATGGCCCACATGTCACAAAAAGGACTAGAAGACCCCATCTGTCTCAGTCATTCCAGTTATAAAGGAGATCAAAATGTCCCACTCAGCCTTAAAAACAGTTTTCTGAGATGAGAAATTATGTGATATTAGCAATCTAAGGAAAAAGGTATGTATGATTTGAAACTAAGAATTTAACACCTCAAAACTCTAGGTGGACACTTTCCTTTTTACTGTCCAACCTGAAAATTCATCGGGGAAGCAAATGTCCCATCATAGATTTTGTGCTGGTAATTAAGTAATTAAATGGTCACTATAATGTGGAGCAGGCCTTACTAGGGAAGAGATCTGAATATCCAACTGCTTCACAGATTACATATTCATGTTCCTAGCTAAAATCAATCCCTCCGCTTGTGCACTAGATCCCATTGCCTTCGCCTCCTCAAGGATATCGCTCCTGAAGTTCTCCCTTATCTCTGTCTTGCATTAGCAAGTTTTTACTCCCTCTTGGAACATTTTCATTAGCATATAAACAGGCTGGGTTCGTTGTTTGTTTTTCCATCTAAAAAAAAAGCAATCAGTTCTCTTGACCCCATTTTCCCCTACCAATTTCCCCATTTACAGAAAAATGTCTCAAATAGTTCCCTGTACTCATGGTCTCCAGGTTCTTTCCTCCTGTTCTTTCCTAAATCCACTGCAATCTGGCATTGACCCCTACCACTCTACCACGACTGCTCTTATCAAGGTCACCAATGACCGCCAAGTGGCGGGAGCCAATGGCCAGCTCCCCAGCCTTCATCCTACTTGACTTAGCATGATCGTCTGACAAAGTGGACCACTCCCCTTTTGGATACTTTCTTTATTAGGCATCACGCTGTTGGCTTTCTTCCTACCTCACTGGTCACGCCTTCTCAGCTCCTTTTCTGGTTCCTCCTCAACTCCCTCAGTTCTTCACTTTAAGACTGTCCCGGGGATCAGCCTTAGCCTTTCTTCTCTTCTCCCTCTACACTCATTCTCTTGTTGATCTTGTTGATCTGATTCAGACTATGAGCTTTAAATATGCAGTTAACCCCCATCTTTTTAATCTCTAGTCCAAGACCTTTCTCCCAAACTCCAGATTTATTTCAAAATTTCCACTGGGTTGTCTAACATACATCTCAAACTCAACATGTCCAAAACTAAACACTTGTTCTTCCCCTACAAACCTGTCCACATATCTAGACTTCCTCAACTCAGTTTATGGTAACTCCGTTCTCCTAGCTGCTCAGGCCAAAGCAATTTGAATCACTCTGACTCTTCTCATATTCTCACTCCCTGTAGCCAACCTTTTAGGAAAGTCTATTGGCTTTTCCTGTAAAATGTATTAGAATCTGACCACTTCTCACCACCTCCTCTACCATCACTCTGGTCCAAGCCACCATCATCTAGATTAACGAAACTGCTTCCTAACATATCATCTTGTTTGAGCCCCTTTAACATAACAGTCAGAATGATCCTTTTAAGCATAAGGCAGATCATATCATGCTTCTGCTCAAAGTCCTCAATGACTTTCCATTTTACCCAGAGAAAAAGCCAAAGTTGTAGGCTATAATACCCACATGATCTGGCATCCCCTCTTCCTTCTGATCATAATTCTGCTCCAGCCATCCTGTTCTCCTTTCTGTTTCTTGATCTCATCCTCTAGGGTTGTTTCTTTACCTGTTCCCTCTGTCTGGACAATTTCCCCTCAGATAGCTCCCAACTAACTTTCTCACCTCCTTCAAGTCTTTGTTCATATCCTATTTGTACAATGAAGCCTATCCAGATCACCCTGTTTATTACCTCAGTCTAACCCCTACTCCCACCCAGCACTCCTGATCCTACCTAGCCTGCTCTACTTTTTGTTAACGCCATATCTTTTATTACTTAACACACTATATACTTATTATTTTCTATATCCCTGCTAAAATATGAGATCATAAGGGCAGGGATCTTTGTTTTATTCACTTTGTATCCTAAGTGCCTATAACAGTGCCTGACACATTCTAAGTGCTCAATAAATATTTGTTGAAATGTATGTCCTGGTCCATGAAAGCCTCGTTCTTTTAGGTAAAAGCCATGAATACACACAGCCCCAGAAGGAAAGCCTCTAGCACTGCCTCTGGGGCTGCTAGATGCATTCCAGTCCAATCCATTGCTGACCCCTGCTGGAACCCACTGACCAAGTTGCTGTCCCACCCTTGACTGAACAAGTGGACTCAAAACTCTTTGGGTGACAGGATGCTGCTGATACCCTCTCTGCCATCTATTTGTGCCATAAACACATCCTGCTTGGAGCAGTAATAACTATAATCCTTCCTTTTCCTTGGACTTTTCCTGATTCCAGGGGTCTGCAGAAGATAGACTTTAGCTTCCTTTTGTTTTACTTATATTTAATAAGTTTGTTCTTTTGTAAGGACCCCATTAGTTGGGGATGGGAGTGGTTGCTCTTAGTTACACCTTCAGAACTAATAACTTAATCTTTTTGTTTTTTCTTTTTTTGGCTGTATCACATAGCTTCTGGGATCTTAGTTCCCCAACCAGGGATTGAACCCAGACCCTCAGAAGTGAAAGCATGGAGTCCTAACCACTGGACTGCCAGGGAATTCCCAAGAACTAATAACTTAATCTTTAACCAGACTAAAAATTGGTGAGAGGGAGATATGCTTTGAAAAATATTAATGTGATTTTTTTTCTTATTTTCTTCCATGCGACCATTACCTTTTTAACCAAAGGCATCCATTTGCCTCAAAAAACATCATGATATTTATAGCAGGAATGCAAAGGTAAACAATGACTCTATTTCAGCTTTTGAAGCCTATAACTAAATAGTAATCTTGAAAGCTTTGTTGGGAAAGTAAAAGAAGCTCCAAATTTCAAATACTCTTAAATACTAAAAGCAAAGCATGAAGCCTGGACAAAAAGTTTCACTATAATCATAGGTGAAGCAAACTTAGTGTACGACAGTGGGAAGTTGTCACCTACTGAGAGAGGAAGTGAAGTGTTCTTCCAGCTGGAAGAGCCTAGGATAAGGGGAAGGTCAGTGGGGTTGAGACAAGACTTGCTGGTGCTTGTATCCCTGAGAAGGAACCCATCAGTCTCCTCATTCCTTGGGTCTTGGCCCAGAAAGGGGAAGATGGACATGACATCAGGAACCCAAATAAGTTGAAGTAGAATTTGGAACTTCTGGGCTCACCCTCCACTTCCACTGCAAGCTCAGCGTAGTGCTAGGGCAACATGGTACCATCAAGAAGTAATTCTGAAATGGCTGAGAGATATCTAGGCAGATGGACCTGTGTGTGTAACCCAGTGTCTTATGGCCTTGGTGAGATATGGAGAGGGACCAGAATATAATTTATGTCTTGGCAAGAGGGTGCCAAAACGCTGAGAGAACCCAAGGTCCAGAAGAAGTCTGCATTTGGGATGAGAAAGTTGCATTCAACAGAGACCTCAGAACTAGAGGTTATAGCAGGACCATTGGCTCCAGCAGGGAAATGAGAAAGGCAGCCAAAGAACCAGACAGGACCTGTTGTTAACTCATTGGGCATAAGAACTATATGCCCAGAGATCCCTAGAATAGCCGCACAGCATGGAAAATGAGTGAGGACCCAGAGAACAGCACTGCACACAGCACTGAGACTGTTTTCCCTTCTGCCATGGGTTCCTGGCATTCAGAAACCATGGTGGGAAGGATCGGAGAGACACTTGGAAGGAGACAGCCCTGAGAGAGAGTTTGACAAACCTAAAATTTCTCCTCTGTCATTAACAGGAGTGGGAGCTTGCTAGTAAGATACAATTAGCTATAGATAATACAGGATGCTATCATTCTGTAAATGTTTGCACGTTTTTGACTGGTTTTCTTTTCTTCCCCTTTACTAAACTAAATATTTTGAAAGGGGAACTAGTATTCTGGGACAAGCTCTGAATCATCAAGAGCTTTTTGTAAAAAAAAAATGAGAGGAACAAAGAGTATTCTGGAAGAGGAGAAAGGAAGGAAGACCTGGGGAGGTGGAGAGACCTTCCTGAGGGAATTTAGATTGGGCTCAGTTCCTACGTGATTTAACCTTTGTTGGCACCACACCCCCACCCTCCCACCCCTGCTATGAGCTTAGAAAATGGGGACGGGTCTCTGAATTTCTAGAGAGGGATAGGAGAAGAAACCCCTGTCCAAATCCTGGAATAGGCATTAGAGCTCCTGAGCTGACATCTCTAATATATGGGCCAAAAGGGTTTTAATTACTTTAGATTCTTAGGGTACTATACCTTTTCTCAATATAAAATAATCTATATTTGTCCCACTAATGTATTATACTTTGAATTTTATTTTGACTCTGATATTAATCTTGTCATACCTGCTTGCTTTAATTAACATTTACTTGGTATATCCTTTCCTACCCTACCATCTGCTTTTGTTTTTTAATCAATAGTATTTTCCCCCTCCTTTAAAATATCTTTCAATTTTTTAAATGTAGGCAAGCAATACATGGAGATATCCTCACTTTAAAAGAGAAAAAGCATTATATGTACAAGGCTAAAGATCCACTGACTGTTTCACAACCTTGGTTCTTTCTTTAAGCTGCCTGTTACTATCCTTTGACCACTTTTTTTTTTTGTCCTTATATCTTAAATTGTTGATTCTTTATATATTCTGGATATTAATCCTGTGCCTGTTAATTTTTTTTTCAGAGTGTAGCTTGATATTTAACTTTGATTAGGTTTTCAGATGTAAAACATTTTAGAATTTGGATGCAGTCAAATCTGTCTTTTCCTTCTTTAAATTTTTGTTTTTAAAATTGTTGTGTCCTAAACAAGAAGGTCTTTATCCAATGATTATAGCTTCCAGCTTTTTTATAAGCTTTTATAGGTTAAAAATGTTTAGGTCTTTACCATCTGGGATTTATTTTTCTGAAAGATTTGGGATAGAATGTAATCCTGTGTTTTATTTTGCTGATTTATTTAACTGAAGAGCCAATTGTCTCAATAAAATTTACTGACTAGTTTATCTTTTCCACACTGATGTGAAGTGCCTTATCGCTTATATGTCAGCTTCTATAGTCACAAGTCTATTTCTGGGTTCTTTATTCAATCCACTTATTTGTCTATTCCTGCACATTACCACACTGTTTTAATGACCATAGCTTTGTAGTATTTTGACATCTGGCAGATCAACTCTCCCTCCCTCCCTCTCCCCCCCCCACCTCCCATGATCTTCTGTAATATTTCCTTGAAAAAGTTTCATGAAAAATCTTTTTGCTGTTTTGATTGGAATTTCATTAAATACATAAATTTGATAAAAGGATGGACATCTTTTTAAAAATTAAGTAATTCATTAATTTTGTGGGGGGGGCTGTGTTGGGTCTTCAGTGCTGCATGTGGGCTTTCTCTAGTTGCAGTGAGTGGGGGCTACTCTACGTTGCGGTGTGCGGGCTTCTCATTGCAGTGGCTTGTCTTGCTGCAGAGCACGGGCTTCAGTAATTGTGGCACGTGGGCTCAGTAGCTGTGGCTTGCAGGCTCTAGAGCGCAGGCTCAGTAGTTGTGGCACATGGGCTTAGTTGCTCCATGGCATGTGGCATCTTCCTGGACCAGGGATCAAACCCGTGTCCCCTGCATCGGCAGGCAGATTCTTAACCACTGCACCACCAGGGAAGTCCCAAGGATGGACATCTTTATAGTATTGAGTTTTACCATCTACAGGAACATTATTTATCCCCATTTAGTCATATTTTCTTTTACATCATTCAGCAAAATTCTATAGTCTTGTCTATAAAGGTTCTTTATGTTATTCATTGCTACTGTATATGGATGGAATCACTTAGTCTATTACATTTTCTGATTGATGATTGCTGGCATATAGGAAAGTCATTGATTTTCTCCTTTCTTCAATTAATGTAGTGAATTATATCAACAGAGCCCATTATTGAATTATCTTGCATTTCTGAGATAAATTTAACATTATCATGTTGCATTATTATTTTCATTTGCTGCTGAAATACAATTTCTAGTATTTTATTGTACTTGGGATTTTTGCATCCATCTTTATAAATAAAAAGTGGTGTATTATTTTCTTATCTTTTATATAGCTTGTTTTGGTATTAAGGTTAGCTTAACTATATAACATGAAGTAAATTGGATAACTTTCTCTTTCCATGATTTAAAGCAATTTATAAAATATGGAAGTTACCTGTTTCTTGAAGGTTTAGAGAACTTGCCTATATAACCACCTAGACCTAGTGCCTTTTTTGGGGATAGATCTTTTACTACTGTTTCAGCTTTTCTATATCTTCTTAGACTATTTTGAAATTTTATATATTCCTGTAAAATTAGCCATATATTTTTCAACTCTATTGATATAAAGTTGTTTGTATTATTCTCTTATGATTAGGAAAATCTGCTCATGCATTATGATTTTATGTCCTTTTTTATACCTGATAAATTTTTGTGCCTTCTCTCCTTTTTCTTAATATTTGCCAAAGAAATCTATTTTTAGTAGGCTCTTAAAAAGTGTTTCAGACCACTCTACTCACTTTCTTTTTCTGTTTCACTAACTTCTGCCTTTATCCATGGCAGTGTTTTTTCAAACTTTTTTCATTATTACCCCTCTAGGAAACTTTTTAGACCCCTTTTCCCTTAATCACTACTTTCTTCCCCCTGCAACCCACAACCTTAAACCACACATACAGTACGTATCTGTTTATGTAGTATGGTCTTTTGAAGAGCCACAACCATTGTAATAGCTAACATTTTTTTCAGCCCTCAAGAACCGATTTTCGCTCCCTTGGGGGCAATATCTTTTCTACTGAGAATGCATTGCCCATGGTAATGTCTGTTTCTACTTTCTTTGGGGTTATTTATTTTCCTTTTCTTCTGAGTTGAAAGCTTGTTCGTTCACTTCCAATTTTTTTTAAGTAAAAAATTGAAGGCTATAAACTGTACTTTCTCCCCCAGTGCTGTTTGCTTGCATCACAGAAGTTTTGCTGTTTTGTGCTTTTGGTTTTCATTCAGTTCTAAATTTTTGTAATGGCCACTTTTATCTGAGTTATGTAGGGGCTTGCTTTTATATTTCCCCATACATGGATTTTTGGGTAAGATTTTTATTGTATTTTTATGTGACTGCCTACCTGGAATTTGTTGAAACTTTCTATCTTACCACATGGCCAACTGAAATTCCTGCAATCTTTCAAAGTTTGATGTTTTCTGTAGGCTTTTGGTAGACACTTTTTATCAATTTAAGAATTATTTTTGTTACCAGTTTGCTAAGGTGTTTTTACTTATTTTTAATTATTCTTTTATTGAAGTATAGTTGATTTACAATGGTGTGTTAATTACTGCTGTACAGCATGCTAAGGTGTTTTTAAATTAAATCACAAATTGGTGTTGAGTTTTAACAAATACTTGTTTTGGAACCAATTGAGATGATCGTGCTTTTTTCTTCCTAATTTCTATTAATTTGATTAATTACTTTAATATATTTCATGTGTCTCATCTACCCTATGCTTTCCCTTAGAGGCCTAACTCTGTACATTCTCCAAGGCATATTTGTGTTCCCATTTACAATGATAATATCACTGAGACTAAGCTAAAAATGTTAGAAGTAATACATCTATATTTTCTTTAACCTTCTAATATACCCATCTTAGGGTTGATGGGATGATTTCCCATTGCTTTCTCTACAGATTCAGGTAGGTACCTCTCAATATTTCCCTGGATCTGAGATCCCTGGTGGAAGTGGGCATTTCTGTTTTCTCTCTGAGAGCTTGCTTCCATTCTTCTGTTATATCTCTTTGGGCTCTAATTACCTCCTCTAATTAAGGAATGACTAAATTACCACCCTCTTCTTTAGTCCCATCGTAAGATCATTTGGCTCTGCGTCATTTTCATTTTCCCATTTGTATTGTCAATTTTTTGTGCCCTTTAAGAACACAACCTTTCTTCTAAAGAAATCCTTTTCTTCCTCCAGATCAACTGGCCTGTCTTCCTTCACTTTTCACCCTCCCACTGCTTCTATTTTGACTTCAAGGCCTGAACATATATTTGAAACAAATACAATTCTTACTTGATTTCCTGAAGAGACCTACTTCCTAGGAAGAGAAGAATCCAGGCACAACACTTTTTAATACTCTTCCTAGCCTTTGGAATTACAATAGCATTGCTTCTCTCTACCCCAAACCCCCATATAACAAACATTTGCATTTCTCTTTTTACGTTTATGATTAAAATCCACCATTCCTCTGTGATTGAACACACAACTTGAGTTCTTGAAATTCCCGTCAGGGCTCATATAGTCAACACATCAGGCACTTGGGACATAAATGCAAGGTGACTCTGAATACCCATGTGAATTAAAGAAGTTGGCCCCTTCCATCAAGATTAGCCCAAATTGGGTGAAACTAACCTAATGCCACCTGCTAATCTCCAGCACAATTTAAGGGCTAGACTCTCCCAAGTTTGTTGTAAGTACACATGGAACTTATGCCATTAAGTTCCTTAAAGTCCTCATCTGCAATTCTGGCTGAGAATAAATGGCAGCACAAATTTTTCCATTCAATAGCGCCTTTCCCTTCTGCAGCAAGCCTGTCTCAACTGTATCTATGTGAATCAAGATCAGCCACAGTGACCTGTACTTTTGCAAAGCTCTATGTCCAGTACCTCTAAAAGAATAATGACTTGCCTATGGACGTTAGCTACCATAAGCTGCTAGAACTTGAAAAGGCCAAAGAACTAAAAGGCCCAAGATCACTACAGCACTAAACCTGTGCCCTTGCAAACCAGATGTTCCATCTCTACACATCTTATTTTGGTCCCCTAATTCCAGCCAGAGTGCCTATTTCTCAAGACTTAATAGCCAATGCATATCTGCATGTGTTGGGGCTTAAGGGGGAAAATTAATCATATCCATTTCCTTTCTAAGTTCTCAATCAACTAGGTAACAGATACAAGAATCAGACCAATGAGGATCAAAATATCAGTATTTTGTTGATGAGGCTGTACCTATAGCCAAAATTGGGCTTTCTAATACCAACCCTCCACTGCCTTTCCCACCCTTCCCAATTCCTCCTATTGGTATTACTCACCCAAAGAATATAGAAAGAAAACACTTACCTGGGGAGCTGCAAGGGGGAATGGCTGTTCCAAAAGTGGAGACACAGAGAAGTGCTCTTCAGACCTGCCTCTGGAAAGCAGGCCTGGGCCTCAGGAGGTGTGCTTACCATATGAAAGCTGGATCCGAGTGGAGTGGGTACATATTGCAGACAGAGGTACAAAAGAGAGAAGAGAGCTTAGAAAGAAAGAAAGAGAGAGAGAGAGAGAGAGAGAGAGAGAGAGAGAGAGAGAGAGTGTGTGTGTGTGTGTGTGTGTGTGTGTGTACATGATGACCCTCTTCTGTATGTCTCCATCAGAGAACACAATCTTCCTTTGGAGATTAAGTAAGAGGTAGAGACAGAGGCCAAGAGTGATATTCCAATACAGTTTCCTACTTGGAGGAGAATAGGGAAATAGGGACAAATGAGAGATTCTTGTCCCTGTGGGTGGGGCAAGGCCTGTACTCTTCATCCCCTCCCAGCAGGGGCAGGGGATCCAATTCTCTCATGCCCAAGGTCTGACCTGGAATTCAATCCCAGCTCCCAACCCAGATTTCGGGAAGAGTTCTATTAAAAGATTCTGTTACTAGGTCATTCCTACATCAGAACTCAGGATGGTGGGAGTCGGGCAAGAGCCCAGAGGTTCAGATTGACCACAACCAAACCCCAGACATACTCACTTGCTGAGCTCCATCTGATGAACAAAAAGAAGCAAAAGAAACACTAATAAAACTCGGAAGACCCTTTCAAGGTATTTCACTAATAACAGGTCCTCAAGAGCTGTCTGGCCACTGGAGTGAAAAGGGTAACAACAATAACCAAAGCTAAGAAAGATCAGCCTACTAATATTACCCCCATTGTCTGTCTCCCTTCCCACCACCCCAAGTTCTTGGAGAAGTCACTGAAAGACATGCTACATTTAGCTTGTCAGAGGCCTTTCCCAGACAAAAGTCCCCAAGGTACAAAAACTCAAATAAGGACACTACTTGGGAGATTGAAAATCAAAAGTTATTTATCAGAGGGTGATTGGAAAAGTCACGCTTTCTCGAGCCCAATTCCAGAATGGTCAGTGGGAGTCTCTCTCCTGTTAGCTTCATTGGTCCACCTACCCAATGGCAGATCTTCTACTGAAGGGGACAAAAGGGAAATCACAGTCCTCAAGGGGGCCCCAGAGTTCCCTTCCTATCAAGTCCCAGCTGAGGAGACAAACCGAACAAAGGGAGGACTCTTTCCACCACCAAAACCCACCTTCACAATTGTGGGCCTCCTATTCCCACAAGTAACTCAAGGAAAGCTCCACCTACCCTGCTTAGTCCTCATCAGGAAACACTGAACCTCTTCATACCCTTTGAGTCCTTCCTAAATACCCTTCCTTCACTTAGTGTAGGGGCACTTATTAGAGTCCCAGTGTTCACATCACTTACTCTCTCAAGGAAGATAGAGTGCCCAGGACTAGAAACTAGCATTGAAAATTTATCTACCAGATCAAAAGGTAAAGTCTCTCCCAAGATGCTAAAGAGGCATTCCCACTTTAAGTCCACATGGTGTGGAAGGAGGGAATGGACTCAACCTGCTAAGAAAA